>NC_133622.1:122506785-123755118 GCF_048593235.1 Sminthopsis crassicaudata
GTTGGAACAGAAGTTTTTGCAAGGATCCATGTTGAAAAATTACCCATGCATATATTTTGTCAATAAAAAAGCTATAATAAAAAAAGTAATGCCATCTGCATGAAGAAAAAGAACTAAGAAGATTGAATGTAAACCAACAATACTATGTTCACTTCTTTTTTCTGTTTTTTTTTTTCTTTCCCATGGTTTTTCTTTTTTGCTTTGATTTTTTTCTCCCAACATGATTCATAAAGCAAATGTGCATTAAAAATAATTTTTAAAAGCATTTGAATTTTTTCAACACTATATTTAAAAAGAACTCACACTTGACAAGTCTTTTTATTTAAAATAAAGTGCTTGGTAACAGTTTTCTTTTACATATTCCATGATTCTTTTTAAAGTTACTATTCTTTGTTCTTTAAGTGGAATTTTTTTATTGTATTGAAAAATATATCTATGTTGAACAGAGTTCAGTAGAGTTAAAAGTGAATGAGAAGCAGTATGTAAGTATTCTTCCTCACTGAGTTGAGCTTCTTCTAGTTTTTCTGCATGAGTGAAAAGAATGGCAGTAAAATTCTTCCAGGCAGGACCAAGAAGTTCCTTCAATGAAAACCAAAAATATAATAGTTAATTTTCTCTTATTCTATCCTCTTCAAAAAAGTTTCACAGCCCTTTAAACAAGTTTTAAAAGCAAAAAAAAAAAAAAAAAATAACTCAATTACTTAGAAAAGAATAACTGGCATAACTAATAGAACTTTATGATTTGCAAATTATTTTTTTCACATCAACCATATGAGGTTGGAGATAGAATTCATATTCCTGTTCACAGATGGAAAAACAGGCTTAATGTTTTGCCTCATTTTAAATTTATTTTAAAAATATTTTTCCCAGTTACATTTAAAATAATTTTTTTTACATTTGTTTGTAAAATATGAGTTCCAGATTCTCTTCTTTCCCCACCCCCAATCCCCTTTAATAAACCACATGTGAAGTTATTCAAAACATTGCCTCATTTTATATGACAAGAACATGGAGTTGTCATCTGAATTCAGGTTGCCCAGGTTTCTGCAGATGCAATGGACAGGGTCCAGCCAGAAGTGAGTGTGCTGAACCTAATGCAGGGAGAGGCTATCACTAGATCAGAAAGAGGCTCCCAATGAGAGGGATGATGAGAGAAAGCTTGCTAGGTGCTAAGTGTCTTTTAAAAATATTATCTCATTGAATCTTTACAAAAATTCTGTGAGGTAAGTGGTAGACTGATCCCCTTTTTACAGTGAAGGAAACTGAGATAAACAGGCAAACTGACTTGCTGAGGGTCATACATTTACTTAGTGTTTGTGGCTGGATTTTCCTGGCTCAGCATTCTAGCCACTGTCATTAGCTGCCTCAAATACAGCACACAGAGGGATCGAAATTTGTGTGGAGGACAGGAATATATGCTAACTGGTCTCTTTTGTAGTCTTGTTCAACACTGAGTTATGGGTTCCAGATTCAGGGCAGGATAAGGAGACCTGTGTCTAGGAATGGTAAGGTAAAGAAGCCAGGTGCCCTAGGTTCTGTACCAATCAATGAAAGTTTAGAAGCAAGCTGTATCTGTGTTATTTTGACCAATTCCAAATCCCAACCCAGTTTGAAGCCTCCAGGAGAATAAGTAGGACAAGAATCTCAGAGCAAAGTAGAGCATGTATTTCTATTACTCTTCAGAGTAATTCAGAACTTCTCAGCTGGCTGATAGTAGGTGAATGCAACAACAATTTAGTGTTGCTCATACTTAAACTTACATCAGAAACTTGAAGAGCTTAGATGAGGGGCCAAGTAAGGTAGGGGAACAGCAATCAAATTTTGCTCCAGATTAGACCATTTTGGAAGCGCTGAAAGCTAATAGGTCCCCAGCCTGTGCTTTTCTTTTCATTACCCCAAGAAAACAACTTTCTCACAGAATTAGACAGATCTGGGCACTAACATAGTCTATCAAGTAAGCTGAAGAATGAGCAAACAAACAAACAAAAAAAGAATCCCACCTTAAGAAACTATCATGATAACAGGAGTGCTTGACAGAAATCATAATAGAATGACTCCAAAGCATCTAGGAGTAAAGCTTCAAAGAAAAATACAGCTTGGGCACAAATTCAAATCCAAATTTCTGGAAGAGATGAATGAGAATGCTAGAAGCAAAAGCTTGAAAGGGATGAGAGCTATGGAGGAACTGAAAAGAGAAAAGGAAGGAAGATTGGAAGGGAAGAAAGGAAAAAGGGAGGGAGGAAGCAAGGAAGGAGGGAGAGAAAAAAAAGAAGGAAAGGACTGACATTAAGCAGGCTCTCTGCTAAATGCTAGAAATACAAATATAAGCAAAAAGATAGTTCCTAACCTCAAGGAACTTACTTTATTCAGGAAAGACAACAAAGCAGAGCTAGAAAAGTGGGAGGGAGCCATGGAGGTATATGGTAGTGGAGCATAATTTTGGATTCAAAAAGTCAGGAACATAGCTGGGAGATGAATGAAAACTGTTCCCTTTCCCTGTCCCAAGATGAAATGATCATTTCATGGGCAAATCGTTCAAATGAATATTCCAAGTTGAAAAGTCTGCAGAGAAGATTAGTTATCCAGGTTCAAGAAGGCCCCAAAGACTGAAAGAAGTTCTAGTATGAGACATTGGGTTTTGTTTGTTTGTTTGTTTTGTTTTTTAGTGTTATTGTCATATAAAATGTTTTCCTAGATTTATTTACTTAGCCCTGCCTAATTTCATGGACATCTTCCAGGTTTCATCTGAATATGTCCATTTCATCACTTATGGCTTGATAATATTCTATTACATTCACATACACCATAATTTGCATAGTCATTCCTCAACAGTTAGGCAACCCTTTAGTTTCCTTTTTTTTAACTACTAAAAAAAAAGACCTGCTATAAATATTTTTGTACATATGAGTTCTTTTCCTCTTTCTTTGCTCTCTTATACTATTGGGTATGATCTTAGTAATATCAAAGTAGCAATAGTGGGCCAGAACATATGCATAATTTATTGATTTAGGAAGCAAAATTCCAAATTATAACTGGACCAACTAGTAGCTTTATGAATAGGATCTTAATGTGCCAGTAACCCTTCCAATATTTGTCATTTTCCTCTTTTGCCAGTTTTTTCAACCCAGTGAGTATGAGTATAAACTCTAGAAATGCTTTAATTGTTTTTTTGTTCATCTATATGAATTTTAGTATTTTTTAACTCTACAAAATAGTCCATCAATCATTTATTTGGAGTGCCTCTGAGCAAAAAATAAATTTAGATAATTTTGTCATTTTTATTATGTTAATTCTACTCATGAGCAATTAATATTTCTTTAGGATTAAAGTCATCATTTCACAATAACCTGAAAGATATAGAGAATATAAGATTCTATTAAGCTTATGGTCTGTTCTATTAAAAGCTTTTCCATAACAAGGTGTTTCCCATCAGTGCATCAAAATTACTATTCCTTAAAAGATATGATAGAAATAACCCTGATCCTCTGATAATCCTCACCAGAAAAGGCATAAAACAAGTAGACTTGCCAAAGCCTGTGATGAGAAATTTCAGTGCAGAATCAAGATTAAAAACTATATGTAAAGTCATTCTTCAATTATAAATGATTGGATATAAATAGATAATTTTCAGATGATGAAATTAAAGCCATCTATAGTCATATGAAAAGATGCTCTAAATCACTATTAATTTTTTAAAATTTTATTTATAATGCAAATTAAGACAACTCTGAAGTATTATCTCATACTTCTCAGATTGGCTAAGATGACAGAAAAAGATAATGATAAATGCTGGAAGGAATGTGGGAAAACTGGGACACTTATGGTGTCCCAGTTGGTAGCGTTATGAACTGATCCAACCATTCTGAAGAACAATTTGGAACTGTGCCCAAAGGGCTATAAAACTGTACATACCCTTTGATCCAGCAGTGTCTCTACTGAGTCTATATTCAAAGAAATCATAAAAGAGGGGAAAGGATCCACATATGAAAAACTGTTTTTAGCAGCTCTTTTTGCAATGGCAAGGAACTAGAAATTGAGTTAATGCCCATCAGTTGGCTGAATAAGTTAGGGTATATAAATGTAATGGAATATTATTGTTCTATTAGAAATGATGAGCAAACTGATTTCAAAAGAGCCTAGAAAGATTTACGAGAAATGATGTTGAACTCTTTTTGTTTCCTTCCAAAAATCATAAAAATAATTTTATGCAGAAAAAATTCATTTTCATATACAGCTTGTCTTTTGTCATATATTTACTTACATTTTAGGAGCATATAAAATCTGCTTAATTGCATTATTTTTACATTTAAAGAGATTCTAAGAAGGCATAGACCTAATTTGTTCAAAACGTGTTGTTCCACTTAGTAACTATTTATATTTCTAGTATTCTTGTTAAGTTGTTTCAGACTCTGTGACCCCACTGGGAGTTTTCTTGGAAGAGACCAATGTTTTTGTGATTTGCTATTTCCTTCTCCACCTCATTTTATAGATAAGGAACTGTAGCAAACAGGGTTAAAAAAACAAAAACAAACTGCCTAAAGTCACACCACTAATACAATATCTGAGGCTAGATTTGAACTGACAAATTGCTCTTAGTTTCCCTCTATGTGTCCATGACACATGTTAATGCTTCAAAACATGTAACCTCACTTAAGGAGAAATATTTTAACAGGTCTAAGTTTCACTTTCCTGATGGATTCCACCTAGAATGGTAAAACTGAAAGGAATTTTAGAATCACTTAATGCAATCCACTCTAAGGGTTGATTAGGAGGGGGTTTAGGCCTACAGAATGGCTTGCTCCAAGTTAGACTCTGGACATGGTAGTGCTACAGATTAGAAATGAGATTTTTCTGTCTTTTGTTTCAATGTTTTTTTTCTCTCTTTTTTCTTCCCCCTAGTATACAGTGCTGCTTATTCAACCCACAAGAAATTCTCATGTATTGATGGCTATTGCTAAAATGATGCCCATACCTATAAGCAAGACAGGAAATTGACACTGCTAATAAAAGATAAGACTGTCAGTTTGATTTTTACTCTATAAACTATTGTCTGGCTTATAAAACAGTGGGATATTCTAAAGTGGTATTACTTGGTAGTTAGTCATCATGCTATTATACTTATTATACTTGGGTATATTCTCAGTGGATCTGGGGGAAAAAAAAAGAAATCAAGAATGATTGATACTTTGCGTGAAAATCTGAGAGCAAGATAAGTAAATCTAAATTATCTAGTGCTAATTTTTAAAATATGTTCTTAAGAACTGAAGTCCTAAACTACAGAGTATTTTTGCAATCAATTCTGAATTGTTTGATATATGAGTGCTAATAGACATAAGGGGGGGGGGGGACTTGTCTTTTTGGGACAACTAGTTAAAGTATAAAATTTGTTTTCTAGGAATCATTTAAATTTCCCCAGGCCCCACCATCAGCTTTACCCCCATTGCATGTGGTTGATGAAATCATAGCATCTGGAGAGACTTTGGAAAAAAAAAAAAAAAAGGCAACAAATGATCAACCAAAAAAAAACAATTATCAAAGAACCAAAGAACAATTATGCCTATCCTTTATTTTCCACTTTTTCTTTCTCTCTTCCCAACTCTGAATTTCTCTCCAGAAGAGAGCCTGTTTGGAATACTGAAACCTTGTAAGACAAAATTAACTTTATCAAGCCAATAGATTTTCTCCCAAATGCAACTTCTTGAGCCCTAAAATTTGAACATTATTAATTACAATGTAAATTTCTCCAGGAGCTTATCAAGACAAATTCTAAGTTGGCATGTATACAGATTGTATATCTTAACTATAAAATAAAGTAAAATACATGTATGCATATAGATAACCTGAGATGTAATATAACTCTATAATTCCATTTAAGAGTAGAGAAAACTAGCAATCAAGTCCTGTCTTTGGCACAGATTAGTTTGTGTGTCTTTGAGCAAGTCACTTAACTGCTTGTGTTCTCAAGCATTTCTCAAAGATGCTGATCTGCATTAGCAGAGGCAATTTCCTAGTTACTAATGAACTCACAAGTCCAATTTAAAACAAACAAGAAAATCCAAGTAATGGGAACACAAATTTGAGTCATATGTTGATTGGTCCATGTTTGGTCCATATTTGCACGGCATATTCTACATAGCAGGCACTCAGTAAATATTTGCTGAATAATTCCACCCTTAAATGATAATTGCAATGGAAGGGTTGGGATTCACATCAGAGGGCCAAGATAGTGAATTGGAATGCAGAATGGAAGCATGAAAAGAAAGTCAATAGACTGCCTTCAAAGTACCACATGATTATTTCAGTATTTCTTTTTAAGAATCATCTTATTTTATGAACTGTCAAGCAATCATAAGTTCATGAAGTTCTAGCTCTAGAACTTCATGAACTTATGATTGTTTCTTTGACAGCTCTAGAGCTAGAGCTAGCTAGAAGGGTCATTTTGTCCCTTGCATAGACTACAATGTGGCTGATTATAACCATGGCAGCAGGTACAAGCCAGACAAAGAGAGAAACTCAATTTGTTCTATTGAAATGTTAAAATGTTAAAATCATTTATTCCAGATATTGTTCAACATGGCCCCAGTTTCAAAATCCTTATTGTTACCAATTCAGTGGACACTTTAACTTAAGTTGACTGGAAATTAAGTAGTTTTGACACCATCTCCTTGGAACTGGTTTCAATCTAAACACTGCATGTTTCTTTTTCTAATTAAAGTGTAGCTGGGTATCCATTCTGAAATGTGCCTCCTACTTGCCTTCAAAGGAACCAAAGAAGTCCCATAGCTGTTTATAGCCAAAGTACATTAATAGTTGCCTAGCTATATCTAAACAATACTGTATCCTGACAAATGTTCAGAAACTCCCTGGTTACTCAGAATTAATAAATATATCTAGATGGCAGTCAATAGTATAGGTAGCAATTTGCAGAAAAAATGCGACAAAACCCCACTAGGTAGAAATTTTCTGCAAAAGACTTGGCCACAATGAGTCTGCTTTTGGACCTGCCTCTAAAGATTATCTCATAGCTAAGACAACAATAGCATTTCCCCTGCTTCCTATCTTGGTGTGGTCTTAGATTATATAAAATGAGGCATAATGTCCAGGATGAGGGAGACTGTAGTCCTTCTGTTCATCCCTGAATAAATGAAAAATGGAATGATAGATACAGGTCTATGTGCCTTGCTATTGATCCAGAGAAAGATGACAGGGTCATTGAGAAATTGGGGACTATACCATATGACAATCAGTTGAAGGTATTGGAAAAGTTTAGTCTGAAGAAGAGAGCACTTGGAGTATGAGCAGGTGTTAATGCTTGTCTTCAAGTATTTGAAGGATTGTCAAGTGGAAAAAAGGATTAGATTTCTTATTCTCAGGATAAGTTTTTCCTGGAAGGCAAAACTAATAGTAAAAGGAAGAAATTAAGAGAGGTGGATTATAGTTCAATGTAAGGAAGCACTTCCTAACAATTAGAGCTTTTAGGGAATGGATGTATAGGCCTAGTAATGACACAACCCAGTCAAAGAGCATGTAAAATTTATCAACTGACTTTTAAAACATAGTTCTGTAAAGGAGGACTTGAAACCACCCCCATTTCACTCTGATACCCCCCAAAAGAATATTTTCTGAGTATTCAAGCCATTCTCCAATTGATAAACGTTCAAAGGATATGAATAGACAATTTTCAGAAATTAAAACCATCTCTAGTCATATGAAAATGCATCTAAATCACTATTGATCAGAGAAATGCAAATTAAGACAACTCTGAGATATCTCTACACATCTCTCAGATTGACTAAAATGACAGGAAAAGATAATGACTAATGTTGGAAGGGATGTAGGAAAACTGGGGCACTGATACATTGTTGGTGGAATCATTCTGGAGAGCAATATGGAACTTTGGTCAAAGGTCTATCAAACTATGCATACCCCTTGATCCAAAACTGTTTCTACTGGGCTTATATCCCAAAGAGAGCTTAAAGGAGGAAAAGGGACCCACATATGCAAAATATTTGTGGCAGAACCTCTTTGTGGTGGTGGCAAGAAATTGGAAAGAGTGAATGCCCATCAGTTGGAGAATGGCTGAATAAGTCATGGTATATGAATGTTATGGAATATCATTGTTCTATAAGAAATGATCAGCAGGATGATTTTAGAGAGGCCTGGAGAGACTTACATGAACTGATGCTAAGTGAAATGAGTAGAACTAGAAGATCATTGTACATGGCAACAGCAAGATTATACAAAGATCAATTATGATGGATATGGCTCTTTTCAACAAGGCCAGTTCCAATGATCCTATTGTGAAGAGAGCCATCCACACCTAGAGAGAGGACTGTGGGAACTAAGTGGTCTCACAACATAACATTTTCACTTCTTTTAAAAAAAAAAAAAAAAGAATACTTTCTGAATAAACCAAATAATCAAAACAGAGGCTGTATACCTCCTTGTATCAATGAAAAAGATCATAAAAGAGATTTGGTCATATTCTAAATAATTTTTATAAAAGAAGAAATTCTCTCAGATCAAAGAGATCAAAAAGAAGTTGCATCAAAGAGAACAATGAGCTGTGGCAGAGAAAAAAGGTTCCGAGAAGTCACTGTCTCCATAGGCATTTGAGGAAAAAAGGCCTAAGAAAAGGAAAATCGCAAGAAAAATCATCAGTTTCCCTCCTGATGCTTTCCTATCTAAAATAGAATATAATCTACTGTTTCATTAAATTGAATTTTGCCTCAACCATAAGGAGGACATATAAAATAAATATAAATAAATGGTTAGGCAATCTTTGCCTTTGCAAAAGATATAATCTTTGCAATTTATAATAATAATGTTAGGAATTTTCCTAATAGGGGGCTCATGTGCTCAGATTTATGATGACTAAACTATGAACTTTTCATATAAAATAAATTCCATAAAACCAAAGAGAAAGGAACCAAGTAGACTTTAGGGCCAATGTATTTTCCCACAAGATTAAAGAGGGCTAATTATTTTAATAGGCTTTTACAATTCCAAATTGTTTTCCAGAATGATTGTACCAATTCACTCTTACTTCAGCAACACACCAATGTGCCTGTTTTCCTATTATGCTAGCTACTTCCTGATTGAGAAGTGAATGATTCAAGATGAGAATGAGATCTACATTTTTGGGGCATGGCCCAATTTTATTTTGCTTAACTATGAATATTTTCTCTAAGAATTTTTGTTTTTGTTTTTGTTTTTTCTTTTCTTTTAAATTGGGACATGAAGAAAGAAAGTAAATGACTTTGAATTGAAAAATAAAATGAAATTTAAAAGCAATCCAAAGAGGACTGGGTTCCCTTAAGAGTTAGTAGGCTTTCTGTTACTGAGGAAAACTTAAAGTGGAGACCAGAAAAACAATGGGGATATTATAGAGGGATGGAGTTTGGATAGATGTCCTGAGTAAAGTCCCTTCCAACTCTAA
The DNA here is from genome assembly GCF_048593235.1 of Sminthopsis crassicaudata. NCBI lineage: Eukaryota > Metazoa > Chordata > Mammalia > Dasyuromorphia > Dasyuridae > Sminthopsis > Sminthopsis crassicaudata. The sequence goes on from NC_133622.1 coordinate 122,516,225, forward strand.
AACTGTACCTTTACCTTTTCACAGCTGCCCTTGACAATCATTTCAACCTGAGGTAACTAGGTGCAGTTCCCCTGGTTACTGTAGGAGTTAGAGTCAAAATGATCAGAGTTCAAAATATTAATCAATTGTATGACTCTAGACAAGTTAATTTAACCTCTCTGTGTCAATTTGCTTATCTGATAATAATAGCACTTAATTGTAATGCATCTCAAATGGGATAATATATTTAAAACTCTTTGAAAACTTTAAAATGCTATTAATGCTACCTATTATTAATAATCTGATTTCTCTTATGGGAAGATAGGAGCAGAGCACATACTTTCATTTCCCCCAGGCCTGTTCCTTTTTCTCTTCCCTGTACTTCCCTTGGGAAAGGCCTTGTTTTCTTTTTTCTTTCTTTTTTTTTTTTTAAATCTTCTTTTTCACTAAAATTTAACAATTATTTTCAAACACAAGCATTTCAAAGAAAAATAAGAGGATTATGCAAAATAAGACAAAAACTGTTCTTCTGCTTCCAAAAGCTATTTATAGCTCTGAGGAAATGAAATCCAAAGATATTTGATGACTTGCTTGGCATTTTTTGTAATAACAAAAAGTTTGAAACAAAAGAGGTAATCAGTGATTGGGGGCATATCTAAACAAATTATCATACATACATGTATTTGAATATTACTGAGCCACAAGATACAATGGATATGAAAAACTTGGAGAAACGCGAGAAGACATATGAATTGATGCAGAAGAGAGCCAGGAAAACAATATAAATAGATAGAACAATAAAGGAAACCTAAGCACTGTAATTTTAATGACCAAGCTTGACTTGAAGGAGTTGATCAAATATATTCTCTTCATTTCTGAAGGAAATATTCTGAGGAATATTGTATATACTGCAGTTGGGTTTATCAAAGGACTTGGATTCATATCTCACTGGAAAAAAATTAGGCCTTCTGTTGTGACCTACCTTCTCTTCCCCCAAGTCTACACTTGAAATAACTTGTTTTCACTTCAGGCAGTGATTTAATACCACTTCCTTTCCTGATTCTTTGGGATGTTCATCTTCCTTGCTCCCATCTCAGTATTTATTGTGTATATATAATATATTTATATATTAGTGAATATACATACCCTGGATAGAATATAAACTACCAGAAACAGTGAGGTGATACGCAGTAAATAGAGCCCTGAGTCTGAAGTCAAAAAGACTAATTAGAGTTCTGGGTACTTACTAACTGTATGACCTTATTCTGCCTCAGCTTCCTTTGAAGGTATAACATGGAAATACCTCCCAGTATTGTTGTGAGGTTCAAATGAGACAACATTTGCTAAGTATTTAGTACAATGTCTAGTACAGAGTAGAAACATAATAAAATGTGTTTTTTTTCCTTGAGGACAAAAACTTTCTCATTTTTATATTTACACCTACAACCTAAGACTTTTGGTTTCTAGTGCAGTGCTCTGGTACCTCCCTTGATGGCACCATATCTTCCTGCCAGCTAATAAGTAAAGAGATAGAGAATAATGGATAGTACCAGTGTTCCCTTTTAAAATCTATCTGTGAAATTGGGGTAGCACTGTCACTGGCCCCAAGGACAGTTTGCTACAAGTAGCAAACAAAAGTTAAATAGATAGCAAATGTGTACAGTATAGTAATCATATAATTAAGCACTTTGTGGAGCAAAAATAAATCCGTTTCATAATAAATTTGTATTAGCTGTGTTCTAATTCTACCTCAGATACTTATTTAATTGTGCAACCATGTTCAAGTCAATTAACTTCTGTCAGCCTCAGTTTTCTTATCTGTAAAATGGGGATATTAATAGTACCTACTTCATAGAGTTGTTGTGAGGACCAAATGAGATAATACATATCTATTATTAATAATAATAGACCCTCCTCCTAAAGCTGTTCTAAAAGCTAAAATATTGATATGTATGCATTTGTCTTTTTATTTTACCTGCATCAGCTGGATAGAAGAACATTCTCCCTCTTCACAGAGAGGCACATCGGCTCTCAGGACCAGTAGTGCAAGGTGGAGGCCATCTTGTCCAAAATGCCTTGCAAGGGACTCCTTCACTTCCTGTTTCACCAGTTCCTGGCTCAGGCTGCTATGGGGATAACCTGGTGTGTCTAATACTTGGATCTTCAGAATCATTTCTTTTCCACCACGCCTCATGAAGTGGGGGATTTGGCAGCTTCTGCCCAGGCTACAGTCCTTGGTCACAGAATATGGAGCCAAACAGCTGGGGAAGTCCATGCTACCCAACAAGCTGTTGCCAGCAGAGCTCTTCCCACTCTGTATCCCACCAAAGAGGGCCAGGTTGATGATCATCTCAGCACTGCCTGACATAATAAGCCCTTAACCAACACCCTAGGAAAACAGAGGCAGAGCACCATGTGATGTATGACCAGTATAACTAGGTTATGTCCAGTTAAAGGTATTCGGTTAAATAAGGGTTCCTAACCAAAGAATTCCAAGTAGGTTTATTTGATTAGGCTACTCCTACCATTGACTAAATTGATGCACAGAAAAATTAAAGATGGGAGGGCTGAGGAGAAAACATGATTGTGTATTTCACCTTCTACTTACCTCAACCCACATTACCTCAAAAGAAGTAAAGAGAAAAATAAGCTATGGATCAGGTAATAGAGAAAAATGCAGAATACATACAGAAAACAATACATTTTTCTTTGAGAAGGAAACCAAAGTAATTGTAGGGGGAAATGTAACTCTTGTTCAGAAAAAAAGATTAATTTATCTAATTAGAGAATGAGTTTTTTCTAGGAAAGGATGTTAAGGTTCCAGAAGTAATAAGAAACACAAGTGAACAAGAAAATTTAAAAATCTTATTTCTGAAGATCTGTTGAGATAACATAGTAAGAAAGACATCGATGTATTATTCCTTTCTGCTGTACCTCAATACCCTCCCCCTTCTTCGATGATCAAGGAAGAGAGAGGAGAGTGGAAAACACAGAGAAGGGAAGGGAAAATGAAGTGGGGGAATTAGAAGAGAGGCAGGGATAGAGAGAGACAAAGACAGGGGAGGAAGGTGGAGGAAAGAAGGAGGGAGAGAGGTGAAGAGATAAAGAATGAGGAGGGAGGAAGGAGAAGGAGAAAGGAGAGGGAGAGAAAAAGGGAAGACTTAGGAAAAGGTAGAAGAGGTGCTGGACAGGTGAGGAAAGGGAGAGACAGATACAGAGACAACAAAACAGATGGAAACAAGACAAAAACAGGAGAAGGGGAAGTGGAGAAATAGGAGGAAGAAGCTCAAAACTCCAGTGGCATCTGCAAAAAGTCATTCTTAAAACTTCCTGAATTTTTGCTTCCAAGAAACATGAATGTTTTGAAAGCTGCTGGTTCTGTTTATCAGAGAACTTTTTAGCAGAGATCATTCTGATAGAAACACCCCAAACACTCTTATTTTCTATTTCTCCTCAGAAGTACATTTAAATATAATAGGAATATGTGACTATTCCAGGGTTACAAAATATTGGCCTTAACATAAAAAAAAAAAAAAAATCTCATTATTGTAGTTTTCAGCTAAACTGCCCATGAAGGTTTTAATTTTTTTTTTTAAAGTAGTAACTAGATGTTTGTCCTTCACAACACTATAAAAAAAAGAGGTGCTTTTAGAATGTATCTATTGCTAACCAAAATTTAGAATGATTCTGTTTGACATATACTGTGAATGAGGTGTAATAAAAATTTCATGCCAGACATGGACTCCTTTTGCCATTTTAGCAATTATCATGGCATAGTGCCTGCCTGTGGCAATTTTTTAAAGAAACATTTATTTTTTGACTCAATACTAAACAGCAGTGCTGTACTATTGACTTAAATATTAATTCCAGAACTCATAAATTTCTTGTGATTTTGCTAATAAATTTAAGATTCTATTATTTGTCCCAGTGCACAGAAACATTCTCTCCTACTTTCTGTTGATTCTTCCTTCCTGCTTCTTTTCCTCTAGTCTTTTTATAAAAGCCACATTCACCAAATCTTGTATCAGATTGGGTTCAGCCATCACTGGGAAAAACAAACTATTTAGTCCCTAAAGGTGAAGCCAGAGTACCTAGCAGTGGGGAGGCATATTTATACCACTTCACCCCAATTTTATTTAACATCTTTAAAGACATTTAAAGCTCAAGTAATAAATGCTTCCCATTTTATTGCATATTACTTACCTTTCAAACTAGAGATTCCTTCTCCACCTCGGTTATGTTTCCTTCCAAGTTTCAGGACTGCCTTTCAATATGAACTTTGTCTTTATGATGAGGTTTCAGTACCATGCAGGAACTGACACTAGATGTATTACTTACTGTAGTTAATCTGTTACCAAGGATTCTCATCTTTAATTGATTGTGATTCTACTAATAAACCTTAGTTTCTCTTGAACCACCTGGCAAACTTGTTGTTTTAACATTTCAATAATAATTCAATGTGCTTTTTTCCAGGATTTTTGTGTCAATCTTGTTACAGGTAATAATATTTGTTACAAAAGAAAACTCAGGACTGAAGAATTAAAAGGAACTAAATTATCCCCAGGGGGGAAAATGGTTTAGTTCTTATCTTTAAAAGTGATAAAATAGTTCAAATTTAACCTCTTAACATAAAAGAGCACTAGCCTTGAAGTTGGAGGACCTGAGTTCAAATTTAACCTCACTTAACACTTCCTGGCTGTGTGACCCTGGGCAAGTTACTTAAACCCAATTGCCTCAGCAAAAACAAAAAACAAAACAAAACAAAAGTGATAAAAGACAAAACAGCAGTATAGTTGGAATTTACATTAGAATTAAGAGATATGTGTCCAAGTCCAGCTTTTGATATGTACTACTTATTGTATAGCCATAAGCAAATCCCTTAACCTCTAAGTATCTCATTCAACTGATAAATTGATTATTGGAGGAGTTTCTATACCAGAAATTCCTTATATTAGTGAAATCACAGTTAAATCAACATTCTTAGAAAGTTTTAAAGCTCAGTAATATTATGTAGCCAGCACATAATATTACAGATATCAGTAGAAACAAAGACAGTCCTATGCCCTTAACAGTGTTACATTCTAATGGAGGAAGATAAGACAAAAGGAAGCTGGAAAAGGGCCGGGATGATAAAGGTAGTCATTAGGCCAGGGAACTTTTTAGAGAAATTTCAGAGCTTCAGGAGTACATCCTGGAGAGTAATGAAAGCAAGGCTACTCTGGGTTGTCCTCCTTAAGAAGTTTTGAAAGGAACCAGGCAGTCAATGGGAGGAGCCAAAGGAGCAAAGGGCACTACTGAAGTGAGAAGTCCAGGTGCTGAGTGAACTAAGGGTAAAGGAGTCTTTGCACATGATAGAGAAAAAGATTTAGTCAGTAGCCTGGAGAGAAATGAGTCATATAGTAAAATTCATCATTTTATCCTAGGTTTTGAGAGATTAACATACCAATATATGTAATGTATTATGTTAATATGCATATTCATGGATCTTGATTTAAGAATAAGGTTAAAAAGAATTTGGTTAAAAATGTTTTTTAAGTTTTTTGTTTTGTTGAAAACTATGTTTGTTACATGCCTATTTTTTCTCAGTGACGTGAATAATCTACAATTTTTAACATTATTTTTGTAGCCAATATAAAATGTTAGTGATAACAGTATGCAGGAAACTGAATATGGCAATATTTTAAATGATCTAAATATCCTGCCCCATCATTTTTCCTCTCAGAAGAAATTCTATAAAGTGTGTATTACTATTTGCAGTGATCTTAGAGACAGTTGGAATTTCTTATGACCCTTATGGGCAGATTTAAGAAATATTCTTCCTGTGTGGATATGATATGGAAAATGAAACCAATTCATTCAACTGACAAAAATTCTGGGTCTTCTTGTACACAGAAGCAACTTCCCCCAGATGGCAGTATCTGCCCATTTCCCCGGGTTGAAAAAAAGAAACATTTTTTTTCTCTACCTCTTTCTTCCCCCTTGCTCTCCTAAGCACCCCCCTTGTAATTTGGTCTTTTTTTTTTTTTTTTTTTAAACAAAATAGCTATCATGCAAGCATGACATTAGAGATTGTACATGAATTGTACATGAATGGAATTAACCAAGTAGATTACATTTGAATAAAACATGAATCAGGATTTCCCCTCTTATTTTGTTAAGGCAAAACATCTAGCTCTAAATATTTATGATTTTGTATTAAAGGTACTAGTTGGTTTAGTAGATAGAGATCTGGACTTGGAATCAGGAAGACCAGAGCTCATCATCAGATTCTTAGTAGCTATTTGGTCCTAGGAAATTCATTAACTTTGTTCTGCCTCAGGTTTTTCATCTGTAAAATGGAAATAAGACTAGAATCTCTCTTTTAAAATTGTCATGAAGAAAAAAAATGAGATAATATTTGTAAAGTGTCTTGCAAATATTTAAAAAATGATGTGAATGTTAGCTATTATTATTGTTGGTATTACAATGCAAATAAGAGAATAAATCTTTGTTATAAAAATAGGAGAGAAATTTGGGGTTTTTTCAGTGGTTTTGAAAGAAGTGACCTCATCTACTTACCTAAATTTTTTTTATTTTTGCAAGAGGTACTCTTGTAGTATTTTCCAATGGAGGAGTTCATCAAAGATTTTAAATCATATTGTGATGTATTTAATGGAATAATTGACAGCAACCCACAAATTAATTTTTTTCATTCATTTATTTATGTAAAGCTTTTTAGTTTCAAAACATATGCATGGAAAATTTTTCAATATTGATCCTTACATAGCTTTGTGTTTCAGATTTTCACCTCCTTCCCTTCATCCTTTCCCCTAAATGGCAAGCAATCCAATATATGTTATACATGTTAAAATATAGGTTAAATCCAATATGTGTAGACATATTTATACAATTCTCTTGCTGCACACACAAAAAAATCAGATCCAAAAGGAAAGAAAATGAGTAAGAAAACAAAATACAAGCAAACAACAATAAAAAGAATGAAAATGTTATGTTGTGATCCACACTCAGTTTCCACAGTCCTCTCTCTGGGTGTAGATAGATGTCTTTATCACAAGATCATAGGAAGTATCGATTATCTCATTATTGGAAAGAGTTATGTTCATCAGAATTAATTGTCCTATAACATTGATGTTGCTGTATACAATGATCTCCTGGTTCTGCTCATTTTACTGATTCATTTAAGTCTCTCTAGGCCTCTCTAAAAATCATCCTTCTGATTGTTTCTTACAGAACAATAATATTCTATAACATTCATATGCCATAACTTGTTCAGCTATTCTCCAACTGATGGGCATCCACTCAGTTTCCAGTTTCTTGCCACTACAAAAAGGGCTGCCACAAATATTTTTGCATATGCAACCCACAAATTATTAAAGAAGAATCTGGATACTTGCTTCTAGAGCTGGAAAGAATCTCAGAGACGATATGAGGTCCAACCCCCTTGTTTAAAAATTGAAGGTAATGAAGTCCAAGGAAATTGTGACATAACCACATCACACAGATAACAAGCAGTAAAGGCAGAATTTGAAAGCAGGTCTTCCAAATTCTGAGCCAAAATTCTTTTCACTATCATAATAATTACAACAGACAGTTAGACTGCACTTACTATGTGTCAGGCAATGTGCTCAGCTCTTTATCTCATTTGATCCTTAGAGCAACTGAAGAAGGTAGATGTTATTATTATTCCCATTTTACAGCTGAGGAAACTGAGGCAAACAGATTAAGTGATTTGCCCAGAATCTCACAATTAATAAGTGTCTGAGGCCAAATTCCTGATTCCAGACCTGATGCTCCAGACCTAGGTTGTGTCACTCAAGGAAGTCACTTAATTTCTCTTAGCCTTGTTTTTATTTGTGAAATGTGGGAAATAGACTCATGACTTTCCAAAATCTATTAGCTATTATTTAAATCCAGTTATTAAGCTTGGGAGTTGGTGCAGAAAAACAATTTGTGAAATTGATCACATTGTATTATATCAAATACACTCCATTCAACTAAATGTTTTGGGGCAGCTAGGTGGTGCAGTGGATAGAGCACCAGCCTTGAATTCAGAAGGACCTGAGTTCAAATCTGACCTCAGACACTTAACACTTCCTAGCTGTATGATCCTGGGCAAGTCATTTAACCCTAGCCTCAGGGAAAAAAAAAAAAGGAAAAAAAAAAGATATTCCAACTAAATATTTTATTTTAAATTGTAGAAAGAAATTTTCAATTCTATTTGTTTTATTGGTAAAATGAAAGCAGTGTGAGTAGAACTCAACTTAAAGAAATTTGTAATTATGACCCAGGCTATCTATCATTGATTGTGTTGATGGCAAGCAATAGGAAAGCAAACATACACTGATGTCACCCTGCCAATTTTGAGGAACCAGATCCAATTGCAAGCACAGAACAACCAATAGTTTGATCTCTAATGCCTATGTCATAACAGGGAAATTTACAATGGGAGAAACTGAGCAACGAAAAATTCATTTTTGAATCAGGGTCTTAAAAAGCCATCAGGACTCAACAAAAGTTCTGTTGTCCAGACCTCATTTCTTCCCTCTCATTTCCAGTAATTTCTTCATTGATGTTTTTTGTTTGTAAATTCACATTTTTGTTTGAATATATTCCCCTCCTGTAATCCATTACACCTAGCAAGGTTTCCTTTATAACAAAGATTTACAAAGAAAAGGAAAAAAAAATTTAGCAAAACTAACCAACATGCTGACCACATTTGACAGTATATAAAATATTCCATACTCATAGTTCCCCACTTATGTAGTAGAGAAGGAAAGTACATTTTCTCACTGTTTTTTTTTTTTTTTTTTTTTTTTTTTTTCCTGGCGCCAAGCTTGGTCATTATAATTACACAGCCTTCAGTTTTGTTTTATTATCCTTCTCATTTATATTGGAGTAGTCATTGCTACATGTATATTGTAGTTCTTACTTTGGTTTTATGCAACTTAATGATTTTTAAATTTTTAAATTTTACTTTTAGTGATGTCTTTTGTTTTTATATAACATTCATTTCCAAACAAATCCCCCCCCATATTCAGTGAGCTACTTCCTTATAATAAGATTAAACAAAATCAATTTTTAAAAGCAGTGTAAGAAAACTAGCCAATTTATCAACTGTTTCTGATAGTACATATGGTGTTTCACATACGTACTCTCTTTACCCCACCCCACACTCACATTTCTTCAATTAGAGGATAGAAGTACAATTTCTCAACTCTTCCCTGGAACCAATCATGGTCATTATGATTGCATTACATTTAGTTTTGCTTTATTGTTTTTTCCATTTAAATTATTGTAACCATGTCAACTTAATTTAATGTCAATAATGAAAGCATAAAATCAGTAAGCATTATGGTAATAATAACAGCAAATTAAATATAATTATTGTAAGTACAGTAGATTAATATTGCTGTTCAGTCATTTAAATTATATCTGATTCTTCACAACTCCATTCTTGGGGTTTTCTTGGCAGGGATGCTTTAGTGATTGGCTATTTTCTTCTCTAATTCATTTTACAATTGAAAAAACTGAGGCAAACAAGATTAACTGACTTGCCCAGGATCACACAGGTAATAAGTATCTGATGCTAGATTTGAACTCAGAAAGATGAGTCTTCTGAACTCCAGACCCTATCCACTATATCACCTAGTAGAAAAATATTGCATTATACAATTCTATATGATCAGTTGCTATATTGTCCTGTATGATTTAGGCATAGTTTAGAAAACTTCACCATACATCAGTTGTTGCTGAGTAAATATATTATTTGTGATTAAGTCTTTAAAAAGTTTTTCCATAAGCCCTCATTTATGAATTTGGCCTTTTATTATGACATCGTTTCTATGGGAGAATCAAACTCAGTTTACATCATGTCAAATAACAAACAAATAGCTTTTTTCTGGGAACAAGTCTTCTAGAAGGATGAGAGCAGGGATTGTTTCATTCTTTATATCTCCAGCACTTAAATTGCTATGTGGAACATAATTGGAATATAAGAAACACTTTTTGATTGGTTGATTTATTGACAACTGCCTATGGTGGAACATTAATACTTAATTTCATCCTCACAATAAAACTATTACTTTCTTACATTTGGAAAACTGCCTTGGGATTTCATTTTGTTAAACTAATAGGAACTGAACTCAGAGAAAGTATAATATTCAGAATAATATTCAGAATAAAAAATTTTTCTCATTGAGAGTGAAAAAACTCAGTTCAACCATGAGAAAGATTCTCAGATCTCATCTAAAGAGGAAATTCCCTAAAGTCTCTAATGTAATAGACTGGTAGATAGGAAACAATGTGGATCCTTTAAATGTTGGCTTCTTCCTAGATTCTAAAGGGAGAGTCACCTGAAGAGAGTTTTTTTAAGTATGCCTCCAGTTTTTACTATCTCTTCTCTTCATGCAGTTATATAGAGCATTAAATTATTAATCATTTAGCCATGAGCTACATCAGCATACCACTTTCTATATCTCTCTTTCACATAATATTCCATCAGATATTTACAGATTACTATCATGAGCTTCCTGGCTCTTTTCCTTTAGGTTAAACTTGCCTTTTCCTTCAATGAATCCTTCTATGATAGGAACCCAAAGCTCTTCACTATCCTGCTTGCCTTGCTCTGGATCCTGTTCAGCTTATCAATGTCCTTTTTAAACCATGATGCCCAAACTGAACATAATATTCTGGATGATATCGATCTATTTCTGGAAATCATTCCTCTCTCTCAGAAGCATTTAGTAGCACAGTGGTTAAAGTGCTGGTTCTTGTGTTAAGAAGGCCTAAGATCAATTCTGTCCTCAGATACTTATTAGTTGTAGGACCCTGAACAACTCATGTTATCTCTGTTTGCCTCAGTTTTCCCAACTGTAAAATGGGGATAATAATAGTACCTACTTCCTAGCATTGTTGTGTGGACAAATGAGGTAATGCTTGTAAAAGTGCCGTAAATGGTGCCTGACACCATAAATGCTCCATAAATGTTTATTTCCTTTCCTTTTTGATTTAATAAAGCTCTACTTGGCTAGTAAAGAATTCAAGATTGCATTCCTTTTTTTTTTTTTTTTTTTGACTGTCACATCACATTGCTGACATGTTGAGTTGGTAGTCTAGCCAGACTACAAAATCTTTTCTTTTAAACCCAAACTGTTATATAGCTATATTTCCCATCACTATTGTACTTGTGAATTTGGTTTTATTTAAGCAAGGTATAGTTTTTTACATTTTCCCCAATTAGATTTGATCCTTTTAGCTTTGACTCAACATTCTGAATTATCAAGACCCTTTGGGATCTTTGATTCCATCCTTTAATCCATTAGCTGTTCTTCCCATGTTTCCATTTGATGCAGCTTTGATCAGTGTGGCAACCATGCTTTTATATAAATCATTGATTAAAATCTTAAATAGCATTGTGCTAAGGAGATTTTTGAGCACTTCAGTAGAAACGTTCCCCTACATTAATATTGTCCTATTAATAGCAAAATCTTTGAATCTGTCCATTCAACCAGTTTAGAACCCAACTGATTTTATTCTTATTTAATCCAAACCTGCTAATCTTGTCTACAAAGACATGACAGACTTTTTCTATACACTTTGTTGCAATTGAGGTAAAATATTTCTGTAAGAAGTCACTTTTTAAGGCATGGACCCACACTAAACACCATAAACCAAGATAAGATCAAAATGGGTCCATGATTTAGGCATAAAGAATGAGACCATAAATAGATTAGAGGAACATAGGATAGTTTATGTCTCAGACTTGTGGAGGAGAAAGGAATTTGTGACCAAAGAAGAACTAGAGATCATTACTGATCACAAAATAGAAAATTTTGATTATGTCAAATTAAAAAGCTTTTATACAAACAAAACTAATGCAAACAAAATTAGAAAGGAAGCAACAAACTAGGAAAACATTTTTACAGTTAAAGGTTCTGATAAAGACTTCATTTCCAAAATATATAGAGAACTGACTCTAATTTATAAGAAATCAAGCCATTCTCTATTTGATAAATGGTCAAAGGATATGAACAGACAATTTTCAGATGATGAAATTAAAATTATTTCCACTCATATGAAAGAGTGTTCCAAATCACTACTGATCAGAGAAATGCAAATTAAGATAACTGTGAGATACCACTACACACCTATCAGATTGGCTAAGATGACAGGAAAAAATAATGATGAATGTTGGAATGGATGCGGGAAAATTAGAAAACTGGTGGAGTTGTGAACGAATCCAACCATTCTGGAGAGCATCTGGAATTATGCCCAAAAAGTTATCCAACTGTGAATACCCTTTGACCCAGCAGTGCTACTACTGGGCTTACATCCCAAAGAAATACTAAAGAAGGGAAAGGGACCTGTATGTGCCAAAATGTTTGTGGCAGCCCTTTTTGTAGTGGTTAGAAACTGGAAAATGAATCAATGCCCATCAATTGGAGAATGGTTGGGTAAATTGTGGTATATGAATGTTATGGAATATTATTGTTCTGTAAGAAATAACCAACAGGATGAATACAGAGAGGCTTGGAGAGACTTACACGAAGTGATACTAAGTGAAATGAGCAGAACCAGGAGATCATTATACACTTCAACAACAATACTGCATGAAGATGTATTCTGATGAAAATGGATTTCTTCAACAAAAAGAAGATCTAATTCAGTTTCAATTGATCAATGATGGACAGAATCAGCCACACCCAGAAAAGGAACCTGGGAAATGAATGTAAACTGTTTGCACTTTTATTTTTCTTCCCAGGTTATTTTTACCTTCTAAATCCACTTCTCCCTGTGCAACAAGAAAACTGTTTGGTTCTGCACACAGATATTGTATCTAGGATATACTATAACATAATTAACATGTATAAGACTGCTTGCCATCTAGGGGAGCGGGTGGAGGGAGGGAAGGGAAAAGTGGGAACAGAAATGAGTGCAAGCAATAATGTTGTAAAAAAATTACCCAGGCATATGTTCTGCCAATAAAAAGTTATAAAAAAAAAAAAAAGAAGTCACTTTTTGGTCCATTATTTTTCAGTCATGTCTAACTCTTGATGACTCCATTTGGGGTAGAGCTTTATTTAAAAAAGAGGAGAGTGAAGTTAATCTAGGGTAACCATATTTTTTTTTTGCTTTTTTATTTTTATTTTTAAAATTAAAGCTTTTTATTTTTCAAAACATATGCATGGACAGTTCTTCAACATTAATCCTTGTAAAATCTTGTGTTCCAATTCCTCTCCCTTCCTCCACCTCCTCTCCTAGGTGGCAAGTAGTCCAATATATGCTAAACTAGGTAGGAATATATGTTAAATCCAATATATGCACACATATTTATACAATTATCTTGCTAGACAAGTAAAATCAAATCAAAACAGAAAAAATGAGAAACAAAATAAAATGCAAGCAAACAACAAAAAGAGTAAAATGCTGTGTTGTGAACCACAGTCAGTTTTCACAGTCCTCTCTCTGGGTGTGTAGATGGCTCTCTTCATCATTGAACCATTGGAACTGGCGACCATATTTTTAAAAAAATATTTAATTATCTTAATTTCCCAATATAATTCGTTTCTTCTCCACTACTCACGAAGTTATCCTTAGAAAGGAAGGAAGGAAGGAAGGAAGGAAGGAAGGAAGGAAGGAAGGAAGGAAGGAAGGAAGGAAGGAAGGAAGGAAGGAAGGAAGGAAGGAAGAAAAAGAGGGAAGATGGGAGGGAGGGAAGTGAGAAAGAAATAAAGAGAAGAAGAGAGGAAAGAAAGACAGAGAGAAAACGAGAGGACGGAGGAAGAAAGGAACAAAGGAAGGAAGGAAGGACAGAAAAAAAAAATTGGGGAAAGTAATTCCATAAAACTAATTAGCCTATCAGTAAAGTCCAACACTATATCTAGTGTCTCACCACCACCTCTTTCTCCCCTCCCCATCTTGCAAAGAAGGATGAAGTACATTCTCATATTGCTTTGAGATTCAGCTTAGTAATTACACCATATTTCACTTTTGATTTTTGTTTTGTTGTTGTTTTTCCATTTGCTTGCTTATATGTTTTCCTAGTTATGCTTACTTTGCTTTGCATTGGTTCATATGTTTTCCATGTTCTTATTTCTCCTCCTTTAGGACACTATGCTATTCTATTACATTAATGTGCCATAAATCCCTAGATGATGGGCATCTACTTTACTATTTAGCTATTCTTTAATTGATAGTTAACTAGGTAAAGCAGGGGATAGATTGAAGTCAAGGAGACCTGAGTTCAAATATGACCTCAGATTTAACTTATAGCTATATGATCTTTTGTCTCAACCTCTGTTTGTTTCAGTTTCCTTAACTGTAAAAATGGGGATAAAAGCCTCATAGTTGTTGTGCAGATCTAATGGTATGATATGAGAAAGTACTTAATACAGTACCTAGCACACTATATTAATGACAGCTATTATTTTATTATTATTACTTCTCATTCTTTGTACTTACAAAACAAACAGCTATAAATATTTTAGTGTATATGAGAGCTTTTTTTCTGTCTTTTACAAACTCTTTGGGACATGTGGCATGACTTATTTTTCTACCCCATGAATATTAATCCTAACATACTGGTGTTCACACAGAATCAAATTACTATAGAAAGTCATTTTTAGTGTGATCAGGTTTAGGGAAGTTGGTAGAACTATAAATTTAAAGTTGCCTTTAGGTAACTTAGCTAGTTTTAGAGAAAGTGACAAAAGCAAAGTCTGGTCTTGAGCAAGGGCACTGGAGAAAAGGAGCAAAGTCTGGATATTGCTGTTAACCCTCCAGTTCCTGAACTTCTTAAGATTCAAGGAACTCTCACATACATCACATGAGTATCCAATGGAAGCCATTCTAGGCCAGAAAACTCAACCCTTCAAACCATCTGATGGTCATATTCCTCTGTTTTGCCAACCAGTTTCTAGTGTAGCATACTGAAGATTTGGAGTTGTTGACTTTGGACAAGTTGGCACCTTTCTGAATCTCCATGTCTAAACAAGGGTGGAAAGAAATGATTCACAAGTTTTCCTTCCTTTCTAGATACCTCTCTCTGGAAAAGTTTCCACCATTGCTGGGTTTAAGTCATGGGCTACTTTGGGTGCATTAAAAAATGATATCATCTGGGATACTGGGAGAATGTAGTCTGAGATGGTAAAGGGGGAGGTCAGTTGAAGGGTCAGGGAAAAGTTTGTGTCATCATAGACCCTCACCTAGGATGAGCAGTGCAAGTCTTTGATGAAGTGTTGTTCTTGTTCCTTGCAACAAAACCATGGGCACCTTAATAGGGCCTGGTGTGATTCCTCATTGTGTACTCAGTACCTAGCACAGGGCCCAGAACATTGGAGGTCTTCAATAAAGGCTTTGGTATTGGGGGAAAAAAAAAAGAGGTAATTTTATATTCACATATCTATCACTATTTGTGTATGACTGATTTAAAAATACTTTCTGATTTCCTTCTTATTTTTGAGAAATACTTTTAGTTTTTAATGTTTCTACTTTAAAATTACTATTTTTATCTAAATTTTAAAAAATCTTATTGACCATGTTTTTTTCCCTGTGTGAATATTGAGGGGAGGGATTTAAATTTTTTTCTCTGTTGAGAACATATAAACATATATATATATGTACACATATATGTAGCTATTATTTTCAGGTGTAACTTAAGTTTTTGATTATTAATTATTTTTCAAAACATGTGAACAGTATGAGTTATTAATCTAATTATTCTTCAAATGGAGGTACTTGTATAAGGGATAAGACACAAAATCAAAAGATTATAAAATCAGCAAATAAGTTTCTTGTTGCACCAAAGAGTCTGTGTACACCTATAGTGTCAGATCACCTATGGTGCTAAAGAGGTCAGAAGCTTATGAAATCACTAGCACTCACAGGATCTAGAACAGGAAAGGACACGAGAGATCATGCTCTCTAATTTTACAGATCAACGATCTAGAGCCAACAGGATTTGCTCATGGTCACAAAGGCAGGAAGTGATAGATCTAGGATTCTTTATTTTTAAAAAATCCAGAGAAGTTATGCTTTGCAAAGCAATAATTAAAATTATCCAAACTCATTAGATATTGGTAATAATATTTGCTGGGATGCCACCTCAGTGATTCTAGGCTTCAGCAATGGCAAGGGGGAAAGACTTTAGTGCACCTAGTTAACAACTGAACAGTTTGATCACAGAACTTGAACTGTTATTCAAATGCTTTTTATTTTTTATTTTTTTTCCCCTGAGGCTGGGGTTAAGTGACTTGCCCAGGGTCACACAACTAGGAAGTGTTAAGTGTCTGAGACCAGATTTGAACTCGGGTCCTCCTGAATTCAAGGTTGGTGCTCTATCTACTGCACCACCTAGCTGCCCCTCAAATGCTTTTAAAATGTGCATTCTATTTAATTTTGATCAAGCCCAGTAGCTGACATGAATAATTATTTCATTAAACTTTTATGATGACTTTGAAATCATGACCCAACATGAGATATCACATCCTGTCTGTCTGGGAAGGTGCCTTTGAAATTAGCAAGAAGGATTTAAGACACAGGCTCAGAGTAAGTAAGCAAATAGGTGGTAAGTTTTAGAAATTATTTTCAGGTGCTCACCACATGAGCTAAGTGCAAGGAGACAAATGCTTAAGGTCTGTAAGTTGTGTGGTCTCAAAGAGATGATGTCACTCATGTAACATGGCAGTACTAAATTTTGAAGAGAGACATACAGTATTTATATAATTCCTAAAAGGTGAAATTAAGTGGGTCTGGATAAAAAGTCACTTTCTGTGCCAAACACGATTATATAAAATTGAAGTCATCGCTTTACACTATTGCTATAAAATGTGGTAGAAAACAATCTATGGTCTTAGAGTAGTTGGGGAGGCTCATCTTTAACATATTGCTATAAGCTCAGATGTGGTGGTAGAGTCAGATTCAGTCTTCTGGCCAATTTGGGAATGTACACAAGAGCTTACAAAATGGAATAAAGATCATGTTTACAGAGGCCAATAGCAAACCTAATTATCTAAAAAAAATCAGTGAAAAACAGGCTTCAGAAGTAATTTTATGCATATAAGTATCAAAACAGCCATGAGAATCAAGGTGATCCTTGTATATCGTGGAAATGTATTGTTTTCTTCCCCCAATTTTAATGAACTAGAAGTTCCATATAATCTAAACAGACAAATGTTGAAATTGCATGGTTCAACTATTATTTGTGTTTTCATTTAAAGAACAATTTATATTTTTTCTAAATAATTCTAACTTTGAGTATATTTGCATTTTACCCTTTGTTGTGTTAGAGAATAATTATAATTATAAAAAGTCATAGGGGAAATAACATGTTGAAATATAGGTATTATTAATAATAACAAATATAGCTTTTATATAGGAGTATAAGGTTTGCAAAGAGTTTACATCAATTACCTCATTTGATTCTCACAACAGCCCTGGGAGGTGGATACTTTTATTATTCCCCACTTTACAGATGACAAAACTGAGGCAGACAAAGGCTCCTTATTTGTCTAGGATCACGTAGTATCTAATGCAGTATTTGAATTAGTATTGCTGACTCCAGGTTTAATGCTCTATCCACTGTGCTTAGTTGCATAGTTGCAAAATGAAAGAATCTTGAGAAATATTTGCAATAGTGAAATAATGTAAAAACCCAAATCAAAACCACATAGAGCTCTAAATACATGTGTTTTTTCTCTGCTGCTTTTTAAAGTATAAAATTAAATGAAAATAAATGGCAATTACTGTTTAAATGCCTGCTATTAAGAACATATAGTTCCATCAGAGGAGTAGGTAGATGGCACAGTGGAATTGGGAAGATTCATCTACCTGAGTTCAAATCCAGCTTTAGGCACTTACTAAATGTATGACTCTGGGCAAGTCACTCAACCTAGTTTGCCTCAATTTTCTCATATGTAAAATGAGCTAGAGAAAGAAATCCAGCATCTTTGCCAACTATGCCCGACATGAAGTCATAAAAATTCAGATGTGACTAAAATGACAGAACATCAACTGTTCCATTACAACTTCCACAATGGTGGAAACTCCTTAGGCATTTGCAATGTTCACAATAGCAGTTGAGAACTTACCTACTAAGAATCACATAAAAGTGTCCAGATCTAGTCTTTGCCCTGATAATCATGAGTATAGGATTTTGAGCTAGAAGGGACTTATTCTTTAGCTATTCTCTTTCTTTTTTTTTTCTTCCCCCTTCCCCATTTAGTAGTATTTTATTTTTCCAATTAAAATGTAGTTTTCAACATTCACTTTTATAAGATTTTGAGTTCCAAATTTTTTTCTCCCTCCCTTCCTTCATTTCTTTCTCCCACCCTTCCTTCTCTTTGATATATGTATAATCATATTAAACACACTTCCCCTTTCTTTTAAAAATGAAAAACTAATGCATAGAGATTAACTGATATAGAGCAAAGCTTCTTAAATTGTGGGCTAAAACTGTAACTTAATGTGAAATCGCAAAAAATTTCGGAATAGTAAAAAGTTTCTGAACCCAGTGGCCAAAAATTAATTCAAAATCAAATGCATAATAAATTAGAAGTATTTCTGGCAATTTTGCATCATATGATTTCACTGCAACCTTGGATGTGAACATACAAAATGCATACCTTGTATTGTCCATGCATGGGAAACATCTCAGCTGAGATCTGAGATGGGGTTGTGTAAAATTTTCTCAGGTCAAAAGGGACTCATGCATGCGGACTCAAATACCTTAGCATGTGGACTTAGATAACAGCTAATGCGTAAACTTACTGAGCATGCTGTGAGGGAAAAATAATTGCGTTTCCATAAAACAAAACATGGGGAATTGTTAAGGACCATGCCTAGGTGAAAGCGCAGGTCAATTCTCCAAAAGCCTCCACAACTGTGAATCATAAACTTGAAAGAGCTGCAAGCAGCCTTCGTAGATGTTCCTTGTGGATTAGGAATGAGATAAGTTGGAGGCAAAAGGGAAGAGGAGAGAGGTCAGACAACTAATTGCCTCTCAGTGGAGAGGTTCAGAGAACAGCAACTGCCTCTCAGTCTCCTTACGTCATCATAATCTTCTCACATGAAGAGATCCATGGTCTGAGTTAGATCTCCAGCAGCCACTGGCAGGTGGCTCCTGTATCACAACACAAATTCAGATCCCCTGATTCAAAATTTGAGCTTCTTTCCATTATATGATATTGCCTCTTTCCTCTTATGGTCAAGACCGAAGGAAGACTTACTGTGGTCTTCCCAGAAACTACTTCTTCTAAAGGACATGACTATGGCTTCATGGGACCAGCAACACTCCTAAGGGTGGCCAGAACCAGATTAAAATAAAAGTGGAAAATTACTCATTGGGATCCTCAAGTACACACACAGCTGCAGTGACAATTTGTTGTCTCAGGTTATTCCTTTTTGTTTGCTACAGAGAAGAAGTCGGTCCAAATGGTCTTGCTCTTTCTTTTCCTTTTAGCTTTTGTAATTATTCTATGCACATTTTAATTTTATACTATCATTAGATAAGCATCCATGAAATATTCAAATATTCTTTACCTTCAACATCTAATTTACTATATTTTAAAGATTACAAACCTTTTGTGGTTGTTATTTCAGTTCTTTTTTACTCCATTTGGGATTTTCTTGGCAAAAATACAGGAGTAGTTTGTCATTTCCTTTGACAGATGAGGAAACTAAGATAAACAGGTTTAAGTGACTTGTCTGTAATATCTGAAGTCAGATTTGAACTCAGGAAGACTCATCTTCTTGACTCCAGGCTCCGTGCTCTAACCACTGAACCATATAGCTTCCCTTCCAAACCCTTAATAATTACTATTGCATTCATACTGACTTGCATGTATGTTGTCTCCTCCACTAGATTATAAGTTCCTTAAGTGCAAAGACTGTTATTTGCCTGTTTTTGTATCTTCGGTGCTTATCACAATGTTTGCACAGAGTAAATACCTAATAAATGTTTATTGATTGACTATGAGGGTGGGATAAGAGTTGAGAAGTAGGATTGGTCTAGATCTATGATTTCACTGTGCTGGGGATTTCCTAATGTGGCAACTTCTTCCATTGAGGCAGATCAGCTGTTTATTTATAACTTGGGAATATAGGATCCTAGATTTAGAATTAGAAGAGGCCTTAGAAGATCTAACCAATTCATTTTACAGATGAGGTAAATGAGGCCAATGAGAGTAAGTGATGTCTGAAATGACACAGGGAACAAATGGCAGAAATGGGCTTCTGACCCAAGTCTTTTGTCATTAGAAACAAGCTTCTTTTACTACAGTACTACTACCTAGGACATTTCTGGGAGGCAGAATGAAGGTGGAACTTGATGCTTCCTGGGCCCTCCATTGGCACTACTATCCTGACCCTTCCTTAGTCTGGGTTTATTAGACCATAAATTCTGTTGATTGTCATCACTTTCTTGGAGTCCACCAAAGCTTCTTTGACCATTCCCTGCATCCATTCTCAGAGCCAATGACTTTTTGTTCCATAAAATTCTCAGGAATATATCTTTTTCCTTTGTTTCTTCCTTCTTCCTCCTCTTATTTTGTGGAACTCATTTCAGCCTTCTGGCTTTTTCCATATTCCATACTCCATACTCCACAGAAAACAGCTACAAAATTTTGTGCAAAAAAATTTCAATGAGAACCATGGATTCTGAAGAGGTTATTAGTTTATTCAATGTTTTTAATTTCCTGGACCTGGTATGAACTCAGTGTGAGAAGATTCTGATAAGCAATACTCTTTCAGCACTAATTAGCATCTTCTTTGCAATTTTTAGTCTTGGAGGATGGGGAGAATCTGAGATACAATTGATGTACCCAGGGTACCACAACCATTAAGTATCAGAGGCAGGGTCTGAACCCTGTTTTTCTTGACTTCAGAGTTGACAAAAATGTCAAAAATCCACTGTGCTAGGCTGTCTTACATTATTCAACATTAAGTGCTAAACTTTTTCAAGAACTGTCTTGATTCCAATGGTTTGATAATACGAACTCTATAGGATAGAATATATACTGAAATTGTTATTAAAAAAAAACAAATAAAAAAGAATTAACTACAGATTTTCATAGAAGTATCATATGCCATTGCAAAAAAAGGTGAAACATAACTCAAAATTATCCACATTAGGTGAGTTAAATAAATGTGCTGCATTGTAATAGAACACCATAGTGGAATTAAGATCAGTAAGTATAATGAGTACCAAAAAAAAAAAAATCTGAAAGACTTTTTTTTAAATAATGGAAAAAAAAAATACAGAACCAGGATAATAGAGTACATATTCACTGTGGTAATAGAAGAGGAAATGAGAATAGATAAAGAATCCTGATGAGTGAAAAATTCTGAAAAGTGAAAAATTGTTTCTTTATGTGTTGAGATAGATTTACATATAGATAATTCCTTAAGCAAATTTAGCTACTTATATTAATTTCCATTATTAAGTTTTTAATGAAATATTTTGTGGGAAAATTTTTTTTCCATAAGATTCATTAGTACTTCTCTCTGAACATTAAAAATGCCCTTTGGCTTCTACTGATGAACTCTATAAGAGTACAGACATTTTTTTAGATGTTGACCACAAGTCAATTACCATGGAATTTTCCAGAATCTTAGAAGTCATCTAATCCAATCCTTGTTTTTGCTTTATGTTATCCTAAAAATATTTATAGAAATTTCAAAACTATTCTTAGATTACTGGAAAAATTTCTGCTTTTCTCTATAAATATATTTAGTTTTTATTCTGGAAATTCTCCACATATTCAAAGAACTAGTGAGTCATAATCACTTTCATGCTGCCTATAGAGGGTGTCTTGTCTGGCTAAGGTTTTTGTTTTTTTTTTTAATTGTAGTAAGTTTATTTTTAATGAATCATGTTGGGAGAGGAAATTTGGATTAAAAGGAAAAACCCATGGCATACATAAAAAACAGAAAAAAGAAGTGAACATAACATATGTTGATTTACATTCAGTCTTCTTCTTAGTTATTTTTTCTGGATGTAGATTGCATTTTCTGTCCAATGTCTATTTGGATTGCTTTGGATCAGAACACCATGTCTTTTGTAGTTCATCATCACATGTTGTTGTTGTTATTGTGTACATTGTATTTCTGGTTCTGCTTGTTTTGTTCAGCATTGGTTCATGTAAATCTTTCCAGGCCTTTCTAAAATCAGCTTGTTCATTATTTTTATAGAACAATAATATTCCATTACCTTCATATACTACAGCTTGTTCAATCATTCCCCAATTGATGGGCAACCACTCATTTTCCAATTCTTTGCTACCACAAAAGGAGTTGCTACAAACATTTTTGCTCATGTGGGTCCTTTACCCTCCCTTATGATTTCCTTGGAATACAGATCCAGTGATGGCACTGCTGGGTCAAAAGATATAAAGATCAATATGACACAGTTTCTGTTCACAAGGATATTATAATATCTCACTTAAGTGGGGGAAGAGAGTGTGATAAAAGCAAAAGAGATATAGATAAATATTTTGGGTGTATGGGTGAGGGTAGGCAATTGGGCAGTGTTAAAGGAATCATCAGATATGGAATGTGTGTTTGTATATGTATATATACATATATTGATCTATATTCACAGAGGGCTTTCCTTCACTTAAGAATTTCATATACCAGAGATATATCTAGTACCTATAAAAGTAAATCAATTTTTATAAAATTACATACCTGGAAACCTTTTTATGATTTTAAGTAAGACATCAAAGTCTCAGGCATTTTTATTATTTTGGTAAAATTATAATAATTTCTCTCTGTTTCCCTTTGAAAACATATAACTTCCTTCTTCATGCAGGAGGGTTTATTCTGATTCAGATATCCAGTGCATTTGAAAGAATAATGCACTAAAATTGTAGAAATGATAAAAAATTGTAGAAACAATTGTTTTAGAGTGTGATCAATTTTTGTGGGAGAGATATGTAGGAGAGATTCTTTTTAGATATGAACCTGCTGCTGGAAATTTTCCTGGAAGTGATTACCACAAAACACTCAGTAGATATATGACCCCAAACTAGAAGCAATATGTGTAGAATCAGTTCAACAGGGAGAGGTTGCTGATTTGGTGATCTTCAAGGACTTCTCCATCTTTGATTTCTGTGATCTTGGATTGTAATGTATTATGTGATCAGGTCCTGCAAGATGTAGATTAGCTTTCTCAGCCTTCTTGGACTAATGATTGCTTATTATCTAGAGATGATCAAAATGGAGTAAAATGGTGTGGCCAGGAGTTAATTAAAGAGTTAATAAATCAATCAACAAAGAAATCCACTGTTGAAGCACCATTTATATTTACAATGCAATGTTCTATCCTTCCAAGGAGCTTATTAATTGATCTAAGACATCACATTTCTGGACTGATTGAGAAAAGTAATCATTCTCTTTGTGTGTCAACAGAGTGTTCTTATAGTGCTTTTGATCACTACTCACAACTTGTCTGTCATATTCAAGACAATTTATTTGCCTCATGGGCAGTCAGCTCTTTCACACTATTAAAGCAAAATTCTGACCTCCAAAATATTTTCATCAGAAAAGGCAAAATTTGACCAAGTATCCAATGATGGTGTGTACCTAATTCTGGCTTTCTAAAGTGAACAAAAAATGCTGATAAGACTTTAAGCTTCATTGACAGAACAGTATAGGAGATGACTTTTGGAGAATGGTAGCCGAGCAGAGCCTAAAGGATGGAATCCACACTCGTAGGGGCTAGATTTTTCTAAGTACAGGTAAAGTTGAGGTAGTCAAAAGGCGAAGGGAACAACGATTGTTGTGAGGATAGAGTTGATTAGAAGGGTTAAGATTAATTATTTTTCTCTGGTTTTACCCAGAACTTAATGATTGGAAATCAGTAGTACTAATTATACTAGAAAAATATGAGCCTCATCAGTAAATGGATACACATACAGGAATAGTCAAATCACATCTACGAAGTGTCAATATCAGGCAGCAGCTTCAAAGCCAACATAATGGGTGGATGTAAAGTGATCTGTTCAGTTCCTTCTGGATTTAGAATATTGTGCTCAATATCAGGTGCCACATTTTAGGAATGAAATTGACAAGTTAGAAAGTGACCAAGATGAAAAAAGAACTTGAAAGACATGCCACACAAAGATCATTTGAGGGAACCTTGGATGTTTAGATTACAGAAGAGAACTGTGGGAGATGTAATAGCTGTCTTTAATTATTCTAAGGGCTGTCATATGGAAAAGAAATTACACTTCTCTGTCTGGTCCCAGAAGGATGAATTAGGAGCAGGATGTAGAAATTCTAGAGGTAGTTTGGCTTGAGCAACTCTTTCCAATTCACAAGCCATCCAGAAGTGAAGTTTGTTGTTTCAGAAGGGCTTAACCTGGATGACCACTTGGTAAAATTGTTGAAAGTATTTCTTTTAACTTAAGGATCGAACTAGATAATCTCAGAATAAAAAATGTGCTGGAAAATGTTTAATAACTGGTTCTTCAGAAAAAAAGTACCCACAGCACTCTTTTAAGTTCAATTTGCATTATTCTCATCATTATCATTACTAATATCTTTTCCATCTTTTTTTAAAGTCTAGAAATTGATTATTTTGCATTATTTCCTGATTTCCTGAGGTGTAAATTGACATTAAAAATTTAATAATTAGCTCCCAAGACCTGATATGATCTGGCTTTACCATGCCTCTGAAGCCTTATCCAACTGCAAGATTTCACAGAATAGATATAATAAGGATGTCTGGAGAGGAAGATTTTGAAGGGAAGAATAGAAGATGATTTTAAACATGTTGATGTGGGGAATAATGGTGAGTATCTTATGCATTTCAGCAGAATACAGTGGAAAAAATTCATGTGGAAATGTATTCTCATTCACTGGTCTTTGACAGAGATAAGGTTTAAGGGTCATTAGATGTAAATGATAGCTGAACCCACAAGATTAGGTAAGTGAGAATGTAAAGAGAATGTAAAGACCTGAACAGGAATACCTATATGTACAGAAGAAGAGAACGAATTAGTTCAGTAATTGATGATTGCTTTTTATTTACATTTCATGACCCACCCTGTGATTCACACAAGCCACCCTAACCCTAAAAGGAGGTATTACAAGGAGACAAAAAGTGAGTTAAGCCTCCAATATCTTCTAACATTTGGCAAATATTCACTTCTCTGAACAAATCTGGTATTAAAGTGGATGTCAAGTTGAATTATTGATGAATTTTTTTTTTAACAAAAGAAACTGAGGGCTAATAAAAATTGAGAGATTTCTTATAATATATCACTTGGTGGTAAAAGGAGGACTAAGTATTTTTATCTCTAAAACTTAGTTCTTAACAACCCATTTTTCTTGGTCTGGACATGTTGCTTCATTTCTGTATGGAACTTCCTGGTATAGAAATTCTACCAATCAACTAATTAGCAACTTATTTAACACTGGAAATGCCTGGGGCACTGAAAAATTTAGTGAGGTCACAAAACTAATTTGTGTTAAAGATAGAACTTGAACCTAGATCTTTTTGACTTGACTATATCACACAAAAATATTAATTCAATAATATTTTTGAAAGTTATTGTTTAATCTAAAAGATTTATCATAAAATGTCTAAAATTTATTTTCCAGGTCAAAAAAAGAATAAACTTTTTTTTTCCCTTGGAAAAGAAAAAATTGTTTTGTTTCCAGTCTAGTCCATATGTGTCTTTCTGGAAACTATACATTGTTATGTCCCAATTGTAGAACTTAATATTGAAAAAAAGTCAATTATAAAGGTACTGATTATAGTCAACATTTCCATAACCTTCAGAAGGGCCTTTATATTGTCTTAATTTATAATCAGTTTCAAATTTGGATAAGTGAATGATGAGTTAAAGTGAAAATTGACAGTGACTATAAAAAAAAAAAAGTCCTGCTATGTTGATGATTAAAGTAATAAGAGCTGATTTCCCTTTACTTTAATCTCTCATTTATAAGTTCTGCCAATCATACCAAGCTTTTTCTGATTGGAACCAAAAATAAGTGGACATGTTTCTTTCTCTCTCTCTCTTTCTCTCTCTCTCTCTCTCTCTCTCTCTCTCTCTCTCTCTTTGTCTTTCTCTCTCTTTCTCCTCCCCCTCTTTCTCCTGCTCCCCTTTCTTCCCTTCCCTCTCCCCCTCCTTCTTTGTTAGAACATTTACTGATTAGTTATGGTTCTGTTTCATAATGGCACAAGGTATTAGCAGACCTGTGTTCTACTCCCAGCTGTTTTACTACTAATTAGCTATGAGATTTTAGTTAACAACAATAACATAATGATAATGATAGTACTTGGATAGAGCTAACTATGTTCCGGCCCTATGCTAAGTGCTTTACAATTATTATCTCACTTGATCCTTATAAAAATTCTAGAAGGTAGGTTCTATTATTATCCCCATTTTATAAAGTAGGAATTTGAGGCACACAGAAGATGTGACTTACCTAAGACTACATTTGAACTCAGGTCTTCTTGACTCCAGGCCCAGTGCTATATCTGATGTATAATCTAGATTTCTTAAGTCATTTAAACTCCCCAGGTCTTATTTCCCCATATATGAAATGAGAGAACTGGATTGGATGATTTCTAAAGTTTCTTCTATCTGTAAGAGTCTATCTACATGGGATGGTTTACCTCTCAGACTTGTGGAGGAGGAAGGAGTTTGTGTCCAAAGGAGAACTAGAGAACATTATTGATCACAAAATAGAAAATTTTGATTACACCAAATTAAAAAGTTTCTGCACAAACAAAACTAATGCAAACAAGATTAGAAGGGAAGTAACAAATTGGGAAAAAAAATTTACAGTTAAAGGTTCTGATAAAGGCCTCATCTCCAAAATATACAGAGAATTGACTTTAATTTATAAGAAATCAAGCCATCCTCCAATTGATAAATGGTCAAAGGATATGAACAGACAATTTTCAGATGATGAAATTAAAACTATTTCCACTCATATGAAAGAGTGTTCCAAATCACTATTGATCAGAGAAATGCAAATTAAGACAACTCTGAGGTATCATTACACACCTGTCAGATTGGCTAAGATGACAGGAACAAATAATGATGAATGTTGGAGGGGCTGTGGAAAAACTGGGACACTGATGCATTGTTGATGGAGTTGTGAAAGAATCCAACCATTCTGGAGAGCAATCTGGAATTATGCCCAAAAAGTTATCAAAATGTGCATACTCTTTGACCCAGCCATACTACTACTGGGCTTTTATCCCAAGGAAATACTAAAGAAGGGAAAGGGACCTGTATGTGCCAAAATGTTTGTGGCAGCCCTTTTCATAGTGGCTAGAAGCTGGAAGATGAATGGATGTCCATCAATTGGAGAATGGTTGGGTAAACTATGGTATATGAATGTTATGGAATGTTATTGTTCTATAAGAAATGACCAACAGGAGAAATACAGAGAGGCTTGGAGAGACTTACATCAACTGATGCTAAGTGAAATGAGCAGAATCAGAAGATCATTATACACTTCAACAATTATACTGTACGAGGATGTATGCTGATGGAAGTGGAAATCTTCAACATAGAGAAGAGCTAATCCAATTCCAATTGATTAATGATGGACAGAATCAGCTACATCCAGAAAAGGAACACTGGGAAATGAGTGTAAACTGTTATTTTTACCTTCTGAATCCAATTCTTCCTGTGCAACAAAAAATTCGGTTCTACACACATATATTGTATCTAGAATATACTATAATATATTTAACATGTATAAGACTGCCTGCCATCTGGGGGAGGGGGTTGGGGGAGGAAGGGAAAAAATCTGAACAGAAGTAAGTGCAAGGGATAATGTTGTAAAAAATTACCCATGCATATGTACTGTCAAAAAAATTATAATTATAAATAAAATAAAAATTAAATTATAAAAAAAAGAGTCTATCTATAAATACCTTATTGTATGGCACAGGATGGAATGATGGATGCAGTAGCAGGGTGGAGGAGCAAGTCTGGTGGCTGTGTAGAGTATCTAGGATATCATCTCTACTCATGGAGAGTTTGGGAATCTTTTTTTGGTGCAGTTATGGTGATATGTAAGGGGAGTGATTGGGAGAAACGGTGGAGCACATAATAGACATTCTGTAACTGATTTTAGTTGGCTAAACCTGTGATAAATAGAAGGTCCTTTGATTGAATCCAGAAGCATTTAAAAGGCCTTAGTCAATTTCTTTAGCTCTATTCATTGTCTTTATCTCCTCTGGTAGCCTGTAAGACCAGTAAGAAAACATGACTTCTCCATCTCTGAGGATTTTAAAGGCCAGGAGAATGAGCCATAAGAATCCACACATCAGAATCCTGGGTTTGTAGCCAGTGGAATATCAATGGCCCAAGAAACAAGGGGCAATCTTTGGGAGTCACCTTCTGGACCCATGCCAGTGAAAATTAAAATGAGGACTTATTTTACAGATATGTCACTTTTAGGTATGAATTTGGTGGGATCAATACTATGTAGGAATTGAACTATATTTTGAGTCTACTTCCCTAGAGATTTAGGTGGGAGAGAGAAAAGTATGCTTCAGGAATATTAAAAAAAAAAAAAAAAAGTTTGTGAGTTTATTTTTGCTTTATCTTTGAAGAAAATATCTCTTTGTAAAAGCAAATTGATGTAAAGTAGATAAATGGAACTATGTGTGCTAGTGTCAGGCTCCTAACAATGGGATGGGAAGTATAGTTAGTAGATTTTAGAGCTGATAGCAGCAGAAAAAGCTAAACTTGAGGAGGAAAGTAGCTTGTCTGGCCCTGAGTAGGGGAGAGTAGAACCTGAATTACAGTCAGGAAGACTTGAATTCAAAACCCTCCTCAGATGCTTAGTAGCTGGATAACTTTGGACAAATCACTTAACTCTCCCAGATTCAACATCTTCATTTATAATGTAAGGATAATAATAATACCTATCTCATAGGATTATGAATCAGATTACATATATTATATACATATACATAGTATATACAATGCATATATGAGTATATATCCATATATACATATGCACAATGTGTATATATGCACATATATATATCTGATTTATGTATACATATATCTGGGGAATGTTATTTTTTATTAATCATCATCATTATTATTTTATCTCATTAAAAGGAATTATATCTAAGTCTCAGAAATTGTTAGCAGTTTTAATTAATTTTAACTATAAAAAACTTAGAGATTATCATCTTAGAAAATTTTCTTTTCTTGCTCAGTTTTGCCAGTGGCATAAAAGCTTTCCTTTCAATCAGCATAGTGTGTAAAAACTGGAGTTGCAGTGAAAGGACCTATATTCAAATTCCAGATATTTATTTACAAAAGTGATCTTGGATAAATCATTTTCTCTCCTGTAGGCTTCATTTTTGTTGATTGTAGAATGAGGAGAAAAGAAACCAGATCTTTAGAGTCTGTTTCTGGCTCTAAATTTTAGTAAAAAAGAAGGAAAATATAGGATATCCCTTCCTTAATGTAAAAAGCAAGGAGGAAGGAGAAGGAAACAGTCACAAAATGAAAGAAACCATTCCTCCATTTTTCCACTAGTTTTTTTCCTGCCCATATGAATTTTCTTTCTTCTATTCCCTTCTGTCACTCCCACACTAACACGAGAGGATTCTCAACTTCTGAGAATTCAGGAAAAATCTGAAATTTTTCAAATGATTTCACCTTATTTTGAGTTCCTATTTCCTATCTACTTTTGGCAAACATCACAGCATTATCACCAGGACTGTCTACTTTTCAATGTGATTGGCATGTGTTTCCTTCTATTCCTCGTGCAGCTTTGAGAGTGTCTGTTGTTTTACAAAGCTAGGAGCCACAGGGAATAGAATGCTGGTGGCCTTGGAGTTGGTGGCCGTAGAGTCCAGAAGACTTGAGTTCAAATCCTAAATAAGACATTTACTAGTTATGAGACACTTGGCAAATCATTTAATTTCTCTTGAATTCAATTTCCTTATCTGTAAAATGGAAAATAAAAGTTGTGAGGATCAAGTCAGATAATATATGTAAAGTTCTATATGAATGTTATTATATTGTCTTTCACAGATGAAGGAAAAGGAAGATAAATCCCTAAACCTACATGTCTGTTCTGCCTTTTTATTTCCTTCATCTCCTTATCTCCTTCATCCTTTTTAATCTCTTCTCTCCTTCAAGAACCTTATGATTTCTTCCTTGTTCCTTAGTTTCTGATCGGTTTAAGTACATTAGGATTGATCAAATAAGAAATTGCAAGGCTGTTAAGCTCAAAAAGAAATGAATTCCTGTAAGCTATATTCACTTAGAAAGCCACAAATAAACATATTTTGTAGTATGCCTTAATTTTTTTGCCCAATTGTCTTTTAACCTAGTTCAGGTTGTAATTGGAAGTTTACTGGGTCTTTGTGGTCTGTGGATTGATTTTGACATCTCTGCTCTAAAGTATATACATACGTCAGCCCTTCTGAGTTCACTATTTGCCTTTTCTTGACTTGACTTCTTGCTCTACTCTTTTGTCTTCTTCTCTCTCTCTCCTTATAGCCTTCATTGCCAATGGTAGGCAGCCTTGATGGAGAGAATTCTTAGGCCAGATTCAGGAAGACCTGAGACATATAAAGTACTTTTCAAACCTTTAAAGTCTTCGGGCAGGGGAGCAGAGAATGGGAAAATGTGGAGAAAACAAGAGTGGGGGGCTATGTGGAAGGAACTCCATAGGGAGCAAATCTAGCAGAAATATACCTTGGCATCAATGACCCTGGAGCACCAGAGGCATGTTCTTCCATAGGTGCCCACTAGTAGCCCATATTCCTTTTGGATGTATTTGTGGCAGAATATACCCTAGATTTCTGGGAGAATTGCTTTTTGTTACTTTTATTATCATGCATTTTCATTATATATCTTTGCTTTGAAGTAATCGTGTCTTCTAGCTATTAAATATTTTTATTAATATATTTTGTTTTTATGTATCACCTATATTTTGTAATTTCTTCTTTCCTTTCTTTCTCAAAGAGCCACACCTTATAATAAAAAATAAGAGACAAATAAAGTAGTTCAGTAAAACTAACCAGCATGTAATAGTAGCTGTTTTTTTATTCCATATTTACTCTATAGGCCCAGTTACTTTCTCTTAGGCCATGATTTTTTCTCTAGCTTTTTCCACCTATCTGGGGTCATAGTTTTCCTATCAAACTAGGCTAAAATTTAGCGTGAGATCCTTTTATTTCTAGCTTAGATAGTAATTGTTATTATTCAGTTGTTTTTCAAGCATGTTCAACTCTTCGTGACTGTATTTGGGGTTTTCTTGGTGGAGATACTACAATGGTTTGTTATTTCCTTTTCCAGCTAATTTTACAGATGAGGAAACTGAGGCAAACAGGGTGAAGTGACTTGTCCAGAATCATCCAGCTAATAAGTGTCTGAAGCCAGATTTGAATTTAGGAAGATGAATCTTTCTGATTCCAGACTTGTCACTCTATCCATTGTATCATCTAGTGGCCCAGTAATTGGCTAGGCACTATTTTTGTTTCATTTGCTAAGAGAAAATCCAGTGAGAATATTTTTTCTGTTATAAAAAAAAATTATTACTCTCTTTTAACTCTAACCCCCCCAATCAAAATATGGAAAAGGTAGCATTTTCTAAAATTTCTCTCTCTTGTTTCTGGTCTTCCAATCCATCTGTTTTTGCCTTCTTCTCACCAATGCTGTCAAACCACAATATACAACATACAGCCATATTTAACATTTACCAATAGCTTTGGGTGACTTAAAAAAAAAAAAAGAAAGAAAGAATACTTTGAAAACCAAAGAGTGAACAAATTATTAAGATACAAAGATAAACACTTCCAAGTCCTAAAGAAATATCATCAGGTTGGAAAATGGGCACTTTTCTTGAGAAAGAGAGAAAGAGGTACAGGAAGGGAAATGGAGAGAACCAGCTTCAGTCTGCAATCTGAAAGGATTTTGGCAGTGTAGAATCTTTTCCAACATAATTCCTCATGGA
Source organism: Sminthopsis crassicaudata (assembly GCF_048593235.1). NCBI lineage: Eukaryota > Metazoa > Chordata > Mammalia > Dasyuromorphia > Dasyuridae > Sminthopsis > Sminthopsis crassicaudata. The sequence goes on from NC_133622.1 coordinate 122,548,157, forward strand.
GTGGATTCTCCATGATTCATCACACTGCCTTGGCTCTAGTGTCTCTGTACAACTCCAGGAAGTAGCCTCTCCATCACTTTTGCCTCCTCTTATTTCTCATCTTCTCACAAGTCCAAAAGTGAGAAGAGAGAGCATGAAATCAGCTCCTCTGTCACTCTAAAGCTAAAAACAAAGGTTAGGAATGTGAATGAAAGAAGAGACAAACATTTATTTTTTTAAATTTATTTTATTTTTAATTTATAGAATAAAACAAGCATTTCCCTAACATAAAAAATTAATTACAGGGCAGCTAGGTGGCACAATGGATAGAGTACTGGCCCTAAAGTTCAGAGGACCTCAGTTCAAATCTGCCTTTAGACACAACACTTCCTAGCTGTGTGATCCTGAGCAAGTCGCTTAACTCTAATTGCCTTATCAACCCCTCCAAAAAAAAACAAAAACCCAAAACTGAAATTACAAATCTTTTATTTACAACTTTTTGTTCCTTTTAAATATATAATATATATATATATATATATACAAAACATGTGATAATATAATAAAGTTATCATGTATAATTTTTTCCTTTTTAAAAATTATTTTCCTCTTCCCTGTCCTAGAGATAGCTACCTTTAGACATAATTAAGGATATATATATATCATATATATATATATATATATATATATATGATTATTCTATGCATACTTCTATTTATCAGTTATTTCTTTGAATGCAGATAGAATTTTTCTATCAGCCAGAAACTTGAATAGATCATGGACAAGATGAAGAGGAGTTTCTAGAATTACATTCAGCATGGGAATGTCAACACTATGAGAGGTACATGGGGAATAAGACTGCAGAGGAAACAGCAGGTTCATATCTTCCATAATGATATTACTATTGTGCTTACTAAGTGGAATTGGAGGTGGAATTGACTGCATTATTTAAGGGTTATTTCTCACTCTCTCTCCACCCTCATCAAGTATGGTTAGATTCCTTAACATAGCTGAATTTATCATAAGTGAAATGTGGTAGGATGTAACTATATTGTATTTGTAAATCACTGTATTGGAAAAACAAAAGACATCAATAGAACTTTTTTTAAAAAGCATATACCAAAACCCCCCAAGAATTTCCATTCAAAGGACTGTTAGGGGAGAATCCAAAGAGGTTTAAGATGTAGTTCTTTCCCTCAAGCAGAGCAATATTTTTGAAATAAAATACATGGGAAACATTGAGACCAGTAATATCTCTAAATCATAAAGAATTATTTCAGCAACAATATTTTCTTGTCAAAAACTTCGCTGGACTATTAGAATATAAGCTCCTTGGAACTTAGCTTACTTCAATTAACATTACAATTATAATAAACTTTGCCCCTTGACTTGGACAAAAAAAAAAAAAAAAAAAAAAAAAGAATATAAGCTCCTTGAGGACAGGGATTATCTTTTTTTTTTTTTCTTTTTTTGAAAGGGGCGAAGAGATACCTTTGTTTTCCAGTTTCTTGAATACCTCCTAGCATATGAGAAGTGTTTAACAAATGCTTGCTAAATTGAATTGAGTTCAACTAAGAAGGGCAGTGCAGTAAAATGGATAGAGAATTGAATCTAGAATTAGGAAAACTTGAACTGATATTCTGTCTCAGACATTAGTAGGCTGGGTGATATTGGGCAAGCTACCTAGCTACTCTCAGTCTGTTTCCTCATTTGTTAAACAAGGATGATGTGGGTTTGTGCTCCCTTTAAGAAACTAGTCCTTTCAGATTGATTTATTCCTTTCTGATTCCTAGCCCCTCCTAGCTGATGTATTAATAATTCAAGAAGCTAGGACCTCTGATTCACAAATATTGGTCAAAAGCACCCTCTTTGAATTCCAATAGGAGATCTGGACCTGTCCCATCCCCCATCTGATCTGAGCCAATTTGGGATTACACCCACAGACCCCTTTAACTAAATCTCTCATTATAAAAAAGCCAAGCTGGAGTCCTCTCTTTGCAGAGGTTCTGAACATGGCAGCCTAACACCTGGCATGCCAAGGATCTCTGCCCACTGGAACACTGGTTCCGTTACCCCCTTATCTCTACCTTCACCTTTTACTAACTAAACTTTAACTTTACTTCCAAACCCCAAAATAAACCTCTTTTATCAATCTAGGTTTTCAGGTCTGTAAATTCTTTTACAGGGGACTCTTGCACCACTACTAGACCTCATTTAACTCCATATCGTTATGCCAAATCCAAAGGGGTTGCAGGGGAGTTCTATTTGACTCTCTGTACCCTGAACCTGCTACTAGACCTCAATTAAACCCTAATTTCATTTAGTTACCCCGATTCTAGATCTCATCAAGGAGATTGAACTTGAAAGTCTCTAAAATCCATTTCAGTTCTAAATTTATAAACCTTTAATCCAGTGAATTTAAAGGTAAGGATTTATTTCTCTTAGGATACATGTAGAGTGATATGATCCTTGGCTGAGTTGAGGGAGAGTTTTGAAACGTTTCTATGACTTACTTCCACAGATTTACACCTTTTCTGCTTTCAAAAAACAAAGAAGTCCCAGAGCTCAATGATGCAGAATGGAAATAGCACCTTGCTTTTCTGACAGATGTAACAGAACTACTCAACAATTTCAATATGCAACTTCAAGGAAAGGGGAAGCTCATCTGTGATATGTAATCACATGTCAAAGCATTTGAAGTAAAATTAGGCCTCCTCATCAAACAAGTGAAGGAAGAAAACTTCTGCCATCTCCCCACAACTCAAAATCTGTTAGCAGAAAGACCACTGATTGCATTCCCAAACAAAACATGTGTAGATTCACTGGAAAAATTGCAAAAGGAGTTCCAATTTAGATTTAAAGAGCTTCATCTCCATGAACAGAATATACTGCTTTTCCGTAACCTATTTTCTATTGACATTGAAAATGTGGATACAATTTACCAAATGGAGCTGGCTAAACTGCAGAATTGTGACTCTCTGAAAGAAGCATTCAAATCAAGCAGCTTTCATAATTTCTATGCCTCTCTCCCCTCTGAGACATATCCTCATCTCAGGAACCATGCACTCAAAATAGCAACCGTCTTTGGCAGCACTTATGTCTGTGAACAGACTTTTTCTAGAATGAAACATTTGAAATCTCCAACCAGATCAAGACTAATGGTTGCACACTTGCATCACTTGTTACGACTAGCAGTGACAAATAAGGAGCCAGACATTGACCATCTCATTAGTCAAAAGCAGGCCCATAGTTCCCATTGAAATACTGGTAAGTTTGTTGATTTAACTTTACTTCATTTTTAAATTGTATTTGTTCCCATTTTGTTTCTTCACTTCAAAATAAGACATATGCAGCACACATAGGAATTTGTTCATAGTTTTTGTTTTTACTATAGTCCGGCCCTCCAACAGTCTGAGGGACAGTGAACTGACCCCCTATTTAAAAAGTTTGAGGACCACTGATCTAGGCATAAAGAATGAGATTGTGAATAAATTAGAGGAACATGGGATAGTTTACCTTTCAGACCTGTGGAAGAGGAAGGAATTTATGACCAAAGAAGAACTAGAGATCATTATTGATCACAAAATAGAAAATTTTTGATTATATCAAATTGAAAAGTTTTTGTACAAACAAAACTAATGCAGATAAGATTAGAAGGGAAGCAATAAACTGGGAAAACATTTTTACAGTCAAAGGTTTTGATAAAGGCCTCATTTCCAAAATATATAGAGAACTGACTCTTGATTTATAAGAAATCAAGCCATTCTCCAATTGATAAATGGTCAAAGGATATAAACAGACAATTCTCAGACAAAGAAATTGAAACTATTTCTAGCCATGTGAAAAAATGCTCCAAGTCATTATTAATGAGAGAAATGCAAATTAAGATAACTCTGAGATACCACTACACATCTCTCAGATTGGCTAGAATGACAGGGAAAGATAATGCTGAATGTTGGAGAGGATGTGGAAAAACTGGGATATTGATACATTATTGGTGGAAGTATCAATACATCCAGCCATTCTGGAGAGCATTTTGGAACTATGCTAAAAAAGTTACCAAAATGTACATATCCTTTGATCCGGCAGTGTTACAACTGGGCTTATATCCTAAAGAGATCTTAAAGAAGGGAAAGGGACCTGTATGTGCAAGAATGTTTATGGCAGCCCTCTTTGTAGTGGCTCGAAACTGGAAACTGAGTGGATGCCCATCAATTGGCCAATCAAATGGCTGAATAAATTGTAGTATATGAATATTATGGAATATTATTGTTCTGTAAGAAATGACCAACAGGATGATTTCAGAAAAGCCTGGAGAGACTTACATGAACTGATGCTGAATGAAATGAGCAGGACCAGGAGATCATTATATACTTCAACAACAATACTATAGGTTGATCAATTCTGATAGATGTGGCCATCTTCAATGAGATGAACCAAATCAGTAATAAAGCAGTAATGAACTGAACCTGTTACACCCAGAGAAAAAACTCTGGGAGATAACTATGAACCACTACATAGAATTCTCAATAGCCCTATTTTTGTCTGCCTGCATTTTTTATTTCCTTCACAGGCTAATTGTACACTATTTCAAAGTCCGATTCTTTTTGTACAGCAAAATAACTGTTTGGACATGTATACATATATTGTATTTAATTTATTCTTTAACATATTTCACATGTATTGGTCAACCTGCCATCTAGGGGAGGAAGTTGGGGGGGTCAGGAGGGGAAAAATTGGAACAAAAGGCTTGGTAATCGTTAGTGCTGTAAAATTACCCATGCATATATCTTGTAAATAAAAAGGTATATATTAAAAAAAGATTATAAATCCAGAATTGGAAGAGATCTAAGAGCCCATCTAGTCCAACATTAGATGGATTCATTTTAGGAATGGAGATTTTTGAGACTTAGGGAGGTCAAATAATTTACTCATCAAGGTCCAGAGATTGTAAGGGTCAGCAATGAGAATGAACCCAAGTTCTTTAATCTTAGGGTTAGGATTCTTTTGTTTATTCCACAACTTGTATAAACATAGAATTATGATGACCTAAAAAAACGGAGCCCCTCTTCTGAATTGCAATTTTCACTCAGGTTTTCCAATCAATTTCAACTTCTTCAGTGAATGGACATTATAGGTCTTTTATTGTTTATATACTATGTATTTGCATCTAAAGACAAACATATACTTATGAAACAAGGAAATAATTTTAAATGTCTTTCCCATTTTTAGTAAGTACATGCAAATAAAACTGGTTGGGGAAAATAGAGGAAAAATTAGATACATGATTCTTTGCTTGGATTCATATGGTCTTTGTTTTTTGACTGTTTTGACTCTAGAACAAAGTATCCTTCCAAAATCCAAATTAATCTCCCCCCACACTCAACACACACCCAATAAAATAGTTTACATGTGCCATTTTTGTACTTGCAGCTTTCATTCCTCCTAAGGAGGAAAAAAAACCCTAATGAAATCTCCAATTGATATTTTACATTTTTAAAAGAAAATGTTTTGTAACATCAAAAAAAGACTAATGTTTTATCTTCATTAAATCTGTCTTTATATTCTCTTTTCTCACATCCTCAGGTAAATACAAATGAGATGCGTACCTTTCCCCCCTGTAGTTTGACTTTTATCATTGACTGGTTTCAAAGGTTAATCAATCATAGGAAGTCTTTCAAATGAGCTTCTGATGTGAAAATAGCTTGAGGGGAAAATCTACAGATTATAAAATGTTTTTAATATATAATTATACAATTGGTACATATATTTATTAGCAGCTAGCAATGAAATTATGCTTAATGGACAACTTTTTTTTTTTTTTTAAACACATTCTCAGTGGCATTTCTTCGTGGGCTTAATGGGGGAGAAACTATTCATGTGATATTGTTGAGATTTTATGGACAGAAAGCCTTAGGAAATTGAGATAGTATGTATTTGTTGGGAACCATGAAGAAAAGCATGGGTGGGATGGGGATGGGACAGGTGTGGCTAATGCCATGAGGAATTAACCCAGTTTAGGGTAATCTTTTTGCAGTATTGGAGTTGTCCTTCCTTGTTTTCTTCACAACTTAAATAAATACACAAACATAGACTCCTGGAGAGTTTTTTGGACATTTTGTTATTTTTAACATATATATATATATATATATATATATATATATATATATATATGTATATATATATATATATAGATAGATAGATAGATAGATAGATATAGATAGATAGATAGATAGATAGATATAGATAGATAGATAGATAGATAGATAGATAGATAGATAGATATAGATAGATATAGATATAGATATATATCTATATATATATATGTGTGTGTGTGTGTGTGTGTGTTTATATCAAATTACTGTTTCATCTATTCAGAATTTCATTGTTGTGATTATGTTGTCTACCTCTGCATATTGTAATCATTTTACACCTTATTAAATGATTTAAAATATTTTTTGATATTTTTACATCACTTTCATTTTCTATATGATCCTCTTTCCTACCTTACCTGCTGTAATAAAAGTTTTTTAAAGGAAAGAAAAAAGTAGTTTAGGAAAACAAATCAATGTTAGCTAAGTTTGACTGTATGTTCAGGATTCTTTATAGAGATGAAGTTGTATTTATTTATTACTCCTTCAGGGACAAGCTTCATCATTTTAATTACATAGCATTCCATTTCTTTACTTCTCTCTTTTTTTCTCTCTCTTTCTCTCTTTTCCCTTCTTTTTCCTTTCCTTCCCTTCCCTTTCCTTTCCTCTTCATTTCCCTCTTCCCTTCTCTCTTCCAGGTGAAAGATATATAATCCATAATTAAAACTGCATATGAAGTCTTCCTAAACTTTTAGAATTAGTTCTTCCTCAGTAAAACCATTAAGAACCAAGGATTACTTCTATATCATGAAATATGAGAGGAAGCTATTAATATAGGATATACATATGTCTGTGTACATAAGTATATACATATAATGTGTATATACATATGACTATTACTACAACAATTATTTATTCCTTGTTAAAGTAAAAAATCAAATTGTCATTTGCTTCAAACTTTTAGCTTCTTCAAGAAAAAAAAAATGACACTTTAATCTGCAATAAACTATGTTCTTAAACTTATAAACTTATACTTGTAAACCAAGGTCAAAACACCACAATTATACCTATGTAATTATATATCCAACATCAGTAACGGTTGTACCACATCATGACTATGCTTAAGGATACTTAATTATTGGAACTCTGACGAACCACAATTCTGGAGGACTGATGATGAGCTAATGGACCCAATATGCAAAATAAGATGTAGTTCTGGAATTTTGTTTTGCTTGATTATACAAATCTGTTTTTAAAAAATTTATTTTTGTTTTTCCTTGTGGAATGGAGGTAGGAAGAAAAAAAATGCTGGTTAACTAAAATTAATTAAAAATAAATAAAATATTCTTAATTATATTAAGTAACTGAATACTGATTAAATGAATCTGTGTAGAAAATCTTTTATTTGAAAGGTACTACATGTAGCAGAGACAACCTCATTTCTTTCTGAGCCTTAAGTGAAACTAAAACCTGTTAAAGACTTTAGATTAAAAAGGCCTAGATCTCCCATTGCATCCAGGGCCATTTCCACTCCTGATCTTTATCTTGCCACTGGACCCAGATGGCTCTGAAGGGGAAAGTACCTCTCTGATGGTGGTTTTCTTTGAGAATGAAGACAAACAACAAGAAGAATATAATATAGCATGCAATCCTATACTTCCTTTCTTATATAATTAACTCGAGCCTGGAAAATTTATCGCAGATATATTCTTGAAGCAAGGAAAAACTTTTTAACACTTAGAGCTTGTCCTGAAACAGAATGGAATGTCCTGGGAATAGTGTGTGTGTATGTAGTTCTTTATTAGAAGTTTTCAAACAGGGGTTAAGATGATCACTTTAGTCAATTAATCAACAACAAATATTTTTTTAAGCACCTATTATAGGAAAGACACTATTTTGGGCACCCAGGACAGAGGGCAAAAAAAAAAGTAGTTCCTGCCCTCAAAAAATATATAATCTAGAGGGGGAAACAACATATACACAAAATATAAATGAAATAAATCAATAGAGGCAATCAGGAATGTCCTCATGTAGGGAATGCCTCTTGAGTTGAAGCTTTTGAAGAGAACTGATTATTGAAAGAAGTAAAGATGAAGAGGAAACTTGGGTTAAACTTTGGGTATGAGAAACAGCAAATAGAATGTGTGAAGCAGCATGATGTAAAGTAAATTTAGGAAGATAGCTTGCATAGTCAGACTGGGAAGAGATTTAAATACTAAACAAAGAAACTATTTTATCCCTGATGCAATAGGGAAGCACTACAGGTTTTTTATTTGTTTTTGTTTTGTTTTAGTGTTGTTGTTTGGTGGTGGTGGTAGTGGTGGTGTGTGTGTGTGTGGGGGGTTTGGAGAGATAAAAGACTGAATACTGTGAAATTAATTAGAAGAGAATTATTGCCTTAGATGGGATAAGTAATATTCAACTTACTATTATGGGCCAGAACTCTGAAATTGAAACAAGGATTCTTACAAGGTGTTAAGTCAGCAGAATTGATGAGACAATGATTATCTAGTATAGCATGATGCTTAATAGTCCTCTAAGTTCACTATGATTGATTTAATCTTATAACAAATAATGGTTTCCTAGTGGCATAATGATTGGTTTACACTCAATGTAGAGCATATAAACTAGGGCACAGAGCCATACTCAGAAGAGCCAGAGAAGACAGGCAGACTGGAAGCTCTCAGAGCCAAGGAGAGAGATTCATTTCCATCTAAATCATTTGCCTTGTGGTGGCTGGCCTGTCCTCCTGCATTTTCTCCACTGAAACCAAGTCCTCTCTGAAGGCCACAAGAAAGCTAATTGAACACCAGGCTATGGAGACAATAAAGACATTTGGACTTTAACACCTGGCTGTTCTTGTAGTGATTAATCTGCTGCCCAGAGACTTCTGGAAAATCATTAAGAACATTACAATTTACAATCTATTTAAACCTCTTGATCTTTTCAGATAAATTTCTGTCTAACTGTAATTCACAGATCTACTTTTTTGATTATGCTCTGGTTTTAGGATTACTAGGTGAGAACTCAGATTGTCTGGACAGTGACAAGGTGAGAACTCAGGTTGTCTGGACAATTACAAGGTGAGAATTCAGGTTGACTTGACAGTTCTCTGGCTCAGACCTTTGGTTCAGGCCTTTAAAGGGAGTTTACACCTTAGGAATCCTAAGAGGAGCAAGCTCATTAGTTGAAGTGGTTCTTCCCAGAAGCCCTTGCATTATCCCACGCCCATTCTCTGGGAGGATAAAAGACGACAGCACGTTACACTCTGGTATTCATTAGAAGGAGAGAGACTCTGGGTACAGAGGTGGAAATGAACCAGACTGAATATATTCATATACTTAACAATGGGCATCATTCTCAGCATACAGTAAATAGGATCACATTATCCATAAAACACAGCAAAGTTACAATGTCATTCTTGAAAGAAATATGAACCTATTTAACACTGAGGGTGAATTTCCAGATATGTACACATCTGGGTAACCTCACTGTATGCATTTTAAAAATAAGACTGTAGATTGACTGGGCATGTTTGCTAGATCTCTTTCCCCCAGTGGATTATGAATTCTTTATTTCATAACATATTTCTTTTCAAACAATGTGGCTTTCATTCTTCATCATGGACCAGATATATGCCAAAGAAATACAAGCAAAAATATATTTATGTATCCCCCAGATTCTAAAGTATGTCTGAGAAATTCTTCCATGCTAAAAACACCCTTTTGCTCATATGAAATATCTATCTATATATGTCTGTGTATGTATATATACACATACATATATATATATATGCACATATACATGTATAATATAGAAAGAAAGGAAGGAAGAAAAGAAAGAAGGAAGGGGGAGAAAAGAAGAGCTAGAGAGACAAAAGGAAGATGAAGGGAGGAAGGGGACAAAGAAAGGAGATAAGAGGGGAGGAGAAATTAAGGGAAAGAGAAGGGTGGGAGGGAGGAAAAGATGGAGGAAAGAAGAGAGAAAAGGAAAGAAGGATAGATGAAAGAAAGGCAAAATGGAAAGAAGGAAGAGAATAATTGTTGGAGTGCAACTCCTGTAGCGAGATGAAGGATGCGACATACCAGGGCGGAAAAGTTCTGGTTATGAACTCTTTGAAGTTTATTAATCAGACACACAAATGTATATAACCTCAAATGCTCATAGCTTTGATACAAAGTGTACTCTTAAAATTCCTATAGCCTAACAAAATTCTGCTGTGATGTAAATAATCAAACCCCTTAAGCCCTGGATCTTGATTACTTAGATAGAGATATAAATAGTTGAGATATGCATCAGAGTAAAGTTTATTATACCATTAGCTCATATATCTTTCTCTCAAATACCTTTAGTCTCCTTGTGGACATTCTTTCCTGTCCTAAATTTAAAAGTTTAGCTTTTAATCCAAAGAGTAGTGTTTTCATTTTGTTTCAGTCACTAGATTATTAATTTATTATATTGACAAGCACTCTGCTATTTCAACAAGGGAGTTTTGGTGAGTCAAGTTACTGTAAGACTTAAAACCTAGAATGGAGTCTTACCTCCTGGCCCTCTACAAATAAGGAAGGAGGACAAAGAGAGAAGGAAATAAAGGGGGAGGGAAGACGGAAGATATGAAAAAAAGAAGAGGGAAGAAAGGAGAAATAGAAGGGAAACAAGCATTTTTTAAGTACCTACTACATACTAGGTACTGTGCTAAACACTTTACAAATATTTTCTCATTTCATTCTCACAATAGTCTTCAGGAAGTAGGTGATATTATTATCCTCATTTTACAAAAAAGGAAATTGAGGCAGATAGAGGTGAAGTGAGATGCCCTACATTTGAACTTAGGTCTTCCTGATTCCAAGCGCAGTGCTCTATCCACTGTGCCATATAAAAATACATATGGCATAAATGTTCAGCAAACAAATACAAATATGTACAAAGCAATTAATAAAGATAGCTTAACAATTGGAGGAGAGAGTAACTAAATTAAGTGTAAAAATTAACAAAATACAATTTTACATTGCAAAAGTTCTTAGATCATCTATTTTACCTACCTTCTTAATTAAAAATTCTTCATATTCCCCAATAAAGAACTAATTTGAATTTACTTAAACTATACCAGGAAAGAGGTATTATTTCTTCTTCTTCTTCTTCTTCTTCTTCTTCTTCTTCTTCTTCTTCTTCTTCTTCTTCTTCTTCTTCTTCTTCTTCTTCTTCTTCTTCTTCTTCTTCTTCTTCTTCTTCTAAGATCAAAAGTCACTGTGCCACTTATACTCAGTCTATGATGCAGAACATGGGAAGACAGGGTCTCTCTAGGCAAGGGATTTCCAGAGAGACCCATCTATGCTCTCAATGTGGTAAAATAAAGCATCTGAAAGCTCAATATTGGCATAGAGACAGAGTGAGGAAACAGGGTGGGAGAACAAAACCCAAAACCCCATATTCAAAATGCAACAGAGGCTTCCATTGGGCCTCAGAATGTAGATTGACTCTGGGAAACGAGAGGCGGAGCCCACCTCCAGGGCCCCAGGCAAAAAACAGATGGGGCATGATGGCAACTGAGATTACACCCAGAGAGTCTAGAAATTCAATATTCATACATGATTAATCAGCCAAAAAGCAATCTGATGGAAGAAAGGGATTACATGATCTATTAGCCAAGAAGCAATCAGATGGGTAAAAGGGGTTGCAGTTAGGGAATATAGAGTTGTATGCAGCTGGGAGTACTGAGATATCCCCTGGAGAGGTGAAATCTGTCCCTGTCCAGCCTATGGATCCTTTGCCTCCAGGCACAGTAGGCTTGATCATTTCACCTCCTGAGAATACTTACAAAACAGTGTTTGTCCATATATTGATGTGGGAAACTGGGGAATTGTGTAGCTAAGAAGTAGTAGCATCATGTTTACTGATAGAGACTCCTAATATGCAATCTGGTGATAGTTGCCCAAATTCTGACTCCAAACAGCAGAATCCAGGAATATTCTAGTTTGCAGCTGTTACAGCTAACTGACCTATGCTCACTATCTGCTCACTATCTATATAAATGGCATACCATTAGAAGGATTGGTAGACAGGTGCAGATTGTACAGTCATTAGACGTGCCAACTGGCCCAGTCACTGGCCAAAGATTAAGGCAGACACCTATATGTCTGGCATAGGAGGATCAATAGCAGCTAAAGTTAGTGTTGCCCCTATGAGATGGACATTTGAAGGCGAAACAGGAGTTTTTACTCCTTTTGTAGTTGAAAAAATCCCTACCAATCTATGAGGAAGAGACATTTTACAGCAATTAGGATTACAATTGAGTACTTTGGCTTTTTAGGCAGGGCTGCTGTTGAAGGTTTACCTGCACTCTCACCAGTTCCCATTCAATGGAAAACTAATACACTGGTGTGGGTGTATAAACAGATAATGGACCTGCACACAAAAGTATGCATAGTATCAGATTTTACACACCACTGGCATACCTTTTAATCCTCAAGGACAGGTAATAGTAGAGAAGAGAAACAAAGACATCAAGATGCTTCTCCAAAAACAAAAGAAAAGGGGAGCCACAGGTAACTCTAGAGGACTTTTAAATTTAGCTCTTTATACTATTATTTTTTTATTTTTGATAAAAATTCACTGGCTCTGGCAGACAGGTTTTATAACCTGCAGGTCAGGCAGTGTCCAGTGTGAACAATTTCACCATCTTCAGATAATTGCCCTTCTTGACAACAGGAGCAGAGCTCCACCTTAAAAAAAAAAAAAAGTGCAAATACCAAAAGAAAAGGAAAGACAATGGGCAAGAAACAGAAAAGATCCTTGATCACAGAAAGCTATTCTGGTGAAAGATCCTTGATCACAGAAAGCTATTCTGGTGAGTGGACAAACCAAAACACAAACCCAGATGAGGACAGAATATCCACAAAAGAAATCTCAAAGAGTGAGATAAATTGGTCTCAAGCCCAAAGAGGTTTCTTGGAAGTGCTCATAAAAGACTTTACAAGGCAAATAAAAGAGGTAGAAGAAAAAATGAGAAAGAAAATGAGAGATATACATGAGTCAATAGCTAGGAAAAGGAAGGAAAAACAAGTTGAAGAAAACAACACCTTAAAAATTAGAATTAACCAAATGGAAAAAGAGATACAAAAGATAACTGAAGAAAATCACACATTAAAAACTAGAACAGGGCAAATGGAAGCTAATAATTCTGCAAGACAACAAGAATCAGTCAAATAAACTAAAAGAGAATGAAAAAATGGAAGAAAATATAAAATACCTCATTGGAAAAATAGCCAATCAGGAAATTAGATCCAGAAGAGACAATTTTAAAATTATTAGCCTACCAGAAGGCCATGACCAAAAAAAGAGTCTGGATAGAGATAATTAAGGAAAACTGCACCTAGATTCCAGAATCTAGGGGGAAATACTGATTGAAAGAATCCATCAATTACCTTTGGAAAGAGGTATTACAAAGAAAACCCCAGGGAATATTGTTGTGATACTCTAGAACTACAATACCAAGGAAAAAATACTGCAAGATGCCAGACAAAAATATTTCAAATATCAGGGAGCAACAATCAGGCTTATATAGGATCTAGCAACTTCTAAATAAAAGATTGGAGGCTGGGAATACTCTATTCCAGAAGGTAAAGGACCTGGGGTTATAAATAAGAATGAACTATCCAGCTAGACATAGCATCATCTTTCAGGGGAGGCAATGGCATGTCAATGAAATAAGATACTTTCAATCATTTCTATTGAAAAAACCAGAATTAAGAAAATTTAATATACAAACACTGAAGTCAAGAGAAGCATAGAAAGATAATCAGGGGAATATATATATTCAAAGGTTAAACTGTTCACATCCCTAAATAGGAAAACAATATCTGTAATTCTTGTGAGTTGTATCTGTCACTGGAGTAGATATGGGATATCACATAGACTGAGGGTGTGGTTTTGAATGGTCACCGATGTGATGATATCAAAGAAGAAGACATTTAAGTTGTGAGAAAAGGTCTGTACTGGAAAAAGAAAAAAGGGGAAGTATAATGGAACAACTAGGTCACATGAAGAAATGCAAAAAACTTATTATAATCCAGGGAAAGAAGGGAAGGGGATGAGCATTGTCTGAAACTTGATCTCATCTGTTTTGGCTTTAAGAGGAAATATTAATCATTCAGTTAGATATAGAAATTTTATCTAACCACATAAAGAATTAGGAGGAGAAAGGGGGGGGAAAAAAGGGAAGGGCAGGATAGAAGATGTAAGAATCCTAACATCTCCCCCTTTCTTTTGATTTAGAACATAGGGTTGTCATGGCCTTCCTGACTTCTCAAGGAGGTGAGAACCCCCCCAAAAGAAGGTGATTATTCCTTCCCTGACTGCTTAAAAAAGAAATGAAAATATCATAAAAAGGAGATGGTCACACATTCCTTGACTTCTCAGGGAGATGAAAACGTCAAAAGAAATGGGAAATCAAATCAGATTTGCAGGTTTCTGAAGGGGCTCACTTGACACAGATATACATAAATCCATCAATATGGGAGGTATTACACATAATACATAAATTACATAAGCACATAGTAACATAACACATGAGGAATTATACATACCATAAGTCCTAGAAATAGTCCAAAGGAATCTATTGTCCATTAATTCATGTGCCAGGTATCCAATAATTCCTGCAAGTTTTGAAGTCTTGCAATAGTCTCATCAACACTTTTTCATCTCAAGGAATTCAATGCTCCCTGCTGGTTTTCAAGTCTTGCAACATTCTCATCTTATGCCAGGGAATCCAATGATTCCTGCTGATTTTCAAGTCCTGCAACAGTCTTTATCATCCGCCATGCTCTTTCAGTGTCAGATATTTCTTAGATCTTCTCCTTTGTTTTGAGGTTTTTCTCCTTTTCTGTCTCTCTCCAGGTGCTTGTTGCCACCCATGTGTTTCTATATCTGTTTCCTTCTATGTCTGTAAAAATACAAGCAAACCCTCTCTCCCAGGCAGTTAACCTATCTAATTCCCTTCTATTTATCATTTTCTAAATCTCTTTTCATCATCTGGCAATTACATTGGAGCTGTTTGCACTGGACACTGCCCTGTTGGTTTAAAAAACCTGTATTCTCCCCAACTGCAATCCATTTCTGCTATCTGATTGCTTTTTGGCTGACTGTGATCAGGTAATCCCTTTCTTCCATGTGATTACTTTTTGGCTGATAGATCACATCAGAGTCCTGACCTTCTAAAGACTCTCTGGGTGTAACCTAAGTTGCCATCATGCCCCACCTATCTTTTGATTGATATCTTGGAGCTGGGCTCCGCCTCTCATTTCCCTGGGTCAATCTACATTTTGAGGCCCAGTGGAAGCCCTTGTGGCATTTTGGACATAGGTTTCAGGTCTTCTCTCAGCCTGTCCTCTCTATCTCTCTTTATCTACATTGGGCTCTTAGATATCCAACTTTTCCACATTGAAAACATTGATGAATTTCTCTAAAAGTCCCTTGCCAAGAGGGACCCTGTCTTTCCATGTTCATCGTAGTCTGAGCATAATAAGCATTTGTGCCCACTGTAGTACAGCATCTTATGATCTCCTCTAAAGGAGCATCTTTGTGTAGTCCCCATATAATTCTTTTGCAAACCTTTTTGGTATTTTCCTTAGCCAAATATCTGGTCATTATTTCTGAGCTGCATTTTCTCCAATGGTTCTTGTTACAGCTGTTTGCAAACATCCCACAAAATCCACAAAAGGTTCATTGGGACCTTGCTCTATTTTTGTGAAGGCTTCACCTCCATCTTTCTGTCAGGGGAGGGAACCCCAAGCTTTTGTTGCAGCCATGGAGATCTGCTCATAAACTGTTGTGGGGTAATTAATCTATTCTGAATTCTCTCCATACTGACCTTTACCTGCTATTTGGTCAAAAGTGACTTGTATGTTAATTCCTGTTTGCCTATTGTGTTTGACTTGAATCCTACATAATTCATGATACTCTGAAAGCCACAACAAGTTTTGTCCAGGTTCTAAACATGTCCTTGCTATGGATTTCCAGTCATTAGGGGTTAGGATTTCATAAGCCAAATTATCTAGTAACATCTTAACATAAGATGATGTAGCCCCAAAAAGAGTGTAACCTTTTTTCAAATTTTTAATTTTATCCAAATCAGAAGGAGTGTATCTTCTCCTTTTTTGATCTGAAGAGCCAAGCTCTTCAATCACAGGGTATGCATCTATAACATCAGATATATCCTCTCCTTCAATGTTTGCCTTAACCAATGCTTTTTCTAATCTTGTCATAAGCTGCTTAATAGGTAGTTCTGATTGCATTACTTCCTCTCCCCCTCCTCTTTCTCCCTCCACCCATGAAGGTTAATCAAGGGAGGTAAGTCAGGGGATTGGAAATAATCTAATTTCTCCTGTTGTGAATTCTTATCTGATTCTTCGTCCTTTTTACCTAGTTTAATTGGCACCTTCCCCTCCTGCTCTTTCTTCTTTTTCCTTATTCTGTAACTTACATAATTTCCTAAAGCCAGTTGTATTAAATTGTGTGTATCAAGGGTGTCTTTGGAAATTCAGTCAGGTCCATTTTTGTTGTAGTATTGACAAAGTTGCTCTCCTATTAATTTCCATTCCTCTAGATCCAATTTCCATAGAGAACCAAGGAGATATGTACTGTACACTTTCTAAAAGTTCAGTGATCTGCTCAAAAATTATAATCAACCCTTGGCTTTTCATAACCTTGACAATGCTCTCTAAACATTTTCCTTGAACAGAAAGCTGTTTTCTAAAAATTTGCCCCATTTCACTGAAATTCTACTTTAGCTTTTTAACAAAGTTTCCTTGTTGTACTCACCCTAATTTCTGGGTTGGAGAGACTTTTCCACTGGATCAGTATCAGAGGCATTTCCACTGAAATCAGGATCCTGTCTGTCCCATGTTTGGGCACCAAAATGTAATGTTCTTTTCTCTAAATTATAATCCTTTTCTTGGAGCAGGTTTCTTGGGGAGCTTCTGGAGGCAGCCTTAGTTTCAGTTCAGTTCAATCAACCTGAATGAAGCCAGGAGTTAAAGTCCAGATCCTTTATTTTTTCCTTCAAATATTGTCTCCTTCAAAATAGCCCAGTTAGCTTTCTTAGAGGCCTATCTCTCTCCTTGGTTCCAAGAGCTCTTCCAGTAGTCCTTTGTCTCTTCCACTTTCAGCCTCTTGCCTTCCCAATGTCTCCAGCCAGCACAAAGGTGGAAGTTGGAATGACTCTTGACTCCTCCTCCCAGAGAGTGGGCTTGTGGGTGGGCTTGTGAATCTCCTGGAAGTCCATGAGTAGGCTTTTCCTTTCCTCCTTATATATGCTCTCTAAAGGTGTGAAGTCTAATGTGTGAACCAATGAGTGAACTCCTTTAAAGGTATGAACTCCTTTAAAGGTGTGAACTAAGTACATTACCTTGTCTCAAGTTCTGGCCCATAACATCTCCTTGTAGGATCAGATCAATCATACTGAACCATGATAAATTAGTACTTTGTAAGAATCCTAACAAGAAGGGAGGGCAGAAATACTAGGGAAAAAAAAAAGGGGGCAAGGGGTGATAGAAAATAAGGTAGTGGGTGGAGTGAGTTAAAAAAACACTACCAAGAAAAGGGGGAGAGGTGATAGGAAATAAGGCAGTGGGAGAAGTGGTTAAAAAACACACACAACTAAGGACAGAGTGGAAAGAGAGAACAAAATTATATACAGGGGAGAAAAAAGAAATGGAAAGCTGGTAATTATAACTGTTAGTGTGAATGGGCTGAACTCTCCCATAAAATGGAAGCAAGTATCAAGTTGTATTAAAAAACAGAATCTTACAATATGTTGTTTAAAAGAGACACATTTGACACAGAGACATACATACAGCGTAAAAGTAAAAGACTGGAACAAAATTTATTATGTGTCAGCTGAAGTAAAAAAAAAAAAAGCAGAGGTAGTAATTCTGATCTCAGATGAAGCAAAAGTAAAAATAGATCTTATTAAAAGAGATATGGAAGGACAGTAATCTTGATAAAGGGTGCCATAAACAATGAAATAGTAATAATACTAAATGTATGTGCACCAAGTGGTAGAATAGAGAAATTCCTAAAGAAGATTTTAAGCCAGTTATAGGAAGATATAGACAGCAAAACTATTCTAGTGTGAGACTTAAACCTTCTCCTCTCAAAATTAGACAAAATGAACAAGAAAGAAACTAGAAATGTTAATGGGATCCAAGAAAACCTAGATAGACTTCTGGAGAAAACTGAATAGAGATAGAAAGGAATATACCTTTTTCTTGGCAATATATGGCAACTACATAAAAACTGACCACGTATTAGGGCACAAAAATCTCAAATCAAATGCAGAAATAATAAATGCTTCCTTTTCAGACTGTAATGCAATAAAAATTATATTCAATAATGAGCCAGGAAAAGATAGACTAAAAACCAATTGGAAATTAAATAATCTAACTCTAAAGAATGAGTGGGTCAAACAACAAATCACAGAAACAATCCACAATTTCGTCCAAGAGAATAACAATGAGACAACATACCAAAACCTAGGCAGTTCTTAGGGGAAATTTTATATCTCTAGATAACTACATGAACAAAATAGGAAAAAGAGATCAATGAATTAGGTATGCAACTAAAAAAGCTAGTAAAAGGGCAAATTCAACTCCCCCCCAATTAAATACCAAATTAGAAATTCTGAAATTCAAAGAAGAGATTAATAAAAAAGAAACTAAGAAAACTATTGAACTAATAAATAAAACTAAGAGCTTTATGAAAAAAATAGATAAACCTTTGGTCAATTTGATCAGAAAAAGGAAAGAGAAAAAAAAACAAAAAACAAATCACCAGCATCAAAAATGAAAAGGGTGAATTTGCCACCAATGAAAAAAGAAATGAAAGCAATAATTAAGAGCTATTTTGACCAACTGTATAGCATCAAGTTTGAAAATAAACTGAAATGGTTGAATATTTACAAAAATATAAATTGTCCAGGTTAATAGAGGAGGAAGTCAATTATATAAGTAGTCTAATTTCAGAAAAAGAAATTGAACAAGTCATTAACGAACTCTCTAAGAAAAAATGTTGAGTCAGGATTCACAAGTGAATTCTACCTAATATTTAAAAAACAATTAATTCTAATATTATATAAACTATTTGGAAAAATAGGTAAAGAAGGAATACTGCCAAATTCCTTCTATGGCACAAATATGGCACTGATAACCAAACCAGAAGACCAAAAACAGAAAAAGAAAATTACAGAACAATCTCCCTAATGAATATTGATGCAAAAATTTTAAATAAAATATTAGCAAAAAGATCACAGCAACTTATCAGCAGGATAATACAATGTGAACAAGTGGAATTTATAACAAGAATGCAAGACTTGTTCAATAGCAGGAAAACTATTACCATAATTGACAATAACAAAACCAACAGGAATCATATAATAATCTCAATAGATGCAGAAAAAGCTTTTGACAAAATGCAGCACCCTTTCTTATTAAAAACACTAGAGAGGATAGGGATAAAGGGAGGTTTTCTTAAAATAATAAGCAGTATCTATCTAAAACCTATATCAAGTATTATTTGTAATGGAGAGAAGCTGGTCACATTCCCAATAAGATCAGGGGTGACACTAGAATATCCATTATCACCATAATTATTCAAAATTGTACTAGAAATGTTGGCTTTAGCAATAAGAAAAGAAAAATAAATTAAAGGAATTAGAATAGGCAATGAGGAAATACAACTATCACTCTTTGTAGATGATATTATGATGCACTTTATGAATCCTAGAAAATCATCCAAAAATCTACTGGAAACAATTCACAGCTTTAGCAAAGTTTCAGGATAGAAAATAAACTCACACAAATCATCAGCATTTCTATATATTACTGATAAAGCCCATCAGCAAGAGTTAGAAAGAGAAGTTCCATTTAAAATTACTGTAGACAAAATAAAATACTTTGCAATTGGGTTGCAAATTAAAACAACTCTGAGGTACTACCTCACACCTCTCAGATTGACTAAGAAGATAGGAAAAGATAATGATAAATGTTGGAGGAGATGTAGGAAAACTGGGACACTAATGCATTGTTAGGGAGAACAATTTGGAACTATGCTTAAAGGGATACTTGTCTTATCTGCCAAGACAAACTCAGGAACTATATGAACACAATTACAAAATACTTCTCACACAAATAAAGTCAGATCTAAAAAATATCAATTGTTTATGGCTAGGCTAAACTAATATAATGAAAATGACAAATTGGTCTCCTTGTACAGTGCCATACCAAACTGCCAAAAACATTGTTTTATAGATCTAGAAAAAATAATACAAAATTCATCTGGAAGAACAAAAGGTCAAGAATATCAAGGGAATTAATGAAAAAAAATACAAAGGATGGTGTAAAACTATATTGTAAAGCATCAGTCATCAAAACCATTTGGAATGGCTAAGAAATTGAGTAGTAGATCAGTGGAATCGATACAAATGATAATCAAGGCCTATAGTAATGTGGTATTTGATAAACTCCCAAGCTGCAGCTTCTGGAATAAGAACTTACTGTTTGACAAGAATTACTGGGACCTACATCTCATATCCCATACCAAAATAAGGTCAAAATGGGTATATGATTTGGACATAAAGGAAGACACTATAAACAAATTAGGAAAACAATGGATAATTTGCCTATAAGATCTTTGGAGAAGGGAGGAATTTATGACCAAAAAAGAATTAGAGAACATTATGAAAGGCAATGGACAACTTTGATTACATAAACAGTTTTACATGAACAAAACCAACAGAAACAAGATTCAAAGGGAAGTACAAAGCTTATCTTTATAAGCAGTATTTCTGATAAAAGTCTCATTTCCAAAAAATATAAGGAACTGTGTCAAATTTATAAGAATACAAATCATTCCCCAATTGATAAATGATCAAAGGATATGAACAGATACTTTTCAGATGATGAAATTAAAGCTGTCTTTAGTTATATGAAAAAATGCTCTAATCACTATTGATCAGAGAAATGCAAATTAAAACAACTCTGAGGTATCACCTCACACCTCTCAAATTGACTAAGATGATAGGAAAAGATGATAAATATTGCAGGGGATATGGGAAAACTGGGATACAAATGCATTGTTATGGAGTTTTGAAATGATCCAACCATTCTAGAGAGCAATTTGGAACTATTTTATAGCCCAAAGGGTTATAAAACTGTGCATATCCTTTGACTCAGCAGTGCCATTACAGGGTCTGTATCCCAAAGAAATCATAAAAGAGGGAAAAGGACCCACATATGCAAAAAATATTTGTAGCAGCTCTTTTTTGTAACAGCAAAGTATTAGAAAATGAGTAGATACCCATCAATTGGGGAATGACTGAACAAGTTGTGGTATATGAAGGTAATAGAATACTATTGTTCTATAAAAAATGATGAACAAGCTGATTTTAGAAAAGCCTGCAAAGATTTACACAAACTGATGCTGAGTGAAACAAGCAGAACCAGAAATACATTGTACACAATAACAGCAATAATGTGTGATGATCAACTATGAAAGACTTGGTTCTTCTCAGCAGTTCAGTGATCCAAAGGAATCTCAATAGACTCTGGACAGAAAATGCCATCTGCATCCAGAAAAAGAACTAAAGAGATTGAATATAAATCAACATATGCTATGTTCACTTCTTTTTTCTGCTTTTTTAAAAATATCTTCCATGGTTTTTCCTTTTTCCTCTGATTTTTCTCTCCCAACATGATTCATTAAGCAATATGTATTAAAAATAAATAAATTTAGTAGGAAAAAAAAAAAAGGAAATTCTTCCCAACCAATAAGTTGCACTGAAAGATTGTACATAATTTGTCTGGAAGCCAGTTCTTTATGACTCCAAGGCAAGTTCTTTCTCCATCATATCTACTGCTTCTTTATACCTCCATTAATATACCTTAATTTGTCCCATTCTCTAGAAAAGAAAAACAAATTTTTTTGGGTAAAATATTCCCTGGGCATTCGGGTTGTATAAGATTTAAACTCCTTTTCAAGTGTTTTGATATTAATGCTAGATAATATTGTTTGCTTGAATATTGAGCTAGTTTAGAGGTTAGCAACCTTTCCTTAAGGATCTCACTAAATCTTCATTTCTTATCCCTGTAGCAAATGGATGGTGTAGTGAAGAAATGCAGCTTTCCACAGGAAAGCTTATCCCAAGGACCAGAATGACTCATTGTGCTTTGCTCAGATTCATCAGCAGAAATCAAATTATAGGCACCTTGGGGGATTGATTACTCTTCTAAATCCCTAGATCTTGTCTTTAGAAGCAGAAGACTGTTTTGTAGTGGGAAGAGAGATGGCAAGGTGGGGAGGATTTTGTTTTAGAACTGTTTCCCCTCCATCTTTTTTTAGGCATGTTCCAGATCCTTGACCTAGCCTGACTATAGCCTTCCCCATTAGCAAGGTCTTTCCCCATTTCTAACTTAAATTCCTCTTTCCATAATTTATGAACATTTTAAATCTATTTCCCATTGCTCTGTTCTTGTTAAGGAAGGAGAACAGCTGGTTAACAGTCTCCATTCAATAACAAGATGTATACTAGAGTATGGCTATTAAATCACCCTTTCAATTTTTCTTCTTCAGGCTAAATAATAGAACATGACTTTATTTTTATACATGTCTTGGCTAAAGGGAATTTCCTGCCTATCTCACATAGGTGTTGACAGGCTTTATCAATTAATGTATATAAAGTGCTTGAAGCTTTATACAAAAAAGATCTTATATATTAATATGAAACTTCACCGTGAGGATCATGGAAAGGAAGACAATGTTTTATTTCAGCAATTTTTGAGATGTCATTTACTGAAAAATTAGAGAGCAATTACTTTTAGGAGATTATTTTAACAACGACAGCAAGTATATTACACATAGTTAATAATAGTATATTTTATACAGATTGTCCCAAAAGCTGAGTGTTTTCCTGACTGTTAAATTTACTACTCTACTATATTATCTAAGAAAAGAAAAATTGCTCTTGTTACTTCAACTAAGCATGAGATTTCAAGTAACTAATTATATATCTATTTTCAACTTTTTTTGGAGGGTAGGCAATTGGGGTTAAAAATGACTTGCCTATGTCGCACAAATAGGAGTTATTAAGTGTCTGAAGCAAGATTTGAACTCAGATCCTCTTGACTCCAGGTCCAGTACTCTATCTGATGTACCATCAAGCTGCCCATATTTTCAATTTTTTTAATGGAAGTAGAATTTATGTATTAAATGGGAATCAAGTAGAAAACAAAGCTTCTAGCTCTGGCAGCTCCACCCCATCTTGGGTAGCTCTGGTACACAGTCCTGGCATTGCTAAGTATATGTATGTATATATGCACATATTTACATATACACACAAATATATGCACATATACACACACATATATGTGTATAAAGATGGATGGATAGATTATGCCAATTTGCAGTACTACATCCTATTTATTTTTGCAACTTCATAGAAAATCTATATTGCCTCCTAAACTCTTTCAAAAGACACCCAACTTTTTCTTTTCATACATATTGCAGCCTCATTTCTCCAGTCATACAAGGAATGCTACCTCAGATATACCAAATTGGAAACATGTGCTTCAGGGCTAATGGTACTGCTGCTCTCTATAAGATCAACTCCAAAGACTCAGCATAAAGACTCAGCTAATTTAAAATGAAATAGAAGCAGCTGTTGTGAAGAATGCAATATGTGTGTATATGTATAAACATAGACACACATTTATAAACTCTTATTTAAAGTTGTATAGAATTTCTCTTATTAATTTTAATAGCTTTATTCCAAGGAAAGTATTTATTGAACAAATGAAAGAAAGTCAAGTTTTTCAAGTACTCTGTGATCAGATGAAAACAGATAATGCATGACATCATGAAGATAATATGGGTCTTTTTTTCTTAAGAAGGTAGCCGCCCAAATGATTTTTTGGCAATAATGGTCACTCATACATTCACCCCAAAAGAAATAACTCAAAGGGTGTTGGGTTTCAATTCCTAAGGCTAAAAATATATCACGTTCACTTCTGACAAAATGATGTCCTGCCTGTTCTATTGAACAAATTTTTTCCTATTATGTCTTGTTCAGAGTTTAATTACATTTTGAGATGAGATGCGATCCTAGCATTTTATTTAGACAGTTCATCAAAACAGATCCTGTGCTCCCTGGGAGACCTCTGTCAGAGCTGATGGGAACTGACATTTGTTTGGCTTTCAATTAAGGTTTGTCTCTGTTTTTCCTTTTTTTTTTTTTTCCACTTTCTATTTATTCTTCTTTTCTAAGTTCCCATCAATGCAACTGATCAGCAGCACTTATAAACCTAGATATTGATCATTTCAACATGTTTAGAATGATGATGGGAATGATGGGAATATTTTGATTTCACAATTCTGAGTTGATCATGCTGATATAATTGAGTTTGTTTTTTCCCCCATAATATTCTCAGAGAAGCATGATATGATCTACCTATTCTCAACTGTATGTTATATATGGCAGTGATACTTTTTTGCCTCTGTTTTATTCCATGCCATCTGTTTTAGATTGTAAATTCTTGGAGAGCTAGAGTAGAATTACCTTAAAGAAACAGACTTGGAAATTTTATATGATGCCAACAAGTTAGGCATCTTTGGGAGGATTGGCAGGCTATTCTTGCTTCCTCCTTGTGCCTCTTCAGGATCTCAATTTAATTTAACAATTCAGTGGGGCAAATATTTTTTGAACACATACTGCATGCCTTTTTGAAATACAGGATAAAGCTATTCAAGCTTAAGACCCCACTACAACCTGTAGGAATTTCCTTTTTGGCATAGTTCTATTTCTTATCTTCTCTCTATTTATAGAGAAAGTGTGATTCACTATGTTCTAAAACATAAAATACAGTCTCCAATGGACAGGAGATGGCAGTGTGTCCCCTTATATGGCATGTGCCAGAGATAGTTAAAGTATGTCACTAGAATCATGATGGGTGAATAAACAGTTCCCTGGGAAACGTTAAGGTATATATTGAGGTTTATTTATTAATGGAGTATTCTATGTGGCATCCCAGTGGCATGAGAGATTTAACACACTTATTCAAGATCCTAACTTATATATGAGCTTAATTTACTTATTTTTATAAAAAAATAAGAGGCTTGAAGAAGGGCTTAGGGATATAGGTCTCTCATCTATCACATGTAAAAGAGGAATAGACATTGTCATATTTACTTTAATCTCTAACTCTTTTTTTTTCCCTGAGGCTGGGGTTAAGTGACTTGCCCAGGGTCACACAGCTAGGAAGTGTTAAGTGTCTGAGAGCAGATTTGAACTTGGGTCCTCCTGAATTCAGGGCTGGTGCTCTATCCACTGCGCCACCTAGCTGTCCCCTAATCTCTAACTCTTATGAACCAAACACAAGTATTTCTGAATATATATTTTGACCTATTCTCTTTTCAGAGGATCATAGGTTTAGAACTGGAAAAGAGATCAGAAGTTAGCTGGTTCAGTCTCCTCTACAGATGAGGAAACTGAGGTCCAGAGATATTAAATCATTTGTCACATATGTAAATGATCAGAATCTGAACCCACATCATAGGACTCTACATTCAAAGCTGCTTCTCTTTCCTTAAAGTCATAGTTACCAACCTCCTACAAATTTTCCAGCCAACTAATTGGATTCACCCAAAAAGTTGCAACTGAAGAATTTTTTTAACTTAAAAAAAAAAAAAAACCTTAAATAAAAGTTCAGCAAAATTAATGGACAATGACAACCGTTGGCAATATATACAACATTCTGCATCCATAGACTGCCCCACTACTTCCCACCCCCTGTGTACATCAGTAGTAAAAAAAAGGAAGTGTGTTTTATGTGTTCTCTGAAATCAAGTTGGGTCATTGTTTTTAATGAGTCTGGCTCCCTTTCAGTATTATTTTCATTGTTATTATTGTAAACATTGTGCAAATTATTTTTCTGGTTTTGCTTTCTTTCCTCTTTATAAACTCATATAAGTTTTAGTGTCTTTCTCTGGATTACTTATATTGGCCATTTTTAAGGCACAATAATATTTCAATACATTAACATATCATAATATGTTTAGCCATTCTTGAATGAATTGACACATACTGTGTATCCACTTTTTCTTCCCTAATAAGTGCCACTGCAAATATCTATCTATCTATTGCTGTGTATTTTCCTTTCTGCCTCCTTAGATATATCCTGATGAGTGATACTTTTGGAAACAACATGGGTCTGAGCCAAATTTTTTTAGAAAAACGATATCTATCATTATGGAAATTAATATTTAAAATGTTTTTCTCAAATATTTTATATTTACAAATCCATCACAACACAAAAGTCAAAACATTAGTATTATTTTGAAATTAATAAGTTTAAATGAAGACCTATAATATTATAGATAGATAGATAGATAGATAGATAGATAGATAGATTTTTTTTTTTTTGCTGAGTCAATTGGGGTTAAGTGACTTGCTCAGGGTCACACAGCCAGGAAGTGTTAAGTATCTGAGGTCATATCTTTACTCAGGTCCTCCTGACTTCAGGGCTAGTACTCTATCCCCTTCATCAACTAGCTGCCCCTTACATATTATTTTTTAAAAATCTTTTGCTCCTTTCCCTCCCTGTCTTGATAGTTCTCTGTAGGAAGTGCAATGAACAGAACTAGGAGGATAATGTATATAATGACAATAATATTGTAAAAACAAACAACTTAGAATGATTTAGCAATTCTAATCCATATAATAGATCCAACCACAGTTGCAGAGAACTCATGATGAAACATGTACCTATCTCTAGAGAGAGAAATGATAGATTCAACGTGGAGATATTATATTTATGTCTATAGACAAAAAATATCTATCTGTCTATCCTTTGTATTTTATTTCATACATTAAAAAATATTATTTAGTGAGGATTCCATAGACTTATTAGACAGCCAAAAGGGACTTCCCCCCAAAAAGATGAAGATATTAGATATTTCTAATATTACAGCATTATATAATTTATTATGTAATAATTATATAATATATTATAGTATTAGATAATTTCTAAGATCCCTTTAAATCTATGATCCTATGAGTACAAGATTACATAGCCAAACCAGTAATAAAGAATACTGAAAATGTGTGAAAAGTGACCATGTATATTTTCCCTCTGTAAATTTTGTTCTTGTTTCTCTCCTTTGTTATTTCTACTGATATCCAAGAAAAAGAAAAACTGGATGAAGGCATATGCCAAAGCTTATTAATCTTTGTATCTAATCCACCAGCTAGTGTGATACACACACACCTAATAATTATTTAATGAATATTTTTTAAATGATCAAAATATGCTTATACTGCATTAAAATGAATAGAAATCACCATCAGATGGTGTTAGAGGTTGTCTAACCAAAGTTTATTCTTTTGGCTTTTTTTTTTTTTAGCAAGATCTATGTAATTGAAATTAAAAATAAACCACAATTCAAGTATCTTTCTATGAAAAAATAAATGGCTATTTTAAATAAGTCATTTTTTCAGTACTTTGATGGAATTTTAATTTTATTCCTTCTTCCCCCCTGTACTTATCCCAAGTTGTCAGTACTCTATTCCTCTCAAAATTACTTTGTATTTCTTTGGATATACTTGGAACTCACTTCCTTCTGTACATGTTTTATACATCCCCAGTAGAATGTAAGTTTCTTGAAGTAAGGGATGCTCTCAAAATTAACTACTCACCATAGAAAAAAAATTGCACAGGTGTTAATGCATTGTGATCTATACTATGGAAACAAATACCCATATCAATGAAAATCAATCACTCAACAACTAATTATTAAGTACCTATTAGGCTAGGGACAAAAAAAATGGAACAGTTAGGTATTGTTTCTTATTGTTATAGATTATTATACTAGGAACAAAAATTGGAACAATTCTTGTTCATAATGAGTTTGCATTCTAATGGAGTAGACAAGTACCTATATATATATATATATATATATATATATATATATATGTATATATATATATATATATATATATATAGCATTGAGGTAAAATGAATAAAAACAAATCTATAAGAAGTTGTTAATATTAATACAAAGTAGTTTGAAAGAAAGGGCATTGGCAGCTGGAGGGCATCAGGGAAATTTTAATGAAGAAGATAGTCTTTGAGTTGAGTCTTGAAGAGAACTCTATAAGGAAGGGAGTGAATTCCAAGAATAAGCATCTTCTATTTGTCAATCACAATGCTAGTCTCTGGGTATATAATGGTAATAATGAGAACATTTCTGACTTCAAGGAACTTATATTCTACTGGGAATGTATACAATAAGTGGACAAGAAAGTGAATCCAAGTATATCCAAAGAAATACAAAAATAACTTTGAGAAGAATAAAGTACTGATAATTTGGGGGGGAGTATTATGGAGTACTGAAAAAAAAAGATAATTTCTTTAAAATAAGCATTTTTTTAAAGAAAGTTACTGAATTATGATTTACTTTAAATTTCTATTGCATAGACCTTACTGAAAAAGCCAAAAGAAAAACACAGATAATGTTAATATGTGGTTTTTAAAGTTCATATTCAGCATATACATTATATATAATGTGATAGTACCTATTTCTATCTGAGTTTGATTCTAGCACTGGCCAAGTACATTAGCAGGTTAAGTAACTTCCAGGATTACACAATAAAAGATGTGTCAGAAATGGGTCTTTAACTTAGGACTTCCTAGTGTCAAGGCCATTTACCCATTATCTTTCTTATTTTCCCTCTATGACAGACCTCTTCCCCCCTTCTCAATCAATCATTCTTCCAGGAAATATTCTTTTTTCTTTTCTTTTCTTTCTTTTTTTTTTTATTAATTTTATAATTATAAATTTTTTTGACAGTACATATACATGAGTAATTTTTTTTTATAACATTATCCCTTGTATTCATTTTTCCAAATTTTTCCCTCCCTCCCTCTACTCCCTCCTCTAGATGACAGGCAATCCCATACATTTTACATGTGTTATAGTATAATCAATTTTCTTGTTGCATGTTAAGAATTGGATTCCGAAGGTATAAGTAACTTGGGTAGATAGACAGTAGTGCTAACAGTTTACATTCAATTCCCAGTGTTCCTTCTCTGGGTGTAGCTAATTCTGTCCATCATTGATCAACTGGAAGTGAGTTGGATCTTCTTTATGTTGAAGATATCCACTTCCATCAGAATACCTCTTCATACAGCATTGAAGTACAGCTATCTTGTGGTTCTATTCATTTCACTCAGCATCAGTTGATTTAAGTCTCTCCAAGCCTCTCTGTATTTATTCTGCTGGTCATTTCTTACAGAGCAATAATATTCCATAACCTTCATATACCACAATTTACCCAACCATTCTCCAATTGATGGACATCCATTCATCTTCCAGTTTCTAGCCACTACAAAAAGAGCTGCCACAAACATTTTGGCACATACAGATCCCTTTCCCTTCTTTAGTATTTCCTTGGGGTATAAGCCCAGTAATAACACTGCTGGGTCAAAGGGTATGCGCAATTTGGTAACTTTTTGGGCATAATTCCAGATTGCTCTCCACAATGGTTAGATTCTTTCACAACTCCACCAACAATGCATCAGTGTCCCAGTTTTCCCACATTCCCTCCAACATTCATCATTATTTGTTCCTGTCATCTTAGCCAATCTGACAGGTGTGTAGTGGTATCTCAGAGTTGTCTTAAGGAAATATTCTTTATATTGCTTATTTTTGTACTTGATTTTTACCTGTCATGCCCCCTATATAACTATGAAAGAAAATATAAGGAACAAAATTTTATGCATAAGCCCTTTACTGAATGTGTTTTTTCCTCAAAAAGACACACTCTCCATCCAGATCTGCCTGCTCACTTTTGCCCTTTCCCTTCATATTGAGAGTTCTTAAGTTTTTCATGAGGCTCTGATAAATTTCTTCTCTGTTCTCATTATTTTCTACCAACGACTTTTCTTATTTTCATTGATTCTATGCCTGTCATTGGAATGTAGATCTTAGAGTATAGTATGGTAGAGAGGGAAAGATATCAATATTTGAAGTCAAAGCTTCAGGGTAAAAAATCTTGGCTCTGTCTGTAAATTACCTGTGAGACCTTGGAGCACATCACTCAAAGCTGGTGGGCCTAATTTCCTTTTCTGCAAAATGAATGGTTTGGATTGAATGGTTTCTAAGTCTAAATGCCTTCCCTTCAAAATCTATGATCCTGTCATTGTATCCTCAGGCACTACCACAGTGCCTTAGCTGAAGGTGTTCTATCACGTCTATTGAATTCAACTGTGCTTACATGAAGCTTCACAGTATAGCTAAGATTTTGAAATTGTATATTCAGTGGGCACAGCCACATACTCCACAAAGTTTTAACAGTGTTATTCATAAGTGACCAAGGTGATCACATTACCATTGCTTTTCATTTCCTGTGCTTGATGTCTTTTGTATGTTGTTTTTTTTTGTCCTTTGTGTTCAGAAAGAACCAACATGACATCATGATATTGAGACCAATGTACAGTATACATTGGATGTAACTAGACGGCCAATCACTGTAGATCTGCTTCTGCTATCCAGATATTTGGGTTCACTTTGGGTTTTATTCTACTTGTCTTTTTAATTCTGCAATACACTTTTTTACTTTATTATTTTTTCACTCTTTGATCCCCATTTCCCCCAAGCAGGTTACAGTTAAGAATATACACACACACACACATACACATACAGCCCCCCACTCTATCCATCCACATATGTATGTATACACACACACACACGCATATATATATATATATATATACACCCACTCATACATATACCTACATGCATATTTAAACACATATATGTGCATTTATACATATGTAGACATGAATCTATAACAATAATAATGTGGCTGACATATAATGTAGATTTCTCTTTTGATTGAATTGATGTTTGACTTTGTCTGAGATCTATGTTTACTAGCCTTACTTTTCTTTTTCTAATAAATTTTACTCCTCATCCTTGTTATAGTGTTTGTATATATCTTTTATTTCCTATTCCTCTAACTCTTTAATTTTAGCTTGCCTTGCTATTACTTAATCTTCTCTCCCCCATGGATCCTTCCCTTATCTTCTCGCCCTATTCTTTCCCTCCAACTTTATCCCTTTTCTATTAATCTTCATACCTTGTCTCACTATCATAAATCTACTCACTGTCATAAATCTATACACCCTTCTATATCACATCTTATTTTATTCCCTTCCTCCTTATTTATTTATAGATTTTGGAGAGTGAAATACCCCTCTTGGTATGTATATACCCTATTAAACCCATTAGTGATGTAAGTAGATTTTTCAGAACTACAAGCCCTATTCCCTGACTCTCATTGGTTCTTTCTCTGCACCTCATTTGTATAGCATAATTACTATTTTTGCCTTTTCTTAGTCAATTTTGGTTTTTTAGATTCAGCTCATACTCAGCTTTGCACCAATCTTTCTTTTATACTACCCAATTACTGATGCCAATCTTAAACATATGGTTTACATTTCCATGTAAAAAATAAACAATTTGTCCTTGTTGAATCCCTTGAAATTAATCTTAGATGTTGGCTCTCATATGTCAAATTTTCTGTTGAGTTCTGGCTTGGTTGAGATGAAGTTCTAAAAATTTGCAATTTCGTTCAATGTTCATTTTATTTCATTCAGTATTATAGTTATTTTTGCTGTGAATGGGAGAAAGTGAGTAAAGACTCCTCATAAGGATGTGGCTTTGACTATGCCCTAATTATGACTTGAGTCAACAACTTCAACTTGTTAACAACTTAAACTATAGCTAAAAAGCTGCAGGTGTTTGATTGTCTTGACCACTTCTTATTTACCATTTAAATACTTCTTTTAAAGGCAATTTTTGTTTGTTTCTGGAATAGATTTCTGTATTTAGAATATAAGGCAGGACTCCCTAAGACAACAGGAGAAAAGGTCAAGGTGAGGGGGAGGGGTTCTTTTCTATTTAATCTTGTGTTTTATAGTTTGTGCTTTGCACTTCTTTACTGACAAATACCTTGCCAGTTGGGAGTTGCCCTTTCTCATTGTAATAAATCCCTTTTTGCTTTTCTTACTCTGAAAGTCTCTGATTGTTTCTGTGATTGCTACTGTCTTACACTGTTTGGGAACTTGTTTTCTGGGATATTTCTTGTTTGTGAGAAGTCTCTCCTGAACTGAAGCCTTAGGCAGGAGCCCTCTGAAGAGTTCTCTGGTGGTCCTTGGACTTGGCTTAAGAACTCCTGCTCCAATTGTGTAAACTCCCAAAGAGAAATACTTGGAGAAAGCTAATAAAAATAATAATAATAATTTTTTTTAAAATGGAAGTGAAATGGGAAGCCTGAAGAAACTTTCTCAAGGAGAAAGCTACCTTGAATTTTGCCTCTGTACCCCACCCAAGGCAAACAGGATAATTAGCTTCATTCTGTTATTTTGAGAGACTACCCCTATTGATAACACTCACTACTGATTAAGTTCTCTATAGAGGTAAACAGATACCTATTCACTTCCAAAATTCCTCATTGTTTCAATCTGTGCATAAAACCAAGTACCCTCAACAAACCTCTTTGCAAAATCTCCTGATTGTATTAGGGACTTTTGTCCACTAAGAGAGATTCTCTTAGTGATATTCAGAAATAAAATTTCCTATTCTGTGAATTCTTGTCTTCCTCCAAGCCCAGGCTCAGATTTCATCAGAAGTGTGCTAGCAAAGATAGAAGATCTTTTCAGCCCAGGATATAAACCAGTTGAGAATAGTTTGAAATCAGTCAAGCAAATTGTGCACAACCCAGGTGAGTGAGAAAACTTGTGAAGGGGGGAAAGACTTTAAGTGGTTAGATGCATAAGAAGACTTTCCCTTTGCCAAGAACTAGTGACTCACCTGGGTGACTGGGATTGGGATTGGGAGAATTTAGACAGTTAAAGTCAATAAAAGGTTCTCATTTCCTTTTGATATTGGAAAAATTCTAAGTAGTTCAAATCCATAAGGATTTCCTTTGGTAAGATCATGTGAGTTCTCCATTAAAGAGGACAAGAAACTGTGAATCATGGGAAAGGAACAATCTAAAGGAGCTGGCTCTAAGAAACTATTTAGTATTCCAGAAGATTGTCCTTTAGGAAATAGGCTTAAGAATTGGGGATAAAATACTAAAATATGTAGGGAAGGACAAAAAGAAAATGATTAAATACTGTTGTTTTTGTTTAGGTAGGCTCTCCACTTGGAGGAAATGTCTTCTGGCCAAAGCCTGCATCTTCTGAGATCTGGGTGTACCAATAATTGAATCTGTATGTAAATTCAAAGGAGCCTGTTAATTCAGAGGAGAGTGAATATGCAGCCTTGTGGTTGCCCACTGTAAGACAAGCTGTTTTGAAGGACGAGGAAGAGTAGCCAGAGAAACTCTATCTTTGGGGCCCCCTCTCTGCACTGCCTCTTTCTTATGCCCCCAAGCCAGGCACTGCTGTTATGGGTGCAGCTCTGGAACACCATTCCTCAAGGAAGGGAGCTCAATTGATTTAAAAGCATTTAACTATTTCCTCTCCTCCTGCATCTCTTCTGAGGGAAGTTAAGCAAATATTAAAAGATCAAGAAAACTTTCTGTACTACACAAAGACTAGCTTGTTTCCATTTAGAAAGGTCCTGCCCGCTCCGGGAGGAATCAGGTTTGTAAATGCTGCCCTGGGTAGCATGGAGGTGAAAACTTTTAAAAAGAAATGAAGGCCTTTTAGAAGATCCCTCTGGGTTAGCAGAACACGGACCAATTCCTTCGTTTTAACATTTACAATTGAAGTCAATTTTAGGGATCCTCTTCACTGGAGAAGAGCAGGGGCAGATAAGGAGAGCTGCGATGCAGACTTGGGAGGATGCCCATCTGGTTGCCCAGGGTGGCCCCAGGGGAGAACAAAAATTCTCCTTCAGGATCATCATAATCCAGCTCATAGAGAAAGTGTGAGAGACCTAAAGCAGATGATTATTCAAGGTATTGGAAATTCAGTCCCTTGAAGTCAAAATATGAATAATGTAATAGAAATTAAGCAAGAAAAGATAGAGATCCCCTCAGCCTTTTTAAATAGACTATCATAATAGTCTATTTAATAGACTATAATAGACTGACAGTGATAAATAGGAAGTGGCAGAATTATAAGGAGTTTCCAACAATTAAAGGAGGACTTTAATGTCTCTTCCTATGCAAGCCCTCCCCTTCCTAGAAAAACCCTTTCATTTATTTGTTAATGCAGATCAGAAAACAGCTTTAGGGTATTGGCACAAAAGAGAGGAGGGCAAAAGAGACCCTAGGCCTTCCTCTCCAGAGTATTGGATGTCCTATTTGTATTCAAGCTATTGAAACCATAGCTATATGAGTGGAGAAAAACAGAAAACTCACTTTTGGATGTAACCTCATCGTCAATGTTCTCCAACAAGTTAGATCACTAAATCAGAGAGTGGGAAATGACTCACCAACTCCAGAATTCTGGAATATGAGTCGATACTGTAGAAAGTGAGATGATTTGATATTAGCCCAGGATCATCATTTGAACTCTGCCTCTTTTCTAATAGCTACTGCTGGTCAGGAAGGACCAGGACAAGAACATTGTTGTTTAGAAATGATTGATTTTCAAACAAAAGCATGGGAAAATGTACAAGAATCTCTAATCCCAGCAGTTAGTAATTTATTCATAGATGGATCTTCCATGGTGGAAGGGAAAAAGAGAAATGGGTGTGATAATAGCATAATAAACTTTGCTCTGATGCATATCTCAACTATTTACATCTGTCTGAATAACCAAGCTCGGGGCTTAAGGGGTTTAATCATTTACAGCATAGCAGAAAGAGTGTACTTTGTATCAAAGCTATGAGCATTTGAGGTATATATATTTGTGTGACTGATCAATGAACTTTGAAGAGTCCATAAACAGGACTTCTCCACCTGGCCCTGGTATGTCATATTTTTCATCTCACTAAAGGAGCATTTTTAGAAGCAGGTTGTTTCAATAGAGTTTTAAATTGCCTCCCTTTACTGATTTAAAACAAAACAAAACAAAACAAAAAAAAAAAAAAAAAAACTGGCTATGGTCTTTTAATTTAAATTGGATTATTTAGATCACTTTTTATTAGGGATGGACAGAGCTTCTGTGGAAGGGTGCCCACTTAGACACGTGTGTACAACTCAGGTAAGTGGGGAATTAAATAATAAAAAGTGAGGATAAAATGGGGAAAAAAGATGATCACCAACAGGGACTTTATCACTGGAAATAATTTGGCATTAGAACTGACACAGGGGAAAGATATCAAATATCAAATAAAATATATCAGATAAGAATACATATAATAAGAAAATTTATAAGATTGGTTATTGTCCAGCTGATATCAATAGAGTATATATATTGAATTTGGAATAAGGCAAAGTCACTCAGCAGGCACTGAGAATAGTATATGAAAGTATTAATTAATTAAAAGGAAAAGGACTGGGAAATCTTCCAATTTTTGTATTCTCTATTTTGGTGTATTTCTCCAACCCTTGGAGGAAGACAGGATGGCAGAGACTGTGAAAACTAAATGCTGGAAAAGGGAAAGAAGTAACACCTTCTCCCCTCTCCTAGGCTTCCTATTCTAATCTCTCTCATAGACACAGACCCAAAGAAAAGTCAAATTCTTATACCTAGGGAACTAATTCACAGAACACTTTAAGAGACCTAAAAGAAAGAGAAAGGGCTATTCCTTTCGAAATACAAATAGTCTTTCTAGCTCCTGATCTAAATAATCCAATTTAAATTAAAAGACCATAGCCAGTTGTTTTTTTTTTTTTTTTTTTTTTTTTTAAATCAGTAAAGGGAGGCAATTTAAAACTCTATTGAAACAACCTGCTTCTAAAAATGCTAATGCTAATTTAAGGGGCATTAGCTGTGGGAAAATCAAACTACAGAAGGGCTTTTCTGTTTGGCCTCAGATGGTAGTGATATTGATTCAAGGAGCTTTAATGATTGGCAAGTTCTATTGAATAGGTACTAAGGCCCAATTGATAATATTTTTTAGCTACTAATTTTACAATTCGTGACTAAACATTAATGAATATTTCCATAATTGACTAACTAAAGTTAGCATCTTCGAGTAGTCCATATATCTGGATTGTAGAGTGTGCCTTAAATCCCCTGGAAAGATGGGTTTGAGAGCCTTAGAAAAAAACCCTAAACTTAAAATGACCCAGCAATACCAAAACTTTTTGCTTACCTAAAAAGACCCTTGTCTCGTTTTCTGTAAAAATCCTCTTTAGCATAAAAATAGCAATGAAAATTTCATTCTAGATTTCTGTCTCCCTACCCTTGTCTTTGAACACTATTACTAAATATGTTTTTTTAATACTTCACTTGAAAATACTTAAAAGCAGTAGGAATTATATGCAATTATTACTACACTGTATATCACTCAAGATCTTAATAGTTTCTAGATAGCAAAGTTTCTGTGTTTTGAAACAGCCCAAATCCTGAATATTCTGCTAGTTAAAAGAAGATTTCTTAACAATAATTTTTGTGTGAGTGTGTAAAAGAATTATTGATGATTGATGATGATGCTGTAATGCCGGAGAAACTGAGCAAGATAGAGATTAGAGAGTATTCAATACAGAATTTATTAAATGGAGAGATTTACTGGGACCAAATGGATCCATGGTTGGTCCCAGAGCTGAATGAGACTTTGAATTACCTTTTTCTGGAAGATCCTAATTTTGACCAACCCTATATGAAGTAAATAAACCAAATAAAAACCAAAATAAAGCTAGAACAATGCAAAGACTTATGGCAAGGAAAAGTCTCTCCCTGATAACCCCAGAGTTAATCAGCAATACACAAAACTCCTTATTGAAATCCTGTCAGGTCCTCTGAAGTTGGGGAGCATATGGACACTGTGGTCATTTGTGCATTTAACTCAGCCTCTGCTTATAGAGCAGCAGAGCTCAAGACAGTTGTGCTGCCCATTCAGAGGGGCAACTTTCTCCAGGGGAGAAGGGTGAAGCTTGAAGTAGCTCCAGCTGTCCCTGCCCAGAGGAACAGACAGGGTTGCAGAAAGGATCAGATTTCTGAGCAGATTATGCAGTTAGACCAAGGTAGGCAAACCCCAAACTTTTAGAGGTCTGACACTTTTTAAGGTCCTTTTAAGTATGCTAAAATACTAATTAAGGAACTGGGGTAACAGGACTGGAGAAACAGATCAGAGAGATTGCCAGGTCAGGTGTTTGATTTCTGGATGTTTCTGAAAAATAATCCCAAAAACTGAGTCTTCCAAGGCAATTCAACAGAATAAGGGCTTCCAAAGTTAAAGCATAACTAGCAAATCAGTCTAGTAAATTTAAGCAAGGAATAAAGGACTGTTTAAAGGACTTCCAATTAAATCTGAACTAGTAAGATAGGGGGTGGGGCAGAAGTGCCTAAGAAAAGATCCCAGTTTCCCCAATTTCCTATGTCTTCCTCCCTTTTTTTCTTACAGAAAGTTATCAAATAACCATTCCACATATAAATCCCAAGAATGAATCAAAATTCCTATACATATATACAACAGACTAAAAATCCCTCAAACATAACAGCAATAGTTACACACAAGTTTAACAATTTCCATCCTAAGTCTTAAACACAGTAATACAGTTAAAATTTTGACAATTCAACTACTTTCCCACTCCCCCATATCAGTCCAAATCGGGAGCAGGTACTATGGTTTTCTCAAAAACTGCTTCCTGCTGAAGATGGGTGGAGATGCTCAGTCCAGGGAGGGGGATGGGTGTAATGTGGCACGCTGAGAATCAAAGCTCGGATCTAGGTCCCAGAAGCAAGTCAATATATCTGTAATTTGACCTAATCTAGAAACAAAAACAAATCTAACAAAGAAAGATTAGAACAGTCTGAGATAAAAAGACTGGTCCACAAGGACTGCCACAAGATGTGGCCTCTCATTAGTTATAAACCTTAAAAAAAAAACGAATATCCAGACACAATATCTGGTAACTGATAGATGAACTTATTTGTTCAAGTATTTAGGGTATAATGATTACAGATAACCAGGTACAACATATAACCAGACTGGAAATAGCAAGGTAGGACATAATTGAATTGC
This sequence comes from Sminthopsis crassicaudata, assembly GCF_048593235.1. Lineage (NCBI taxonomy): Eukaryota > Metazoa > Chordata > Mammalia > Dasyuromorphia > Dasyuridae > Sminthopsis > Sminthopsis crassicaudata. Next base: position 122,586,361 of record NC_133622.1, read on the forward strand.
ATTAACAGTTTCTTATTGACCATTGCTCTGATTATAGAAATAAGTTATAGGAGAGAAAAAATGCAGTGACATATTAACTACAAACCCAAGAAATTTAACCTCCAATAACAAATCCCATTAACCAAAGTTTCAGATAAATCCTAAACAGATATTTACCATAACCTTATATTTATATGAATCAGTTTACTCCTTTTAGTCAAGAACCAGGTAGCTACAACTTGAGGTGGAGGGGGAAGGAAAAGGACTCCATGTGGCCGCCCTTCCCCTCCATTCCACCTCCAAAGAGGCAGGGTAGATATATTCTGATTGAAGTGGATATCTTCAACATAAAGAAGATCTAATTCAGTTCCAGTTGATCAATGATGGACAGAAACAGCTACACCCAGAGAAAGAACACTGGGAATTGAGTGTAAAATATCTGCACTATTGTCTTTCTACCCAGGTTACTTATACCTTCGGAATCCAATTCTTACAGTGCAACAAGAAATTTGGTTTTACACACAGATATTGTATCTAGGTTATACTGTAACACATTTAACATGTATGGCATTGCCTGTCATCTAGGGGAGGGAGTAGAGGGAGGGAGGGAAAATTTGGAAAGTGAATACAAGGGTTAATGTTGTAAAAAAAAATTACCCATGCATATGTACTGTCAAAAAAATTATAATTATAAAATTAAAAAAAATAATTAAAAACACCTTCCTATTGTTAAAAAAAAAAAGAGGCAGCGGGGAGAGAAGGTGAACTAAAATGCAGCCCAGCCTAACTAGATGCTCCATACCTGAAGTAGCAGAGAGGAGTGGGAGATGACTTTAAATCTTCTCTTTTGAAGACAAAAGATCCCTACCCCACCCAACCGTTAAAGTGGCAGAAATCAGTGGGGGTGGGGGGAAGGATTCCATAAAACCCACATCTCCAATAGAGCTGGATTTAAAGCATAACTTACAATGTTATAATATAGGTAACAAACTCTGAACAAACTCCCAATAATATAAAACTGCTTTTCCTATCATATTTCAAATAATGAAACAGCATAGTTTTTCTTTCTTTCCCTCTGGCCCCATGTGGCCATTATTCCCAATGGACTTCTCCTAAGCTCCAATTTGGCCAGAGTTGAAGTCTTCAGAAGTCAGATTCTTTTTGCTACATACTTTACCTAATTAGAGGCACATGATCCCTTTCAGGAAAATTAACAGAACTTCTTTAACAAGCTATTGTTCTTTTAAGATTTTATACTTAAAGATAATTAAATCTAGCCAGCATAGGTACTCTTATTTTTTTTTCCCCACAATTTAAAATCATCCTAAAATTCCTAATCAAATGTTTTCTCCAGCTGGAGTTCAGAATTATACTAAGTACAGTTGCAACATATAACCAATACCCAAATTTGATCATTGTTCTTAAATTTAACAGAGCTCTTAAATGAACAAAACTGTCAAATCACACAGAACACAGAACTCAGACCAGGGGCTATTATTAAGAAAGAATAGCCCTGAGAGAAGCTGTGGGCTCCAGTCTTCCCTCCCATAATCCAAACGGACCCCCCCACCTTTTTTTTTTTTTTTTTTTAGCCAGATAGTGTCTTAAAAAAAGACACCCAGATTTATACTCTGGAATGCCCAGAGTTGTGCCAGCTGGCACACAGATGTGTCTTAGACACCCAGGTAAGGTCCTCTGCATATGGAAGATTCTACTCCCAGAATTTATGCCCATCAACATTTCACAGTTCTGGGAATACAGATGCTAGCATATGGAATGGAAAAGGTCTTATACAAACAGAATAGAACAGGTTTTAAGGAATAACCAGATGGTACCTCACAAGCTACCCAGACAGACTTACTCTCCTGTGGCTGAAATGGGGGTGTCTACCATCAGACTGTTGTAACTGGAAACTGCTCTCTTTCCTGGAGGCTCTGGAAAAAAATCCAGGGTTGCCTGGCCTCTCCAGGCCAAGAATTCAGATCTGCAGCCACCCTTGACGCTCAAGGCAGAGACCTGAAAGTTTCTTATCTCTAATCCTGCTCATTTTCTAATAATTTGCTGGGGAGTTCCAAAATGTAATGCCGGAGAAACTGAGCAAGATAGAGATTATTATTGAGTATTCAATACAGAATTTATTAAATGGAGAGATTTACTGGGACCAATGGGCTGAACAAGACTATCATTTCAAAGAATCCAGCACTGAATATTGGATACAGCATTCTTTTATAGGGTAACAAGAACAATGACATAATGGGGGAGGTACCTGGATGGGGATGACCTAGTGGAGGGAGGCACCTAGGATGAGGATGATATAAGAGGGAATGGTTATAACCTGAGGCAGAGTAACTAAATAGGACAATTAAGGAAACTGGTCAGGACATTAAAAAGAGAACTGTGGCACAACAGTGCAAGTGATAATAACATTAAGATGCTTTATATTTTTCAAATTTATGGCATTATATAAAGTTGGGACAATTCTCTTCCATGTCATTTTTGTTTGTGTTTATGTTTGTTTCTGTGCAGAATGTCCATGTCATATGTATGTGTAAACTAGATTTTGTTACCTGAAAAAGTCATAGGCAACTAGCCAGAAAAAAACCTCTGTGCTGTAGTTTGCATGTTGAAAATTTTTCTGAAAAAGGATCTTATCTTTTTTCTGCAAATTTAAAACCTCTGGCCAAAGATTGAAAAAATTCACAGAAAAAGTGATTAGAAAATAAAATTAAAATAATATCTTACATATTCTTTGTGAGCAAAACACTTCAGTAAAAGTCTCAAAATTTAGAGAAAATTGATTATGGAATTTGGAAATTAGTCAAAAACAACAATTAGAAAAATAGCAGTTTTTACTAACTTTTCTTTGAATCTTATCTTGTCTGGAGTAATCTCCCACTCCAGGTGGGAGTGAGATTCTGGAGGAATTGATGATGGGATTGTTGTCATCCTTATCATTATTTCCTAACTTCTCTCATATGTTAAGAGTATTGTAGCAAAAGCCTTAATAGTGGTAGACTCAAAAGCTTGCAAAAAATTCCTGCCCTACCAAACTTGGAGAAATGCAGGTGGGAGTTAAACTCCATCATTCTCAGAATCCTGTCTCCAGCCACCCTAGCTTCATCAGCTTCTGTCCAGCAATTGCTTGAGAAGAATCTGGATGCCCCTGGCAGCACTCAGCATGGCAGTGTGGTGGAGTGTGTAAGACACTCATCTTTTCTTTTTTTTTGGAAATTCACCATTCTTTATTTCAGTTACAGAAATGGACTAGCTATGTAATCTCTAGAAAGTTAATTTATATCTGACCAATTTTCTGATTTGTAAAGACAACTTAACAAACTACAAATGATATATGAATGTTAAATTGCTTCATATTTTGGTAACTCTATGGGTGTTTAGATGTGACCAATATGCAATGCTGATGTTGAAAGATATAATTCTTTGGGTGTGTAACTTACATTAAGTAAATTCAACTAGGCCTTACTAGACCTAGGAAGATAATGTATGTAATTTCTTTCTCTTTCCTTTTTCCTTCCCTGACCTGAAGAAGGAATAAGAGGAAGAGAAAGAAAATATAATTTGTTGTTTGAGATATGATGATAAAACTGGTTTAAAGGAATTTTAATCAAAGCCCATTATAAGAATATATAAATTGTAATCTATTTGCATTAAATTTAGGAAAACAGAAAAGCAGTTCACAGCTAACTTAAAAACTGTCAAAAAAAAATCAGCCTGCTTTTGAGTTATCTAGAATCAGATTTCACAGGGTCCAGACACAAAAAAATTACATCTTAACTTTCCTGGCTCACCATGGAAAAATTGTGTAAAAAATTGTGTAAAATTGGAAAATATTAAAAATGGATATTCAGTTTGTCAGGAACATTTGATTGATATTTAGAAAATTTCATGAATTTGAAGCAGGTTGTGGTCCCTTTAAAAAACTGTTATTTCCTATTGATCTGTGATCCCTTTCAGATTCTCAGCTCCTCCTAGGGAAGGCATTTCCCCCTAAATATGTTATCTTTTCAGGATGCTAGAGCCTTTGATTCAATTAGAAATCCTGGTCAAAAAGCACGCCTTTGAAATGTTAATTCCAATAGGAGATCTAGGCTGTCCCCCTCCTCCCTCCAATTTGGTCTGACCTGCTCAGGCTGTCCCAGCACCCCCACTAAGACCCAATATAACAGCAATCAACTTTGGATGCCTAACTTCATTGATAATGGAAAGAAGTAAGGAATAATCCAAAGAACACTTAAATTTGACAATCAAGAATTTATTTTAAAAATAATTTTATATTTATTTTAAAATCACTATTCCTCCTTGACTTCCTGCCAGAAAGCCATTTGCTATATCAAAGACAAAAAAAAAAATCAGAAAAAAAAAGTTCACTAAAACCAACCAACAGATTAAAAAGTTTGATATTATATGCATAAGGATAGCCCTCATCTCTGGAAAGAAGATGAAAAAAACCATAATTTTATGTTCGTTCCTTGGAGACAATCTTGGTTACAATAATTTGCCAATATCCTATTCTAATTGTTGTGTTTTTTAATCTTCATTTACACTGTAGTAATTGATTATATTGTTTTTCAGACTCTGCTTCATGAAAATCTTTTCATTCTTCTCTGTATTTATCATGATCATCCTTTCTAACCATACAGGAATATTACATTCATGTATCACAATTAGTTTAGTCATTCCCCAGATTATGGGAATCTACTTTGTTTCTAATTTTTTGCTGTCACAAAAAGTGATTGCAAATCTTTTTGAGTTACATGTCATGTGACATGGCAATTGACATCACTGAAAATACAAAAAAAGGTCTTCTAAGATAAAAAGGATATAAAAACAGAGCCATGTATTGACTTGCACATAGTAGGTACTCATAAAATATTTGTTAAATGTATAAAATCAGTGTTACCAAGAATGATTTTCTTACCTTAATTTGGACATTTTTGATTTTGTTTTTATATAGATCTGTTTAAAATAAAGATATGAAGCAGTAATTTAGATACTTAAATATTTTCTGTAATATCAAGTGGCATTTTATAAGTACTTTAAGTTTTGGAAAGCACTTTAAGTGCATTATCTCATTTGATTCTCATAATTAGACTGTGAGGTAAGTGCTTCTTTTGGAAAGCAAGGTGATCAGACATGTGATTTCTTTCTTATAAGAAAGTCCCTCTATCAATACAGATAAACACTTCCTTTCTAACATAGTAATAGCAGCAGCAACAATGACAACAAAAATATTAGCATTTATAGGTAAGTCCTTATTTCTTTCACTAATGAATCCTGTGAAGTATTGGCATGAATAAAAACTTAAAATTTAGTAGTTTTACAAATTGCTTGACAATTATTTTCTTATTTCATCCTTACAATAACACTGGAAGGTAGATGATATTATGATCTCCATTTTACAGAAAAGGAAACTAAGGCAGGCAGAAATTAAGTGACTTGTTCAGAGTCATACATCCAATATAATGTTAGAAGCCATAGTGCTAAAGATATTATTCTCATTTTTACCAGTAAGGAAATCGAGATTAAAACCTAAAGTCACATAGTTAATTAAGTGTCTGAGGCAGGATTAGAATCCAAGTTGTTCAGACTCCTGTGATCCAGTCAGTATAAAACTCTACCTTGGTGCTATTCTTTTAGTAAAGTACAAAACTCTTTGTCTTAATTGTTATTTAGATTTACTCATTGAATGGGTGTGGGCCTCAGTCAAACTGAGACCTGTTGAAGGCCTTTACTTAAAAAGGCCAAAGTCTCCCTCTGCATTCATGGCCATCTCCAGGTGTCCTTATTTATATCTTGCTACTGGACCCAGATGCCTTTGGAGGCGAAGATGAGGCAGGTGACCTTACACAGCTCTGTCTCTCTTAAATCCAATTCACTTGCATGTCATAGCATCTCTTCCCTGATGACATGGTCCTCAAGAACAAAGGTCAAACAACAATCTGATGGGCTAAGGAAGATCAATACTCTTTAAATAATGGACTAATTAATACTAACACTAATAGTATAATTTTTAATTTAGCACCTTAGTACTAATTTCAAAGTGGAATGAAAAAAGGAATTAAATTCATACTAAATATTTATCAACCTTTTGATTTATCAGTTAGCAGATCTCAAATGAGACTTTGAGTACAAACATTTTACTCTTAACCAAAGTTTGGGCTTTTGCTCCTTTCTTCTCTAATACCAAAACAGTAAAAAATATTCTCTACTTCTGTGAGTAAAGTGATGTTTTTAGGTAAAAAGGTAAAAGTTGAAATCAAGGATGCTGGACATGGTCTTGGAAAGAAAGTTCTAAAGCTTTTTGGGAATTCAGAGGCCATCTTATCTAAACCCTGAGTTTACAGATGAGGAAGTAGAGGCCTATGGTGATTTTGTGACCTACTCCAAATCACATGCTAAGTATTATAGGTAGAATTTAAAACCAGCTTCTCTGATTTTTGACTAGGATCTCTTTCTCTTGCTTCCCTCAGAAACAAAAGAACATTTTCCTATAGCTATGGCCTAACAGTTTTCTTTGATTCTTTCTCTCTTAAGTGGCAAATGAATAATAAGGAAGGAATAAGCATTTATAGAGTGCCTACTATGTTCTAGGCACTGCTAAGTTGCTTTTCCAGATATTATCTCATCTGAACCTTAGAACAACCCTAGGAGACTTGTTGCTGTTCAGTCAGTCACTTCTGTTGTATCCCACTCTTCATTAGTAGTTTTCTTCTTCAGCACATACAAATGAGAAAATTGAAGCAAACAGGATTAAGTAACTTGTCCAGGGTCACAATATTAGTGTCCAAGGCTGGATTTGAATGTAGGAAGATGAATCTTGTTGATTTTAAGCTCAAGGCTCTATTCACTATGTCACTGTGCCACCTAGGAAGTAGGTACTATGATTAACCCCATTTTACAGTTGAGGAAACTGAGGCAAAAAGTGATTATGTACTTTTAACCTCTTACTTAGAGGCTCTACAGTCAATCCGCTGTGCCACCATCTGTCTCTAATTCTAATGAATGGTTTGCCCAGATTCTCAAGAGTGTTGGGTTGAATCCAAAATAGTTGTTGGAGATTTTCTAGACCTTTTGGATAACTAGGAATATATAACTTTCAAGTTTCTTCTGGCCAACTCAAATCTCTGGAGTATATCAAAAAATCTTAGAATGTTATTAAAATGCTTGCTCCTTTCCCTTCTCCCATAAGTGTTTTATGATTTTATATACTGGAAGAAAAGAACTCAGCTCTGAGATTTCATGGAGAAGCTAGCTACTTTCCCATGAAATTGTAGGTTTAGGCTAATCAATCAATCTACCAGCATTTATTAAGGATTTCCTGTGTGCTAGGCAGTCCTCTAGATGCTGGTTATACAAAGATAAATTTGAAACATTGCCTATTCTAATAGTGTAAGGATGATCATCTGTGAAAGACATAGCCATTCTGATCAATACAATGATCCAAGACAATTCCAAAAGACCCATGATGAAAAACATTATCCATAACCAGAGAGAGAACTGATGAACTCTGTGCAGATTGGAACATACTTTTTTCACTCTATTTTTTTATATTTTTCTGTGTGTTTTCCATTGCAACATAGCTAATATGGAAATATGTTTTTTTTTTTAAATTTTTTATTATTATTTTTTTTATAATATTATCCCTTGTATTCCTTTTTCCAAATTATCCTCCCCCTCCCTCTACTCCCTCCCCCCAATGACAGGCTATCCCATACATTTTACTTGTGTTACAATATAACCTAGATACAATACATGTGTGTAAATACCATTTTCTTGTTGCACAATAAGCATTAGATTCCGAAGGTACATGTAACCTGGGTAGACAGATATTAGTGCTAACAATTTACATTCATTTCCCAGTGTTTCTTCTCTGGGTGTAGCTACCTCTGTCCATCATTGATCAAATGGAAGTGAGTTGGCTCTTCTTTATGTTGAAGATTTCCACTTCCATCAGAATACATCCTCATACAGTATTGTTATTGAAGTGTATAGTGATCTTCTGGTTCTGCTCATTTCACTCAGCAACAGTTGATTTAAGTGTCTCCAGGCCTCTCTGTATTCCTCCTGCTGGTCATTTTTTACAGAGCAATAATATTCCATAACCTTCATATACCATAATTTACCCAACCATTTTCCAACTGATGGACATCCATTCATCTTCCAGTTTCTAGCTACAACAAAAAGAGCTGCCACAAACATTTTGGCACATATATGTCTCTTTCCGCTCTTTAGTATTTCTTTGGGATATAAGCCCAGTAGTAGCGCTGCTGGGTCAAAGGGTATGCACAGTTTGATAACTTTTTGGGCATAGTTCCAAATTGCTCTCCAGAATGGCTGGATTCTTTCACAACTCCACCAACAATGTATCAGTGTCCCAGTTTTCCCACATCCCCTCCAACATTCATCATTATTTGTCCCTGTCATCATAGCCAATCTGACAGGTGTATAGTGGTATCTCAGAGTTGTCTTAATTTGCATTTCTCTAATCAGTAGTGATTTGGAACACTCTTTCATGTGAGTGGATATAGTTTCAATTTCTTCATCTGAGAATTGTCTGTTCATATCCTTTGACCATTTATCAATTGGAGAATGGTTTGGTTTCTTATAAATTAGGGTCAGTTCTCTATATATTTTGGAAATGAGACCTTTGTCAGAACCTTTGTTTTTAAAAATATTTTCCCAATTTGTTACTTCCCTTCTAATCTTGTTTGCATTAGTATTATTTGTACAGAAACTTTTTACTTTGATGTAATCAAAATCTTCTATTTTGTGATCAATAATGATCTCTAGTTCTCCTCTGGTCATAAATTCCTTCCTCCTCCACAGGTCTGAGAGGTAGACTATCCTCTGTTCCTCTAATCTATTTATTATCTCCCTCTTTATGCCTAAATCATGGACCCATTTTGATCTTATCTTGGTATATGGTGTTAAGTGTGGATCCATATCTAATTTCTGCCATACTAATTTCCAGTTTTCCCAACAGTTTTTTCCAAATAATGAATTTTTATCCCTAATGTTGGTATCTTTGGGTTTGTCAAAGATTAGATTGCTATAGATGTACCCTTTTTTGTCCTTTGTATCTAATCTGTTCCACTGATCTACCGGTCTATTTCTTAGCCAATACCAAATGGTTTTGGTGACTGCCTCTATATAATATAGCTTTAGATCAGGTACACTTAGACCACCTTCCTCTGAGTTTTTTTTTTCATTTGATCCCTTGCAATTCTCGACCTTTTATTCTTCCATATGAATTTTGTTGTTATTTTTTCTAGGTCATTGAAATAGTTTCTTGGGAGTCTGATTGGTATAGCACTAAATAAATAGATTAGTTTGGGGAGTATTGTCATTTTTATTATATTCGCTCGGCCTATCCAAGAGCACTTGTAACGTGCTCTCCTGGCAGTTACAATTACTAGTCTGTCCTAGACCCACCAGAGTACCTTTGACCACTGTCCTTTGCAGTGTGAGCTCTACCCGGCTCGCCTCCTCTGAGGCCTTCTAAGGTCTCTGGCCACAATCTCTTGAATCTATAGCTTAATAACCGGTAGCGCACTCAAGAACAACCACGTGTAATCTTAAAAGCCTTTATTATACCTACTCACATAATGCCCTAGCTGATGCCCTGACTTGTTGGTTCCCGAGTGAACACCTGGTCAGAAGACCCATGTGTTCACTACCAAAATCCTTACCTCTTTCGGCTACCCATCTTGGCTTGGCCACCCAGGCTAGGAGCCAGGGTGAACAGCAGAGGTTAAAGAGGGCGGTTGCTGCCTGCAGTGGGCTTACATAGGGCCTGTGAGGTCACACACACAGCCAATCAGCGAGAGAGTCACCCATTACGAAACTATCTCAATATGGCCAGGATCCCGCCCAAGGGCAGTCCTAATACTTCTGGGCCTCAATCTCCCGATGCACTGTGTCCGCCCATTTAAAGGGCCCTTACAAGCACTGAATGTCTTTCCAATTATTTAAATCTGACTTTATTTTTGTGGCAAGTGTTTTGTAATTTTTCTCATATAATTCCTGGCTTTTCTTTGGTAGATGGATTCCCAAATACTTTATACTCTCAACATTTGTTTGGAATGGAATTTCTCTTTGTATTTCTTGCTGTTGCATTTTGTTAGTGATATATAAAAATGCTGAGGATTTATGTGGATTTATTTTGTATCCTGCCACTTTGCTGAAATTTTGAATTATTTCTAGTAGCTTTTTAGCAGAGTCTTTGGGGTTCTCTAAGTATACCATCATGTCATCTACAAAAAGTGATAGTTTGATTTCCTCATTTCCTACTCTAATTCCTTGAATCTCTTTCTCGGTTCTTATTGCTGAGGCTAACGTTTCTAGTACTATATTGAATAGTAATGGTGATAGTGGGCAACCTTGTTTCACTCCTGATCTTACTGGGAAAGGTTGTAGTTTATCTCTATTGCATATTATGCTTACTGACGGTCTTAAATATATGCTCCTGATTATTCTAAGGAATAGTCCATTTATTCCTATACTCTCAAGAGTTTTTAGTAGGAATGGATGTTGTATTTTGTCAAATGCTTTCTCTGCATCTATTGAGATGATCATATGGTTCTTATTAATTTGATTATTAATATGGTCAATTATATTAATAGTTTTCCTAATATTAAACCAGCCCTGCATTCCTGGAATAAATCCTACTTGATCATAGTGTATTATCCTGGAGATGATTTTCTGAAGTCTTTTTGCTAATATCTTATTTAAGATTTTAGCATCAATATTCATTAAGGAAATTGGTCTATAATTTTCTTTATCAGTTTTCGCTCTACCTGGTTTAGGTATCAGTACCATGTCTGTGTCACATAAAAGGAGTTTGGTAGGACTCCTTCATCCCCTATTTTTTCAAATAATTTATATAACATTGGGGCTAATTGTTCTTTAAATGTTTGGTAGAATTCACATGTGAATCCATCTGGTCCTGGGGATTTTTTCCTGGGGAGTTGATTAATAGCTTGTTCTATTTCTTTTTCTGAAATGGGACTATTTAAGCAATTTATTTCCTCCTCTGTTAATCTAGGGAGCCTATATTTTTGGAGGAAGTCATCCATTTCACTTAAGTTATCAAATTTATTGGCATAAAGTTGGGCAAAGTAACTCCTTATTATTTCTCTAATTTCCTCTTCATTGGTGGAAAGATCCCCCTTTTCATTTGTAAACTAACAATTTGATTTTCCTCTTTCTTTTTTCTGATCAGATTTACCAAAGGTTTATCTATTTTATTGACTTTTTCATAAAACCAACTCTTGGTTTTATTTATTAATTCAATAGTTTTTTTACTTTCAATATTATTGATTTCTCCTTTTAATTTTTGTATTTCAAGTTTAGTATTTGGTTGGGGGTTTTTAATTTGGTCTTTTTCTAGCCTTTTAATTTGCAAGCCCAATTCGTTAATCTTCTCTTTCTCTATTTTCTTCAAATAAGCCTCTAAAGATATAAAATTTCCCCTTATTACTGCTTTAGCTGCATCCCACAGATTTTGGTATGATGTCTCATCATTGTCATTATCTTGGGTGAAATTATTAATTGTTTCTATAATTTGCTCTTTCACCCAGTCATTCTTTAAGATGAGATCATTCAGTTTCCAATTACTTTTTGGTCTATTTATCCCTACCTTTTTACTGAATGTAGCTTTTATTGCATTGTGGTCTGAGAAGAAGGCATTTATTATTTCTGCCTTCCTACATTTAATTTTGAGATCTTTATGTCCTAATATATGGTCAATTTTTGTATAGGATCCATGAACTGCTGAGAAGAAAGTATATTCCTTTCTATTGCCATTCAGTTTTCTCCAAAGGTCTATCATACCTAGTTTTTCTAATGTTCTATTTACTTTTTTAATTTCTTTCTTGTTTGTTTTGTGGTTTGATTTGTCTAAATCTGAGAGTGCAAGGTTGAGATCTCCCGCTATTATAGTTTTACTGTCTATTTCTTCTTGCAACTCTCTTAACTTTTCCTTTAGAAAGTTAGATGCTATACCACTTGGTGCATATATGTTTAGTATCGATATGGCTTCATTATTTATGCTACCTTTCAGCAGGATATAGTTTCCTTCCTTATCTCTTTTAATTAGATCAACTTCTGCTTTTGCTTGATCTGAGATAAGGATAGCTACCCCTGCTTTTTTGGCTTTACCTGAAGCATAATAGATTCTGCTCCAACCTTTTACCTTTACTCTGTATGTATCTCCCTGCTTTAAGTGTGTTTCCTGCAGACAACATATTGTAGGATTCTGATTTTTGATCCAATCTGCTATCCGTCTCAGTTTGATGGGATCGTTCATCCCATTCACATTTACAGTTAAAATTACTAATTCTGTATTTCCTGCCATCATATTATCCCCAGATTGCTTTTTCCCTTGACCCCCCCTGATCCCCCTCCCCGATATTTAATTTACAGACCCCCCCTTGTGACGCGCAACCCTCCCTTTTTTTTTTTAGTATCCCTCCCCCCTCCCTCCAAGTCCCTTCACTTATTCTCCTTTTCCTTTCCCCTTTTCCTCTCCCCCCTTTTAATGAGGTGAGAGAAAATTCTCTGAAAAACAAATATGTTAATTATTTACTCTTTGAGCCTCTCCTGATGAGAGTAAGATTCACACAATGATTCTCCCCCTTACTAAATTCCCTCAGATATGGTGTATTTTCTATGCCTCTTCCTGGGCTGTAGTTTCCCTCTTTTTATCTTTCCTTCCCCTTTTTCTGAAACGGCCTCCTTCCCTTTACTTTTTTTCTTTTATATCAGTAAAATCAAATTATCCTTGAATACTTTTTATATACCCACAACAGAATTACAGTTCTCAAGGGTTCTGTGTACCTTTTTCTGTTTCTCTTCAGTCTTGTGGATGTAGATCCAATTTTTTGTTTAAGTCTGTTTTTTTTCTTAGAAACATATAGAATTCCTCTATTTCATTGAATGACCATCTTCTTCCATGGGAAAAGATGCTAAACTTAGCTGGGTAGTTCATTCTTGGTTGCAGTCCTTGATCTTTTGCCTTAAGGAATATCAGGTTCCAGGCCCTTCTATCTTTTAATGTGGAGGCAGCCAGATCTTCAGTGACCCTTATTGTGGCACCTTGGTATTTAAATTGTTTTTTTCTAGCTGCTTGCAGGATTTTCTCCTTTGTGTGGTAATTTTGCCGCTTAGCCACTATATTCCGTGGTGTTCTTTTTTTAGGGTCTATTTCAGAAGGAGTTCGATGAATTCTTTCCACATCTACTTTCCCCTCTGTTTCTATTATCTCTGGACAGTTCTCTTTGATAATTTCCTGTAAAATAGAATCTAGGCTCTTTTTTTGTTCATAGTTTTCTGGAAGTCCAATGATCCGCAGATTATCTCTCCTAGATCTATTTTCCAGGTCTATAGATTTTCCCAGTAAGTATTTGACGTTGTTCTCCAGCTTCTCATTTTTTTTTGTTTTGTTTGACTGATTCTTGGGTTCTCTGTGAATCATTCCTTTCTATTTGTTCCATCCTGACTTTTAAGGAGTTATTTTCTTCTTTCATAGTTTTTAGTTCTTTTTGTAAATGCCCAATTTCGTTTTTAAATGAATTATTTTGCTCTATTTTTTTTCCATTTCCCTAATTTTTTTTTGAGAGTTATTTTCTTTTTCCAATTCAGAAATTCTATTTTCTTGAGACTTTTTTATCTTTTCCAATTCAGAAATCCTACTTTCCTGTGATTTTTTTACCTTTTCTAATTCACAAATTTTGTTTCCCTGCATCTCCTGTGAATTCTTTATTTTTTCCAACTCCAATTTCAGGACGTTGTTATTCTCTATCATAGCTTCCCTTTCCTTTCCCCATTTTTCTTCAATCTCCCTCAATTTTTTAAGAGTTTCTTCTAGGAGAGAGTTATGTGATGGGGGGCAGGAATCGTTCCCCTTTAGGTTGTTATCTGCTGTCTCTCTGCTGTTAACTTCCTCGGGGTTGGATACCCGCTCTTTCTCTGTGTAGAAGGAATCTATGGTTTTTCTGGGCTTCTTACTCATACTTGAAAAATCTTTTGGGGTCTGTCCCTGGGGTAGGAAATTATTTATTTACTTCTTTACCAGCTTCCTCCCAGACAGGATGGATGCAGCGGTTCTTGGCCCTGAGCTAAGAGAGAGCTCTGAGACAGAGTTCCCCACCCCCTCCCTGGAAGTGCCTCAGAGGTGACCAGCACTGCTGTGCCTTGAGGGCGTTGTGTTCTAGGGGCTTCCCTGACGTTTGAGATTGAAGTAAAGACGGCACAAAGCTCAGCCTATGTGTCCGGGTGGGGCGTGGATGTCTGCAGCAGGTGACGTGTAAAGCCCCTGTGCTCAAACTGGAAGTGTCTGCCAGAAACCGCGGTCCCTAGTTCAAAGGTTCCGCTTCTCTGGGACTTCCTGGAGCTGAGTTCCACACCCTCCAGCTGAGCTAGGCAGTGTGTGTTGCCTTGGGCCGTATCCGGCCACTTGTCAATCTCTTTAACTAGTCTCAGGTGGGAGCTAGAGGCCACACCCAATGTGCCGAGATCTGCTGAGTCACCCCCGGGACCTGGGAAAATCTAATCTATCTGAATTTTTAAGGTATTTTAGCTTTCTCTTCTGAACTGCTATATTATAAGCAGAGAAGAGCTAACAGCCTGTGCCAGATTCCTTTATCTCAGTGGCTTCTCTGATCCCAGAGCCCTTCCCAGCGCGATCGGCGCAGTGTGCTAGCACCCAGCCGTCTGTGCTGGCCTCTCTTCTTCCTCCCCTGGGAACTGACCTTTTCTGTTTAAACTCCAGATTTTCTTCAGCTGGTAAGTCTTGCTTCCAGTCCTTGTGGTATCTATCAGTCCAGAGCTATTTCTGTGGCTATTTATCTAATTGGTTGTGAGGGAGTAAGGACGTTCACAGAGTAGTGTGTTTCTTCTCCGCCATCTTCGGAAATATGTTTTGCATGACTTCACATGTATAATAGATATATTCCTTACCTTCTCAAGGGAATAAGAAGGGTGGGCAAGAAGGAGAGAATTTGGAACTAATTTTTTAGAAAGAATGTTAATTTTTTTTACATTCAATTGGGAAATATTTAATAGGATAAATAAAAGTATATGTCTAGATATGTATATATCTATACATATATCTATACATATATCTATATCTATCTATCTATCTATCTATCTATCTATCTATCTATCTATCTATAAAAGCACTGCCTTTTTCCAAGAAGGTTAACTTCTTAACTGAAGAGGTATACTTCAGCAATTCAAAAGGAAGTAATTCTTGTAAATGATAAAATAACACCATGGGGGAGAATAAGGTCTTTAATAGCTTCTCTACCATGAAGCTAAATGGAGAAACCCCAGGGAAGCTCAATTCCTTTTCCCCTTCTCCCAGTCACTGTAAAATAAAAACTTGAAGTCATGATGGAAAGTCATCAATTAGCCACCAGTTCCCCAGGCTTTCCTCACTATGAATCAGTACCTTTTGAAAAGTGAGCACAGAACTCTTTTTTCGAAAGCACTTCCCACTGCCACATCTTGCAGGGAAGGTTTGGAGATACTAATTATTGAGTAATTATTGATCTTCTAAGAGAAATTATTTTAATTATAATATTAATGCTTTGAGATATTTTGTTGTTTAACCCTGCTAGGAATAAGATCACACTTACCTCTGTCCCTATCAAGACTTAGTCAGGCATTATCTATTTAAGGGCCCCATTCTACCATTCCCTAGTGGTCCTTTCCTGTTTTCCCTAACTGTCCTACTTTACTTCAATTAATCCCCTTCAATTAAAGCTGTTTTTCTTTTGATTAAAGTAATAGTTTTTTTTTTTTTTTTTTTTTTTTTTTTTTTTTTAATTTTCTTTCTCTAGATTGTTCCTGGGCTTTTTTTTTTTTTTTTTTTTTTTTTTTTTTTTTTTTTTTTTATTATATCTTGGGATTCCATATAAAGAAAAAAAATCTGTTGGGGAGAAGCATGTTGGACTAATAAGTATTTTGGAATTATGCCCAGTGTCTTGAGTTATCTCAAAAGAATTTGTAGACGTAGACCTTCTCCAAATTGAGAGGCAAAGATTTTATTATGCTGCTAATAGCTGGCCAAATCCATATGGAGTTTTTACAATTAATGAGGGAAAGACAAGAGCTAAATTCAGTAGAAGAATCTGCCATTAACCAGGAAGAAGATATCATTAAAACATGGCAAATTCCTTATGAACCCTAGACTTCAGAAGAGGCTAAATTCCTAGAAAAGGAGTTTAGTAGGGGATTATGCCATTGATTGGAAAGCTAATCCTAAAAAGGATTTAGCATCCTAAAAGAATTAGCCATAGTAATGATTAGCAAGAGGACTAACTCTAAAAAGGAGTTACTGATTTGGGAAGATACAGTAAATTTTGATAGTTTTATAAGGGAAATACAGCCTCAGGAGTTGACATCATGACTTGGCTTTCTGATTAGATACTGTGAGGTTTTGATAATTTTTGTTAATGTGATGTAATTGATAAGGAATAAAAGACATACTTAAGAACAAAATCCTCTTAAAGAGATTGATATCAGTGTTTGTCTCAATATATAGCATGGACACTAGGACAGTCTCCCCCAGTCATCCCCCATACCCAATCAATTTGGTATTATTTTAAGAGATAATTTAACAATCAATAAAAAAGCATTAATTACATACTTATTATTTATATTAGGCATTGGTGTTACAAAGGCAGAAATGAATTAGGCCCTATATTCTAGGAGGAGCCAATGGAGGACTGTTAATGGAATTTTTCTCTTTTGATCTCTAAACTATGAATAGCTGGAGTCATACAAAGTAGGCCTACAGGCAGATTTTAGAGATCAAGTAGCAGTTTAATGAATCAATTTCAGAGTGAGAAATATTGTTTGCAAACTAGAAGATCTCCTGTTGCAAGAAAGATATAGATTTTATTCGTAAATCCTAAGTGGGATTGGAGAGGGAAGGCATATTATAATACAATCATTTTCAAGGTCTGAATGGTTTCCCATGACAAGCCCATGAATGCAGAATAATATGAATGTTCTCCAGTTTCATGGGAACAGTTCTTAAGTGATTGTTTCAAATCCCAGGGATCATTACTTGGTAGGGGACAGAACCAGAATTCTGCAATAGGAACAGATTCTTCAATTTTTGATTCACTTCAGTTAACATACACAGGAGAGTGTTGTCAAGAACTGATTTATCATTTCAAACTACATTGTGAGACTCTGACTTCCAAATCAGTCTTTTGGGAAAATGGTCATTCCAAAAAATCTAGATTATTAGTATATTTGTAATACATATCATATTGATAATTATGAAAATTATCATAATTTTTTTCACAATTCAGATGCATAATGATGTCCTGCCCATAACTTCTCTGAGCATCAGCATGGGTTGCAAGAAATAGAGAAAACTCATCTATTTTATCTTGCTGCCTTCAGGAACAGTTCAATTCAGTCCAGTTGTTTTCAGTTATGCCTTACTCTTCTTGACCCCATTTGGGGCTTTCTTGGTGAAACTACTGGAGTGATGCTTATTTTATAGATGAGAAAACAGGCAAACACAGGTAAGTAACTTGCCCAGCATCACAAAGCTAATGAGCGTTTGAAGCCACATTTAAATTCAGGAAAATCAATTTCTAGCCTAGGTACTTTGTAGATTATGGCACTATCTAGCCTTCTCTTCAGAGACAACCATAGTTTAACCATCTGATAAGAAAGACTTTAGCTTGTTCTTTAAATCTCCAGAGAAGAATACTCCACAGTCTCTTTTAATGTTTCATTGCAATGTTGAATAAATTTTAATTTATGATGTCTTTCTTTCGTCTAAGCTAAGGCCTCTGTGCTGCACGTCTTTGAAACTTATTTCCTCTGGCTTTCTCATCATTGGATATGGAGAACCAACCCTTCAAAGAATAACCCCTCCTGTGTGTTTCCTTTGGGACTGTGTTACAAACTCAGACTAATAGCATCCTGGATGAAGGAGCTCTTGGTTTATTTTGTCCATTGAAGACTATATAGTTCTAACCTGGAATTTAGATCTTGGAAGTATAAAGATTCAGCAGGCAAAAATGCTTTATTTCAGCCAAGTTATAAAACCTAGAGAAGAAGCTTAGACTAGCAAAGCTGAAGATGGTCTTTGGCTTTGAAAATGAGTTGCTTCCAGAAGCTCCCTGACTGAAGGACTGAGAGCTGATTATATAATATCTATTTCAAGGGCTCACACAGTTTTGGACTACCTCTTGGCTGCTGAAGGAGGAATATGTGTGATTGTTATTTATATACCCTCCTTCTTGGACTCATGGAAATCTTTTATAACATCATCTTGATTCATATTGTTTGTTACATCACTACTAACCTCTGTTATATTTGCTTGTGTAATACCTCCCATGCTGATGGATTTATGTATTCCTGTTTCAACTAAAACAAAAGAAAGTGGGAGATATAGAGGACCTTTGTTAAATTTGGAGAAACTTATTACCAGATTGATCCAGAATGATGAATTTTTTAGTCACTGGAGCTTTCAAAAACCATCTCGTAAATTATAAAAGGGCCTTGAATTGCATTGGTTGAGGATTTACTAAACCAAATAAATTATGTCTTTTATTTTTCTTTGTATCCCCAGGGCTTAGCATAGTACCTGGCACACAGTAGGCACTTTAATGTTTATTTAGAGGAAGCCTTTCTCACTTTCTTCTGATGCTATGAAATTACCATTAGAACAATTAGACTGTTTGCCTGATATCCCCTACTTTTATCACATAACTTTCCTATCTTTTTCTAGCATATATTTTATATTGTTTGCTCTTAATCTTCAAAGTTCCTTATTGCCTAAATATTGCAATCTGACCATCCTTATCACCTCTTTACTAATCCTATTTTATTCATTTTCAGTTCTTTAGAAAGGACTGTATTGTATATTTTGCTGCAATCAAGTAATACCAGTAAAATATTGGTATGTGAATGGGCTTTTGTTTCCATGAGAAGTTTGGAGTTATTAAGGAACTTTGCAATTTCTTGAAGGCAATTCAACCTTTTTTCTTTCTGTTGTTCAGCTCTAGAATGAACTGATATGTCTATATTATCCTTTCTAGAAATACTTACTGAAAGACAAACTCGGTAGTTTTTCTATCTAAATATAGCTTGTAATCTTGGCTATTGTTCCTTCACTTTGTTTTTCTTGTATGGATGTGCAGGCCAAATTCTTGAGAATTACAAATATTTTTTAGAAATAATTTTTAGGAATTATCATAGTACTTTTTATTTCTAAGGTACTTTATGGTTTGCAAGTGGTTTCTTTATAATAAGTCCTAATAAGAAGATTGAATAAGAATTACTATGGCCATTTTTACAGATGAAAAAACTAAGACAAAGAGAAATTAAGTGATTTGCTACTTGTTCAAAGGTGTTGGAAGTGTTCATTGAACTGAAGTCTAGGTTCAGAGTTATGAAGATCAGAGTTGGGCCTCAGAGTGATTCTGAGCAAGTCATGTAAACTTTTTTTTTTTTTTTTTGGCCTCAGATTCCTCACCTGTAAAATGGGAATAATATAATATTGTGATGATTGAATGAGATGGTTTTTATAAAACACTTAATGTAAGTGCTTAATTACCTCCTCCTCCATCCCATAACAGACGAAAAGAACATTATAGTACATCTACTGGAAAAGCATAATAATTCCAGCTATGCCTGAGGTTAAAGATGATGGTAACTGCCAATCAAAGAGTTAAATAAGCTCAATCAGTATCAGCCTGTCTAGTGCTGATACTGAGGCTTGTGAGAGGCCAACCTGGCTTACAATTTGTGCAGTTTTGCCAACCTGGCAGAGATACTATGCTCTGTAATGAGCAAACCTGGCTGAACTACCTGTCCAAATGAGACCCTGGCTTTGTGGGGAGTCATCCTAACTTAGCAGCAGAGTGACTTATTCATCACCTACTCCAATGGCCAGTCCTACAGTGAACTTTTTGAAGACTCCCTGAAGAAAGAAATGATATCAAATCCCTGGATGACATTGAGTGAACTGCCCTACCACAAGTATTTTTCCTATATATGTTTGCTACTTATTGTTTTCTAGAGCCCCCATACTGGGGTGATTAAAAGTTACCATCTTAGTGGTGGAGTGATGAGGAGGAACTCCTGAGGATGGTGGAAATATGTATTCCAAGGTCTTCCCCCTTTATATAGCCTAATACCCTTATGTAACCAAGGCAACACTGGGCATGCATATATGTGGGGTGGGACCATATAAACAACTTACTATTGTATGTAGATTACCACCTAGTATCATTCTGCTTCAATTACAACACAGGTTCTCACTGTCCCCTGACTTTTCCGGAAGTCCAAGAGCCCTTAGAGAAGATGGGGAGCTGAACCAGACATTGTTAGCAGGTCCCCTCTGTGCTGAAGGGTCTTATACCCCACCTAGAGTTCCCCCACTGTCTGTGGCTCTCTATAGCTACTATCTTACTTTACTCCATTAAGGTGATGCCTACTCTTACAGATCTGTGTATTTGTGATTATGGGCAGAATGCTTTGTAACTATGGCTCTTACTATACCATTTGAATAAATGTCTTTTCAGAGAGCTAAATGATTACTAACAGAAAGTAAACTAAACAGAAAGTAAAGCTTATGAGCTGCAATGTTAGTAGTTATTCACAGGGTTACTCCTAGAACTTAAGGTACTACTTATCATTCCATGGGACCCAAGCTGCCTATGTGAGAGTACAAGTTTGGGTAGTGAACTCAGAGGGGATATTACACTTAAGAATGTACTGTCCTCATACATTTTACACATAGGATTTATTAATAACATTTTCAATTATGATCTTAAATTAGCAAGAGTTTGATATTTTGATATTTCTCTAGTTAACCTATCATTCCTTAGCAAAAAGGCTATTTCTAGATTTTCAATCTATGAGGCTCTGATTGATACAGAAATATTATGTCTTTATACTAAAACATTAAACATATTCCCCAATTAATTAACAACCAAGCTAAATTCTTCATGTGAAAAGACCTCGGTATTTCTAGTATAATTTCTGCTGGGGAGCATCATCTTTGCCTCACAACCTATGCTTTATCTTAAAGATGAACCCAGTCACCCCTTCTACTGGCTTTGTCCCATGTTATTGTAATACATATCCTGCCATTGCAGGTCTTCTGGGAAGGAGATGTAGCATTGAATAATAATAACTATGAAATATGATATTCTCCATTCCTTTCCATTTTTTTTCTCAGAATTAATGTTCTTTAGTTGTCTGGACCTGCTCACTGAAGGATTTTGGTATCAGCCTGAATCCTGATCATGGGTGAGGAGTGAAAGGACAGAACTCATGAAGATGTTCAAAACAGGAGTTCGTTTACTCAAAATTTTCTCAGCATTATATATCCTAGTACCCTTACATAACTATAGCACACTGCGCATGCACTAACTCTATCCTGTGCATGCGGGACTACATAAACCATTTGCTATTGTGAGCAGATATCTCCTTGCCACTTTAGTATAACTCTGCTTTAATTACAACACAGATTGTCACATCACCTCAGGAAGGTGCCCCATATTGGAGATGGGGAGCCAAGCCAGACATATCAGTAGATTCCCTTGCTGGGCTGGAGGGTCTTATAACTCACCCAGACTTCTCCCACTATCTGTGACCCTCTCCATTTATCATTGTGTTAGTTCAGGAAAAAGAGAACAATTTTGCACACTCATCAAATAGGATTCAAAACATATTTTAAAACTTGAATGGAGTTTGCCAAACTTTATCATAAAGAACATTTTTGGTGCTATGTTATTTTTATGGTCTGGGCTTGCTTCTGCTACAGTGGACTTATTGCTCAGATTGACATACATTTCTTGTATCCCATCTTCATCTCTTTCTATCTTCATTCTACATTCTCAACTCCTGTTGCTGTTTTGCCTCATACTGCAAACTCATGAACTTTATAAAAGCCAGATGTTCTAAAAAATCTCAAGAAAACCATAGCTAATAGAAACATATAGTTAAATTTTTAGCCTCTTTTCCCCAAATTTAGTGAATTGTAGATGATTAACCTTTTCTTTCCATTTGGCAATTTAAAATTTGTATTTTACTTTTCCCTTCTCAGATATTTTTAGCCAAATTTGTCCATTTTTTTTCTTACTTAGATGTAGATTTGCAATGCTAGAAGGTACCAGCTTCATGACATTTTTAGTAGATCAGTCATATCAGAAACCATATTTCAAGGTAGTGAGGTTGGGGAGATAGGAAGTTTTGAATATTAAACTGAGCATTTTACATTTAATCCTGGAGGTAATAAAGAAAGCCACTGGAACTGATTAAATAATGGAGTGTCATGTTAAACCTGTGCTTTAGGAAGGTCAGCTTGGCAGCTGAGTGGACTGGAGTGGGGAGAATCAGGGAGACCAACCACAAAACTATTTCAATAGTCCAAGTGTAAGCATTGAGGCCTCCCTTCCCCCAGCTTCAATATGGTTACAGTGTCAAACCAGAGTAACAGAGAGGATAGTGGTATCATTTTACAAATGAGAAAACTGAGGCAAGCAGAACACAACAGGTCATGCAACAGTGATGCATAAATGTGTCTAAAACTTTATTTCCCCTCAAAGTTTCAAATGTGTGATGACTATGTTTACTTTCATTTGTAATAAAAATTTATTTTCTAATAATAGTTGATAATTTTATAAGATATCTCTATTTCTTTCTCTGCCTCTTTCTGTCTGTCTGTCTCTGCCTCTCTGTCTCTGTCTCTCTCACTCTCATAGTTTTACTCTAAATTCATTATCTTTGAGAAATTCAATCATTGTATTTCCCTTTCCCATTTGACAGTATTTTGAATAAGCATTAAATTTATGTAATTCTATAGAAACTAACTGCATTGTAAGATCAATTAATTCAAACCAAAGACATACTTGAAATCTGTATTAGTTTAAAAAAAATGTTGATTCAATGGAAGAGTATAGAAAAGCAAGACCAAGAAACAACTGGTGTCCAATTAACCCAGCCACACAAATTAATGGTTTATTGCTGATAGGACATTATGTATAAAGTATATGTTGGGCAGTTTATTACTTGCAGACTTGTTTATGTTGTATATTTTATGGAATAGTCTTTATCTAACTTTCCTCATTTCTGTTTACCATTTTCTTAGAAAAACTCACTAATCACTATTTGTGATTTTTTTTGGTGCCATTTGAGGATGAGATTTGATTGGGAAGAATTCAAGCTTGGAAGTTGCTGGAACCTATACAAAAAACTAAATACCATGTGTTGTGTTTTGCTGCCCATCTTCCTTCTTCTCATCATTCTCTCCTTCCTAGCCCTCCCTTTCTTCCCCAACCACTTCAAGAGAGAGACTAAGGTTGCTTTGTGAGGGAAAGAATCAATTCAAGTCAAGCAGAATGTAAGCAGCTATGCTCTTCTTAGAAAGCAAAGGGTCAAGATATGGGTTAACTAAACCCTAAACCCTAAAACACCTGTCCACAATTCAGGTCTGATCCCTTGAGTTCTCATGATGCTCCAATTTGAGCTTTAAAGCTGAGACATTCAGCTAATATTACATTCTTCCAGTGAAGTGCCATTATTCATTCTCCTATCTAAGGGGAATCTAGTGCTTGAGCCACAGAATATTCAGTCTGTCCCTCTGGACATGAGAGCATGAATTTTTACATTTTACCTTCAGTTCTATGCCTGAAAATGCTCAAAGGGGCTCTCAGTAGGAGGAGGCAATTGTCATAATGTAGGATGAAAAAAATTCTGAGGGTAAGAGTATATTCCCCTAGTGACCTATTTTTCATAGGTTTCTGAAGCTCAAAGAAAAAGCAAAAATCAGAGTTCAAATCCCACTCCCACCCCCAATTCTTACCCCAGGTACTTAGTAGCTGTGTGACCTCCTCTATTTATTTAGCCTCTCTGTGCCTCAGTTACCTCATTTGTAACAAGGGGGTTGAATTAAATTATCTCTAAAGTCCTTCTTGCTTTAACTCTATGAAACTAAGTTAAGTGTTTGAGATACATAGACTCTCTAGGGAATGAAGAATAGAGTTAAGTATTATGACAATGAATCTCCCAGTCCTCCTTGTAGATAATTACATTCTGACCACCAATCATGCACAAGTTCATCAGATCAACTCATTTCTCAGCTGTGTGTGCACTTTAAGGCCTGGGCTATTTGGCAAATGTTTTATGTGATGATCTGTCTGTGGTTTCAAGTCACTTGAGTATTTATGCTGCTATACTGTTTACAATTCCCAATATTCTTCTTTTTCCCAGAGGAGACATCCTCAACTTTTGGCATGTCAGGGAGGACAGAGATGTAGAGTAATTCTCAGAATATTGTATGTCTGTTAACAGACGGTGATATTTCTGAGTTCTCTCTTGAGAGACAGCATGGAAAGTAGAAATTGTTTTAAACTTTAAGCTTAAGAAACTAGGTTTGAATATGGCCTCTGTCACTAATAGTGTGATGATAATTAAATAATTACAACTTTTCTGAACCTCAGTTTTCTTGCCTTTAAAATAGAAATAAAAAGAAGAGTGGAGCAAGTAGGTGGCACAGTGGATAGAGTGCTGAGTCTGGAGTCAGGAAAACTGACTTATGAGTTCAAATCTAGTCTCAGATACTTACTAGTTGTGTGACCCTAGACAAGCCACTTAAACCTATTTGCCTCAGTTTCTTCATCTGTAAAATGAGCTGGAGCATGAAATGGCGAATCACTCCAATATCTTTGTTAAGAAAACCCCAAATGGAATCATGAAAAGTTAGACACAACTGAAAAATGACTGAACAACCATGAAAATTAGAAGGGTGGTATAGTAGATAAAGAGCTGGTCTTAGAGTCAGAAAGTCCTACATGGTAACACATACCAGCTGTGTACCACGGATAAGTCACTTAACTTTTCAGTTTCCTAGTTCTATGCCTGAAAATGCTCAAATGGGGCTCTCAGTATATTGACCAGAATGCTTATATCTGGGAGTTAGACCACAGAGTAGTTGACCCACAGATGAATAATTGACTTCACATTATAGCTCTCTCATAGCTTTTTATTTTCAAAATATATGCAAAGATACTTTTCAACATTCACCCTTGCAAAATCTTGTGTTCTAAATTTTTTCCCTCCTTTCCCTCCTCCCTCAGACAGCAAGTAATTAAATATAAGTTAAACATGTGCAATTCTTCTATACATATTTCCACAATTATTGGGCTGCAAAAGAAATATCAGATCAAAAAGGCAAAAAATGAGGAAGAACACAAAATGTTAGCAAACAATAAGAAAATCCTACGTTGTGATTCACATTCAGTCCCTACCATCCTTTCTCTGGATGCAGATCACTCTCTCCATCACAAGTCTATTGGAACTGGCTGGGCAATTTTCTAAGACCATTTGTTACAAGATAGATAGCTAATCTGTATTAGAGGAGGGGGTTTCCATACTGGGGATTCCCTGAAGAGATGAAATCATAGACTATTATCCGCTGACTAATGCCAGGAATATTTTGAAATCAAATTTAAAATCAAATGGATGGAAAGATCTGGAGTCAGGAAGACCTATATTCAAATCTGGGCTCAGACACTAGCTGTGTGACTCTGGTCAAGTCAGTTACCTCTGTTTATCTCAGTTTATTCATCTATAATTGGGTTCATAATAGCACCTATCTCCTAGAGTGGTTTTGAGGATCAAACGAGTTAATAATTGTGAAGTGTTTAGCACAGTATCTGGCATATGGGAAGCATTCTATAAATGTTTGTAGTTATAATTATTGTTAGTGGTAGTGATAGTAGTAGAAGTAGTAAAATAGGGATGTTATTGTCTGTTGTTTTTACCTCACATAGTTGTAATGGGGTTCCAGTGAGATACTTTATGTCAAGTACTTTGCAATCTTTTATTTTATTTTAAACTTCAATATAAAAAAAATTGCCATGTGCATAGCAGCATAGGAGAGGATTGAAAATATAAGCAATAAGTTGACATTTCAAGAAAACCTATACTATATAATTTATACTATACTGTGTAATAAATGCTACATAATATAATAAATACTATATGTTGTGTTCAGAATTATTATTGCTTTTTTATATATTTTTTTCTCTGTGGTATACTTTTTATTTTGTTCTTTTCTCCTCCTTCCTCTCTCCCTCCCCCAAGACTACAATTAAGTGTGAATGTATGTGTTTATAAACATATATATATATATATGTGTGTGTGTAATAAATATAAATATAAATAAAGATAAATATATAAATAAAATATATAATTTTAAAATTTATAAATAATAATTATAAATTTATAAATAAAGATAAATATATAATAATACACATATAGGCCAATATATATTTATATGCATATATAAAGACTAGATTAGACTATAGTTTTTCCTATTTCTTTGAAGGTGGTTAACTTTTTTCTTCCTAAGTCCAATTCTTTCCATGTTTTTCTCATTCATCCAACTCATCATTTCTTACACCACAGCACTATTCCAACCATATATTATCTAGTTATTTTAAGTAGTCTAAAACAATATTGATTAGTATAGCTGACATAAAGTGTATTTTTTCTATTTTCTCTTTTAATTAAACCTATTTTCATGATTACTACCCCTTGCTTTTTTACATGATAAATTCTACTCCTGATCTTTATTTTATGTTTATGTGTATTCTCTTATTTCCTACCCCTCCTGATTATCTTGTTCTCCTATTATTTAATCTACTTCCAAAGAATCCCTATTATGTTCTCTACCACCTTCTCCTTTGTTTTCTTGTTTCTATCTGAATTTAAAAGACTTTTATAGCCTTCCAAAAATATATGTTGTTCCCTCTCGATCACATCCCCATTAATCTACATATCTTTCTATATTCCCATCCTATTCCTTTAGCCTCTAATTTTTAAATAAATTTTTTATTTTCTTCTAAATGCATATATTCACTCTTTAACCTAGATCTGATGTGAGTAGAATTCCCTCTAAAAATCCCCCTTGGGGGCAGCTGGGTGGCGCAGTGGATAGAGCACCAGCCCTGAATTCAGGAGGACCCAAGTTCACATCTGGTCTCAGACACTTAACACTTCCTAGCTGTGTGACCCTGGGCAAGTCACTTAACCCCAGCCTCAGAAAAAGAAAAAAAAAATCCCTCTTTTATTCTCTCCCCTTTCCCTATCTCCTTACCCTTCTATTTCTTTCTGAATTTAGAATATATGTATGTATGTTATAAATAAACATACACATACCCACCTATGTATATATGTGCATGTGTGTATGTATGTACATGTATATACATATATATGTGTATACCCCTCCCACACACAAATCTATTCCCTCTTTAACCCATTTCTAATAAGAGTAGGGTTATAGAGCTACCATCCTTCTCTTCAATCCAATTCCTCTGATTCAGTGCTTCCTTTCACATCTCATTTGTAGAAAACCCTTTTCTACAAGGTTTTTAGAATCACATCATATCCAACTCTCACCCAATCTTTCTTTCAAACTACTCAATTACTGACAGTCTTAGATATACAGTTTACATTTCTACATATAAAACATAAACAGTTTATCCTTATTTGGTCTTTTGTAATTGATTTTTGATGTTTATCTTACATTTCTCTTGAATCTTCATTGTCAGGTATTCTATTAAGTTCATGTCTTTTTGTCACAAAATCCTGAAAGGGCAATTTGTTGCATATCCAATTCTTTTTGTTCAGGATCATACTTCACTGGGTAAGATATTTTCAACTGCAACCCCAGTTCTTTTGCTCTTTAATATATGGTATTCAAATACTTGCTGTCTTTTAATATAGTTATTTCCAAGTTTTGTGCAATTTTAACTGTGGCACTGCTTTATTTGAACTATTTTTTCTTGTTGCATGAAATATTTTCTTCTCAATCTGGGGGTTTTGGCATTTAACTCTGATAATGCTATAGATTTAAAGCACAATAGAAATGTCACTTACAAATCCTCATTTCATAGGATTACTTGATACTGAGCTCTTCATATGGATCCTGTTAAACAATTCCTCATCCATTTTTAGGCTATTTAACCTTGATTTAAAGTCTTGATTCATAAGTGTTCTTCAATTCATCTATATAACTATTCTCAATCTTTCCTTAGCTTTCAAGTGAAATAGTTCACATGATCTAGTAAGGATCTGAAAAAGGAGGCAGGTAGGTGGCACAGTGGATAGAGTATTATACCTGGAGGTTGGGAAAACCGAGTTCAAATTGAATTTCGGATACTTATTAGCTATGTGACCTTAGGCAAGACACTTCATGCCTGCCTTAGTTCGCTAATTTTTAAAATGGGGATAATATCTTACTTTACATAAAATGAGATAACATATAAAGGGTTTTGTAAGGGTTTTAGCTATTAACAATGATGATGATAGGAAGAGGAAAGAATTTGTGTCCAAAGGAGAACTAGAGACCATTATTGATCACAAAATAGAAAATTTTGATTACACCAAATTAAAAAGTTTCTGCACAAACAAAACTAATGCAAACAAGATTAGAAGGGAAGTAACAAATTGGGAAAACATTTTTACAATTAAAGGTTCTGATAAAGGCCTCATCTCCAAAATATACAGAGAATTGACTTTAATTTATAAGAAATCAAGCCATTCTCCAATTGAAAAATGGTCAAAGGATATGAACAGACAATTTTCAGATGATGAAATTAAAACTATTTCCACTCATATGAAAGAGTGTTCCAAATCACTATTGATCAGAGAAATGCAAATAGAGACAACTCTGAGATATCATTACATACCTGTCAGATTGGCTAAGATGACAGGAAAAAATAATGATGAATGTTGGAGGGGCTGAGGGAAAACTGGGACACTGATGCATTGTTGGTGGAGTTGTGAAAGAATCCGACCATTCTGGAGAGCAATCTGGAATTATGCCCAAAAAGTTATCCAACTGTGAATACCCTTTGACCCAGCAGTGCTACTACTGGGCTTATATCCCAAGGAAATACTAAAAAAGGGAAAAGGACCTGTATGTGCCAAAATGTTTGTGGCAGCTCTTTTTATAGTGGCTAGAAACTGGAAAATGAATGGATGTCCATCAATTGGAGAATGATTAGGTAAATTATGGTATATGAATGTTATGGAATATTATTGTTCTGTAAGAAATGACCAACAGGAGGAATACAGAGAGGCTTAGAGAGACTTACATCAACTGATGCTGAATGAAACGAGCAGAACTAGGAGATCATTATATACTTCAACAATGATACTGTATGAGGATGTATTCTGATTCAATTGGATATCTTCAACATAGAGAAGAGCTAATCCAATTCCAATTGATCAATGATGGACAGAATCAGCTACATCCAGAAAAGGAACACAGGGAAATGAGTGTAAACTGTGAGCATTTTTTTGTTTTTGTTTTTCTTCCCAGATTATTTTTACCTTCTAAATCCAATTCTTCCTTTGCAACAACAACAGAATTCGGTTCTGCACATATATATTGTACCTAGGATATACTATAAGATATTTAATATGTATGGGAATGCCTGTCATCTAGGGGAGGGGGTGGAGGGAAGGAGGGGAAAAATTTAGAACAGAAGGGAGTACAAGGGATAATGTTGTAAAAAAAATTACCTATGCATATGTATTGTCAAAAAAAAGTTATAAAAATTAATAAAAAATACATTTTACTAAAAAAACAATAATGATGATAGCTAAAAATAGCTCTAGCTATTTATTACTATTATTATTACTAAAATTCTACTGGGATTTCCCTGCATACAGATTGTTAAATTCTAACACTCAAAAATTGATTGTTTGCTTTTCCCACTATGAAATATGTTGCTCACAGCCTTTCTCAGTCTTTTGTTCTCCCCACTTATACTGTCCATTTGTCTTTACTGAATTTCTGTGTAGGATAGTGAAAAGACCACTGACCTAGGAATGAGAAAAACTCAATTTTTAGTTCTTGCTCTGTCTGGAAATTGTATGACCCTGAAATGTAGTACAGAGAGTTAAGATAAGGAGCCAGAGAATCACATAAAGAAAGCTTTTGAACAAAACTTTAGTGCTATTCATAAAGGGAGGAAGAGAACAGTTGCTGTTGGAGACAATATTTGTATTCCTACTCCATGGGCAGCAGAGAAGGAGGAGGTATTCATGCTTCTTTAAAGGTTTAGATACTTCTGAGTCAAATGTATACAGAAATATAATCAGAGTCAGCATTACACCAATAGGAGATTGCCCTGTTATCTATAGGACAACAAAATGAAAGTATTTTCTAAATTGCCTAATAAATATTGAGAAATGAAGGACAGAAACATAGGGAACTTAACTCTAATGACTCATTCCAACATCAGACATACATGCATCCTGGTGGGCTAGAGCCATATGAATTCTATTAGCTTTGGCATACATGCATCTTGGGGTCCTGGGACCATATCAACAAAATTGTTTTTCACTGACTCATATCATAGACATCTCTTTCTTTTTCTCCCTTTCTCTCTCCCTTCCTACCTCTTATTATCTCATTTTTGTTTTCACAATAATACAATAGTATTGTATTGTTACAGCACAGTTAATAGCACAGTAGCTGTTGTTATAAGGAAACTGAGGAAAAGATTAATTACTTGCCCATTGGCAAGTGTCTGAGTCTGGATTTGAACTTAGATCTTCCTGACACCAGATTGAGTATTCTATCTACTGCATTACTTAAGAGCCCACATATTTATGTAGTCCTTGTGGAAAATCCATTTTTTTTCCTAATTGAAAGTATTTTCGTTTCCCTCAACCCCCCAATTGAAGTTATTAAGGAGTTAAAACTGCTTTCTGAGCTGGATTTCTATTATCTTAAGATCTATTATAATTTTTAATAATATTCAGTATTTTGTTTTTCTTTTGCTGTTAGCTCATCTTTCTAGTCTACTGACCTGAAGTTTTATGCCATAGTTAGTCTCCACTTCCACATTAGCTGTAGAGTAGAGCAGTAAACTCTGGTTTCTAACTGGGTTCCTGTACTGATCTCTACTTCTGGGGATTAGACCCTCCTGGATCTTTGTTGTAGTGCTGGATTTTTCTGTTGCTTGCTAACTTCTGGGGGACACTTCTTACATTTCTGGAGTAGAAGAAGTCACTAATTGTAGTTGGTCATTAGATGTCTTGATTATTATTCATTCTGGTATGATTTTTAGGTTTTGCTAGAGAAGATCTGTGAGAACTGGGCCACCTGCCTCCATTTAGGCTGCCACTCATTTATCTCCTCATCTTTCAAATAATGAGATTACATTTACTAATCTGAAATCTCTTCTAGCTCTTAGATTCTATGAATCTATGATTTCCTTTCTTCCAACCTGTCAAAATTACTAAATGCTGATTTTGTTTTCTAGGTATGCTCACTCTTCCTATTCTCATAAGTTTGGTTTCACCTGGAAATAGTGATTGTATTTTTCATTTTGCCACCTCCATCACTTGTATAATGATTAACCCACTTTTTCTGTAGAATACCTTGTGGCTATGCCCCTATATTGATATTAATGAAATTGATAACTGATGTATGAATATAACCCTTAAGATGATATGTGATAATATAATGTGTTTATAGTTTAAATTTTATAAAAGTCCACACATGCATTTTATTTCTGCATGGTTCAAGTATGAGTGACATGGTATGTGATTCTTACTTCTGTAGGTCATTGAATAGTAGAGGCCTTTTGCCTTTTAGTGTTACAAGGCACCGACACCTTTAAACTTAAAGAAGTGGAGTCTCAGAAAGATTAAGTGACATATCTTATAATTATTTGTGTAGTTGTCATAAATTTTCATCAAAATTTATAAATTTTAAAACATGATATATTTGAAATTATCATCACCATTATTTATAGACTGTAGACACTATTATTTTTTTGGTAAATTTTTATTTTATTTTCATTTTTTATTTTTATTTTCCTTAGTTACATGTAAAACAATTTTTTGATCATATATATCCATTCATTTTTTACATATTTCCTCATGAATCATGTTGAGAGAGAAAAATCAGAATAAAGGGGGAAAGCCATGAGAATAAAAAAAAACAGAAGAAAGAAAAAAAAATGAATATAACACATATTGATCTGTAAGTCAGTCTCCATAGTTCTCTCTCTGGATGTGGATGACATTTTCCATCCATACTTTATTAGGATTGCCTTGAATCATTAAATAGCTGAGAAAAACCGAGTCTATCACAGTTGATCATCACATAATCTTGCTGTTGTTATGTGCAATGTTTTCCTGGTTCTGCCTGTTTCACTCAGTAGCACTATTAGTGTTTTAAAAAAAGTAGAAAAGTCTTTCATGATGAAGAGTGAAATGAGCATAATGAAGAGAACATTGTGCACAGTATTGTTTTATCCAAATTAGTTATAAAAGACACATGAAGAAACTATCTGCCTCCAGAGACAGAACTGATAAATAGAAATGAGTATAGAATAATTTTGCATATATATTTTATATTTTATCTTCAGTCAAATAAATGTATATATCTATATTTATATGTTCATTTGAGTCTAATGGTAATTATCTGTAGGGCAGGGGGTAGGTAGGGATAATAAAAAAAGGAAAAAAGAAATTTACATGATAATTATATTTGAAAGGAATAACAAGTTTTCACAGTAAGTTTTCAGTTTTATGTGAAATCATCTTTTTATTGGATTATATTATGGAAATGTTTGTTTTATTCCATAAATTAAAAATAAAGTAAAATTAAAAAAATTTTTTTTCTAAACTTTCTATCTTACCCAGTGTCTACTAGAGTTATTTTCACTGGTTATATGCCTAATTAGTGTTTGGTGAGTGGAAATGAATTGCTATTTATGTCACTCACACACACATACACACACACAAACACACACACACACACTCATACATACACATACACAGAGAGAGTAAGAGTTTATTAATTAACTAGAGAAATAGTTTAGCATAATGGGTAGTATACTGTAAGACCAGGGTTCAAATTCTGACTTACACAATTTGGCTCTTGAACTTTGGTAAAGTCATGGAATTTCTCATTGCTCTGATATTAGAGAAGATGCCAGCTTGCATGAATGGAGGGAGTTTCCTCAGCTGGAGGTTCTTTGAGCCCAGCCACTGACTAAGTCATATTTATGAAGAGACTACAATATGCCAGGCACTGTGCTCTGCTTTGGGGATACAGGAACAGAAATGAAATGGTTTCTGCCCTCATAAAGAGCTTACTTATAGTGAAATGAATCACTTCTTCAACTTTACCTGTGGATTGGTGGAAGGGCTTGTTCTCTCATTCCTTATCTGGTCTAGGGATTACTTTTTTTTTAAATTAAATTTATTTAGTATTTTATCTTCCTTCAATTACATGTAAAAAACATGGAAAATCTTTCCTTTTTCCTTTCCCTCACTGGGAAGGCAAGCAATTTGATATAGATTATACATACAGTCATGCAAAACATTTTCATATTAGTCATATTGTATAAGAAAACAGACAAAAAAAAACCAAGAAAAATGAAGAAAACAACAAAAAATATGTTTCACGTTATATTCAGACACCATAAGTTCTTTCTCTTTGTATGAATAAATAACATTTTTCATCATGTGTCCTTCAGAGTTGTCTTGGATCATGGCATTGTTGAGAATAGCTAAATCATTCACAGCTTATCTTGCAATACTGCTGTTACTTTGTACATGGTACACTTTGGATCAACTCATGTAAGTTATTTTAGTTTTTTCTGGGAACATCCTACTCATCATTTCTTATGACACAAGAGTATTCCATCACAATCATATAGCACAGCATATTTAGCCATTTCCTAATCAATGGGCATGCATCCAATTTCCAATTCCTGCCAACAGAAAAGAGCTGCTAAAAGTATTTCTGGACATATAGGTCTTTCCTGTTTTGTTTTTTATCTTTTTTTGGACACAGTTCTAGCAGTAGCACAAGTAGGTCAAATGGTATGCACAATTATAAAGAATGATAAAGATTACAAATAATGCATGAACAGTGCATTAATATCTCATTTTCCCCACATTTCCTCCAATATTTATTTTCTTTTTCTGACTCATTAGCCAATCTAATAGATATGAAGTAGTACTTCAAAATTGTTTCAATTTGCATTCCTCCAATTAGTAGCAATTTAGAGTACCTTCTCATATGGTTATAGATAGCTCTGATTACTTCATCTGAAATTTGTTCCTTTTTTCTTAATCTTTTATCATTTAGAGAATGGCTCTTATTTTTATATATTAGACTCAGTTCTCTACACTTGAGAAATGAGGTCTTTATTAGATAAACTTGCTTCTAAATGGTTTTTTCATGTTATATATATTTCCCTCCACTATTTTCCTTACTGTTTATTCTGTTCTCTCTTTTCAACCTGTCTCTGTTCAAAAGTGCTTTGCTTCTGACTACTGACTCCCCAATCTTCCTTGCCTTCTATCATACCCCCCTTCTCCTATTCCCTTCCCTTGTGAGACTGAGTGTGTACATTATTCCCTCTTTGTACCTACAAATTCACTTCCCATAATTTCCCCCATCTTCCCCTCTTGCTTCTTTTATATGAGATAATTTACCCCATTCCACTTTTCCTTTTTCCTTTCTCCAAGTACATTCCTTTTTCTTATAACATACATTTTTTAAGATATCATCCCTTCATAATTCTATCCTACTTGTGTAAACACACACACACACACACACACACACACACACACACTTCTTTTTTTAAAATTTTTTTTTATTTTATAATTATAACTTTTTTTTTTAACAATACATATGCATGGGTAATTTTTTACAACATTATCCCTTATACTCACTTTTGTTCCGATTTTTCCCTTCCTTCCCTCCATCCCTTCCCCTAAATGGCAGGCAGTCTTATACATGTTAGATATGTTATAATATATCCTAGATACAATATATGTATGCAGAACTGAATTTCTTGTTGTACAGGAAGAATTGGAATCAGAAAAAAATAACTTGGGAAGAAAAAACAAAAATGCAAGTAGTCCACATTCATTTCCCAGGTTCCTTTTCTGGGTGTAGCTGAGTCTGTCCATCACTGATCAATTGGAACTGAATTAGATCTTCTCTTTGTCGAAGATATCCACTTCCATCAGAATACATCCTCATACAGTATTGTTGTTGAAGCACACACACATACTTCTAATTGTCCAAATAATGAGAAAGTTCTTAAGTATCATCTTATGTTAGAATGTATACAGTTTAACCATATTAAATCTTTTATGATTTTCCTTTCCTTTTTATCTTTTAATGACTTATTTGAAAGCCCCATTTTCTATTCAGCTCTGGCCTTTCCATAACAATGCTTGAAAGTCCTTTATTTCCTTGAATAGCCATTTCTCCCCATGAAGGATTTATACTTAATTTTTTTGGGTAAATGAGTTGTGGTTATGAACCTAACTCCTTTTCCCTCTAGAATATCATATTCCAAGCCTTTATATCCTTTAATGTAAAAGGTCTAGAATTTGGCCATAGTATGCCTGGGAGTTTTCATTTTGGGATCTTCTTTAGAAGGTAATCAATTAGGGCAATTTTCCTTTATAATTTCTTGAAAGATGATTCTTCTTCTGATTGTGGCTTTCAGATAGTCGAATCATTTAAAAAATGATCTTTCCTGGATCTATTTTCCAGGTCAGTTTTTTTCCAATGAAATATTTCACATCGTTTTCTATTTTTTCATAATTTTGGTTTTGTCTTATTATTTCTTGATTTCTCATAATATCATTAACTTCCATTTGCTAAAGTCTAATTTTTTAGGAATTATTTTCTTCAGTGAATTCTTGTACTTTTTTTTCATTTGACCAATTCTACTTTTTAAGGATTTTTTTCCTTCAGTGAATTTTCATGTCTCTTCTTCCCCTCCCTTCTCCACCCCCCCCCCCCCCAATTTGGCCAATTCTGCCTTTCGAGGCATTCTTCTCATTGGGTTTTTTGTATCTCTTTTACTATTTGACCTCATCTGTTTAAGATGTTATTTTCTTCAGTATTATTTCTATCAAGCTGTTGACTCATTTTTCATGATTTTCTTGCATTACTTTCATTTCTCTTTTCAATTTTTCTTCTGCTTCTCTTGGATTTCAAAATCCTTTTTGAATCCTTTTGGTCAGAAAGGAACCTTTGGGGGAAGGGTACTCCTGACTCTCAAACCCTCCAGGCTTCTGGGAGGGGGTCCACCCATCCATAAGGGAAACTCCCTGATAAATAATCTCATTTAATTGGAGATCTTGGCCTGGGGCATAATCACCACTCTCTACTGAATCAAAAAATTAGTCTTTAATCTCCTCAGTCTCAAACCTCAGAAGGCATAACAAAAAATGACTCTGAACCCTGAATCTTTTATAATGCCCTTCTGAACTTAGCTGGTTGGGTCTTTCTCAGTATAAACCTTTGCAGAAGTCCTAACAGGATTTTGCCCATTGATGAAGATTTTCTTCTCAGTGTAAACCCATCTTTGCAAAAATATCTTAACAGGATTTTGCCCACTAAGAAAGCTGTCTTCCTAATGTAGTGGTTTCTTAGTGTAAATAAACCCATTTTTGCCACAAACCTAGAGCCTGTATACATTGGGGTTTGCGAATTCTTTTGCAAAATCTGCAATCTGCCAAGGGGGATCCCATTGCTTTCAGGGGATCTCTCAACCATCAATTCTTACACTTCAACATGATTTAAGGAGAGGTATGTTTACTACTCTCTGGGATTGTCTTGAGAGTGAGCATAAACACTCCTGGCCTGGAACTGTTATGAGGGTCCTTGCTCCATTGATGCCTCAAGTTCTGAGATGGTGATGGCTCTCCTCACCCTGAGACTCAAATCTGCATCTCAATCCTGATTGGAAGCGACAGAATCTTGTCCCAAGTGACAACAAAGAGATCCATGTAATTTCCTTCTGATCAGTTGTTATGATCTATGAATTGAGAAGACTGGAAGCATTGCCATTGAAGATCCCAAGGCCTGCATCTGGATTGCAGGGTCAGGGGCTGTGTTGGCAGTTAGATAGTGCTTCACTTTCACCCAGGGATTCTTTGGCTGGAAAATTATTTCACTCCATCTTTCTATAAATTCTGCTACTTCAGGAACTGTTTTATGGCATTATTTAAAGGTGTTCAGAAGGGTTTGGGGAAAGCTCAATGGAGTTGCAGCCTTTTATCAGTCATCTCTAGGTAATTGATTCTGAAACTAGGATGGAACATTAGAATCACTGACAATGGCTTCCTTAGCTAAAAGAGATTCAAGAATTCAGAAATTCATTATTCTCAGGGTTATTATGAGGACAAAAAGAGATAAAATTTGAACATACTTTCTAAAGCTTAAAGTGTTACATAAACATTCTGTATGATGTTGCTACTTTTTTGTGGGCCTTGTTTCTTTATCTGTAAAATAAAAAAAAAAAATAAGAGTTTGTATTAGATGACTTAAAAGGTCCCTTTTAGTTCTAAATCAATGATCCCATGACTTCAGTAACTACTGTCGAAACTTTCTTAGACTTGAGAAATATATTCTTGCAGGCAAGTAGCCTGGTAGTAGAGGTGTGGGGGAATTGAACATGGACCTTATTTGTTAACAGGACCCTCCTCCTGGTGACTCAGGGAAGCTTGATCCCATGGAAATATGGTTTCAATTTTTCATCACAATTGGAATCAAACTAGGCTGCCAGCACACATTTTTCTTTGTCAGCTGTTTCCCTTATGGTAGATTTGGAGGCCTCCTGAGCCGGCTCATGAGCTCTATCCTCTGCCAGAGTTATTGCAGCCCCCTTTCTTTGTTTTCAGATTTGTTGTGGGGTTGTCCTCCAAGTAGTAGATATATTCAATATACAGTAGTACTTGATGGGAAAGAGTCTCATCAAAACCAACTTTCTTCAAGGTTTTCTGTTATGGAAAGGATGACACATCACTGGCTGCTCCTTGGCTCTGCAGTGAAAGTTTGCCTAGGGTAGGAATGGCCAAAAGTCTGCAATTTCCTGATTTTTTAGACCTTATTAAAATCATATTTATCAAGGTTGACTCTTGGCTGCTGGTCCTGTGTGCTGCTGATCCCTACTCTATAATAAAACCCAGTTTGCAGAGAGGTACTCTAGGAAGCAGAATTGGGAGGGCCTGGGAAATTTTCTGAGAGGATCCAAACCTCCTTCCCAAACCATAGGACTCTTGAGAAGTTGATCCTCAGAAGGAAAGCATTTGTCTCCCTTCCTTCAAAGAAACAGGGTCACAGAGGCCTTGTTAAGGGTAAAGGCAACACCAGTTATTTTGACTTCTGGGCCTATGTTGCTATGTCCCTGGTGAGTGATATCTGCATCCCAGAACCATTCCAAAGCATTGGAAGTAAGTGAAACATCCAGATTTGAACATCCTTTTGTCTTCATCTCTTCTCCAAACAAAGACGTGATGAAATAATTTGGCCTGTCCATATGGTTTCTAGCAACACTTCAATCTCACCATCAAGACTAAACCTTTTTTTTTTTTTTTTTTTTTGATATCACCATAGGTATAATTTTCCAAAGTGACTGTCTTTCCCATCCATTCATCTACAAGTGTTTATTAAATTTCTACTCTGTGTTAGACCCTAGATAGAATGAGCTGGAATGCAATAGATAGATATAGAAAAGGCATCCCAGGCCTAGGAAATGTATAAGTTAAGGCATGGGGTTAGGAGTATGCAAGACATACCTGGAGGCCAAAGTAGCATGAGGAGGATAATTGTGAAATAAAGCAAGGGGTAGGGAAAGCATGTTGAAACCAGGTATGGAGGTCTTTAACTGTTAGGCTAAGGAGTTTGGTAAGCAAAGGAGAACTACAACAAAAGGAATTTGAGAGTAAGAAAGTGATGTGATCAGACTTTTGTACCTAACATTATTGCTTTATGTAAATTTGCATTATGCAAATTTGACTTTACATAAAAGAATTCTAATAGGCTTGGGAAGAGGTTAAAAAAAATGTGGAAAAGAGTTTGGGGAAAAGTGCACCCATAGTTTGTTCCTGTTTTCATGGATTTGACAAAGATGAAATGTTGAAGCAAGTGAGCAATAAGATTATAAAATTAGCGCAAGCATTAGAACTAAAAATGGATGAGAATGGCTTAAAGGACTTGATTGAATCTCATGGAGAGAAAATGTCAAATGAGGATCTTATTGAGCTGTTAGCTGCAAATATTGCAGAAGAAAAGGAAGTTTTGGAATTCAAGGTCAAACCAAAAAGATTTACAATGAAATATTTGGCAGAAGCATTTCATCATTTGATCAAGATTTTTAAAAGTTCAAAGACTAGTTAAGACTATTGCTTGTATTGTCAGATATATGAGGAAAAAAAGAGAGCCACTGTCCAAACATATCTTGATAGCTTCATAAAAATAGTTACACAATCACCAGTGAAAAAGGCTGGGTGCAGTAGGTGGGGAAGATGCAATATATTTCTTTTCTTTTTTTTTTTTTTTACAGCAGGGTTTTTATTTTTTTTATTTTTTAAAATTTAATTTAATTTTTTTATGTATGAGTAATTTTTTTTATAACATTATCCCTTGTATTCGTTTTTCCAAATTTTCCCCTCCCTCCCTCCTCTAGATGACAGGCAATCCCATACATTTTACATGTGTTACAGTATAACTTAGATACAATATATGTGTGTAAATACCATTTTCTTGTTGCACGTGAAGTATTAGATTCTGAAGGTATAAGTAACCTGGGTAGAAAGACAGTAGTGCTAATATTTCACACTCAATTCCCAGTGTTCCTTCTCTGGGTGTAGTTGTTTCTGTCCATCATTGGTCAACTGGAAGTGAGTTGGATCTTCTTTATATTGAAGATATCCACTTCCATCAGAATACATCTTTATATAGCATTGTTGAAGTATATGATGATCTCCTAGTTCTGCTCGTTTCACTCAGCATCAGTTGATGTAAGTCTCTCCAAGCCTCTCTGTATTCCTCCTGCTGGTCATTTCTTACAGAACAATAATATTCCATAACCTTCATATACCATAATTTATCCAACCATTCTCCAACTGATGGACATCCATTCATCTTCCAGTTTCTAGAGAGGTAATATATTTCACACTTCTGTTAACTTTACTGTACAGAACAGTACATACCTTATTAACTTTACTTTTCAAAAATTTTTTTTTATTATTATGGTACAATATTTAGTATATCTGTATTTTTATGAATTTTATGACTATATAAAGTATAAAGTTAACTTATGTATGCCTTTTTATATAGCATGGGCAGGGGCAAATTTGCATTGTGCATATTTTCTTTACCTAGATGTCTATGAAATGGTCCACTTATATAAAGTAGAACTATCTGTACTCATTATTCTATTTATGAATGGGACAGGTTGAAATGGAATGGCAGTAGTGGTAGGCTGATCAGTTAGGAAGATATTTCAATGGGTTAAGCAAGAAGCAAAGATGACTTGAATTAGAGGAGTAATGAGAATGTAAAGAAGGGGACATTTATTAAGTACTAATTATGTGCCAGGCATTATGCCAAATGGTGGATACTATGCTAAGCACTAGACAAGTATAAGAAACATTATGTAGATATAATTGATAGGATTTGATGGGTAATTAGAGGTGCTATGGTATAGTGAACCAAATGTTATTTTTGAAGCAAGGAAGACCTGGTTTCAAATCTTGCTTTTGACACACTCTGGTCAGCCTTGAAAAAGTTCCTTAACCTCTCAGGGCTGTAAGCAACTATATGAGACTCGAGTTACTAACTTGCATTAATAGAAGGAATTTCCCTATCTGAGGTCCTCTGGACTGAAGAAAAAACTAATGAGATCCCTATCTCAAACCTGATGGGTTGGGGCAGCTAAGTGGCACCGTGGATAGAGCACCAGCCTTGAATTCAGGAGGACCCGAGTTCAAATCTGGTCTCAGACATTTAACACTTCCTAGCTGTGTGACCCTGGGCAAGTCACTTAACCCCAGCCTCAGGGGGAAAAACAAAACAAAAAAAAAAAAAAAAAAAACAAAACAAAACCCTGATGGGTGATTAGGTGAAGGGAGTAAGAGAAAGGGATGTCAGTGGCATTAGAAAGTAAGCCAAGAGGACTAGTATATTTGGGGGAGAAGAATGCTAGAATTGGAATTAGGAAAATCTGACTTCTAATTCTTATTATTTATGTTACATCAGATAAGTTACTGAACTTCTGAATTTCAGTTTCTCTATTTGTAAAATGGGAATAACCTCACATTCTTTCCTGCAAAACCTCTTCTTGTTCCCCCAACTTACCTTTTGCTGTTAATACCACTACCACTTGCCCACTGAACCAATACTGACTTTGGGAAAAGGGATTAAAAAAAAAGATGGTCTTCCTGACTCGAGGCCTTGTACTTTATCCACCAGGCCCCAGTGGCATAAAATAAATTTTTACTGATTTTCTATGCCTGCTGACTCTATTTTTATTCTGCTCTTTAACTTGCCTTGCTATTACTTAACCTCCTCCACCCATAAATCCCTCCCTTGTCTTCTTCCCTCACCCCTTCCTTCCCTGTTTGCCCATCTCTCCCCCTTCTTTCTTTTTTTTTTTTTTTTTTTTCCAATTCCGACAGAAAATAGCATTTTTATTCTACAACTACAGATATAACTAGACTTGGAGTCTGAATCTGAGGAACATTCTGTAGAATGTCACCTACTTCCATATGCTCAGCACAGCAATTGTTACTTGTCATCTTCTCCAGCCCCAAGGGCTTATATGCAGCTGGTTTCTGGAAATATTTGCTGGACTTAGTTCACTTCTAGGACCCAGAGGAAAGTGACCTAAAGGAGCAATAGGGAAGCTTCCTAGGAGGAGACAGAATCCCTCTCTTTTGTTCCTTCTTAAGCCAATCCCTGAGAGATGGGAATTGTGTGAGGGATGACACCTCACCCCATTGAAAGGAAAAAGGCACATGTTGCTCTAGTAGGGATGGAGGAACTTTACTCCTGGGAATGTGGAAGGTAGAGAAGGAAGGACTCTCCCAAGAAAAACCAAACAAACCCCCTAAGGAATCATCAGGGGCCACACATGTCCAAAGAGTCCTGGCTGTGGTGGAAGACCTGGTAGATGCTTGTTGTAGGGAACATGGTAAGAGCCCTAATCAGAGAACGTGTCTGGATTGCAATGCCTGCTGCCACCTGTGCACTTCGGCCACTACCATGAAGGAGTGAGCTAACTGCCACCTTCACATAGGAAAAAGTGCCCAAGCACAGGATCCATGATAACACCACAAGGACTATACCTGAAGAGGTGCCCAGTGGCGGGGGGGGGGCGGGCACAAAAGCTCAGAGCTGTCAACACCATCACATAGGTCCCAAAAAGGTACCCAGCAGTGAAAGGACACCCAAACCAGTTAGTGACTTGCAGAAGTCCATGGCTAGAATGTAAGTAAGGGGGCTGGAGGCACTTCCTAACACCAGAGCCAGCTGGTAGGCAGGCACCCATATGACCAACAGGAATAACTCTGCACAGATGTCTGTATCCCAGTGATCAGGGCATTTGCGGCACTAGCAGTGCCAGCAGATAGACTTCTTTGACTAAACACAGCTTCAATGAATTCTGGGTTCTTTCCTCTGACTCTGGCTCAGACATACCAATCTCTTCTCCTGGCTTCCAAAGTGATGACATCTCTTCTTCTGGGGTGACTCCTGGTCCCTGAACTTCACTCCTAGGGGTAACTGTGGTGGATATTGATGGAAGCAAGAGCAGCAGTCCCTGGAGATGGCAAGTAGTATGCTGGTTATCATCCTGAAGAAGGTATTGGGTAAAAAGTGTTCCTCAAAGTAGATGGGCACCAAGGGACCTAGTGGGGAGATACCAGGAGAGGGAGAAACATTTCGACCGAGTAAGGATGTCTCGGGAGTCCCGAGGGCTGGGAGAAGAAGCTGGTTAGCATTCTAGGTGGCCCACACCTTGGACCAGAGCCAGCCCACAGAGCAGCAGGGCATTAAGGGTCCCATCCCCCAGGATCCTAACATTTCTTTATAGATTTTGAAGGGTGTTTCCTATGTAAAACAAAAACAAAAACATGATTTGTCTATGTTGAGTAATTTGCAACTGATCTTTGATATTGGTTCTATTGATTAGGGTAGGATTAGTTTGGTTGATAGAAAGTCCTGAAAATCTGCAAGTTTGTTGAATGTTCATTTTTTCTTGTTCAATATTATAATTTTGCTGGATATATTTTTTGCTGCAGGCCTTCCTCTTGTGATTGTCAGTAGATATGATTCCAGGACCTGCAATCTTTTACTGTGGCTGCTGATAAGTTCTGCACACTTCTAATTGTAGCTCCAATATATTTGAAATATTTTCTTGTTTCATGCAAAATTTTTCTCTTTGACTGGGTTTTTTTTGAAATTTGGCAATAATATTTCTATGTGTTTTCCATAAAAGATGTTGTTTATGTGATGATCAGTGTAATTTTTTTAATTTTTAATTTCTTCTCATGTTCTATCATTCCAGGACAATTTTCTTGGATTATTTCTTGCATAATTGTGTTAAGGCTCTTTTTTTTGGTCACAACTTGCACAATGTTTCAGAAAATGTATTTTCTCTTCTTAATCTGTTTTTGTTTTTTTTTTGCAATTTATTTTCAGTTTTATTTATTTTATTAATTTTTATAATTATAACATTTTCTTTGCATAAGTAATAGGTACCTTTGCATAGGTAATTTTTTTTTTTTTTTTTTTTTACAACATTATCCCTTGTACTCCCT
The DNA here is from genome assembly GCF_048593235.1 of Sminthopsis crassicaudata. Lineage (NCBI taxonomy): Eukaryota > Metazoa > Chordata > Mammalia > Dasyuromorphia > Dasyuridae > Sminthopsis > Sminthopsis crassicaudata. The sequence continues at coordinate 122,630,014 of NC_133622.1, forward strand.
TCTGTTCCGAATTTTTCCCCTCCTTCCCTCCTCCTCCTCCTCTAGATGGCAGGCATTCCCATACATATTAAATATCTTATAGTATATCTTAGGTACAATATATGTGTGCAGAACCGAATTTTGTTGTTGTTGTTGCAAAGGAAGGATTGTATTCGGAAGGTATGTTTTTTTTTTTTTTCTTTAAATTTTTTTATTTTTATTTTCAAAACATATGCATGGATAATTTGACAATATTAACCCTTGCATAGCCCTGTGATTCAGATTTTCTCCTCCTTCCCCCCACCCTTCCCCAGATGGCAAGCAATTCAATAAATGTTTTACATGTTAAAATATATGTTAAATCCAATATGTATGAACATATTCATACAATTCTCTTGCTGCACAAGAGAAATCATTGCTCTGTTTTCAATGAGTGGAACAAGTGAAGATTTCTCAGAAACTATAAGGTAAAGTAGCTTAGACATTAGGCCTAAGTTTCAGGTTCCTCACGCCAAAAAAGAAGATATTATTGTACATTGATCAACAACCCTATTCCATGTTCCTGAAGGATTCAGTTCAACCAAAGAATTTAAACGTCAACAGAAGGACTTGTGGTTTTTAGCTATATAATACAGTTTCTGCTTTTATATTGTGCCACACCCTGCTAGATTGCCTAGTGAATGTGTTGGCCTGCTTCTTGCAAGAACTGAATAAAGGCTTTCTGTTTGTATCTGCAGACACCTCCGAGTGGTCAATTTGGGTAAAGGGAGGGTCTAGTACCCCATCCCACAAAGTTTCTGTGGTCTCGTCCAGGATCTCATAACTTTGCAGAGAAATGGTTGAAATTCTGATATGGGGACAGGCATCAGTTGAGAGATTTTCTTCAGCCATCCTTGGGATTGGACTTCCAGCCTCCTACTCTGTGAAGTATCAGCCCAAGGTGGAGGAATTTGATAAAAACAGAAAGCAAAAGTAAAGTCTCCAGAGAAGCCCAAGGCCAAAAAGACATTCAGATAACTTATATGTGCATAATCCAGAGGTAAGCACTTTGTGTGAGACCTGCTTGTGCCCCTGGGCTGTCCTTAGGCTGAAAGGGACCAAGGAAAGGGGTGGCACCTAATAAGCTAGAAGGAAGTCCTGATAAACAGCATCTTCATGACTGCTTGGTGGGAAGGGAAGTGACCTCACCAGACTTGTTGATCCCATTGAGAAGCTGGATCTGTGTTTTACAGAATCACCAATCATTAAATTGGAGCTGCTCTCCCCAGAAGGGAAAATAGAGGAGTAGTCCTAATCCAAATCTTTGGAGCAAAAATCTAAACTACAACCAGATATCATATCGTATTTTGTAGCTGGCTACAAGATTGGAATGCTAAGATATTGCTGTTTTGTGGGGATGGGACAGTCCTGTTACATGTCATTTTTGTCTGTGTCTGTGTCATGTCTGTTCTGTGAGTAGATTTTGTTATCTGGAAAGATTTAAAATGCAGCCAGTAAAACAAAACAAACAAACAAAAAAAACTAAACCAAAACAAAAGAAAAAAAACTTCTATGCTCTAGTTAGAGCACTGGGAAAGATTTTTTTTTTTTTTTTTTTTTTTCATCTTTGACTCCCATCTTAAAAGGGAAAACAGCCTGACTTTCCTATGGACTCTGACTCTGGCAAAGCTGGGAGCTACAGAAATAAAGTTAGCTAATTAAAATGATAGAACTGCTAAAATAACATCTTAGCAGATTCTTAAAGTTTTTTAAAAATATTTTTAAATTTCATAATTATAACTTTTTTTTGACAGTACATATGCATGGGTAATTTTTCCCCTTCCTTCCCTCCACCTCTTCCCCTAGATGGAAGGCAGTCTTATGCATGTTAGATATATTATAGTATATCCTAGGTAACAATATATGTGTGCAGAACTGAACAGTTCTCTTGTTGCACAGGAAGAACTGGATTCAGAAGGTAAAAATAACCTGGGAAGAAAAACAAAAATGCAAACAGTTTATACTCATTTCCCAGTGTTCCTTCTCTGGGTGTAGCTGATTTTGTCCATCATTGATCAATTGGAACAGAATAGATCTTCTCTATGTTGAAGATATCCACTTCCATCAGAATACATCCTCATACAGTATAATGATCTCCTGGTTCTGCTCATTTCACTCAGCATCACTCCAAGCCTCTTTGTATTCCTCCTGTTGGTCATTTCTTACAGAACAATAATATTCCATAGCCTTCATATACCATAATTTACCCAACCATTCTCCAACTGATGGACATCCATTCATTTTCTAGTTTCTAGCCACTACAAAAAGGGCTGCCACAAACATTTTGGCACATACAGGTCCCTTTCCCTTCTTTAGTATTTCTTTGGGATATAAGCCCACTGCTGGATCAAAAGGTATGCACAGTTTGATAACTTTTTGGACATAATTCCAGATTGCTCTCCAGAATGATTAGATTCTTTTACAACTCCACCAACAATGCATCAGTGTCCCAGTTTTCTCACATCCCCTCCAATGTTCATCATTATTTTTTCCTGTCATCTTAGCCAGATTCTTAAAGTTTTGAGAGCAACAATTAAGGAGTTTGGCAATTAGTCATTTAAAGATTGCTAAGACATCGGGGAAACAGGAATTTATCCCATTCTGAAAGAAGGGAGTGAAAAAGAAAAAAAAATTAGATAAACTGCTAACCTTTAAATCATCTTCTTCTGAGTCCCTTCTGCTCCATTGGAAAAGCACTTCAGAAATTATTAAGGGACCCTCTCCACAACCCTGAACACTCAGCATGTTCCATTCCCTGAGTCCTGAGTTCATCTCAGTTGTGGGGATTGGTAATAAGATCAATGCAGCCCAAGTCTCTCTGTCTGTTAAGCCCTCTCATGTCAGATTAGATTAAGAAAAGAGAATGGTGAAGAACTTTAGGGAAACTCAAATTCTGCCTCATCTGTAGAAATGGGGGAAGAAGAAAGAACTATAGGGACCCCCCTTGCCTGACCACCCCCCCAACCCTGCTTGGGGAAGTGGGGATGAGGGGGGGGGTCAGCATTCCTTGAGTTCTAGTTCCTGGAACTTCCATCAAAGGGAGATCCTGGCACCAGTTACCCTAGTCTTCAGAAGGTTCTGCCCAGCAATTGCCTGGGAAGAATCTGGGTGCTCCTGGCAGTACCCAGCATTGCAGTGTGAAGTGAGAAAGCCAGTAAATCTCTGAATTTGGCAAAACCACCATTCTCTGTTTCAGTTGTGGATATGTATTAGCTATGTAATTTATGGCAAATTATTTTATTTCCATCTATTTTTTTAATTTTTAAAGAGAACTAATAATGATGGTTGTTATTGTGAAAATCACATGATTGCAAAGATACTTAGTATATAAAACAAATGCTATATGAAGGTTAACTGCATTATTTGATATAATTGCTTCATATTTCATAACTTTATATAGGTTTTTAGATGTGACCAACATATAACGCCAATGTTGACATAAATGATTTTTGTGTGTATGTAAATTAAATTAAACAAATTCAACTAAATTAAGGCCTCCCCAGGATTAAGAGGATAATTTATAAAGGAAAGTCTTTCTTTTTCTTCTTTTCCTCCTTCTCTGACTGCAGCAGGGATACATGGACAAAGGGGTGAGAGGGAGAGAAAGAAAATATACTCAGTGTTAGGATTATTACTAGGTGCTAAGTCTGGTACTTAACAATTCTCTAGCTCAGAGTTCAGACCTTTAAAGGAGTTCAAACCTTTAAAGGAGTTTACACCTTTAAAAGAGTTTGCTCATTGGTTCTATAAAGAGTTTCCACAAGCCCATGGAGTACCCACAAGCCCATTCTCTGGGAGGATATAAGGAGCCAGGATTCAGGAAGGAGGAGTCATTCAAGATTCTATTATAGTGCTGGCTGGGGACACTTGGACAAGAGCAGATTCACAAGTCTAAAGAAAAAGCCTGCTCATGGACTTCGGGGAGATTCACAACTAGGATTGAATCCTGGGAAACCCCAAATCCCACATTCTCGGAGGCAGAGTCTGATTCCCACACTCTAGGAGATTCAGAGTCAAGATTTCATTCCCACATCTACCTTTGTGCTGGCTGGAGGCTTTGGATTCAGAGGGAGCTAGAGACTGAAGCTGGTTGGAAACATTCTGACAGGAAAAGATTCAAGACTTTGAAGGACACAATATAGGATCTGGACTTTAACTCCTGGCTGCATTTTGGGGATTACTGGTACTGAAACTAAAACTAAGGCTGCCTCCCCAGAAGCTTCCCAAGAGTTCTCCTCCCAGAGAATGATTATAATTTAGAGACAACAGAACATCACATTTTGGTGCCCAACGTGGGGCAAGGATTTTTGCTTATCCTGTCTTTGGCTGATTTTGAACCCTTCAGGGAGCTAGACAAGACTTCACATTTTGGCGCCCGAACATGAGACAGACGCAATCCTGATTCCAGCAGAAAAGCCTCTGATCCTGATCAAGTGGAAAAGTCTTTCTGACCTAGAAATTAGGTTGAGTAAAACAAGGAAACTTTGTTAAAGAGCTAAAGTAGAATTTCAGCAAAATGAGGCAAAAAAAAGAAGACAAGACTTTGAAGAAGACAATAAAGGATTTGGACTTTAACACCTGGCTACTTGTGTGATGATTACTGAACCGAAATGAAGGCTGCCTCTAGAGATCCCCAATAAAACTCGAAACACAGAACATTACATTTTGGTGAGAACATTATATTTTGGCACCTAATGTGGGGCCAATAAGCTTCATCTGTGACCCAGAAATTAGGATGAGTACAAGAAGGAAACTTTATAAAAGGCTAAAGTAGTATTCCAGTTAAAATGGAACAAATGTTTAGAAAGCAGATTTCTCCACATCAAGGAAAATTTGTTGAAAGCTTGGTTAAACTCATTAAAAGCCAAAGTTTGATTGTAATTTGGGAGCAGATCATTGAACTTTTAGAAACAGTACAGTATACATCTCCTTGGTTCTCTAAGGAAAAAGAATTAAATCCAGATGAGTAGAAATTAGTAGGAGAGCAACTATGTGAATACTACAATGATAATGGACCTGACTCAATTTCCAAAGAAACACTTTATACATATAATTTAATACCACTGGCTTTAGGAAATTATATAAGTTATAGAATAAGGAAAAAGAAGAAAAAGCAGGAGAGGGAGGATTCAGACACACTAGGTGAAAAGGAGGAAGAATCATATAAGAATGGAGGTAAGTACAATTCTGAGTGTGGTGCTTCACAGCAGGAAAAATTAGGGCATTCTCCAACCCCTGACCTACCTCAATTAATCCTTCATGGGTGGAGGGAGAAGGAGGAGGGAAAGGGGCACCATCTATGAAGCAGCCTATGACAAGATTACAAAAGGCACTGGTTAAGGCTAAGAAAGAAGGACAGGATATATCTGATTTAAAAATAAATGCATACCCTGTGATTGAAGAGCTTGACTCTTCATGTCAACAAAGGAGAAGATACACTCCTTTTGATCTGGAAAAAATTAAGGATTTGAAAAAAAATCATCAATCATCTACTGAAAATCAAAATGCCAAGAAATATAGTGGCCAAGTTCAAGAACCATCAAATAAAGGAAAAAATATTGCAAGCTGCTAGAAAAAAAATCAATTCAGATATGGAGGAGCCACAATAAGGATTACCCAGGATCTAGCAGCATCCACATTAAAGGATCAAAGGGCCTGGAATATGATATTCTGAAAGGCTAAGGAACTTGGTATGCAGCCAAGAATAACTTATCCAGCAAAAATGAGCATCTTTTTCCAGGGAAGAAGATGGACATTTAATGAAATAAATGAATTCCATCTATTCTTGATGAAAAAACTGGATCTAAACAAAAAGTTTGATCTCCAAATACAGAACTCAAGAGATTTCTAAAAAGTTAAAAAGAAATCTTGAGAAATATATTTCTGCCATAAAGATATATAAAGAACACATGTATAATTTGTTCTAGAAACTAGAGGTGGAAAGGAAATTATATCAGAAAAAAGGATAAAGTGGTGGTACTACATCTCACGAACAGGCAAAGTTAACCTATTATATCTGAGAGAAAGAATGAGGGGAATGAACATAGTGTGTATCATATTCTCAGTAGAATTGGCTTAAAGAGAAAAATATAGACATATTCGATTTTTGGTGAAATTCCTTCCACTTCATTGAAAAGTAGGGGGGGAAAAGTGAAAAGGGAAGGAGTAAGCTAAGGGGAAGGGAATACAGAAATTGTGAGGAAAAGGGGTAAAATAGGGGGAGGAATTCTCAGGAGGGGAGGGATACTAAAAAGGGAAGGCTGTGAAAAGCAAGTGGTGCTCACAAGTTTAATACTGGGGAGGAGGGTAAGGCAGAAGGAAAGGAGAAAAGCATAAGCAGGGGTTAACAGGATGGCAAGCAATATAGAATTAGTCATTTTAACCATAAATGTGAATGGGACAAACGCCCCCATAAAGAGGAAGCAGTTAGCAGACTGGATTAAAAGCCAGAATCATACAATATGTTGTTTACAGGAAACACATCTGAAACAGGGTGATACATACAGAATAAAGATATAAGGTTGGAGCAGAATCTACTATACTTCAGGTGAAGCCAAAAAAGCAGGGGTAGCCATCCTCATCTCAGATCAAGCAAAAGCAAAAATTAATCTAATTAAAAGAGATAAGGAAGGGCACTATATCTTGCTAAAGGGTAGCAAAAGTTTGATATGATAGATCTTTGGAGAAAACTAAATGGAGACAGAAAGGAGTACACTTTCTTCTCAGCAATTCATGGAACCTATACAAAAATTGACCGTATATTAGGACATAAAAATCTCAAACTCAAATGGCTGTAGGAGTTCCCACAAGTCCCTGGAGTACCCACAAGCCCATTCTCTGGGAGGATAAAAGAGGAGGGCAGTCAGGAAGGAAGCAGTCTGGATTGGGTTAAGAAGAGTCTGGATTGGGTCAAAGACAAGACTTCCCAGGAGAACTTCCGGGAAGCTGGAGGAGATTCAGAGCCAAGATTCGGGAAGAGGGGGATTCTAGATTCTACCTCTGGCTCTGGCTCTGGTTGGAGACTCCAGAAGTCTCCCAAGAAACCTGCTCACAGAGAAAAAGATTTGAAAAGAAACCTCCTCCCAGAGAAGTATTACAATTAAGAGACAACAGGACATCACAACATTCAATAAAAAGCTAGGGGAAAATAGACCAAAACTAATTGGAAACTAAATAATCTCATACTAAAGAATGATTGGGTGAAAGAGCAAATCATAGACATAATTAATAACTTCACCCAAGAAAATGACAATAATGAGATGTCATACCAAAATGTGTGGGATGCAGCCAAAGCAGTAATAAGGGGAAATTTTATATTTCTAGAGGCTTACTTGCATAAAATACAGAAAGAGAAGGTCAATGAATTGGGCTTACAATTAAAAATGCTAGAAAAGGAACAGATTAAAAAACCCCATACAAACACGAAACTTGAAATTCTAAAAATAAAAGGAGAGATTAATAAAATTGAAAGTAAAAAACTATGAATTAATTAATAAAACTAAGAGTTGGTTCTGTGAAAAAACCAACAAAATAGACAAACCGTTAGTAAATCTGATTAAAAAAAGGAAAGAGGAAAAGCAAATTGTTAGTCTTAAAAATGAAAAGGGAGAACTCGCCACTAATGAAGAGGAAATTAGAACAATAATTAGGAGTTACTTTGCCCAACTTTATGCCAATAAATTCTATAACTTAAATTAAATGGAAGAATACCTTCAAAAATTTAGCTTGCCCAGATTAATAGAAGAAGAAGTAAATAGTCTAAATAGTCCCATTTCAGAAAAAGAAATAGAACAAGCTATTAACCAACTTTCGAAGAAAAAAATCCTCAGGACCAGATGGATTTACATGTGAATTCTACCAAACATTTAAAGAACAATTAACTCCAATGCTATATAAACTATTTGAAAAAATAGGGATTGAAGGAGTCCTACCAAATTCCTTTTATGACACGGACATGGTACTGATACCTAAACCAGGTAGGTTGAAAACAGAGAAAGAAAATTATAGACCAATCTCCCTAATGAATATTGATGCTAAAATCTTAAATAAGATATTAGCAAAAAGACTTCAGAAAATCATCCCCAGGATAATACACTATGACCAAGTGGGATTTATACCAGGAATGTAGGACTGGTTCAATATTAGGAAATAACAATAATGAGATGTCATACAAAATGTGTGGGATGCAGCCAAAGCAGTAATAAGGGGAAATTTTATATTTCTAGAGACCTACTTGCATAAAATAGAGAAAAAGAAGGTCAATGAATTGGGCTTACAACTAAAAATGCTAGAAAAGGAACAGATTAAAAAACCCCACACAAACACAAAACTTGAAATTCTAAAAATTAGCATAATCGACTATATCAATAACCAAATTAACAAAAACCATATGTTCATCTCAATAGATGCAAAAAAAGCATTTGAGAAAATCCAACATTCATTCCTACTAAAAACATTTGAGAGCATAGGAATAAATGGACTATTCCTCAAAATAATCAGGAGTATATATTTAAATCCATCAGTAAACATCACATGTAATGGCGATAAACTGGAACCTTTCCCAGTAATGTCAGGAGGGAAACAAGGCTGCCCACAACACCATTACTATTCAATATTATATTAGAAACGCTAGCCTCTGCAATAAGAGTCGAGAAAGAGATTAAAGGAATTAGAGTAGGTAATGAGGAAACCAAACTGTCACTCTTTGCAGATGAGATGATGGTATATTTAGGGAACCCCAGAGATTCTAATAAAAAGTTATTAGAAATAATTCATAACTTTAGCAAAGTTGCAGGATATAAAATAAATCCACATACATCCTCAGGATTTTTATACATTACCAACAAAATGCAACAGCAAGACATATAAAGAGAAATTCCATTCAAAACAAATGTCAAGAGTATAAAATATTTGGGAATCTATCTACCAAAGGAAAGCCAGGAATTATATGAGCAAAGTTACAAAACACTTGCCACAAAAATAAAATCAGACTTAAATAATTGGAAAAATGTTAAGTGCTCATGGATAGGCTGAGTGAATATAATAAAGGTGACAATACTCTCTAAACTAATCTATTTATTTAGTGCTATACCAATCAGACTCCCAAGAAACTATTTTAATGACCTAGAAAAAATAACAACAAAATTCATATGGAAGAACAAGTGGTCGAGAATTTCAAGGGAATTAATGAAAAAAAAATCAAATGAAGGTGGCCTAGCTGTACCTGATCTAAAACTATATTATAAAGCAGCAGTCACCAAAACTATTTGGTATAGGCTAAGAAGTAGACTAGTTGATCAGTGGCATAGGGTAGGTTCACAGGGTAAGATAGTGAATAAAAATAGCAATCTAGTGTTTGACAAACCCAAAGATCCCAAATTTTGGGATAAGAATTCATTATTTGACAAAAACTGCTGGGAAAACTGGAAATTAGTATGGCAGAAACTAGGCATGGACCCACACTTAACACCACATACTAAGATAAGATCAAAATGGGTCCAAGATTTAGGCATAAAGAACGAAATCATAAATAAATTAAAGGAACATAGGATAGTTTACCTCTCAGACTTGTGGAGGAAGAAGGAATTTGTGACCAAAGAAGGATTAGAGATCATTATTGATCACAAAATAGAAAATTTTGATTACATCAAATTAAAAAGGTTTTGTGCAAACAAAACTAATGCAAACAAGATTAGAAGGGAAGTAACAAATTGGGAAAACATTTTTACAGTTAAAAGTTCTGATAAAGGCCTCACTCATCTCCAAAATATACAGAGAATTGACTTTAATTTATAAGAAATCAAGCCATTCTCCAATTGATAAATGGTTAAAGGATATGAACAGACAATTTTCAGATGATGAAATTGAAACGATTTCCACTCATATGAAAGAGTGTTCCAAATCATTATTGATCAGAGAAATGCAAATTAAGACAACTCTGAGATACCACTACACACCTGTCAGATTGGCTAAGATGATAGGAAAAAATAATGATGAATGTTGGAGGGGCTGTGGGAAAACTGGGACACTGATGCCTTGTTGGTGGAGTTGTGAAAGAATCCAACCATTCTGGAGAGCAATCTGGAACTATGCCTAAAAAGTTATCCAACTATGAATACCCTTTGATCCAGTAGTGCTATTACTGGGCTTATATCCCAAGGAAATACTAAAAAAGGGAAAGGGACCTGTATGTGCCAAAATGTTTGTGACAGCCCTTTTTGTAGTGACTGGGAAATGAATGGATGCTCATCAATTGGGTAAATTATGGTATATGAATGTTATGGAATATTATTGTTTTGTAAGAAATAACCAGCAGGATGAATACAGAGAAGCTTGGAGAGACTTACATCAACTGATGCTGAGTGAAATGAGCAGAATCAGGAGATCATTATACACTTCAACAGCAATACTGTATGAGGATGAATTCTGATGGAAGTGGATATCTGTGACAAAGAGAAGATTTAACTCAGATTCAATTGATCAATGATGGACAGAATTAGTTATACCCGGAGAAGGAACACTGGGAAATGAGTGTAAACTGCATTTTTGTTTTTCTTCCCAGGTTTTTTTTTTTTTTTTAACCTTCTGAATCCAATTCTTCCTTTGAAACCACAACAACAAATTTTGTTCTGCACACGTTTATTGTATCTACGATATACTATAACATATTTAATATGTATGGGAATGCCTGCCATAGGGGAGGAGGTGGAGGGAAGGAGGGGAAAATTCAGAACAAAAGGGAGTGCAAGGGATAATGTTGTAAAAAAAATTACCTATGCATATGTACTGTCAAAAAATGTTATAGTTATAAAATTAATTTTTAAAAAGTATACATTAAAAAAAACTTGCAGGAATCATTGGATTCTCTACACATGTGAAGTAATGGACAATAGATTTGTTTTGGACTAATTCTAGGACTTATGGACATGTATAAATCCTTATGTTGATTCATGTTATTTGTTACATCACTACTAGCACATTACTATGTGCTTATGTAATTTATATAATTAGGTGTAATACCTCCCATAGTGATGGATTTATGTATACCTGTTTCAAATGAGACCCTTCAGAAACCTGCTGATCTGATTTGATTTCCCATTTCCTTTGATGTTTTCATCTCCCTTCCTGAGACGTCAGGGAGGGTGTAATCACCTCCTTTAATGGTGTTTTTGCCCCTTTTTTGAGCAATCATGGAAGGTGTGATCACCTCTTTTGGGGGGTTCTCACCTCCTTGAGAAGTCATATTCTGTTCTATTTTTTCATTCTTTAGAATTTGTTTTGTTATTTCTCCATAGCTTGTGAGATTCTCCTTGTCCAATTCTAATTTTCAAAGAGTTATTTTCATTTTTGAGGTTCTATCTCTTTTTCTAGTTGGTTAACTTTTTTTCATAATCTTTTTGTTTTTCTTGGATAGTTTCTATCTATGTATTCGTTTTTCCTCAATGTCTCTTATTTGATTTAAAAAAAAATTTGGGTTCTATCAATATGTTTCTGGGCAGGGAGCCATTTTATATAGAAGCAACTCTTTTTACTTCAGTGTCCTCCTCTGAAGATGAACCCAGGTCTTCCCTGTTCCCACAGTAAAATTCTATGGTAGTATTTTTTCTTCTTTGCCAGCTATTTTCTTTTTAAATAAGAGATATTAGTGTAAGCTTCTCTAATTATGGGATGAAGAGATAGTGCTTCAAGCTTCCCTTCAGCTCTTTCCTCTGACCAAGAACCCCAAACCAAGATCTCTTTCCTCCAGAAGTGCCTGAAGCTGCAGCAGCCCTGCCCCACAGCCTCTGCATTCATAGTGCTGGTTCCTTCTCATGCAGGGCCAAGTCTCTGCAGCACAGCTGGGCCTGGTTTTCTAATCAGCCAAGGTTCCTCAGTCTTCCTGGGCTTAGACCCAGACACCACAAAGAGTCCCCACATCCTGCTCACCCTGGGGCTTCCCACTATTTTTTTGTGTGGAGCTAACCAGGAAGTGTTTGCACTTCACAAGGATTAATCCCTGGCCTCTAGTCTTTTTTCAGATCTTCTCAGGCTGTACCTGGAGGATTCTTGCTCTATCTTGATTTTTCAACAGTCTATGTTTCCCCAAGAGGAGCACATTTATTCTATTTTGGGGGAGATCTGGAGAGCTTGAAATTTACCAACTCACTCCTTCATCTTCCCAGAATCCTCCCCTGGAATTTTTTAAATTTCTCTGAACTTTAATTTCCTTATCTACTTTATTTTAAATTTTCTTTTCTTTTCTGAGGCTGGGGTTAAGTGACTTGCCCAGGGTCACACAACTAGGAAGTGTTAAGTGTCTGAGATCAGATTTGAACTCGGGTCCTCCTGAATTCAGGGCTGGTGCTCTATCCACTGTGCCACCTAGCTGCCCCTTAATTTCCTTATCTATAAAATAATGGGTTAGAAGAGAAGAAAGCAGCATATTTTAGTGAGAAGAGCACTGACTCTGGATTCCAAGGATTTAGTTTCAAATCCAGTGGAGTTTATTTAGCAGGGGGTGATGTAATTGCTGAAACTGAGAAACTGAGGCAGGATAGAGATCAGAGAGTTTTTAATAATTTATTTGAAAGGGAGAGATTGTGCTGGAGGCATGATGCCCCCAGGGTTAATGTTCAAAGCATTCAGCAGCCAATGTGAGTTCTTAATGACATATTTATACATATGAAAGAAAGGCAGGGGGATGGAATCTCCAGGCAGGAACCATCAATCCAGTTCTGACAGGTTGGGGGGAAGGACCATAAATTCTAACAAACTGGGAGTTAAGGAAGTCTGGAGTTCCTCTTATCTTGAGTTTACACATTGACAATTTATAACCCCTGAGTTATATCAGTTTTAACTAATCAGAGCAGGGGTTTGCAACAACTAAGGGGATTGAGGCAGAATAATTAGGGAAACTGAGTCAGAACAATTTAGGGAAATTGAAGCAGGAAAATTAGGGAAACTGAGTCAGGACAATAAAAGGGAATTGTGGCACAACAGTGACATGGTCATTCCTGCAATTTAGGAAAATTACTTTGTTAATTATGTGAAGGATGGATTATAGTGAATACTTGAGGCAAAAAATTCAAGTAATTCGATTCTACAAATGTTTATTAAGCACCTACTATGTGCCAGGGACTGAATTAGGTCATTGCAATAGTCCAGGTGAGAGAAGAGAAGAACATGAATTTCAGGGGTATCTGTGTGACTTGGAGAAAGGTAAAGGATGAAAGATTTGTTGTAAATAAGGAAATTCTGAGATTTGACTGCCAATTCTATGTGAGTAGGAAATGAAAGGAGCTGAGGAAGACACAAAAATTGTGAATCTGAATAATTGGAAGGATGGTAGTATCCTCAATAATAATAGGGAAGTTCAGAAAAGCAATAGGTTTGGGAATAAATAATGAAGTTTGTTTTGAACATGTTGAATCTGAAATCCTTAGAAAATATCCAATTTGAAATGCTCAATAGGCAATTAGTAATGTGAAACTGGAGCTCAGGAGAGACTAAAGTATTACTTAAAAATCTGAGAATCATCTTTAGAGACAAGATAATACAAACCATGAGAGCTGATGAGAGCAAATGAGTTTATATAAAGAAAAGAGGAACTAGAACACAATATTGAGAGACACCCATGATTAATGGGTGTGATATGAATGAAGATTCAGCAAGAGAGATTGAGAAGATGTGGTCAGAGAAGCAGAAGGGGAACCATGAAAGAGCATCATGGAAACACAGAAAAGAATATCTAACAGGAGAAGATAGTTAACATTTTTTTCAGATTTGATGAAGAGTAGAACAAGCATAAAGATAGATTTGATAGAGAGTATCAATAACTTAGGGGATAGTTGGTTTAATTTGTTTAGATTGGAAACCAAATTCTGGAGAGGTTAGAAGGAATAGAAAAGCAAGTAAAGGTGCAAAAATGTAGCTAAAATGGTTTGGAATATTAAATAATGTAGTAGATTAAGAAAACAAAAAGTTAGAATATTTGAGGTATTCCCCTAAAATGACAGCAGAATTTGGGGTAGAGACAGATTATGTGCCAGGCTCTGAACTGAGAAAAGAGGGAGAAGGTCTGGACAATACCAGCTACCAGAGGCTGGTTTTGATGATAAATTTGGATTGTAGTTCTGAAGTGGCAATTGAGAGCAAGTACCTAAATGAAAATATAACCAATCAATGGGAAAAAAAGTGGCTAGGTATGTGGTTTTATCAGGAGGGAGCCAATTCTTAAGGAGCATCAGAAGATGGAACAGAGGAAGCAGAGCAAGATGAGATTGTTTATTATGAATTAGGAATTTCAGAGGATCAAATGGACAGAATGGTCAAATAAAGAGTAAGACATTGTGGCAATAGGTTGATCTGGATGGACATAAGAAAAAGGATAGCTAGAGATGGTTTGGGAGTTTATATTTCTGCAGCTAGAAATTCAATATAAAAGGGGAGGGAAAGGTAGGAGTATGTAAATCTTTGGGAAATGAATTTAGGCAGAAAAACAGTGAGGTCCATTATTGAAAATGGGTTATAAAGCTTAATTTTGATAAAGCCCTCAACTGTTGGACCTCTCATGTTATTGTGTCCTATGAAGTCACTGAAAGGCTGTGATGCAGAAACATAAGCAGGAGGCTGCTCTATCTAGGGTTCCTTTTTACAGAAGCCTGGCAATCTTTTGGCCCTTGGCACTTCTGAAACTCTATGTTTAAGGCCTGATAGGAGGAATGTGGGAATCTACCTGAGGCTAAGACAGTGATGAAAATTGGTTATAAGGAGAATTAGTGAGGAGGCCAAGATAGAAATCATAAAATTAAGGAAATATGGGAGGGGGAATATTTGGGTGTGCAATCACTCTTGAATCAACCTAAGAGTTCCCTCCACTTATAATTCACTTTTTCCTCACCTCTGCTTTTTGGGATCCTTAGGATCTTTTAAGGCTCAGCATAAGTGCCGCTTTCTTTCTTTTTCTTTTCTTTTCTTTTTTTTTTTAATTAAAGCTTGTTATTTTCAAATATATGCATGAATAATTTTAACATTCACCCTTGCAAAACCTTGTATGCAAATTTTTTCCCTCTTTCCCCCTCATCCCTTCCCCTAGGTGGCAAGTAATCCAACAAAAAGGAAAAAATCAGAAAGAAAACAAAATGCAAGCAAACAACAAAAAAGAGTGAAAATACTATTTTGTGATACACACTCAGTTCCCACAGTCCTCTTTCTGCATGTATATGGGTCTCTTCATCAGAAGACCATTGGAACTGGTCTGAATCATCTCATTATTGAAGAGAACTACATCCATGTGAATTGATCTTTGTATAATCTTGCTGTTGTGTATAATGATCTCCTGGTTCTGCTCATTTCACTTAGCATCTGTTTGTTAGGATTCTTATAGATGTTATGGGCCAGAACTTTAGACAAGGTTCTTGGTTCATACCTTTAAAGGAGTTCAAACCTTTAAAGGAGTCTACACCTTTAAAAGAGTTCAAATCTTTGAAAGAGTTTACACCTTTAAAGGAGCTAGCTCATTGGTCCTTTAAGGAGCTCCCACAAGCCCAGGGAGTACCCACAAGCCCATTCTTTGGGAGGATATAAAAGCCCACTCTCTGGGAATCAGGAGTGAGTCAAAGGGAGAACTTTGGGGAAGTTTGAGGAGATTCAGAGCCAGGATTTAGTGGATTCGCAAGTCCAGGAAATTCACAAGTCTAAAGGAAAAGCCTGCTCATGGACTGCCGGGAGATTCACATCTAGGATTGACTTCTGGGAAACCCAAATCCCACACTTTTGGAGGCAGAGTCAAGATTTCATTCCCACTTTGACGTTCGTGCTGGCTAGTCCTGACAAGAACTCATGGGCAACCAAAAAGAGAGGAAGGCCTCAAGAAAGCTAGCCAAGCCCCAAGTAAAGGAGACAAGGCTTTGAAGGACACAATAAAGGATCCGGACTTTAACTCCTGGCTGGATTTGGGATTACTGAACTGGAACTAAAGCCAAGGCTGCCTCCAGAAGCTCCCCAAGAAACTTGCTCCCAAGAAAACGATTCACAATTTAGAAAAAACAGAACAATACATTTTGGTGCCCAACGTGGGGCAAGGACTTTTGCTTATCCCGACTCTGGCTGATTCTGAGCCCTTTAGGGAGCTAGCCCAGACTTTACATCTGTTCATATAAGTTTCTCCAGGCCTGTCTGAAACCATCCTGCTTATCCTTTCTTATAGGACAATAATATTCCATCATATTCATATACCATAATTTATTCAGCCATTCTTCAAACGATAAGCATCCACTCAGTTTCCAGTTTCTTGCCACTACAAAAAGGGTTGCCTCAAATATTTTTGCAATGTGGTTCTCTTTTCCTCCTTGATGATTTCTTTGGAATACAAGCCCAAAGCAAAACACTGCTGGATCAAAGGGTATTAAGTGCCCCTTCTTAAGAGGCCTTTTTAAATTCTCCCAATTATGAATTCCCTCCTTAAGTTTGTGCATGTGTAGATGGTATATAGATGGTAAATTTGTATTTATTTAGTAGACATGTTGTTTCCCCCTAAATGTATTGTAAACTCTTTGAAGGTAGGAACTATCTCACTTTTGTTTTGGGTTCCCTAGTCTCTAGTATAGTGTCTGGGGCATAGTCAGTACTTAAATTTTTAATTTTTTTTTTTTTTGATTAAGTGATTGAGAGTGCACTAGGATGTGCGTTAATTTCCAACGAGCATGTGCAAAATTCTTGACAACCACTAAAGACTGAATAAAATGCAATGCATAAGCACCATGATTTTTAAAAAACAAATCATGAGAAATTATTATCTATCAAAGAATAATAATAGTATTAAAGCTATTTAGGTGTACTTTGATTCAAGAAGGATGGAAAGACAAAAAAACAACAACAACAACAAAAAACAACAACCCACAAACAATACAACAAATAACCTGAATATTACTCAGAAAATATATAATGTAGGAAGTAATCAAATATGGCCTTAGCTTCAATGCATTTTTGTATGCTTTTTCACCTAAGTAGGCACATATCAATTCATTCTCAAAAGGCCTACTATCTTTCTCTTTTTGACTGAATGAAGAAAAATACTTTTTTTTTTTTTTTTTCTAGTAAGGACTAAAGAGCTTATCAGATCTGTAACCCTAGCTTTCTGATAATAAAAGTCACATCTTTTTCTGATGAGATAAATTGTTACCATTTTTGTTGTTGTTGTTGTTGGAAGAAAGAGCTATTTCATCATGAAAATGGCAAGTTTTCTCTGAACATATTTTAACTGCTGGAAGGAATGACACGAAAGCCAGTCAGCAACTGTAGCACACCTAAATTTCCTGGAAGAACAACATCAAATCCCAGAAGTTGAACAGACTTCTTTCTCAATGCTCCTCTTTTGCTTACTGTATTCTTATCTACTTTGGTGGCCCAAGGCTGTAGCTCCCATCCAATGCAGTGAAAAAACTTCTTTTACCATCAAGATGGTGGCTGACTAAGAGAGGCAGTTCACACAACACAAAGACAGGGTTGGTCAAGAGCATCTGGACAAGGACATAACAGGGTTGGGATTACAGGACTAAGAGGGTGCATAGTGGGTAACAGTTATCAATCTAGAATCAATAATTTAATAGAAGAAATACAAATGATGCAAAGTTTGACCTTAAAGGCAATGGTCTGGAATAAATGGATCATGGCAAATTAAGAGGATTACTTTTTTTTTCTTTTTCTTTTTCTTTTTTTTTTTTTTTTTGATGGTTGAGGCTTAATGTACAAAAATGGTACAGAAATGAAAAGGAGGTTCAGATGCACCTATACCCAGATAAATTTTAAGCAAGAATCTCAAATTTGGGATCTGAACCTCCAAAGTAGAAGATTTTAAGATTCACTTATCAAGATGATTAAATTAAAGAGTCAGATTTTAGTTAGGTAAAGGATATATTTCATGATTTGTAAGTGTATATTTACATTTGTAGGTGTATCTGTGCCCAACGTAATTTATTTTTTCATAGATTCAAACATGTTACCTGTCAAATAATGGGGCCCAATCCATGACAATCCTTCAGATAAAAAGACAGATAGAACACAGTCCAGGGTAGTCCAACTCCCCCTCCCCCCCCAAACAGCATGTTAATAAAGGGAGCCAGATATCACAGAGGCTGCAGACCCACATTTGATATTTTGTAATATCTGCCACAACAGATCCATATAAAGAAATTACAAGAAATGACTGAAATTCTTTGCCTTTTGTTGATTTGAATTACAGATGTAATATGACTTTAAAACAACTTGTGTGTGTTTGTGAGTGTTTATATATTACTTGTGACAGGCAGAAACAGAACCAAATATTATGTATCAGGACCAAGGCCAAATAAATGGAAAATGTCAGAACTAACTGGAAGCTCAGGATGAATTATATCAGTTCTTTAGGGAACTCTGGGGTATTTCTAGAGGATATTTCCATTTTAGATCCCATGACAATAAACTCCATATAAGTCATCAAATAAATAAATATAGCACTGTATAATCTGAATCTATATTATTTGAGAAATGGTTTTCTTTCAGGGAAGCATGCCTTCTGATTTTGAATAACATAGTTCCCAAATCTCTAGATTTTAACTTATTGCTTTAAAACATGCAGTCAGCTAGACTAACAATGAAAGAAACAGTATTATATCAGATGAAGATAAATTATGAATATAGTTAGAATATAGACTATAGACATATATAATGGCCACTATGTGCCAGGTAATGTTCTAACCACTTTACAGATATTATCTCATTTGATCTTCAAACAATCCTAGAAGGTAGGTGGTGTTATTATTTCCATTTTATAGATGAGGAAACTGAGGCAAATAGAAGTTAAGTTATTTTCTTAGGGTCACATGGCTAGGTTAAGTATTTGAGGAAGGATTTGAACTTTGGTCTTATTTCTTCCAAGCCCAAAATTGTATCTATTGTGCTACCTTGCTGTCTCTGAATGAATATAAAGAATGAAGAATATTAAGAAAATGTTATTCTTTTAGACTTTGTGTAAAAAAGATAGTGACTAGGGCAGTCACAAAATGCATGATAAAATGCATGATAAAAATTGCCAATTCTGCCTTGCTACTTCCAGAACACCTCTGAAGTTCTTTTGCTCCAGAGTAGTATGAAAATATCTGATGCTAGCTGCCAGGGACATCAATGCAACTGAGAGGGATTTCCTTGCCCCAAGCCAAATGTCAAGTATGCCTAGAGGAATTTCCACTGGAGGTAGGGGAAAGGGAAAAGAGAATAGAATGGGTTAAAAAAAGTGGTCTTTTCCCTAAAGGACAAATTTCTGTGCCAATTGGATGTGGTTATGAACTCAACAAAAGAATTGAAGATAATATTGATTGAATGATTAGTCTCAATTACCTGCGCAATCTCACAAAAGTGTGATAAAATTCTTTGAGACAGTAGAATCCCTGGCTCCAATAGGGAAGTAGGCTCTAGTAAATTATAGCAGTTCAGAGGAAAAGGAGGAATCCAACAGCAATTGTCAGCCATTTTGAGAAGAAACAGCAAATGGTGACCTCAGAAACAGAAAAGTACAACAGCTTTATAGGCAGAATGGAGCAGTGGTGAGGCAAAAATGGCTCCTGGTGAAGAAGGTTCCGCATATGCATACCCAGGGGTCCTGGAGCTTTTCAGAGAATATTTCTATTTTCACTAGAGGCATAGAAACCCTTGGAAGATGGTAGAGTAGTCTGGATCAGGGGATTTCTCCTTTTTGTTAACATTGTTATTTTAAATTAGATGGTTAATTAGTCAATGAGTATTTATTAAGTGTGCACTAGTCACTGTGATGTTGATATTATGCATTAAATGTTGAATACATCAATTATGAAGTCACTAGACTTGATGCTTGTTATACCAACTGCCAGCCAACTCAAGTCAATAAGTTAATAAGGATTTATTAAGCATGTGCTATGTGCTAGGTACTCTGCTAAATGTGAGACTACTAGTTATTTAAAAAATTAGATATCCCTCTTCTCTCTCCACACATTCACACAATCCCTCTTGTCCAGAAACATTCTCATACTACATCAACCTTTCAAAGTTTTAATTTTTCTTCAAGGCTTCACTTGGTGACAACTCCATGAAGGGTCAGAAGGTTTGAATCCTGGTTCTGTGACTTCCTCTTTGACTTTGGACAAATCGGTTTAAATAGTACAGGTCTCTGTTTCACTTACAAAATTTTCCTTTTCTGGTTCTAAATCTTTGATCCTAAATAAAGAATTTCTTGAAATCTTTTCCTCTCTCTCAAAAAAATTATCCTTGGGAGCAGCTAGGTGGCACAGTGGATAGAGCACCAGTCCTGAATTCAGGAGGACCCAAGTACGGATCTGGTCTCAGACACTTAACACTTCCTACCTGTGTGACCCTGGGCAAGTCACTTAACCTCAACCTCAAAAAAAAAAAAATTACCCTTGTATTTATTTCTATTCTTTAAATAAAATGTCCTTGAAGATAGAGATTGTTTTATTTTTGGATTTGTATTCCTAACCTCAAATCAAGGTGATATGGGCTCAAGTGTAACCTCTTACACATGCGTTTAACCTCTGTGCTACAGACAATCTTGTAAATAAAGAGGGAGTTTTCTTACTGACCATTCCCTATACTAGTAAAATTTCAGGTCTAGATAAAACAAACAAACAAACAAACAAACAAACCCAAATGTATTTCTTACCTTGCAAATAGTTGATTCTTAATAAGTAGTAATAATAAGCATTTTTTGCAACTGAAGTTTTGGTGTTTGCATAAAAACAAAGACCTATGCTCTCCAAAATTTGCTCTTCTTTGTTTCAGTGGGTTATCAGAAATAACTCTAGATCACTGAAAGTGAAGGTTTTTTTCCCCTTTAGTCTACTTCAAAGGGCAAAACTAAAAAGAAGAGCAATGTTATTTTGTATGATTCTAAGTGAGTTGTTACTTGAGGATCCAGTAAGATGGTAGGCTCTGTAAGGACAGAATTTGTATCACATATGTATCCTTCATTTTTTACAAGATCTAGGTATTCAGTAGGGAATTAATGAATCTTTGTTGAAAAGTGATTTGAGATAATTCATAAACATTTAATATTTTCTTTGTATTATGGTATATATTCCTATATATTTATGTGATAGAAACCTAGGCCTGTATACCTGAGCACTGTAGTCACATAATAGCCTGCTACGATTAAAGAATTTTTATCACACTTGATGTAATATTGCCTAGGCAGTGAACCTGTTTTCCTTTTTCTTGATCTTTTTTTCTGGACACACAAGACCATATAGGCTTACAATGGCCTGTGAAGAATACTTCCTTTAGACACTAAGATGGTTGAATAAACATATAACATCATTGTATGCTTCTACATGTTTAAATGTTGAACAATAAAGAACATTTTTTGGCTATGTTAACTTGTGTAGATAATTATATGACATCATTCTAATGAGCAACAATAATTCCCATAGTTATATAGGATAAAGATCTGGATCAAAATATTCTAATATTCAGTGACATACAATCCTTTTAGGATTGCAAAATGACTTCTAAGGCCATATATTCCTAAGTCTTTCTTTACGTATTTATTATTTTTTTAAATGGTGGCCTAGTTCATAGAAGGCTAGACTTGGATTTAGGGAGACTTGGATTTAAATCTTTTCCCAACATTATTAATTCTTGTGAGATTTGTTAGGAAGAACTTTCTCTTCCTTTCTCTACCAATGAAATGAGTTTAAAGTCCTAGAATCCCCACTGGAATTTAAATGGGAATGAAAAGCAAATTCTAACACTAAAGAAGAGAGTAGGATTCAACCCCCACTTGAAACTACTGATTTAAGAAGATGACTGTTCTAGGTTCCAAAAGGACTTGGTAACTGAAATACAAGATTCTGGAAAGATGCAGATTTCTTTCCTAATAGAGAGGAAAATTGTTCAGGATACATGGAATGTGCTCTGGAAAATGACTGGATACGTTAAAGATCTATCTTTCCTCTAAAAGGCCAGATGTTTAGGATCATACTTTTAGACCTTATTTACATTCCCTCTTAGGACATTGGAGGAAAAAAGGGTCATAGGAACATACTTCTAGAATTAGAAAGAACCTCACAAATCACACATCTCATTTTACAGATAAGGAAACTTAGGGTTAGAGAGCTTAAATGACTTGTCTAATATTATGCACATAGAAAGTGTTGGAGATGAGATTTGAACACAGTTCTCCAGTTTTCTTGTTGCTTTTTGACATCTGGGGGAAATAGAATGTCTGGAGTGTCCAGGGAGGACTAGTACTTCTGATGTAAAGACTTGACAAGCTCTTCTCAGGGCAGCCTATCCAATTGTGACCAATTTCATCCAACTTTCACTTTAACTCCAAGAAGCTATATAGCAAATGTACTTTGGTAAATCATGTTAGCAGACAGCCTAAACCAGATTGAGAGTAATCAATGAGCCTCTAGCCCATTGCTGAATTAGGGAAATATCTACTCCAATCATGAGAATTCTCCTGATGGAATGGATGGATGGGAACAATTTGATCCAATGGCCATGAAGGCTGCTGAAGCAGATGTTGTGGAACACTTAGAGCTTGATCAGATATTGAAGATGTCAAGATGTCCGTTGCATCCTGGGAAACATAACAATTATCCTGACTTATGTCTTGCCACTGGACTTTGATGATTTTGGCAGAGAGAGAGTGAGGCTGTTGACTTTCTGTGATTAAGATTAAATGACTTGCTCAAGTTTTAAAATATCAGTGGTAGAATTTGAATCCAGGTCTTTTGATTCCAGAGACAATACCCTTTTCCCTTGAGATCAAGCTAAAAAGGGATGACGGAACCTATTCTTCCTCTTATGGAGAAATATTAGCTCAGCTAAAGTTCAAACTAAGTAGGTGGCAGCAATGAAAACAACACAGAAATCCTAACTCTAAATAAAAAAGTAAGATTTACCCCTTTCCAAACAGGGAGGTCAAGAGACAGATTCTATCCAAATAGCCTCTGATTTAGGTAATTGATCTACCCAAAGAAAAGTGAGATATATAAGTAGGGAGCACTAAAAGATGGTAGCAAAGTGTATGCTACCAGGGAAAACAGGCTAAGAGAAAACTGCCATGATATCACTAGAACCACAGATATAAACAGATATAAACTACAGGTACTGAGGTTTGAGTTGCTCTTCCAACCATGTGTTCTGGCCATATATATTTTCCATGTCCTTCTCTATTTATTGCATGTATTAGATGTATCCTATATGTGTGAATCTCAAGTGTGATACTTATGTGTAGTCATGCTTCCCATTTAAGGTATTTGCATTTGTGGGAAAGTGTACTCTGTTATTGTGTGTGTGTGGGGTGTTCTATTTTTACTTTTCTTATTATGCTAGTTCATTAAATACCTTCTTTGCAATAATTGTGTTACACTGCTGATTAGTGAATATATACACTGATGGGGACTTTTTAGTTAGCTTTGAGTGGAACAAGACCCAATTAAGAGTACTTTCAAGCTGGGATATTTTTTCAGAAAAGCCCAATATGTGTCTTGGAAGGTACACAAAGTTAAGTTAATGTATGATAAGTATTTTGTAATCTTTCAAACTTAGAAATATTATGTAAATTGAGTTATGATTAGTATAAAACACAAAATTTCTCAAAGCATATGAAGCAATAAGCATGGAACTAGTTAAACAAAATCAAACCATGAATATTTAATAAATATTGACTCAAATAAATACTGGGCCTTAAAATGTCCCGTAGTCCTCACCTGGAACATTCCTCTACTCACAGACTTTATTTATTTCTTTAGCCTATGAACAGCACCAAATAGAATATTCAAACCTCATTTTTGTCCCACAATACTTCTTAACAGGATCACAGTGAACCAGCTGTCCTTAAAAGAAAGCTCGAAATAACTGAAACACAATCAATTAGCAATGCAGTAATGATTTTATTATTAAGTTAAAAGTTAAGTTAAAAGAAAGTCATTTGATGTTCTGAATGATTTGTTGTCTTTTCCAAATCTCAGAGTGTTTCAATTATGCCTTTTTTTTTTTTTTTTTTTTTTACTTTTTTCCTTTACCAATTACAGAAAATTGTGTCTGCTCTTATTCCCCATTGGATAGGAATCTGGTTTGTTTTGAGAAAGACTTTTTAAGGGGAGCTGAGGATGTGGATTATTAAAATGCTTTTAATGATTGGAAAACTGAAAAGATGACTCCATGGGAGCTGCCTTCAAAGCAAGGATGAATCCATATCTTTAAATTATGACAAATAATTCCAATTTTGAGAGCTTCACTGGTTACTTCCTGGGAGACTTGTTAAACATTTATTTTTCTGTCCTAGAGGAGATTTTGTTTCTTTTGGGAGCCCACAGCTTCTGATAAGATCTTGATATCTTGGCCTAAGAACATCTAAGAATAGAAACCATGGGACACTACAACTTGAATTTTTAGTTTCTGAAGACAGGAAGGATGATATCAGAAGCTAAGTTGTACCTGAGAAAGAGGTGACCTTTCTTTCCTAGAAGATTACTATGTATGAGCCCTGCTACTTCAAATTGCTGAATTAGATTAGAATCCATTTTCATCCTATGGGTTATGATCTACAGTTAATGATTTATTTATTTACCCAGGATTTAGCCAAATATTCATAGTTAAAAGTTCTCAAGAGTATAGAAAAGCAAAAGATAAAGGCTGTGTGCTAAGGGAATAGCACTGGGTTGTAAATAAGCAAGGCAGCTTCCAAGCTGTTACTCTCAAAATTCACTTAGTGTTTAAAGACCACTCAGAGGCTTGCTCTGAGTTTTCAATACTCTGAGTTCAGTGAGGGCAAAGCTTAAGTCCTGCTGAGAGTTCTCCTATTCTTCCCATTTTCCCATCACCATCTGCCAAGATGGAATTATTTATTTTTGTGAAAGATGAGTTAGGTGAGTGATTAATCTTTATTGTCAAAGAAAAAAAGAAGTGTAGCCTTTCCTTTTGAAACTGTCTTGGCTTCTGGCTGTGGGTGAAATGACTTGGAAGATTGGAAATGCTTCTATTTTGGGTCATTCATTCAACCTCTCTGATAACCAAAAAGGGTACCATGTGGTTATATCCTTGTGCTCACCCGTGGCTAAATAAATCTATATGGCTCCTCCAGTTTGACTTTTTTCTGGTCACAGTGGTTGTTTCTGCCATCAGCATGGTTAGCCACTAAACAATTTATGTTCAAGTTAGTCTATTTCAGTTAATTTTAACAACAGAAATAACTGGATCTGGTCCAGTTAAGACTACCAAACCATTTAGTAATACCATTGAATGGTTGGCAATTGTGGTGTTGTGCTCTGTAGACTCAAAGGCAATTTGTCCCTTAAGGGAATAAAGGATAACAAATGCTTTTCAGGAACATGAGTGCAATAAATTTGGGTGAAATGATAGAATAATAACATTGCAGTACTTTGTGGCTAATCCTGAGTCTTCCCAGAATGAAGGGAAAGAGGCACTGAAGAAGTTATGTTTTATTATATCCTTAGCTGGGCTTGTGCTTAAAAAGTAAAATAGTCTCTTAAGGACTATATGCACAGCAGGCTCTCAATCAATATTTGTTAAATGGTTTTTACTAAAAAAAAGTCAGTTTTTATCAAAAAGGGTATCCGAGCTGGACCTGTGGTGTCATTGGTATAGAGAATATAGGAAACTTTTAGTGCCAGTGCAGGCTGTGACCCCTTCTGAACCTCCAAAACTTAGAGCGTTCCCTAGAAAACTGAGAAGTTATATCCAGAATAACACAATAAGTATATGTTTGAAGTGGCACATGAACCTAAGTTTTCTTGACTAAGGCTTTATCACTATTTTAAAGGACATGAGATTAAGATTTTGCTGATCTATAAATAGGAAGTACCATCCATACTAGATGAATATCTTGGTCTTATCAAGAAGAAAAGGGTGAAACTAAGGAATTGTGACAAAATCTGATTAAGGAAATGAATTCTCCTATAGAAGATACAATAAATGAAGAGAATAAATGTTTACATAGCATCTTTTAGGTGCAGGCTATGTTAAGCACTTAAAACAACAACAAATACTATCTTATTTGATCATCACAACAACCCTGTTGCTATTATGATTCTCATTTTGCAATTGAGAAAACTGAGTTAAATAGAGATTACATGATTTGCCCAGTGGTTACAAAATTAGTAAATATCTGAGACCAGATTAGGTGGCACAGTGAATAGAGCACTGGACCTGGAATCAGAAAGGTAAGTTCAAAACTGTATTCAGACTTGTACTGGCTGTGTGATCCTGGGCAAGTCCCTTAACCTTCCTTGCCTCAGTTTCTTCATCTGTAAAATGAAACAGAAAAGGATAAGGCAAACCCTTCTAGAATCTTTGTCAAGAAAACACCCAATGGGGCCACAAAGATCTGGATATGACTGAAGATAACAACAACAATAACTGCAACAACTTACTGATTTGAGTCTCATTACTGTGTTCCCTAGGTCACCAATTGCCTCTTATTAAGAGTCTATAAGGACTATGGACTAGATTATCCTGATTAATTAACTATGTAAGTCATTCAAGTTTGTGAATAAAAAGGAAAATCTTTTGTTTATAGTATTTTAGTTTTCCAAATACATAAAAAGATAGTTTTCAGCATTCATTTTTGTAAAACTTTGTATTGCAGAATTTTCTCCTTCCCTCCCTTCCCTCCCCCTTACCAAAGACAGTAAACAATTTGATATAGGTTAAATATATATACAATTCTTTTAAACATATTTCCATGTTTGTCATGTTATGCAAGAAAAATCAACAAAAAGGTAAAAATACTATGCTTTGATCTCCATAGTTCTCTCTCAGCATGTGGATGAAAATTTTCATCCCAAGTTTAAGAATTGCCTTCAATAACCACATTGTTGAAAAGAGCCAAGTCCATCACAGTCGAACATCACATAATCTTGTTGTTACCGTCTACAATGTTCTTTTGGTTCTACTCACTTCTCTCAGCATCAGCATCAGTGTCTTTCCAGGCTTTTCTAAAATCAGCCTGCTAATCATTTACCATAACTTATTCAGTCAATCCTCAAGTGATAGATATCCAATCTGTTTCCAGTTCTTGCCACTACAAACAAGGCTGCTATAAACATTTTGCATATATTTTATAATCTCTTTGTAAAGTGTCTAGTAAAGACACTGATGGATCAAAAGGTATACACTGTTTGATAACCTTTTGGGCACTGAGGATATCTCTAAGAGTCAAAGAGTCTGCTATTTCTGTAGTAGAGTTACACTAAAGGCCCTGTTCAATGTCCCATTGACCAATTAAGGAAGAAATATGCCCTTCACTTGACAATTTTGTTCACTTATCAAATAATCTTGAAGAATCAATATAAAAGATGATGACCCATTTCTTCTTATCTGTAAAAGGAAACACTGCTCATGGAGGTAGAGAATTGAAATAAGTCCAGTTATTTTCCTTTCAACCATATATGAATAATGCTGGAAGAGTCAGTGAAAAGGGTGGGTAAATAGAGATGTTTAATTCTTGAAATGTGTATCTCATCTTAAAGAAGGGAAAGGGACCTGTATGTGCAAGAATGTTTGTGGCAGCTCTCTTTGTGGTGGCCAGAAACTGGAAACTACGTGAATGCCCATCAATTAGAGAATGGCTGAATAAATTGTGGTATATGAATATTATGGAATATTGTTGTTCTGTAAGAAATGACCAACAGGATGATTTCAGAAAGGCCTGGAGAGACTCACATGAACTGATTCTGATTGAAATGAGCAGGACCAGGATTTCATTATATACTTCAGTAACAATACTATATGATGATTAATTCTGATGGACATGGCTCTCTTTAACAATGAGATCAACCAAATCAGTTCCAATAGAGCAGTAATGAACTGAACCAGTTACACCCAGCGAAAGAACTCTGGGAGATGACTATGAACCACTACATAGAATTTCCAATCCCTCTATTTTTGTCTGCCTGCATTTTGGATTTCCTTCACAGGCTAATTGTACACTATTTCAAGGTCTGATTCTTTTTGTACAGCAAAACAACTGTTTGGACATGTATACATATGTTGTATTTAATTTATACTTCAACATATTTAACATGTATTGGTCAACCTGCCATCTGGGGGGGTGGGGAAAGGAAGGAAAAAATTGGAGCAAAAAGTTTTGCAGTTGTCAATGTTGTAAAATTACCGATGCATATATCTGGTAAATAAAAACTATTAAAATATATAAAAAAAGAAATGTGTATCTCAGAACTACTTTCTTATATGGTGGCTCCATTAGTTAGTAAACGTTATTTTGTACTACTGGATGGATAAGACCTGAGATAGATTTAGTGATCATCTGTGTTGATCATTCTTGAATCTACTGATTCAGTCCACACCTTTCTACTGACTTCTTCAATTAGATATCTAGAAGTAGATATCACATATATGATCTGTGTGTCCAAAACTGAACTCATTATCTTTCCACTCAAATGTTCCCCCCTTTCAAACTATTACTGTTGAGATTATCACCATCATTCCAGTGACAGCCTTACTATCTAGGTGCCATTTGAACATCTCAATCAAATCCAATTTTTCCCAAGGCCTATTGATTTCACTTTTGTGACATCTCTCAAATATCTCCCTTTCCTCCTTCTGACATTGCCTCTATTCCAGTATGGGCTGTTCCTCCTCAAGCCTAAAGTTTTGCAATAATCTGCTAGTGGGTCTGCCTGCCTCAAGTCTCTTTTCAATCCAGGTCACCCTCTATTCAGACATCAAAGAGATTTTTTGAAAATGCAGGTCTAACCATGTCATCCTTTTATCCAATAAACTCTAGTGTCTCCCCATTGCTTTCAGGATCAAATATAAAATCTTCTGTCTGGCATTCAAAACTCTTCTTGTGCTAATTCCCCCTTTCAGTTTTCTTATACCTTATATTCCCTCGTGTATGCTGGCCTCTTTGCTGCTCCTTGAGCATGGTGCTGTATCTCTCAGCTCTATTTTTATTTATGGTTTCCCATACCTGGAATGCCTTCTCTTCTTGTCTCTGCTTCCTGATTTCCTTCAAATCCCACCTTCTACAGGAAACCTTTTCCAATTCCTCTTAATCTTAGTGTCTTTTCTCTATTTATGATTCCCAATTTATTCAGTATATAGATTATTTGTATGCAATTGTGAAATGGGCTGCCAGAGATAGACAGCTCAGACCAGATTATTCAATTTAAAGCATCATTTATTAGCCATCTGGCGACTGACCCCACTAGACAGGCTAGTAGAGATCAGCCTCGAACCTTTAGCAAGGTACACTTTTTTTTTTTTTTTTTTTTTTAAATTTATTTTTATTTATTTTTTTTTTAAATTTTTTATTTTATTTTATAATTATAACATTTTTTGACAGTACATATGCATGGGTAATTTTTTACAACATTATCCCTTGCACTTACTTCTATTCAGATTTTTTTCCCTTCCTCCCCCAACCCCCTCCCCCAGATGGCAAGCAGTCTTATATATGTTAAATATATTACAGTATAATTTAGATACAATATATGTGTGTAGAACCGAATTTTTTGTTGCACAGGAAGAATTGGATTCAGAAGGTAAAAATAACAGTTTACATTCATTTCCCAGTGTTCCTTTTCTGGATGTAGCTGGTTCTGTCCATCATTAATCAATTGGAATTGGATTAGTTCTTCTCTATGTTGAAGAAATCCACTTCCATCAGCATACATCCTCGTACAGTATCATTGTTGAAGTGTATAATGATCTTCTGGTTCTGCTCGTTTCACTCAGCATCAGTTGATGTAAGTCTCTCCAAGCCTCTCTGTATTTCTCCTGTTGGTCATTTCTTATAGAACAATAATATTCCATAACATTCATATACCATAGTTTACCCAACCATTCTCCAATAGATGGACATCCATTCATCTTCCAGCTTCTAGCCACTATGAAAAGGGCTGCCACAAACATTTTGGCACATACAGGACCCTTTCCCTTCTCTAGTAGTTCCTTGGGGTATAAGCCCAGTAGTAGTATGGCTGGGTCAAAGGGTATGCACATTTTGATAACTTTTTGGGCATAATTCCAGATTGCTCTCCAGAATGGTTGGATTCTTTCACAACTCCACCAACAATGCATCAGTGTCCCAGTTTTCCCACAGCCCCTCCAACATTCATCGTTATTTGTTCCTGTCATCTTAGCCAATCTGACAGGTGTGTAATGATACCTCAGAGTTGTCTTAATTTGCATTTCTCTGATCAATAGTGATTTGGAACACTCTTTCATATGAGTGGAAATAGTTTTAATTTCATCATCTGAAAATTGTCTGTTCATATCCTTTGACCATTTATCAATTGGAGAATGGCTTGATTTCTTATAAATTAAAGTCAATTCTCTGTATATTTTGGAGATGAGGCCTTTATCAGAACCTTTAACTGTAAAATTTTTTTCCCAATTTGTTACTTCCCTTCTAATCTTGTTTGCATTAGTTTTGTTTGTGCAGAAACTTTTTAATTTGGTGTAATCAAAATGTTCTATTTTGTGATCAATAATGGTCTCTAGTTCTCCCTTGGACACAAACTCCTTCCTCCTCCACAAGTCTGAGAGGTAAACCATCCCATGTTCCTCCAATTTATTTATGATTTCGTTCTTTATGCCTAAATCTTGGACCCATTTTGATCTTATCTTAGTATGTGGTGTTAAATCTGGGTCCATGCCTAGTTTCTGCCATACTAATTTCCAGTTTTCCCAGCAGTTTTTGTCAAATAATGAATTCTTATCCCAAAATTTGGGATCTTTGGGTTTGTCAAAGATTAGATTGCTATTTTTATTCACTATCTTGTCCTGTGAACCTAACCTATGCCACTGATCAACTAGTCTATTTCTTAGCCAATACCAAATGGTTTTGGTGACTGTTGCTTTATAATATAGCTTTAAATCAGGTACACTTAGACCACCTTCCTCTGACTTTTTTTTCATTAGTTCCCTTGCAATTCTCGACCTTTTATTCTTCCATATGAATTTTGTTGTTATTTTTTCTAGGTCATTAAAATAGTTTCTTGGGAGTCTGATTGGTATAGCACTAAATAAATAGATTAGTTTGGGGAGTATTGTCATCTTTATTATATTCGCTCGGCCTATCCAAGAACACTGAATGTCTTTCCAATTATTTAAATCTGACTTTATTTTTGTGGCAAGTGTTTTGTAATTTTGCTCATATAATTCCTGACTCTCCTTTGGTAGATATATTCCCAAATATTTGATACTATCGACTGTTATTTTGAATGGAATTTCTCTTTGTATCTCTTGCTGTTGGATTGTGTTGGTAATGTATAAAAATCCTGAGGATTTATGTGGATTTATTTTGTATCCTGCGACTTTGCTAAAATTCTGAATTATTTCTAATAGCTTTTTAGCAGAGTCTTTGGGGTTCTCTAAGTATACCATCATGTCATCTGCGAAAAGTGACAATTTGATTTCTTCATTTCCTACTCTAATTCCTTGGATCTCTTTCTCGGCTCTTATTGCCAAGGCTAGAGTTTCTAGTACTATATTGAATAGTAATGGTGATAGTGGGCAACCTTGTTTCACTCCTGATCTTACAGGGAAAGGTTCTAGTTTATCACCATTACATATGATGTTTACTGAAGGTTTTAAATATATGCTCCTTATTATTTTAAGGAATAGTCCATTTATTCCTATACTCTCAAGCGTTTTTAGTAGGAATGGATGTTGGATTTTATCAAATGCCTTTTCTGCATCTATTGAGATGATCATATGGTTTTTATTAATTTGATTATTAATATGGTCAATTATACTAATAGTTTTCCTAATATTAAACCAGCCCTGCATTCCTGGTATAAATCCCACTTGGTCATAGTGTATTATCCTGGGGATGATTTTCTGAAGTCTATTTGCTAATATCTTATTTAAGATTTTAGCATCAATATTCATTAAGGAAATTGGTCTATAGTTTTCTTTCTCAGTTTTCGATCTACCTGGTTTAGGTATCAGTACCATGTCTGTGTCATAGAAGGAATTTGGTAGGACTCCATCAATCCCTACTTTTTCAAATAGTTTATATAGCATTGGAGTTAGTTGTTCTTTAAATGTTTGGTAGAATTCACCTGTAAATCCATCTGGTCCTGGGGACTTTTTCTTAGGAAGTTGGTTAATAGCTTGGTCTATTTCTTTTTCTGAGATGGGACTATTTAGACTACTTACTTCTTCCTCTGTTAATCTGGGCAAGCTATATTTTTGAAGGTATTCTTCCATTTCATTTAAGTTATCGAATTTATCGGCATAAAGTTGAGCAAAGTAGCTCCTAACTATTGTTCTAATTTCCTCTTCATTAGTGGTGAGTTCACCCTTTTCATTTTCAAGACTATCAATTTGCTTTTTCTCTTTCCTTTTTTTAATCAGGTTTACTAAGGGTTTGTCTATTTTGTTGGTTTTTTCATAAAACCAACTCTTAGTTTTATTAATTAATTCAATAGTTTTTTTACTTTCAATTTTATTAATCTCACCTTTTATTTTTTGAATTTCAAGTTTTGTGTTTGTCTGGGGGTTTTTAATTTGTTCCTTTTCTAGCAATTTTAGTTGTAAACCCAATTCGTTGGCCCTCTCTTTCTCTATTTTATGCAGGTAGGCCTGTAGAGATATAAAACTTCCCCTAATTACTGCTTTGGCTGTATCCCACACATTTTGGTATGATGTCTCATTATTGTCATTTTCTTGGGTGAAGTTATTAATTATGTCTATGATTTGCTGTTTTACCCAATCATTCTTTAGTATAAGATTATTTAGTTTCCAATTATTTTTTGGTCTATTTTCCCCTGGCTTTTTATTAAATGTTATTTTGATTGCATTATGGTCTGAAAAGGATGCATTTACTATTTCTGCCTTACTGCATTTGATTTTGAGGTTTTTATGCCCTAGTATATGATCAATTTTTGTATAGGTTCCATGAACTGCTGAGAAGAAAGTATATTCCTTTCTGTCTCCATTTAGCTTTCGCCAAAGATCTATCATATCAAACTTTTCTAGTATTCTATTTACCTCTTTGACTTCTTTCTT
Organism: Sminthopsis crassicaudata; assembly: GCF_048593235.1. Classification (NCBI taxonomy): domain Eukaryota; kingdom Metazoa; phylum Chordata; class Mammalia; order Dasyuromorphia; family Dasyuridae; genus Sminthopsis; species Sminthopsis crassicaudata. The sequence goes on from NC_133622.1 coordinate 122,663,050, forward strand.
ATTTATTTTGTGGTTTGATTTATCTAATTCTGAGAGTGCAAGGTTGAGATCTCCCGCTATTATAGTTTTGCTATCTATTTCCTCTTGCAGCTCTCTTAATTTCTCTTTTAAGAATTTAGATGCTGCACCACTTGGTGCATACATGTTTAATATTGATACTGCTTCACTATTGATGCTTCCCTTTAGCAGGATATAATGCCCTTCCTTATCTCTTTTAATTAGATCAATTTTTGTTTTTGCTTGATCTGAGATGAGGATGGCTACTCCTGCTTTTTTGGTTTTGCCTGAAGCATAATAGATTCTGCTCCACCCTTTTACTTTTAGTTTGAATGTCTCATCCTGTTTCAGGTGTGTTTCCTGTAAACAACATATAGTAGGATTCTGACTTTTAATCCAGTCTGCTAACTGCTTCCTCTTTATGAGGCAGTTTGCCCCATTCACATTTATGGTTAGAAGGACTAATTCTATATTGCTTGCCATCCTATTAACCCCTGCTTATGCTTTTCCCCTTTCCTTCCCTTTTACCCTCCTATCCAGTATTAAACTGGTAAACACCACTTGCTTTTCACAGCCCTCCCTTTTTAGGATCCCTCCCCCACCTTAAAGATCCTCCCCTTATTTTACCCCTTTTCCTCGAAATTACTGTATTCCCTTCCCCTTAGCTTACTCCTTCCCTTTCACTTTTCAATGAAGTGGAAGAAGTTTCACCATAAATCGAATATGTCTATTGATACACGATATGTTCATCTCCCTCCTTTCTTTCTCTCAGATATAATAGGTTACCTTTGCCTCTTCATGAGATGTAGTACCACCACTTTACACTTTTTTATGATATAATCTCCTTTCCACCTCTAGTTTCTAAGACAAATTGTACATATGTTCTTTACATATTTTTTTGACAGAAGTATAGTTCTCAAGATTTCTTTTTACCTTTTTTAGAAGTCTCTTGAGTTCTGTATTTGAAGATCAAACCTCTTATGTAGGTCTGGTTTTTTCATCAAAAATAGATGGAATTCATTTATTTCGTTAAATGTCCATCTTCTTCCCTGGAAAACGATGCTCATTCTTGCTGGGTAAGTTATTCTTGGCTGCATACCAAGTTCCTTAGCCTTTCGGAATATCATGTTCCAGGCCCTGCGTTCTTTTAATGTGGATGCTGCTAGATCCTGTGTTATCTTTATCGTGGATCCTCCATATCTGAATTGTTTTTTTCTAGCAGCTTCCAATATCTTTTCCTTTGTCTGATGGTTCTTGAACTTGGCCACTATATTTCTTGGCGTTTTGATTTTAGGGTCCCTTTCAGTAGGTGATCGATGAATTTTCTCAATGTCTATTTTACCCTCTGTTTCCAAAACGTCTGGGCAGTTCTCTTTGATAATTTCCTCGAAAATGGTGTCCAAGCTCTTTTTTTCCTCCCATTTTTCAGGGAGTCCGATTATTCTCAAATTGTCTCTCCTGGATCTGTTTTCCAGGTCTGTTGTCTTTCTGGTAAGGTACTTGACAGTCTTTTCAATTGTTTCATTTCTCTGGTTTTGCTTGACTCCCTCTTGGTTTCTCCTTGAGTCATTCATTTCTACTTGTTCCAGTCTAATTTTCAATGATGTATTTTCTTCACTCACTTTTTTTATATCTCTTTGTAATTTTCCAATTGTGTTTTTATCCTCTATGGAATTTTTTTCCATTTTATCCATTTTATTTTTTAGAGAGCTGATTTCTTTTTCCAGCTCTCTAATCCTGTTTTCCTTGGAGTTGTTTATCTTTTCCAGCTCACTAATCCTGTTTTCCTTGGAGTTGTTTACTTTTTCCAGATCACTAATCTTGTTTCTCAATGATTTGATTTCTTTATCCATTCTGTCTTTGAATGCATGGGATGACTTCTCCAGGCTCTCTTGCCAAGCTTCCCTTTCCTTTTCCCATTTCTCTTCCAGCTCTCTTGTGAGAGCCTTTTTGATTTCCTCTATGAGGTTCTTTTGTATTGAGGAGCAGCTTATATCCCTCCCAGGGGATACATCTGGGGACATTCTGTTCCTAGTCTCCTCAGCATTTGAAGTCTGCTCCCTCTCCACACAGAAGCTGTCAATGGTTAGAGCCCTTTTGAATTTTTTGTTCATTTTGTCAGAGTAGGAATCAAAGAAAACAAACTGACAAGAGAAACAATTGGTCTGTTTTGCGGGGGATAGGGCTGGATGGTATTAATGGGCTTCCTCTACAGACTGGGGGTAGGGCAGCAGAGAGCCACTAACAGAACAGCAATGACTGTACTGAGTCTGCACTCTGAGGCTCTGAGAATGCACTGAGTCAGTCCAGGTGGGGGTTGGGGGTGGCCGGGCTCTGAGAGATGCTGGCTTTCTGGGGTTTTAATCTTCACCTCCAGTGTTTACACCCTCTCTGCTGCTCCTGGCTTGCTGCCAAGACGGAGTATCCACACTGGGGCAAAAGCCCTTTCGCAGAAACGGCAGAGATCACACCCCTCCCCCTCCGGTTTGAGCTGTGTGAGCTGCCTGTCTTGCTCTGGCTGTCTGCCCTCAGTCTGCGCCCAGTCTGATTGACCCTCCCCAGAGCAAACACAGACCTTTTCTGGCGACTTTCAAGGATGTCTTCTCTTGGTGATAATTTGTGGATTTCTTTCTGGGTCAAGCATTAAGTCAGAGGCTTGTCATGAAGTAAGTTCTGAGAGAAAACGAGGAGCTCAAGCAGCTGTCTGCCTCCACGCCGCCATCTTGGCCGGAAGTCTCGCAAGGTACACTTTTAAACCCATTTGCCACATCCTGGTACAGCTTTGCGGTTACAAATTTCGGAAATTACTGACACAGTTTCTCATTTACAATGTGGAAATGTCTGGACGAGAGTGAGCACACAACATAAACCTGTCGACATGTTTTGCAATGTTGTCCTGACTCTGTTAGACACACACTTCTCAGAAAATCTAGGGTCTCATGAACCGGGGTATAGGGCTCAGTCTGAACATAACACTTCCCTTAATTTAGTTTAAGCAACATTTTCCTGTAAGCCTGAGGCTCTTGACCCAGGGATGAGGGGGCCAGTCTTTTTCCCATTTCAGTATGCATGTTGTTTATCTACCCTCTCACCCATTTTCCTACGCCCACCACACATACCTTAAGTGTAGGGACTATCTTTTACTTTTCTTTTTACTCTGTTTTTAGCACATAGCAACTAATACATATTTATTGATAATAGAGGACTAAGGTGACTTACCTGGTGACTTCCAATCATGGTTAAAAAATCATGGGGAGGGTCCAATACAGACTTAGAGGAAGCAGTACTCTCATAGTTCATTCCTGTGATAACAGATAATTCCATGTATCACCCAAGACATAACTGATCGTTACTAAGGAAATTTTGGGGCAAGAAGAAAATTTATCTGGGGATAGGGGATCAAAGAAGGGGAGTAGATGGCATCCAAAGTTTAGGCTACTCTGATAATTGAGTACCAGTGAGGTGCCAGTATCCAATGGACTAAAATAAGCATGGTTTCATGAAGCTGAACGAATAGACTAAAGATTAGAAAGCCAATGTACAGGAACCATAGGAAGTTTTATTGTTTTTGCCTAATATTTCACCTGAATTGAAAATCTTATTCAATGACCTAATCTAGAATATTTTTCTTTTCAAAGACTCAACTCATTTTAAAGGAAAACTAAATAAAAAGTATTGTATGAGGGATTGTATTGCTGAAGATAAATTTAGAGTAGTAATTGGACAAGGGCAAGAGCCCTTTGATTAATTCAATTAACAGCAGTCTCCCAAATCCCCAAACCTTGACTGGAGTATAGGAATGATTCTCTAGGGTTCCTCAAAAATTAAGTAATTATTATTCTGTTTGATAAATAAAAACTGCTACCTAGATTATTTATTGTGGATTATAAATTTTATTTTTGAATCTCATAAATTGTATGTGGAAAATAACTTGGGAAGAGAGATTTTCAGAGACAGATTGTTGAATCATCAGCATAAAGATGACAATTGAATCCATAGTAGTTGATGAGCTCACCAAATACAGTAGCATAGAGAGAAAGAAGAGAAGAGAACTCATGAGAGAGTAAGCATTCCCATAATTGTTAGGTATTCCCTAGATTAAGATTCAGCAAAAGAGATTGAGAATGAGAAGTCAGATGTGGAGAAGCATCATGGTAAGAGTAGGTCACAAAAACCTGGATAGAAGAGAATATCAGGAAACAAGTTATTGACAGTATTAAAAGTCACAGAGAGGTCAAAAAGAAAGAAGAATGAGGAAAGTTGTCTAGAACAGTTTCATTTGAATGATGAGGCAAGAAGCCAGACTGTTGGGAGTTAAAGACAAAGTGAGAGGAAAGGAAGTGAAGACATCTATTGTAGTCAAGGAGTTAAGCCACAAAGGAAGGAGAGATATAGGATGATAGTTAATAAAATGGCTGGATTATATGAGAGGTGTAATTTTTTTTCTTCTTTTTTGAGAATGAAGAAAGCCATTGTAGGAATATTTTTAATCAGAAGAGAAGCAGCAAGTAATCAGAGAGAGACTAAAGAAAATGAGGATGATAGAAGGGGCAATTGTCTAGAGAAAGGATGAAATTGTATCAATTGTGCATTTAGATGGCTTTGCTTTGGCAAGGAGAAGGACTACCTCATTATTTGAGTCACGGATGAAAGCAAAGATAGAAAAGGAGAAGAGCCAATTAGTGGACATTTTTCAGTAAAAGGTATAAGGTAAGTATAAGGTAAAGTTCATCTGAGATTATAGGGGAAAGGGAAGGCATGGGAGAGGTGAGGAGGCATAAAAAACTTGGCAAATCCTGCTGTGTTGAGTGGGATAATGAGTTAGGGAGGTGTAAAAGGATTGCTTTTTTCAGTGCAGATTGCCCAGTTGAGATAGCATAAGATAAATTTGTAGTGTATGGTCTTTAGAATGGTCTTTTGAGGTTTTTGATATTCTTAGAAGCTGTATTACATCTCTTGGGAAAGCAAATCTGATCGTTAATCTGATTGAAATATAGTGAAGGTCACCTTTCCAAAGGTGAAGTCTCATCAATAACTTTGAGGAAGTCAGAAAACTTAGAAATCTCTCAATCTTTTTCACCCAGTGAAAAAGTTTATAGAGGATTCCAGGTTTGACTTTGGGCCTGTGCTATTGCTTCCTGAAACAACTTGTGTCTTACGGGGTCTGAGATAACTCCCTGTTGCATGGCTGGACATTGAGACTACCCCAAACCCAAGTTAATAGCATTTACAGCTCCAAGGTTTCTGGAGACCCTTGTTGGTGAAATGAGACTATGGTGGATGTGTGTATATGTACATGTGTGTGTATGTGTGTGTATGTGTAAATAATGTATAATTTGAGGTAAATTACATGTATTCTAATAATTGAGGAAATCTTTAGAAATGGGAAAGGCAATTTACTTCCATGTCACCTCTGCTTCTTCACATCTATAGTTTCTTTCAAAGCTCATTCCATTGCTATATGAGATCTTTCCTCATCCTAAGAACTGTTATTATACCTTTCTCTCAAAATCATGTATCTATTTTATAAATATCTATGTATCTATAAATCCATCCACATATATATATATACAGACACACATATATGCACATGTGTATGTGTGCATGTGAGTGTTGTTTCCCATGTCTAGGTTGGGAGTGCCTTGAGCACAAAGACTGTCTGATTTTTAGCTTTGTATTCCCAGTACTTAATAAATACTTTGCACATACTAGGCACTTGGTAAATTCTTGAGATGTATCAGGTCTCAGCAGAGATTCATTTGAGACTGGAGAAGAACAGGGTGACATATCATTAGCAGCATCTGTGAGCAGCTGAGTTAGTAACTCAAAATGAAAGGAATTTGCTGGAATTATGGAAAACAATAAGTTTATACTATCTCAGTTCAAATTGCTTCTGAAAAGTTAGGGTTGTGTTATTTTGCTTTTGTGTTTGTGACTTATCCTGGTTAATAACCTTGTATAAAATCTCTGGCTCCTCTTGCCTTCCTAATTTACTTCTACTAACTCACTTGGCTATCTCTAACCCCCTTTTCTGTATACTAAAATCAAAAGAAAATCCAAACCTGATTAAAAATTCTATCAATAAAAAATCAATGAACTCAGCTGGTACTTGGCACCCTTCTTTGATTGAGCAAACTTGTTAACCACTAAACACCTCAATGGCTTCTATAGAAGGCAGTGTTGACTAGCAGCCAAGTTAAGGGCATATTGAAGGAGTGGAAAATGGTATTAATTATCTGACAAAAAAGACTTTTTATAATAAAACAAAAGTTCACAATAGAGGAGGGACATTAATAAAATAGAAAAATAAGCTGCAAATTAATCAAATGTCACAAAATGTTGAGGGACTAGAAAGGTAATCAATGCCATGAGACAGCTTGCCAAGACTAATGTACACACAACTCATTTTCTTGTTCCCTATGGAGGGATGTGTTGGGCTATGACATTCACAAAGCACATCTGGTGGCCCTCCATGAAGTAGCTTGTTGTCAGACAGAGAAATTATTTTGTAAATCTTGTAGAGGAAAACAGCATTGCATTTTCCCAAGTCACAGTACATATGACAGAACAGTATGGAGGGAAGAGAGCTATTAAATGGGGTAGAAACGGGGAGAGACGGGGGAAATGCAATATCTGGAGATTCTTCCTTCCAAATGGAAAAAGTCTGGATTATAGTGCTGGAAACAGAGCTCTTAATCTGAAAGGAGATGCTCTGCAAAATATCAACTGAGGAAGATCAAATCTAAGAAGAAGTTTATAAAGATGACTGGTTCCTTGAACTTGTAGAAAAGCTATTATTGGAACCATTGTGATTTTTGTAGTGAATGTAGTCCACAAATATTTATTAAGTACTTACAGGGGATGCAATTCTTTAGTAGGCCTTTGAGAGTACACTTTTAAAAAGCCACTTTCTCTGCTTTCACGGAGCTTATAATATATTTGAGAACTAAAGGCAGATAGGCATATAACCAGATTAACCCTATGTATCTCAATACATAGTGGGGAAAAATATAATTTTTTTTAAAAAGGTGGTGAAGTGAAAGAGGAAACAGAGAATTCAGAAAATAAAGAATTTGTGGAAGATGAAATCCACAGTACCACTAAATGTACCTTTTGGAGGGAATACCTAGGACATGTCTGTCCCACTTCCTCCATGGAATAGAATAAGGTTCTTCTTACTCTGATTAACAAACTTAATAGGAATTTGGTAATTAACTACTATGTACAACATTGAACAAAATATGGAGGGAGATATAAAGAGAGCAGAAACTTTCCCTGCTCTTAAAGTGCTTATAATTTGGAATAGGAGATAAGACATATACTTAAATAACTGTAATACAAAGTTGAATATGAAAATAATATAAATGATTAAAATTATGAAAGATTATTTTTGGTTGAGATTTTGGGGAAAGTTTAATGGAAAAATTTATATTTGAGTTGGGCTTTGAATGATAGGAAGGAAAATAGTCCACTGGCTCGCTAAGGCAAGGAATATTGTCTCTTTTGCTAGATTGTACCTTTCTTGAGAATAATTGATGGTGTCTTATTCATCTTTGAATATTTCATAGTGTTTGTGATAGTATTCTATATATCCTGGCACCTAATAGATATTTGAATATAGATAGGTGAATAAATATTTTATGAATTAATCAATTGATGACAATGAAAGGAAACCTGAAGAATGACTGTGTCATCTTAGCTCATAATATAAAAGAAAGGCAATAATGGTCATGATCAGACATCTAGCCTAGAATAAGTAAAACAAAGAAAGGTGCTAATATAGCTATCTCATAATTTGGAATAAGAGATATGACATATACTTAAATAACTGCAATACAAAGTTGAATATGAAAATAATATGAATGATAAAAGTTATGAAAGATCATTTTTGCTTGAGATTTTGGGAAAGGTTTAATGAAAGAATTTATATTTCTGATCTTTTTACACTTTATTCTCTGACATCCTCTGTGATCCAGAGATATTGGCCTCCTTGCCATGAACAATATAATCCATCTCTTGGTTTTGACTATGCCCCATTGTAAAGGGTCATAGTCAGTGGGGAAACTCTGGGTGAGGTATAAGACCCTTCAGCCCAGAAGGAATCTGCTCTTCAGTTTATTGTACTGAGCTCCAGCCAGAACTTTCTACGTCTTCTTCTGATCAGGAGAGTATATAAGAGTCTGCGGGTTTGGAAATCTTAAGAGAATCTCTATCACATCTCAAATATCCATTCTAGGAAGACAGCAGACTTTTAAAATTATGATGAGAGATTTATACTTTTTAGCATGTAATCACTAATCACCATTATGTATCTGTCTCTTTTAGTTAACATTTATATAAACTTTGCAAAGTACTTTACAAATACATTATTTGATCCTCACAATAACCATTGAAGGTGAATGATATTCTTATAAGCCATTTTACAGTTGAGAAGATTGGAGCAGACAGAGAGTAAGCCCAAGGTCACAAAGGTCTGAGGCAGGATTAATCTCTAAGCATCTGATTTCAGGTCAAGAATTATCTACTATCCACTGACTTCTGAATATTTTGTACTTCCTACTAATTATTAATTTATTCTACAGAGCATGAAAGAGGACTCAACAATTTTGGATTCTGGATTTTACTTGGATAGGAAAAGATTCAAGCTGATATTTATAGATATTGTAATATATTATATATAATGCTTTATATATTCTAATATGATATGGAATTATTATATTACATATCAATTAATATATTACATATATAAGAATTATATAATAATATAATTATTAATGCTTTTTATATAATGTAGAATTATATTACATATCAATTAATATTATATAAGCAATATTATTAATATAATGGTACCAATGTTATATTGATATTATAATTATTATTTTAATGTAGCAATGTTATATGTAAATAGTTAATATATAGATACTAGATAAAGATATACATAGATAGATAAATAATTATACTAGTATAGGAGATTTTGTCTTTCTCCTAAGTGTCATGTTCTCTCTGCCAATCTCTTGATTGCAAATTATCACCTTTTCTTTGTAATATTGTGCTTTCCCTCAATTATTTTCTCCATTCTATCTAAGCCTTCATTCCTTTATATATGCCAGAAGGTAGAGCAGCATTTTCTAAGCTCTTCCATTATTTTCTTTAACAAAGAGACTAACTTGCATTTATATCAGAGTATATTTATATGTCTTCTGATGTAGTCAAAAGAATCATAACACCTGTTGGTGGTAAAATTACATAATCTTTCTGGGTATATCTTAATTTCCTCATTTGTCAAATGAGGGAGATGAAATGAACTCTAACATAAGTTTCCTAACCATTTTTTGGTGTCATATACTCTTTTAACAGAATGATGAATCTAAGGGATCCTTTTGCAGAATAATGTTTTTAAATGCATAAAATTAAATAAACAAGATGATAATGAAAATAATTATGTTGAAATAAAAATGCAATTTTTTTCTCACCCAAGTTCAAGGACTTCCTGAAATATATTTATAGATCCCATTGGGGATCTGTCGTCACATCAAGAACCCCTGATCTATGGTCTCTTCTAGTTCAGATACTATGATCTAATTCATGACTATCTCAGTTATGAAGATAAACAGCACATATATAGAAGGTTATTGGAACTGTTTATTTTTTAGTTTTATATTCAAACCATTCTTTTGTTGCTTCTGAAAATAGTCTATTTGCCATTTTTTCTTGATGCAGGTAAGGATCCTGAGTGTATGACAGCTTATGGATGTGGCATCTTACTAGATAAGATGAACTATATGATATCATGAGACACAGGATGACATCTTGAAGTCAAGAAGACCAGTGTTCAAGTTTCCTCTCTGAATAATAGTGGCTATGTAACCCTTGACCCATACTATCTCAAGTTATAGAAGAGGTTCTAAGCTGCATTGATAGAGAGAATTTGAAACATTAATCAAATTAGAGATTCTATCCTTTATTATATCTTGCAAACCAAACCAACAGGGCAAATACAGAATCCTTTGATACTTAAATTTTACACGTATTCTTGCTTCTTTTTTCCTTACCTATTTGTGATTGTATTGCTCAAAAATTATACTTTAACCTGCATTCAGATTTTGTCATTCCTCTCTTGAAGTGGATAGCATTTTTCATCTTGAGTCCTTCAGTATTGTCTTAGGTCACTGTATCCTTCAGAGTAGCTAAATCTTTCACAGTTGATCATCATTATAATATTTCTGTTAGCTGTGTACATATTCTCTTGGTTTTTCTTGCTTCACTGTGCATCAATTCATATGTCTTCTCTGTTTTTTTTCTTTTTTGAAGCATAGCATATATATATGTACATGCATATACATATATATGCATATATATATATTCCATCATAGTTAAATACCAAACTTGTTCAGTCTTTCTCCAATTGATAGTTTTATAAATATTTTTGTACAAATTTTCCTCCTTTTGTGATCTCTTTAGGATACAGAGGTAGCAGTGGTATTCCTAGATCAAAGGGTATGCACAGTTTTATAGCCCTTTGGACACATAAACTGAGACAAAAACTGAGAGTAAATCATCATTTAAATAGCACTTTAATGTATGTTGAGTGCTTTAAAAATACTATTTCATAAGCTGTGCGAGGCAGGTACTGTTATTATCCCCATTTTACAGATGAAGAAATTGAGACAGTGTCTTCTTCAGAGGCAAGTGTCTAAGACTGAATTTGAACTTATCTGCTTGATTCTAGGTCTAATATTCATTGTGCTAATTAGCTGCCTCTAGGAATTTGGTGGAGATGGAGGTGTTAAATCTCTTCTGAAAAGAGTGGTGTATCTAAGAATAAAGGCTAAGATAGTTATAGAGGGTTAGGATTAAAACAAATAAAAAAAAATTCTTAAAATGTTATGTTTACTTTACAAATGATTATTACATAGGATTGTTGGTAAAACATACATGAGTTAGAAAACTTTTTTACTTGCCAACAAGAAATAGCATTGTACTATTGTAATTTAAATTTCTTTCCAGTATTATGTAGACTCAAAATTTGAAAGATTTGTGATGGAACAACAAAATATGCAAGAGACATCTTGAAATATTTAGCCAATACTCCCTTCCCCTCCTCCCACTGGTAATAATGTAGCTTTGTCTAATTCTGTCTTATGAGCAGATCAGAATTCTAGGATGTACTGACGAAATTACTTCTAACTTGGCTAAGAGATTTTAAAACTGATTTCTGAATTAGAAGGTAAAGTAGGTCATAGGATCATAGTTTTAGAGATGGAAAGGAAAGAAGATTATTTGTCAATTCCAGTAGCTATTCTCATACCCTCAAATTAGATAACCATAGTGATAAGGTCCCACAAAATTACTGCTTTATTTATTTTTCAAAGGTTGGTTGGAAATCTTACTGATAAGTTCACACATTCAGGTGTTTCAGTGAAAGTGATAATATATTTTCAATCTGGCTTATATTTTCAAACAAATGTAAATATAGATCTATTTATAACTCATGATGATTTCTTCATGGATTTATAATTTCATCAGAGGATACCAACTCCTTGAAAATACCTTATCAACCTCCATGATTCTCCTTCCTATTTTCTTATATCTCTAGTTCAGTAGAAGATCTTTTTATTATATAGAAGGAGATAGCAATATGTAACTGAAGCAGTCTATTTTTTATCTTTCCATTCTTGCTATATGTCTCCTTTTTTGGTTAAAACGATGTTGTTGTTTTTTAAATTGGCTTATCATTTTTGTTGTCTTTAGTAACAAAACAAGCCTTATGTTTGCAAGAAGTTTCTATTGAGCTATGTATGATTTCTGATTCTAATTTATCTGAGACTATAGTGTTTCATAATTCAGTGGCAGAATGAAAAGAGTGTTGGATTTGGATTCAGAAAAATTATCTCTGAATCCAAACTTTGTTACTTACACGTGTGATTCTGGGCAAGTCACTAACATCCCTAGATATTAATTTATTTCTCATAAAATGAAGGGTTTGGATTAATTTACTTCAAGGGCTATTTCAAACTACAGATTATTATTATCCTATGATTTATTCTTATTGCTTATTATACAGTATAATTTCTTGTTTATCCATTTAATAGTCTTTATTAATTCATTATTAATTATTTAAATTAAATTTAAAATTAATTAACATTCATTATTGTTATTTAACTATTTATTATATATAATTTACATGATAATAAAATACTCTGTTTTTTTCTCCAAAGGTTATTTTATTGATAGTGGTCCACAAAAAACACAACTTTAATTATATGGAAACATAATGAATTTGAGACACAAAATGTTAAAGGCTAAGGTGATATCAATAATTTAAAATATAAGTAGTAAAACAGGGAAAATAAACTCTAAAAAATCTCAAAACCCTTTTAATTTAAGCAATGCTAATGCATTTGTATGCATACATATACAGAGAAGCTCAAAATCATCATTAACATTTCATCATATGATCCTTCAATACTCTGATCCTCACAAATATTTAATAATTTAAAAACAGACTTACTGTTTTAAAGTGTACCCCCCCTCCCCCCACCCAATCAGGAGTTCATTGTAGTTCATTGTCAGAGGTAAAGCTGCTTGACTACATCTGAAAATACTCTTTATTTTCTAATATTAGGAGGGAGGAAATTAGGTTTGTGTGAACTTGGTTGAGAGGTTTTTGTCAAGTTCTTTTTAGTGTTTCTCTGTTCCATTCTTTATAAAAGATACTCCTTAGGTTTTTTTTTTTTTTTGTTTCTTCTTTATCATGACTCCTGAAATGTAAGCTGAACAAATGGCTTTGGAAGAGACAGGTTCTTATTACCTTTGAGTATAAAATGAAGCTAACTCTGCCATGTTTAGCTTAAATCCCAGAGTAATTCTGGGCAGTTGCTTAATCCTCAGATCACTGGTTTCCACTAATGTATAGGAATAATAATTGTACTATCCAACCCATAGGGCCATTATGAGTAAAGTGCTTTGTAATCCTTAACATGGTATATAAATGTGAACTATTATTACTATTATTAATCAACTCTCCTTATAAGTTCACCTTATGAGGGGTGTGTGATGTAAATGTAAACAAACTTTTTTTAGTGATTCAGAATTACTGAGAAAAAGATGTAAAGTAATAATTTTGTGAATGGATTTTCTTTAAGACATTGTACTTTTTGGAGAAAGATAAAGAACTGGCAATACTACTTATTTCTTGAAAACAATAATAACACATTTCTTGAAAACTTTAAATAGATTTTTAGTAATTCTGTGTCGAATTTTAAAAATTGAACTCTTCATGGAATGAATTCACCATGAAAAATGTAGAAAATAAATAGATTCTCTTTGACACTTTCCTGGTGAAGGCATACTGGTTAGAAACCTGGCCTAGAAATCAGGAGGAACTGAGTTCAAGTCCTGCTTCTGTCAAATACTGGTGTATTATGATTTTAAAGAAAAGTTCGGATTCGCTCCTATAAATGACACTCTCAAGCTCAGTTAAAAAGTAAAAGTAAAAAGTTTTAATCAAATAAGACAAGGTATAGATAGTTTACATTTGCATAAAAAAACAAATAGAAATAAGAACAATTAACAATATGACAATTATAGCAGATAGAGGAAGAGAATACATCACCAACTCAAGGGAACCCGCAAGAACTTCAAACGGCTGGGAGCCCCTCTTTTTCAGCCTTCTCAACTTGAGTTGTGTAAAGATTTTCCCATGCAAGGCGTCCCTTCACGGGCAAGGCTCTGCCATAATATGGGGTCCTGACTTTTTATATGTCTTTAGACAAAGAAGACTTTCTGCCAAAAAATTATATAAAGGTTTGGCACATACATCTGTGCAGGTGCGGGGTACTGGAGGGCTTCACTAGTTGACTCGTTCCATATCGTCTGCATCTTGACAGTTCTTTATTAATTGTCTATGCCCAGGGAGGGAGCCACTCTTCTTTGGAGCATAAACATTTCTAGGAATGGCTAGTTCCTAGTATCTACTGTCAAAAATATACAGAGTTCATGGAATGGTCAAGTTCCCATAATTTGGAAGCTCAGGCCTGTTAGATTTGAGTGAGCTTATAATTCTAATATGAAATTTTAAATTTCTTATTCAACTGGCTACATGAGTCCTGAACAAATTTCTAAGACTATAAGTTGCAGAACAATCGATTCCATTTGCATTGATGGAGGGACATTCACTGGTTCACAGGTCTTGAAAAAGAACAAAATATTAGCAAAAATATTACAGTCACCATAGGGTATTCTTCAAAATCTTTTGCTTCATCAATCTACAACCATTTGTTAAGCACTTTACTATGTGCCAGCTACTATGATAGGCATTAGGAATACAAATACAAAAAAATGCCTTCCTCCAAGAAATTTATTTTATACTTATAAATTTCTTGTAGAATGGTATTCTTGTTTCTGATAATATTCTCTTTTGATGCTTTATTATAATATGGCATTGACTTCCCACATTTCTGAATGTTCTGATAGTATGGTAAAGCTTTGCCAAGTCTTACCAAACTGTAAAGGCTTTGAGTATAAATTAATTAATATATCACACAAGAACCTGCACAGGTAAATTCAGAAAGATTCATTACCATTTTGGCTACATGACAATGGATTTAAATTTTTTTTCTTTTTAGTAATGGAATGAATATCAAAGATTTTTTACTAAGAAGTAGAAAAGTTAACATTGGCATCAGTAGGAGGAGAAACTTTAGTAATGAAATTAAAGACATTTCATGTCTTGAAATACCTGGATGTCCTGAGTGAAGTTCCAAGTAAGCAAGAAAATGTGTTTTCAATTATATCTTACTATGAATATTGAAGATGATGTATCCTGGACTTTTCCCATTAGCTTCCTCATTAATGCAGAAATGAAATAACAATTCCCCCCTCCCAAGCCCCACATTCTTCTGAATGAGAAGTATATGTATTAAGATTATTGGACATGAATAGTGACAGAATTTGCCTTCTGACTTGAGGCAGATTTTTTTCCCCCTTTTCTTTCAGAGTGATCTGTCATCATTTCAACAAGAAGCTGATCAGTGGAAATAAATTGCATTAATTTGCCTCACAGCATTAAAAAATAAATATTCATAGAGATTTAGCTTTGTTGACTTGCTTGTTCCCAAAGCATTGTCTCTGTCATGATTATTGACAAACTTTTGTGTCTTTCAAGGCAATGAAGCATCATGTAATGTCCAGGAAGAAGTCAAAATTTGAATTTTGATTGTCTAGAAATCTTAGAAGGTTAATGGAATGGACTAAGAAGATATCTTTTGTAGAATCAAAATATATGAGAAATGATAAGGAACCTAGGGAGCATGTAGTTAAATCCTTTACTTCTATAGACAGAAAGACTGAGGCTTGGCAAAGCTAAGTGAGTTGCTTAAAGTAATATCTGTTTGGTGGCAGAACACGTTTCTCCTGACTTCCAAAAGTCTAGTGACTTTTTTTACTATGTTAAGTCATTTGTTTGATCTCTGTCCTTCCTTTTACTTGGAAAGAAAGAAGTTCATTTCTTCGCATTATAATAAAAAAAAAACCACATTATTATGTACACAGGCTACAGAGAGTGGGTATAATGCATAGAAGAGCATGCATAGAAAAGCCATCTTCAGAGTCAGGGAGACCAGAGTTCTAGTTAATGGCTGACACATTTTGGCTATGTGACTCCAAGCAAATATGTGACTCTCAGTGCTATAGGGAGCTAAGACTATTAAGTTATAGATGTTGCCAGACTATAGTGGTTAAGGGATTATTTTTATTTGGAAGTTCCTTATAGTAGTTGTCACAGGTCCAACCTCTCTCAGGCAAAATCAAACTGACACTGTACAGTTAACTAATTAATAGTCCTAGAGATAGCCAGTAAGAACTCTTTCTTTTTTTTAAATTTTTAAAAATTAAAAATTTTTTTTTTACAAAAAAATTTATGCATGGGTAATTTTCCAGCATTGACAACTGCAAAACCTTTTGTTTCAACTTTTCCCGTCCTTCCCCTAACCCCTTCCCCCACATGGTAGTTTGACCAATACATGTTTAATATGTTAAAGTATAAGTTAAATACAATATATGTATACATGTCTAAACAGTTATTTTGTTGTACAAAAAGAATCGGACTTTGAAACAGTGTACAATTAGCCTGTGAAGGAAGTAACAAATGTAGGCAGACAAAAATATAGGGATTGGGAATTTTATGTAGTGGAAGAACTCTTTATTAATTTGAAAGACATCTTTATGCCTAAACCTTTGCAAGAAATTAAGCAAATTAAATAGACTCAGTCTGTGGTAACTATTCCTCATCTATGAAACAGGAATAATAATGAGTGACTTCATTAAGATGTGGTGTGGGCTAATTAGTTAATATTTGAAAACAACCATGCAATGACCAAGTATTAATATCATTTGAGGAACCAAGAGTTTGGGTGTTTATTTGACTTTTCAAACTCAAACATCAAACATCTTCTATCTGAAGAAGAAATTCAGAACTTCAGAAACTTTCAGACTTTGGGATCCAGACTTAGCCCTCAATGAAGCATAAGTAGTTTGACTGCATGTTCATAGATAAGGGCAGAATTTAGCTTATAAAGTTCTGAAAAATCTGGAAATTTAAAAAGCCCAGAAAAAAATTAAAATCTGTTTAATAAAATAAATTATGATGTGAACTGAGTCAAATGAGATTTCCTACATTAAGGAAGTAATGATTTTACTTTCATGAGAAATTAAAATATATACACACAAATACAACTATATTTATAGTTTTTAATAATAGAAAAGGACATTTGTGTGCCATCAAGATCCCCAGCATCAGCTCTTTAAAGAACGATCAAAAGTTCTCCAGGGAATATATAATTAAGTGTTGTATAGTATCTGGTATATTTTTATATCTATCAATTTCTTAATCATATCCCCTGCTGTCACTATTAGATAATATCAGTTTACAAATAGATTCTTTCCACCATTGTTTATACATATATCTTCAATAAATAAGTAAAGAAAGATGGCTTCACTGAAGCTGTCTTTTGTGGTCTTCAATAGGTCTCTATTTGACTGAGGCCACACCCATTCAATGATTAAGGCTAGTCAGTAATTGAGATAAAAAAATCTCCTCTTTCATCTGGTCAAAAAAAATAAAAATAAAAATAAATTAATGAATGAATGAGGTGGGGGAAGGTTGCCAGGAAGCGGGGGAGAAAGATCCTCAGGGTTTATGGCCAAAGCAGAAACGATTGCTATTTACATCCAATATGAGTCAATCAGAACCTAAACAACAACCAAATAGGACTTGGCCTAGGACCTATTAAGAATGAGCCAATGAGGCCAATGAGAATCAGATTGGTTTTGGTTTTGCCCCTGGACCCAGATGGCTCTGGAGGGGAAAGTGAGGCAGATGATCTTGCACAGCCCTCCTTTGCTTAAATCCAGTTCACTGATATCATGGCATCAGCTGCCTGTCATGGTCCTCTTCAAAGATAAAGAACAAAAACAAAAATAGCAATCTTTTGTGATCAGTGTTAAGTTCTAGTTGAATGTTCTTTTAACTTGTCGTTAAATCTGGAAGGGGAGAGCTTTTCGCGTTAGTAAATAGGCAAGAATGAACTTTCAAAGACTGGGCTAAGTGTTCTAAGGGACTAACTATGGGACCTTGGGCAAATAATTTTCTTTCTCTGAATTAAAAGTTCTGTCATCCTTAAAATGGGGGGGGGGGAATAATACTTACATTAATTAGCTTAAAAGGTTGGTAAAAGAAGAATGTTTTTTAAATTTTGAGTGTTGGGAGCAGCTAGGTGGCGCAGTGGATAGAGCACCGGCCTTGAATTCAGGAGGACCCGAGTTCAAATCTGGTCTCAGACACGTAACATTTCCTAGCTGTGTGACCCTCGGCAAGTCACTTCACCCCAGCCTCAGGAAAAACAAAAAAACAAAACAAAAAAACATAAATTTTGAGTGTTAAAGAATTATCATCTTAAATGATTCTTTGAAGGAGATTCAATAGTAAATAAGACTATATTCCCTGTTTTCAGAAAGCTTACAGTCCAGTATGTAAATGTAAAATAGGAAGATTTAGAACTGTGATCAGTGTGATGCTATAACAGAGGAGTAGTGATGAAATTGGTTATTCACTTCCTGACAGAGATGTGATGAACTCAGGATTTAGAATCACACACACATCCTCTCACACACACACGTTTACTGTCACTGTCACTATTGTTATTTTTCAGTTGCTTTGCCATTTCCTTCTCTAGCCTTTTTTACAGAAGAAAAACTGAAGTGAACAAGGTTAAGTGATTTACTCAGGATAATACTGTAGGAATTATCTGAGACTATATATGAACTCAAAAAGATGAGTATTCCTGACTCCCAGATTCAACAAGTCTATCTAATCTATCTATCATCTATCTATCTATCTATCTATCTATCTATCTATCTATCTATCTATCTATCTATCTATCTATCTATCCATCATGTATCTAATCTTCCCTGTCCTTCCCTTCTTCTTTCTTCTATCCCTTCAATTTCTCCTCTTCATTTCTCCTTCTCTGCCCTTCTCTCTCCTCTTTTTTTTCCCTCCTCCTCTATTCTTTTCTTCCTTTCCTCATCTTTTGCTTTGCTTTACTTTCCCTTTTCTTTCCTTCTTCAATGATGGCAGAGAGAAGAAAGAGAAGGCAGAAAAATTTTTTGTTTATTGAAACAAAACTTAACTTATTAAAAAAAAAAAACAAACAACAAACCACAGACAGAACTCCATGGACTTGTTGATCTTAAATATAGGAATCCTGTTTCAAATGAGTGAATTGTTGAATTTGATGACTTCCAAAGTATAAGATCAAGACATGTAAGACAATTAATATTAGTACATTTGCTCATTATTTTGCTTATATCATCTACCTTAACTCTGACTGCTGCTACAATGCTTAATAAGTGTAGTGTTCTTAGTTGGTTTTCTGGAGGTCTTGAGCAGCCTTCGGTTCAGTAGAGTAATCACCACAGAATAGCCAGGTGTTAAGTCCAAATTCTTTATTATCTCCTTCACAATCTAGTTTCCTTTCCTGGGGCCAGGACTAGCTTTCTTGAGACCTTCCAGGGTCTTGGTTTCAGTGGAGAAGCTAAGGAGAGCTCTGCCACCATGGTGTTGGTGTAGTGAGATGGAGTGAATCTGTCTCTGAATCCCTGCTAACTATTATATACTCTATTATAATTACATCATCATAGGTGTGAATCCTGTAGAACTATATTAAGTACTTAGTACATGTATTGAACTAGAGAACTATTAATCACCATGCTAAACTAGATAACCATTGTCTTATTAATTCCACTTAGCACCTTGTAAAAATCCTTGTTTCAAATAAGTTAGTTCTGGCCCATAACAAACAAGCATAGATAAGAAAAGAATACAAAGGTTAACACACTGGACCATCTTATTTCTTACAGAATCACAGAAAATTCCAATTCTGCAAACATTTATTAAGTGACTGTGAACAAAGTGAAAAGTAGTAAATAGTAAGTAGTAATAATTGAATGTGCTCTACTTCTCTAATTGAAGCATATTATTTGGTTGCTCCCCTTACCTAGAAAGCTTTCCTTTCTTATCTCAGCCAACTGGTTTCCTTTATATGGCAGCTAAAATTCTCATCTTTTATTGGAAGCCTTCTTCAACTCTTATTATATCTACTGCCTTCCCTCTGTTAATTATTTCTTAGTTACCCTGTATATAGCTTATTTATACATAGTTGTTGCTTGTTGTCTACCCAAATATATTTGGAATTCCTTGAAGACTTGGACTTATTTTATTATTGTTGTTCGACCACTGTTTTGTATCTACAAAGCTTAACACAAGACCTGTCACATAGTAAATGCTTTACAAATATTTATTGATTGATTGATGGTCAGTGCCTCAGGCAAGTCTCTGAAATTCTAGGTTTTAATATGTTGCCAATTTGAATCTGTGGATAAATTTCCTACATTGGGAATTCTTTGTATTGATGAAATCACAAAACTTGGACTATCAAGAAAGTTCAATACCCAGTATTAGATATTGGAACACAGACAAAATAACATAATTCCAACCCTCAAAGGAATTATGTTCTATAAGGAAAGAATATAGATTAAGGGACAGTGACTAGATCTGTGATTTCACTTGTGCAGTAATCCCTCTACTTTTCACAGATTTCACATTTATGTTATTCCAGTGATAATTAAACAGAAATTTTTGGAAATAGGCAGCATACTGTAGAAAATCATAAATAACACACATATGTGAAAAACTAAAAAAATGGTCATAAGTACATAACTATAATATATTATTAATCTATTTTTCTATTTACTACTATATATACATAAATTATATACTCACAAATTCATCATAAATAGTTTAATTTTATTACAAGTTTCAAAGTTCTAAAGAATTATTGACTATGTACTCTTTGGGAATGCTTTCTTTCTTTCTTTCTTTCTTAAAGCTTTTTATTTTCAAAACATATGCATGGATAATTTTTCAACATTGACTCTTGCATAGGCTTGTGTTTCAGATTTTCCCTCTTTCTCCCCACCCCTTCATATGGCAAGCAATCCAATATATGTTATACATGTTAAAATATATATTAAATCTAATATGTGTAAACATATTTATACAATTCTCTTGCTGCACAAGAAGAATCAGATC
This sequence comes from Sminthopsis crassicaudata, assembly GCF_048593235.1. Taxonomy (NCBI): domain Eukaryota; kingdom Metazoa; phylum Chordata; class Mammalia; order Dasyuromorphia; family Dasyuridae; genus Sminthopsis; species Sminthopsis crassicaudata. The sequence goes on from NC_133622.1 coordinate 122,683,697, forward strand.
AAAAAGGAAGGTAAATGAGTAAGAAAACAAAATACAAGCAAACTCTTGAGTTGATGCACTGAGGTCGGACAATCGAGCACTTAAGGCTAATTAGTTATTGGATAATGCTCTATAGGAATATGCTTGGAAAATGGCCCTTCCCACTATCTTGTGCTAGCCCAATCGTTTGGTATATACAGAGAATTGTGGGAGGGACTAGGAGGTGTAGGGAGACTAGCCAGGGTCACTTCTGTATGGAGAGGAAGAGGTGAGGTCGTAGAGATCCTATGTGGCCATTCCCTTCAGTTCTACTGCTAAAGACCAAGAATGAAGACTTTTGCTTATCCTGACTCTGGCTGATTCTAAGGTATTCAGGGTGCTAACGCAGTCACCACATTTGATGCCCAACATGGGACCAAGGACCCTAATTTCAATGAAGAAGCTCTTGGGGACCAGGAAATGGGGTGTGTATTTTAATAGACAAACAGGGAACTTACTTTGTTAAGGACTAAACTACTAACCTTTTCTAGCCGAAATGGGGCAGATATTAGGAAAAAACCCCAGCCCCACTCCCACCCCCACCCCGAGGGGGCGCTATAGAAAGCATGCTTAAGTTGATAAAGGGACAAGACTTAATTATAACTTGGGTGCAGAGCGATAGACTCTTGGGTACATTAAAAAGCATGTTCCCTTGGTTCTTGAAGGAAGAAGAAATAGGGCTAGATAATTGGAAGCTGGTAGGAGAACAATTATGTGAATTCTACATTGATAAAGGTCCTCATTCAATTTCCAAGGAAACATTCTATATATACAACATAATACAATTGGCCTTAAAGAATCCTGCAAGTTATAGAAAAAACATTTTTTAAAGAACAGCCAGATGCACTTTTTGCAGATGATATGATGGTATCCTTAAAGAACCCCAGGGGTTCTTTTTTTCCCCCCAGAGATTCTAATAAAAAGTTATTAGAAATAATTCACAACTTTAGCAAAGTTGCTGGATAAAAAATAAATCCACATAAATACTCAGCATTTTTATACATCACCAACAAAATGCAACAGCAAGAGATACAAAGAGAAATTCCATTCCAAACAAATGTCGAGAGCCTAAAATATTTGGAAATCCATCTACCAAAGAAAAGTCAGGAATTATATGAGCAAAATTACAAAACACTTGCCACAAAAATAAAGTCAGATTTAAATAATTGGAAAGACATTCAGTGCTGGTAGATAGGCTGAGTGAATATAATCAAGATGACAATACTCCCCAAACGAATCTATTTATTTAATGCTATACCAATCAGACTCCCAAGAAACTATTTTAATGACCTAGAAAAAATAACAACAAAATTCATATGGAAGAATAAAAGGTCGAGAATTGCAAGGGAAATAATGAAAAAAAAGTCAGAGGAAGGTGGTCTAGGTGTACCTGATCTGAAGCTATATTATAAAGCAGCAGTCACCAAAACCATTTGGTATTGGCTAAGAAATAGACTAGTTGATCAGTGGAACAGATTAGGTACAAAGGACAAAAAAGGGTACAACTATAGCAATCTAGTGTTTGATAAACCCAAAGATACCAACATTAGGTATAAAAATTCATTATTTGAAAAAAACTGTTGGGAAAACTGGAAATTAGTATGGCAGAAATTAGATATGGATCCACACTTAACACCATATACCAAGATAAGATCAAAATGGGTTCATGATTTAGGCATAAAGAATGAGATCATAAATAGATTAGAGGAACAGAAGATAGTCTACCTCTCAGACCTGTGGAGGAGGAAGGAATTTATGACCAGAGGAGAACTAGAGATCATTATTGATCACAAAATAGAAGATTTTGATTAAATCAAATTAAAAAGTTTCTGCACAAATAAAACTAATGCAAACAAGATTAGAAGGGAAGTAACAAATTGGGAAAATATTTTTATAGTTAAAGGTTCTGATAAAGGCTTCATTTCCAAAATATATAGAGAACTAACTCTAATTTATAAGAAATCAAGCCATTTTCCATTTGAGAAATGGTCAAAGGATATGAACAGACAATTTTCAGATGATGAAATTAAAATTATTTCCACTCGTATGAAAGAGTGTTCCAAATCACTACTGATCAGAGAAATGCAAATTAAGATAACTGAGATTCCACTACACACCTGTCAGATTGGCTAAGATGACAGGAAAAAATAATGATGAATGTTGGAGAAGATGAGGGAAAACTAGGATATTGATGCATTTCTGGTGGATTTGTGAATGAATCCAGCCATTTTGGAGAGCAATCTGGAATTATGCCCAAAAAGTTATCAAACTGTGAAATACCCTTTGATCCAGCAGTGCTACTACTGGGTTTTTATCCCAAAGAAATACTAAAGAGGGGAAAGGGACCTGTGTGTGCCAAAATGGTTGTAGCAGCTCTTTTCGTAGTGGCTAGAAACTGGAAGATGAATGAATGTCCATCAACTGGGGAAGGGTTGAGTAAATTATGGTATATGAATGTTATGGAATATTATTGCTCTATAAGAAATGACCAGCAGGATGAATACAGAGAGGTTTGGAGAGACTTACATGAAGTGATGCTGAGTGAAATGAGCAGAACCAGAAGATCACTATACACTTCAACAGCAATACTGTATGAAGATGTATTCTGAGGGAAGTAGATATCTTCAACATAAAGAAGATCCAACTCACTTCCAGTTGATCAATGATGGACAGAAACAACTACACCCAGAGAAGGAACATTGGGAATTGAATGTAAATTGTTAGCACTACTATCTATCTACCCAGGTTACATGTACCTTCGGAATCTAATGCTTATTGTACAACAAGAAAATGGTATTTACACACATATATTGTATCTAGGTTATACTGCAACACATGTAATATGTATGGGATTGCGTGCCATCTAGGGAAGGGAGTAGAGGGAGGGAGAGGAAAATTTGGAAAAATGAATACAAGGGATAATGTTATAAAAAAATTTACTCATGCATATGTACTGTCAAAAAAATTTTTTTTTATAATTATAAAATTAAAAAAAAAAAAAAAAAAAAAAGAACAGCCAGATGAGGAAGTGTGAGGAAAAAGAGGAAGACAATGAACAGATTAATAGCAATATCACTAGAGGGCATGTGGAGTTAAGTGAGGATGAAGGGTGTGATGATTCTTGCTCTGACCACACAGCTTCAACCCTGCCTAAACTGGAACTGGTTCTTGACATGCCCCCATCAACTTCACCTTCTGGGATGGAGGAAGGAGGAGAAGTGGGAGGGGCAGTGATATCACCAGCACCTCCCCCCTAGCAATCACAGATATTTTAAGGGGAAACAGTGCTTTAAATTCACCATACTAGCTTACAAAAGAAGCTCAAGAGGTTTTGAGAGAAGTAGAACTGGCTTTATCCAATGTGGTGGAAAGAGTCACTCAAAAACCCATGGAAATATCAGTTTTTGCTATACAAGAGGCACCCACAGCAGTCCTTCATCAAGGAGACAGTGTGATAAAGTGGGTGACCCTCCCAGCACAACCAGACAAAGCATTACTCCTTACCCAGTACTTGTGGCTAGAATTTTATTAAAGGCCATTAAGCAAGCAGTATAATTATCTGGGATAAGACCTGACAAGATATACACCTTTTATACTAATGCACAAGTTAATGTGTGCTGTGAAACCATCCCAGAGTGGCAAATTTTATTAACCATGGCTCCAAATTTTACACATGGGTCTCCATTACAGATTACCAGACTGTTACATAATTGGTGATAGATTCTTGAAGAAAAGGTTTCTAAAGTTCCTCTTAAAGGACCAACTATCTTTACAGATGCATCCAAACATAATATTTGCGCTGTATATTCTTGTGACTTAACTATAAAGAGAGTAGTCAGAACTCCTTTTCAGTCCACTCAGCAGAATGAATTGTATGCAATCATTCTAGCTCTTACTTATTATCCAGGAGATATAAATATAATATCTGATTCAGTCTATTCAGTAGGTGTGGTACAAAGAATTGCCACAGCCCAAATAAAATTTGTAGCCTCTAATATATATCAACTCTTTAAGGAACTTCAAGAGTGAGTGAGAAAGCATCCAGGTAAGATTTATATCTTGCATGTCCACTCTCATAGTGGACTTCCAGGTCCTATTTTTGATGGTAATTTAAGGGCAGATAGTCTTCTAACCATGTTGGCCATTACTCCTTTATTTCAAGAAGCCCAAGAATCTCATTTTAAATATCATTAGGCTGCCCGAGTTTTACGTTTGTAATTTGGAATAACAAGAGAAGAAGCTAGGAGCACAGTAAAAGCCTGTACAGCTTGCCTTCCTTTCCATGCTCCTACACTCCCTCCAGTGAAGAACCCTTGTGGTTTGAGACCTAATGAAATTTGGCAAATGGATGTGACCCATTATAAATCTTTTGGTCGTCTGTCTTTTATCCATGCTATGGTAGACACTTTTTCAGGATTCATTTTTGTAATACCAGGAGCAAAAGAGACAGCCCGAGTAGTCACTGAATTCCTTATACAAGCATTTGCAATTATGGGTGTGCCACAAGCAATAAAAACAGACCATGGACTTGCATATACTTCTAAACATTTTGCACACTTTTGTGCACAGTACAAGATCTTGTACATCTCTAGCATACCTTTTAGTCCTTAAGGACAATAATAGAGAGGAGAAACAGAGACATTAAGAAGCTCCTCCAAAAATAAAAGAAAGGGGGAGCCACAGGTAAACCTAGAGAACTTCTAAATCTAGCTCTTTATACTATTAACTTCTTGATTTTTGACAAAGATGCACTGGCTCTGGCAGACAGGTTTTATAACCCACCAGAAGGGCAGTGTCCAGTGCAAGCAGCTCCACTATCTTTAGATAATCATCAGGTGATGTGGAGAAACCCAGAAAGTGGTGAATGGAAGGGACCAGATAGGTTAACTGCTTGGGGGAGAGGGTTTGCTTGTATCTCCCCAGATGGAGAAGGACAAGCCATATTCACCTTGTCCATCGAAGAGAAATGTAGCAGACTCTTGAAATGAAGGAGAAGACCCAAGAAACATCGGGTGGTTCCATTGCTGAAAGAGCCAGGCAGTTATAGTGTTTGACTCATGGACATCAAAAATTGTTGGACTTCAAAACCCTCAGGAATCATTGGATTCTCTGAGACATGGTAAGACTGTCATAGGACTTCAAAACCTTCAGGAATCATTGGATTTTCTGAGAAATGATGAAACTGTTGTAGGACTTCAAAATCTGCAGGAATCATTGGATTCCCTAACACATAAAAAGACTCTTGTAGGACTTCAAAAACTTGCAGGGATCTTTGGATTCCCTGACACATGAAGTAATGGACAATAGATTGGTTTTGGACTATCTCTTGGATGCTGAAGAAGGTGTATGTATGACTGTTTACATACCCTCTTTCTAGGACCTCTGGAAATCTTTTACAAGACTATGTTATTCCTATTGTTTGTTACATCACTACTTGCATGGACAATTCATGTTTGTTAAACCACATTGAGCCTGCACTGGCTATGGGGAGAGTCATCACTAATAGCTTGTGTGTTATTGCTATGTGCTTTTGTAAAACCTCCCATGCTGATGAGTTTGTGTATATCTGTTTCTAATAAGACCCTTCAGCCCAGAAACCCGCTAGCAATCCCCACTACCCTTTGATGCTTTACATCTCCCTTCCTGAGATTTCAGGGAGGGCGTGATCATCTCCTTTTTGGGGTTCTCACCTCCCTGAGAAGTCATGGATGGCATGACCACCTGTGTTCTAAAAGAAAAGAAAGCAGGAGATATTAATGCACTGAGGTCAGACAATTAAGCAAGCACTTGAGGCTAATTACCAATTGGACAATATAAGAATATGCTTGGAAAATGGCCCTTCCCACTATCCTGTGCTGGCCCAATTGTTTGGTGTATACAGAGAATTGTGGGAGGGACTAGGAGGTGGAGGGAGACTAGCCTGGGCCACTTCTGGGGGGAGAGGAAGAGGTAAGATCATGGAGCTCCTAAGTGTCCATTCCCTTTGCCTTTTACAACTAAAGACTAAGAATAAAGACTTTTGCTTATCCTGACTCCAGCTGATTGTGAGGTATCCAGGGTGCTAAGGCAGTAATCACAAACAACAAAAAAGAGTTGGCTCTTCTTTATGTTGAAGATTTCCACTTCCATCAGAATACATCTTCATACAGTATTGTTGTTGAAGTGTATAGTGATCTTCTGGTTCTGCTCATTTCACTCAGCAACAGTTGATTTAAGTCTCTCCAAGCCTCTCTATTCCTCCTGCTGGTCATTTCTTACAGAGCAATAATATTCCATAACCTTCATATACCACAATTTACCCAACCATTCTCCAATTGATGGACATCCATTCAACTTCCAGTTTCTAGCTACAACAAAAAGAGCTGCCACAAACATTTTGGCACATACAGGTCCCCTTCCCCTCTTTAGTATTTCTTTGGGATATAATCCCAATAACAGCAATGCTGGGTCAAAGGGTATGCACAGTTTGATAACTTTTTGGGCATAGTTCCAAATTGCTCTCCAGAATGGCTGGATTCTTTCACAACTCCACCAACAATGTATCAGTGTCCCAGTTTTCCCACATCCCCTCCAACATTCATCATTATTTTTTTCTGTCATCTTAGCCAATCTGACAGGTGTGTAGTGGTATCTCAGAGTTGTCTTAATTTGCATTTCTCTGATCAGTAGTGATTTAGAACACTCTTTCATATGAGTGGAAATAGTTTCAATTTCATCATCTGAGAATTGTCTGTTCATATCCCTTGACCATTTATCAATTGGAGAATGGTTTGGTTTCCTATAAATCAGGGTCAGTTCTCTATATATTTTGGAAATGAGACCTTTGTCAGAACCTTTACTTTTAAAAATATTTTCCCAATTTGTTACTTCCCTTCTAATCTTGTTTGCATTAGTATTGTTTGTACAGAAACTTTTTAGTTTGATGTAATCAAAATCTTCTATTTTGTGATCAATAATGATCTCTAGTTCCTCTGGTCATAAATTCCTTCGTCCTCCATAGGTCTGAGAGGTAGACTATTCTCTGTTCCTCTAATCTATTTATGATCTCATTCTTTATGCCTAAATCATGGACCCATTTTGATCTTATCTTGGTATATGGTGTTAAGTGTGGATCCATATCTAATTTCTGCCATACTAATTTCCAGTTTTCCCAACAGTTTTTTTCAAATAATGAATTTTTGTCCCTAATGTTGGTATCTTTGGGTTTGTCAAAGATTAGATTGCTATAGATGTACCCTTTTTTGTCCTTTGTATCTAATCTGTTCCACTGATCTACCGTTCTATTTCTTAGCCAGTACCAAATGGTTTTGGTGACTGCTGCTATATAATATAGCTTTAGATCAGGTACACTTAGACCACCTTCCTCTGACTTTTTTTTCATTAGTTCCCTTGCAATTCTCGAGCTTTTATTCTTCCATATGAATTCTGTTGTTATTTTTTCTAGGTCATTAAAATAGTTTCTTGGGAGTCTGATTGGTATAGCACTAAATAAATAGATTAGTTTGGGGAGTATTGTCATCTTTATTATATTCGCTCGGCCTATCCAAGAGCACTGAATGTCTTTCCAATTATTTAAATCTGACTTTATTTTTGTGGCAAGTGTTTTGTTATTTTTCTCATATAATTCCTGACTATTCTTTGGTAGATGGATTCCCAAATACTTTATACTTTCAACATTTGTTTGGAATGGAATTTCTCTTTGTATCTCTTGCTGTTGCATTTTGTTGGTGATATATTAGAATGCTGAGGATTTATGTGGATTTATTTTGTATCCTGCCACTTTGCTAAAATTCTGAATTATTTCTAATAGCTTTTTAGCAGAGTCTTTGGGGTTCTCTAAGTATACTATCATGTCATCTGCAAAGAGTGATAGTTTGATTTCCTCATTTCCTACTCTAATTCCTTGAATCTCTTTCTCGGCTCTTATTGCCGAGGCTAGCGTTTCTAGTACTATATTGAATAGTAATGGTGATAGTGGGCAACCTTGTTTCACTCCTGATCTTACTGGGAAAGGTTGCAGTTTATTTCTATTGCATATTATGCTTACTGACGGTCTTAAATATATGCTCCCGATTATTCTAAGGAATAATCCATTTATTCCTATACTCTCAAGAATTTTTAGTAGGAATGGGTGTTGGATTTTGTCAAATGCTTTTTCTGCATCTATTGAGATGATCATATGGTTTTTATTAATTTGATTATTAATATGGTCAATTATACTAATAGTTTTCCTAATATTAAACCAGCCCTGCATTCCTGGTATGAATCCCACTTGATCATAGTGTATTATCCTGGGGATGATTTTCTGAAGTCTTTTTGCTAATATCTTATTTAATATTTTAGCATCAATATTCATTAAGGAGATTGGTCTATAGTTTTCTTTCTCAGTTGTCGATCGACCTGGTTTAGGTATCAGTACCATGTCTGTGTCATAAAAGGAGTTTGGTAGGACTCCTTAATTCCCTATTTTTTCAAATAGTTAATATAACATTGGGGCTAATTGTTCTTTAAATGTTTGGTAGAATTCACATGTAAATCCATCTGGTCCTGGGGATTTTTTCCTGGGGAGTTGATTAATAGCTTGTTCTATTTCTTTTTCTGAAATGGGACTATTTAAGCAATTTATTTCCTCCTCTGTTAATCTAGGAAGCCTATATTTTTGTAGTTAGTCATCTATTTTACTTAAGTTATCAAATTTATTGGCATAAAGTTGGGCAAAGTAACTCCTTATTATTTCTCTAATTTCCTCTTCATTGGTGGAAAGATCCCTCTTTTCATTTGTAAGACTAACAATTTGATTTTCCTCTTTGCTTTTTTCTGATCAGATTTACCAAAGGTTTATCTATTTTATTGGCTTTTTCATAAAACCAACTCTTGGTTTTATTTATTAATTCGATAGTTTTTTTACTTTCAATGTTATTGATTTCTCCTTTTAATTTTTGTATTTCAATTTAATTTTTGGTTGGGGGTTTTTAATTTGGTCTTTTTCTAGCCTTTTAAGTTGCAAGCCCAATTCATTAATCTTCTCTTTCTCTATTTTCTTCAAATAAGCCTCTAAAGATATAAAATTTCCCCTTATTACTGCTTTAGCTGCATCCCACAGATTTTGGTATGATGTCTCATCATTGTCATTATCTTGGGTAAAATTATTAATTGTTTCTATAATTTGCTCTTTCACCCAGTCATTCTTTAAGATGAGATCATTCAGTTTCCAATTACTTTTTGGTCCATTTATCCCCAACTTTTTACTGAATGTAGCTTTTATTGCATTGTGGTCTGAGAAGAAGGCATTTATTATTTCTGCCTTCCTACATTTAATTTTGAGATCTTTATGTCCTAATATATGGTCAATTTTTGTATAGGATCCATGAACTGCTGAGAAGAAAGTATATTCCTTTTTATTGCCATTCAGTTTTCTCCAAAGGTCTATCATACCTAGTTTTTCTAATGTTTTATTTACTTTTTTAATTTCTTTCTTGTTTGTTTTGTGGTTTGATTTGTCTAAATCTGAGAGTGTAAGGTTGAGATCTCCCACTATTATAGTTTTGCTGTCTATTTCTTCTTGCAACTCTCTTAACTTATCCTTTAGAAAGTTAGATGCTATACCACTTGGTGCATATACATTTAGTATTGATATAGCTTCATTATTTATGCTACCTTTCAGCAGGGTATAGTTTCCTTCCTTATCTCTTTTAATTAGATCAACTTCTGCTTTTGCTTGATCTGAGATAAGGATAGCTACCCCTGCTTTTTTGGCTTTACCTGAAGCATAATAGATTCTGCTCCAACCTTTTACCTTTACTCTATATGTATCTCCCTGCTTTAAGTGTATTTCCTGTAAACAACATATTGTAGGGTTCTGATTTTTGATCCAGTCTGCTATCCGTCTCCATTTGATGGGAGCATTCATCCCATTCATATTTACAGTTAAAATTACTAATTCTGTATTTCCTGCCATCATATTATCCCCAGATTATGCTTTTTCCCTTGACCCCCCTGAACCCCTTCCCCAATATTTAATTTATAGACCCCCCTTGTGTCATGCAGCCCTCCCTTTTTTTTTTTTTAGTATCCCTCCCCCCTCCCTCCACGTCCCTTCTCTTATTCTCCTTTTCCTTTTCCCTTTTCCTTTCCCCCCTTTTAATGAGGTGAGAAAATTCTCTGAAAAACAAATATGTTAATTATTTACTCTTTGAGCCTCTTCTGATGAGAGTAAGATTTACATAATGATTCTCCCCCTCTCTAAATTCCCTCAGATATGGTGTATTTTCTATGCCTCTTCCTGGGATGTAGTTTCCCTCTTTTTATCACTCCCTCCCCTTTTTCTGATACTTCCCCCTTCCCTTTACTACACCCCTTCCTTTTTTTTTTTTCTTTTATATCAGTAAAATGAAATTATCCATGCGAACTTTCTATATACCCACAACAGAGATATAGTTCTCAAGGGTTCTGTGTACCTTTTTCTGTTTCTCTTCAGTCTTGTGGATGTCGATCAAATTTTTTATTTAAGTCTGGTTTTTTTCTTAGAAACATATGGAATTCCTCTATTTCATTGAATGACTATCTTCTTCCATGGAAAAAGATGCTAAACTTAGCTGGGTAGTTTATTCTTGATTGAAATCCTTGATTTTTTGCCTTTTGGAATATCAGGTTCCAGGCCCTTCTATCTTTTAATGTGGAGGCAGCCAGATCTTGTGTGACCCTTATTGTGGCACCTTGGTATTTAAATTGTTTTTTTCTAGCTGCTTGCAGGATTTTCTCCTTTGTGTGGTAATTCTGCAGCTTAGCCACAATATTCCGTGGTGTTCTTTTTTTAGGGTCTATTTCAGAAGGAGTTTGATGAATTCTTTCAACATCTACTTTCCGTTCTGTTTCTATTATCTCTGGACAGTTCTCTTTGATAATTTCCTGTAAAACAGAATCTAGGCTCTTTTTTTGGTCATAGTTTTCGGAAAGTTCAAAAGATTATCTCTCCTAGATCTATTTTCCAGGTCTATAGATTTTCCCAGTAAATATTTGACGTTATTCTCCAGCTTTTCATTTTTTTTTGTTTTGTTTGACTGATTCTTGAGTTCTCAATGAATCATTCATTTCTATTTGTTCCATCCTGAATTTTAAGGAGTTATTTTCTTCATTCACAGTTTTTAGTTCTTTTTGTAAATGCCCAATTTCGTTTTTAAATGAGTTATTTTGCTCTATTGAATTTTTTTCCATTTCCCTAAATTTTTTTTTTTTTGAGAATTATTTTCTTTTTCCAATTCAGAAATCCTATTTTCTTGGGACTTTTTTATCTTCTCAAATTCAGAAATCCTATTTTCTTGAGACTTTTTTATCTTCTCCAATTCAGAAATCCTACTTTCCTGTGATTTTTTTACCTTTTCTAATTCACTAATTTTGTTTCCCTGCATCTCCTGTGAATTCTTTATTTTTTCCAACTCCAATTTCATAGCTTCTCTTTCCTTTCCCCATTTTTTTTCAAACTCTCTTAACTTTTTAATAGTCTCTTCAAGGAGAGAGTTATGTGATGGGGGGCAGGAATCGTTCCCCTTTAGGTTGTTATCTGCTGACTCTCTGCTGTTAACTTCCTTGGGGTTGGATAGCCGCTCTTTCTCTGTGTAGAAGGAATCTATAGTTTTTTTGGGCTTTTTGCTCATACTTAAAAAATCTTTTGGGGTATATCCCTGAGGTAGGAAATTATTTATTTATTTCTTTACCAGCTCCCTCCCAGACCGGATGGATGCAGTGGCCCCTGCTCCTGAGCTAAGAGAGAGCTCTGGGAGAGAGTTCCCCACCCCCTCCCTGGAAGTATCTCAGAGGTGATCAGCACTGCTGTGCCTTGAGGGCGCTGTGTTTTAGCGGCTTCCCTGAGGTTTGAGAAGGAACAGTAAAGGAGACACAAAGCCTAGCCTATGCGTCCCGGTGGGGCGTGGATGTCTGCAGCAGGTTACATGAAAAGCCCCTGCGCTCAAACTGGAAGTGTCTGCCAGAAACCGCGGTCCCTAGTTCAAAGGTTCCGCTTCTCTGGGACTTCCATTCCACAGCCTCCAGCCAGCCGAGCCAGGCACTATGAGTTACCACCCCGCCCACTTTTCAATCTCTTAACTACCCCGAGGTAAAAGCCTGGATTGCCTATGTCGGCCACACCCACAGTGCCGAGATCTCCTGAGTCACCCCTGGGATCTGGGAAGATCCAATCTGGTTTTAAATTTTAAAGTGGCTTAGATTTCTCTTCTGAACTGCTGTATTATAAGCAGAGAAGAGCTAACAGCCTGTGCCAGATTCTTTTATCTCAGTGGCTTCTCTGATCCCAGAGCCCTTCCCAGAGCGACCAGCGCAGTGTGCCACTACCCCACCGTCTGTGCTGGCCTCTCTTCTTCCTCCCCTGGGAGCTGACCTTTCCTGCTGAAACTCCAGATTCTCTTCAGCTGGTAAATCGTGCTTCCAGTCCTTGTGGATTCTATCAGTCCAGCGCTATTTCTGAGGCTGATTATGTGTAGTTGGTTGTGAGGGAAGAAAGGAGCTTACACAGTCGCGTGTATCTTCTCCGCCATCTTTCCCCCTTTGTCTTTTAAAATAGTTAATCTTTGATTGAGGCCAGTTCCTATAAAGTTGGGATGAAGAGAACCATCTACACCCAGAGAGAGGATTGTAGGTACTGAGTATAGATCATAATATAGCATTTTTCCTTTTTTATTGTTGTTTGCTTGCATTTTGTTTTTTCCCTCATTTTTCCCTTTTTGATTTGATTTTTTTTTGTGCAGCAATATAATTGTATAAATATGTATATATAAATACATATTGGATTTAACATTTTAACATATTTAACATATATTTGATTACTTGACATCTTGGGGAGGGGGTGAGGGGAAAAGGGGGAAATGTGGAACACAAAGTTTTGCAAAGGTCATCTTTGCAATTAGGATTTATAAATATTTTATAGTCATCAGCTGCTTTGCACATTATTATTGAACTGAATTGATTCAAATCTTTAGTTATCTCAGTGACTCTCCAATTACCCTAAATATTAAGACAGGAATTGGGGCAAATAAACCATGACATGACTTTACCGAAGAGCCAACAGTATAAAATAAACAGTATAAATAAGATTCATTGTGACAAAATTGGTAGTCTGTGGCTTACTAAAATATTGAAGTTTAATTATATAATTTCAATTTTTTTAGGCATAATTTTTGTCCTGCCAAATTCTGTACAGCACAAATAGAGCTTTCATCAGTTTTGGAGCTGCCTGAAACTCACAAAGGTATCTTAGTTGTGAGGCTGAAACTTCATATGAATTTTTTGCAGTTCAGTGGCTGATCTTAGTTTTAGTGTCTCTTTTTATTCTTAAGATGCAAATATATTTCCTTCTACCAGGTAAGAGTTAATTTCCAAAGTAATAATATTTGCATTTTGTGCATTTGATGATTAGATACTCTTGATTTGTGTGGTTATTCAGCTAATCTGATGTTTGGGAATTCCTGTGAGACTCTCATTAGATTATACACTGTGTACCTGAATTTTTCCTGAATTGCCAGTGGCTTGGAAGATAAGATTTTACATCAATGAGGAGAAGACTCTGGGAATTGGGTGATTCAGTTTAATGTTTATATTGAAGTTAATGATTTCCTTTCCTTCCATCATAAAATTTCACTGTAAAACCTGACTAAATTAATGGAATTGACCAATTCTCTGGTTGCCACTTGTTCTATCCATATATAAGATTCCTAAATATTTGTGTTTAACTCTTGGCGTGGTCATAATTTAATATCATTACCATTTATTTAAAAGTTCTTTTGAATTCTTGGGACTATTATGTTTTTTTTTAAAGACGTTTATATTAACATTCTGTTCAAAGTAATTACTAAAAGGAAGTATTTTGAAGTATTTCTATTACTTTTAGCAAATAGTTACAGAACTTTTTTTTTTAAACAAATAAGTACATTAAATTTCTAATAGCTAGAGCTAGAACACCAGGAAAGAATATGAAATGATCATGAAACTTGTCTACTTGGGAAAATTAATTTTAAAAATTAAAGGAATAAAAGTAAAATTAGAACTAAGTGAAAAATTTCAAAAGATAGTAGAAAACAAAAGGCAGAAAATCTTTAAAAAGCAATAGTTACCCTACAAAATAAAGAAGATTGAATTAAAAAATATGATGAGAATTATTGAATCTTGATTAGAATACGGCCAAATTATATACATTAGGTTTCTATAATTTTAAAAGAACTTTATCTAGAAGAAAGAACCTGAGACTATTTGATGATAACAACAATAACTATTATTGGGATAAAAGATAAATTTTAAGGGAAGAAATCTTTCCATTAAAAATCTTTAATAAAAGTCTGAAATACAAAACCTAAAAGAGATTTACATAGTTACATAGATAAGTTATTTAAGGATACAATTTGTAGAAGAAATGCATACTTTTGATGACTATATCCCAACATCTTCCAGGTCACTAAACTCTAGAGAAATGAAAATTAAAGCAATTTAGAAGTATTGCTTAACTCACACCCATGAAGCTAGCACATTATTCAAGGGACTGGGGGAAGATAGATATATTATTCACTGATGGTAAGGCTGTGAATTGGTTCCTTTCTAGAAAACAACTTAATCATACAAGAAAAGTTGCTAAAGTTTCATATCCCTTGATCTATCTATTCTACTTACAGCAAGAAATGATCCACATGTCTATAGCATCTCAGGTAAACAGAAGCCAAATCTAATATAAAGTTCAAGATGAAGAAAATAAGTAAGCAACAAAAACAACAAAAGAATTTGATCATGAAAAGCAAGACATAAACTTAGAACACAGTAATGTGAAAACAGATATAAAGCCTCAAATGCTAACCAAAAAAAAAAAGTCAACAAGAATTTCTGAATTTTAAAAAAAGAAATAAAGAGTGAAAGAGAAAAAATTAGGATGGTGGGAATAATACAAGAAAATTATGATGAGAGAATTAAAAATTTGGTTTAAAAAAGATACAAAAATGTTAAATAAAATATCCCCTTTAAAAATAATTAGTTAAATGGTAATAGAGATATAAAAAAAAATTCACTGAACAAAAGAACTCCTTTAAAAACAGAATTGCTCAAATGGAAAAAGATATGCAAAATCTCGCTGAAGAAGACAATTCCTTAAAAATTAGAACTGAACAAGTGGAGGCTAATGAGTCCATGGGACTTTAAGAAACAAAGTCAAAAGAATGAAAAAAAAATAGAAAATGTGAAATATTATTGGAAAAATGATTGACCTGGAAAATATATTGAGGAAGAAAGAATTTAAGAATTATTAAACTAACTGAAAAGAACAATAAAAATGATCTTAGATATCATATTCAATAATTTATAAATATATATAAGAATATATACATTTATAAAGAAAAATTGTCCTTAAATATTTTAGATCTAGAGGGTAAAAGATAAATTAAAAACCAATCACCTTCTAGGAGAGATCTCCAAATGAATATGCCTAGGAATTGTACCCAAATTTGAGAGCTGCTAGGTCAAGGAGAAAATGTTACAAGTAAAGAGGAATAATACAAATATCAAAAAGCCACAGTCAGGATCATAGAAGTTTTAGTAGCTTCTGTGTAAAAAAGAGCAAAGGGTTTGGGAGGCAAAATATTTTAGAAGGCAAAGAAGCTAGTAATCTGCCCAGCAAAACTGTGTATAATATTTCCAGGGAAAAAAACGATATTTAATGAAATTGCGGACTTCCAAATATTTCTGATGAAAAGACCAGAATAAAATAGAAAATTTGACATTCAAACAGAAGACTCAAGGGAAGCATAAAATTGTAAACATTAAAGAGTAATCATAAGTTAAACTGTTTACATTCATATATAGCTTTTAACATATTTTTTTATTATAGGGCAATTAAATAGACTCTGCGTAGACAGAGGGCATGGGTCTGAGTCAATTATGTTGGGATGATTTCCAAAAAAATTCATATAGGGTTGAAAAGGGGGATGTATTGTGAGAATGGGGAAAAAAGAGGCAGAATGGGAAAAATTTTTCTCACATAAAGGAAAGGTCAGTGGAAGGGGAAATAGAGAGGAATGGCAGACAATACTTGAACCTCATTCTCGTTGGAATTGGTTCAATGAGGGAATATTTACACACTTTGTTGGGTACAGAAATCTATTGAGGACATGTTAAGGAGGAAAGTGAATTAAGAAAGTCAGTGGTCAAAAGCAAAACAGACATTTGAGAAGGGACAGGATAAAAACAATGAGAGAAATATAAATGGAAGAAAATGGAATGAAAGGAAGCACAGGTAGTGATCATAACTGTAAATATGAATGGGGGGGCTATGCCATTGAACAGAAGGAGAAAACAGAATGGATTGGAAACAAGAATCCAACAATATGTGTACAAGGAACACACTTGGGACAGAAAGACAAACAACAAAGTTGAAATGAAGGGCTGGAACAAAATCCTATGCTTTAGTTGAAATTAAGAGAGCAGAGTTTGCAATCATGAACTTGGGATAAAAGCAAAATTAAATCTATTTGAAAGAGACAATCAGGAAAATTACATTTTGTTAAAGGATAATGAAATAATATCAAAAAGTCCAGAGAAAGTTTCTTTGATAATGACCTCTTTTCTCAAATATATAGGACACTGAGTTAAATTCATAAAATTTGAAACATTCTTCAATTGATAAAGAATCAAAGATATGAACAGGAAGTTTTCAGAAGAATAAATTCACATAAAGTTCATATATGCTTTAAATCATTATTGATTTAATACATCTCTGATGTATTGATTTAATACAGCATACTTATCAGAAATGCCAAATACTAGAGGGAATGAAGGTAAATTAGAAATTAGTTGTGAACTAGTCCAATCCTTGTGGAAAACAATCTGGAAACCAAAGGACTATAAAACTGTCCATACATATCCTTTGAACCAATAACTGTTATTAGGACTGCATCCCAAAAAGATAAAAGAAAAAGGGAAGGAGGCTTACATATACAAAAGTATTTTTAAATGGTGCTGAATTTTTAATTTTACAATTCCACATAAAGATAGTTTTCAAAATTCATCTTTGTAAACTTTTGCGCTCCAAAGATTTTGTCCTTCCTTCTTTCCCTCCCCCTATTCCCAAGACATCCAGTAATCTAAGTAAAACATGTACGATCATGTTAAACCTATTTTCACATAGTCATGTTATGAAAGAAGACTTAAGGAAAAAAGGGAAAAATCATAAGAAATAAAAAAACAAAAAAAAGTGAAAATAATATGCTTTGCTCTGTATTGACTCCATAGTTCTTTTTTTTTTTTTTTTTTTTTTTTTGGATGGTCAGCACTTTCCATCTCTACTTCCTTGGAATTGTCTTGGATCTCTTACTGCATTACCAGAAGAGCTAAGTCTTTTCATAATTAATCAATGCACAATGTTGCTGTTATTGTATACGGTGTTCTCCTGGTTCTGCTCATTTCACTTAACTATTTACACATTCATGTAAGTCTTTCTGTGTTTTTATGAAATTTATCTGCTAATCATTTCTTATAGAATCATAGTATTCCATTACATTCATGTAGCAGGCAGGAACTCTGAAAAGGTGTTACTTAAATCCAGGGTATTTATAGTTAAGCACCTATTCAATGTGAAATGGTGGTTCTCTAAGCACATACTTAATGTAATGTAATGACGCTATCAATCTAGTTGGCATTACTTAGGGTAATGTGGTGATATAATGCTCAGTGTGGTTACACATGCTCAGTGTGATGTAGTGATGGCTGAAATCATCAGTAGAGCCCCAACCTTATGATAAAAATGATTATAATAGTATAAATGTTTGTATATAGAGGCAATAGAATTATGATCAACTACAAAATTCAATGAACTACTGTCAAAGTTCTCTTTCTTTCTATTTTCCAGGGAATATACTTTGTAGGGAAATTTGTATGGATATCTGTGGGAAAGTGTTGTGTGGAAACAATATATATCAATTGTTTATAAAAAAGAGAATATAAAAATTTTAGAAAAAAAGAGAACTCAAAGGACTTGAAAAATAAAGACAATCTCCAATCCAATCAATCAATTGATTGATTGATTCCAGGCAATTCCTATTGCTAGGAATTCAAAGACAATATGAAGTTATCCTTGGCCTTATGGAGCTTATATTCTCTCATGGGAGACAACAGTGAGTGACCTTTTCTCCATGATTTATATATAATTTAATTTACAGCAAGGTAGGGAATATTTTTGTGACCTGGTAAATATTAGAAATTGTTCCCCATTGTATCTCTTCTCTTAGTTCTGCACATTTTTCTGCTGATAGCTTCTATTATTGTTCTTTGTTCATGAGGCAGCTAGGTGATCCAATAGATAGAGATCTGGTTTGGGATTCAGGAATATCTGAATCCAAATCTGGCTTCAGGGACTGTGTGACTATGAACAAATCACTTGCCCTATGTTTGCTTGTTTCCTTAATTAAAATGGGCATTATAACAATAGGATCTCTTGAGGTTTATTACTATAATAAAATTAGACATTTGTAAAGAACATGGCACACTGCCTGTATATAACTGGTGCATAACTCCTAGAATTGGGAGCTAGATTTTCAGGCATAATTAAGCATTTTCTTGGAGTGAATCATTTTCTGTTAATCCTGCAAAGGAGAAGGAATCCAGAAATTTCTTTGTCTGATATAAAACACAGTACTCCTCGTTCTGGTGATAAAATGTCAGATTACAGTGTTTTTCTTAGTGAAATGATGTCCCTTTGCTTCCTCTTATCCTGATCTCTGGCATTACAAGAATTTTTCCAGGAAGGAAAGCTTCTTCATGTTTAAGTCCCAAAATCTACATGTAGATATAGTAACTGCAATTTGTCTATTTCAAACAGTCAATGTAAGGTTGTCACCACATCTGAAGAAGTACTCTCTATATGCACATAGACTAGCAAAACATCTCAATTTCTCTTTAATTATTTGTTTAAGCTTCAGAGAGTTTTTCTAAGATAACTAGGTGAGATAAATAAAATATGAAATTATTATCTGAGATTATTAAGTCCGTGCCCTCCTGGTTCACTAAAATACATTGCCTAAAAGGCATTAAGAAGAAAAAGAGAAACTAACCCCAGATAACATGATTCTGTTACATGTATTCATAATAAATTGGAGAATATAGAGTATTTTAAAACATTTGTTTGATTGAGCTAACCAATAAGGATGCTGTTTTTTAAATGTGATAACAATTGCATAACAAACTTATAATGAAGTGTTTTTCTAAAAGTTATATATCTGTGTTTATAATGCACATATATACATACATACCCATTTATATATGATGTGGGTATTGAATTTTCTTTTATGGTAATTGCTTCTCATTCTCCAGTCAAAAAAAATCCTAGTTTGGGTGTCCAGGTTCATAATTTCCCCACTAGAATAGAAAATAGAGGAAAATTTTACTTTGATTCTGATTTAAACTGAAATAGACAGGAAATGCACTATTTTAGGCTTAGTGGGCACATATAAACTTTAAGAAAAGGACTCTAAGACTTTAATGGGATCCATATTACTGTAAATCCCATTCAATTAATCAGCTATTTTCCATGTTGTCTTAAAGCATTTTCTAGTGAGGTAAATAAAAGATGAATGTCTTATTTTGTGACTCACAGAGACTTTGATGGCCATCTAAATTAAAAAAAAAACACATCAAAATTAAAAACCAGAATAAAATAATGTTTCTTCCTTCTGTCCCTCCTTCTTTTTCTACCTCTCTCTCCCTTTTCATGCCTTTACTTTCTCTCTTATCCTTGCTTTCTTTCAATATTTCAATACATATATTGTTTATTACAGGAAAGACAGCAGTTGAGCAAAATTCAGTCTTACAGTTTTTATTTTCCAGCAAGCAGGTAAGGGGTCTCCCTTCATATGTTAAAATCATATACCACAAAGATTACTCTGTTCATGACTCCTAATTGTTTGTAAAGTAACACATAAAATAGGGAGATACATGCTGGCCACAGACATTCTTTTGTTTTGTTTCTGAAGAATGTCATCTTGAAAATTAATGACTAAATTCACATATGCATAGAATTAAAATTCTAAATAAATTTTCTTTCTTTCTTTCTTTTTCTTTTTTTTACAGTTTAGGAAGTTTTTAAAATAGCTTTTTATTTACAAGATATATGCATGGGTAATTTTTCAGCATTGACAGTTGCAAACCTTTTGTTCCAAGTTTTCCCCTCCTTCCTTCCACCCCCTCCCCCAGTTGACAGGTTGATCAATACATGTTAAATATGTTAAAGTATAAGTTAAGTACAATATGTGTATACATGTCCATTCAGTTATTTTGCTGTATAAAAAGAATTGAACTTTGAAACAGTGTATAATTAACTTGTAAAGGAAACAAAAAAAATGCAGGCAGACAAAAATAGAGGGATTAGTCATTTTAGGGATTAAAATAGAGGGATTAGTCAAAAATAGAGGAATTAGTTCATAATCATCTTCCAAAGTTTTTTCGCTGGCTGTAACTAGTTCAATTCATTACTGCTCTATTGGAACTGATTTGGTTCATCTCATTGTTGAAGAGGGCCACATCCATCAGAATTGATCAGCATATAGTACAGCTGTTTAAGTATATAATGATCTCCTGGTCCTGCTCAGTTCACTCAGCATCAGTTCATGTAAGTCTCTCCAGGCCTTTCTGAAATCCTCCTGCTGGTCATTTCTTACAATAATATTCCATAATATTCATATACCACAATTTATTCAATCTTTCAACAATTGATGGGCATCCACTCAGTTTCCAGTTTCTGGCCACTACAAAGAGGGCTGCCACAAACATTTTGGCGGATACAGGTCCCTTTCCCTTTAAAATCTCTTAGGGATATAAGCCCAGTAGTAGTAACACTGCTGGATCAAAGAGTATGCACAGTTTGAAAACTTTTTGAGCATAGTTCCAAATTGCTCTCCAGAATGGCTGGATGTATTCACAATTCTACCAACAAAATATCAGTGTCCCAGTTTTCCCACATCCCCTTCAACATTCTGCATTATCTTTCCCTGTCATTCTAGCCAATCTGACAGGTATGTAGTGGTATCTCAGAGTTGTCTTAATTTGCATTTCTCTAATTAATAATGACTTGGAACATCTTTTCATAGGATAGCATCTTTTCATATGGCTAGAAATAGTTTCTTTTTTAAATTAATTTTATAATTATAATTTTTTGACGTATTGTTAAAATGACATACTGTCATATGCATGGGTAATTTTTTTTTTTAACAACATTATCCCTTGTATTCATTTTTCCAAATTTTCCTCTCCGTCCCTTTACTCCCTCCATTAGATGACAGGCAATCCCATATATAATAAATATGTTACAGTATATTCTAGATACAATATCTGTGTGTAAAAGAAAATTTCTTGTTGCTCGGTAAGAATTGGATTCCGAAGGTATAAGTAACCTGTGTAGAAAGACAATAGTGCAAACATTTTACACTCCTTTCCCAGTGTTCCTTCTCTGGGTATAGCTGTTTCTGTCCATCATTGATCAACTGGAACTGAATTGGATCTTCTCTATATTGAAGATATCCACTTCAATTAGAATATATCTTCATACAATATTGTTGTTGAAGTTTTTAATGATTTCCTTTCACTCAGCATCAGATCATGTAAGTCTCTCCAAGCCTCTCTGTATTCATGCTGCTGGTCATTTCTTATAGAGCAATAATATTCCATAACATTCATATACCATAATTTACCCAACCATTCTCCAATTGATGGACATCCATTCATTTTTCAGTTTCTAGCCACTACAAAAAGAGCTGCCACAAACATTTTGGCACATACAGGTCCCTTTCCCTTATTTAGTATTTCTTTGGAATATAAGCCCAATATAATAGCACTGCTGGATCAAAGAGCATACACAATTTGATAACTTTTTGGGCATAGTTCCAAATTGTTCTCCAGAATGGCTGGATTCTTTCACAACTCCACCAACAATGCATCGGTGTCCCAGTTTTCCCACATCCCCTCCAACATTCATCATTATCTTTTCCTATCATCTTAGCCAATCTGACAGGCGTGTAGTGGTATCACAGAGGTGTCTTAATTTGCATTTCTCTGATCAATAGTGATTTGGAACACTTTTCCATACAAGTAGATATAGTTTCAATTTCATCATCTGAAAATTGTCTGGTCATATCCTTTGACCATTTGTCAATTGGAAAATAGTTTGATTTCTTATAAATTAGGGTCAGTTCTCTCTATATTTTGGAAATGAGGCCTTTATCAGAACCTTTAATTGTAAAAATATTTTCCCAATTTGTTACTTCCCTTCTAATCTTGTTTGCATTAGTTTTGTTTGTACAAAAGTTTTTTAATTTGATGTAATCAAAATCTTCTATTTTGTGATCAATAATGATCTCTAGTTCTCCTTTGGTCATAAATTCCTTCCTCCTCCACAAGTCTGAGAGATAGACTATCCTATGTTCCTCTAATCTATTTATGATCTCATTCTTTATGCCTAAATCATGGACCCATTTTGTTCTTTTCTTGGCATATGGTGTTAAGTGTGGGTCCATATTTAATTTCTGCCATACTAATTTCCAGTTTTCCCAACAGTTCTTTTTTCAAATAATGAATTTTTATCCCTAATGTTGGTATCTTTGGGTTTTTCAAATACTAGATTGCTATAGTTGTACCCTATTTTGTCCCGTGTACCTAATCTGTTTCACTGATCAACTAGTCTATTTCTTAGCCAATAGCAAATGGTTTTGGTGACTGCTGCTTTATAATATAGCTTTAGATCAGGTACACCTAGACCACCTTCATCTGACTTTTTTTTCATTGATTCCTTTGAAATTCTCGACCTTTTGTTCTTCCATATGAATTTTGCTGTTATTTTTTCTAGATTATTAAAATAGTTTCTTGGAAGTCTGATTGGTATAGCACTAAATCAATAGATTAGTGTGGGGAGTATTGTCATCTTGATTATATTCACTCGGCCTATCCAAGAGCACTTAATGTCTTTCCAATTATTTAAATCTGACTTTATTTTTATGGCAAGTGTTTTGTAGTTTTGCTCATATAATTCCTGACTTTTCTTTGGTAGATTCCCAAATATTTTATACTCTCGACAGTTGTTTTGAATAGAATTTCTCTTTGTATCCCTTGCTGTTGCATTTTGTTGGTGATGTATAAAAATGCTGAGGATTTATGTGGATTTAATTTGTATCCAGTAACTTTGCTGAAGTTATGAATTATTTCTAATAACTTTTTATTAGAATCTCTGGGGTTCTCTAAGTATACCATCATATCAACTGCAAAGAGTGATAGTTTGACTTCTTCATTTCCTACTTTAGTCCTTTAATCTCTTTCTTGACTCTTATTGCCAAAACTAGCATTTCTAATACAATATTGAATAGTAATGGTGATAGTGGGCAACCTTGTTTCACTCCTGATCTTACTGGGAAAGATTCCAGTTTATCTCCATTACATATTATGCTTATTGACGGTCTTAAATATATGCTCCTGACTATTTTAAGGAATAGTCCATTTATTCCTATACTCTCAAGTGTTTTTTAGTAGGAATGGATGTTGTATTTTATCAAATGCTTTTTCTGCATCTATTGAGATGATCATATGGTTTTTGTTACTTTGATTATTAATATGGTAAATTATACTAATAGTTTTCTTAATATTAAACCAGCTCTGCATTCCTGGTATAAATCCTACTTGATCATAGTGTATTATCCTGGGGATGATTTTCTGAAATCTTTTTGCTAATATCTTATTTAAGATTTTAGCATCAATATTCATTAAGGAGATTGGTCTATAGTTTTCTTTCTCAGTTGTCAATCTACCTGGTTTAGGTATCAGTACCATGTCTGTGTCATAAAAGGATTTTGGTAGGACTCCTTCATCCCCTATTTTTTCAAATAGTTTATATAGCATTGGGGCTAATTGTACTTTAAATGTTTGGTAGAATTCACATGTAAATCCATCTAGTCCTGGCGATTTTTTCTTAGGAAGTTGATTAATAACTTGTTCTATTTCTTTTTCTGAAATGGGGCTATTTAAGCAGTTTACCTCCTCCTCTGTTACTGTAGGAAGCCTATATTTTTGTAGTTAGTCATCTATTTCACTTAAGTTATCAAATTTATTGGCATAAAGTTGGGCAAAGTAACTCCTTATTATTTCTCTAATTTCTTCTTCATTGGTGGAAAGATCCCCCTTTTCATTTGTAAGACTAACAATTTGATTTTCCTCTTTGCTTTTTTCTGATCAGATTTACCAAAGGTTTATCTATTTTATTAGCTTTTTCCTAAAGCCAACTCTTAGTTTTATTTATTAATTCAATAGTTTTTTTTTACTTTCAATATTATTGATTTCTCCTTTTAATTTTAGAATTTTAAGTTTAGTTTTTGGTTGGGGGGTTTTAATTTGGTCTTTTTCTAGCTTTTTGAGTTGCAAGCCCAATTCCTTGATCTTCTCTTTCTCTATTTTATTCAAGTAAGCCTCTAAAGATATAAAATTTCCCCTTTTTACCGCTTTAGCTGCCTTCCACAAATTTTGGTATGATGTCTCATCATTGCCATTATCTTGGGTGAAATTATTAATTGTTTCTATAATTTGGTGTTTCGCCCATTCTTTAAAATGAGCTTATTTAGTTTCCAATTACTTTTTGGTCTATTTACCCTAACTTCTTGTTGAATGTAGTTTTTACTGCATTGTGATCTGAGAAGAAAGCATTTACTCTTTCTGCCTTCCTGCATTTAATTTTGAGATCTTTATGTCCTAATATATGGTCAATTTTTGTATAGGTTCCATGAACTGCTGAGAAGAAAGTATATTCCTTTCTATCACCATTTAGTTTTCTCCAAAGATGTATCATACCTAATTTTTTTTTAATGTTCTATTTACCTCTTTAATTTCTTTTTTATTTGTTTTGTGGTTTGATTTATCTAATTCTGAGAGTGCAAGGTTGAGATCTCCCGCTATTATAGTTTTGCTGTCTATTTCTTCTTGCAACTCTCTTATCTTCTCCTTTAGGAAGTTAGATGCTATACTACTTGGTGCATATATGTTTAGTATTGATATAGCTTCATTGTCTATGCTATCATTTAGCATGATATAGTTTCCTTCCTTATCTGTTTTATTTAGATCAGTTTTTGCTGTTTCTTGATCTGAGATAAGGATGGCTACCCCTGGTTTTTTTGACTTCACTTGACACATAATAGATTCTGCTCCAGCCTTTTACTTTTACTCTGTATGTATCTCCCTGTTTTAAATGTGATTCTTGTAAGCAACATATTGTAGGGTTCTGACTTTTGATGCAGATTGCTATCCACCTCTGCTTAATGGGAGAGTTCATCCCATTCACATTTACAGTTAAAATTACTAATTCTCTATTTCCTGCCATCATATTACCTCCAGATTATGCTTTTTTCCCCTTGTCACCCCTGAATCCCTTCCCCAGTATCAAACTTATGGACCCCACTTGTGTCACACAGCCCTCCTTCCCTTTTTAGTATTCCTCCCCCCTCTTTTTAAGTCCCTTCCCCTTTCTTGTACCCTTCCCTTATTATGCTCAATTATTTACTCTTTGAGCCTACTCTGATGTGAGTAAGATTCACACAATGTTCTTCCCCCTCTCTAAATTCCCTCAGATGTGGTAAATTTTCTTTGTAGTTTCCCTCTTTTTATCTCTCCTTTCCCATTTTCTGATACCATCCCCTTTCCCTTTCTACTTCCCTTTTTTATGTTATATCAGTAAAATTAAATTATACATGTGGACCTTCTGTATATCCACAACAGAAATACAGTTCTCAAGAGTTCCTTTAACCTTTTTCTCCTTTTTTTGAGTCTTGTGGTTGGAGATCAATTTTTTTGTTTAAATCTGCTTTTTTTCTTAGAAACAAATGGAATTCCTCTGTTTCATTAAATGTCCATCTTCTTCCATGGAAGAAAATGCTCAACTTAGCTGAGTAGTTTATTCTTGGTTGCATTCCCAGTTCTTTTGCCTTTTGGAATATCAGATTCCAAGCCCTTTGATTCTTTAATGTGGAGGCAGCCAGATCTTGAGTGACCTTTATTGTGGCACCTTGGTAGATTAATTGTTTTTTCCTAGGTGCTTGCAATATTTTTTTCCTTAGTCTAGTAGTTCTGCAGCTTAGCCACAATGTTCCATGGAGTTTTTTTTAAGGGTCTTTTTCAGAAGGTGTTCAATGAATTCTTTCAATGCCTATTTTCCCTTCTGTTTCTATTATCTCTGGACAGTTCTCTTTGATGATTTCCTGTAAAATAGAATCTAGGCTCTTTTTTTCATCATAATTTTCGGAAAGTCCAGTGATCCTCAGATTATCTCTCCTAGATCTATTTTCCAGGTTTATAGATTTTCCCACTAAATATTTGACATTATTCTCCAGCCTTTCATTTTTTTTTTCTTTGTTTGACTGATTCTTGGTTTCTCAATGAATCATTCATTTCTATTTGTTCAGTACTGATTTTTAATGAGATATTTTCTTCATTCACATTTTTTAGTTCTTTTTGTATATGTCCAATTGAATTTTTAAATGAATTATTTTGCTCTGTGGAATTTTTTTTTAAGTGAGTTATTTTCTTTTTCCAACTCACAAATCTTACTTTCTTGGGAATTTTTTATCTTTTCCAATTCAGAATTCCTACTTTCCTGTGATTTTTTAACCTTTTCTAACTCACAAATTTTGTTTCCCTGCACTTCCTGTGAATTCTTTATTTTTTCCAACTCAAATTTCAGAACGATGTTATTCTCTATCATAGCTTCTCTTTTCTTTTCTCATTTTTCTTCTAACTCTCTTAATTTTTTAATATTCTCTTCTAGGAGAGAGTTATGTGATGGGGGGCAGGGATAATTCCCCTTTAGGGTATTATCTGGACCAGGCTGTGTGATATTAGCCTCCTTGGGGTTGGATATCCATTCTTTCTCTGTATAGAAGGTGTCAATCGTTCTCTTCAATTTTTTACTCATTGTTAAAACTCTGTGGGGTCTGCTCTTTGGGTAGGAAATTTACCAGCTTCCTCTCAGATAGGATGGAATGCAGCAATCTTGTGACTAGGCTAAGAGAGAACTCTAGCCGAGAGTTCCCCTCCCCACCCTGAAATGACTCAGAGGTGGTTAACAGATCTGTGTTTCCAGTGAGGAATCCCTGCTGTGTGGTCTAGAGACTGCCCTGAGGCTGGAGGCTGAACAGTGAAAGCGTCACAACCCCAGGCCAAAGCCCCCCGTGTGATTGTGGATATTAGCAGCTGACCCTCGAAAAGCCCCTGCACTCAAACTGGAAGTCTCTGCCCGGGAAGCATAGTCTCTGCTGTGGCGGTTTAGCTGCCTCAGGCTGAGGCCCGCAGTATGGATTAGAGGCTGCCCTGTGCTGTGTGCCCCCCTCCCCCCCCCCGCAGCTGTTCATGTACTTAACTGCCCCAAATAAAAGCCCAGGACAGCAGAAGGAGGCTGCACATCCTTGCAGAGATTGGTGTTAGGTCACTTTCGGTTTGAGGTAGTTATAGTTTCTGACTTTTTGTTTTGTTTTGTTTTTTAAAGTGGCTTTGATTTCTCTTCTGATCTGCTAATTATAAGCAAAGTAGAGCTATCAGCCTATGCCAGATTCCTCTATCTCAGTAACTTCTCTGATCCCAGAGTTCTCCCTAGCCCATTTGGCACAATGTGCTAGTCCCTAGTCCAACCCTGTCTATGCTGGTCTTTTTTTTCCTTCCCTTGGAACTGACCTTTTCTGACGAAATTTTAGATTCTCTCCGGCTGGTAAGTTGTGCTTCTAATCCTTGTGATTTTTATCAGTGTAGTGTTATTTTTGAGGTTGATTTAACTAATTGGTATTGAAGGTAAAAGGGAGCTTAGAAATTCACGTGTATCTTCTCTGCCATCTTGGCTCTGCACCCTATAGAAATAGTTTCAATTTCTTCATCTGAGAATTGTCTGTTCATATCCTTTGACCATTTATCAATTAGAGAATGGCTTGGAAATTCTGAATAAATTTAAAAATTTTCTATTGTTGTAAATTCATCACCAAATAAAGGATAGAGAATATTACAAAAGATAAATAAATTTCTATTCAAAAAAATAAAAAAAAGAACTTTTATAAGAACAAAATTAATATAACTAAAATAAGAACATGAAGTGATTGAGGAAAAAGATAAAGATAAGTGATTGAAGGAAAAAAGACTGTGTCAAATATCTCTTATAAATATCTAATATTGAAGATATATATAGTCAATTAGCAGAGATATATGAGACCAAAAGCCATTCTCTATAAATAAAATGGTCAAAGGATATGAACAAACAATTCTCTAATGAATTGTAAATTTTTAACAATCATATGAAATAATGCTTTAGTAAAAGAGCAATTCAAATGAAAACAATGTTGAAAGCGTAGTTTCAATCAAGCGAATTGGAAAAGATAAGAGTAGTAAATATTGGAGGAATTGTGATATGTAATATATCACAATATATTACATACAGTAATACATGATTGGTAGACTGTGAATTGGTCCAATTATCCTGGAAAGTACTTAAATTTATTCTAAAAGAGACACTAAATTTCTATAACTATCTAACTTAGAAATTTCACTTCTAAATATAAAACTTTAAGGTTTGCAAAACCATACACACATACATATATTTAAGTAAAATCTCATTTGATCCTATGCTTTCTTATATCCCTCAAGTAACTTGTTACTATTGTTCTCATTTTACAGAAAAGTAAACTGAAGCTTTAGTGACTTGCACAGAGTCTCAGAGCTTGGGTGTTTGCAAGTATTTGAGGCCAGATTTGAACACATCTTCATAAGGTCTTATTCAATTCCCTGTTCATGCTCATGTCTTGCTGCCTATACACCAAGAAATTCAAAGATAGAAAGCAAAAATATTCATAATGACACTTTTTTATGGTTGCAAAGAGCTGCTAACTATAAATGCTTATGAACTGGGGAATGGCTAAACAAGTTATTATATGTGAATGTGCTTTGTTGCAATAAAACAATGAATTTGATTTAGATATTTTATGGAAAACATATGACCTGATGAAAAATGAAGAACAAGGAAAATAATATAGAGAGCTGACCTTAGAACCAGGAAGACCAGGATTCAACTCCCATTTCTAACATATTGTGTCTGTATTGTATCCCTCTGTCAGTATGTTTGACACTTCTAGCCTAGAGAGATGAATAGTTAATTGACTTGACTAGGGTCACACAGTCAGGATGTGTTGGAAATGGGAGTTGAATCCTGATCTTCCTGGTTCTAAACAGTTATGCCATAAATCTCTCATTGGCTCTTTTACTGCCTTTTTTTGTATATGAAGAAGAAAAATAACTCTACTTTCTCTTCTCTTCTTTCTTCTCCATCTTCTCTCTCTCTCTCTCTCTCTCTCTCTCTCTCTCTCTCTCTCTCTCTCTCTCTCTCTCTCTCTTTGTGTGTCTGTCTCTCTGTTTCTTTGTCTGTCTTTGTGTGTCTGTGTCTGTCTCTTTCTCTCTGTCTCTTTTTCTTCTCTCCCTCATTTCTCCCTCCCCCACTTTAATTTTCTAATTAAACACTTTTCCTACTGAATTTTTTTTTTATTCTCGTATTATCAGGGTAATAGAAAGTGCTGTTACTGGATAGGGTTTTTCACCAATATTTGCATAGTGATCATCCCTAGAATAACTAAATCAAACCTAGGAAAAGTAGCAAAGGGCTTCAGTCGAAATTCTCAGAAATTTCAGTGGTCCCATGTTCCATGTGATTTATAGAATCTTCAAATTGAAACTCAAAAGTCATCTATTGTTGCCCCATTTGAAGCATAAAACCTCTCTAAAACATCATTCAGCCTCTGCTAACAGATCTCCAAATAATGGGGAATTCTTGACCTCAGGGAGCAACCTGTTGAGGTGAAGGCTGCCTCCTTATAGATTTTAACTTGGCCTCTCAGGCCAAGAATACTCCTATATCATCTTCCATATGATAATCTTACAAATATTTTAACAAACTTCCCCCTTCTTTTCCTACTGAAATGTCTCTAAAAAGTTTTGTAACCTTTTCTAAATTTTTATCATTTACTTTTTTTAACCAAGCTCTAAGTCCTTCTTAAAGTCCTAAAATGTGATATATAGTTCTTAACATGTTCTCTCTAAATAGGTCAAATATAGTGTAATTATAACCTCCAGCATTTTAGCTGCTTAAACTTCAGTATCTTATAAATGTCAGAACTCATTCAATTTTACTGCAGCCATTTAAAACTTTGCACAACCTTACAGGAGTCTACTTTTCCAGGCTTTTTAAATTCGATTTTTTTTCCCTCATACTCTATGGTCAAGCCAAACTGGTCTTCTTATTCTTCACCCATTCCATCTCATCTCAAGTTTTCATGAAAGCTTAGGCTGTCCCCAAGCCCAGAATGTACTTCTTTTTCAATTATACCTTGTAAAGTCTTTAGTCCACTTTGAAGCTCAGCTCAGATGCTCCTCATGTCCATGTTCTCTCTGTTCTCCCTAACATATATATGTACATATTACTTCTATATATAAATATTCCTTCTTTTGACAGGAGTAAGTTCTTTGAGGACAATGCTTTTATTGTTTTATTTGCTTTTCTAGGATGCAGCACAGTTTCTGGTACATAATAGGTGCTTAAGAAATGTTAGTTGATTGGTTATTTGATTAATAAATCCCCCATAAAGAATCTATCCAAAATTATGGAGTCTAGTTTACCTTCTTCCATTTAATAACTACCAGTGCAGAATGTTACCTCTTACATGATGTGATGAACTTGCTCTCACATGGTTACTTGAATGTTTACTATTTTCTTCATCATCAGCATGTGAAGTCCTTGGTAGGGATTGTCTTTAGCTTTTTGTGTTGATGGTGGTAGAATTTCTAGCACTAAGATTATTGCCTATTTAGGAAGTACCTTACTTAAGGCATTGAAAGAAATTAGCATGCAAAGAAAAAAAGAAAAAAAATCCCTTCTTTCACTTCTACTTCTAGTGAGCACCAAATGGCTGACAAAGTTGATGTTGTGGAAGAGCAGGCTGCCCCAAGGCCCAGAGTTGAAGATTGGGCTGGCCATGGGGCTGGGGAGGAAAGGCCAAAGACAAGGAGTGCATTCCTGTTCTAAGCTGGTCCAGCTAGTCAAGGACATGAAGATCAAACCTTTGGAAGAGATCTATCTTTCCTTTTCTCCTATCAAAGAGTCTGAAATATTAGACTTCTCCCTGGAATCTTCATTGAAAAGTGAAGTTCTGAAGATCATGCTTGTGCAGAAACAAACTAGAGCTGGACAATGGACCAGGTTCAAGGCTTTAGTGGCCACTGGAGACTACAATAGCCATGTTGGCCTGGGTGTCAAATGCTCCAAGGAAGTGGCCATAGATATTCATGCTGTCATCATTCTGGTCAAGTTGTCCATTGTTCCTGTGAGATGTGGCTACTGGAGGAACAAGATTGGCAAGCCCCACCCAGTGCTCTGTAAGGTCACTGGACATTGAGGATCAGTTTTGGTATTCTTCAGCCCCTAGAAGTACTAGCATTGTCTCAGCTCCTGTAACTAAGAAACTCCTGATGATGGCTAGAATTGGTTTCTATATTTCTGCAAGAGGTTGTAGACAACTTTGCTAAAGCTACCTTTTATGCTATCAACAAAACATGTAGCTATCTAACCCCAGACCTGTGGAAGGTGACTTAGTCTCTCACAGGACTATACTGATCACCTTGTGAAGATGCACATTTGCATGTCTGTCCAGAAAACCCTGCCAGCTGCTGTGGCAACTACATAGATGCTTTTTTTTTTTTAAATAAACAAGAAATAAATTGAATTATGAGTGTCTAAAAAAATCCCTTCTTTCAAGGAATTTATATTCTACTAGGAGATTACAACAAATGCAAGAAAATGAATACAAAATAATGTAGGAGAAAAAGACCATCAACACCTAGAATAGAAAAATGTTTTTCTAGCTCACTCTCAGGCCTACTGGGACAAGTCCACTCTGAAATCAGCTCAGTGGTGGGTGGAACCTTTATAATATGAATTTAATAATATTATAAACACTGAAATTAGAACATGTTCAAGAGCTTAAGGCAAAATATGCATAGACAATTGGTGGACCTGTGAATCAGTCCCATTGTCCTGGAAAACAATTTGGAATCATATGAGGAGTCACTAAATTGTACATGCAAGTCCTTTGACCTCTCATCATATCACTGGAAATGTAAAGGAATGCTAAAGGAATTAAAGACAGAAATGTTTTTGTTCAATCCCATTTGGAGTTTTCTTGGAAAAGATACTAGAAGGGTTTGTCGTTTTCTTCTCCAGTGGTTTCATTTTGTCAGGCAATCAGAGTCTAAATGACATGCACAGGGTCACAATGTTAGGAAGTGTCTAAGAAGAAGATGTGAAGGTATGTATATCTATATCTATATCTAATAATGTCACATAGCCAGGATAATAATATTATCTAATATTTGTATAGCAATTTAAACCTTGCAAAGTTTTCATAAACATTACTTCCTTTGATCTTCCCAGCAATCCTGTAAGGCACATGTGATGGTTATCCTCATTTTACATATGAGAAAGCTGAGGCTGAGAAAGGTTGTGATTTTCTCAGACTCATTTAGCTAATATGCAAGATGCTCCAAAGAGTATAATAATAATAGCTATTATTGAGTTTTTAAGAAATGGGTTTAAGACTGCTCTAAGACTTGTGTATAAAAGACAGGACTTGAATTCAGGTCTTCCTAGTTTTAAAGCCAACTCTTTATCCATTACAAAAAGCTATGCTATGTATAATAAGAACTTTCTAAATACTTGATGAATTGATGAAGTCTCTCAACTTTTTACTTGCATTGAATTACCTTAATGTTATCTAGGTTGCTAAAATTTCTTCAACTGAAGTTTTAATTGTGTCATTGAATTGATTTATATCCTGGACTGTTGTTGGCCTTGGAAGAGATAGAGGAAGTAGGGGAAAGTGAAGACATCTAGTTATGAATGTTGGAAATAAAATATCCCCTTTTACCCTTGGAGAATGCCAATGAAGAGTTAAATGAAACAGGTCATCCCCAGTTCTATCAAAAGATATCTACAGTCTCCTAACTCAAATCAAATCCCTCTCAGATCTTACTCTTTCATTCCACCCTAATTCTTTGGAGATTATATTGCTGAGAATTTAGAGGTGAATTTAAATAATGCATTTTGGTTACTTTGTGATTCTGTGTGACATATGTTGTCCCAATTCTGAACTTGAATTTAAAAGGATAAGAGTGCCCAGAATGTTGGAGGTGTAAAGTCATAAATTAGTAATAAGCACACTCAAGAGAAATCCTGTAATTAGTTGAGGGATTTCCATACTATAGAATCTGGCCTTTTTTGACCAGATGTTATGAAATCTGTCTTCTTGAGATTGATGGATATTTTAAAATGGAATCCTCTTTTGGAATAGTATGGGGCTATTTTAATTTAGAAAACTATATAACACAAAACCTGAAGTGTTTTCTTTCTCTTTGGGTAATACTATACCTTACCTTAAACACATAAATATTGTCCTTTTATAATAATATGGGGAAGAGAGAAGCTGAAAATAAATGAAGGAGGTTAGCAATGAATGTCCAAAAAACAATTGGTTGGCTATTTAGAAACTCACATTTCTTTTTTTTTTTTTTTTTTTTTTTTTTTTATTATATATATATATATATATATTTTATAATATTATCCCTTGTATTCATTTTTCCAATTTACCCCCCCTCCCTCTATTCCCTCCCCCCGACGACAGGCAATACCATACATTTTACATGTGTTACAATATAGTCTAGGTACAATACATGTGTGCGAATATCACTTTCTTGTTGCACAATAAACATTAGAATCCGAAGGTACATGCAACCTGGGCAGACAGATATTAGTGCTAACAATTTTCATTCCCCTCCCAGTGTTTCTTCTCTGGGTGCAGCTACCTCTGTCCATCATTGATCAACTGGAAGTGGAAACTCACATTTCTTAAGGAAAGCCAGTATTGAAGAGAATGACTTAAATTCTCCCTTTATGTCACCCGAAGGATACTACTGAATCTCAGAGTTTAAAGCCCATGGAATTGTATAACTATGAACACTTATATTTTTTGGCTAAACTTTAGACCCCTTCAGTGCCAACTTTTTTTGAAATGGGAAATATGACAAAGTGACCTTTTATAAGCACATGGAGACCCAAAGATTACTTTTACTTTTCAAGGAATTAAGGAAAAAAGTATATGGAATGCAAAAAACCCCAACCCCAAATAAGCAAGTAAAAGTCTCTTATCCTGCCTTTCCTTCTTGCCCATGCTTCTGTTTCTTAACTCTTTCTTTATCTTCAATAATTCAGGTGTCCTAAATCATATTTCTCATAGATAAGGAAGAATTTGTTAAGGGCCTACTATGTGTCAAACACTTTATAATTATTTTCTCACTTTTTTCACAACAATTCTGGGGAGGTAAGTGCTATTATTATTCTCATTTATAGTTGAGAAAACTGAGAGAGATAGAAGTCACTCATCTAGGGTCACACAACTAGCAAGTGTTTGAGGCTGCATTTGAATTCAGATTTTCCTGATGACTGGACTAGTTCTGTAATCACTATACCATCTAGTTTTCCCAACAATAGACAGACGTTTCCTCATTTTATTAATCTATATCATCACTAATGCAACCATTTTCCTCCTTACACAACCTTTGGCTTAGTATATAACCATTTTATTGTTTTAAAATAATTTTAAAAATATAAAAACAATTCAACACAAAATTAATGCAACACATAGAAATTTAATCACATCTCTTATCCAATTTCTCCCTTCAAAGTTTCATGGAAGACATTGAGAAGAGTGCTTGATGAGGGAAAACTCAGAGACAACTTGATCTTTATCTGCTAAAGATCAGGGTTTAGATAAAAGGCTTCAGCTTACAGAATTCTGCTAGCTGTAGAAGTGGGTTATGATGGGTTTGTGGAGAAGTCCCTTCTCCAATCTTCAATTTTCTTATTTTTAAAATGAGGTATGATTCTTCAACCATTGAAAATGGTCATGTATTTCAGCAAAGGCTGGATGAAAAATTGTTGGAAATGTTATAGAGGACATTTTTTTTAGCTTTAGGTTGAGCTGAATCTGTTTCTTAGATTCATGGGGTCTGTGAACTTATATGGGGAAAGTATTAATTAAGTTAAATAAGAGGGTTGGACTAGGTAACATTTGAGAATCCTTCTAACTTTGAAGCCTCTGATCTCTATAATACTAGGCTAGCCAATTATTGACTATGTGTTCTTGAGCAAGTAACCCTTACTGAGACAGAGCTTCACCATCTAACTCTGGAACTTGACATCAAAATACCATAAAGATGCATCATGTTGTAGTTGGGGACAGTAAAGATGAGGTAAAAATAGAATAGGATGAGATAATTTAAGATTCTCCAAAGTGAGCGTACTCATTTCTCATTTATTTTATTACAATAATTCAATAATACAAGCACTAAAAGGTTTCAGCCAGGTGGAAAGACTAAACTATGATATCACCCAGAAAAAATTCGAGTAGTTTATTGTTTTGTTGTTATGACTGTTATTCTATCAAAAGATAATAGTTTTTTTTCTGTGTTGTCCAAGGCAATGTAGAATAATGGAAAGAATGATGGGTTTGAATTTCAACTTTGTCACCTTTTACCTGTATAAGACCTTAGACTCCCTTCCTGGGCTTTACTTTTCTAATTTGTAAAATGGAGAGGTTGAATCTAATGTTTTCTGAGGTCCTTTTCATTTCTAAATCTATGATCCTCTTCTTAATGAAGATGGCCATGTCTTTCAACAAAGACTGAATGAAAACTTGTTGGAAATATAATAGAAGGCATTATTTCTCTTTTTTTTTTGAGTTGAGCTAGATCAGGGCTTCTTAGATTTCATGGGGTCTATGAACTTGCATGGGAAAAGTATTAGATCTTTATTTTCACTAATTCTAACTAAATTTCTTCTATAAGTAAACAAAAACTCCAACAACCTATCATTCAGAGAAGAAGTCTGAGAAGGATTTCCCAAATTACCAAAGGGGTCCATGACATAAAACCCTCTATAAATATTTTCAATTTTGAGATTCTGTCAATCCTATATTGATCATTTTTGTATTTACAAAAGCAAGGTAGGTTCTGCCCCTTGTCCAATCAATAAATCAATAGATTAAGCATCTACTACTACATTCCAAGCATTATGCTAAGTGCTGAAGTTACAAAACATGGCAAAAGACAGTTTCTGCCTACAGCTTAAATCTAATAGTCTGGTAATCTTGCAGTCAAAATAGATAAATAGGACATGAATTCATTCCTTTTCATACTTCCTCAATAACAAATAAGTGGATGTTTTGAAGAAACGAGTTTTCTGGGTGCAGTGACATGGAGATATTTTGAGGAAGCTCCCTGAAGTTAAATAGAGTGAGAAACACCAAATGGAATTTCCATAATTTGTTATTCTTATGATGTTTGGCACTCTCCAAATGTCTAATAAATATTTATTGCTGAATTCTCAATTTTAATAATTTCTCTTTAATGCTAAAGTTTTAAAGATTTCTCCACTTTTCTAGACAAAGAGAATGTGATAGAAAGAAGGTTCTGAATATATATATAGGGAAACTAATCTCATTCCTGGAAAGTGAAAGAATTCATGCATTTATTGATTCCATGAGGCCATTCAGCACAAAGCATTCAATAGCCCATTTAATTGAGCAGTTGGTATCATGGAAAATTAATTATGATCAGGGGTCCAATCTTTGTCCTAGCACCTGTGTCACTATGACTCACTATTGTTGCAACATTAGTCAACAGCACTTATTACATGCTTCCTTTCCGGCTGCTCTTGTAAAAAAAAGCCTATGAAAATTTTAAAACATCAAAACAGTGACAAAACATGAGTCATCCCAACGCAATCTCCGGATATTGAATTATTATTAATTATTCTCATTGTTATATAGTTCTCTGGGATCCTGATAGAGCAGATTTCTTGGTTTTGTCTCTTTACTCCTTTACTGCTGATTAGGACAGAGGGGGAAGAATATGGTCTGTCTTTAAACCAGGATCTTCTTTGTTTCTTTCTCCTTTCCTCATTGTTTTTTAAGTTAGAACATTTTGCTCAGTTTATTCAACCTATCTCAGAGATTGTGGTTTCTGAGAAATTAACTACTGATTGTTATTCTTGGAAAGACATATTTGGTGTCCTGTTTTCTGGGGTAATGCCAATGTTGTTCCAGTGACAAAATTGGTGGGAAAATTAATTTCTAAGACAACAATCCAAGCAATTGAGTAAGTGTCCATTTAATTACTTTCAAATGGAAAAGAAAAAAAATAGCTGTCAGAATGTTTAATGACCGAAATGAGAGTTAGTTGTGATGTACTTTTCTGTGATTTATGGCATCGCATGACTGATGCCAAAGTAATAGGATCAGACAGTTTTAATCTAGTCATCCTGTCTTCTATGGAATCATGTCAACATAACATCATTCAGGAAGGTTTTGCAACCTAACAAAATGCATGACAAAAATTTTCTCAAACACCAGTCTGACACAACTGAAACCATTTATTTAAGTGATTAGTTGATGGTAATTCCTTTTTCACAGAGATGGTCATTTGGGGAAGCTTGTCTGGGAAACTAAATGTGCTTTCTCATGGAGTTGGCATAAGGGGAATTGATATTTGGAAGAAACATTAATCTAAAGCTATCTAAGCATTTCATATGGGGGGCTAAGTTGATGTTCTTCCTATCAAGAAAATAATAATAGTAATAAGTAATCAGTGCTCAAAGAAAATGTGAGTGCATCAGATAATAAGTTCATTGTGTTCTGCCTCATACTTATTTATTCCAATATGCTTTTAATTTTCTGGAGCACCCATAGCTATGTTCATTTGCTTTAGGTAGTATGGCATGACAACCATGTATTCATTTGGAGGATAGGCAATTCATTCACTATGATAGATTGACATTGTTTACTAGGTGATCAATTGAGGATTGGTAATTTGTGTTAATTCACACAGCTAAGCAGTGCCTTTATTCAATTATTCCTTGTACATACAGGATTGAATTACATACTTAATCTCTAATAGTTAAGTGGAATGTATAATGGTTAAAAATAATATTGATGTCTAAATAAAGATTACACTATTTTTTCTTCTGAGGGCCAAACAGAATTTTTACAGACTAAGTGATAGTTTGAAAACAATTTGTCAATCTGCCAATAGAATACACTAAAACAACAAATTTTTTCAAAAAGTTAATGAGAAACCAATGTAATTAGATACAAAGGGAATACCTGATCAATGGAGGAGGCATTTGTTTTATTTTTAAAACAGTGATCATTTCTAAACTGGGAACCAAGAACTTTTAAAATTAATATTTTAATAAATATATTTCAACATAATTCATTTTCTCTGTATAAAATTTTAAAGTTGTTCTGAGAATCGGTCCTTGTCAAAGGGGTTCAAGGATATTTCAGAGGATAACAGATTTAAAGTAGAAGGAGCTTTAGAGGTTGGTCACCAAATCCATCCCCCTAATTTTATAGCTGAGAAAACTATGTTTCTGTGAGGCATAGAAAAAGGAATAGTTTTTCCTATTGTAGTAGTAGTAGTAATTTCCTATTAAGAGATTAGATGAACTGCCCAGGGTCACATAGCTAGTAAGCGAAGTATGATTCTGACAGGTCTCCATGGATCCATGCTCAGGGTTTTACTCTCTACACTACACTTGCCTTTATTTATGGAAGGAATGCTAATCCTCCTATACCTTATTGAGGATGATGTGGCATGACATGGCATTCAAGGATGACTGGGTTGGTTCAGGATATTTTAGACAGGGGCCCAAAAGGAGCTGACCTAACTTCCTGATAAAAAGAAAAAGAACCTGTGCTAATTGGCAGAACCAGAAAAGTTGCTGAGACAAGAGCTAGTTCAGGACACATCCCCTAAGAAATCCGGGACTTAGAACTGACAACTTTGAGTCACAGTACAACTAATTTGCCCAGAAATGGCAGTCACGGAGAGTTAGGAATACTAACTCTCCATAGCTGTTGTTGAATTGGTAGAGTGAATTTCCCCATTAAGAAGTTCTTTAAAACAATAAAATCAACAGCTCCAGTCCCTGCCCTGTCTCAATAATTTGCCAAGCTCAAGCAAACTCAGATACCTTTGATATTAGTTAGTAAATCTGTTTTTCAAATTTTTATGTTCAGTAAAAGAATTGGCAATATTATTATTTTGTTACTAAAATAATAATCTCCTTTCTATTCCTGTAAAAACACATGTATGTTTTTAGTGAAACATGATCTCTGTGTTTTTCTGATTCCTTTATACATAACTCACTGTGTTCTTGAGTGAGTTATTTGATGTATGAAAAAAGGCTCGAAAACTTTTTACAGTGTGTTTTTAGCACCAGAGAGCTGTGTTTTTGCCAGCGTTAAGAAAATAGGCAGAAAGGATTCAGATAAATTTCAAACCCAAATCACTAGATTTAAGAAATCTTAAATCTATGCTTAGTTAAATGGAATCTCTCATTCCTCCAGTTCATGTTGCCAATCAGTATATTGGTGGGGGTGCCATTCCATGTGTATTTGGGAAGCCTTTATAACAGCATAAAACCATAAACTTTCTCTCTTTTTTGTTTTGCATTTCCCAATGAGATAGCACTAGGTAGTGGTGTAGAAGGACATCAGAAATGAAATCTATTTCTCCTTTCACTATCTTCTTTAGTTTCCATGGAAACATGATTATGAAACTTTCTTGGGGTACACAGATGCTATTGCTCTTAGTTTAGTATTTGGGAAACACTGCAATATGTTGGAGAGAAGCAACATATATTAATAAGAAGCAACATATATTAATAAGAAGGGTATTGGTAAATATGAGTAAAACTTATTCATCTTTTGTAGGCTGATGAACATCTTTTGGAGTGCCTGAATATTTGGGAAACTATTTCCAATTTTTTTTGAAAAAAATTTCAACATTTTCCAATATGGAATCTTAGAACAAAGGGGACCAGAGGATCATGGGATTACAACGCTAGTGTTTGAAGGGATCTCTGGGGCCATCTAGTCCAACCTATAAATTTTATAGATGAGGAAACTAAGGCCTAAGTGACTTGCCAAAGGGGCATAGCTTTGCAAATCAGAGCAATCTGATACTAGGTCAGAAAAGAATTAAAGGGAGATAGAATAAATAGTGAAATAAAGAAGACACAAATACTCAATAAGCAAAATAGAAAAACTCATAAAGATACATGCTTACTTTAAAAAATTCTCAGAACATCCCTTGACTTCAGATGTCACATCTGTCTTACAGAAATTACAAGAGGAAAACAACAAGCTTCACAAAATTATTTCAAAATAAACACCGCACAATCCTAATGGAAAAACATCTGCTGTCTTTAGCTCATTACCACAGTTTGTCATGAAGGTTTACACATAATTATGCATTTTCCTTGGATTTATTATTGTACTCTGCGGTATTATAAGCCTGTGGTTCATGGTAAGAAGCTAGTGTTGTGTTGGAAATGTGGATGAGAGGTTGATGGGCAAGGTGCAGAAATGAACAAGGAAGAAGACAGGGTCAGATAGAAGAATAGTGAACAATGTTAATGGAGTTTCAGGATTAGATAGGATTGCACCTGGAAATCTTTGGCTTATTTGGCCAAGTTAAAAGAGAGAGAGAGACAGAGACAGACAGAGATAGAGACAGGGAGACAGAGATACAGAGATATAGATGGAAAATGAGTTGCAGAGTTGAACAAGAGGAAGGGAGTAAGCTGGAATGATTTCAAGAAATTTTAAAACATCTTTATTGACCTTAAGCTTCTCATGAAAGCAAAATTCCATCTTTTCAACATTAATATCATATTACTATTATATAGCAATAAGAAATAGAATACAACTACACCCTGAAGAACTAAACTATCACCCAGATGATAATAGAGACATTTCTTGAGCACTTTTGAGAACCAGTTGTTAACTATCTCTCTGGTGGTGTTTGAAATTTAGCAAGGTTGTGCGATGTATGGAGTGTTCAGGGAACACTAGATTCTCAGATTTTGTTAAATAAGCCCTTTTCAAGGCTGCTTATCTCTTTTATCAAATTGTGTGACTTCAAGAAACTGTGGCATGTACAACA
The DNA here is from genome assembly GCF_048593235.1 of Sminthopsis crassicaudata. Lineage (NCBI taxonomy): Eukaryota > Metazoa > Chordata > Mammalia > Dasyuromorphia > Dasyuridae > Sminthopsis > Sminthopsis crassicaudata. Next base: position 122,724,860 of record NC_133622.1, read on the forward strand.
ACCACACCCAGATTAGCCATCTTGGTTGTCTACTTTGTTTAACTCTGACTCATTTAAATCTAATTCATTCATAAGTCAAGACATCACCCCATGATATCATTGGTCTTCTGAAAAAATGAAATGTCAAAATCACTTTGACTTATATTTTTGAACTTTGAACTTATATTGAAAAATTCCCTGATTTTCACTTAAGCCAGACACAAGAGAATTTTGTCCTCATGTGATAAAAGTTCTCTTTTATAGAATTTTAACTTAGTACAGTTCTGCCTCACTTAAATCCAATTCACACACATTATCTTTTGTTTGGTTTTTTTTCCCCCTGAGGCTGGGGTTAAGTGACTTGCCCAGGGTCACACAGCTAGGAAGTGTTAAGTGAGACCAGATTTGAACTCGGGTCCTCCTGAATTCAAGGCTGGTGCTCTATCCACTGCGCCACCTAGCTGCCCCCCCACATTATCCATGATGTCATTGGCTCTCTTTATAAATAGACAAGCAATAAGTAAAATTGTTCATTTACCAGAACCCAAGCTTACATTGGTGGGAGATTGAGTCCAGGTGGAATTTGGATGTGGGACAATAGGCAGGTTGGAGGATCTCTGAACCACATAAGCTGTTCCCTTACCAGGTTATCCTTTGTTGTAACCACATCACTCTCTCATCTTCCCTACTGCATATTTCTTTGATACTGGTTTTTTATTCCATAAAGCATTTACATATGTGCTGGGTGTGGGCTTACTCATATCTATCACGCATCTCTCCACTGTCCAGTAAGTGATAACCAGAGAAAATCAAGCTTTTACTGGAGTGGGAACAATCTCTTTCTGTCAGCATCTTCACCTCTACTCTGTCTCACCACTAACCTAGCTCTACACTTCACATATCCATAGGCTTTACTGCCCACCATGCTTAGGCCACATCTTATCTCTTTCCTTAGAGAAATAGTATCTATTGTTAGAAACCTTCAATTTCCCTTCCTGCTAGAAATTTCTCACCCTTGGATAATTCCTTGCTCCGATTATTGTCTTTGTCCTATGCATCATCCTTTGACAGTAAATATTTTTGGATTAATAAACATTATTATGGATCAATATCAGACCAAAGATTGGAGTTTAAGAAGGGGAGAAAAGAAGAGAATAAGCATCTATATGGTTCCTATTATATGTCCTATAGGCACTGTACTAAACACTTTAAAAACCAAAAAAAACCAAAAATACAAATATTATTTCATTGGATAATTTTAGAAGTACTGATCTGGAGATATGGTTCAGCAATTTACCATGTGGTAAAATATAGCAGATGGTGCCTAAAGCATGACTAAGTACCAGTATACCCCTCCTACATTTATACACACATGATCAGAAAGTAACTATCTGATCTCTATCTCTTGTCTTTTTCCTGTGATTTGACTGTTTCAAGTTTAGTATTTTTCCAAATCTTGTTAAGATACATACTTGGAAAAAGGAAACCAGTGTCTGAAAATAAGCAAGTGTAATTAATAAAATAGCTCTGACTGGTATTGTAAATCTTGAATTTCACTTTCATAGAGTGCCAGATAGTGTGAATTATTATGAATTAGTCTCAAATACAGATGAGAGCCTTTATTGGCTAAACCTTGGAACTTATCATTCCATGTGACTATTTTAGAATTCAAATGCCAAAACCACTGCATGGTTTTAAAAATAATTTCAATACAAAGAAATACATAATTTCAAATATTTTTATGTTAGTATAGCTGAAGCTTCTATTTACCCAGGATTTCAGAATCATTTCTTTTGGATAACAAGAATTTAAAGCAGAAGGAAAATGATTAATTTAGCTCAAAATAAAGAAAAAAGAAGTTTTGTGTAACTGAAATGCTTTAAGATTACTTTATCCTTGTTCACTGCAGGTATGGTGTAACATGCTGTTGTCTCCAGAAGCTGCAGATCGCTCTCTGGGAGGAGATCTGCTGTGTCTACTCAAATCTCTCGGACAGATTCTTCTTCCCGTAGGGAGCTGACTTCCCTTCCTGCAGAGAGCAGCCTACAAAAGTCCAGGCAAAACTCTGTCTCTCCTCCAGAGCTGCCCTCTTTTATCCTCCCAGAGAATGGGCGTGGGATAATGCAAGGGCTTCTGGGAAAAATTACTTCAACCAATGAACTTGCTCCTCCTAAGCATGCAAGCTCTTCCCCAGGAATTCACAAGTAAAACTCCCAGTAAAGGCCGGAACTAGAGAATTGTCAAGTACTGACTTAGCACTTAGTAAGAACCTAATATCTCATTATCTTGTTAGCACTTAGTAAGAACCTAACAGTGTGGCTCACTGCAATTAGTATGTGGGTATTAAGTAGGTACATTTCTTGCTCATCCCTGCCTTCTGGAATTTCTAGTTTCCTTGAAGGAACCTTGAAGGCTCAGTTCAAACACCATCTTCCACAATGGATCTTTTCCTTGCTCCCCAAACCTTCCTTCTTCTGCTTCCCTAGTCAAAATTACCTTTATTTTATGTTGTATCTATTTTGAACATACCTAAATATGCACCTATTATTTTTCTAGCTAGACTGTACATTCCTTATTGATGCATTTTGTTATATTAAAATATTTACAGTCTTTTATAACAAGTAAAGCAATGAAGTAAAATTAATGATACAATAATCCCAATCTGAAATTTAATATATTTCAGAACTGTGGTACCCCTTACTTTGAATTAATTAAAAAAAAATAACATAAATCTATTTTCTTTCCCTATTGCCCAATCCCACTAAAAGAAAGATAACTAAAAAGTTTTTCTTTTAACAAATATTTATAATCAAACAAAGCAAATTCCCTTAATGAATTTATTACCAATGAATATTACCTGTGGCTCAAAGACTATTTCCCCATTTGTGGAAACTACTCAATGTTCTGAAATTTTGGAGGGGTGGAGTTGGTGACAGCTTAAGGGAAAAGAAATCCTGGTCTTTTTGCTTCCAATTATAAGAGAAATGAAAAACTGTTCCAGATTATCTTCAGGTCTCTGAAGGGAATGAAAGACTTGTGGAAGAAACTAACATGGGGAAGAGCCAATGCCTTGATCGTGTCTTATTTACAGCTTGCTATATATGTATATAAAAATAGGGACTTTTAAAGTTAATCCTTATATTTATCACATAGCAAAGTATCTGGCATTATAGGAGGTATTTAATACATTCTTTTTGATTTATTAATATGAAAATAGAGAGAAATCTTCTAATTGGACTTAGAAGAATTAATTAATATGGAAACATTCTAGATACAGGTTTCAAATATATCTTTCTGTTTGTCATGGGGACTTTTAAAATTAGATTTTTCTGCATATCATAGTATGAGACCATACTTATCATAAACAAAGTGATCCTGATTTTACTTCCTATGTAAATTTGTATATGAAGCTAAATAGACTTCTAAGGGTAGCTACAAAGGCCATTTGGTAATGAAATAACATAATTAGCAAAAAAAATTAGTCCTCATAAAAATTTGAAAATGATCTTACAGTCCAATAAGTACTTAATTTGCAAACAATTAACTAGAGATAGTAGCTCTCTATAGAGATAGAGAATCTGCCTCTGATGTTTATTATCTATGTGATCTGATTGGATAACTCATTAAATATCCCTAGGCTTCAGGGGATTGGACTAAGTGGCCTCTTGGACTCTTTCAGTATTAGATCTATAAAGCTGTGATCTCTCACCCTCCTCTTTTAGGGTGATCCTTGGAGGATTTAGTATTTTACATAGATATTTTTTAAACTACAAAATAGGTTTTCATTTTCTTTTGTCCTAAAAAAACAAACAAACAAACCCCAAAACATCTCATCATTTGATCTCTACATAATGAACATTATGTAGATCCCTAAGCAGAATGGTCTGGCATAAACAGATTTGGCATCAGAGGTTCTTTCCACAGAGCTCTATACATTTTGACTTGTCATTCAATGAAAATTCCAATCTTGCTCATTTTAATGGTCTCCTGACCCCTTGGCTCATCATGATATTTTTGTGTCCCAAATCCTATATCTGTATCTATAGGCAAAGGCATGATATGGCTTGCACTTTGATTCCATGGAGCTTCTGAGTTCTGCTGGTCTGAGACTTTAATTGCTAGTTGATATCTCCTGATATTCAGTGCTGTAATCTGTCAACTATTTGACTTGATTTTAGTATTTGGTATCTTTCACCCCCATTTCTGTTCATGTGCACTGGCTCCTATCTGCTAGTCCCTGGCTGACAACCAGTATCAGCATGTTATATTCATCCTAGATTTTAAGAATTAAATGCTGAAATATTTTCCCTGGAAAAATAAATATTAAGCCTTCTTATACAAATTTCAGTATTCACGAATCAAAAAAAAAATTGATTAGACAGCTAGAGATGATGCGGTTGAGTGGTCTAGATTCCTGGTGGTCTAGAGGTTAATGGCTATAAGAGAGTTGTTAAAAATACCCTTTAAATCGGCTGCAGGTTTTAAGAGTGAAAGAATTCACTCATTCCCAAATATTAGTTTCAAAATGAAAGTTTATTGTTGGATTGAAATCAATTTACCAGAAGACAGACTTCTATAGTGGCATATCTATGGGAAAATGAAGTTTTTCACTGAGAATGCAGTTCTCAGTGGACAGAAAGTCCTGGCAGCTGATTGAGCTTCCAAGGTCCATCTGCAAAAGATCTTAGTTGAAAGAAGCTGTTTATTGGGTCTTAGTCTGGGTCTGGGACAGCCCGGATCTCCTATTGGAATTAACAACAATTCGAAGAGGTGCTTTTTGACCAGGATTTCTAATTGAATCAAAGGCCCTGGCATCCCGGAAAGACAACTTATTTAGGGAGGATATACTTCCCAAGAGGGGCTGAGAATCTGAAAGGGATCATAGATCAAAAGGAAATATAGTTTCTCAGAGGGACCACAATTTGCTTGAGAGAGACTTCTATTTCCATGAGTCATGACCCTTCTATGCTTAAGTAGATAGGTTTCACAAGTTTTTATGACTATATATATATATATATATATATATATATATATATATATATATATATATATATATATATATATATATATATACATATATATATACACACACACACACACATACAGTATGTCCTCAAAAATCTTAGTATATATGTATGCATATGTATGTACACAAACACACACACATATATTTGTAAACAATCTCTTGACTGATTGATGAGTTTGAATATATATTTCTGTATGTGTACACACATAATATATATATGTGCATATATCAATATATTTGTATATATATATCAATATATGTATAAATCAATATATTTGTAATTTATCAATACATTTATGTAACAATATATTTGTAAGTATATTGTAATGCTGGAGAAACTGAGGCAAAATAGAGATTAGAGAGTTTTACTATTTTATTTGAAAGGAAGAGATTGTGCTGGGGACATGATGCCTCCAGGGCTGATGTGCAAAGCATCCAGTAGCTAGTTTGGGCTTCCCATGAAGTATAGATACACAATGCTCCAAGTTACCAGGGGGTACACTGTGGCAGGGGCAGACTTAAAGTACTGAGAGCTGGAACAGACTATCCATCCAGTTCTGACAGGGTGGAGGGAGGCACCAGACATTCTGATAAGTTGGGATCATGAAGAACTATTACAGGATAGGGGGAGGCACTGGACATTCTGATAAGTAGGGATGGTGTGGGGTCGTTATGTCTAAGATAGAAGGTCTTTCCCCTTATCTGGATCATGATGATTAGGAAGAGGGATGTTGCAACCAAGCAGAACAATTCAGGGAAATTGAGGTAGAACAATTAGGGAAACTGAATAATCAAAGGAAACTGTGGCACAACAATCTATCTATCTATCTATCTATCTATCTATCTATCTATCTATCTATCTATGCATGTATCAATATATTTGTACTCAATTTTTTGATTGACTTCAAGCTTATTTAGCATAGTTCTCTGCCATTAGTCTATTGTTAAGCTTATACTTAAATGAAGTAAATCTTGCAAATCTGGGGTCATCACCACGTCATGACGTGGGATCAGAGCAGTATTTTAGTGAAAATTTCATATACAAGAAAAATAATTAAAACTCTTATACAAATATGCATCTTGGAAGTTAAGAAGTTAGAGAAATCTTACATAGAAACCTTTGATGTAAACAACAGATAATGTGGTTTTGATGCATGCCAAAATCAGCTATGAAGGGGGCACCTATGTGGGAAGTGGGAGAGATTTTCCTTTGGGAGAAGACATCCTTCATTCCCTTGAGAAAGGGGAGAAGAAATGATGATGGTAACTGTTTCCATTGTGTGAATACCTAAAATAGATTGTATCATCAACACTCTCAGACTGAAAAAGTCCAGTTCTTTGTTTTTTTAGCTGCCTGGGATATGTAGTGGTGGGTGGATTTGATTGTTGGGCTCATCTATCTGTAAGAGCTAAAATGATAAGAATTTCAAATAATATCACACAAAAAACTTTAAATTTATTATATTTTAAAAGAAAATAGTTAAATACAAAACCATTTCTGAATCAACTCTTTTTATCTCTAAACACTAAAAACACTGATTTGTTAGAACAAAAATAAAAAAGTAACATATTAGAAGAATAAAACTGAGAAGAAATGGCGCATAATTGAGGCAATGATAGAGACTGATTTTAAAGTGCTATTAATGCTGCAATATTGGAAAGTGATGAAAGAATAGATATTAACACAAGCTATTTTTATTTCTTATAAAGCTTAAATATAATAAATCAATTGGTAAAATAAAAAGAGCAAAAGAGTCTAGAAACTAATTAAGCTAATAATTGCCAAATGACATTCCAGTGAAATGAAATGTCATTTTAGAATAGAAATTCATTTTTAAAACCTTATTGAAGTTGGCTAAACATTATAACGAATATTGGCTCATAGAACAATGAAAAATTATACAGGGAAAATAAAATTTAGAGAAAGGTTAGAGAGAGATCCAATTAAACAAATTATTCCAAATGCATTTATGAATGAAACTAAAAAGAGGATAATAAAAATAATGAAAATGGAAAAGATTTGTTAAGATTTCTGTAACAAACCATTTTCTCTATCAAAGCCTTCATATGTATATTCTAATAGCCTTTTGTATTCTGTAGACTTCATATCTCTTTTCTAACTTCATAGATTCTGATGACCACAGTCCCTAATATGAAAAAATGGAAAAAAATAAAACAAATATGGGAAAAGAAGTTGAACAAGATATTCACAAAAAAGGGCAACACAGGAAGTGAAACAATCTTTTTTGGGGGGATAGTTAAGGGACTACTTTTCAAGGAGGGAATAATATAAAATAATAAAAATAATAAAATAATATAAAATAAAATATAAAATAATATAAAACTCTTGGGAAAATAGCTTTTTATTTTTAAAAAGATGGTTATGAAATATCCATATCCCTACTTTCTAATTTCTACAAAATATTTAAGAAAATAATTTCCACACTTACTGTAGTAATCCTTGACAAATATTTGAGAAAGGAGCAATCAGTTGCTCACAATGCTCTATAGCAAATGATATCTTTAAATCATCTATTGCCTGAAAAATATAGAAAATACAAAATATCCCTGTACTTATTGTGAAATTTGTTATTATTAAAAAAAATTGTTATGGCAGAACAAAGTCATACCTTAATGATTCTTACTCAGGAATATGCCAAAACCATCAAGATTTCTTCAAAGACAAAAGAACTTGGGCAAGTCATTTAACTCCTCTGAACCTCTGTTCCTTAATCTGTAAATTGGGAGTGTTGGATTAGATTAGTGGTTCTCCAAGTGTGGTTCAGAGAATTCTGGTGGTTTTCTGAAATCCTTTCAGAGGTCTACATATTCAAAATTAGTGTTTATTTTTAATATGGTAAATAATTATAAATATAATTCACATAAACAAAAACTCTTTGGATAGATGCTCAATAATTTGAGCATCTGATATGAAGAGATAGCGAGAACAAAAGTTTGAGAAACAATGACCTCTAAGGTCTCACCCAGTTTTAGCTCTATGGTATAACTATTATAACATGATTATTCATGTCTAGCAAGGAATAAAATAGAGAAACACATGTGCCAAAAATATTTGCTACCATCATAGAAAATGTCAAAATCAGAATGGAACAAGATTTCCATGTACCTGGTGAGAGCCTCTGAATGTTCCTGTGTGGGAATAATACTGTTCTAATTGCTTCAAGTTATGGAACATTGCTCTCTTCAAATGAAGTTCATAATCACTCAATAGACTTTGGCTTAAATATTCACATGGGATGAGCCAATGAGTAATAAAATGACTATTGTCTAGACTATGATATGTAGTTGAATGGACAACTCATAGTTTTCTGTATACTTTGGGGAAGCACTACTATTAGACAATTGAATTGAATTGAATTGAACAGGAAGAAAAACACATTTTGGATTGTCTTTGAAAAATTGTGTAATGCTTTTTCTTTTTTCTTTTTTTCCTTTAGACCTAAAACTTTTCTTGAAACAAAGTCTCTTATTTTTAAACATAGACTTTTTTCCCCTGAGGCAATTGGGGTTAAGTGACTTTGCCCAGGGTCACACAGATAAGAAGTGTTAAGTGTTTGAGACCAGATTTGAATTTAGGTCCTCCTGATTGGAAGGCTGGTGCTCTAAACATAAATTTTAATTGATATATTGTTTTCATTTACATTATCTAGATTTCTTCTTATATTCCTCCCTTTGCTCTCCCAGAAGAATCATGTCTCTCTTTTTTAAAAATAAGGTTGTTTTTTTGTTTTTGTTTTTGTATTTTTTTTAGAAAAAAGAAAAAAAGTGGAGAAATGAGAAAAGCCAATCAGTACAACGAAAAAAAAATACCAACCTGATATTATATGCAATGTTTCACACTTGTGGATGCCCTAGATCTCCATAGAAATGGGGAAATTCTTTTCAGATCTTTTCTTTGGAGCCCAGTTTTGTGTTCTTTTTGTTTTTTCTTATTCTTGAACTTTTTGTTCTTCTACTTCTTGTTGTCCTCCTTCCTCTTCCTCTTTTCTTTCACCTCCTCCTCCTTCCTTTTCTCCTTCCTTTTCATCTTTGTCTTTGCATTCTTTTGCATTCAGTTTTGATTGTTTTTTGCATTTACATTGTTGTTGTTGTGCATATTGTTTTCCTGGTTCTGCTTACTTATTTATCAGTTCATACAAGTTTTTCCATGCTTCTCTGCATATAGCAAGTATATTTGTATCATATCTATATACTTGTAAATTTTGCAAATATATTTATATATTGCCTATATATTTTGGTGTTATTTTATGGTTGTGGATTATGAAAAATCATAATATTTGGAAAACTAAAAATGTTACCAACAGGGAATAGAAAGGCAAAAAGGAGAAATGTTATAAATATCTCATCAGAAATATATGCTAAGAAATGGAGAGAGACTCTTTAGATTGTTCTTTGGACTTTCTGAACTTTATCATTCCAGAAAGACCCCTTTCAAGCTCAATCTACTCCTGGAATTTTCACATTGTAAATATCCTTTTCCTTTGTGATTTTTCTTTCTGATTGGCTGATCCCTCTCAGAACCTCTACTTAAAGAAGTATACCAGGCCAGTTATGTTTTCATTTTTAACCATGCTGCATTCTTGAATCTCTAGATATTTTTTTTAACTACCATTTCACTGTATAGGCAATATTCCTCTCCTGTTTTGTAAGCTGTTTTCTTGCATTAGAATGTTAACTCCCTGAGGACAAGGACTTTCTGCTTATATTTATATTTCCAGCATTTAGCAATTAATAAGTTTTTCTTGACTTTATTTGACTAGATTGTATTATGAGAATGAGGGATAATTGATAATAGTTTTGTTTTGTTTTATTTTTTTTGCTCCATTGGAATCCAAACAATGGCAAGATATCTTAAAGACTAGCTTCCAAATTATTGGTTGTTGTTGCTCATCTTTTCTTTTCTAACAGGACCAATGATATAATGTGGTTGATGTCTCAACTTGGTCAGAAGCTGTTGCACAAAGTCATCAGCCTGTCTTTTCCAGAGACATTAAAATCCAGTGACAAGACAAAAATCCAAACAACTAATGGTAGCCCAGGACACAGTGGATGACCTTGACATCTTCCATGGCTGAAAGGAGAGTGAGGGAATAAATCTTTGTACATTGACTACTATAAAGCCAAGAATTATACTAAGGAGTTTTACAAATATTATCTTATTTGATTTTCAGAACAGTTGTGAGAGATAAGTACCATTATTATTCCTATTTTGAAGTCCAGGAAAGTGAAGTTAACAGAGGTTATTTGACTTGCTCAGAGTCACACAGCTACCATGTATCTAAGAACAAATTTGAACTCAGGTATTCCTAAATTCTGTTCCCATATTCTATCTATATTATCAGCTGCCAGATGTCTTGTGTCATAATCAGAGATTCAGTGATTTTATGACAAATCTCCTTTTTTCCTTTTCACTCATCTGTAATTTTGATTCTTTAATGATCATGGTGCCTTATGATCCACAGTCCCAGAAATTAGTTCTTTAAAATGTGTTCTTACATGAGTGAATAAATTGGAATCATTGAGATTGAGCCTGCTCTCTTGCTTCTATTTATTTTTGAGGTTACATAATATCTGTCTAAGACAGATATATTAACAGACTAATTCAATGGACTTTCCACCCCAAGCTACATCTAAATTATGATATGACATATTTTCATTGTATTTACTTACTTGTTTTCAACAGTAGTTTATTTTTCTCCAATTACATGCTAAAATAATTTTTTAGCATTTGCCTTTTTTTTTTTTTTAAAGAATTTGAGTTCCAAATCCCACTTCACTCTTCATTTCTCCCCTCCTCTCTTTCCCAAGATGGAAAGCAATTCAATATAGATTGTATACATGTGCAATTATGTAAAATATTTCCATATTATTCATTTTGTAAAAGAAATCCTGAACATACGCAAAAAGAAAGAAAGTGAAAAATGGTATGCTTTAGTCTACATTCAGACAACATTGGTTCTTTTTCTGGAGGTGGACACCATGTTTTATCATGAGTCCTTTGAATTGTCTTGTATCATTATATTGTTGAGAAGAGCTAAGTCATTCGTAGTTCTTTACTGTACAATATTGCTGTTATTTTGTACAGTGTTCTCCTTGTTTCATTTTATTTTGCATCAGTTTGCTCCATGTTTTCCTGAAGTCATTCTGCTTGTCATTTCTTATAACACAATTATATTCTATCAAAATCATAGACTACATTTAGTCATTTCAATTGATGGGTATCCTCTTGATTTCCACTTCTTAGACATCACAAAAAGAGTGACAATAAAGATTTTTGTACAAATAGATCCCCCTCTTTCTGACCTCAAAAGTTATGCATAGTTTTATAGCCTCTTGGGCATAGTTCCAAATTGTTTGAAATAGTTCTGTAATGGTCGGATGAGTTCATATCTCCAACAGCAGTGCATTAGTATCCCCAGTTTTCCTAATTCCCTCCAACATTTATTATTTTCTCTTTTCTTTTTGTCATATTAGTCAATCTGATAGATGTGAGGTGATACCTTAGATTTATTGTAATTTGCATTTCTCTAATCAATGGTGTTTATTTTTTCCTGTGATTATAGATAAGTACTTTCAGCAGTCTTAAAATTGCTTGTTTGCTTTGTTTTTTTATAAATATCAATTGGAAAATGGCTTGTATTTTTATACATTTGACTTGAGAAATTAAGATTTTATCAGAGATACTTGTTGGAAATTTTTTCCCCAAGTTTTCTAAATTTTCTTTCTAATGTTGATTGCATTGATTATGTTAGTTCAAAACTGTTTTCTTCTTATATAATCAAAATTATCTATTATGTTTCATAATGCTCACTAGATCTTGTTTGGTCCTAAATTCTTCCCTTATCCATAAACCATTCCATGATCTCTTCATTTTCTTATGGTATCACATTTTATATATAAATGTGTGTTCATTTTGACATTATCTTGCTATATAGTATAAGATGTTGGTCTGTATCTATTTTCTGTTATACTGTTTTGCAATGCTCCCAGCAGTTTTTGTAAAATTATCAGTCTTGTTTTAAGGCTACTTTAATCATATAGTAGATTGTTATAGTCAGTTTATTAAAAAGTATTGTGTACCTAATCTATTCTATTGATCCACAACTCTATTTTGGATAGTACTAGTACCAGATTGTTTTGTTTATAAAATATTTTGAGATGGTTAAGCCACTTTTCTTTGCATTTATTTTCCCAAATTTTCTAGATATTCTTAACTTTTTGTTCTTCCAGATGAATTTTGTCATTTTTTTCTAACTCTATAAAATATTTTTGGTAGTTTTTGGTATGTCAGTGAATAAGTATACTTAACAAGATAGAATTATCATTTTAATTCTTTTGACTCGGTCTATCCAAGAGCAATTAATGTTTTTTCCAACTGTTAGATCTGATTGTTTATGTAAAAACACAATTTTGTAACTGTGTTTATTTTGTTCGTAGGTTTCTCTTGCCAGGCAGACTTCAAGGTATTTTATATTGTCTACAGTTATTTTAATTGAAATTTCTCCATCTTATTTATGTTTACTTACCAATTTATTAATTTATTCAATTACTTATCAATATATTCTGATCTCTTGTGAATAGTCATGAATTTCATGAATGAGATCTGGCAGTGGTTTTTAACTTTCATTTAGTTTAATAAGCATTTTTTTCAGAGCTTTATGCAATCAGCACAATATTACAACAAATGAGAGCATCTGGAGAAGCTTATCATCCACATAAAATCCCTGTTATTTCTACATAGAAGCAAAGCCACACTTTGACAAAGAGTTAAAAATCAAGAAATAGGCTGGGAAAATGAGCAAAGAACAGAAAAATTCTGACTATAAAAATTATTATGGTGACAAGGAAGAACAAAACACTTACTCGGAAGAAGATAACAAAGTCAGAGCGCCTACATCCAAAGCTTCCAAAATACTGAAACAAATAACAAATAAAAAACAGACCAGGCCAAATGTAAAGGAAATATAAAAAATCAATGAGGAGAATGCCTTAAAAAGCAGAACTGTCCAACTGGAAAAACAGGCACAAAAATTCACTAAAGAAAAAACTCCTCAAAAAATATAATTGAAAAAATGGAAAAGTTGGTACAAAAACTCAATGAAGAAAATAATTCCTAAAATAAAAAGAATTGATCAAATAGAAGCTAATGAATTTATGAGAAATCAAGGAACAATAAAACAAAACTAAAAGAATGAAAAAATAGAAGATAATGTGTGAAACATCTCACTGGAGAAAAGACTGACCTGGAAAATAGATCCAATGGAAATCATTTAAAACATCATTGGAATACCCAAAAGCCATGATCAAAAAAAGAAGCTAGCCAGAATTTTTAAAGAGAAACTACCCAAGAGACCTACCCTGATATTCTAGAACTAGAAGGTAAAATAGAGATTGAAATAATCCACTGAATGAATGAATCCAATGAAAACTCCAGAGATATCCAAATTCCAGAACTCCAAGATCAAGGAGAAAATATTTGAAGCAGCCAGAAAAAATAATTCAAGTATCATAAAACTACAGGGAGAATAACACAAAATTTAGCAGCTTCTACATTAAAGAATAGACTGATTTGGAATATGATATACCATAAGACAAGGATTACAACCAAGAATCACCTACCCTGCAACACTGAATATAATCCTTCAGGGAAAAATATATACTCTGAAATAGAGGGCTTTCAAAGATTCTTGATGAAAAGACCAGAACTGAATGGAAAATTTCCCTTTCAAATGTAATACTTAAGAGAACATAATAACAAACAGGAAAGGGAAATCATAAGGAACTTATGTACATATAGGTCCTGTTACATTTTTATCTGTTTACGTTAGTGTTTTTATTACTTATTTTTATTAAACTGTTTACATTATACATGGGATGAGGATACATGCAACTTGTAAATACTTTCTTATTATTATGGCAATTAGAAGTATATATATATATATACATATATATAAATATATGTATATATATATATATATATATATATATATATATATATATATATATATATATATATATATATACAGAAGGCATAGGTGTGAATTGAATATAAAGGATGATATCTAAAAAATAAAATTAAGGGGTGAGAGAAGAATATATTGGGAGAAAATAAGAGAAGTAGAATGAGGTACATTATTTCACATAAAAACTTAAGAAAAAGCTTTTACAGCAGAGTAGAAGGTGAGGAAAGTAAGAAGGAGTGAGTGAACCTTACTCTCATCAGAATTCACTCAAAGAGGAAAAGACACACATATTTAATTGATTATAGAAATCTATCTTACCATATAGGAAACTAGGAGGAGGAGGAGACAAGAGAAGGGGAATGGTAATAGAAGGGAGGAAGTTTGGGTGAGGTAAAAAGTCAGAAATAAAACACTTTTGAGGAAGAATTGGGTGGAGAGAGAGAGAGAGAGAAAGAGAGAGAGAGAGAGAGAGAGAGAGAGAGAGAGAGAGAGAGAGAGAGAGAGAGAGAAAGAGAGAGAGAGAGAGAGAGAGAGGAAATAGCATAGAGGGAAACAACATTAGTGATAGCAACCACAAAAAAATTTAGAAGCAAGTTTCTATGATAAAGGCCTCATTTCTTAAGCATGTAGAAAACTGAGTCAAATTTATAAAAAAAAAAAAAAAGTCATTCCCTAAGTGATACTAAGTCTGTATCCCAAAATGATTAAGACATGTATAAGGACCTATATGTACAAAAATATCTCTAGCAGTTCTTTTCTGGTAGCAAAGAATTGGAAATTGAGGGGATGTCCCTCAACTGGGAAGTAACTGAACAAATTGCGGTATAGGATTATAATGGAATACTATTGTGCTATAAGAAATAATGAACAGGATATTCCAGCCTATGATAGATTCCTTGCAAATATTATTTTATTTGATCCTCACAACTACCCTGGGAAGTATGCCCATTTTATTGTTCCTGTGTTTGAGTTATTTCACCAATATCCAACTCTTTGTGATCCCATTTTGGGATTTTTTTAGCAAAGATACTAGAATGGTTTGTCATGTCCTTCATTTTACAGATGAGGAAACTGAATCAAATAAGGTTAAGTGATTTGTTCAGTCACACAAACTGTTAAGTGTCTGAGGCCAAATTTGAACTCATAAAGGTGAATCTTGTTGTTTCCAAGTCCACTGTTTTATCCATTGTACCAACTAGTTGTCACCTTCTCCCCTTTATACAGTTGAAGAAATTGAAGTTAAATGACTCGTTTTAGGTCATATAGTTAATATCTGAGTTGAGATTTTAACCCAGGCCTTCCTGATTCAAGGCCCATAAATCTAGCCCCTGTATCACTTACCTACCTGCCTAAACTAAAGTATATTTTTAATGAGGTCATAAAGAGGAAACATCTAAGGATCTCTAGAGTAATATTTAAATGGGATTATATTCTTTCCATATTTTCTAAACTGCTATACTTGTGTGCTATATAAAGTTGGTCACCATATTTAAAAAGGACAAATTAGGTAATTTAGAGAAGGTAATCTAGAAGAGTGATTTTAGTCTTTTCTGTGTATGATTACCTTGATCAGGGAGGAATAATAGGGTTACTAGAAATACTAGCCTTTGAATTGAGACAGAGTATTAATAAACAATCTAATAGGAGTTTTTATTCAGAATATAATGAGCCCCGGTAAAAGGTGATAAAGGCATATGATATGAGAAAATTATAGGTGTAATCTATACTGAGTTTTGTAAAAACTTCCCTTAATCAAATCTCTTAATTTTTTAAAAACTTTTATTTTTAACTTTTCATTTTCCCCACAAACACAGCATTTTCCATACACATTTTTTTTTACTATTATTTGGTTGGCAGCTAGGTATAATACAGATAGAATGTTGAGCCTGGAGTCAGAAAGAGTCATTCTGATGAGTTCAAATCTGTCTCACATCTTTACTAGGTGTCTGACCCTGGGGAAGTCACTTAATCCTGCTTACCTCACTTTCTTCATCTATAAAATTAGCTGCAGAAAGAACTGGCAAACAACTCCTTTATTTTTGCCAAGAAAACTCCAAATAAATTGTCAAGAATCAGACATGATTAAAAAAACTGAACAACAACAACAGTTTGGATTCTTTGATGAGCATCAAAGTATAATAACTTCATTTAATAAAGAGATCAAAGTTTTCATTGTCTTTTGGCTTCTTGTGGTGAGTGTTTTGTGGTAAGTAAATCTACTTTCATGAGTAAAACCTATTTTCTTTCATGACAATAAAACATTGAGAATCTATAGAAATATTTGCCATACTCTTCATATTGCAAAAAGTTTCTCACCTGAGTAGAAATGAAACAATTTCTCACATTCATTATGTTTATAGGATTTTCTCTAGAGTGGGCACTAATGAACATTAAGGAAAGACTTCATTTTAGAAATTCTCCATAAATATGACATTTATAGAGCTATTTACTCTTTGCAAAAGTATAGACTTTTGTCACAAAGATTTAAAGTACAAAATAACTGCTAAACATTCTAGAGGAAGTTGTTGAAAAATAATGAGGAGTTATCTCAAAGAATAGCAAAACTGGTAAAGAAGAGAAGAGGTCACTTGCTTTTTGAGGGGATAAGAGGAATACCATGTATGACAATTTTTATTCTTTTACACTTTTTCTTGTTTAAGGTGTCTTAAAAATATATTCCTCAGCACCTTTCATGTTGTGTAAAATTCAAGTTTATCTTGGGTCAAATTTACCTTATTCAAGTCTACTTACTTTTCCTATTTTATCTTTTGAAGTGTCAGCGACAATATCTCAATATAGAGAGTACTGAAATGTTAAGAGTCAAAATATAATGGTTTCATTGATAACTAATGATGATGAGATAGTTATAGAAACATTGTCAAACCAGTTTAATTTGAGACTATTCAAAAATGTCCCTTCAATTTTACCTAATAATCTGATTTAGCTAGGTCTTAATCCAAGTTTCCTTTCTTTCTTTCTTTTTTTTTTTTTTAACATATATGTTTATTAATTTTGTTACATTTTAATCTGGCTCGAGTTACATTGGGCAGTTATTGCTGGCCACAGGGGACCAATAATCCTTGAATTTGACATGTTTCAAGTAGATGACCTTTAAGATCCCTTCTAACTCAAAATCATACAAAACTTTGAGGGCATACCCATTTAATTAGGGAAAGATCTGAGAAGTGAGTTAAGAAACAAAGTTATCTAATTTTTCACTTTCTGTTGGATTTCACCAAAGTGAATTTTTTTTTAGCATTTCTGATTATAGTCTTGTGAATAGACACACATTCATACATGTTAAGATTTAGCAAACAATGTTCCTGATTCATTCTCCAGAGATATAAGAAAACTATTCTTTCCAGCAAGGGGGAGAATGATTCTCTTAGCATATGATCTTTGTAAATAGATTTCTAAAATATCTAAAAAAAGAAATCTAAGCTTTTTATAAACCTCTCTTCTTCTCTACCACTTTTGCTATTATTTGAGATAACTCCTCATTATCTTTCATCATCTTTCTCTAGAATGTTTAGCAGTTAATTTTGTACTTTAAACCATTGTTACTCTTGGCTTCAAAGTTTCTTTATCCATTTTTAGATTTTTTAGCTTAATATGTTGTCCATCCAACTGCATATCGTAGACTGGACAATAGACTTCCTTCATCAGTTTGATTTTCCCTATATAAATACATAGATCATTCAAGTTATTTATGGATTTCACTTAGGAAGTTCTGCAATGTGCTGAAATTAATGCAATCATCACAGCACCATCTACAAATAGGAGCATTCAGAATACTTTGTCAAGTATAATAACTACAAAATATATACACTATATATATATATATATACATATATAGTGTGTGTGCATGTGTGTATGTGTTAATGTATATAAATATATTAAAATGTTACTCTCCATTTTGAAATTACAACTACAATCAAACTCTGAAAGAAAATCTTTTAGAGTAAGATCAAAGTTTCTTTGTTTTGGCCTTTCTTCACTTATTTAGATTCTATTCCCTAAATTTATGCTTTATAGTTAAATATTACTATTTTCCTATCTTAGAATTGATTTTCTTTGATGCTTCTTTTCTTTCATGAAGTTTTCCTTTTTTTAAGAGTCTTGCCAATATCAATGTTTCTACACCAGCAACCAACATTCAGGAGAGCAAATTTAGTGAAGAAAAAGCACTCCCATTGCCACTATCATTATCACTATCTCACCAATGCCATTAAAGTGGCAAATAATTTAGTCTAATTGAACCAACAAGGTATCCTGAGAGAGAGAGACAGAAGGATGTGGCAACCGCTTTAGCATCCTGGATACCTTAGAATCAACCTGAGTCAGGATAAGCATAAGTCTTTATTCTTGGTCTTTAGAGGTAGAAGTGAAGAGAGTGGACAGATAGGATCTCTGCGACCTCACCTCCTCATCTCTCTCTCACATAAGTGACCCTGGTTAGTCTCACTCCACCTCCTAGTCCCTCCCACAATTCTCTGTATACACCAAATGAATTGGGCCAGCACAGGATAGTGGGAAGGGCCATTTTCCAAGCATATTCTTATAGAGTATTGTGCAATCGGTAATTAGCCTCAAGTGCTCCATTGTCCCACCTCAGTGTAATGACTCAGCCCTTTACAGAAGGAGATGTGAAAGTACAATCATCACCTCCATTTCCCCTCAAATGTCAGTGAAGTTAGTCTAGGACTCTGAGCTCAAGAGCAATAACACAGGTGTCTCTGGCAGAGATCCTGCTTTCAGCCTAATTTCAATAGCCACCATCCAAATAAATTAATTTTATGAAGAGTTTGACATCTCCACCATCCATAACACCAACTATCAATCAGTTAAGTGTAAAAGTCCTGAGAAAGGCAGCATCTCTTAGAGCAGTGATCCTGATTCTAGATTGGTTTTGCAGACTCTTGTGGAAATGGGACCTAG
Source organism: Sminthopsis crassicaudata (assembly GCF_048593235.1). Lineage (NCBI taxonomy): Eukaryota > Metazoa > Chordata > Mammalia > Dasyuromorphia > Dasyuridae > Sminthopsis > Sminthopsis crassicaudata. The sequence goes on from NC_133622.1 coordinate 122,743,787, forward strand.
GAACTACTTCTTTAGGACCTGTAGTCTTCCCATCTCCTCAGCAGGCATAATTATAGAAGACTCAGAAAAGAAAGTGATTGATACCAAATTCTCTGGCCCTTTAAATGGGTTAATGGACATTAATTAAAATGGACATGGTATTTTATCAAAGGCAATAAAAGGATAATGCATTACCATATTCTGATTATATCCAATGAACCAAAGACCCCTGGGTCTTTCTATTTGATTTATGGTTGAAACTTGTATCTGTTCTCTTCCTATTAGAATGTGATCTCTTTGAGGACAGGGACTATCTTGTTTTTCTATTTGTATTTCCAAGGCTTAGAAGAATGGTATTTCTCCCTCCCTCCCTCCCTCTCTCTCTCTCCTTCCCCCCCCCTCTCTCTTTGAATGTATGTATGTATATATCTATATGTAAAATCCCTTAATAAATGCTTTTTGATTGATTGTTTAATTCACTCACTCATCCATGCAATTGGAAATACCTTTTTTTCTTCTCTTCTCTCATTTGCACTAATGGTTCTATCTGTCTCAAATCTCTTTCCTCTCTAATTTCATTTTTAAAGTACTGATTATATATATGATTATCTATTGTTTATGATCACAGATATTTTAAAATAAAGCATTTGGATTTTTAGCACTTTCTGTTCCTTTTTTTTTTTAAACAAATAATAACTCTCCCTCTATAACTACTCATGATTGATTGTCATAATGGTCATATATTTTTTTTTTGTTTCAGGGATTACCATGGCTAACGAATCCATCAGTTTTCAGTTTCTTAACAACGAACTTAAGTTAGTCTGGATGTTGAAAACAAATACAGTCTACTGTTGGGACCAGAATTAAAGGTTAAGCAGAATTTTTCAGAGCTTGTGCTATATTAATTCAGTCTTTGAGAGTTCAAAGTAGCTTTATCTTAGTGAGGCAAAAGAAGATGATTGTGGAGAAAGACTTTTAACTTATTCTATTAAATTTCATTTTTTTGAGTGTTAAACCAACACATAATCTATTGAAATCTTGTTGGGAAGGGAAAGAAGAATATTTATTAAACACTTAGGTACTATCCTAAGTGTTTTACAGATATCTCATTTTATCCCACTTTGTAATTTAGTTACTTCTCCAAAATTTGCATCATTTGAAAATTTCATAAGCATGCCATTAACACCTTTATCCAAGTCACTGATAAAAATATTAAATAGTAAAAAGTCAAGCACAAAATCACTTAACACTGCACTGGAGACATCTTTCTAAGCTCACACCAAAATATGAATGACTTTCCTTTCAGTCCAATCATTTAATCATTTTCAAATCTAACTAGCTATAGTTTTTTTCTAGTCCATATCTCTTCACCTTGAATGAACATAATGAAAAATTTCATCAAAGGTTTTAACAATCTTTCTGAACTATGTCTATAGTATGTCCCAGTTCTAGAAGTTGAGAAACTTAGACAAAAAAGGAAATGATGCAAGTTTGGCATGACCTATTCTTGATGAAATTATGTTGGCTCTTTGTGATCACCACCCCCTTTTCTAAATGTTCATTAATCATTGCTTTAATGAGATAATATAGAATTTGCCAATAAACAAAGTGAAGATCATTGGACCAAAGTCTGCAGAATCCATTCTGCTTCTTCTCTTAAAAAATTACAACACTGACCCTTTTTATCTCTTTAGCCTTCCTCTTCTTAATTATTTTAATTCACTTTGGGAACTGTTTTCCTTTAAGTTTCTGGAATTTAATTCTTGAAGACTTCCCATTACTCCAAGCTTGACTTTTTCTGTGGAAAGTAGTTTCAGGATCCAATCTATTCTTTCTCTCTATCTAGTGAAATCTTTTTTGAAAATATCAAGAGAACTTTTCAAATTATGCATTTATTTTTCTCTCTTCTCTATCATGAAATTATTATATCAGTAAGCTGGGCATTAGAGGTGAGAAGTGTCTGTTTTTAAAAAAAATTTTCTTGTATGAGAATTTAATTATCATCCATCATTATCTTCATCATCCTTGTTATTGCCATATCTCAGCACAGTTTGATATGTTTGTGAAGTTAGATTTTCTTTTTCTTTCAGTCTAGGCAATTGGGGCTAAGTGACTTGCCCAGGTTCACATAGCTAGGAAGTCTTAAGTGTCTGAAATTTGAACTCAGGTCCTCTTGAATCCAGGGCTGGTGCTCTATCCACTGTACCATCTAGCTACCCCTGAAGTTGGACTTTTGAAAAGGAATTAGTTAGAAGCATTTTTAATTAGTTTAATCTCAGTTAATGTTTCGTATCCATGCTCCAGGACATAATACTTTTTTTTAGGATTCTGGGGAAAAGTTGATAGGTATTGATGAACTCATTATAAAAGCAATAAATGGGAATTCAATTTGAATACAAAGTGGAAACTCATTGGCACTATGATTTGAGGAGTCATTTAAGGCACATTTCAAATGCACCTGTCATTCATAAAGACATTTGGTGAAATTGCAAAGTACAAAGTTATTTAGATTTCAAATTCAGTTTATGCTTGATCAGCAGAAAAGTACAAAAATATTACTTGCTCATAACTTTATTTTTTAACCTAATATACCCTTTCCCAAGATGTAATACAGGAAATAGAAGAAATGAAGATAAAAAGGAACAACAATGAAGTTAATTTTTTTTATCACTCACTTGGATTAAAAGTGAAGAGAAAAAGATATAGGGTAAAGAAGTGAATAGACTTCTCTTTTGTTGTTTATTTGCAGATTTACTGCTAATTTGTGGAATCCACAAGTGATGAATTTGCTAACATTTTCAATTTCTTTTTAAACCACAGTTTTAGTGGTGAAGCTAGTTCATAAAGATTGAAAAAATTAACCATTATATTTAGAACAAAAGTCTCCTTAGACTTAGAATTATTGGATTAGGGATATTCATTCTGACATTCATTCATAGTTAATATATGTATTTCCTTCTAATAGATATATTAATTGCTGGGAAACATTTTTTCAGTTCCATACAAGCAAATTCAATAAGACTAAGAATTTATCTGTCTATAAATGAATTTTATAGTTGGATTTTAAAAGAAAGATTCCAAATTTTGGAGCTTTAGCTGGCAGGCTGATTTATAAGTATTGCCAATGTTGATTTACAACTGATAAACAATGTTTTAAGTAAGGAAAATATCACATACATTTTATGTTGTTATTAATTTTAAAAATATATCTTTTGCCAGCTTCACAGATGTGACTACACAAATGACAGTTTTGTAGGACAAGATTCCAAGGATATGAATAAAAAAGGTTATTAAAAAGGACACCAACTTTCTGAGAGGTTGGGTAGTTTAAATAGAATGTGGCTGAATAAACAATATGAATTTTCTTGAAGAATAATTATTTATAGGATATATATATATAATCAAAATCAACTAAGGCTTATTATCTTACTTCTTAGAATGTAAATTCTTTAAAAATAGAGATTATGTCATTCTTTCTATTTGTATGCCTAATACTTAACACATATCAAGTACATAGCAGGTGCTGAATAAATGCTTGTTGGTTGATTTTGTATTATATGACATCTATGTGTATATTTGATATACCCTACAATACCTATTAAAATGTAATCAGGGACAGTGTCCCACCTTGAAGTTGCATGTTTATATTTAGAGATTAGCAATCTTGTAAGTTTTAAGGCCTTATATTTGTTGAGTCAAATTGAATTGAAATAAGCAGAAGTAATTCATATATTACTTTGATTATTGATAAACTGAATCTTTCCATAAAATATGAACTCTCCCCAAAGTGCTCAATTAGTTCAGCCTTTAATAAATCTCTTTCTTTCACTGGCAAATCAAAGTCTACATAATCAAAAACAGATATCATCAGATAACATTGGCATAAGCAGACAATTAGATAGATGGTACAGTGGATAGAGCATTGGGCTTCAAATAAGGAAGACTTGCCTTCATGAGTTCAAATTCAGTTATAGACACTTACTAGCTGTGTGACCCTAGGCATCCTATTTGCCTCAGTTTCTTCATGTGTAAAATGAGCAAAAAGAAGACAATTGCAAACTATTCCAGTATTTTTGCCAAGAAAATCCCAAATGAAGTCACACAGAATCAGACATGATTGAAATGACTCAACAACACTGTTACATGGCTATAAATTTATGTGGGAGTATGCCTTTGTTTTTGTAAAATGTGTGGGGAAAGATGTTGATTATCATTTGGACACTTTTAAAGTACTGCAACATTTCCCTCTTCATTAATCCCAATGACTCCTATAGTTTTCTCTTTCAACCCTTTTAATCATCATGATTCTTTTTCTCTTATCTTACTTTAAGTCTTTTTAACCCTCTTAAATTATAAATCCCCCAAATGGTTACAGTGCTCTAATAAGAGCCTGCCCAATGTCTGGTGGGAGAATTACTTCATGGCTTTTGCATGCTCTATTCTTGTTACTGCATTCTTGTATCTTGTTGGCCTTTGGAATAACAGCAGTGTCTTATTCCTTCAGATTTAGCTTATGATTCATTTCCTCCTGTCTCATTAATAATCCCTATCTGTTCTTTGTTTTATTTGATTGCAATTGGACTTCTTTTTAGCAATAATTAATCACTTCTCTGGTTTGTCCAGGTTATTTTTGAGTTTTAATCTTATATTCAAAAGAACTAGTCACCACTCTCAACTTGCTGCTATCCCTAAACTTAATACTTTTTTCCCAAAGGAGAAAAATTATTTATTATTATATAGCTTTGCATTGCTAAGTAATAGTGTACTTTACTGTACAGAGGAGCACATTTTTGATTTACAAGATGTTAACAAAAGTCCAAGTCCAAATTTCTTGCAGAGCATTGCAAGCATTTCCTAATGATCTTCCATGGCTCAGCTTAAAACAATTCCCTTTTTACTTCTGAAGGAATATAGATAAAGCCAGTGCCAAATACTAAGGAGTATATGGCAATGTGACTTGGTAGTTTTACATTTTATTTCACTGCTAAAATCTGATATTACCTATAGTAGAATTTCACTGTGTGTGTAGAAAACACACCTCTCCAAAAGTTTCCTTTTTATCATATTGTTCTATGGGTCAAGAATTTCATACATTCAACCTCTGTTTCCAAGAAATAATGCTTGATTACATTTTCCATAGACTTCAAAGGAATAATCAAAGTTTGAAGGAGAAACAAATCAAAATCTTGAGGATTAAAAAAGGCATCCTTTGGTTTTTTAAAGGATTTAAAAATGAGGTTAGGTTGAGGTATCAAATCACAACACACACATACACACACATACCCCGAGGATAACAATTTTTAAAAGCATTTATTGTGTGCTACACGTTATGCTCAGATATAAATGCAAAAATAGAACAGATACTGCCTTCAGAGGTAGTTGCTAAACATTTATCAGCATACCTTTATTTCTGTTTTAATGCAAATACATAATGCAAGAAGCATAATCACAGAATACCTGGGTATGACAAAGATCTGGTATAATCTAGCCTAATCCTTTCATTTCATAGATGAAGAAGACCTCAAATAGATCATAATACAGTGAGTAGCAACCAGGTCTTGACCACTTGACCACTGACCTCAAATGTAACATTTTTGCCATTAAATTGTGATACCTAAGTGTTTCCTATAAGAGTATTCCTATGGAAAAATACATTCTGTTCTACAGTTTCAGACTTCAGAAATATGTCTCCTTCATTGCAGTAACAGGGATTTTTCATTCCTTTTCATTTCTGCAACTATTGTAACAGGGATGTCTGTAGCTCCAAAGTATGAGTGACAACTTCAAATGGTTTGTTTTCTGGATCTTTAGTGATGATGATGGTGGTGAAGATGATGACAACAATGATGATAATATTTTTAGATATTTTTTATCATATTTTAGATATGATGACATATCTAAAACTGGAACATACTCGGAAACCATCCAGTCCACCTACCTGAGAATTGAGTGATTCATCCAAAGGTCCTCAGATAATGTGTCAAAGGTTAGATTTGAACCCCAGTTGTCTAACAATGTCATCAGTGCTCTTTCTATTGTGCCGTATCACTTCTCTGAAATGATAAGTGATATTTACATAGCACTTTTCACTTATATTTTCTCATTTGAAGGTGAGCGATTAGAGAGTCATAAGAATAGAGTTTCCAGGGATATCAAAAAGTGAGGAGTTGTGAGTTCTCCTGTCATTTAAAGCTTCTTAGAATACTTCCCAGTCTCAGTAGTCTCCAACCACACCCTTTTCTCTTTTTAACCATATAGGTTTTTCCTATCTTTTCAATTACCACCACTCTTCACTTTTGAGCAGAGTTCCTTTTTTTTTTTTTTTCTTTTTTCTTTTTTTTTTTTTTTTTCTAATTTCTTAATTAGAATACCATCTATAAAACAAGCACATAGTTCTTTGGAGGTTTCTGAAAAGGCTTTAAAAAATAATAAGGGAGAAAGCATATGTGTATGATTGGTGTCCGATCCATCCCCTACCAACACAAATTACATTTCAATATTGGAGCTTGAATTAAGATCACAAAGCTGAAGGATACTACAGCTTAAGATTTTTAAACAAAACAAAATAAACAAAGCAAAAACTGCCTAAAAATAGTTAAGACCTTAGAGGGCTCACATTATGTTTAAATAATAAATACTTTTTAAATTGAATCAAGTAATATCTAAAGTTTGATTGGAAAATGCTCTAGGTCCGTTATCTATAAATTGAATCTCTAAGATTCTAAGGTAGACTTTTGTCTCTGTACATTTATGAAAGAATATATATTTTTACTTATGAAGTCCCCAAATTATTTTATTTTTATTTTGATCAATCTATTACTTTTATTTGTACTGGCTTTGGAGGACTCCCACCATGGTAATAGACATAACTGATTTTCCTTCTGGGATTGACAAATGTGTCTAGAGCAAGGCCTCTTAATTTTTTCTATTTACTATCCCTTTTCACAGGAGAAATTTTCATGTACCCCTAGGCATATAGATATATAGAATAGTTATACAAACCTAACATTTACTGATAACAAGTTATAATTTTGCAATCCCCACATTCAGTTACATGATCCCATATAGGAGGTTTAAGTTTTAGGAGCTTTGTTGTAGAGATAGTACCTCAACTAAATCTAGAGTAGTAATTGAGTTCTGATAGCTTTAAGAGGCTAGAGATCTTGAATACCATATATATGGAACTAACTTCAAGTTGATCCCCGAGGTCAGGTATAAGTACATAAGGAAGGCAGTGGAGCTAAGAGAAGAGTATGACAATGAAATTGGGGGAAGGTTGATTTGGGAACTGGTGGAGAAGTATATTTCTTCCCCAAGGAATCCAACAGAACTGAGATATGCTTCTTCACCATGGCATATCTGACTCTCTTAGTCATAGAGAGGAAGAGTGGATCAGGAAAACATGATTTCAAATATGATTTCAGGCATCTTCCAAATCGATGATCTTGGGCAAGTCATTTAACCCCTGTCTCAGTTTCCTCATTTGTAAAATGGGCACAATAATATTACCTACACTCAGAGTTGTAAAGATAAAATGACATAATATCTGTGAAGTACTTTGCATAGTGCCAGGCATACAGCAGGTGCTTAGTAAATAATTTTTTTTGTCTTTTCTTGTCTTTCTTTTTTTCATCCCAGAAATCAGTATTCTGGGAGGCACAAAGAATTCCCTTTCCTCATATATGGTCTAAGCCAAATTCAGATTTTTGGAGTAACATTTTTGTTGTTGTTGTTGTTGTTGTTGTTATTCCCTTAGGAAGGGAGAAGATTGAATTAATTATTTTTAGCATTTAGGCAGAACTCCCCCTAAATTCTCAAATCAATTTCCTTTCAATCACAGTTTTTAAAGTCATGATAGTGCCAAAAGAACAATGAAAGATGAAAACTATGCATTAGGAACAGTGCTGACTTTATGGATCAGAGGAATTAAATTTGAATCTGAACTCTTCTACTTAATAGTTGTGCAGTCATGGCTGATATTCTTTTACAAAGTTAGATATTTGGACTAGATGACCTTGAAACTCTCGTCAGCTCTAAATTCTATGATCATTGGATTTCTAATTTGACTTTGTTCAGGAATAGTGGTATATAGAGATGAAAGTCCCTTCCTCCATCCACTCCACTCCCACCCACACTCCTATGATGACATAGGTAGCATGGTCATTACTTGCCTAATCCGACTCTACTCTGTAATAGATTCTTGTCTCAGAATTATTTCACAAATATAGAATGTTAGAGCTGGAAAGAATTTGGGGATCAAGTGGTCTAAATTCCTAATTTTACAGATGAGAATACTAGGGCCCAAGAAGGTAAGTGATTTATGAGGTCATGCAGCAAGTGATTACCAATCTGGGGCCCTTTGTACCCCATCAAGCTACCTCTATTACCTCTTTTCTTCCAGTAGCCCAAATTTGTTGATAAGTTATATTTTCCTTTAACTTCCTCCCTTCAAAGCTTATTTTTCTCCTTAACATTGTCAAAGGTAGATATGCCTATTTATATTTTACTGAGTCACTTGTATGTAATAAATCACATAACAAATAAAGGCTTCTGCTCTATGAACTATCCTGGACAATAAGATCAGCTGACTAAGTTGGAATTATCCCTGATGGTTGCAATCTGGAGAAGACATATTGGGGAATGTATCTTTTGTCTGATTCACAGTCCCAAAGCTCAGAACAGTACCCTTCATAGGAAGCTTGATATTTCCAAAATACTTGCAATCCCTAGTTGGTTAATTGGCTCTTTAACATCAAAAGCTTTGAGGCATTGACGTCTTTATTGTCTTTTTTGTAGTGTAGTATTTCTTATGAGTTCACAATATTTGCTTCTACTTCGCAGTTTTGACTTTATTTCCTTTTTGGATGGAATTTTAGTTATTCCTGAAAAAAAAAATTTAAGAAACTCAGTAAAATGGGTACATATTTGCCTACAAATTAATGAGAGAATGAGTGACATTTGTGTTCCTTGTCACCTGCCACAACATCAATTGGATACCTCCCTGGGAATATAAATATTTCAAATGCTCAGCAAAGTGGAGTTCAGGTAAAAAGTAAAAAGATCAATTCTGAAGTATTTTGCTGGAAGAGAGTGGGAAGGCTTATGCCTGCTATTATTGCAAATAGATTCTTCGCTGTAGGTGTTTGAAGGACAAGAGAGAGAGGTTTTTCAGAAAAAAGTATTTTAAGTTATCAAATAACTTGCAAACCCATAGTTTGGCTCCTCTAAGTTTGTGAAGCAGTACCCAAAATTAAATTATGTTGTCTGACATGCCAAATATCATTCAAGTGAAAAATCAGTGGCTTATTAAGCAAGTAAGATTGTTCCCTACTGTTGGTTCTCACCTGCAAAAACAAAACAAAACAAAAACAACCAAAAAAATCCCAAAGACATTTCTAGAAACTAAGCAGTGTGGTGACTGATGTGGCCACTCAATGAGGGGGAAAAGTTCTATCCATTGCTGAGCTGACACTGGTGCTGAGAGGGTCAGATCCCTTTGTACAATCAGGGCCATTTACATCCCTCTCAATCCCCTCCCCCCCACTTATGAGATGAATCTGGCCATAACAGCCTTTCCACATCTGCTGCATCCCTACACATGTTCAATGTTCAAGGAATAGCTCATTTCTTATTTGGACCTTGGTTTCCAATATGTGTTGTTAGTTCAATTGGGGCCAGGTTCCAGCTGGCAAGTGCTGGGTGGGTTGCCAAATACAAATACAGAATTTCATCTGAGCTAGAGCTAACATTATCTGAAGTACACTTATGTTGGAAGACCCAGGTCACAACAGATAAATTGAAAGATTGTTTCATGATGGATTGTTCATGACACTGTTTTTCCAAAAAATGTTTTCTATCACACAAAGGTCAGATATCACATAACTCCTGTTCAGGGCCATCCATCAAGTAGGAATTACTCTCAACAAGAAATTGAATTCCCTTAAAAAAGTAGTGTAGGAAAAGGAAAAAAAAACCAAAAAAACTTTTGAATTTGAGTGTAGAAGTAATTAACATGTCTTGACTCAATATCTCCAAAGGTGTTGCTACTTGTAATACTGTGCCACTGAAAATCAAGTGGGCTCAAAACCCAATAGATTTGACTTTATTAATACTTATTAGTTATCCATAGCATTAGAAGCATTTCCCTGGATACTTTTTGGGCAGGTTAAGGAATGATGTCTCCACCTTTAGGGAATCTATGATCTAATTGACATGTCATATATAGTGGACAGAGGGCTGGACTTGGATTTAGGAAGACCTAGGTTCCAAAGGTGTTTCATATATTTAAAAGAACTATTACCCTGGACAAGCCAGTCAGTTTTCCTGGACTAAAATTTCTTCATCTGTAAAGTGAGGGGATTCCACCTCTAAAGCTGTAATCCTGTGATTTTAGGAAGATAAAGAAGATTAAGTGTGGATATATACAAGGGAATCTTGAGGGTGAAATGACCTTATTTTTATTTTTATAAATTTTTTTTTTGTCCACATTTATGTGCACATAGGCATTATCATACTGATAGAACATAAGCTTCCTGCAGGCAAGGATTTTTTCATTTTTGTTTTTGTATCCCTAGCATTTAGCAGATAACAGGCACTTAATACATTTTCAATTGATTGTTGATAAATTGCTTCAAAACATGTAAACTCATTCTTTAATTCTGTTTCTTAGAATCTCTGACTTCCTTCTACACTCAGATCAAATCTCACCTTATATAAGAAGCTATTCCTGCTTGCTCTCCTCATTTTTAGAACCCCTTTAATATTACACTGTATCTATTCTGTATCCAGTTTTCACATATCTATTCGCATAGCTTTTGTCTCCCCCTTAGAATGTGAGTGTCCTTGATGTAAGACCGTTTTTGCTTATCTTGACCCATACAAGCTCAATGTGGAATCTACCATCTATGATGTTCACTTGGAAAAAATATACATGCTGCTAAATAGATATTGGTCATTTTATTTTTATATATTGTCAGCTCTTGAGAAGATTCACCTTCCTAACACCTGCAAAGATTTGTGCACCCAAAACCTTTGTGTGTCTTTGGAGGAGTTTTAGTTCCAAACTAAGGGAAAACAGATTTGAAGTTCCTAATTTTAATGGAAAAAACTTCAGTTTCTTGGAATTCTAGAAGCGAGAACTTTTACCACATGAAGATGAAATTTTTTTTGTGTCTATTTGGCTTAAGTAAAAAGCAGAAATTTACAATGTAATTTCAAAGTGACTAACATTTCATGAATTATTGTTCTTTATTTTTTTCAAAAATGACCAATTGTAAAGGGCTAGAACTTGGATAATGAAGCACGTGAGACTAATTGCCAATTGGACAGTTCCCTATTAACTTGTTTGAAGGTTGACCCTCCCCAGCTGTTCTGTGCTGACTTGATTGGTGGGAAAAAGAGGGGGAAGTGACATGTGTGGGAGGAGTAGGAGGAGGGAGAGGAAGTGAGATGCAGAAGCTGACTCAGTCTCTCCTGGAGTTTGAGGGAGGAAGGTGTGTGTGAGGTAGCTAGGCCTAACCCCCTGACCTTGACTGTAAAAGATCAAGAATAAAGATGTTTAATGATCCTGACTCTAGCTGATTTCTGGGAAGACAGAGTTCCAGCATTTTGGCGTCCAAGCGTGGGGCCGGCACCCTTCTTCCACTGAAGTCTTCAGGTGACCAAGAGATTAGATGAGTATTCTAATAGAAATAAGGAACTTACCTTGTTAAGGACTAAACCAGCAATCTCTAGTAGCTGAGATGGGCCAGGTGTTAGCTAAAAATATTCCCTCGGCCTCAGCCGACCCAGATACAGCCCCTGCTCCTGCTCCAGCCTCCCCTAGTAGTAATCCTATAGAGGATATAATTAAGATAATTGACAAGAAAAGATTACTTGTAACCAGCCCACAAATGGATAGTGTATTAGACTCATTGAATCGCACCTCCCCTTGGTTCTTAAAGGAAGAAAAACTAAGCATAGATAACTGGAAGCTAGTGGGACTTGAAATGAAAGAATTTTACACAAAAAATGGGCCTTATTCAATTACCGCAGAGATATTTTATCTATATAATGTGATTCAATTAGGCTTAAGCTATTGGGCAAGTTATAGGAGAAGGAAAAGTGAACAGAGGAGAAAGTGTGAGGAATAAAAGATAGAAAATAAGCAAACTCAAGGCCTTGCCAGAGGGCAAGGGGATTTGAATGAGGAATTAGGGTGTGTTGACTCTGATTGTCCTGAAGAGACTTCAACCCCACCTAGAGAGCAGAATATTGATCAGCCCACATCAACTCACCTTTGGGGACAGGGACGGAGAGAAGAGGAGTAGTGGGAGGGGCAGTGATATCATCGGCACCTCCCCCCCAGCATTCACCAACCCCCATAACTAGATTACAGAAAGGGCTTATTGAAGCTATCCAGAATGGAAAAGAAATAGATAATGGTTTCAAACTTCAAATTTTTCCCGTGATTCAACAGTATAATTCTGCAGGTCAAGAAAGTAGAAATATGCTCCTTTTAATATGGATGTCCTTAAAGACCTGAAAAAAGCTTGCACTCTCTTTGGGGCTACATCAAATTATATTAAGATGTTAATACACAATTTGGCTTATGAAACTTTAACCTTTAGTGACTGGAAAATCATTGCAAAGGTGTACTTAGAACTTAGACAAAACTTGTTGTGGTTTTCTGAATATAGTGAGCTCTGTAGGATTCAAGCCCAACAAAATAGTCAAAGTGGAGTTAATACTTCAATCACCTGTGACCTACTAACAGGTGTAGGTACTTATGCAGATACTTCAGTACAGATTAATTACTCCACAACAGCATTTGAGCAAATTGCTGCTGCTGCTATCAAAGCATGGGCTTCTCTCCCCAGTAAAAACTACAAGCATGAGACCTACACAAAAATTGTACAAGGACCAAATGAACCCTTTGCTGATTTTGTGGCACATTTGCAGACAGCTGTCACACGGGACTAATGATGAAAATGAAGTAACAGACACTTTGGTAAGGCAACTTGCTAGAGACAATGCCAATGAGGTTTGTAGAAGGATTATACTAGGACTAAATAGGGATGCTCCTTTAGAGGAGACCATAAGATGCTGTGCCACAGTGGGCACAAATACTTTTTATAGCCAGGCTATGATGCAAACTTCCCAAGATCCCAACATAGGAAGACAGGATCCCTTTTGGCAAGGGACTTCCAGAGAGACTCCACAATGCTTTCAATGCCGTAAAGTAGGCCATCTGAAAGCTCAAAGTTGGCATAGAAACAGAGTAAGAAAACAGGCTGGGAGAACAAGACCCAAAACCCCATGTCCAAAATGCAACAGAGGACTCCATTGGGCCTCAGAGTGTAGAATGATTCAGGGAAACGGGATGAGGGGCCCAGCTCCAGGGCCCCAGGCAAAAAACACTTGGGGCATGATAGCAACCGATGCCACACCCAGAGAGTGCCTCCAAGTCCAATACCCAGACATGACCAATCAGCCAGGAAGCCATCTGAGGGGAGAAAGGGATTACATAATCAGTCAGCCAGGAAGCAACATGATGGGAGAAAGGGACTACAATTAGGGAGGACAGAGTTGTATGCAGCTGGGACAACTGAGATACCCTCTAGAGAGGTGAAATCTGTTCCTCTCCAACCTATGGATCCCTTGCCTCCAGGGACAGTAGGCTTGACCATTTCACCTCCTGAGAGTACTTACAAGACAGTGTTCATTCATACACTGATGTGGGAAACTGGGGAATGTGTAGATATCCCAGTCACTAATACAGGTAGACAATGTGTGACTTATCAACCAGGGGAAGTAGTAGCATCGGGTTTATTGATACAGACACCTAATAAGCAACCTGGTGACAGTCACCCACTCCAAGCAGCAAAACCCAGGAATATACTGGACAGCAGCTGTGACAGTTGATAAACCTATACTCACCATCTATATAAATGGCATAGCATTAGAAGGACTGGTGGACACGGGTGCAGATCGCACAGTCATTAGAGGTGCCAACTGGCCCAGTTACTGGCCAAAGACTAAGGCAGACACCTACATGTCTGGGGTAGGAGGATCAATAGCAGCTGAAGTTAGTGCTACTCCTTTAAGATGGATATTTGAAGGTGAAACAGGAGTTTTTACTCCTTTTATAGTTGAAAAAAAATCCCCCCCTATGGAAAGGGACATTTAACAACAACAATTAGGGTTAAAAATGAGCAAGCCTTCATAACAAAGGTGCAAGTCCTCCCTGAATACACATTAATAGGTTTAAAAAATCCCCCAACATCTGTAATATATATTATATATATGGGAAAACTGAGACCCCAGGAAGTTAAGTGACTTGCTCAATAGTAACTTAAATGACAGAGAAAGTAGTTGAATCTAGAGCTTAAGCTCTTTATACTGAATTATATTGTTTCTTGACTTTGTCTCTCATTGAGGTGAAAATTTTATTATATCCTAGGGAGAAATAAGTTTTGTGTGAATAAAATCACTCAATGAAGTAGAATTGCATTCATTAAAGGAAATTTGCCATCTGTAAAATAAGAGCCATGGCCAAGATGATTTCCAAACTTCCTTCCAGCAGTAGATTTATGATCTTTCTCATCTCTATCTTTTGGTATGTGCTCTGGAGTGATACAATATATAATTTAGTCATAGTAATATCAGTGAAGATAAAGGCAGTAAAGTTTCATGTTGCAAGACATCTATTGATTCATAACTACAGCCCCCATAGAAAGAAGATCCATTGCCAGTAGTTTCAGATTGTTATTGTCCCACTAATTCCAACCAGTCAATGCTCACATTGGCTCCTTCTAGGAGGGCCTAGGTTATTTAATCATTTGAGATTTTCTCATATTATTGTGCAAGTAAAATCTCAATTAAAACAAAAATTATTAAAATAATTTTGCTATTTATAATTCAGTGCAGATTTTAATATGATGACCTATTAAATATAAGCCTGGAATCTTGAGTTCTTTTTTTCCTTCAGACCATGGGGTCAGATTTCCCTTTTATTTGTGTCTACTGCCCAGATTGACAAATTTACCTTTTCTTTTTCATTTTACACCTCTACCAGCATTTTTCCCAAGCAAATGCACTCAATTCCCTACTCATGATCCTAATTCTGAGTATCAGTAGATCATAGGTGGGTCAAGCTTATAGAAAATATTCATGGCCTAATTTAGGGACCCACCTGAGATTTTATTCTATGAGAATAGGAATAGGGATGACCTGAGAGAACTGGGGCTCTGAGACCTCTATTATGAATAACTTCATTTCCTCCTTTGGGATGAAAATTTGTAATCAAGATCTCTTCTGACTCCTTTTCTGCTTTGCTTAGTTCTTACTTGCACTCTAGAAATGATCTTTTTGCCTATTACCCTAGTAAAATTTTTATTCTTCCATGTGTGAATGAATATAGCCAACAGAGAACAATTAGAATAAAGAAATTAATATTCTGGATGAAAGGATGAGACTTCCTCTTGGTAAGACTTCCTTTGTTTTTTTTGTTTTGAGATTACTGTAGTCTAACTCAGTGGTCCTCAAACTTTTCAAATAGGGGACCTGTTCACTGTCCCTCAGACTGTTGGAGGGCTGGACTATAGTAAAAACAAAAACTCACACTCTGTCTCTGCCCCTCAGCCCATTTGCCATAACCTGGTGGGCTGCATAAACGTCCTCAGGTGGCAGCATCTGGCCTGCGGGCCATAGTTTGAGAACCTCTGCTCTAGCTGTTGTCTCTATGGAATTCCACAGTGAAAGCCTCTCCTTTAGGGAGAATAAGTCCCTGGCAATACAACAACAAAATCCTTGACTCTCAGATCAACTTATGAAGAATGAGCATTGGAACAGGTTCCTCATACTTTCCTATTACACCCTTCCAAGATACTGTACTGTAGTTTACCTGCCAGCCCAAGTTTTGAGTATTATCTTCTCTTCCAGGGACATCCAGGTGAAATAGCTGCTGTCAGATTATACTTGCTTAAGCCAACATGTTTAATTAGACGCACAAGTTATGTGTGTGTTGTTGCTTTTACAGGAAGACAACATTATTTTCTGTAATTTCTATACTCTATGAGATATTCATACTATATAATCATAATCTTTTTTGTTTTTGTCAGTTCATAACAATGAAAATCCATGAGAAACAGCTGTTGGCAATATTATAATTCACCAAGTTGTTAATCAATAACTTACAGTATCCTTTTCTTCTTCTAACTCTCTTTGAAAGAGAATAAGAAGGTTTTGTAGATTCCTTAGGGTAAACTTTATTGGTTCCCATGGTCCTTTAAAGTCCCAGGAAATCACCATTCTTAAGAAAAAATATAGCATACTTCTTTAGAAACATCTAAGAACTTAACAAATTGTAACTGTTAATGCTAAGTCCAAGGTAGTATGCTTGTGATGGTACGTGGCTAAAGGGATTCTTCTGAATTTTTTTTTTTTCTGTTGAAATAGAAGAGTGATGAAACAAAGTTGAACTCTGAATAGCTATAATGGATAATTTTGGCCCAAGGGAACAAATAATGAAATACAGTTTTGTCCTCTCAAAAGAGATAAGGGACTGTGAGAGGATAACACTTTCATATGTGATAATTTATACATACACACACACACACACACACACACACACACACACACACACACATATATATATATATATATATACATATTATACATATACACATATGAAGTAAAGAATTTTAATAATTTGATTAAGAAAAAAAGAATTAGATAATCCATAGTGGAGCTCCCCAAAGTGTGTATTGGAACCAGGTAAGACAAACAGGTGAGTTCTATCAAACATTTCAAGAACAATTAACTCTCATATAACATAAATTGTTTGTAAAAATGAAGATGTGTATTTTATTATCTATATTTGTTTCATAGGGAACTTATGGGGAACATAGGGTCTTCTTAAATAAGGAGAGATAAAACAGAAAAAGAAAATGACAAACCAATTCTTGAATGAAAAAAGTTTGAATAAAACATTAGCAAAGAAGATATAGTAACTAACAGAAAAGATTGGATTTATATCTCTGACATAAAAAAGAAATACTTCCTGTTTATTGGACTATTCCTTAGAAACCTAAGGGAGGATATGGACAGCAATC
The DNA here is from genome assembly GCF_048593235.1 of Sminthopsis crassicaudata. Lineage (NCBI taxonomy): Eukaryota > Metazoa > Chordata > Mammalia > Dasyuromorphia > Dasyuridae > Sminthopsis > Sminthopsis crassicaudata. The sequence goes on from NC_133622.1 coordinate 122,760,859, forward strand.
ACCAAGCATGCTCTACATAATTTGGATAGATTCTGTTCTTCACTGAAGGAAGAAGTGTCTACACTGATCAGTTTATTCAGTCATCAAAATACTTAGGTTACAGAATCACAGAATTGGAAAATTGGAAGATTCTACCAGCCACTAAGTTCAAACTACCACAACAAAAAATTTTCTACTCTACCATACTTAACAAATGGTTTTGAGACGTTTGCATGAAGAACTTCAATCTGTCTCAGGACAGTTTGTTGCACTTTTGAACAGCTTCAATTAAACTCTTAGCCATTTTTCCCCTTTGCTCCTGGGTTTTCCTCTGGAAGCTAAACAGAACAAGTTTTATCTCTAATCCACATAACAATTTAGAAGACATCTCTTATTTTCCCAGCCCCTCAATTCATCTCTTCTGGAGATGAAGCATAATTAGTTCTTTTAATTGATACTTTATATTGTTTATTGCCAGTTTATAACAATGAAATTCCATGAGAAGCAGCTGTTGGCAGGATTGCCATTTACCAACTTGTTAGTCAGTAACCTTCAGTATCCTTTTCTTCTCTAATTCTCTTTGGAAATAAATAAGATTTTGCAGATTTCTTGAAGTAAACTCTATTGGTATCCATGCTCCTTGAAAGCTTCATGAAATCCCCATCCTTAAGAAAAAAAGTAGTATATTTCTTTAGAAACATCTAAAAATTTAATAAATGGTAACTGTCAATACAAAGTCCAATGTAGTGTGGTTGTGATAGTACATCTTATGATATAAGGGCAGCAACAAAAAATGACTTGCATTTAGCCACTATGGATGCCTTCCTTTAGATGCTTTCCTTACTGGAGGTTCTTAAGCATATTAAGACACAATATTTCTGATGACAAATAACAAGGGCAAGGTACAATGAAATTGTCATCTCCTTATTTCTAGAATCAATGTTCCACCTAATATAGCTTTAGAAGACCAAGTTGCAGCATTTTTTTTTCTTTTTTTGTCTCCTGACTCATATTGAATTTATGGCTCATAAATGCTCCCAGATTATCTGTCTGTCTGTCTATCTATATCTATCTGTTTTTGTTCTTCCTTCCACCCTCCCTCCTTCCTTCCCTCCTTCTCTTTTCCCCTCCTTCCTTCCCTCCTTCCCTTTTTCCCTCCTTCCTTCTTTCCTTCCTTCCTTCCTTCCTTCCTTCCTTCCTTCCTTCCTTCCTTCCTTCCTTCCTTCCTTCCTTCCTTCCTTCCTTCCTTCCTTCCTTCCTTCCTTCCTTCCTTCCTTCCTTCCTTCCTTCCTTCCTTCCTTCCTTCCTTCCTTCCTTCTTTCCTTCCTTCCTTCCTTCCTCCTTTATTTTCTTCTCTTCATTTCTTTCTTTCTCTCATCATTTCTTATATAATATTCCATTACTTTTACATACCATAACTTGTTCAGCCAATTAATGGAAATCTACTCAATTTCCAATTCCTTGCCATTACATAAAGAGTTGCTACAAATATTTTTGCACATGTGGGTCCTTTTCCAGGATTCAGATTTGACTATCTCTTTCATGATGTCTTTGTGATACAGACCCAGTAGTGATACTCCCAGATCTTTTTCTGGAATATTTGCTTCCTATTCATACCTCCCTCCATCTTAAAGATCATTTTATTTTATACCCAAGTACAAGATGTTTTACAGCAGCTATGCAGTGCAGTGGATAGAGTACTGGGCCTGAAGTCAAGAAGAATTATTTTCATGATTTCAAATCTGGCCTCAGACAGTTATTATCTATGTGGCTCTGCGCAAATCACATAAGTCTGTTTGCCTCAGTTTTCTCATTTGTAAAATGAGCTGGAGAGGAAATGGCAAAGCACTCTAGTATGTCTTCCAAAAACTCCCTAAATGATGTCATAAAGAGTCAGATATGACTGAAAATGATACTACCAGAAGACTTTTCATTTATTCCATTTACTTTCATATTTTATATTCATCCCAATGATCTAGCTTGCTAGATCCTTGCTAGATCATGACTGTCATCTACTATTAGACATTTTTCCAACTATATTTCATATGCAAATTTGATGAATCTACCATCTTTGGCATTATATAAACCACTGATAAAATTGTACACTAGCATAGGGCCAAGCCCACATGACTAGGGGATTTGACTGGAGTTCTTCTACCTCATAGACATTTAATCATTAGCAACTACTCATCCAGTGAGCTCTGATTGCATTTTATTGGAATCATCTAATGTATATTTCTCCATCTCTTCCAGAAGAGTATGAAATTTTACCAAAAGTTTATCTATAATCTGGGTAAACTATAACACAGCTTTCTCCTCATCTATTAGATTAGCAATCTTGTCCAAATGAGTTTATGACACAACCTATTCTTTTGGCACTTTGTAATTAATTTAGTAGTTTGCCAACCATCTTTTAAATGATCCATTTAAAATTTGTCCCAGCAATAGAAATCAAATTTATTGATCTATTGTTTTCAGACTCTATTCTTTTTCCTTTTTTCTTTTTATTTAGTTTTTGAGGATTAGGACAGGCTTTCTTTAGTCCTGCATCAGTTCTATTTTTAATGATCTTTTTAATGTCATGGACAATGGATCAGGAATTCATTAGCCAAATTTTTCAGGATCTGAAGATATAGTTCATCTGGGTCAACTCATCAAGGGCAACTGGGAATCCTTACTTATTTCAACTCTCTTATAGTCATTTTTGTTTCATCATTTCTACCTTAAACATCTTTAAAAATAATTTTGCTCCTTTGCGGGAAAAAAACCCCAGAAATAAAATTTAAATTGAGCTTCTCTGTCTCCTTATTGTATTGCTATTATCCCATTTGCTTTAAGCAAAGATCTTCTTTTATCCTCTTTCTTCACCAAATATAATTATGAACCTTCATTTTCAAGTCCTTAGTTTCTGCACCAGCCTCAGATCATTCCAGATTTTTACACTGTTATTATTTTTACAGGACACTCATATATTCCTCTATGTTGTTTGGTAAAGCTCCTGTGCATCCTTATCAATCTCTAGACACCTTTCATCTTCCCTACTTCTTGTAATTGTTTCCTTTTATGTCTTCAGAATTTCACTCATAAATGTTTCTTATCTCTCTTGGACTGAGTTTCCCTGAGGCATTTTACTCCATGAGATCCTACCTGTCTTTCCTTATGAACCTCTTGAAATTACCCTTCCTCAAATCTAGAATGCATGTCATATTATGGCCAGATTAATCTATTCCTCTATGATTAGAATTGTGGGGTCACTTCAACATCAGGTTCTCAAAAATTACATTCCAGAAACCAATTCTTTTCTGTTTGTGAGAATAAGATTAAAAATACAATTTCTCCCCCCAACCAAAAATTAAACTTGAAATACAAAAATTAAAAGGAGAAATCAATAATATTGAAAGTAAAAAAAAAACTATTGAATTAATAAATAAAACCAAGGGTTGGTTTTATGAAAAAGCCAATAAAATAGATAAACCTTTGGTAAATCTGATCAGAAAAAAGAAAGAGGAAAATCAAATTGTTAGTCTTACAAATGAAAAGGGGGATCTTTCCACCAATGAAGAGGAAATTAGAGAAATAATGAGTTACTTTGCCCAACTTTATGCCAATAAATTTGATAACTTAAGTGAAATGGATGACTTCCTCCAAAAATATAGGCTTCCTAGATTAACAGAGGAGGAAATAAATTGCTTAAATAGTCCCATTTCAGAACAAGAAATAGAACAAGCTATTAATCAACTCCCCAGGAAAAAATCCCCAGGACCAGATGGATTTACATGTGAATTCTACCAAACATTTAAAGAACAATTAGCCCCAATGCTATATAAACTATTTGAAAAAAATAGGGCATGAAGGAGTCCTACCAAACTCCTTTTATGACACAGACATGGTACTGATACCTAAACCAGGTCTATCGAAAACTGAGAAAGAAAATTATAGACCAATTTCCTTAATGAATATTGATGCTAAAATCTTAAATAAGATATTAGCAAAAAGACTTCAGAAAATCATCCCCAGGATAATACACTATGATCAAGTAGGATTCATACCAGGAATGCAGGGCTGGTTTAATATTAGGAAAACTATTAGTACAATTGACCATATTAATAATCAAATTAATAAAAACCATATGATCATCTCAATAGATGCAGAAAAAGCATTTGACAAAATCCAACATCCATTCCTACTAAAAACTCTTGAGAGTATAGGAATAAATGGATTATTCCTTAGAATAATCAGGAGCATATATTTAAGACCGTCAGTAAGCATAATATGCAATAGAAATAAACTGCAACCTTTCCCAGTAAGATCAGGAGTGAAACAAGGTTGCCCACTATCACCATTACTATTCAATATAGTACTAGAAACGCTAGCCTCTGCAATAAGAGCCGAGAAAGAGATTCAAGGAATTGGAGTAGGAAATGAGGAAATTAAACTATCACTTTTTGCAGATGACATGATGGTATACTTAGAGAACCCCAAAGACTCTGCTAAAAAGCTATTAGAAATAATTCAGAATTTTAGTAAAGTGGCAGGATACAAAATAAATCCACATAAATCCTCAGCATTTTTATATATCACCAACAAAATGCAACAGCAAGAGATACAAAGAGAAATTCCATTCCAAACAAATGTTGAGAGTATAAAGTATTTGGGAATCCATCTACCAAAGAAAAGTCAGGAATTATATGAGAAAAATTACAAAACACTTGCCACAAAAATAAAGTCAGATTTAAATAATTGGAAAGACTTTCAGTGCTCTTGGATAGGCCGAGCGAATATAATAAAGATGACAATACTCCCCAAACTAATCTATTTATTTAGTGCTATACCAATCAGACTCCCCAAAAACTATTTTAATGACCTAGAAAAAATAACAACAAAATTCATATGGAAGAATAAAAGGTCGAGAATTGCAAGGGAACTAATGAAAAAAAACTCAGAGAAAGGTGGTCTAAGTGTACCTGATCTAAAGCTATATTATATAGCAGCAGTCACCAAAACCATTTGGTACTGGCTAAGAAATAGAACGGTAGATCAGTGGAACAGATTAGATACAAAGGACAAAAAAGGGTACATCTATAGCAATCTAATCTTTGACAAACCCAAAGATTCCAACATTAGGGACAAAAATTCATTATTCGGAAAAAACTGTTGGGAAAACTGGAAATTAGTATGGCAGAAATTAGATATGGATCCACACTTAACACAATATACCAAGATAAGATCAAAATGGGTCCATGATTTAGGCATAAAGAATGAGATAATAAATAGATTAGAGAAACAGAAAATAGTCTACCTCTCAGACCTGTGGAGGAGAAAGGAATTTATGACCAGAGGAGAACTAGAGATCATTATTGATCACAAAATAGAAGATTTTGATTACATCAAATTAAAAAGTTTCTGTACAAACAATACTAATGCAAACAAGATTAGAAGGGAAGTAATAAATTGGGAAAATATTTTTAAAAGTAAAGGTTCTGACAAAGGTCTCATTTCCAAAATATATAGAGAACTGACCCTAATTTATAGGAAACCAAACCATTCTCCAATTGATAAATAGTCAAGGGATATGAACAGACAATTCTCAGATGATGAAATTGAAACTATATCCACTCATATGAAAGAGTATTCCAAATCACTACTGATCAGAGAAATGCAAATTAAGACAACTCTGAGATACCACTACACACCTGTTAGATTGGCTAAGATGACAGGAACAAATAATGATGAATGTTGGAAGGGATGTGGGAAAACTGGGACACTGATACATTGTTGGTGGAGTTGTGAAAGAATCCAGCCATTCTGGAGAGCAATTTGGAACTATGCCCAAAAAGTTATCAAACTGTGAAATACCCTTTGACCCAGCATTGCTGTTATTGGGATTATATCCCAAAGAAATACTAAAGAGCGGAAAGCGACCTGTATGTACCAAAATGTTTGTGGCAGCTCTTTTTGTTGTAGCTAGAAACTGGAAGGTGAATGGATGTCCATCAATTAGAGAATGGTTGGGTAAATTATGGTATATGAAGGTTATGGAATATTATTGCTCTGTAAGAAATGACCAGCAGGAGGAATACAGAGAGGCTTGGAGAGACTTACATCAACTGATGCTGAGTGAAAAGAACAGAACCAGAAGATCGCTGTACACTTCAATACTGTATGAAGAGGTATTCTGATGGAAGTGGATATCTTCAACATAAAGAAGATACAACTCACTTCCAGTTGATCAATGATGGACAGAAATAACTACACCCAGAGAAGGAACACTGGGAAGTGAATGTAAATTGTTAGCACTACTGTCTATCTACCCAGGTTGCTTATACCTTCGGAAGCTAATACTTAATGTGCAACAAGAAAATGGTATTTACACACATATATTGTATGTAGGTTATATTGTAACACATGTAAAATGTATGGGATTACCTGTCATCGGGGGGAGGGAGTGGAGGGAGGGAGGGGATAATTTGGAAAAATGAATTAAAAAAAATACAATTTCTCCTTATTGATTATTTTACTTTTTAAAGGATGAAATTATTTCTAAGGCAAGTAAAGAACTTGTTAGAGGTTTTGCTTTTGCCGGACAGGAAGTACCATGATAATAAAAGTAGTAATAGCAGCAGCAGTAGTAGTAGTAATAGCTAAAATTTATATAGTGTTTTAAGATTTACAAAGTCCTTTAGTTCATTTTCATTTCACAACGATCACAGAAGGAAGAAATTGAGGCAGACAGAGGGTAAGTGATTTGCCCAACATCATGTAGCCAATAACTGATTGAACTAGTGAGTATCTAAAACCAAATTTGAACTTGTCTTCCTGACTCCCTCTCCAGCATTCTATCCACTGTACCACCTAGCTGTCATATGCATACATTATGATGCCTGGTGTACATATACAATAAAGTCCAATATCTTTCTAATTCAGATCCAGTGCTCCATCCAATGACTATACACATAAACACACACATACAAGTACATTTATGTATATATGTAAACATATATTTACATACATACATTTAAATGTATGTTTATAATTATATACAATATTGTGTGTATATAAGTGTATGTATTATTGTATATATTGTGTATACACATATGTAAAAATGTATAGATATGTATATACATGAACACACAATAGTTTCAATTGTGTCCAACTCTTTGTGATGCTGCTTGGGGTTCTTTTGGCAAGGATAATTGGATTTCATTTGATTGGATTCCCTTCTCTAGATCATTTTATAAATGAAGAAACTGAGGTAAATAGGGTTAAGTGACTTGTCCAGGGTCACATAGCTAGTAAGGCTAAATTTGAACTTAAATCTTTTTGACTCCAGGACCAACACTATATTCACTGTGCCACCTAGCTGCCCTAAATACATGTTATGACACCTGGTGTAGATATATAACATAGTGTAATATGAAATCACAAAAAACAATATTAGCAGACTAAAATAAATAGAATACATGTTAATATTTGTGGTTGAGGGGAAAAGTTAAGAGCAAGTTGTGAAGGTCTTGAAATTCAGGATAAGGATTTTGTATTCCATCCTATAAGCAACTAGGAGTCAAAAGATTTCTCAGGAGAGGAGTGCCATAATGAAAGCCATGTGTTAGTAAGATTAATCCAGTGATGATGGATAGGATGGAATTGGAGGGGATTAAAGTAAGTACTTGGTGAAAAAATGGAAGTGGAAGTTGTAGACTATTCTTGTTAAAAGAATGGAAATGAAAGAAACTAGAAGCATATAATGATAGCAAGATGGGGTCAAGGTCAGACCAAGTCCCCCATTTTTTTTTAATCTAAGGAAGCCCATGCACATTTATAGGTATAAGAGAAAGAATTTCCTCAGATAAAACTTGAAGCTCATTATTTTTGATGAAATACTGAAGGTCACTTCTAAAATCAATTCTGTCCTTAAAGAAAGGATAATCTATTCATTTATTTATTTATTTATTTATTTATTTATTTATTTATTTATTTATTTATTTATTTATTTATTTATTATAGTTTTTTATCGACAGAGCATATGCATGGGTAATTTTTTTGTTTGTTTTTAAATATATGCTTTATTGATATTTTTTACATTGCTGTCACTTCTCAATTATCCCTCTCCTGCCCCAAATTACCACTCCCATTGTAACAAATAAGCATAGTAAAACAAAACAAAATGACACATCAGCCATATCTGACAATACAGGTCTTATTTTATACATAGGGTTTATAACATCCTTGGAGGAGGTATGTTTCAAAGACAGTATTCTGCATTGCACTGATCAGACTTCCAGTGTCTGTTGAAGTTGTTTTCCTTTATATTAATATAGTCATTAATCAAAGTTTTCTTTTCCTTCTGCTAACTTCATTCTGTATCAGTTCAAGAAAATCATTCCAAGTTGGTTGTGCAATTTCTTATACAACATAATATTTCATTACATTTACATAAAAAATTTATTAGCCATTCCCCAATTTGTGGGTACCCAGATTGATATGATTATTTTTGTTCCCACAAAAACTATAGCCATACCATTATTTATGCATCTGGGATTATTCCTTTTTGTTTTTTACTTCCTTGGACAATATCAAAATAGTGATTACTGGGTCAAAAATTATGCAGAGTATAATAAGATTTTTTCTATCCTGGTTCCAAATTGTTTTCCAGAATGGCTGGTTGGACCAATTCACAACTACACTACCATTACTTTAGGGGGCTTTCCCCCACATAATCTTTTTAACATTACTATTGTTATCTTTGTCAAATAGCAAGATATGAAGTTTCAGAAAAGTTTTAATCTAAATGTTCTCATTATTAGTAATCAAATGGCTGCTGATAGTTTATATTTATTCTTTTGGAAATTGCTTGTTCACATCTCTTGAGCAGACAGCTATTGGCTTACAGCTTTTAAGCTTTACGTATCTGCACCAATTCCTTTCATTTCTTGTGCATCAGATATTTATAAAGAACATCTCATGCTAAATTTTTTCACATTAAGATTATGATATGTAACTTTTATACTTCTCTAGATTTCAGGAGCATATAATATAGAGACAAAAGCTGAAAAAGGTCACAAATAGTACAAGGAAGAAAAATGACAAGAACTAGAGAAAACATGGTTCTACATGGAACTAGGAATTTTTCCTTGACACATAACAGGATGGTTTTATTTTCAAGAAACAATAATATATAGGGAATTAGTGGAAGCCTCTCCAGCCCCACATATGCTCTATTCCCTAGGTATCTGGCAATATATTCCTGGTATTCATTGCAGCCCTTACTAGTATAACACAGAATGAGTGATTTTGTCAGTGTGAATGCATCTTCCATTGACAAATTTCAAAACTCATCCATAACTTAATGGGTGCTCCCATAAGTTGCTATAAGGCAAAAAAAATATCCATTATCTGATGGTCAATCTACTGGCAATGAGACTTTTTGAACTTGACTAGGCTGATGCTCAGGCAACAGATCAAGAGTTGCATGGGTAATTTTTACAACATTGTCCCTTGCACTCACTTCTGTTTCAACTTTTCCTTTCCCTCCCTCCATCCCCTCCCCTAGATGGCAAGCAGTCTCATACATGTTAAACATGTTAAAGTATATCTTAGATACAATATATATGTTCAGATCTGTATAGTTCTCTTGTTGTACAAGAAAAATTGGATTCAGAAGGTTAAAAATAACCTGGGAAGAAAAAGAAAAATGCAAGTAGTCCACATTCATTTCCCAGTGTTCCTTCTCTGGGTGTAGTTGATTCTGTCCATCATTGATCAATTGGAGCTGAATTGTATCTTCTCTTTGTAGAAGACATCCACTTCCATCAGAATACATCTTCATACAGTATTGTTGCTGTATGTCTTGGTTGCTGTATGTCTGTATGTCTTGGTTCTGTTCATTTCACTCAGCATCAGTTCGTGTAAGTCTCTCCAAACCTCTCTGTATTCATCCTGCTGGTCATTTTTTACAGAACAATAATATTCCATAACATTCATATATCACAATTTATTCAGCCATTCTCCAATTGATGGGCATTGATTCATTTTCTAGTTTCTAGCCATTACAAAATGGGCTGCCATAAACATTTTGGCACATATAGGTCCCTTTCCCTTCTTTAATATCTCTTTGGGATATAAGCCCTGTAGTAACACTGCTGGATCAAAGGGTATGCAAAGTTTGATAACTTTTTGAGCATACTTCCAAATTGCTCTCTAGAATGGCTGGATCCATTCACAACTCCAACAATAGTTTTTCTGCATCCCCTCCAACATTTGTCACTATCTTTTCCTGTCATCTTAGCCAATCTGACAGGTGTGTGGTGGTATCTCAAAGTTGTCTTAATTTGCATTTTTCTGATCAATAATGATTTGGAACACTCATATGACTAATTTGAACTCAAATCTTTTTGACTCCAGGACCAACACTATATTCACTGTGCCACCTAGGACCAACACTATATTCACTGTGCCACCTAGCTATGCCACCCAGTTATGACATCTGGTGTAGATATATAACATATATATGACTCTATCTATGACTATAGAAATAGTTTCAATTTTGTCATCTGAAAATTGTCTGGTCATATCCTTTGATCATTTATCAATTGGAGAATGGCTTGATTTCTTACAAATTTGAGTCAATTATATATTTTGGAAATGAGGCTTTTATCAGAATATTTGAGTGTAAAAATGATTTCCCAGTTTATTGCTTCCCTTCTAAACTTGTCTGCATTAGTTTTGTTTGTACAAAAGCTTTTTAATTTGATAAAATCAAAATTTTCTATTTTGTGTTCCATAATGATCTCTAGTTCTTCTTTGGTCACAAATTCCTTCTTCCTCCACAAGTCTGAGAGATAAACTATCCTATGTTCCTCTAATTTATTTATAATCTCATTCTTTATGCCTAGATCATGAACCCATTTTGACCTTATTTTGTATATGGTGTTTAGTGTGGGTCCATGCCTAGTTTCTGCCATACTAATTTCCAGTTTTCTCAGCAGTTTTTGTCAAATAGTGAATTCTTATTCCAAAAATTGGGATCTTTGAGTTTGTCAAACACTAGATTGCTATAGTTATTGACTATTTTGTCCTGCGAACCTAACCTGTTCCACTGATCAACTAGTCTATTTCTTAGCCAATAACAAATGGCTTTGGTCTGATTGATATAGCACTAAATAAATAGATTAGTTTAGGTAGTATTGTCATCTTTATTAGATTTGCTGGGCCTATCTAAGGGCACTTAATATTTTTCCAGTTGTTTAAATCTGACAAAGTGTTTTGTGGTTTTGCTCATATAATTCCTGACTTTCCAAGAAAGGATAATTTAATAAAAATATATATTGTTAAGAGTCATCAAAATGACAATTGTTATCATTAAGATAGAGATTGATAGATACTTTACTGATGATAGCATCATAGAAAAAAAAAAGAATAAGAGTTAATAAACAAAGTCTTTGTAACCCAAGGATAAAGTCCATTTTACATATTTGCATAGTCTGAAATATCTATGGCTGGCTGTTTAGTATAACCAAAAAGACATAATGGTTGCAATCCAGTGGTCTGACATTTGCTAATTGTATGATTCATGAGAAAGGTTTTTAACTTTTCTTAGCTTCAGTTTTCACACGTGTAAAATAGGGCTAATAAAATTTGTGTTACCTATAACTCATTGGGTTGTTATGAAGAAAGACCCCAGTAAATATGAGAGTTATTTTGAGTAGGACAACGTCTGGTGTTGTAAACCTTAAAGAATAACATATAAGTCCCCAATACTATTAGTAAAAACTATTAGGGCAAATAGAAGGATTCATGTAGCATATTTTTCCTGCAGGAAATTTCTTGAATCCCCAAGTACAATGTAAGCAATTAGAGGGCAACGACTTGGTCACTTTTGTATTTGTATTCTCGGTGCTCAGCACAGTGCCTGGTACAGGTTTGTTTTTGGTCAATTATTGCTGATAGTATGTTAGTAGGAACACTTTTCAACATTACCACTCATTGCCACATTTTCAAGGATCTTTTAGCAGCTACTTTTCCTGCCCTCCCAAACTGAAAAACAAAACAAACAAACAAACAAACAAATAAACTTTTTATTTGACATTACAATCCAATTTGGTGAGCAGATATAATCTTAACAACCTAGACTGGAAAGGTTTTAGGGGCAGGAGAAAATCATGTCTACTTCATTGTTGTTGTGTGGTACAGAGGAATACAGATCAGAACCAAAGGAGGCAGTGAAATTCTCCTAGATCCAAGGACTCAGGCTGATCTTGAGGTCCTCCAGAGAGCTACCCTGGACTTTACACTTTATGTTCCTAGTTTAAAAAGAGAAGTGTAAAAGTTTTAATGAAAGTTAATTACAGCAGAGCTTCATTCATTCATTCAGGTTATCAACCTCAGCATAATTGTATTACATTCAGCAAATCAGATAGCATCAAATAATTAAAACAATTTACAATAAAAGAACATATTAAAGTTTAACAAAATCAGGGCATATTCATAAAAACAAATTCAATGAATTCCACTTCAATGGCAATATGAATCCAAGTTAAGGATCTGCCAATAATATTCAGGAAGAATGATCAGTATACGGTTACAGATTTGTAATGGAGACAGGGAAAACACGTTACATCCTACAATATCTGAATACACAAAACAAATCCATTTACAAAACAAAAGAGTGTCAAACGATACTTTAAATAAAGAATTTATCATTTCGATGAATATATAGTCTATTTATAGTTTACCTTTTAGGGAATTTGGGTATCTAAGAGTGGCACATCACTCTCCAATGGTGCAAGAGCAAGTTCACATATTTAGATTTATATTATATTTATATTTATATTATAAATATTTGAGTTCCTTCAGTTATGACTTCCACTTGCAAATTGTAAGCTGAGACAGCAAAATGAACCTTTAGCTTGTTGCAAAGCCAGACCTTGTATTTTTATTACACAAGTATTTACTGTCACTCAAACATCAGTAAAAGCTGTGGTCTTCATAATGAGTACTGCAGTCCATTTGAGTTACTTTTGCAAACTAATGGGAGCTGCATTTTTCTCTGAGTCCCACTTCTTGACTTTTAAGACAGCTACCCAATTTCCACATTTTCCTGAAAGCCACATCACTTGATAGTTCTTTTCAGTTTTTTTTTTTTTTTTTTTGACAAATGTACAGAAAATGTAGCAGACTGTTGAGGACCCAAAAAGATGTGTTCTATGTCTATTCACAGCTAGGGAGGAATTGGTTGAAATGTGAGTTCCTTCTTTTAGCCTTAATGTAATCCTGACCCAGGAGAACAATCTGTCTCTGGGGGTAGAAGATAATTTAATTTCCATGCATGTCAAGTCCTACATTTTTTCTGTGTGGAGGCTGCAGATAGGTGTCAAATTCTGCAGAATCAGGTGTTCTATTTTGGAGATGCAGAACTTTTCCCAGGGGTCAGAATGGAGACCACCAAGTTGACTTCATTTTATAATCTCAGGGGGAACCTGAAACCATAGATTGTAAAATTCAAAAAAATTCTTTACTTTTTAAAACTATTTATCTTCTCTTTTATTTTTAACTTTCAGGTCCATGGTTGCATCAACAAAGAGAGTTTAGGAGGTCATAAGTAATAGGTCTCAGTTTATTATTGTATATTTCTTTAGCCAAAGCCAAGAGCCAAATATTCTAATGTAAATAATAGTGCATTTCAAACAATTCTTAATATATCACCAGTATCATTTCTTCTTGAAAAAGCAGTGCTTATAAAGAATAAACTTGGGTAATAGTGATACCTACCAGATGAAATGAATGCTACTGGCTTGCTTGAGCTCATACATTCCTTCATATTTCCCTTGTTAGTAGAATATTTCTATTAGCTTACAGAGCTATGGAAATCTTCAGTAGAACTACTCAAGTGGTCTGAAATGATTTAACATTTTGAGTAATTTTAATATTCAAGTTATTTCACTTCAGAATAAGGTGATCTCATTCCCTTTTAATGCTATAGGTGTCTCTGAAGACTTTCAAGGTCATTGTCCTACTGCTTCGAACCTTCTAGTTTTATATGTGAATTATGGTAGCAGGAAAGGAAGTAGGCTATTAGAATAACTAGTGGATGACTCATGCACTTGAAGGGATGCTGAGTGAAACTTCAGCTGAAAGATATTGCAGAGTTCCTGTTAGTTTTTTCACAGCATTAGAGCCTGACTTACATATTGTGTGTGTGTGTGTGTGTGTGTGTATGTGTGTGTGTGTGTGTATATGTGAATGTGTGTATGTGTGTATCATATACACAATATATATATACATATAGCATACTCATGTATACAACATATACATGTGTATATATAATTTCCATTATGATATGTATATTATATATACTCCTATGTAATTAGAATTATTTCTCTATAATAGGAATTTAAACTCCTTTATAAAGGTTTATTATTACATCGATAATATCAGTATGGTATCTGGACATAAGGCCTGTGAAGGTAACACAATATCTTTTTTCTCACCACGTTTTATTTATTTATTTATTTTTTATTAATAGTTTTTATTTACCAGATATATGCATGGGTAATTTTACAACATTGACAGTTGCCAAACCTTTTGTTCCAATTTTTCCCCTCCTTCCCCCCCAACCATGGCAGGTTGACCAATACATGTTAAATATGTTATATGAGTATAAATTTTGTATACATGACCAAAAAGTTGTTTTGCTGAACAAAAAGAATCAGACTTTGAAATAGTGTACAATTAGCCTGTGAAGGAAATCCAAAATGCAGGCGGACAAAATTAGAGGGATTGGGAATTCTATGTAGTGATTCATACTCATCTCCCAAAGTTCTTTCGCTGGGTGTAGCTGGTTCAGTTCATTACTGCTCTATTGGAACTGATTTGGTTCATCTCATTGTTGGAAAGGGCCTCGTCCATCAGAATTGATCATCATACAGTATTGTTGTTGAAGTATATAGTGATCTCCTGGTCCTGCTCTGCTCATTTCACTCAGCATCAGTTCATGTTTTATTTTAGGTGGGAGTGGAAGAAGAACTTATGCTTTCTTTGCTATGAGGAACTGCCAGAGACAAGGAAATTCTTTTTACCAATGCAAGTCAGAACTTTCTCTGAAGTGGATTTGTGTGGGGTGATACAGCCAAAGGCAAAACTTGAATCCAGTTTTGTGATTATAGTCACAAGTCTTTGGATTATAAAAATGTTTCCATATACTATGCCATATATAATATATACTTGTCCTCTTTGGAAGACTGTTGTGTCCCTCTCAAAATACTAATAGGATAGTAATACCACTAACATCACCACTATCACTACCACTATAGTTGTTTTAAATGCATACAATAAAATATCTGTGATTGCATAGGAAACCAATTAATTGTCATTATCAACAAAATAATGAAAAAGATCATAGACCCCAGGTTAAGAATTCTTGCATTAGGGACGGAACCAAGGTGCCGGAGAAGATACATGTGAATTTGTAAGCTCCCTTCTTCCCTCATTACCAATTAGTTAAAACAGCCTCAAAAATAATGCTGGACTGATAAAAACCACAAGGATTAGAAGCACAATTTACCAGATGAAGAGAATCTTGAATTTCAACAGAAAAGGTCGGTTCCAAGGGGAGGGAAAAAAAAAAAAAGACCAGCACAGACAGGGGTAAGTGCTAGCACACTGTGCTGATTAGGCTGGGGAGAGCCCTGGGATCAGAGAAGCCACTGAGATAGAGGAATCTGACACAGGCTGTTAGCTCTTCTCTGCTTATAAAACGGCAGTTCAAAAGAGAAATCAAGCTACTTTAAAATATAAAGCCAGATCCTAAATCCACCCCAATCCGGAAGTGACCTAATAGATCTCCTCACAGCTGTGCAGACTGTGCATATGTCTTCTGCTGCCCGGGGCTACTCTTTGGGGTAGTTGAGAGCCTGAACAGCAGGGACACAGTCCTAGGCAGCCTCTAATCCACATAGTTCGGGGCTCAGCCTAAGGCAATGGAATTCTAGCAGCAGCAGAACTCCCAGAAAAGTAGAACTCCCAGAGAAGAGGAACCTTTGTAGTAGGGACTGTGGTTTCTGGGCAGACACTTCCAGTTTGAGCACAGGGGTTTTTCACATCAGCTGCTGACATCCATAGCCTCAAGGGAGGCATTGGCTGGGGTTTGTGCCGCTTTCACTGTTCAGCCTTAAACCTCAGGGCAGTCACTAGGCCACACAGCAGGGTTCCTCACTGGGCACTCCTCACAGTGCAGCCGTGTTAAATACCTCTGAGGCATTTCCGGGAAGGGGGGAGGGGAACTCTTTCCCAGAGCTCTCTCTTACCTCAGGTACAGGGTTGTTGCATTCTACCCCCTCATCCCCAATGTGGGAGGAAGCTGGTAAATAAATAAACTTCTTACCCCAAGGGCAAACCCCAGCAGATTTTTAACAATGAGTAAGAAGCTGAAGAGAACAACTGACACTTTCTACACAGAGAAAGAGCGGGTATCAAACCATGAAGAAGCTAACAACAGAGAGTTTGCAGATAACAGTCTAAAGGGGAATGATACCTGCCCCCCATCACACAACTCTCTCCTAGAAGAGACTATTAAAAAGTTAAGAGAGTTTGAAGAAAAATGGGGAAAGGAAAGAGAAGCTATGATAGAGAATAACAAGGTCCTGAAATTTGAGTTGGAAAAAATAAAGAATTCACAGGAGGTGCAGGGAAACAAAATTTGTGAATTAGAAAAGGTTAAAAAAATCACAGGAAAGTAGGATTTCTGAATTGGAAAAGATAAAAAAGTCTCAAGAAAGTAGGATTTCTGAATTGGAAAAAGAAAATAACTCACTAAAAAAAATTAGTGAAATGGAAAAAAATTCAACAGAGCAAAATAATTCATTTAAAAACTCAATTAGGCATATACAAAAAGAACTAAAAAATGTGAATGAAGAAAATAACTTGTAACATGCCCTCCTGGCAGTTGCAATTACTAGTCTGTCCTAGGCCCAACAGAGTACCTTTGACCACTTATGGATTGGCTTACAAATATTTTGCCTTTAGGTGTTTTTGCATTGAATTTGACTTTGCCCATTCCATTGGCATTTCTTATAATCCTGTTAGTAAAGTCATTACTGCACAGACTATATCCCCAAGATCTTCTCTTCTAAACAAGAGAAGGGAATTTTGGGATATGCACAAGATGTGGCAATACATATATGTGATTGCTTGCGCACTTAAGAACAGCCACATGTAATCTTAAAAGCCTTAATTATACCTATTCACATAATGCCCTGACTGATTGATGCCCTGACTTGTTGGTTCCCGAGTGAACACCTGGTCAGAAGACCCACGTGTTCACTACCAAACTCCTTACCTCTTTCGGCTATCCATCTCGGCTTGGCCAGCCAGGTTAGGGAGCCAGGTTAAAGAGAGCGACTGCTGCCTGCAGTGGGCTTATAAAAGGCCTGTGAGGTCACATATACAGCCAATCAGCGAGTCACCCATTACAAAGCTATCTCAATGTGGCCAAAATCCCACTCACAGGGAAGTCCTAATATCCACAGAAATTACTTCCTGGGGGACTCAAATCTCCTGTTCCACTGTGTCCGCCCATTTAAAGGGCCCTTACAATTCCCTTCTCTTTTTTTGCAGGAACCACACATCTCATCAATCTAAACTTTTAGCACCAGCTACAGTTCACTTGATCCATGAGATGACAGAGTGTTATGCCCAAGGAGGTACAAAGCAGCAGATCAGTAAACAGAAGTATGACAATGAGAACCAGGCTCAACAGTGGCCCAAGTGTTCAACCCAAGTGTTAAAGTCATACTCAAGGAGATAATAAGCCAAAGAAGTTGGATGCCAATGAGGTAGGATGTCAACACTGAGGTGGGAAGTCAACAAGGTAAAACATCACAATTCTAGTTAATAATTAAATATCAGTGAGGTAGGTTGTCACAATTCTAGTTACATTTATCACAATTCTAGATCAATTCTAGTTTCTCACAATTCTCTATTGCACTTTTCACAATCCTAGAGCAATTCTAGTTTCACAGGTGCACATAAGCAAAGTCATGTCCAGTAACATTGTCTCAATAACAACGGCAGGTGGGTGCATTGGTTTTTCACCCACTAATTTAAAAGCATAGTCCTTCAATAGAAAGCATAGGGCAAAGCCTCTCCCCAGGCCACCATATGGCAAGTAGCCACAGGAGAAGCAAGCAGGCACATTGTCCATTTACAGTCTTTATATTGCATATCACCCAAAACAGTCCATTTCAGCTGCAACACTGGAACTGTGTCTGATGTTTCTGGTATCACAGTCAGGAGGGACATTGCTGCCATCAGCATCTGGAGGGCTGCTGACATCTGGCTGGTCCCTCTGGGCTGTTGTCTGGTCCTTCTCTTGAATCCCCAAGTTACAAATGTCTCTGGTGGGGATCAATTCTGCTGCTGGATCTGCACCTAGCAAAGAATGTACCTGGGGCCCAACTTGGGCCTTTCCAAATGCCATCCAGGCCTTTCCACATCACAGTGGAAACAAAGTTGCTGTCAAAAAGATGAACAAAAGTAAGACAAAAGTTACTCAGTCTGTCACTTAGCTACACTTTCTGTGTATGCCCGAAGTGCATACACTTGCATAAGGTAAAATGCAAAGAATTTAAAAATGTAAAACCAAAATAATTTAAAAGTGTAAAACCTAAATAGATTAAAAGTATAAAACCAAAATAACTTAAAAATATAAAATCAAAATAGTAATGTAAAATCGAAATACTTTAAAGATATAAAATCAAAAGTGTTTAAAAATGTAAAATCAAAATTTAAAAATTGCAAGCAATCACATATATGTATTGCCACATCTTGTGCATATCCCAAAATTCCCTTCTCTTGTTTAGAAGAGAAGATCTTGGGGATATAGTCTGTGCAGTAATGACTTTACTAATAGGATTATAAGAAATGCCAATGGAATGGGCAAAATCAAATTCAATGCAAAAACACCTAAAGGCAAAATATTTGTAAGTCAATCCATAAACTGTCTTAAATGCATGTGAAATTTCTACAATGGAAAAATGGTTGATCACATGTCTAGCTGCTTCTCCAGATTGGAATGAAGCCATAATGTCCATTGGTCTTAAAACATTAAATTTCAAACCTTAAGGGTTTTGTCCCATAGGGAGTATAGGAGAGTGAAAGAAAGATAAGCTATGTAGCTTTTTGCCATTGTCCTAGCTTCTTTAGTTATCACAATTTGCAAATATAAGATTCTAGCAGCCTGATTATAAATGATTTGAAGGTCCACTCTGAGAATGGACATGTAGGGCATATTTATCTGAGCACTTTCTCACTCGCGCTCGAAGTTCTTAAAAGAGCTGATACCTTTTCAGTGGCCTGCCACTCATACAGTTAATGAAAAAAGAACACTCAGCTATATCCCTGAATTCTTTTGCCTAAAAATCAAAGTTTGAGTTTCTGATACCGAATTGTATTTCAGGAGTGTGAATCAATAAATCTGATATTACTTTTCCTCCTGGGTCAAAGATCACACACTGTCTATTTATTCTAGTGATTAAAACAGCAATTTTCCAAACCATTCTAAACATAAACACGGCTTTATAAGTACTTGTAGGGGGTTGGGAAATCAAGCCCACCCTGTGGAAGTAGAAAATCCACGAGATAAGAAAAGAGGAGTTCCAACTCTCCAAAGATGATCCTAGCAGTTTTACAAATATAAAACTCCACTCTCTCTAACTGCAAGGTCTTATCCTTGTAAGCTTTCCTAGAAATTAACTGAACTGTATTTTAAAAATTTTTCTGATTATAGTCAATATCCCACAATTCCTTTTTGCCTTGGGCCATAAAGCCTACTCCTGTCTTTTGAAATGAAGACACAGGAGTTTTAAATGGATTAATGGGCAGTGCTGATGGTATTATCACCCTTCGTTTTCCTCCTCCCCCTTCTCCCTAGGCCTATGAAGGTGGGGCTGAGGGAAGAGGAATTGGAAAATTCCCCAAAGGCTGATGTAAAAACCAACCCGAGCTTTGCACATAAAAAGAACTAAACTTCTCAATGGAAAAGTAATCAATGAATTCCTTAAGACAATAATACACAAGGTAAACCAACAAAACACTAAGAAGAATTTCTCCAACTGAAGTCCATTTGGTTCGTTTATTTCCCTCCTTAGCTTCAGCCACTGGTTTGAACTCTTCCTGTTCTATCTGTAGTAACCTAGCTTTTTCTTCTTTCTCTATCTCAATCTGTAGTTTAACCTGCAATTCCAGCAACTCTTGCTGTGGCATTTTATACTCTATACTGTCCTAGGTTGCTCCCTCTCAGAGCTATATTTAGTGGGTGTGGGGATAGCCTTCTGAGAGCTTGATTACAAGCTTCCTGCTGTTCTTCAGTGGTGATCTCTGTTAAAAGATCTTCCATCTGGCTCTTTAACCTACTTATATAAGCATTATGTTCAGCTGTATCCTTGAGCCCGATCCCAGAGTTACCTGGGTCCATATTGCTTCTCTGCCTTCCCTCCTAAGTGGCATTTCTACCGGATCTTTCAGAATCTTAATTCTGAATATTAAATATTTTCAAAACCTGATAATTCCTGATGCGTCCACGTTCAGGCGCCATTTGTAACTCTCCTGGCAGTTACAATTACTAGTCTGTCCTAGGCCCAACAGAGTACCTTTGACCACTGACCTTTGCAGTGTCAACTCTACCCGGCTCGCCTCCTCTGAGGCCTTCAAAGGTCTCTGATGACAATGATTTCTTGAATCTATAATTTAATAACTGGTAGCGCACTCAAGAACAGCCACGTGTAATCTTAAAAGCCTTTATTATACCTATTCACATAATGCCCTGACTGATGCCCTGACTTTATATTTTGCATGTCTACTCCCATAGTGGACTTCCAGGTCCTATTTTTGATGGTAATTCAAAGGCAGATAGCCTTCTAACCATGTTGGCCAGTACTCCTTTATTTCAAGAAGCACAAGGATCTCATTCTAAATATCATCAGGCTGCCCAAGCTTTACATTTACAATTTGGAATAACAAGAGAAGAAGCTAGGAGCATAATAAAAGCCTGTACAGTTTGCCTTCCTTTCCATGCTCCTACACTCCAGGGAAGAACCCTCATGGTTTGAGACCTAATGAAATTTGGCAAATGGATGTGACCCATTATAAATCTTTTGGTCATCTATCTTTTATCCATGTTGTGGTAGACACCTTTTCAGGATTCACATTTGCAATGCCAGCAGCAAAAGAGACAGCCCGAGTGGTTACTGAATTCCTTATACAAGCATTTGCAATTATGGGTGTGCCACAAGCAATAAAAACAGACAATGGACCTGCATATACGTCTAAACATTTTACACACTTTTGTGCACAGTATAAGATTTTACATACCACGAGCATATCCTTTAATCCTCAAGGGCAGGCAATAGTAGAGAGAAGAAACATATTAAGACACTCCTCCAAAAACAAAAGAAAGGGGGAGCCACTTTAGTTCTCTATATCATTAATTTTTAAATTTTTGACAAAGATGCACTGGCTCCGGCAGACAGGTTTTATAACTCACCAGAAGGGCAGTGTCCAGTGTGAGCAGCTCCACTGTCTTTAGATAATCACCAGGTGATGTGGAAAGACCCAGAAAGTGGTGAATGGAAGGGACCAGATAGGTTAACTACTTGGGGGAGAGGGTTTGCTTGTATCTCCACAGATGGAGAAGGAATCAGATGGGTATTCACCTTGTCCATCGGAGAGAGACAGAGCAGACCCTTGAAAGGAAGGAGAAGACCCAAGAAACATCGGGTGGTTCCGTTGCTGACTGTGCCCACCACTGAAAGAACCTGGCAGTTATGGCTTTTAGATAGACATCAAAAACTGTTGGACTTGAAAATCCTCAGGAATCATTGGATTTTCTGAGACATCATAAGACTATTGTAGGACTTGAAAGCCCTCAGGAATCATTGGATTCTCTGAGGCATCAAAAGACTGTTGCTGGACTTCAAAACCTGTGGGGATCATTGGATTCCCTAACATATAAAAAGACTGATGTGGGACTTCAAAAATTTGTGGGGATCATTGGATACCCTAACACGTGAAGCAATGGACAATAGATTGGTTTTGGACTATCTCTTGGTTGCTGAAGAAGGCATGTATGTGTGAATGATGTTTACATACCCTCCTTCTAGGACTTCTGGAAATCTCTTACAATACTATGTTGATTTATATTGTTTGTTATATCACTACTTGAATGTACAATTCCTGTTTGTTACACCACATCGAGTCTACACTGACTGTGGGGAGAGCCATCACTAATAGCCTCTGCGTTATTGCTATGTGCTTCTGTAATACCTCCCATGTTGATGGGTTTGTGCATACTTGTCTCTAATAAGGCCATTCAATCCAGAAACCCGCTAGCAAATTCCCACTTCTCTTTGGTGCTTTTCATCTCCCTTCCTGAGATGTCAGGGAGGGTGTGATCACTTCCTTTTTGGGGTTCTCACCTCCCTGAAAAGTCAGGGATGGCAAGACCACCTGTGGTCTAAAACAAAAGAAAGCGGGAGTTGTAAAGGGCTAGAACTGAGCAATGCACTTGGATAATGAAGCATGTGAGACTAATTGCCAATTGGACAGTTCCCTATTAACTTGTTTGAAGGTTGACCCCCCCCCCCCCAGCTGTTCTGTGCTGACTTGATTGGTGGGACGAAGAGGGGGAAGTGACATGTGTCGGAGGAGTAGGAGGAGGAGGAGAAACTTGGGTTGTGGAACTCACACTCTCTCACACTCGTGACCTGGTGTTGGAGGGTGACTGTAAAAGATCAGGAATAAAGAAGTTTAGTGATCCTGACTCTGGCTGATTTCTGGGAAGACAGAGTTCCAGCAATAACTCATTAAAAATCAGGATTGAACAAATAGAAATGAATGATTCATTGAGAAACCAAGAATCAGTGAAACAAAACAAAAAAAAAAAAAAAAAAAATGAAAAGCTGCAGAATAACGTCAAATACTTACTGGGAAAATCAACAGACCTGGAAAATAGATCTAGGGGAGATAATCTGAAGATCATTGGACTTCCCGAAAACTATGATCAAAAAAAGAACTTAGATTCTATTTTACAGGAAATCATCAAAGAGAATTGTCCAGAAATAATAGAAACAGAAGGAAAATAGGCATTGAAAGAATTCATTGAACACCTTTTGAAAAAGACCCTAAAAAAAGAACTCCATGGAACATTGTGGCTAAGCTGCAGAACTACTATACTAAGGAAAAAATATTGCAAGCAGCCAGGAAAAATCAATTCAAATATCAAGGGGCCACAATAAGGGACACGTAAGATCTGGCTGCCTCCACATTAAAGAATTGAAGGGCCTGGAATCTTATATTCCAAAAGGCAAAAGAACTGGGAATGCAACCAAGAATAAACTACCCAGCTAAGTTGAGCATTTTCTTCCATGGAAGAAGATGGACATTTAATGAAACAGAGGAATTCCATTTGTTTCTTAAAAAACAACAACAACAACAAAAAAAAAAAAAACAGACTTAAACAAAAAATTTGATCTACATGCACAAGACTGAAGAGAAGCAGAAATAGGTAAAAAGAACTTGAGAACTGTATCTCTGTTGTGGATATACAGAAAGTCCACATGGATAATTTGATTTTACTGATATGATATTAAAAAAAAATGGAAGTAGTAAAGGGAAGGGGATAGTATCAGAAAAAGGGGAAGGAGAGATAGAAAGAGGGAAACTACATCCCAGGAAGAAGCATAGAAAATCTACCACATCTGAGGGAATTTAGAGAGGAGGAGAAACATTGTGTGAATCTTACTGTCATCAGGGTAGGCTCAAAGAGTAAATAATTGACGTATTTGTTTTTCAGAGAATCCTCTCTCACCTCATTAAAAGGAGGTAGAGGAAAAGGGAAAAGGAAAAGGGGAATAAGGGAAGGGTACAAGAAAGGGGAAGGGACTTAAAAGGAGGGGGGAGAGATACTAAAAAGGGAGGGCTGTGCATCACAAGTGGGGTCTATAAATTAAATATTGGGGAAGAGGTTCAGGGGGGTCAAGGGGGAAAAAGCATAATCTGGGGATAAAATGATGGCAGGAAATACAGAATTAGTAATTTTAACTGTAAATGTGAATGGGATGAATTCTCCCATTAAATGGAGGCAGATAGCAGGCTGGATCAAAAGTCAGAACCCTACAATATGTTGTTGACAGGAAACACACTTAAAGCAGAGAGATACATACAGAGTAAAGGTAAAAGGTTGGAGCAGAATCTATTATGCTTCAGGTAAAGCCAAAAAAGCAAGAGTCCCATCCTTATCTCAGATCAAGCAAAAGCAGAACTATATTCTGCTAAAAGGTAGCATAGACAATGAAGCCATATCAATACTAAACATATATGCACCAAGTGGCATAGCATCTAACTTCCTAAAGGAAAAGTTAAGATAGTTGCAAGAAGAAATAGATAGCAAAACTATAATAGTGGGAGATCTCAACCTTGCACTCTCAGAATTAGACAAATCAAACCACAAAACAAATAAGAAAGAAATTAAAAAGGTAAATAGAACATTAGAAAAACTAGGGATGATCGACCTTTGGAGAAAACTGAATGGTGATAGAAAGGAGTATACTTTCTTCTCAGCAATTCATGGAACCTATACAAAAATTGACCATATATTAGGACATAAAGATCTCAAAATTAAATGCAGGAAGGCAGAAAGAGTAAATGCTTTCTTCTCAGATCACAATGCAGTAAAAACTACATTCAACAAGAAGTTAGGGTAAATAGACCAAAAAGTAATTGGAAACTGAACCATATCATCTTAAAGAATGACTGGGTGAAACAGCAAATTATAGAAACAATTAATAATTTCACTCAAGATAATGACAACGATGAGACATCATACCAAAATTTGTCGGATGCAGCTAAAGTGGTAATAAGGGGAGAAATTTTATATCTTTAGAGGCTTATTTGACCAAAATAGAGAAAGAGAAGATTAATGAATTGGGCCTGCAACTTAAAAAGCTAGAAAAAGACCAAGTTAAAAACCCCCAACCAAAAACTAAACTTGAAATACTAAAATTAAAAGGAGAAATCAATAATATTGAAAGTAAAAAAAAACTATTGAATTAATAAATAAAACCAAGAGTTGGTTTTATGAAAAAGCCAATAAAATAGATAAACCTTTGGTAAATCTGATCAGAAAAAGGAAAGAGGAAAATCAAATTGTTTGTCTTACAAATGAAAGGATGCCAATAAATTTGATAACTTAAGTGAAATGGATGACTACCTCCAAAAATATAGGCTTCCTAGATTAACAGAGGAAGAGGTAAACTGCTTAAATAGTCCCATTTCAGAAAAAGAAATAGAACAAGCTATTAATCAACTCCCCAGGAAACAATCCCCAGGACCAGATGGATTTACATGTGAATTCTACCCAACATTTAAAGAACAATTAGCCCCAATGCTATATAAACTATTTGAAAAAATAGGGGATGAAGGAGTCCTACCAAACTCTTTTTATGACACAGACATGGTACTGATACCTAACCCAGATAGTTTGAAAACTGAGAAAGAAAACTATAGACCAATCTCCTTAATGAATATTGATGCTAAAATCTTAAATAAGATATTAGCAAAAAGACTTCAGAAAATCATCCCCAGGATAATACACTATGATCAAGTAGGATTTATACTAGGAATGCAATGCTGGTTTAATATTAGGAAAACTATTAGTATAATTTACCATATTAATAATCAAAGTAACAAAAACCATGTGATCATCTCAATAGATGCAGAAAAAGCATTTGACAAAATCCAACATCCATTCCTACTAAAAACGCTTGAGAGTATAGGAATAAATGGACTATTCCTTAGAATAGTCAGGAGCATATATTTTAGACTGTCAGTAAGCATAATATGTAATGGAAATAAAATGGAACCTTCCCAGTAAGATCAGGAGTGAAACAAGGTTGTCCACTATCACCATTACTATTCAATGTTGTATTAGAAATGCTAACCTCGGTAATAAGAGTCGAGAAAGAGATTAAAGGAATAAGAGTAGGTAATGAGGAAATCAAACTGTCACTCTTTGCAGATGATATGATGGTATACTTAGAAAACCCCAGAGATTCTAATAAAAATTATTAGAAATGATTCACAACTTTAGCAAAGTTGCTGGGTACAAAATAAATCCACATAAATCTTCAGCATTTTTATACATCACCAACAAATTGCAACAGCAAGAGATACAAAGAGAAATTCCATTCCAAACAAATGTTGAGAGCATAAAATATTTGGGAATCCATCTGCCAAAGAAATATCAGGAATTATATGAACAAAATTACAAGGCACTTGCCACAAAAATAAAGTCAGATTTAAATAATTGGAAAGACATACAGTGCTAGTGGATAGGCCGAGAGAACATAATAAAGATGACAATACTCCCTAAACTAATCTATTTATTTAGTGCTATACCAATAAGACTCCCAAGAAACTATTTTAGTGTCATAGAAAAAATAACAACAAAATTCATATGGAAGAATAAAAGGTCGAGAATTTAAAGGGAATTAATGAAAAAAAGTCAGATGAAGGTGGACTGGGTATACCTGATCTAAAGCTATATTATATAGCAGCAGTCACCAAAACCATTTGGTATTGGCTAAGAAATAGACAGGTCGATCAGTAGAACAGATTAGGTACAAAGGACAAAAAAGGGTACAACTATTGCAATCTAGTGTTTGATAAACTCAAAGATACCAACATTAGGGATAAAAGTTCATTATTTGAAAAAAACTGTTGGAAAAACTGTAAATTAGTATGGCAGAAATTAGATATGGATCCACACTTAACACCATATACCAAGATAAGATCAAAATGGGTCCATGATTTAGGCATATAAAATGAGATCATAAATAGATCAGAGGAACAAAGGATAATCTACCTCTCAGACCTGTGGAGGAGGAAGGAATTTATGACTAGAGGAGAACTAGAGATCATTATTGATCACAAACTAGAAGTTTTTGATTACATGAAGCTAAAAAGTTTCTGTACAAACAATACTAATGCAAATAAGATTAGAAGGGAAGTAACAAATTGGGAAAATATTTTTACAGTTAAAGGTTCTGATAAAGGTCTCATTTCCAAAATATATAGAGAATTGATCCTAATTTATAAGAAATCAAACCATTCTCCAGTTGATAAATGGTCAAAATATGAACAGACAATTCTCAGATAATGAAATTGAAATTATATCCACTCATATGAAAGTGTTCCAAATTTCTACTGATCAGAGAAATGCAAATTAAGACAACTCTGAGATATCACTACACACCTGTCAGATTGGCTAAGATGAGAGGAATAAATAATGATGAATGTTGGAGGAGATGTGGGAAAACTGGGACACTAATACATTGTTGGTGGAGTTGTGAAAGAATCTGGCCATTCTGGAGAGCAATTTGGAACTATGCCCAAAAAGTTATCAAACTGTGCATACCCTGTGATCCAGCAGTGCTACTACTGGGCTTATATCCCAAAGAAATACTAAAGAGGGGAAAGGGACCTGTGTGTGCCAATTTGTTTGTAGCAGCTCTTTTCATAGTGGCTAGAAACTGGAAGATGGATGGATGTCCATCAATTGGAGAATGGTTGGGTAAATTATGGTATATGAAGGTTGTGGAATATTATTGCTTTGTAAGAAATGACCAGCAGGATGAATTCAGAAAGGCTTGGAGAGTCTTGCATGAACTGATGCTGAGAGAAATGAGCAGAACAGATCATTATGCACTTCAACAACAATACTGTATGAAGATGTATTCTGATGGAAGTGGATATCTTCAACATAAAGAAGATCCAACTCACTTCCAGCTGATCAATGATGGATGGAAACAACTACACCCAGAGAAGGAACACTGGGAATTGAATGTAAAATATTAGCACTATTGTCTATCTACCCAGGTTAATTTTACCTTCGGAATCCAATACTTAATGTGCACCAAGAAAATAGGATTTACACACATATATTGTATCTAGGTTAAACTGTAAATGTATGGGATTGCTTGTCATCTAGGGGAGGAAGTAAGTAGAGGGAGGGAGGGGAAAATTTGGGAAAATGAATACAAGGGATAATGTTATAAAAAATACTCATGCATATATACTGTAAAAAATTTATAATTATAAAATTAATAAAAAAAAGAATTCTTGCATTGTACTATTCCACCCTTTGGGAAGCACAGAGGGTAAGAAATTTAGAAATTTTGTACTTATAGATTTCTAATTTCTTATAAATATTTTCTCTGTTTTTCCCCATAAAATCCTTCCATATTTTGTAGTCTTTAAAACTTGTTTTACTTTGCTCTTATCATATCATCTATAAACATAGTCCTTTGTAAAAGCTAATTAAAATTACTAAGTTGTTGACCCCTTGTAAGGGGGCCCATAGCTGGCAAGTATTTGAACCAATTAAAGTAGAGAAGAGATTCTTCCTCCATATTTTTTTAATTTGAATAATTTCTGAATTGAGAAGCATAGTAGCTAGAGAGAGTCAGTTTTGAGGTAGGAAAATGTGTATTAAAGACCTACCTCTGACAAATATTGAATCTGTAGCCTTGGCCAGTCACTTAACCTGTTAGTGCCCAACAGAATTCTTTAAGACTAAGTTCTGAAAGCATTACTAATTAAAATTGGTAGAGAAAGTTTCCATGTAAAAAGTTGCATATACAAATGCTGTAGATCCAATTGGGGAAAATAGAAAAAAATTAATGTAAAATATAATTTGCAATAGTTTTTTTCTTTATGATTTGAAAAACAAAAACAAAACTTGAAAATATTTTCCAACGGCTTATTATCTCGTTCTCCTTTGCTAATATGCATAGAATATAAGCTCTTTGAAGGTAGGGACTCTTTTTTTTTTTTTTTTTTGTCTTTGAATGAGTAAAAAAAAAAAGTAAAAGTTTACTAAATGCTAAAAACTGATCTAAATATCAGGGATACAAATAAAGATGATTGTCCACAGGAAGCTTATAGTCTTAAAAGGAGAGATGACAATACGTGGGGGAGTGGTGGCAAAGGAACAGAAAGATTTTGAAGGGAATGCCCAGAAAAGAAGGAAAGAATCCTTAATATTTAGCATAGTGCTTGGCCCACAGTAGCACTTCATAAATGTTTTGCAGCACTTACTTTGTGATGAATGATGGAGGGGTCCTTTCTCCCTATCCTCTCTTCAGACAATATCTGTTCATCATCAATAAAACAAGAGAGTGGGGCTGGGAAAAAGAGAGAGAGGAAGAGAGGGAGGAATATAAATCCTTCCATTTATCTTCAGAGTGGTGTCAAATTTGGCCTCAGTAAAATTCCTAAAGGGCAACTGGAAACAGATTAAAAATGTAATTGGGAAATAGCAAAATAAATAACAATATTATACAATGTGGATAGTGGTAAATATTCAGGCCAGTAAGGATCCTTATTAAAATTTTTAAAAGCTTTTTATTTTCACTATATATGCATAGATAGTTTTCAACATCCACCCTTGCAAAACCTTGTGTTCCAAATATTTTTCTCATCTTCCCCCACACCCTCTCCTAGATGACAAGTAAACCAATATATGTTAAACATATGCAATTTGTTTATACATATTTCCACAATTATCATGCTGCACAAGAAAAAGCATATCAAAAAAGGAAGAAGATTAGAAAGAAAACAAAATGCAAGCAACTGTAAAGGGCTGAAACTTTGAATAGGTGCACTTGAATCAGAGGACCCAGAACTTAAGGCTAATTATCTACTCAACAATAGAGATTAATAATAGAGATTAGCATATGTTTGGAATTGCTCTTCTCACAGTCAATGCTGGCTCAATGTTTGTGGTTAAGAGAATTGTAGGCAAGAATTAGAGGGTGGGGTTACAAAGGCCAGAGAACTTCACTTGGCCACAGGACTAGGAGGAGAGAGGTTGGTGACTTTGGATTTGAGAGTCCAGGAGCCTTGTGGCAGTTTTGTCCATCTCCTTCACTTCTCCCCCTAAAGACCAAGGACTTTTACTTATCCTGAATCTGGCTGTTTCTGAGCCCTCCAGGGAGCTAGCCCAGACTTTACAAGCAACAACAATAAAAAAGCTAAAATAGTATGTTGTGATCTACACTCAATACCCATAGTTCTCTCTTTGTGTGCAGATGGCTCTCTCCATTGGAGCTGGCCTGAATCATTTCACTATTGAAAAGAGCCATGTCCATCAGAAATGATCATTGTATAATCTTGTTGCTGTGTACAATGTTCTCTTGGTTCTACTCACTTCACTTAGCAGCAGTTCATGTAAGTCTTTCCAGGCCTCTCTGAAATCATTCTGCTGATCATTTCATATGGAACAATAATATTCCATAATATTCATATGCCTTAAGTTATCCAGCCATTCTCCACTCAGTTTCCAGTTTTTTGTCACTACAAAAAGGGCTGCTACAAATATTTTTGCACATGTGCGTCCTTTTTCCTTTTTTAAGGATTCTTTTTATTTGTGTCCACCATGTTTGTTGTAGTCCATTGAACAATCAATTATTATTGGTAGCCAGTGCTGTGATGTTGAAGGAGACTTTAGATTTAGAAGACTTGTGTTTGATTCCTACTTTTGTCACTGACTACCTCAACAATATTAGGCAAAACATTTTCACCTCTATGTGTCTCAGTTTCTTTATTTATAAAATGAAAGGTTCTCACAGGATGACTTCTGAGGCCTTTTTCAGTTGTAGATTCAATTTCTCTTTTAAAAGCTTCTTCCCTATTGCTTGGGTTTCTGCCATCCTTAAAACAAAAACAAAAACAAAAAACCCCAACTCATCTCTATCTCTTGACCCATCTCCTTAAGCAATGTCATTCTGTATTGCTATGGTTACTACTTTTATTTCGGTGCCAAACTTTTAGAAATGGTTATCTACTCTTTTTTCTTCTAATTTCTCAAGACCAACTCATTTCTCTATCTCACATGATTGTAATCTCCTTTTAACCGCATCACTTTACTGAGATTGTTTTTAAAAATTCTGTTTACCAAGAGTCTTCTCTTCACTATCTAGTGAAACTGAAATAGCTACAGAATGTGCATATTCCACAATCTCTCTAGCTTGTCTCCCTATCTTATGGAGAGTCAGCATCTTAATACTCAAGCATTTAAGAACTTTCTCTGCTTATTTCTATCATGAAATCTGTCCTCTGAGTTGTTAGTGCCCTTCCTTTCATCTCAAATTACCTTCTATTTATTTGTCTTTCTTTATATCTTCCCAGTAGACTTTCCCTTGAAAATAGGAGTAGTTTTGCCTTCTGTCAATTTGTAGGGCAGAAGTTGTTAAAACTGGGATATAGGAACTTTTTTATTTTAATGAACTCATTTTAACTCTTATTTTTACAGTTTCTGTTGTAATCTTATGTATTTTATTCATTTAAAAGCATTATTCTGAGAAGAGACTCATAGGCTTTTCTAGACTGCCAAACAAGATGGCACAAAAAGGTTTAAGAAAAAATCAAGAATAGTAGGTGCTTACAAAGTATTAATTGAAATATAATTAATTTATTTGGCAACATTTGTAATTTTAAAAGACTATTTTAATTTTCATATTTAACATTTGCATTTAAAATGTTAATAATTTTGTTGTTTTACATAATTACACATAAACTTTATCAGATTGTCTACAGTCTCAGGGAGGAGGAAGGGAAGGGATGGGAAGAGGGATAAAATTTAGAACTCAAAACTTTTTTTTTTAAATAATGGACCAAGCACTGGCAAACAATGGAAATACTTATACTATGTACCTGATAAGTTTATGATAGATTGAATTGAATTGAATAGAACAATTCCCTCTTTATTTTTTATTTTTTTTCTTTTTTCTGAGGCTGGGGTTAAGTGACTTGCCCAAGGTCACTCAGCTAGGAAGTGTTAAGTGTCTGAGACCAGATTTGAACTCGGGTCCTCCTGAATTCAGGGCTGGTGCTCACAATTCCCTCTTTTGACCACTGTAAATGGAAAAATGCTTACATATTGAGATGTTGCCTAATATGTGGATAAATAAGATTTTGATTCCATAGATTTAGGAATGAAATTCAGATTGAATACATGAAGTATTTTCAAATATTTTATATATCTAGTTCAAATATTTGGATGAAATTTTTGATGCTGATCAGTTCCATATAAACCATCTGTTTCACTATTATCTACTCAGAAGGGGTGGGGTAATTTTTTTGAATGTTAGTTTAATGATTCTTGGTAAACTTTCATAGTTGTTGTTTTTGTTTTTGACTGTAAGATTCAGAGTATCTTTCTCTTTCTTCCCCCCCCTTTTTAAACATCTTCCCACAACCCATTTTCCTCCCAAAGAACAGAACCAAGCAATTGATGTACTCTGTATAAATGTCTGGTTTCTCATGGTACCATTCTTTTGGTATGTTGCCTGACATTCCTTTGCTGTAGGTAAGAGCCCCTTCCATTTCTTTACTAGGTGAGCCCTCTTGCAAAAGTTACACGTGACTCAGTTTCTTATGTGAAAAGTATTTCTCATAAAATTTTGTGAACTGTTTGTTCATCCAAAAGCTGATATGTTTTATAGCCCCCATCTAAAGATCCAGAAATGAGGGTTAATGCAATAGAGAGATTTTATTGGTTTTTTAAAAGACTTTGGAAATGAAATAACCTCTTATTTTCATATCATTTGGAGACACCAACATAAATAGTCTAGTGTCTCTATGATAGTTTGATGGAGTTTAAATTTCAGCAGCCATACAAAAAAAATCTCTATTAATTCTGGATAGTATTTATTAATGTTTAAACAAGGAAAGTAATGTATACATATACATACACAAGTCACATGTATACACATGTACTTGTGTATGTTGGTTGTTGTCCTTTGTTCTTTAAGAGGACCAAAATGTTTGAGTCAAGTTATAGTGTGTCTAACTGTGGCAGGACCAAAATGTTTGAGTCAAGTTACAGTGTGTCTAACTGTGGCTGATTAGACTTAATACAACCTTGGAATACTCTGCCACAGGTTGGGCACAAATAATCCATATGAATATTTGAAGTAGTTTCTCTAACTTTGTACATCTCACCTTTCTTCTGAGCCACTTAAATTCTTTGCTCATAGAGCACACCACCATATCCAGTGGTCCTGTGCCAGTGTCTCACATGTCATGAAATCAACTCTAAAGTTAAGAGAGAACTTGTGAGTGTCCTTGTATCAGTTTTTCTTACTACCATGTGAATATCTGCCCTGTTGTGAGTTCTCCATAAAATAATCTTTTTGGCAAGTATACATTTGGCATTCAAACAATGTGGCCAGCCCAATAGAATTATGTTCTTTACAGTAGAGTGTGGCTACCCAGGTCACTGATTGCCAGTTTTACCTTATTCCAGGTATTCCAATGTCTCTAGTTACTGTCTCATCAAGCAGTAGTTCTCTGTTCAACAGAGCACCCGGTCACAGGAGCTTGCGAGCACAAGTTTTTATACTATCTGATCACATCCTGTACTACTCTTCTCTTCCACACTTTACTTTGGAGTCTCCCAAACATTGAGCTAGCTCTGGCAATACATGTGTTAATTCATTATGAATGTGTGCATCCCTGGAAAGTATACTGTCAAGGTAAGTGAACTTACCCACAATATTCAAAATTTCTCCATTTGCCAGTAGATCTACATACAGATAGTATGGTGTTGGCTGGTGAAGACTCTTGTGTTTTTCTGGTGTTGTTAGGCATAAACAGCAGAGAATTATTCCATACTTTTTTCATCTTAACTGTGGAGGCAGCATTGAGTACACAGTCACTTGCAAACATAAAATCATAATTGGGGTCCTTCTACTTTAGTTTTAGCTTACAACCTTTTCAAGTGGAAACATTAACCATCAGTGTGGTATTTGATTTTAATTCCATATTTGTCCTCATTGAAGACATTTGATAATATGGCTGAAAATTTCATGCTAAAAAGCTTGAGAACAAACACACAACGTTGTTTTACTCCATTGATAACTGGGAAAATATAAGACCATAGTCCATTGTCCAGAACCTGGGCAAACATGCCATCATGAAACTGATACACAATACTGATAACATTTTCTGGGCAACCAAATTTTGATATAATCTTCCATGAGTCATCATGACTGACAGCATATGTATGTAAATGTGTATGCAATATAATGTACACACATGCACATATACCTATACTTTTGTCTACGTCTGTGCTTATACTTATAAATATAGTATGTCACCAAAAGTTTAGTTTAAAGCTCTTCCTCACAGATTTATTAGCTAGGTAGACCCATGCAAGTCACTTAACCAGTTTGCTTCAGTTTCTTAACTTGTAAAATGGGGATAATAATATTATTTAATTCCTAAGGCAACTAAGAGGATCATATAAAATAATATTCATATTATATGATATGATATATATATAAACTTTAGAGCACTATATAAATACTAGCTACCTTATATATGTATATTTCCATATTCATGTATATGTACAGATATTCAGTGAGTCGAAGAAAACTAATTTAAATTTCATTAGGAAGTACATTAGATATGAATTATAACTTGGCTGTTTGAGGGACAAGGTAGCTGAAAAGTTTTGACATGTTTGAATGTGTTGTCACAGGGGTGGTGGACAGGAGGCCACTTTTGCTGGAGAGAGAAAGGAGTTGGGGTAATGGGAACAGGTTGGTGGCATGAAATTGATACAGGACAGACAATCAGTATAATGGTGATTGGTGTATATTGTATTACAATGAGGAATAGTCACTTGATCTGAGTGAATGAGAATCAACCAGCAGATGTCATAATAAGCATTCATTAATTCTTTCATTCAATTTTTTTTTTTTTTTTTTTTTTTTGATTAGACTTGGGATTGCATCAGAACTGGGAGTGCTTGGTAAGGGAATTCCATCTTCTAATAAAGATCATTTCCTTCTGTTTTAGGGAGTTGACTAGGAGCAATGAGAAGTTAAGTCATATACCCAAAGTCACATAGTCAATATGTTCTTGAGGTGGAGTTTGAACCTAAGTTTTCCTAACATGAGATATCTTTTACACTATGTTGGCTTAATTTGAATTTCTATTCCAAGCATTTCTATAGCACTTTAAGATTTGCAAAGAATTTTACAAATGTTTACTTGTTTGATCCTTAAGAAAACTCTGGGAAATAGGTGCTATTATCCCTATTTTACAAATGAGGAAATGAGGCAGATGGAGTTTAAATGATTTATCCAGTATAGTAGATGGTTGTTTACTGAGTGCTGTAGGTATGAATGTAAAATTTAGATAGGACACTATCTCTGCCCTCATAGGAGGACAAGGTATAAACATTGAGAGCTTTAATAAAATAGTGATACAATATTCCCCAAATCTTTGTGTAATTTTAAGTTTTAAAAGCCAAAACAAAGTTTTTGGGACATCCCATATAAATATATGAAATATGTCCTTTGGGGTTCTGACAAAGGTCTCATTTCCAAAATATATAGAGAACTGACCATAATTTATAAGAAACCAAACCATTCTCCAATTGATAAATGGTCAAAGGATATGAACAGACAATTCTCAGAGGAAGAAATTGAAACTATATCCACTCACATGAAAGAGTGTTCCAAATCACTACTGATCAGAGAAATGCAAATTAAGACCACTCTGAGATACCACTACACACCTGTCAGATTGGCTAAGATGACAGGAACAAATAATGACAAATGTTGGAGGGGATGTGGGGAAATTGGGACACTAATACATTGCTGGTGGAGTTGTGAAAGAATCCAGCCATTCTGGAGAGCAATCTGGAATTATGCCCAAAAAGTTATCAAACTGTGCATACCCTTTGACCCAGCAGCGCTACTACTGGGATTATATCCCAAAGAAATACTAAAGAGCGGAAAGAGACATATATGTGCCAAAATGTTTGTGGCAGCTCTTTTTGTTGTAGCTAGAAACTGGAAGATGAATGGATGTCCATCAATTGGAGAATGGTTGGGTAAATTATGGTATATGAAGGTTATGGAATATTATTGCTCTGTAAGAAATGACCAGCAGGAGGAATACAGAGAGGCCTGGAGAGACTTACATCAACTGATGCTGAGTGAAATGAGCAGAACCAGAAGATCACTGTATACTTCAACAACGATACTGTATGAGGATGTATTCTGATGGAAGTGGAAATCTTCAACATAAAGAAGATCCAACTCACTTCCAGTTGATCAATGATGGACAGAGGTAGATACACCCAGAGAAGAAACACTGGGAGGGGAATGTAAATTGTTAGCACTAATATCTGTCTGCCCAGGTTGCATGTACCTTCGGATTCTAATGTTTATTGTGCAACAAGAAAATGATATTCACACACA
The DNA here is from genome assembly GCF_048593235.1 of Sminthopsis crassicaudata. NCBI lineage: Eukaryota > Metazoa > Chordata > Mammalia > Dasyuromorphia > Dasyuridae > Sminthopsis > Sminthopsis crassicaudata. The sequence continues at coordinate 122,797,161 of NC_133622.1, forward strand.
TGTATTGTACTTAGACTATATTGTAACACATGTAAAATGTATGGTATTGCCTGTCGTCGGGGGGAGGGAATAAGGGAGGGGGGGTAATTTGGAAAAATGAATACAAGGGATAATATTATAAAATAAAATAATATTATAAAATATATATATATAAAAAAAATTAAAAAAAAAAAAAGAAATATGTCCTTTGGGAGAGGTTATTGACTATAACTTTTAGAATATTTAGGAAGAGGGAGAAGAAGACCAAGTTGATTTGGAGTAACAATGCAAGACATAAAGGGAAAACAGCTAGTCACATACAGAGGATAAGAAAAGAGAGACATACAGTACCCACAGGGTGGGGATCTTGGACTTGATCCTTTTAATGATGAGCCAGAGATTTGTAGAAAGGGATCATCATAAGCAGAGACATGGAAATAGAGGATGATTTGACTATTGGCTATGGGTTCAGCTGGATCAGTGTGGGTTCTGAATGTATTCATCCCTCAAACAGGAATTTTTAATAAGCCAAATGAGAGATGATGACTTTCTACATTAGGCAACAGAGGAAGTGTGGTGAATCAGATCACAGACTGAGGGCTAAGAGGAAAGACCTCCATTTTGCAGGTAAGAAAACTGAGACTCAGGGGTTTATGTGATTTATTCAAGGTCATAGCAAATAGCAGGTGGGATTTGAGCCTAAATTCTCTGTACCAGAGGATTTAAGTTTCAACTTATTCTACTTGAGCCTAGAGGGCAAGTCTGGAAACATGGGAAGAAGTCATAGAAAAGTAGATATTATGCAGTCATAGATTTAGAGCTGGAAGGAATTTTACAGGTCATTAAGTCCCTGCCTTCCTCTCACTCTTCATTTTGTACTTGAAGAAAATGAAGTTTGATTGAAAAACACTAGGTCACACAACTGGTGCATGACTGATGCATAAAGAAGGCATGTTCTCCTGCATTTAAGTTCAATACTTTCCCTCTCAGAGGGTTCTATACAATAAAAGAACACATACCTCTTATTAATAAATATACATATGTATTATATATATATTTGTACATAAATATATATGTGTCTTGTTTGCACATAATTAATTGCATATTGTTTCCCTCATTATAACGTGAGCTCCTTTTGCTTTTTTTTTTTTTTCATGAGGCAGTTGAGGTGAGGTGATTTGCCCGGGGTCACACAGCTAGGAAGTGTTAAGTGTCTGAGACCAGATTTGAACTCAGGTCCTCTTGACTTCAGGGCTGGTGTTTTATCCCCTGTGCCACCTAGCTGTCCCAACTGTGAGATCCTTTTGCCTTTCTTTGTATTCTCAGCATTTAGTAAAGTGCCTGGTATATAATAAGCAAGTAATAAATGTTTATTGGTATGACAAGACTATCATTATGCACTGTACCATACTGTCTCTCAATGATTTTAGAATGACAGGATCAAAGGTCTAAACCAGGAAGATTTCAAATCAGTCCAATCTCCTTATTTAGTAGATGCACATGAACTTAGAGCTTAAGGCACTTTACTAAGATCAAAGGTTAAGGCAATACATCTTCTCCTTATCTAAGATTCTCTCCACTATAACACACTGTCTCTATGTAAGGAATAACTCCCTAATGATTAGAACTATCACAAAGTGGAATGGGCTGCTTCAGTAATGCATTCCCCATTAAAACAGGTTTTCAAGTGGAGGTTGGGTGACCACTTATTTGGACTGTTGTAGAGAGAATTCTTATTCATACATGTGGAATATGGTTTCATGAAATTCTATAGTTAAAAAATTAATTGTCATTTTCTGACAACCCTCAATTACTAGCCTCTCTTCTCTACTTAACCAACTGATTGATGGATGTCAAGGCTCAGGATTAAATGTATCTGGCTTTGTAAAACTTGTGTTGTAATGAGACAGATTTTGAGGATTTAATTTCATCTCTATACCATCATGATGTGCAAAGGGAAGAATTTATTGGCATTCCCAGTTCTGTCTTTTTTTTTGGGGGGGGGGAAGGGAGGAAAATCTGGTAAAGAAAACTTGAATAATGGCTTTAAAATTTTTTTTAACTGAATGAAATTGAATTGGTATGTTTTGCTTTTTTAGATATTTTTTCTATCGATATATCCAAAGCCTCCTTCCTTCCTTCCTCCCTCCCTTCCTTCCTTCCTTCCCTCCTCCCTTCCTTCCTCCCTTCCTTCCCCCCTTCCCTCCTTCCTTCCTTCCTCCCTTCCTTCCCCCCTTCCTTCCTTCCTTCCTTCCTTCCTTCCTTCCCCCCTTCCTTCCTTCCTTCCTTCCTTCCTTCCTTCCTTCCTTCCTTCCTTCCTTCCTTCCTTCCTTCCTTCCTTCTTTCCTTCCTTCCTTCCTTCCTCCCTTCCTTCCTTCCTTCCTTCCTTCCTCCCTTCCTTCCTTCCTTCCTTCCTTCCTTCCTTCCTTCCTTCCTTCCTTCCTTCCTTCCTTCCTTCCTTCCTTCCTTCCTTCCTTCCTTCCTTCCTTCCTTCCTTCCTTCCTTCCTTCCTTCTTTGTTTTTGGTGTGAACTTGTCCCTGAAGTCCCTTCTAAATCTCAAAATTTTGATTCTCTGATTTTGGTTTCATAGAGTTCCTGATTCTTTGGAAGCTTTTGTGGGCCCACAGATGCAACTACTTAAAAAGAAGGTACTGCAGATGCTTTGGATATCTTTTCTTTCTGGAATGAGATTGTTGGGCCTTCCCCAAACCTCCTCCCAGCTTTGTCATTCTTTGTCATCCTAAAACCCCCTACCAAATGATTTGTTTTGATGTTTTAATTTCAATTTTCTCTTGTGTATAAGGCTTTAGATTGAGAATCCTTTTCATTTGACAATTCTCTAGCTTCTTAAGACAAGACCATCTTGAGATAGCATTTTAGAGGTTACTTTGCTAACTTTATGTACCCACAGAAGTGTAAGAGTATATCTATAATTCAAGAATTGAATTGAAAGGAGCTCAGAACTTTTTGTGAAGGACAGTTCATCAAAGCGATTGGAAAATATACAATGTCATGGTGTAATTGAAAAAAAGAAGTAATGAACTTCATCCTAATTTCCCAGTAAACATCCAAGTTTTTTTTTCTCCAGAAAGCCATTATGAGAAGCATTTCCAGTGTCCATACTGAAAACAGTGGGAGAAACATCTCTTTCCAACCATAAAGGGCACATCCCACAGAGATCAAAGTTCTTTCCCAGACACTTCCTTTGTGACTAGTTCTTCAATGCTAGCTTTCCTTCTATTTTGCTACCACTGTCTCATTTTTATTTGGTGGTTGAGTCTGATATTATTTCTAATGTGGCAAGAAGAATTTTGCCCTACTTTTGGGTCTAAATAAATATTTTAATGGAGTAATTTATGATCATTGGCCCCAACCCTCTGGGTGTAGAGTTCACATTTGGGCATAGGTTGAAATATGTGACTATCTTAGAGCACTATCAAAATACTTGCAAGAAATTGGATTTTGAAATATAAAAAGGAGAGAGGTCTTGGGCAGAAAGGACTTGGCCATGTCTTATAAGAAGGGTTGATGGAATCAGATTTCTTGTCATTAAAATGATGAGGGGTTTGGAATTGGGTTGGTTTTGTTCAAAAAGGGAAATGTTATGATTTTGGATTTTCCCTTGAGCATAAGAAATAAAAGCTGTACCCATATTCATGGCCATCTAAAGAATTCATTTAAGGTTTTGAAATCTTTCTCAACTCAAGAAGCACATGGTTATGAGTTGAAATGACCTTATCTGGCTTCCACCTAGCTTTGTATGCTTATTTTATATTACTATTTCCTATTTGCCTGATTATTAAGGAGGTGAGGATGAGAATGTTAATATTTTGATATGCCGGAGAATTCTTATTTGTAACAAAGTATGTACGGAGCAACAAGTTGGGAAATGGATAGAGATCTGTATTTGGTTCCAGGAAGAAGATCTGAGTTCAAATCCTGCCTCACACACTTAGTGACTATAACTTCCCTAGATGTCAGTTTTCTCATCCATAAATTGGTGATAATAAAAACACATACGTCACAGGGTTGGCATGAGGATCAAATTATATATATATAATCAAATTATATAATATTTTGAAAACTTTAAAGGATGATATAGATTCTAATATTTTACATAATAAATTACAAACCTGAAAGTATGTTATAACTAAAAGCTATTAGATTTTATGTCTATACATTCCATATTTATATATGCATATATTTGTATATGGGGAAGGAAGAAATAAGAATTTGTATAATATCTACTATGTGCCAAGCACTGAGTTAAGGGCTTTTTATAAACATTATTTCATTTGATCCTTACAAAAAGGCTATAAGGCAGGCATAATTTATTATTATCTCCATTTTATGAGTTAAGTGAGGCAGATAAATGTTAAATGGTTTGCCCAGGATCATACATCTAGTATGTATATGAGATTGTACTTGAACTTAGATTTTTGTTACCAGAGACTCAGCAATCTATTCACTAAACCATATACTTGCTCCCAGAAGAGATAATACCATTTTCTTCAATGGAACCCAAATTATATGGTCTCTAGGATTTTTGCTATCCTACTTTTGCTCTTTTGGATTTGATAGTTTATCAGTAACTAGAAAAAGTTTATCAGTAACTTCATAAATTGTGTTCTCCCAGATTGAACATCATATTTCGTCTTCTGACTAGGACAGAATACAGAAGAACAAACCCTTCCCCACTCCTGGATACTGTGTTGCTGTTCAAAGACCCTAAGATGACATTAGCTATTTTGGCAACAGGATTATAATTAATTCGTGTTGAACATTCATGTTCATCCTCCCCCCCCACTCCATCCTGTTCAGATGATCTACTCTCTAGCCATGTCTAGTTCATATTGCATTTGTGAGACTGATTTCTTGATAATAACTTTATATTCAACCTTATTAGATTTCCTCTTATTAGATTAAGTGCACAAAGATCACCTGTACCCTTAAGTTCTTTGATCTCTTGGCCAAGATTTCACAATCGTGGACAATGTTTTTTAGATTTCTTTAGACAGTGCCATCTGTGCCTATGTAGTTCACCAAAAGTGGGTAGAGGTCATCTGTTTTGACAAGTTTGGAGATGTTCCTTGTCATATACTGGATATATATCTCCAGGAAATAGTAGAGGTTTCTGTTGTTCTATTCCCAACTCAAGACTCTATAGGTTATTGTTTGGGCTTTGATGGCTTAAAATGAGGGAAAGAAGCAATTATTATGAGAGGTTTCTCTTCTCAGATTGATATTTCTGTGATAGTAAATGGGGGCATCTCTTGTCTTGATTCTTAAATAATTCCTTTGTCATTGAATGCTCAATCATACAAACAGATCTGGGAAAAACCTCAATTTAGAAAAAGCCAAAGTCATTCACTGCATCCTGGGTCACAGCCAGTCATCTTGACTTTGTCTTGTCATTCAACTGGTATGACTCTGGAGAAGAAAGTGATTGGCTGACAGACTTTATAAAATTCTGCCTCATTCAAATCCAATTCATGCACAAGTCAAGACAAATGTTCATGATATCATTGGCCCTCTTTGAGAACAAAGGATGAAAAACTAACAATTTGACAGGTCAGCAAAAAACCATCTAATGGAATTACATATGACCATTACCTACTTGTGTCTTCTTCCTTTAGCTCTTTTAAGGTATTCTCTACCTGATATAATCTGGGAATCAGCATCCTCCATCTATAGAAGATAAGTACTTGAGCTTCCTCCTTTTTCGGACACATAGCCTAAAATCTGTTTCCTAGCTTGGTATTCAGCAGTCTTCTCTCTTCCTTTTTTCTCTCCTCTGTTTAGTGTTTTTCTGTTTTCTAACCTCTTGATGCAAGTCAGATTGGCCCTGAATCTTTATAAGACTCTTTCTGGTTTTCAGCTTTAAACTTAAAAAGAAACATTTTATTCCCCCATTACAACCTAGTGAATTAAAAGCAACTGCATATATCTATTGCCTTTCCTCATACTATGGAGACCAGTCTGTGCTTGGATATAGCAATCATTTTTCCTTTTTCCTAGAAACTATAATTTTTATTGCACTCAGCTACCACCAATAAAAAGAGATAATTCATCCTATCTTTATGTTTATCTCCTCTATTACTCATCTCTTTTAGGAACTTGATCTATGGTTTTATTATTGTAGAGAATTCCTAGATGAGGAAATTCCCTCTACCAATGCAAGTCAGCACTTTTCTAGAGTCCTAGAAAATTGTCAACAGAGATAAACAACTTGCCCAAGATTGCACAGACAGTATGAGGACTAAGTAGGACTTAGATTCAGGTATTCTGGAAGGCTGTTTTCTATTTAATATATCCTAGGGTATACTGATTCCTATTTTCCCTACATTGTTATTAATATAGATTCCTTATACCAGAGTATTAAAATAATGAAGGGATAAACAGAGCCATATATATAAAGAAGGGAAAGATCAGAATTTCAGACATATCAAAGGCCTCCAACACAAAGATTGGAGAATATTCACCTAGTGACAAAAGTGAACATTTCATTATTGTGTTCACTGTGATTGTTGGTTGTGGATTAAAGAGACTGCATTTGGCACATTTTCCATTTTCTTTGTATCTCTGATTTTTCTTCATTTCCTTTTTTATTCAAAAGGCAGGCTGGCAAATGATTATAATGTCAGAGTTTTTAGGAGGTTAAGATTATTTTTCATTTTCCTCCATATTTGTAGGCAAGATTCTCTATTCTGTGACCCCCAAATCTTCCTGTCCTTTCCCATGGATATGCCTTTGAAAATGATGGATCAGTTAATAGGCTTTTAATCCCTGTGGAGAATAAAGAGAAGTCTTGTGTGTCTTATAGTTCAGGGAAAGCATCCCCTGTCTTTGAAAAGAGAATGCTCCTAGGACTTCTCCATTCAGGGCTGGATCAACATTTCCACACTAAGATTCTGTAACTCAGAGCAATGACCAAAACTTATGAGCTGAGATTGAACCCTGTTGATGACTCTGGGTTAGGACTCCATTTAGCTGGGTTTGCTCCTCTTGATTTAAGCAATGATAATCAAGTCCCAAACTGGGACAAACCCCTTTGGGGGTCAGTTTGTATTTGCATTGTGTTTTTTCCAAACTGCCTTTATTTCAGAAGAAGGAAATTGGAAAAAGTAAGCTGACGCTTGGCCTATGTCTCATTGTTTACCACTGAAGAGGTTGCATGAAATCTCTTATTACGTAAATTATGATAAAGCTGAATGCTGGAACAATTAACTAAGAACATATCCCACAAGTCAAATCACTTTTCTTCATTCTGCAGGCCCAGTTTCCTCACTTTTCACTTTTCTATTTCTATACCCCACTCTACTTCAATGGATTTTCTTAGTTTTATGTTTCATTTCTAACCAATTCCTTTTGAAAATATCTACTTTTGTTCATTTCCAAAGAAAGGTTTGTAGTCCTATAGCCACCAAGTCTGGGGGGGGGGGGCGTTATATTGGCTTCATCTTCCTATGAAATGCACCTGCTAGAATGAAGTTGTGAAGACATTTACCTAATTTTTAAATTCCTTCCACAAGGCATGTTCCAAAAAACATGCTGATATAATTCACAACCACATCCAGACTACACAATTAGCAGCTAACCACAGATTTCCAGCAAGAAGTAGGATCTTTGGCTTTAAACCCATCTCAGCTTCCCTGGTTGTTTAGATCTTTACCACATCAACTTAAAGGTGAAAATCTGAGATGTGCTGACAGGATTGGAAAGCCATCTATCTTCATTGGAACTTTTCCAAAGAACAGGTAGGAGGGTAGGTACGTTTGCATAAAATTTGGTATTATTAGAATACAATCTGGATTTGCAAACAAGAGCTACAATATTGCTCTGCTGAAGATTGTTGTTATTTGTCCCGTGTCCTCATTAGTCAATCAATCAAAAAGACTTTTATCAAGTGCCTACTATATGCCAGGTACTATGTTAAGCACTGGTGATACAAAGAAAGGCAAAGGAAAATCTCTGCTTTTGAGGAGCTCACAGACTAATCAGGGAGGTAATATATAAATACACTACAAAAAAGTATATAATATATAAATACACTACAAAAAAGTATATATATATAGAATCAGTAGGAAATAAACAATGAAGAGAAAATAAAATATTTCACAGCATCAAGTAAAGGACTTACTACTGCTCCAAATACAAGGAGGGGAACCACTTTTTCTTTTACCTACTTGATACTGTCCCATCTAGATAGAATGGTATGATATAGAGAGCAGAGGCTCTTAAAATGATATCCACAGATAGATCTCAGTGGCTCAATGAATTTAAACAAGAATAAACTTTATTTTCACTAACTTCTGGTTGAAATTTAGCTTTTTTGCCTTTGTTTTTAGTTTATGCCACTATTTTTATAACTTTTTATTTACAAGCTATATGCATGAGTATGAGTAATTTTTCAGTAATGACAATTGCAAAACCTTTTGTTCCAATTTTTCTCCTCCTTCTTCCCCCCACTTCCCCAAATGGCAGGTAGACCAATATATGTTAAAGATGTTAAAGTATATGTTAAATACAATATATGTATATTCATACAGTTATTTTGTTGAAAAAAAGAATCAGACTAACTTGTGAAGGAAATAAAAAATGCAGGCAGACAAAAACAGAGGGATTAGAAATGCTATATAGTGGTTCACACTCATTTCCCAGAATTCTTTCGCTGGATGTAGCTGGTTCTATTCATTATTGAACAAATGGAATTGATTTGGTTCATCTCATTGTTTTAGAGAGTCATATCCATCAGAATTGATTATCATATGTTATTGTTGAACTACATAATGAGCTTCTGTTTCTGCTCTTTTCGCTCAGCATCAGTTCATATAAGTCTCCCCAGGCCTTTCTGAAATCATCCTGTTGGTCATTTCTTACAGAACAATAATATATTATGGAATATTGATGGGCATCCACACAGTTTCCAGTTTCTGGCCACTACAAAGAGGGCTGCCACAAACATTTTTGCACATACAGGTTCCTTTCCCTTCTTTAAAATCTCTTTGGGATATAAGCCCAGTACTAACACTGCTGGATCAAAGGAATGCACATTTGATAACTTTTTGAGCATAGTTCCAAATTGTTCTCCAATTCCACCAACAATGTACCAGTGTCCCAGTTTTCCTACATCCCCTCCAACATTCTTCATTATCTTTCCCTGTGATTCTAGTCAATCTGACAAGTGTGTAGTGGTATCTCAGAGTTGTCTTAATTTGCATTTCTCTGATTAATAATGACTTGGAGCATCTTTTCATATGGCTAGAAATAGTTTCAATTTCTTTGAGAAATGTCTACTCATATTTTTGGACCATTTATCAATTAGAGAATGGCTTGATTTCTTATAAATTTGAGTCAATTCTCTATATATTTTGAAACTGAGGCCTTTATTGTAACCTTTGACTGTAAAAATGTTTTCCCAGTTTATTGCTTCCCTTTTAATCTTGTCTGCATTCATTTTGTTTGTACAAAAACTTTTCAATTTGATATAATAAAAATTTTCTATTTTGTGATCAATAAGGATCTCTAGTTCTTCTTTGGTCATAAATTCCTTCCTCCTCCATAGGTCTGAGAGGTAAATTATCCTATGTTCTTCTAATGTATTTATGATCTCATTTTTTATGCCTAGGCCATGAACCCATTTTGGGCCTTATCTTGGTGTATGATGTTAAGTGTGGGTCAATGCCTAGTTTCTGCCATACTAATTTCCAATTTTTCCAGCAATTTTTGTCAGTGAGTTCTTATCCCAAAAGCTGGGGTCTTTGTGCTTGTCAAACACTACATTACTAAAGTTATTGGCTGTTTTGTCCTTTGAACCTAACCTATTCCACTGATCAACTAGTCTATTTCTTAGCCAATAGCAAATAGTTTGGGTGACCGCTGCTTTATAATATAATTTTGATTTTTTTCATTATTTTTTCATTAATTCATTAGTTCCCTCGAAATTCTTGACCTTTTTTCCATATAAATTTTGTTGTCATTTTTTCTAGGTCATTAAAATATTTTTGGGGGAGTCTGATTGGTATAGCACTAAATAAATATATTAGGTTTTATTGTCATCTTTATTATATTTGCTCGCCCAATCCAAGAGCATTTAATATTTTTCCAGTTGGTTAGATCTGACTTTATATGTGTGGAAAGTGTTTTGTAGTTTTGTCATATAGTTTTTGATTTTCCCTTGGCAGATAGATTCCTAAATATTTTAGAGTATCAGTAGTTACTTTAAATGGAATTTTTCTTTGTAACTCTAAATGTTGGATTTTGTTAGTGATATATTGGAATGCTGATGACTTATGTGGCTTTATTTTGTATCCTGCAACTTTGCTAAAGGTGTGAATTATTTCTAATAACCTTTTAGTAAAATCTTTGGGGTTCTCTAAGTATACCATCATATCATCAGCAAAGAGTAACAATTTGGTTTCCTCATTACCTACTCTAATTCCTTTAATTTCTTTCTCAACTCTTATCGCCAAAGCTAGCATTTCTAATACAATATTGAATAGTAATGGTGATAGTGGGCAACCTTGTTTCACTCTTGATCTTATTGGGAATGGTTCCAGTTTATCCCCTTTACATTTGATGCTTACTGATGGTTTTAAATAGATGCTACTGATTATTGTAAGTAAAAGTCCATTTATTCCTATACTCTCAAGTGTTTTTTTAAATAGGAATGGCTGTTGGATTTTATCAGATGTTTTTCTGCATCTATTGAGATGATCATATGTTTTTTGTTAATTGATTATTAATATGGTCAATTATACTAATAGTTTTCTTAATATTGAGCCAGCCCTGCATTCCTGGTATAAATCCTACTTGATCATAGTGTATTATCCTGGGAATGATTTTCTGTAGCCTTTTTGCTATTACCTTATTTAAGATTTTAGCATCAATATTCATTAAGGAGATTGGTCTATAATTTTCTTTCTCTGTTTTCAACCTACCTGGTTTAGGTATCAGTACCATGTCTGTGTCATAAAAGGAATTTGGTAGGATTTCTTCATTCCCTATTTTTTCAAATAGTTTATATAGCATTGGGGCTAATTGTTCTTTAAATGTTTGGTAGAATTCACATGTAAATCCATCTAGTCCTGGGGATTTTTTCTTAGGAAGTTGATTAATAGCTTCTATTTCTTTTTCTGAAATGGGACTATTTAAGCAATGTACTTTCTTCTCTGTTAATCTGGAAAGCCTATATTTTTGGAGATAGTCATCTATTTCACTTAGGTTATCAAATTTATTAGCATAAAGTTGGGCAAAGTAACTCCTTATTATTGCTCTAATTTCCTCTTCATTGGTGGAAGGATCTCCCTTTTCATTTTTAAGACTAACAATTTGATTTTCCTCTTTCCTTTTTCTAATCAGATTTACCAAAGGTTTATCTATTTTATTGGCTTTTTCATAAAAAACAATTTTTAGTTTTATTTATTAATTCAATATTTTTTTTACTTTTAATATTATTTTCTCCTTTTAATTTTAGAATTTCAAGTTTAGTATTTGATTGGGGGGTTTAAATTTGGTCTTTTTCTAGCTTGTTAAGTTGTAGGCCCAATTCATTGATCTTCTCTTTCTCTATTTTATGCAAGTAAGCCTCTAAAGATACAAAATTTCCCTTTATTACTGCTTTGACTGAATCCCACAAATTTTGGTTATAATGTCTCATTATTGTCATTATCTTCAGTGAAATTATTGTGTCTATAATTTGCTGTTTCACCCAATCATTCTTTAAGACGAGATTATTTAATTTACAATTACTTTTTGTTCTATTTATACCTAACTGTTTTCTGAAAGTAATTTTTATTGCATCCTGATTTGAAAAGAAAGCATTTATTATTTCTGCTTTCCTGCATTTAATTTTGTCCTAATATATGGTCAATTTTTTGCATAGGTTCCATGAACTGCTGAGAAGAAAGTATCGTCCTTCCTGTCACCATTCAGTTTTCTCTAAAGATCTATCATAATTAACATTTCCAATATTCTATTTACCTCTTTAACTTCTTTCTTATTTGTTTTGTGGTTTGATTTATCTATTTCTGAGAGTGCAAAGTTGAGATCTCCCACTATTATAGTTTTGCTGTCTATTTCTTCTTGCAACTCTCTTAACTTCTCCTTTAGGAAGTTAGATTCTATACCACTTCATTCATATATGTTCCACTTGGTCCATATATGTTTAGTATTGCTATTGCTTCATTATCTATGGTACCCTCTAGCAAGATCTTTCCTTATCTCTTTTAATTAGATCAATTTTTGCTTTTGTTTGATCTGAGATAAGGATGGCTACCCCTACTTTTTTGATTTCACCTGAAGCATAATAGATTCTGTTCCAGCCTTTTACCTTTACTCTGTATGTATCTCCCTGCTTTAAATGTTTTTCTTGTAAACAACATATTGTAGGTTTCTGACTTTTGATCCATTCTGCTATCTGCCTTCACTTTGTGGAAGAGTTCATCCCATTCACATTTATGGTTAAAATGACTAATTCTGTATTTCCTGCCATCTTATTATCCCCAGATTATGCTTTTCTTGTTCTTGCCCCTTCTTCCCCTCCTCCCCAGTATTAAACTTATAGGCCCCATTTGTTTCATGCAGCTCTCCCTCTTTAGGATAGCTCCCTCCTCCCTTTGAATCTCTTCCCCTTTCTTGTACCATTCCCTTATTACTCTTTTCCTTTTCCCTTTTCCTCTCCCACTTTTTAATGAGGTGAATGAAGATTCTCTGTAAAACAAATATGTCAATTATTTTTTGAGCCAACTCTGATGAGAGTAAGATTCACACAATTTTCCTCTCCCTCTCTAAATTTCCTCAGATATGATAGGTTTCCTTTTCCTCTTTTTGGGATGTAGTTCCCCCATTTTTATCTCCCCTTTTCCCCTTTTTCTGACACTATCCCCTTTCCATTTCTACTTCCCTTTTTCATGTTATATCAGTAAAATCAAATTATTCATGTGGTCTTTATGTATATCCACAACAGAAATACAGTTCTCAAGAGTTCCTTTTACCTTTTCCTGCTTCTTTTGAGTCCTATGGTTGGAGATCAATTTTTTTGTTTAGATCTGGTTTTTTCCTTAAAAACAAATGGAATTCCTCTGTTTCATTAAATGTCCATCTTCTTCCATGGAAGAAAATGCTCAGCTTAGCTGGGCAGTTTATTTCCCCTTATTACCATTTTAGCTGCATCCCACAAATTTTGTTATGTTGTCTCATTGTTGTCACTCTCTTGGTTGAAATTATTGTGTCTATCTTTTTCTATTTCACCCATTCATTCTTTAGGATAAGATTTTTTTAGTTTCCAACTACTTTTTTGGCCTATTTACCCCTAGATTTTTGTTGAATGTAGTTTTTAATTGCATTGAGATGTGAAAAGAATACATTTACTATTTCTACCTTTCTGCATTTTTTTGAGGTTTTATGTCCTAATATATAGTCAATTTTTTTATAGGTTTTATGAACTGCTGAGAAGAAAGTATCGTCCTTTCCGTCACCATTCAGTTTTCTCCAAAGATCTATCATACCTAACTTTTCTAATATTCTATTTACCTCTTTAACTTCTTTCTTATTTGTTTTGTGATTTGATTTATCTAATTCTGAGAGTGCAAGTTTGAGGTCTCCCACTATTTTAGTTTTGCTGTCTATTTCTTCTTGCGACTCTCTTAACTTCTTTAGGAAGTTAGATGGTCCATATATGTTTAGTATTGCTATTGCTTCATTATCTATGGCACTTTAGCAAGATCTTTCCTTATCTCTTTTAATTAGATCAATTTTTGCTTTTGTTTGATTTGAGATAAGGATGGTTACCCTTGCTTTTTTGACTTCCCCTGAAGCATAATAAATTCTACTCCAGCCTTTTACCTCTTCTCTGTATTTCCCTACTTTAAATGTGTTTCCTGCAAACAAGTTATTTTACCATTAGGAATATCAGATTCCAGGTCCTTCAGTCTTTTATTGTGGAAGCAGCTAGATTCTGAGTGATCCTTATTGTGGCTCCTTCATATTTAAATTTATTTTTTTCTGGCTGCTTATAATATTTTTTCCTTAACCTGATAGTTCTAAAATTTAGCTAGAATATTCTTCACAACTCTACCAACAATGTATTAGTGTCCCAGTTTTCCCACGTCCCCTCCAACATTCATCATTATTTGTTCCTGTCATCTTAGCCAATCTGACAGGTGTGTAATGATATCTCAGAGTTGTCTTAATTTGCATTTCTCTGATCAAAAGTGATTTGTAACACTCTTTCATATGAGTGGAAATAGTTTTAATTTCATCATCTGAAAATTGTTCATATCCTTTGACCATTTTTCAATTGGAGAATGGCTTGATTTCTTATAAATTAAAGTCTATTCTCTGTATATTTTGGAGATGAGGCCTTTATCAGAACCTTTAACTGTAAAAATGTTTCCCCAATTTGTTACTTCCCTTCTAATCTTGTTTGCATTAGTTTTGTTTGTGCAGAAACTTTTGAATTTGGTGTAATCAAAATGTTCTATTTTGTGATCAATAATGGTCTCTAGTTCTCCCTTGGACACAAACTCCTTCCTCCTCCACAAGTCTGAGAGGTAGACTATCCCATGTTCCTCCAATTTATTTATGATTTCGTTCTTTATGCCTAAATCTTGGACCCATTTTGATCTTATCTTAGTATGTGGTTTTAAATGTGGGTCCATGCCTAGTTTCTGCCATACTAATTTCCAGTTTTCCCAGCAGTTTTTGTCAAACAATGAATTCTTATCTCAAAAGTTGGGATGTTTGGGTTTGTCAAACACTACATTGCTATTTGTATTCACTATCTTGCCCTGTGAACCTAATCTATGCCACTGATCAACTAGTATATTTCTTAGCCAATACCAAATGGTTTTGGTGACTGTTGCTTTATAATATAGTTCTAGATCAGGTACAGCTAGACCACCTTTATTTAATTTTTTTTCATTACTTCCCTTGAAATTCTCAACCTTTTGTTGTTCCATATGAATTCTGTTGTTATTTTTTCTAGGTCTTTAAAATAGTTTCTTGGGAGTCTAATGGGTATAGCACTAAATAAATAGATTAGTTTAGGGAGTATTGTCATCTTGATTATATTTGCTCAGCCTATCCAAGAGCACTTAATGTATTTCCAATTATTTAAATCTGACTTTATTTTTGTGGCAAGTGTTTTGTAGTTTTGCTCATATAATTCCTGACTTTCCTTTGGTAGATATATTCCCAAATATTTTATACTATCGACCGTTATTTTGAATGGAATTTCTCTTTGTATCTCTTGCTGTTGGATTGTGTTGGTAATGTATAAAAATGCTGAGGATTTATGTGGATTTATTTTGTATCCTGCAACTCTGCTAAAATTCTGAATTATTTCTAATCGCTTTTTAGCAGAATCTTTGTGGTTCTCTAAGTATACCATCAAGTCATCTGCAAAGAGTGATAGTTTGATTTCCTCATTTCCTACTATAATTCCTTGAATTTCTTTCTTGGCTCTTATTGCTGAGGCTAGTGTTTCTAGTACTATATTGAATAGTAATGGTGATAGTGGGCAACTTTGTTTCACTCCTGATCTTACAGGGAAAGGTTCTAGTTTATTGCCATTACATATGATACTGAGTTATTTTCTTTTTCCAGTTCACAAATTCTATTTTCCTGGGAGTTTTTTCTTTTCCAATTCACAGATTCTATTTCCCTACACTCCCTGTGATTTCTTTATTTTTTCCAGTTCACATTTCAGGAAGTTGTTTTCTTTTTCCTCTTTATCAAATTTTTCTTTAAGTGAATTATATGCCTTTCCTGTACTCTCTTGCAGAGCTTCTCTTTCCTTTCCCCATTTTTCTTCTAGCTTTCTTTTAATATCTTTTATAATTTCTTCTAGGAGAGCTTTGTGTGATGGGACCAAGTTACATCATCCCCCTTTGGGGTTTTTTCTGGAAACTGTCTGCTATTAGACTCCTTGGGGTTGAAAACCTGCTCTTTTTTTCTGTATAGAAGGTATCAATGGTTAACATAAGCTTGGGTTTTTTACTCATTTTTAAAAAAGCCTTTAGGGTCTGTCTTCAGGGCTTCCTCTGCAGAACAGGGATAGATAGATAGACAGTAGCTGTCCTGCAAATGGGTTGCTAAGAGTGGCTGAGCTGCGGGAAATGCCCTGGGAAGACCCCTGCACTGGAAGTGTCACTGCTCTGAGAAGAGCAGCTGCACTGCGAAAATACTACTGCCCTAGGAATAGCCTGGCTGTGAAAAGACAGTGGCTGTCCTGGGAAGAACCCCAGCACAGGAAGTATTTCTGCTCTGTGAAGCAATTAGCTGTGGAAATTCTATTGTCCCAAGCACAGGCCCCCTGCTGTGCAGATTCGTGGTTGCCTGAGCAGAGCCCCCCCCTGGTGATCAGAAGTAGGACTGCCCTGGGCAAAAGCCCCGGGCTGCAGAAGGGGGCTGCACAGTTGTGCTGTGGTCTGGCTGAGTCACTACCAGTGTTGGGTGAGTGTAGCCAGATCCTGTTAGATTCTAGCGTTTTGGTGTACACTCTACCTTTGGTTTTAACTTCCCTGCTGATCTACTGCTTTGTAACTAAAGCAGCGCAGCCAACTTGTGGTACAGTCCTCCCAGCAAATTTTCAGCCCACACCCTGATCTGCTTAATGTGCTAGCCTGCATGTTCTGCCTCCCTGCCTGTGCTGGTCTGCTTCTGCTGATAAGGACAAACCTTTTCTGGTGATCTTCCAGATTATCTTCCACTGGTTATCTGTTGTACTTCCAATATTTGTGGATTATATCAGCCACGCACTATTTCTGAGGCTGAATTTGGTAATTAGTAGTGAGGGTAGAAGGAAAGCTTAGAATGATGGTGTATCTTCTCCACCATCTTGGCACCACCAAAATTATCATTTCTTTCAATAATTTATAAATGTTATTTTTACAAGGCAGCCACAGACTTCATCAGACTGCTAAAGAATCCATAATGTAAAAAAAAAAAAAAAAAGATTAAAAATTCCAGTTGTAGAATGTAAAAACAGACACATGAAAGAAGGAAGGGAGAGGCCAAGTTTTCTTGGAATTTTTTTCAGTCAGTGATAGATTGGAATATACATAACCAGGTGCCATCAATATGTTAATTTGTTTAAATACACTTTTTTGATATATAGGAGGGTTTTAATGGTGGTGGTGGTGGTGGTGGTGTGTGTGTGTGTGTGTGTGTGTGTGTGTGTGTGTGTGTGTGTGTGTGTGTGTGTGTGTAAATGCCATTGGGAAGTGATAGGGATTAAAAAAAAACCCCACAAACAAACCTTAATAAATTATTTATTCAAACAAACATTTTTTCCTAGGCTATCAATGGGGACCCTTACATTTGAAGGGGAAGCAGACATTGGCTTCCTTCCAACAATCTCCTTCCATGGAATATGGATGTTTTACATACCTGTATTTAGTAATCTTGACTACTGACAGCTATATGACATAGAGCTGGGCATGCAACAAAAGTCCATAGCTTGAAACCAGCACATAGAATGAAAAGACTACAATCTAATTGAGTTCAAATTATTCAGAACACTCTCCAGCCCTAACAACACTATGCCAAAGAGAAAAAGTGATTTAATAGATAGTGTGGTTCACTGTTGCTCTATCTATTGATTTTCTAGTCAGCCATATAATGGAACCTTGTTTAGGACAATATTTTGCCTGTGCCTCCTCAAGCAGCCTACAAGAGAAAACATTGAGATGCTTACAGAACTAATAGTCAGCAATCCTAAGGACTGGCCTCTGGACCAAGAGTCCTCTGGTTTTTTGACACCAAACGTTCAGTGTGCCAGGAAAATTCTATGCAGTTGTTGCAAAGTTTATGACATAATATCTTCCTACCATAGTCAGATAAGTGAAAGTGACCAATGATAGATACCAGGGTGATGCTTGGGGAGGAGGGAGGACTTGCCTTGCCTGTGTGATTTCATGAGAGCAGCAAATGAAGCATCACATGTTACAGGGCCATAGCCAAATAACACATTTCAACCATGCTGCATCTCACTTGCTATCCCAAAAGAGCCAGAATACAGATGTTCCTAAGGCATTTACAATGTAAAATCCTTTCCTAAAGGACTAAATCAAAGCTAGACTATTGAGACCTATGAAGGTCAAGTTCTTTGTGGCAGTTTCCTTGAGCAATTTTTATAAACACTTCCTAAATGTTTTATGAGCTATGAGAGCAGTTGGGGGAAACTGTGCAGCCACATAAAAGGTCACATGCTAATTACATTGCTGGAAAACTTGCAGCAAAAAAGCCAAAAACTAAAGCTATGTTTACTAAGAAATTCTATGGTCTTATGGAAGAACTCAGTCTCAAGTTGCATCCAGTTAACCAGCAGAAATACTTTTAAGGATTCTCTTGTCACTTGCAATAAAATAATTTCATAAAAAGGGTTACAGATCTTCAGGCAAAAGTATTGCATTCATGTAGCATTATCTAGCTATTTTTTTATTTTCAAAATATTTGCAAAACCTTACCTTCCAAAATTTTCTCCCTCTCTTTCTCATCCCTTGCCTAGACAGTAAGTAATTCAATATAGTTTAAACATGTGCAATTCTTCTATACATATTTCTGCAATTATCATGCTGCATAAGAAAAATCACATCAAAAAGGAAAACAAAAGATAAAGAAAACAAAAAGGAAGTCAACAACAACAAAAAGAGTGAAAATACAATGTTGTGATCCACATCAATACCCACAGTCCTCTCTTTGTGTGCAGATGGCTCTTTCTATCACAAGATTATTGGAACTGACCTGGAACATCTTATTGTTGAAAAGAGTCATGTCCATCAGAATTGATTATTGTATAATCCTGCTAATGCTGTATACAATGATCTCCTGGTTCTACTTATTCCACTTAGCAACAATTCATGTAAGTTTCTCCAGGCCTCTCTGAAATCATACTGCTGATAATTTCTTATAGAACAATAATATTCCATAGTATTCATATATCATGACTTATTCAGCGATTCTCTAATTGATGGGCATCCATTCAATTTCCAGTTCCTTGTCATTGCAAAAAGGACTGCTATAAGCATTTCTGCACATGTGGGTTCTTTTTCCTTTTTATGATCTCTTTGGGACACTGCTGGATTAAAGGGTATGCCCAGTTTGATAGCCTTTTGAGTAGTTCCAATCTCCAGATTGGTTGGATCAATTCACAACTCCACCAACAATATATTAGTGATCCAATTTTCCCACATCCCCTCCAACATTTATGATAATCTTTTCCTGTCATCTTAGTCCATCTGAGAGATGTACAGTGGTACCTCAGAGTTGTCATAATTTGCATTTCTCTGGTTACAGATTTAGAGCATTTTTTTCATATGACTAGAAATGGTTTTAATTTCTTTATCTGAAAATTGTCTGTTCATATTCTTTGACCATTTATCAATAGGAAAATGGTTTGTATTATAAATTTGAATCAATTCTTGATATATTTTACAAATGAGGCTTTTATCAGAACTCCTAGATGTAAAGATTTTTTCCTGATTTTTTGCTACTCTTCTAATCTTGTATGCATTGCTTTTGTTTGTACAAAATCTTTTAAATTTAATATAATCAGAATTATTCATTTTGCATTCCATACTGTACTCTGGTTCTTCTTTGGCCATAAATTCTTTCTGTTTCCATAGATCAAAGAGGTAGACTATCCTTTATTCTTCTAATTTGCTTATAGTATCACACTTTATGTTTAAATCAAAAACCCATTTCAACCTTATCTTGGTATAGGGTCAATTCCTTGTTCTTGCCATACCAGTTTCCAATTTTCCCAGCAATTTGTGTCAAAAATGAGTTCTTATCCCAGAAATTGGGGTCTTTGGGTTTATCAAACACTAGATTACTATAGTCATTGTTTATTGTGTCTTGTGAATCTAACCTATTCTATTGGTCAGCTACTCTATTTCTTAGCCAGTACTAAAAAGTTTTGATGCTTTATAATATATTTTTAGATCTGGTACAGTTAAGTCACCTTCATTTACATTTATTAATTTCATTGAAATTCTTCACCTTTTTTTCTTCCAGATAAACTTTGTTATTATTTTTTCTAGTTCTACAAAGTAGTTTTTTAGCAGTTGGATTGGTATGGCATTGAACAAGTAGATTAATTTAGGTAGAATTGTCATTTTTATTGTATTAGTTGATTCTATTGGATGCTTTAAATGTACCATCACATTATCTTGAAGAGTGATAATTTGGTTTCCTCGTTACCTACTCTAATTTTTAAAATTTCTTTTTTTTCTCTTGTTGGTAAAGCTAGTGTTTCTAATACAATATTGAACAGTAACAGTGATAGTGGACAACTTTATTTCACCCCGATCTTATTAAGAATGCTTCCATTTGATCTCCATTACATATGATGTTTGTTGATGGTTTATATAGATGCTACTGATCATTTTAAGGAAAACTGCATTTATTCCTATTGGTTTTGGCTTTTGACAAATGTTTTTTTCTGTGTCTATTGAAATACTCATATAATTTCTGTTGGCTTGGTTATTGTATAGTCAATTATACTAATAGTTTTCCTAATATTGAACCAACTCTGCATTCCTGGCATAAATCCTACTTGGTCATAGTGTATTATCCTGGTGATAACTTTCTATAATCTCTTTGCTAATATTTTATTTAAGATATTTACATCAATTAATTAATTATATTAATTATTATATTTACATTAATTAATTATAATATATCATGTATATAATATATATTATAATTTATTATATTTACATTAATTAATTAATTAGGGAAATTGGTCTATAATTTTCTTTCTCTGTTTTAACCTTACTTGAATTAAGATATCAGCACAATATCTGTGTTGTCAAAGGAATTTGGTAGGACTACTTTCCCTATTTTTGCATAGTATTGGAATTAATTGTTCTTTAAATGTTTGTTGAATTCATTTGTAAATCCATTTGGCTTTGACAAGTTTTTTCTTAAGAAGCTGATTAATAGCTTGTTCAATTTCTTTTTTCTAAAGTGGTACTATTTAAATAATTTATTTCCTTCTCTATTTATTTAGGTAGTCTATATTTTTGTAAGTATTTGTCTATTTCACTTAGATTATCAGATTTATTGGCATACATGAGCAAAATAGCTCTTAATTAGTGCTCTATTTTCCTCTTCATTGATGAAAAGTTCACTCTTTTCATTTTCTGATACTAGCAATTTGTTTTTCTTCTCTCCTTTTTCTAATCAATCTTAATTAAACATTATTTTATTGATTTCTTCATAAAACGAATTCTTAGTTTTGTTTATTAATTTAATAGTTTTATTAATTTACCCTATTATTTTCAGAATTTCAAATTTGGTATTTAATTGGGGGTTTTTAATTGTTCTTTTTCTAGCTTTTTTAGTTGCATACCCAATTCATTGATCTTCTCTTTCTCTATTTTATTCAAGTAAGCAATCAAGAGATATAACATTTCCCTTAAGAATTACTTTGATTGCATCCCATAAATGTTGGTATGTTATCTTATCATTGTTATTCTTTTGGATGAAATTCTCTATTGTTTCTATGAGTGGTTGTTTCACCCACTTGTTCTTTAGAATTAAATTATTTAGTTTCCATTACTTTTTGATCTATTTTCTCTGGGCCCTTATTACATGTAATTTTTTATTGCATCATGATCTGAAAAAGATGTATTTACTATTTCTGCCTTTCTGCATTTGATTTTGTGGATTTTATGTCATACCATATAGAAAATTTTTTGTAAATTACACACACACACACACACACACACACACACACACACACACACACACACACATATATATATATATATATATATATATATATATATATATACCTTTCTATTCCCATACAATTTTTTTCCCAAAGGTCTATCATACATAACCTTTCTAAAATTCTACTTATCTCCTTAACTTTTTTCTTGTTTGTTTTGTGGTTAAATTATCTAGTTTTGATAGAGTGAAGTTGAGATCCCTTGCTAGTATAATTATGCTGTCCATTTCTTCTTTCAGTTCTCTTAAATTCTTCTCTAGGAACATGGATACCATACCACTTGGTGCATATATGCTTAGTATTCATATTACTTTATTATCTAGGTTATCCTTTAGTAAAATATAGTTTCCTTATTTCTTTTAATTAGATCTCTTTTGGCTTTTGTTTGATCTGAAATCAGGATTGCTACCTCTGCTTTTTTTTATTTTTTTATTTTAACACTTCATATAAAGCATAGTAGATTCTGCTCCAGCCTTTTACTTTTATTCTGTATATATCTAATTGTATTGCTGGTAAGCAATATTTTGTAGGATTTTGGCTTGTAATCAAGCCTGTTATCTGCTTCCATTTTATGGGACAGTTCATCCCATTCACATTTAAAATTACTAACTTTGTATTTTCTACCATCTTGTATTTTTCCCAAGTTATACTTTTCTGTTTCCTTTCTCTCTTTCCCTTCTCTCCAGTGTTTTGCTTCTGACCACCACCTCCTTCAATCTGCCTTCCTCTTTTACAGTCCCTCTTCCTTTCTTATCCTTTTTCCCTCTTGCTTTTGTTCTCCCATTTATTACTTCTCCCTTTCCTCTCTCCTTTCTCCTCCTACTTTCATATAAGATGAGATAAGTTTCTATATTAAACTAAATATATCTGATATTCTCTCTTTGAGACAAATAAGATGAGATTAAAGTTCATATAATGCTCACCCCTTTCCCTTCTTTCTGTCAACTGTAATATGTCTTTATTTCTTCATGTGATATAATTCATCCCATGTTACCTCCCTTTTCCTTTTTTCCAGTACAATACCTTTTCCATTCCTAGTTTTTATATAATCACAATAAGGTCACATTACATCTACACCCTTTAATTATACCCCTAACAAAAATAGTCTCAAAAGTTAAACATATTGTTTTCCCATATAGGGATGTAAACATTTTAATCTTTAAAAACCACATATTTTTCCTTCCCTTTTTACCTTTTTATGCTTCTCTTGAGTTCTGTGTTTTAAGATCAAATTTCTGTTCAGCTCTGACCTTTTCATCAAAAATAAATAAATGAAAATCCTCTTTCATCAAAAATCCTCAAATTTCATCAAATCTTTTTGCCTTAAATATAATGATTAATTTTGTTGGATAGTTAATTCTTGGTTGCGGTCCAAGTTTCTTAGCCCTTTGGAATATCGTATTCCAGGCCCTTTGATTCTTTAAAGTGGAAGCTGCTAGATACTGGGTAATACTGATTATGGCTCCTTCATATTTGAATTGTTTTTTGCTGACAGCTTGAAGTATTTTTTCCTTGATCTGATAATTCTGGAATTTAGCTACAATATTCCTTGGAGTTTGTGTTTGGGGCCTATTTCAAAAAAGGGATCAGTGAATTCTTTCAATGGCTTCTGATTCTAGGACGTCAGGGAAGTTCCTCGATGATGTTGTCTAGATTTTTTCATTGTGGTTTTCAGGTAGTCCAATAATTCTTAGATTGTCTCTCCTCAACATATTTTCCAGGTCAGCTGTTTTTCTTAGGAGGTATTTTACATTTTCTTCTGTTTTTTTCATGTTTTTGGTTTTGTTTTACTGATTCTTGATGTCTTCTTGAGTCATGCACTTCCATTTGTTCAATTCTAATTTTTAGTGAATTATTTTCTTCAATTGATGTTTTTATCTCCTTTTGTATTTGTCCAATTGAACTTTTAAATGAGTTATTTTGTTCATTGGATTTTTTCTCTATTTCATAAATTCTGTTTTTCAAGGAGTTGTTTTCTTTTTTCCCTTTTGCCAAAACTATTTTTAAGGAGTGATTTTCTTCATACAATTTCTGTTTCCTTTCCCAAAGTTCTCATTTCCTTTCCCCATTTTTTCTCTTAATTCTCTTTTAAGATCCTTTTTTAAATTCTTCCAAGAGAGCCTGGTGAGATGGAGAACAACTGATATCACCCTTTTGAAGCTTCATCTGGAGATGTTTTACCTTTAGTCCTTAGGATATGAGGTCTCCATAAAAGCTATGGGCAAAGCTCCTTTTGCTTTTTTGCTCATTTTTAAAGGTTGAGGACTGCTTTTAGGACAAAGGGGAGATTGTCTCAAGACTCCTCTACAGATGACAATGTCTTCATGCTGTCCTGGGGCCAATGCTTCTGGCTTCTTCCCTGACTGGGTGGGCCAAATCCTACTTATTATGCTAGAATTTAGGGGCTCACCTTTCGCTGTAGTTTTGTTGAAGGTCTCACAACTAGTCTTCTTATTCACTGGTCTCTGAACAAGGATAGAGTAGCAAAAGCTGCTGTCTCTTGGCTACAAGCCTTGCACTAGATTGCTCTAGCACCTGGAAACTTTTCTGTCCTGGGTCTCTCTGCACTGCACTGAACTGTGCTGTGCTGTGCCTGTGCTGACCTGCAACTCCCGCCAAGACAGACGTTTCCTAAAATTATTCCAAAATATCTTCTGCTGGAAATTTGTTGCACACTCCAAATATCTGTGGGTCCTGTCACTCCAAAACACATTCAGAGGCTTGATCTGGTGTTGATCTAAGCGAAGCCAGGAACAGATCAGACAAAGACTTGTCTACTCTCTACCATCTTGACTCTGCCCTCTTAGCTATTTCTTTTAATTTGGAAAAAAGATGCCTTGACCTTGAAGCTTCTTTCTCTCACAAATTAAATAAATTAACTTTTTCAATTAGCATTTATTATCTCCCCTTCCATCTTCTCTCCTTCCCCCTGTCCCACACTGAGAAAAAATAAAGATAAAATCTTTGTAGCAAGTATGAATAAACAAGTAAAACAAATTCCTACTTTGGCCATGTCCAAATATGTATTCTGGATCTTGCACCTTGAGTTCATTACTTTTTTTTAAGGAGATTTTCTTTTGCATCATTCTTATAGACTTGTTCTTGTTCCCTACATTGACCACAGTTTTTAAGTCTTTCAAAGTTGTTTGTTTGCTCATTTATTTTTGCAATGTTGTTGTTATTGTATCATTGGTTTGCCTAGTTCTGTTCACTTAATTCTGTATAAGTTAATTAAAATCTTTCCAAATTTACCTGAAACTGTCATCCCTTCTTTCACTTCTTTTAAAATTTATTTTTATTTATTTATTTTATAATTATAATTTTTTGACAGTATGTATAATTCTTTTTACACCATTATCCCTTGTATTCACTTCTTTTCTGAATTTTCCCCTCCCTCCCTCTACCCCCTCCCCTAGATGACAGGCAATCCCATACATGTTAAATGTGTTACAGTATATCCTAGATACAATATATGTGTATAAAACCGAATTTCTTATTGCATAGTAAGAATTGGATTCAGAAGGTAAAAGTAACCTAGGTAGAAAGACAATAGTGCAAAGAGTTTACACTCAACTCCCAGTGTTCCTTCTCTGGATGTAGCTGATTCTGTCCATTATTGATCAACTGGAACTGAATTAGATCTTCTCTACGTTCCAACCACTTCAATCAGAATACATTTTCATACAGTATCGTTGTTGAAGTGTGTAATGATCTCCTGGTTCTGCTCATTTCACTCAGCATCAGTTGATGTAAGTCTCTCCAAGCCTCTCTGTATTCTTCCTGCTGGTCATTTCTTACAGAGCAATAATATTCCATTACATTCATATACCATAATTTACCCAACCATTCTCCAATTGATGGGCATCCAGTTTCTAGCCACTACAAAAAGGGCTGCCACAAACATTTTGGCACATACAGGTCCCTTTCCCTTCTTTAGTATTTCTTTGGGATATAAGCCCAGTAGTAGCACTGCTGGATCAAAGCAGAGTTTCATAACTTTTTGGGCATAGTTCCAAATTGCTCTCCAGATTTGTTGGATCCTTTCACAACTCCACCAACAATGCATCAGTGCCCCAGTTTTCCCCCCATCCCCTCCAACATTCATCATTATTTTTTCCTGTCATCTTAGCCATCTGACAGGTGTGTTCTGGTATCTCAGGGTTGTCTTAATTTGCATTTCTCTGATCAATGGTGATTTGGAACACTTTCATATGAGTGGAAATAGTTTCAATTTCATCATCTGAAAATTGTCTGTTCATATCCTTTGACCATTTATCAATTGGAGAATGGTTTGGTTTCTTATAAATTAGAGTCAGTTCTCTATATATTTTAGAAATGAGACCTTTATCAGAACCTTTAACTATAAAAATATTTTTTCCAATTTGTTACTTCCCTTCTAATATTGTTTGCATTAGTTTTGTTTGTATAAAAAGCTTTTTAATTTGATGTAATCAAAATTTTCTATTTTGTGATCAATAATGATCTCTAGTTCTCCTTTGGTCACAAATTCCTTCCTCCTCCACAAGTCTGAGAGGTAAACTATCCTTTGTTCCTCTAATCTATTTATGATCTCATTCTTCATGCTTAAATCATGGACCCATTTTGATCTTATCTTGGTATATGGTATGGTATGGGTCCATATCTAATTTCTGCCATACTAATTTCCAGTTTTCCCAACAGTTTTTTTAAATAATGAATTCTTATCCCAAAAGTTGGTATCTTTGGGTTTGTCAAACACTAGATTGCTATAGTTGTACACTATTTTGTCCTGTAAACCTAACCTATTTCACTGATCAACTAGTCTTTTTCTTAAGCAATATCAAATGGTTTTGGTGACTGCTGCTTTATAATATAGTTTTAGATCAGGTACAGCTAGGCTACCTTCATTTGATTTTTTTTTTTCATTAATTCCCTTGAAATTCTCAACCTTTTGTTCTTCATATGAGTTTTGTTGTTATTTTTTCTGGGTCATTAAAATAGTTTCTTGGGAGTCTGATTGGTATAGCACTAAATAAATAGATTAGTTTAGGGAGTATTGTCATCTTTATTATATTTGCTCTTCCTACTTCCCTTTTTTATGTTATATCAGTAAAATCAAATTATACATGTGGACTTTCTGTATATACACAACACAAATACAGCTCTCAAGAGTTCCTTTTACCTTTTTTCTGCTTCTCTTGCGTCTTGTGGTTGGAGATTAAATTTTTTGTTTAGATCTGTTTTTTTTTTCTTAGAAACAAATTGAATTCATCTGTTTTGTTAAATATCCATCTTCTTCCATGGAAGGAAATGCTAAACTTAGCTGGGCAGTTTATTCTTGGCTGCATTCCAAGTTATTTTGCTTTTTGGAATATCAGATTCCAGGCCCTTTGATCCTTTAATGTGGATGCAGCCAGATCTTGAGTGACCCTTATTTTGGCACCTTGATATTTGAATTGTTTCTTCCTGGTTGCTTGCAATATGTTTTCCTTAGTCTAATAGTTCTGCAGCTTGGCCACAATATTCCATGGATTTTTTTTTTTTTCAGCAGGTGTTTAATGAATTCTTTCAATGCCTAATTTACCTTCTGGTTCTATTACCTCTGGACAGTTCCCTTTGATGATTCCTGTAAAACAGAATCTAGGCTCTTTTTTTCATCATAATTTTCGGCAAGTTTAATAATCCTCAGATTATCTCTCCTAGATCTATTTTCCAGGTCTGTTAATTTTCCCAGTAAAGATTTGACATTATTCTCCAGCTTTTCATTTTTTTTTTTTTTTTGGTTTTGCTTGTATGATTCTTGTTTTCTCAATGAATCATTCATTTCTATTTGTTCAGTCCTGATTTTTAATGAGTTATTTTCTTCATTCACTTTTTTTACTTGTTTTTGTATATGTCCAATTGAGTTTTTAAATGATTTATTTTGCTCTATGAAATTTTTTCCCATTTCACTATTTTTTTTAAGTGAGTTATTTTCTTTGTCCAATTCACAAATCCTACTTTCTTGGGAATTCTTTATCTTTTCCAATTCACGGAGCCTGCTTTCCTGTGACTTTTTAACCTTTTCCAATTCACAAATTTTGTTTCCTTGCTGTTCCTGTGAATTCTTTATCTTTTCCAATTCAAATTTCAGGACATGTTACTTTCTAGCATAGGTTCTTTTTCCTTTGCCCATTTATCTTCTAACTCTTCTTTGAGGTCTTTAATAGTCTCTTCTAGGAGAGAGTTATGTGATGGGGGCCAGGTAACATTCCCCTTCAGGGTATTATTTGGCGACTCTCTGCTGTTAGCCTCCTCGGGTTTGGAAACCCGCTCTTTTTTCTGTATAGAAGTTGTCAATTGTTCTCTTCATTTTTTTTACTCATTTTAAAAAACCTATAGGGTCTGCCTTCAGGGTAAGGAAGTTACCAGCTTCCTCTGCAGAACAGGGATAGTATGGATTGCAGCTGTCTTGAGAACAGGCTGCAAAGGTACGAGGCTGCTCTGGGAGAGAGTTTCCCCCCCCATCAAAAGTGACTCAGAAGTGGTTAACACGGCTGGGCTTTGGGAGTGCCCAGTGAAGAACCCCCACTGTGTGGCCTAGTAACTGTCCTGAGGCTAGAAGCTAAACAGTGAAAGTGTCACAACCCCAGGCCAAATATCCCCTCCCCTCCCCCCCGGGGGCTGTGAATATTAGCAGCTGACCAGCGAATAGCCCCAGCACACAGACCAGAAGTGTCTCTGCCCCGGAAAGCACAGTTGCTGCTGTGGATGTTTTGCTGCTGTGGAAGTTCTACTGCCTCAGGACGAGCTCCCCACTGTGAGATTAGAGGCTGGGCTATGTCCTACTGCCTTGCAGATTCTTAACTTCCCCAAGGAAAAGCCCTGGACAGCAGAAGGCTTCTGCACAGCTATGACTTGATCTGCGCTGAGTCACTTCTGGTTTGGGGTAGCTATAGGCAGTTTCTGGCAGTTTTTTTTTTTTTTTTTTTTTAAAGTGGCCTGATTTCTCTGCTGATCTGCTGTTATGCAAGCAGAGTAGAGCAATCAGCCTATGCCAGAGTCCTCTGTCTCTATAGCTTTTCTAACCCCAGAGGCGTCCCTAGACCGATCAACACAATATGCTAGCCTAGTTCTATCACTGTCCATGCTGGTCTTTTCCCGCCCCTCAGTACAGACCTTTTCTGATGAAATTACAGATTCTCTTAGGCTGGTAAATTGTTGTGTTTTTAATCTTCGTGGTTTTTACCAGTCCAGCGCTATTTTTTGAGGCTGAATTAAATAGTTGGTATTGAGTGTAAGAGAGAGGTTAGAAATTCGTGTGTATCTTCTCAGCCATCTTGGCTCCGCCCTCCTTCTTTCACTTCTTATGGAATAATAATGTTCTCTTTTAATAGAGGTATTCTTTTAGAAGTGATTGTATTTAATTTCCTGATTTGGTTATATAATTGTCACTGCTCTCCATCTGCATGGAACCAAGCAAGGCTTTGCCTCATTTTTTGATGACTTGTCTAGGTCTCTCCAGTCTGAGATGCTGTGACATTTCCTTCTCAGGATTCATCAGAAGCTTCATTTGAGGGAAAGGTGCTAGTCACAAGAAGAGTCTTGGAGTCACAGAAACAATCAAAAGTCATCTTTGCTAACTGTAATTGAATTTCCCATTGTTGATTACACCCTGTTAGTGAAGTTGCCCATAAATTTCTACAGACCAACAGGAGTTTGTTTTTGTTTCTGTAGGGTCTGCCATGAAGAAGTTATTTTATAAAGATTTGTTGAATGAATGAATTAATGGATGCATGAATGACATGAATTAAATCCCAGAAATTAAATGTTTGATTCTAATACAAACCCCTGTGTCTCCTGTAGAAAACTGGGAAATAATAATACATAATAACTGAGCTTTAAATAGCAGACATATAATGTTTTAGAGTTTGCAAAGCATGTCATATGTAATCTCATTATATTATATATACATATACATATGTATGTATTTATGTACATGGTTATGCCACTCTGAAGTTTTCCAACTGTGTACATGTAAACATTTAAGGGGCACAGTGCCCCAGAGTTATCTGGTCTCAGATAGATTTCCTAGCTGTGTGATCCTTGACAAATCATCTAACCTCTGTTGACTTGCGTTTCTTCAGCTGTAGAGATGGGTAAAATAAAAGCATCAACATCATAGAATTGTTATATCAAGAGAGACAATATTCATAAAGTGCTTAGCACAGCGCTCAGCACAATGTAGACACATTGCTGTTGTTCAGTTGTGATTGATTCTTTGTAATCCCATTTAGGGTTTTCTTGGCAAGGATACTGGAATGATTTGCTATTTCCTTCTCTAGCTCATATTACAGATGAGGAACTGAGGCACTCTACACTAGTTAAGGAATATATCCTGGGTCATATACAATTAGTAAGTGTTTGAGGCTGGATTTGAAATCATGAAGATGAGTCTTTTTTATTCCTAGTCCAGAGTTCTATCCACTGTGCCTAATCACTAATCCACTGTACCTAATCACTAATAGACAAAAAAAAAAATGTTCTTTCCTTTTCCTTTTCATTTGATCACACAGCTCTATGAAGTAGATTTATATCATTCTCCCCACAGAGCAGGTGAGGAAACAGAGGCTAGAAGACCAACTGGCTTGCCTAGGATCATAAAATTATAAATATATAGTTCAGGATTTGAACTCACTTTGCCTGACTCTAGGTGTGGCATTCTATCTACTCATGCTACTTCTATAATGCTTCACTTCACCTCTCACAGAGAGTGTGAGGTAGGAATAATGAAAATTTAGGGTCTTGAAAAACATGAAGTCCTATTTAAATATTTTATAATCACCCAGCACTAAAGTCCTCATTAAAGTCAGACTGACAATATTAGAATAATTGCTGCTAACATAATGATCCAGATTGAAAATGATAATGTTGAGAGTTGTAAAGTTCACCTCTTTTTAATAATTTAGGAGAAAAGAATGCTATGGCAAAGAAGTTTATGGAAAGTAGAAAATTCATTAAAAAGTTGACCAAATATTCAAAGTGTGTTGTGAACAGAGAAATGCAAAGCAAATCTGTATTCCATTTTAGTTTGAGAAAAAAAAAAAAAAAAAAAAACATTTGTTCTACATTAGTTTTTCCTTTAGGCTTGTTGCTCTGGGAACTTCTTCTAAGAGGTAAATCAAAGGATTTTGAGGGAAGAGAATCAGAGAAAGAAACCAGGAAACTCTCCGAAGGAGTGATGGATTGGGGTAAGAAGAGGTATGATAAAGGCAGACATGGGAAAGTGAAAAGTTAGCCCACTTGGTTGGCTCTTGATGAAAGAAGCTCATGTTTCAAGACAGTTTGGCCCAGAGGAAAATTTTGTTCCCTAGCCACAAATCACACCCTGAATTCTGACTAATTGGCTCACTGAGCTTTGCCACAGGAACCAAAAGAGACCAGGTAAGAGAATTTGGACATCTCAGTGAATCTGTCACCATCTTTAGATAAAGTGATCAAACCTTTAGCCCTACTAATAGTAGTATCATCTTCATGACTTAGCAGATAGACTGGAAATTACCTATCCAGCCTATCACTGCTTGCTTCACAGCTGACTGGCAGTATGAACAAGATATTAATTTGGAAATGCATTTTTTTCTTATTATTATTTTCTTATTTAAACCAAAAATAGAGCTGAGATTAACAAATAGGCATTAGTTCAACTATTTATATGGATAATTTACTTTCTATGTGATCCTAGGAAAGTCACTTTGGACTTCCTTATCAGCAAAATGAGAGAGGTCGATCAGGCTGTATCTCTCTAAAATCTCTTTCAGATCTAATATTTTATGAAATTATGAACATGATATAGGATTTAATGAGATTTAATGAGAAACTACAAATTCATTTATCCATTCACTGACAATTCTATTAAGTGGCTGCTATGTACACATTGTATATCAATCGGAAATATATATAGTTTAGATTAAGACATGGTACCTCATCCTTATAGAGATTGCTGTCTATGAGAGTCATGACAAAACATAGTCATAAGAAATTATGTTGCATTATCTAAGAATTAGGGAGTTGCAAAACAAAATATTAATTAGATGAATAAGATAGACATTATAATCCTAGTTCTAAATCTGGAAAGGGCCTCAGAGGCCATAAAAGTCATTCACCTTATTTCACAAAGTGGGGAAAACTGAATGAGGAAGTACAGCCCAGGGAAGGCCACCCAGATAAATAACAACAAAGGTAGGATGCTACCTTTGGAAGACATAGGTCTTTCAAATCTCATAAGAGTTATTGCTCTTTCTCCTCTTTGAAGAAAGGCAAAGCCATTTACCTTGTAGAAGTTTATTGCTTCATTTTTTTGTGTGCTCTTGAATTGCTACTTTATAAGGTCATTCTGAGTCTTCTCCTCTGGTTTCAGGGGGACTCTAGTTCAGGAAAATAATAAAACAACAAAATTAAAAATTTCATCTTTTATTCCAAATACTAAAGAAGTACTAAAATGTGTTGGAAACAGCTAAGGACATAGTAGATAGAGTACTGGGCTTGGAATCAGGAAGATTCATCTTCATGAGTTTGATTCTGGACTCAGACATTTATTAGCTTTTTGACTTTGAGTATGTCATTTAACCCTATTTACTTCAATTCTTCATCTGGAAAATGAGTTGGAGGAGAAAACATCAAATCACTCCAATATCTCTGCCAAAATAACCCTTAATAGGGTCACAATGAGCTAGATTTGATTGAAATAATTGAATAACAAATAACAACACTAAAATGTTAAATAAATATCATTCGATTAAAAAAATCAAGAACTATAATTGGTTCTGATGGCATAAATTGTATGTGTACTATTAATATACTATATATATCTATATCTCTAACTTCAATATGATAATCTTAGTTAAAAGATATGTAGTTATGTACATTGGTACGTGCTATATAGTGATTTTTTTTCATTCCATAGACAAATGCTGTAGGAGAAAACAATGGGGGAATCTTGTCATAATCCCTGTGATAGTTTAATTTTTTTCTTAGTATGCCTAGGATATGAAAAGGAAACTTGTTAAAGAGACATCAGTCCTGTATTGATGAATGATTTGGTAAAGAAGGCTTGGAAATCCAAGTTTTGACTTAAGAAGAAGTGATGTTAAAAAGAAGGGAAGCCAAAACTCTTTGGGTCTTGGCTACCTAACTTTTATTGAAGAGGAAGCAAGTAAGTGGAAGTTTACTCATTTTGGATGACTTTCCTCCTACCTCCCACTCCCTGCAGCCTCCCCATTCCATTTCTTAAAGGATATAGACACATGCTGTCTCTCTCTGAAAGAAAGAAAGGGAGAGATGGCCACATGTGGCCAGCAGATGGAACAAAAAAGGACCCTTGTATATCCGGAAAGAGACAACCCTCCCCCATAACACCTCCTTGAGAGCAACCTTGTATAGGCAAAAAAGGGAAGAGAGGATGCTTTTTCTAAACATGCTTCTATGATGCCTATAGCTAAGCATAGGTATGGAGAGCATTGTTTATAAGGTTAAGTAAATGTGGCTGAGTTGTCACCCACTTTCAGTGATGTTTTGTTTCATTGTTTCCAAAACAATTCAGCCAAAATTGCATGTTTTTATCTTAAAGGGGAGGGGTGGAGAATATAATTCAGTACAGTTATATGTAGACAGATATGGGACATTTGTTCCTTTATAATGGAATATAGTACTAGTAAATTGTTAATGACTCTGGGTCACTAACTATGCAAACTGAAACAAGTTACAATCTTTTGGGATCTCATTTTCTTATTTATAAATAAAATAAAAGGGTTTGAAGCCTAATACTCTTTAAAGTTCTAAAACTATATGATTTAATTTTTATTCTTGTTTCCAGGATTGATAAAACTTTGGGTTTTCTGTCTCTCTGTGTATTTGTCTCTCTTTCTCTGTTTTTATCTTTCTCTTTCTCTATTTATTCCATATCCTCCAAGAAGCATAGAAAATGAAGGAGGGAAGGAAATGTTAAGGGAGGGAGGGAGAGAGAGAATTTAATTGTGGTTTCAGTTTGGAATAGCTTTTAAAATTAAGAACATCTTTCTTTTTTGTCCCCTTCATGCTGTGTTTCTCTCTCTCCCTACATTAAGAAAGTCAAGTCCTGTGATCTATTTGCATAACCTTGTGAGCTCAGTTGTCACAGTTTCATTAAGAATTGCATGAAAATGTCCTCTTCCCAATGAGATTACTCCTTCCATTTGACATATGCTTTCTCAGTCCATTTTAAAAGGAAATTATTCTAATCCAGATAGAAAATTCATTTGAGTGTCCTTAGTTCTTCTTTTATTGCATGCTGACACATACCTAAATAAGATATCATAGGACCATAAATTTAAAACTGGAAATGACCTCAAAAGTCATATTGTTAAACCTCATTTTATAGATGATGAGAATGAGGAAAATGAGTTCATTGGGCTGCCTCAATCACAGAGTAAGCATAGAAACAGGGGTTGAACCAAGTTCCTTTGGCTCCAGAGTTTGTTTTTTCCATTTTACCATTATTTTTCTTAGTACCATTCTGAGCAACCACCTATTTTAATGAGAGGTACTATGGATTAAAGAAAGGTGATTTGGACAAACTCTGTTTGTAGAATTGCTTTAATTGTTTTTTTTTTTGTCTATTGACAAGATAATCCCCAATGTTGTCACGGCATGACTTTCATTCTTTTGAATGTGGATTCTGTTTGTCATCTGAATATTGTACATCTCTCAAGTAACAAGGCATAAAAATACATCAGACAGTACTCTACACATAATTACCAGATTTAATCTTTATCCCTATTTTGAGGTTTCTTTATATTATGATATATGATATTCTTTATGTTATATATATACATATATATGTGTACATATATATATATGTATATATATATATATATATATATATATATATATATATATATATATATATATATATATATATATATATATATATATATATATATATATATATATATTTACAAGAGATAGTGAACCTGATTCTAGTGAAGTTCTCATTGATTAAAGGCACATTTTAAGGCTCATTTCTTGTGTGAGGCAATTTGGGTTAAGTGACTTGTCTGCTAATAAGTATCTCAGGTCACATTTGAACTCATGTCTTCCAGGATTCAGGGCCAGTACTATATTCACTATACCATCTAGTTGACCCTTCTAACATTCTTTTAATAAGTAGGATTTAAAATGCCAAAAAGGATCACCTACAAAAGATTTAACATATTAGATCTTGTAGTTTCCCTAAGACATTGAAGGAAATTGAATTGGAAAGAAGAGTTGAAACAACAATTCTTTAGGAACTGGCCTCCTCAAAGAAGGAACTTGTGACCCATTCCCCAAACTTTGAAACTGAATTGCAAGATTACTACCACAATATTTCCTTAGGGTTTTTTCAATGTGAGCTTTGAATATCAGAATAAAAAATGTTGGAAAAAAGCCAACTTGCTCTAGTAGCTGACTACTCATATTTCATTCATCAATTACCATTGAAAAAATTTGTGCACAGATATATTGGCAAAGAGCTTGGAAGCTATTATTCAGGAAATAATACACTGAATCCAAGATGGTTTCTGAAAATATAGTTTGAATTCAACTAATGCCAGAAAAAAAAATTTTTATATACCTAAGAACCCTTTCCCTACAGCTATATTATTTCTGGATTAAGAAAGGACTTTTGATGCATTAAAAAAATTAATAAAGATTGGATTTGATTTATTTTGGAGAACTCTTAATATTTATATATTTGTTCATTTGACATTCTATGCTTTTTAATTTTCATACTGGGCACAAATAAAGGGAGACATTTTACTCTGATCTTTGAGTGGCAATAGAAATTATAACAGCAGAAGTACACATGTGAGGGAAGATCTAAGCTACTTTGGTGAAAAGGCTTTAACTAAAGAAAGAATAATCTAATAATTATTTTGGCATAGCCAAATATTTCAACTCTATACTTTCCTGGTCCACTAGAGAACTTTTATTGAGGGTCAAGGTAATAAAAAAAAAAGTCAAGACCTTTTCTCTCTTTATATAAATTTAAGGTTGCTTTTAAGAGATTTTAGAAGAGCCAGAGATGTTATTTTGGCATTCACTAAGCCATGCACTGTTTAAAATCAAAATTGAATACGGAAGCATAGTTATCTTTAGAAGATAGTTATTTACACAAGAAACTAAATAGTCATGCAACATTATAGATAGTCATTTGAAATAATAAGAGATAATAATAAATAGTAATTTGAAATAATAAAAGAAATAAAAAAGTAAGGCAAGGGGGCAGCTAGGTGGCGCAGTGGATAGAGCACCAGCCTTGAATTCAGGAGGACCTGAGTTCAAATATGGTCTCAGACACTTAACACTTCCTAGCTGTGTGACCCTGGGCAAGTCACTTAACCCCAGCCTCAGGGGGGGGGGGGAGTAAGGTAAGAAAGTACAATCTGTATAATCTACTTTAAGATGCCTTAGAAAATACCCTCAGATCAATAAATATATTAAGTATTACCTTCACAAAGAAGTTATAGTTTAACAGATAAACATTTTGTGAGCCAGAAAGACTTGGAACCTAGTCCCACCTCAGACATACCAGCTGTATAGTATGTTTACCCTGAACCTATGAAGACTTACAATATGGACATAGCTGAAACAGGTGCTATCATGTGCTGAGAGCTTAGTCAGACATTGAAAATGCTAAAGTCATCCATGCCTCCAAAGTTGTTGGAAGTCCTTTCCACTGGACTTTGATGACTCAAAGAGAAAGTAAGGCTGATAACTTTGTGCAACTCTATATTACTTAAATTCAATTAATGTACAAGTCAAGATATCACACATTGAAAAATGGGGATTTTGAACTAGGTATTTCTTAGGAATATCAAGCTGAATATGTCTGAAACAGAAATTAATTTTCTTTCCTAACAAACAGACCTCTTGTCTGAAGTTTTTTGTTTTCTGTTTTTCTGTCTGAGGCAAAAAAATTTATACAGACACGTAGAGTTGCAACTGGTACCCTTTTTAATTCTTCACTTTTACTTCTCAAATTCAGTTAGTTGCAAAATGTGCTGTTTCTACATCCATGGCATCTCTGGCAGCCTCATTTTTATCTGGAATCATACAGCTGCCTCTCTAATTCAGGTCTCTTTCAGGGATTAGTACAATTGCTTCTTAATTGGTTGCCCTAACTCCATCTCCCATCCTTCCCAATGCATCACCTGCCAATCCAATCACCTGCCAGTGATTTTCCTAAATCTCAGCCCTGACAAATTACTACTTTAGTCAGTAAACTACAATGATTCCCTGTTACCTTTAAGAGAAAATATAAGCTTATGTAAGCTTCTCAGTTTGGGAAAGGAGACAGGAACAAGTTTTTATTAAGCACCTATGTGTAAATCACTGTGCTAAACACTTTATAATTCTCATTTTATATTATATTTATATTATATATATGAACACATATATATTATAATTCTTTTACATATATATATATATATGTGTGTGTGTGTGTGTGTGTGTGTGTGTACTGATCTATCTTGCATTAAAAACTTCACAAGTTGGACAGCCAAAACACCAAAGTACCTTTCCAATACATACAAACACATTCTTGCACATGCTCACACACACACACCCTCAGAATGTAGAATGGTGCAGCCAAATTAGCCTTCTTACTTTTTCATTTTCTCTCTCTGTGTCTTACACATAAGGGTCTTTTTCTGATCCCCTCATTTGCTAGTAACTTCTACTCACAACTTCTACTCCCTGTGGTCTTGGATATGTTTTTATTTTGTACATATTGATGTATGAGCAGATTGTTTCCTTGGGTTACATTGTAAGCTTTTTGAGGACAGGCATTGTTTTATTTTTCTCTTTGTATCCCCAAATGCTTAATAAATGTTTGTGGATTATTGGGCAGGATAGATGTCTATTCATTTGACCTGTCTAGGTGTTCATTTCCACCTGAGAAGTAACAATAAAGTTAGTAAAATGGTATGCTTCTTAACTTTATAAAAAGTTATCTAAAATCATGAATGTAGGCAAAATGATGAAAACTGAGTATGTGTGTGATTATGTAGCTCCTGGGAAAATTAACTGAAAAAATGAAAAATGAAAAAATGCTATTATTTCAAAGTGACAGATCATATAGCAGAAGCAAACTTGCTATAATCACTTAAATAATTTGAAATGTCTATCTCTAGGAAATTCTACTTTCTTTGTATTTATGTAACTTGGGATTCAAATCTTGACATTTACATAAGATTGTCCTCATTAGTTATTGTTCAGTCAATGCAATCATATCTGGAGTTTTCTTGATAAAGATATTGGATTTATTTGCTATTTTCTTTTCCAGCTCAGATGAGGAAATTAAGGCATAAAGTGTTAAGTGATTTGCATTGTAAAAACACAGCTACAAAGTATCTGAGGTCAAATTTAAACTCAGGAGGATG
Organism: Sminthopsis crassicaudata; assembly: GCF_048593235.1. Classification (NCBI taxonomy): domain Eukaryota; kingdom Metazoa; phylum Chordata; class Mammalia; order Dasyuromorphia; family Dasyuridae; genus Sminthopsis; species Sminthopsis crassicaudata. The sequence continues at coordinate 122,835,295 of NC_133622.1, forward strand.
AGTTTTCCTGACTTCAGGACTGACATTTTTCATGTGAGCACCTAGCTACTGTCTCTGGAGGAGATTAGTGGGTTGTACATGCCTATGTAAGGGACAGTGTTGGTAAACGCTTTGGGGGGAAAATTCTTTCCTGGCTTCCAACTTAGAGAGGAGTTATTTGATATTCCAGGATCATTTTAGGCAGAGGTTCTTAGAGAGAGACAAAGACTTCAGGAAGAAATTGACATGTAGAGGAACCAGTGCCTCAAGCATGTTTCTTGCTTCTAGTTTACTATACTAGAGACTTTGGGAAACTTCATCTTGAGTGGGACAGAGATCCCCCTTAAGGTAAGATATCATTCTCCCAGTGGCAATGCTTTTTTACTCATTGTTTTGTTTTGTATATTCTACTCTATAAAACTTATCTTATTTCTGTTTGCTACTAACTTTGAGAAATGGGTTTATTAACACTTGGTGGGAAGATAATCAAGGGTTTGAACCTCATTTGGGGAAGTCCTTCCATACAAAATCAGGAGAATGACTTGAATCTAAAAATCATTTCCTTTTGACTAATAATATTTTGGAGAACATACATGTAATGATAATCTATTATCCATTTTCTAAGGAAAGTAGATTGGTCAAATTCATGGTTTCAATTTTCTTATAATACACATCTACATTAGATATTTCTCCCTTAATTATGCCCTTATGGCAAGTGCTTATCCTAGAGATCTAAGGGAATTTTTAATGAATTCACATATTTCTTTTCTGAGATTCTTGAACAACTTAATTCTGTTTTAATTTCATGGCTAGGTCTGTGCTGAGTTCTACTTTTTGATAGAATTCCTCAAAGGAAAAGAAAAAAAAACCCACCAAGTGTGATGAAAGATGGCCTAAACTTAGATATTTTTTCTGACCTTGGAAACGTTGAGAGATAATCCTAAAATTACTCCTGAGACAGACTCTAATTTTTATTCCTGCTATGGTTAGAACTGATCCCTTCATTGAAACTGAGGAGGGGATTTTACTACAGAAAATGATGTATCTATGGAAGAATCTGAACACGGAAGAAAATGAACAGCTAGCGAGGGAAGAAATAGAATTTGTATTGGTGGGGTTCACCTTGGAGACTTTCTTGAGTTAAAGGCATTCCATTAAAAGCCATAGCCATCACTTAATACCCTAGGGCAAATGTGGATCAAACCAAAGGAAGGAAATTCTACAGTTGAATATTAGGCAAAGTGCCTGTTGAGGAAGGCATTGGCTGAAATGTCAGTCTGGAATTTCCTCTTTGTGAATTTGCTCTCTTTAAAGCCTTTGCTATAACAGAATATACTAGATTATGTTAGCAAAATATTGATGAAGTAGCATGTCTTTTTCTGAACTCCCCACTATGTGCAAAGTACAATAGAGAAAAGGAATGTGTGTACCTTTCTTTTCTCTTGAAGGAAATATTTTGGCCAACATAACCTCAGAGCAGACCACCTCCCAGTGGATACAGTAAAGCTGTATTTTCTAGGAACTTACATCATAATAGAAAGCATAATATAAACATAGCTTAAATGCTGAAATGCACAGACTATGACATTTGATGGTGTGCCTTAAATGGCAAAAATTATGATGGTAATAATAATTGCCATGTGTGTAGCACTCTATCATTTAAAAAGGATTCATGAACATTTTCTCATTTAGTCCACAACTACCATGTGAGGTAAGTAGTATAAGATTTATTGTTCCCAGATTAAAATGGAGGAAAATAAACCTCAGAAACACTAGACAACCTGTTTAGGATTACATAGCTTGTAAGTGAAAAAATCATGCAAGATCCAAACTCAGGTCTTTGGACTCAAATTTAATGTAATTTCTATATCCTTCTGAAGATTGCTGTAGGACCGTATTTAATTCATTAAGAAAACATTTTAATGGCTAGAAATGGCAACCCAAGCCTGCCTATAGTTAATGGTTATTTTAAACTATATTTGATGATATTTAATGACATATTTAAATAAATTTTCCTCCTATCTGACTAGCCCTTCTTCAACTTGACTGCAACATTGTCACCCAAATCACTAGTTCTCTCAAAGCTCCTTGGCTCTCTTTTCTTTTCTTTCTATACTTTTCTTACTTTGTGACTTCATCAATTCTTTCAGGCTTGCTTAGCATTTTCATTCAGATGGCTTCAAGATCAATATCCAAATTTATTATAAGTAGTTTCCCAAATGGATTGTTGTCTTCTATTTTTGCCCTTCAACTAAGTTACCAAAATAATCTGCCCTGTTGCACAAATTTGATTATATTTTGTGTTTGAACCTCGTTTGGGGAATTCCTTCAGTGAAAACCTTCAGTGAATCCATTTCCTCCTCTGGGATAAAATGCTACTGCCTCAGTTTTTTCACTTAAGACCTTTTACAATCTAGCTCCATCTTCTAGAATTATTTTATTACTCCCCCTGACACACTCTATATTCCTTACTGTTTTCCAGTTTTAACACTGCATCATGCACTCCACACATTTCTAGAAGCTATACAATTTATACTTGGAATGTGCTTCCTCCTCAGTACTGTCTCTTAGAATCCTTGGGTTCTTTCAGGCTCAATCTATAGAAAACCATTTCTTATTATCTTCATTTTTAAAGCTTTTTTCTGTCCTCAAATAAACACACACACACACACACACACACTCACACTACACACACACTTATTTCTAGCGATGTTTTATATTCTCCAGTAGAATATAAGTTCTCTGAGGGCAGGCACTGTTTTTCATGTCCTATTAAACTTGGCACATATTATTTATTTCTTCCTTTTGCTTTCTTCTCTTCCTCTCTCTTCCTCTTTTACCTTCTCTTTACCTTCTCCTTCTTCTCTCCTTCTCTTTTTTCCTTTCTCTACCCCTTTTTTACTCTTTTCTTCATATCTATACCTACAGCAATATCTGTTTCTCTAAATTCTATCTAATTTGGAGAGAGCAGAAAAGAAAGAATAAGAGGAAGAGGGAGGGAAGGTATATGTCACATATGTATGTAGATGTTTTATATATATGTATATATATATGTCTATATATATCTATATATATCTATATAGATATATATAGATATATACACATTTTTTTCCAATTACATGTAAAGGTAGCTTCACCGTTTACTTTTATAAGATTTTGAGTTCCAGTGTTTTTCTTTGTTCTCTCCTTCTCCCCTCCCAAGATGATGAGCAATCTTACTACATGTACAATCTTATACAGATATAATCATGTCAAACATATTTATATAGTCATATTGTGAAAGAAAAATAAGAACAAAAGGGAAAAACCCAAGAAAGAAAAAACAAAAATATATATATACTTTTATCTTCATTTAGACTTCATGATTCTTTTTCTGGATGTGGATAGAAGTTTTCATCATGAGCCTTCTGAAATTCTCTTAGATCATTGTATTGCTGAGAAGAGCTAAGTCTCTTAAAACTGCTTATCACACAATGTTGTCACGTTATACAATGCTCTCCTAGTTATGCTTACTTCACTCAGCAATTAGTTTAATTAGTTAAATTACTTAAACTAATTTTTCTGAAATCCATCTGTTTATCATTTGTTATATTACAATAGTAATCCATTGCATCCATATACCATAATTTGTTCAGCCATATCCCAGTTGAAGGACATTCCCTCAATTTCCAAATCTTTGCCACAAAAAGAGCTTCTATAAATAGTTTTGTACACTTGGATCCTTTTCCATTTTTTGTGATCTCTTTGAGATACAGATTTAGTAGTGATTTTTCTATATCAAAGGATATACATAATTTTATAACCCTTTGAACATAGTTACATTGTTCTCCAGAATGATTGGATCAATTTGCAACTCTACCATCAATGAACTAGTGTTTCAGTTTTCCAACATTTATCAATTTCTTGCTTTATAACATTAGTCAATCTGACAGATAGGTGTGCGGTGATGCCTTAGAGTTGTTTTATATTGCATATTAGAAATATGTATTAGAAATAGTAGTGATCTAAAATCAGTAGTAATGATTCTTTTCCATAACTATAGATAGCTTTAATTTCTTCTTCTGAAGACCGCTTGTTCATATCTTTTGATGATTTATCAATTGGGGAATGACTTGTTCTCTTATAAATTTAATTGAATTCTTTCTATATTTTAGAAGTGAGGCTTTTATCAGAAACACACTGTAAAAATTGTTTTCTGCTTTCCTTTCTAAGATTATTTGAATTGGCTTTCTTTTTGCAAAACCTTTTAAATTTAATATAATTAAAACTATCCATTTTGCATTTCATAATGTTCTCTATGACCTGTTTGGTCAAAAATTCTTCCCTTCTCTATATGGTAGTAAACTACTATTCCTCGCTCTCCTAATTTGCTTATGGTATCAATCTTTATGTCCAAATCATGTACCCATTTTAATCCCATCATGTACCTATTTTAATCTCATCTTGGAATAGATTTGAGATGTTGGTCATTGCCTAGCTTCAACCATACTAGAAATTGGTTGAAGAGAAACTTCAACCATTTCTAGTTTTCCCAGTAGTTTTTGTGAAATAGTGAGTTCATATGCCAGAAACTGGAAGTTTTGGGTTTATTAAACAGCAGGTTACTATAGTCATTGGTGATTGCATCTCTTGTATCTAATCTCTTCCACTGATCCACCAGGAACTATTTCAACTAATTTTGACTGTTTTCATTTTAAAATATAGTTTTAGATCTGGTATGGCTAGGCTCCTTTCCTTTGCTTATTTTTTGTTAGTTCCTTTGATATTTTTGACCTTTTGTTCTTCCTAAAGACATTTTTTCCTAGCTCTATGAAACAACTTTTAGTTTGATTTGTACAGTATTGAATAAGTAAATTAATTATTTCAAGCAGTTTTTCAGTTAATTCCATAGGATTCTCTAAATATGCCATCATATCATCTGCAAAAAAAAAGAGTGATAGTTTTGTTTCCTAATTTCCTGTTCTCATCTCTTCAATTTCTTTTTCTTCTCATTGCAACACCTAACATTTCTAATACTATATTGAATATTTTCTAGTGCTATATTGAATGGGCATGACCATCAAGACTTCTAGTTTATCCTCGTTATATATAATGACTTTTGATGGTTTTAGATATATATATATATATATATATATATATATTTCTTACTACTTTAAAGAAAATTACATTTATTCATATTCTTTCTAGTGTTTTTAATAGGAATGGATGCTTTATTTTGTCAAAAGCTTTTTCTGAATCCATTGAGATGATCAAATGATTTATTTGTTAGTTTTCTTATTCATGTGATCAATTATGCTGATAGTTTTCCTAATATTGAATGTGTCCTGCATTCCTGGTATAAGTCCCACTTCATCATAGTATATTATCTTGATAATAAATCACTATAATCTGTTTATTAATGTTTTATTTAAATTTTTGCATCAATATTAATTAGGAAGATTGATCTGTAATTTTCTTTCTCTATTTTGGCTATTTCTGTTTTGGATATTGACACTATATTTGTGTCATTAAAATTTTTTATAGGTCATTTTTGCCTACTTTTTCAAATACTTTATGTAATATTGGGATAAACTGTTGTTTAAGTATACCTTTGAATCCATCTGTCTCTGAAGATTTTTTTGTAGGGAATTTATTGATAGCTTATTCAACTTATTTTTCTAAAGTGGGGCTACTTGAGTATTTTATTTCCTCTTCTATTAATCTAGGAAGTTTATATTTATCCATTTCACTTAGATTGTTAGAGTTCTTATTGGGCAAAATAACTCCTAAATATTGTTTTAATTTTCTCTTCAATGGTAGTGAATTTACTCTTTTCATTTTTGATACTGACAATTTGTTTTTCTTCTTTCTTTTCTAAAATATCAAATTAATCAAATGTTTATCTATGTTATTGTTTCCCCCCAACAGAACCAACTGTTAGCTTTATTTATTAATTTAACAGTTTTCATACTCTCAATTTTGTTAATCTCTCCTTTGAATTTTCAGAACTTCTAAACTGGTATTTAACTGGGTATTTTTAATTTGTTCTTTTTCTGGCTATTTTAGTTGTATGTCCAATTCACTAATCTCCTCTTTTCCTATTTTATTCATATAAGTGTTTAGAGATATAAAATTTCCCCAAGGAATTACTTTGGTTGCATTCCATAAGTCTGCTATGTAGTTAGATTTATCTAGTTCTGTGAGAGGGAGATAGAGATCCTCAATTAGACTAGTTGTTTATTTTTTATTTTTCCTGTAACTCACTTAACATTTTTTTCTAAAAATTTGGATGCTAAACTACTTGATAGATATATGTTTTGTATTGATATTGCCTTATTGTCTATTGTACCTTCTAGCAAGAAGTAGTTTTCATCCTTATCTCTTTTAATTAATTCTATTTTTGCTTTTGTTCTTTTCTGATATCAGGATTACTATTCTTTTTTTTACTTCAGTTGAAGCATAACAGATTCTGCTCTAAACTTTTATCTTTATTCCATGTATTATCTCCTTGTTTCAAATGTGTTTCTTATAAATAACATATTATAGCATTTATTTCTTAATCCACTCCACTTTTGTTGTATGGGACAGTTCATCCCCTTCACAATCACAATTATGATTACTTAACTTCGTATTTCCCACAATCCTATTGCCCCTTATTTATACTTTCTCTCTCCTTTCACCTTGTCCTCTGTCACAAATATTTTGCTTCTGATCACTACCTTCCTTAATCTGCCCTCCCTTCTATCAACTCCCTTCCTTTTCTTTCTTCTTTCTCTTCTTATTTCCCTGCAGGTTAAGATAACTTTCTATTCCCAACTATCTGTGTATGTTATTTTCTTTTTGAGTGTAATTCCACTTCCTTTGCCTTCCATTTTATTTCAAGCACCATGATCCTTTAATGCAGAAGCTACTAAGTCCTATGTAATTCTAACCATGATTTCTCAGCATTTGAATTGTTTCTTTCTGGTTGCTTGCAGTTGCTTGATAATTCTGGAATTTGGCTGCAAGATTCCTTGCAGTTTTTATTTTGGAATCTCTTTCAGGAGATGATTGATGGATTCTTCCAATGAATATATTATCCTCTGGTTGTAGGATATTAGGGCAGTTTTTCCTTGATAATTTAAAAGATGATGTCCAGATTCTTTTTTTTATTATAGTTTTCTGGTTGTTTAATAATTCTTAAATTATCTTTTCTATCATCTATTTTCCAAGTTGGTTATTCTTCTAATGTGGCATTTACATTTTTTCCCTAAATTTTTCGGGACTATTTCTTGATGTGTTATAGTTTCAATTTCCCCAAAGCTTATTCTTAATGAATTCTTTTTTTAATTAGCTTTTGTACCCCCTTTTCAATTTGGCCAATTTTACTTTTTAAGGAGTTGTTTCCTTCAGTAGATCCCCCCCCCATTTTATCAGTTTTATTTTTAAGGAATTATTTTCATCAGCCAAATTTTGTTCTCCTTTTTCAAGCTCTTGACTCTTTATTGCAAACCTCATTTATTTTCCCATTTTCTTCTACTTCTCTCATTTGACTTTTAAAATAATTTTTGAGCTTTTTTCAAGAAGACTTTTTAGTTTGAGACCAATTCATATTTTCTTTTGAGGTTCACATATAGGTATTTTGATATATCCTTTTTTGGGTCTTCCTTGTCATCACAGAAGCTTTCTATTGTCAAGGCTTTTTTTTTCTTTTCTAGAGGTTTATTCATTATCTCTATTAATGAATTTTTCCAGGATTTGAAGTAAAGCTCAGTGGCATAAAATTTGCAGCCTCTTTGTATACTAAAACTATAAGGTGGCAAAAGTAAGACCAGATCATGCTGACTTCTAAATCATCCCTCTGTCTAAGTATAAGCAAAAATCAGGCCTGAAAAAAAATCCATCTTTGTCATCTTCATGTTTACTTGCTAATCAGGACAAGATGCTAATCCACTCAGTTGCCACAAATAAATAAAAGCACTGAATGTTCAGTTTTGCTTTCTGCAAACTGAATTCACTGGGGTTTGCTAAAACAAACAAGGTGCAAAAACTGGCCAGTAAAAACAGTCTTGCTCCCAACCCTGAGAGTCTTTACTCTGGCTTTATCAAATATTGTGGTACCTGCCAAGAAAAAAGATCAACCAAACTTTACAAACAGATTTTTGCCTTTGATACTTAAGTCAAAGTGGAACTCTAGCAAGCCCAATCTGCCGAGATCATCTCAAAAGTCCCAACCATTCTTAGTCCTATCCATAAACATGTAGTCCTATCCATAAACATGTAGAATCATGTTCCTGACAATCCAGTTTAGTGAAACCCTATCTTCAAATTCCTTCTACTTTGCTCACTTCTGCATCTCTTTTCAAGTGTTATCTCCTTTACCTACATTTTATAGTGAACTATACTATATGCTGGGGAATTTAATATTTTTGCCCATGCTCTGAAATCAAAAAAGTGTAGGAGAATGCAATGACAGCTTTGATTGATGATAGACTCTTTGATATATTCTTTGATTAACCATGGATTCCTTCTCTCCTAATGTCTCTCCACTGATAATAGCCTAGATTTAGGATAACTTCTACCTGCCCTTCATTTTAATCAATGTAACATTAAAGATGAAGTGATTGAAATACTACTGTACTTCAACCAGGGAGAAATGATAGTCTACTCCAGAAGAGAATAATTTTAGCAGAATGATCAGTGGCTTTAGTCTCTAAGACGGAAGCATAGATATGCAAGCTAAGTACAAATAAAACAAATATTGTACAATTTAGATACTAACTTTTCTTACTATTTTCTGTTCACAGCATGGTGTGAACAAGGATGTACAGATAAACTTGCAATATTAATATTTTCCCATGGCTTTCTTAACTTTAGATGATCAATAAAATAAAAATAAAGCCATGATTTCTAGTGTTTGACAATATCAAAGATGTAAATATTTATTCTGAATATTTAATAATTGGCTCTTGTGAGCTGGAAAGAGGTGGTTTTATAACATTGCTAAATGTAGTGCAGTACACATAGAAAGGCTATGTCCATATGAATTAGTGGTGTATCTTAATTTTTAAAAAAACTGAACAAATTTCCCTTTGTTAAATATTTCATGGCCCATGAGCCTTGCAATTGCTTTCCATTGCTAAATCAAATTACTATACTGGCCTAAATTAGTTATGGTCCAGAACTAGGTCTAGAATGGGATTATCCTGAGAGCTTTTCTATAGGAAATAGTAACATGATGAGATTGTCATGATGATTAAATACCATTAAAATCAATTGTGTTTATAATCTCCAGAATTTATATCATGTTTAAACTTTGCAAAAGTACTTCACATCTCATTTCATTCTCATAATACCTCTTCAATATTGATGCTATTATATTTTATAGATTGATAGAGGTTAAGTGATTTGCCTGGAATCACACAGCTTCTGAAATAGGATTAAAATTCAGGGCTTCTGACTACAATATATTTTTTTTTCTTTTTCTTTCTTTTCTTAAGAGAATTTTAAAAATTTAATTTTATTTATTTAATATTTTCCCCAGTTACATTCAAAACAAAAAAAAAATTACATGTGATTTTAAAATATTTGAGTTCTAGATTCTCTCCTTTAATCCCACCTACAATTAAGAAACCACATGTGAAGTTATGTAAAACATTTCCATAAAAGTCAAGTTGTGAAAGAATACATATATCACTCATCCTAATGAAAGTAAAAGCCCTTAAAAATAAGTTAGAGAGAGAGAGAGAGAGAGAGAGAGAGAGAGAGAGAGAGAGAGAGAGAGAGAGAGAGAAAGAGAGAGAGAGAGAGAGAGAGAGAGAGAGAGAAAGAGAGAGAGGGGGGGGAGGGGAGGAAGGAAGGGAGGAAGGAAGGGAGAGAGGGAGAGAATGCTTCAATCTGTATTCAGGCACAATCAGTTCCACCTCTGGGTTTGGATAGGATTTTTCATCATAAATCCTTCAGAGTAGTCATGGATGATTATATTACAGAGAATAGCAGTCATTTACATCTGGTCATCCCAGAATATTGCTATTTAAATATAATGCATTTTACTTTGCTGGACTTTCCAAGATTTTTTTTTTCTTTTTGAGAACATCCTGCTCATCATTTCCCATGGAACAATAATATTTCAATAAAAACACACACAACAGTTTATTGAACCATTCCTCAATTGATGGGCATTTCCTCAATTTCCATTTTTTTTTGCCCTGAAAAGAGAGCTGTTTTGAATACTTTTTTGTATGTGATTTCCCCCCCAAAAAAAACTTTTTTGGAATTTATGCCTAGTAAGGAGGTTGTTGCATGAATTTATAGCTCTTTGGGCATAGATCATATCTTTTGCTCATTCATCAATTGGGGCATTGCTCTTATTTTCTTTTTCTTTTTCTTTTTTTTTAATTTTTTAATTCATTTTTCCAAATTATCCCCTCCCTCCCTCCACTCCCTCCCCCCGATGGCAGGTAATCCCATACATTTTACATGTGTTACAATATAACCTAGATACAATATATGTGTATAAATACCATTTTCTTGTTGCACATTAATTATTAGCTTCTGAAGGTATAAGTAACCTGGGTAGATAGACAGTAGTGCTAACAATTTACATTCGCTTCCCAGTGTTCCTTCTCTGGGTATAGTTATTTCTGTCCATCATTGATCAATTGCTCTTATTTTCTATAAATTTAACTCAGTTCCCTATGTGTATGAGAAATGAGGTCTAATGAGAGAAACTTGCTTCAATTTTTTTTGTAATTACTATTTCTAATTGTATCCTCCCTCCTCCCCATTTATTCTTTCTTTCCTTTCACCCTGTCCCTCCTCAAAATTGTTTTGGTACTTGACCACTGCCCTCTCTTTTATCATCCTCTGCCCCTTCCCATATTCCATTCCCCTCTTATTTTCCTGCAGTGTAAGATGGATTTTTTAATATCCCAGTGATTATGTATGTTATTTCTCCTTTGAGCCAGTTCTGATGAGAGTAAGCTTCACTTCCTTTTCTTCTTCTCCTCCTCTTTCCCACCACTGTAAAAGCTTTTTCTTGCCTCTTTTTTTTAATGACAGATAATTTGCACCATTCCACTTCTCCCTTTCCCTTTCTCCCAGTACATTCTTCTCTCATCTCTTAATTTCATCATTAAAAAAAAGACATTATCCCTTCATATTCAATTCACACCTGTGCCCTGTGTTTGTATATACTCCTTCTAACTGCCACAATAATAAGAAAGTTCTAAGTTACAAGTATCATCCTCCCATGTAGGAATGTAAACAGATAAACCTTATTAAGTCCCTTTGATATCACTTTCCTAATTATCTCCTTATGTTTCTTCAGAGTCCTGTATGTGAAAATCAATTTTTGCATTCAGCTCTGATCTTTGCATCACAAATGCTTGAAAATCCTTTATTTCACTGAATGATCACCATTTTCTGTGAAGGACTACACTCAGTTTTTCTGGGTAGGTGATTTTTAGTTGTATCCTAGCTCCACTGCTCTCTGGAATCATATTCCAAGCCTTCTGATCCTTTCATGTGGAAGCTGCTAAATAGTAGGGCCACTGATTCAGAGATCAGGGTTAGGTCAAATCCGGGTCCTGAGCTGGGGCTGGGACCAGGTTACACTGGCGGTGCTTGAATCAGGATTGCATGCTGGACTCCCACCCTGATGTCACAGACCTTTTTTGCTAATCTTCTTCCACTTTTTGGGTGTCCAAATTCTTTACAATTTGTTTAGAGCCATTATTTAAAGGAATTTGGAGTGGATTAGGTGAGTTCCTGCCTTTATTCTGCCATTTTGGCTCCTTATTTTTTTCTAATAATACATAATTTTTACAGCATTTAAATACAATTTATTTGTATTTAGTATTTTTTCATCTTCTCACCTCTCTTATTCAGTATTTGACCTAAAGTCTCCTTCATTGCAGATAAACTCTGAAAATCCACCATCCGCTTTCATTTTATCAGGGGAAATTATTACTTAATTTAGTGTTTGAGGATATTCCCACATGAACTTTCTTTGGGGAGTAAGGGATAGGGCATCAAAGTTTTCATTTCAAGGCAAATGTTTCAGTTCCCCCATTTTTTTTTGCCTGAAGTCCTTATAGAGAGGGAAGAGAAGTAAACATTGAAATCACTGTTAAACTGGGATTTAAAGAAGAGTTCAGGCAATTAACAGATCTCTGGGGCACATGAAGAGATTGCTTTTCTAATTAACTAATCATATGAGTTTTTTTCTCTTTCCATGTCTCTCTTAAATGTCACAGTTGAACATATTGCTCAAGAAATTACTGAGGGCTCACTGAGGACTTAGCTCTTTTATGCAGCCTTCAGCAGTCACCAGGACCTAATGGGGTCTGATGAACTCCAGAGAGCAACACATTCAGCAAATATTTATTAAACACCTGCAATATACCAAGCATTGAATTAAGTGTGGGGAGAAATGAGCACAATCCCTGTCTTCAAGGAGTAGACATTCTGATCTTGACAAGAAAAGTTCCTAAAATCAAATCAGAAGCTACTAATGAAACAATAAATAAGCATTTATTATTCTCTTTCTATGTCAGGCATTATAACAGGTATTATGAATATAAAAATAAAAATGGAGCAGTCCCTGTCCTCATAGGAACTTATGTTTTCATTAGTCAGATTCCAAGACAAGTCAATTTAAGTCAACAAGCATTTATTAATCACCTACTGTGAACTAGGCACTGTGCTGGGGATACAAATAAAGGCAAAAATTGTCCTTGCTCTCCAAAGGTTCATAATCTAATAGGGGGGATCAATGCTATGTCCAAGTGAGATATGTATATCAGAAATTAGACATAATTACTGAGGTAAGGCATTACCATTAAGGGGTGCCAGGAAAGCCTTCTTGCAGAGGTGGGATTTTAGCTGAGACTTGAAGGAAAAGAAACCAGGAGGTAGAGACAAGGAGAGAGAAAATTGCAGAATGGAGAGTGAGATGGGGTGAATATGCATAACTTGAATAAGGAATCTGAGTGCTTTGAGAGACAACAAGGAAGTCATTATCATGGAAAGAGCATATGGTAGAGAATACATTGTAAGAAGACTAGAAAGGTAGTAAGAACTCAGGTTATGAACTACTTTAATAGCCAAGTAGCCATTCATATTTGATTCTGAATGTAACAGGCAGCCAATGAAGTGATATGGTCAGGGATGAACTTTAGAAAGATCACTTTGATAATTGAGTGGAAAAGAAACTGAAGTGAGGTTAGATTGAATATAGATCTTTTCTGAACTTCTATTTACTATAGCAAGGAACTATAATCCAGAAGAGTAGGGTTCAAATTTAACAAACATTTACTGGTTATGGGACATTGGACAGATTACCTAATGTCTCTGATGTTGTTTCCTCATGTAAAATGGGAAAAAAAGGGCAAAGGAATAGTGCTTACTATGTGCCAGGCATGGCTAAGCAATTTACAAATACTTTCTCATTTAATCCTCAAAACAACTTTGTGAATTAGGTGTTATTATTTTCTCCATTTTACAACTGAGGAAATTGAGGTATAGTGATGTAAAATGATTTAACCAGAATTACAGACTTTGTGGCCAAATTTGTTCTCAAGTTTTTCATTCTGTCTTCTGTACAAGATATTACTTATCTTATATGAGATATCAATTATGAGAATCAAATGAGATCATATATATATATAAAGATTTTGTGATTTTGAATGCCATATAAATGGTTTCTTTTACCATTTTTCTAATTATATCATATTGTCTCTATTACCAAGCAGTGGATAGAATGCCAATCCTGGAGTCAGGAAGACCTGGATTCAAATGCAGTTAAACATTTACTAGCTGTATGACCATGGGAAATCACATCATTCTATTTGCTTCAGTTTCCTCATCTCTAAAATGAGCTGAAGAAGGAAATGGCAAACAACTGTACTATCTCTGCCAAGAAAACCTCAAATGGGATCATGAAAAGTCATACATGAATGAAATGACTGAACAACAAGGTGACTTAAGCTTGAGAGATTTACAAATATTAAATGTGCTGTAGAAACAAATGGCAGAAACAGATATGGTTTTGCTCATTCAGGTCAAGAGATGAGTTAGATATTAGGTCCTGCAGGCTTAATGGTGAATCTTGTTCAAAAGGTTACAAATTTGAGTGTTCTGATTACTGGAACTTCTAGGGCAGCAATTCTTATATGTTTTGGTCTTGGAACTCTTTAATACTCTTAAACATTTTTGATAATAACCCAAGAACTTTTGTTTATTTGGATTATATCCATAATTACCATTTTAGAAATTAAACTGTCTTGGTATTATGAAATAGTTATTCACTCTCAGATCGTGGAAGGATCTCATGGGCCTTACATGTTTAAAAATTACATTTTCAGAATTGCTGTCTTAGAGAGAAAAGTTGATTTCATTACAAAATGTGCTCCTTAGGAACCCAAAACATGCCAGAGAATTATTCTGCTTGGAATGCAAAGCTAGTAAGTTATTTAGAAAATCAATACAAGTCCAATGAGAAGGGAAGTGAACTTTTTAAAAAATGTGTTTTAAAGTGAATCCAAACTACAGAGTGACATTATATGACTGGAAGAGACATAAAGAGAATAAGTCTTCATGGGCTCTTGTTTATTCTTTTTTGTTTTCTTTATTATCTATTGGATGAAAGAAAGTTGTCCTATCCACATGCACTGACAACTTGAGTGACTGTATAGGAGATGGGATCTTGTCACCTACATTTGGAGAAACCTAAAAATGAAGCAAATATAAATTCATTAGACATTTTCCTGGAATAATTCTAGGTAGGGACAATGAGACAAAGAAAGGAAAATGATCCTTTTTTGATAAGGACCATGCCTAAGCGTGAAGGGGCAATTTAGTTACCCAAAAGTCCCCCACAGCTGTGAATCCTAACAACTCTGAAGGAATTGCAAATCCGCCTTTACTGACACAGATGTTGCTTGTGGATTGGGAATGAAATAAATTGAAGACAAGAGGGAAGAGGGAAGAGGAAAAAGAATGCAAAGCCTCTTAGTCTCCTTGTATCATTATCATCCTCAAACATGAAGGGATCCATTCTGCTGGTCTGAGTTGGAGCCCCAGCAGCAACTGGCAGGTGGCTTCCATAATATCCAGCAGCGACTGGCAGGTGGCTTCCATAACATCCAGCAACGACTGGCAGGTGGCTTCCATAACATCCAGCCTTCACTAGCAGGTTGCTCCCATAACACTTTTGGTATAAGCTGAAATGGACCTGGTGAATGTTTCGAGGTTTGGTGGGGACATTAGGTCTCAAGTTATAAAACTATGGGTTGCGTTTGCTAGAGGGGAAAAGGGTTTGGATTTATTCTTAAACAATTTCAGATAATCACGAGACCTATATTAGCTTGTCTGATTACCATCCATTCTTGGCCCTACTCTCTATATCTAACATTTTATATGAGCATTTCTTTCTGGAGCACCCTGTTGGCTCTTTTTCTTTGGAACATTTCACATTTTGCATTTCAAATCCTGATTTATTGCATGACTGTCTTTATGGGATTTTGACCAATCACATTACAACACAGAGAACATTTGCTTTTGTCTAATTGACTTGTTTTTCCATGGCAAGCCAGAAACCACATTGACTCCAAGATGACAAAAACACATCTGTATTTTCTGAGGACATCTTGTTCCAAGAGCACTTCAACTTCCTTGCTGTTCACCTCCCTTCCTTTCCCCTTCCACTTCTTTTTCTTCCTGTGGTATTACCTTTAACTCCTTCCCAGACAGTGCTTCTGGTTCTAATGCTCATTGGCAATGCGATGTGATTGAAAATGAACCACTTAGAGGCAAAAGAAAAAAAAATCATTACCACACTTTTCTATAACATTATCATTATTTGGAATTGGTGTGCTTCATTTTTGGTATTGACCATGAGTTCCTGAGCTTACTTGCCTGCTAAAATGTATTCTGTGCTTCATCATTTCATAATCATGTTCACAGTTTAGACATTGAACAAGGTTTCTCATATAGACTATTATACGAATGGTATATATCTATGTGTTCACCCATAACTAATCTTTTTCATACAAATGAACTTTTGTTTTTGGCAATACCAAATAAATATGGAGAAACCTAAAAATGAAGCAATTATAAGCTTATTAGGTTTTCTTGGAACATTCTGGGCAGGGACAATGAAACAAAGAGAGAAAATGACAGTTTTAGTTTCACCTATAAGTAATGGAACTCAATAGTGTTAGTCCAGAGTCTTGGTGTAGAGGAGAAGCAGTAGGTTGTAGCACTAGGTGACAGGTTATAAAACTATGGGTTGCAATTGCTAGATGGGGGAATGGGTCATAGAATATATGAAGAACCTGGTATAATATCTAACCTGCAGACATGATTATTAACCAAATCATGAAGTATAAAATACATTTTGGCAGGAGCACATGATTACTAACTAAAGTTGTTTTCAATCCAAAAGTGAAAATCATTTTTTAAAAAAATTTAAATTAACATTATAATTATAACTTTATTTTGACAGTACATATGCATGGGTAAATTTTTACAACATTATCTCTTGAACTCATCTCTGTTCTGAATTTTCCCCTCCTTCCCTCCAACCCTCTGTCCTAGATGGCAGGCAGTCCCATACATATTAAATATGTTATAGTATATCCTAGATACAATATAAGTGTGCAGAATCGAATTTTTTTGTTGCACAGGAAGAATTGGATTGAGAAGGTAAAAATAAGTTGGGAAGAAAAACAAAAATGCAAACAGTTTATAGTCATTTCCCAGTGTTCCTTCTCTGGGTGTAGTTCTGTCCATCATTAATCAATTGGAACTGAATTAGATCTTCTCTTTGTTGAAGATATCCACTTCTATCAGAATACATCTTCATACAGTATTGTTGTTGAAGTGTATAATGATCTCCTGGTTCTGCTCATTTCACTCAGCATCAGTTCATGTAAGTCTCTCCAAACCTCTCTGTATTCATCCTGCTGGTCATTTCTTATATTATTATTCCATAACCTTCATATACCATAATTTATCCAACCATTCTCCAATTGATGGGCATCCATTCCATTTTCCATTTTCTAGCCACTACAAAGAGGGCTGCCACAAACATTTTGGCACATACAGGTCCCTTTCCCTTCTTTAGTATTTCCTTGGGTTATAAGCCCAGTAGTAGCACTGCTGGATTAAAGCAGAGTTTCATAACTTTTTGGGCATAGTTCCAAATTGCTCTCCAGAATGGTTGGATTCTTTCACAACTCCATCAACAGTGCATCAGTGTCCCAGTTTTCCCACATCCCCTCCAACATTCATCATTATTTTTTTTCCTGTCATCTTAGCCAATCTGAGAGGTGTGTAGTGATATCTCAGAGTTGTCTTAATTTGCATTTCTCTGATCAATAGTGATTTGGAACACTCTTTCATATGAGTGGTTTCAATTTCATCGTCTGAAAATTGTCTATATATCCTTTGGTCATTCATCAATTGGAGAATGGCTTAATTTCTTATAAATTAGTTCTCTATATATTTTGGAAATGAGGCCTTTATTAGAACCTTTAACTGTAAAATGTTTTCCCAGTTTGTTACTTCCTTTCTAATATTGTTTGCATTAGTTTTGTTTGTATAAAAGCTTTTTAATTTGATGTAATCAAAATTTTCTATTTTGTGATCAATAATGATCTCTAGTTCTCCTTTGGACACAGATTCCTTCTGCCTCCACAAGTCTGAGAGGTAAACTATTCTATGTTCCTCTAATTTATTTATGATCTTGTTCTTTATGCCTAAATCATGGACCCATTTTGATTTTATCTTGGTATGTGGTATTAAGCGTGGGTCCTTTCTGCCATACTAATTTTCAGTTTTCCCAACAGTTTTTATCAATTAATGAATTCTTATCCCAAAACCTGGGGTCTTTAGATTTGTCAAACACTAGATTGCTATAGTTATTCAATATTTTGTCCTGTGAACTTAACCTATTCCACTCATCAACTAGTCTATTTTTAGCCAATAGCAAATGGTTTTGGTGACTGCTGCTTTATAATATAGTTTTAGATCAGGTACAACTAGGCCACCTTCATGTGATTTTTTTTTTCATTAATCCCCTTGAAATTCTCGACCTTTTGTTCTTTCATATGAAATTTGTTATTTTTTCTAGGTCATTAAAATAGTTTCTTGGGAGTCTGATTGGTATGGCACTAAATAAATAGATTAGTTTAGGGAGTATTGTCATCTGTATTATATTTGCTCGGCCTATCCAAGAGCACTTAATGTCTTTCCAATTATTTAAATCTGTCTTTATTTTTGTGGCAAGTGTTTTGTAATTTTGCTCATGTAATTCCTGACTTTCCTTTAGTAGATAGATTCCCAAATATTTTATACTATTGACAGTTATTTTGAATGGAATTTCTCTTTGCATCTCTTGCTGTTGCATTTTGTTGGTGATGATTTTATGTGGATTTATTTTGTATCCTGCAAATTTGCTAAAGTTGTGAATTATTTCTAATAGCTTTTTAGTAGAATCTCTGGGGTTCTCTAAGTATACCATCATATCATCTGTAAAGAATGATAATTTGGTTTCCTCATTACCTACTTTAATTCTTTTAAGCTATTTCTCCACTCTTATTGCCAAAGCTAACATTTCTAACACAATATTGAATAGTAATGGTGACAGTGGGCAACCTTGTTTCACTCCTGATCTTACAGGGGAAGGTTCCAGTTTATCCCCATTGCATATGATGCTTACTGATGGTTTTAAATATATGCTCCTGACTATTTTAAGGAATAGTCCATTTATTCCTATACTCTCAAAAGTTTTTAGTAGGAATAGATGTTATATTTTATCAAATGCTTTTTCTGTATCTATTGAGATGATCATATGGTTTTTGTTAATTTGGTTACTGATATAGTCGATTATGCTAATAGTTTTCCTAATATTGAACCAGCCCTGCATTCCTGGTATAAATCATTCTTGGTCATTGTGTATTATCCTGGGGATCATTTTCTGTAATCTTTATGTTAATATTTTATTTGAGATTTTAGCATCAGTATTCATTAGGAGATTGGTCTATAATTTTCTTTCTCTGTTTTCAACCTACATGATTTAGGTATCAGTACCATGTCTGTGTCATAAAAGGAATTTGATAGGACTCCTTCATTCCCTAGTTTTTCAAATAGTTTATATAGTATGGGAGTTAATTGTTCTTTAAATGTTTGGTAGAATTCACATGTAAATCCATCTGGTTTTTCTTAGGATGTTGGTTACAGCTTGTTCTATTTCTTTTTCTAAGATGGGACTGTTTAATCTATTTACTTCTTCCTCTGTTAATCTGGGCAAGCTATATTTTTGAAGGTATTCTTCCATTTCATTTAAGTTATTGAATTTATTGGCATAAAGTTGGGCAAAGTAACTCCTAATTATTGCTCTAATTTCTTCTTCATTAGTGGTGAGTTATCCCTTTTCATTTTTAAGGCTAACAATTTGATTTTACTTTTTCCTTTTTAAAATCAGATTTACTAAGGGTTTGTCTATTTTGTTGGTTTTTTTCCATAGAACCAACTCTTAGTTTTATTTTATTTTTTTTTTTAAAGATTCAGTTTTATTTTCACTTCCTAATTCTCTCTCTATTATCTCTCTTCTCTATCCACTGAGAAAACAAGAAAAGCAAAACCCATTATAAACACATGTAGTAAAGCAAGTGAATGTTTACATTAACTATGTACCCAAAAAAGGAGGAAAGAATGAAAAAAATTTAAAAAGAAAGAAGAGAAAATGTGCTTGAATTTGTTTAGTTTGCTGAGTTCATCACCTTTTAGCTGGAGGTAGATAACATGTTCCATCTTGAATCTTTTGAAACTATGATTTATCATTGTGTTGATTAAAATGTACACATTTTTCAAAGTTGTTTGCATGAATATATATGCCTTCCCACATTTCTCTGAAATCATCCCTTCATCGCTTTTTACAGCACAGTAGTATTCCATCACATTCATAACTTATTATTCTAATTGAAATCCCCATTGATGGACACCCCATCCATTTCTTATTCTTTGTCAGCATGGAAAAAAAAAGCTACATATAGTTCTTTTTCCATTCTTTTGATATCTTTGGGGTATAAACCTAGTAGCTCCAAGGTTTTAAAAATTTAATAGTTTTTTGGGGAAAGTTCTAAATTGCTTTCCAAATGGATGGACCTGTTCCCAACTCCATCAACAAAGCATTAATGTATCATGTTTTCCCACAACCCCTCCAGCACTTGTCATTTTCCATTTTTGTCAATTTCACCAATTTGAAGAGTATAAGATGGTACTTCAGAGTTTAATTTGAATTTCTCTGTTAATCAGTGATCTTGAGTATTTTTCCCCTTGGCTATTCATAGCCAATGCACATAATTAGTAAATGATAGAGTTAAGATTAGAAACCAGATCTTGACATGGTATTCTTTCCCCTATACCATAATATTTTGTTTTTACTCCAATTCTAAGAGTGGGAGGGGGCTAGTAATGGCAGAAGAGGAAGTGAAAGGCATAATGACAGGGGTTAGGGGTGGTGGCAAGAAGGGCCAAGTGTCCAAGGCAGGAAAGGCATTGATGACAAAGGTGTTCTATATCCAGAGAATGAAGTTCCAACAGATATTTGCCCGCCGAGCGATTCTTGCCAGACACTGGGTAAGGCATTGCACACGTGCTTCCCTAACGCTGTCCCCAAGTGCAGTCGATAATGATGTAGTTCTGATGGCTCAGAGGCAAGAAGAGGAGGCATGGGAAGGTTAGTTGGGGGCTGTGCAGAAGTGATCCATTTTGAAGTATCTTGTGAGGTCAGACCCTGGGAAGCAGCTCCAAGATTGGGCCAGATTTGCTTAGAACATGGAGCTGGGAAGTGAGTTTCCCACTTCAACTTCTCTTCCCTTCTCCATTTGGCTCTTCGGTTGGAAAACCAAACCTTCACTGTAGCCTCAGGCAGAGAGGTGGCAGCAGCTAGTTTTCCCCTGGTAGCTGGATCAGGGTACTGCACTCTCTGGAATTCTTTCTCCAGGGTAGCAGCCTGAAATGGGGAGAAGATAGTTCGATTTCGCTGCCATGGGCCTGGCTTGGCCCCCTGGGATGTCTCAGAACTACTGTGGGGAAAGTAAAGACCTGGAGCTGGAAAATCTGGTATTGTGAGCTGGGTCCAAGGAAGCCTCTTGTCTTCTTGTAAGGCCCTCAGGATGCGATTGATGGAGGAGACGCTGGGTGTCCTGTCTTTGGTGCAGAGCCCTTCAGCACATAACTGGTGACGGATCTCCCACGCAAAGATAGCCGGGCACTCACCCTTGAGCTGGGCAATACGAGCTACCACCGTGGGTGTGGCTAGGCGAGGCTTGCTTCCCCCAATGCCTTTGGGTTCCAGGGTACCTGTGAGATAGTATCTCCCCAGAATCTTGCTCACACAGCCATTAGACACCTTGAGGCTTCTAGAGATGTCACAGGGTCGAACTCCACTGACTGCCATTTCACAATTTGCTGCTGAGTACCCCTGGGTAGAGGTCGCCCATTCACAAAAATCCCCCCTAACTGATTCACGCTACTGATCCCGTTTTGCTGCATGACCTGGGATGACTTGTCTGACTAGAGGAAACAGATGTGGGGATCAGGAATGTGGGGAGGCAAGATTGGGCTATTTCCTGCTTTACAACTGTGTGGAGGTAAGTGGGGAGCTTTAGGTAAGAGATCAGCCAAACTCTTCTGGGATTCTTGCTGTAGTTCTACTTCAAGCACCCTGGGGTGGTGAGTTCTGGTCCCAGGAATAGTCTCTCCCCTTCCCTCACCAGGGGAGCTGCTTCAGTCCTGACTAGGGGAGGGGGGGTCCAACTCTTAGTTTTATTAATTATTTTTAGAATTTCAAGTTTCATGTTTGTCTGGGAGTTTTTAATTTGTTCCTTTTCTAGCATTTTTAGTTGCAAGCCCAATTCATTGACCTTCTCTTTCTCTATTTTATGCAAGTAGGCCTCTAGAGATATATTATTACTGCTTTGGCTGCATCCCACACATTTTGGTATGACGTCTCATTACTGTCATTTTCATGGGTGAAGTTATTAATTATGTCTATGATTTGCTATTTCACCCAGTCATTCTTTAGTATGAGATTATTTAGTCTCCAATTATTTTTTGGTCTGTTTTCCCCTGGCTTTGTATTGAATGTAATTTTCATTGCATTGTGGTCTGAAAAGGATGCATTTACTAGTTCTGCCTTACTGCATTTGTTTTTGAGGTTTTTATGTCTTAATATATGGTCAATTTTTGTATAGGTTCCATGAACTGCCGAGAAGAAAGTGTACTCCTTTCTGTCTCCATTTAGTTTTCTCCAAAGATCTATCATATCTAACTTTTCTAGTATTCTATTTACCTCTTTGACTTTCTTTCTTATTTATTTTGTGGTTTGATTTATCTAATTCTGAGAGTGCAAGGTTGAGATCTCCCAGTACTATAGTTTTGTTGTCTATTTCTTCTTGCAGCTCTCTTAATTTCTCTTTTAAGAATTTAGATGCTACACCACTTGGTGTGTATATGTTTAATATTGATACTGCTTCATTATCTATGCTACCCTTTAGCAAGATATAGTGCCCTTACTTATCTCTTTTAATTAGATCAATTTTTGTTTTTGCTTGATCTGAGATGAGGATGGCTACCCCTGCTTTTTTGGCTTCACCTGAAGCATAGTGGATTCTGCTCCACCCTTTCACTTTTATTCTGAATGTATCACCCTATTTCAGGTGTGTTTCCTATAAACAACATGTAGTAGGATTCTGACTTTTAATCCAGTCTGCTAACCGCTTCCTCTTTATGGGGGAGTTTGCCCCATTCACATTTATGGTTATATTTACTAATTCTGTATTAATTGCCATCTTTTTAACCCATGCTTATGCTTTTCTCCTTTCCTTCCCCCTTACTCCCCTCCCCAGTATTAAACTAGTGAGCACCATTTGATTATCACAGTTCTTCCTTTTTAGTATCTCTCCCCCCATCTTAGAGTTCCTCCTCCTATTTTACTCCTTTTCCTCACAATTTTTATATTCCCTTCTGCTTAGCTTACTCCTTCCCTTTTCACTTTTCCCCTCCCACTTTTCAATGAAGTGGAAGGAATTTCACCAAAAATCAAATATGTCTATATTTTTCTCTTTAACCCAATTCTAATGGGAATATGATACACACTATGTTCATTCCCCTCCATTCTTTCTCTCAGATACAATAGCTTATCTTTGTCCCTTTGGGAGATGTAGTACCAACACTTTACCCTTTTTTCTGGTATAATTTCCTTTCCACCTCTAGTTTCTAGAACAAATTATACATGTGTTCTTTATATATCTTTATGGCAGAAATATAATCATCAAGATTTGTTTTTACCTTGTTAGAAATCTCTTGAGTTCTATATTTGAAGATCAAACATTTTGTTTAGATCCAGTTTTTTCATCAAGAATAGATGGAATTCACTTATTTTGTTGAATGTCCATCTTCTTCCATGGAAGAAGATGCTCATTTCTGCTGGGTAAGTTATTCTTGGCTGCATATCAAGTTCCTTAGCCTTTTGGAATATCATATTCCAGGCTCTTTCATTCTTTGATGTGGATGCTGCTAGATTCTGGTTAATCCTTATTATGGCTCCTCCATATTTGAATTGATTTTTTCTAGCAGCTTGCATTAATTTTTACTTTGTCTGATGGTTTTGGAATTTGGCCACTATATTTCTTGGTGTTTTGATTTTAGGGTCCCTTTCACTAGGTGATTGATGAATTCTTTCTATATCTATTTTACCCTCTGTTTCTAAAACATCTGGGCAGTTCTCTTTGATAATTTCCTGGAAAATATTGTTCAGGCTCTTTTTTTTTTCATCATAGTTTTCAGGGAGTCCAATTATTCTCAGATTGTCTCTCCTGGATCTATTTTCCAGATCTGATGTCTTCTAAGAAGGTATTCGATATTTTTTTCCATTGTTTCATTTTTTTGGTTGCTTGACTGATTCTTGGTGTCTCCTCGAGTCATTCACTTCTATTTGTTCAATTCTGATTTTCAATGAAGTATTTTCTTCACTCACTTTTTTATCTTTTTCTAATTGTCCAAATGAGTTTTAAGTGAGTTGTTTTGTTCTATGGAATTTTTTTTTCCATTTTGCCAATTTTTTATTTTTAGAGAGCTATTTTCTTTTTCCAATTCTCTAATTTTGTTTTTCAAGGATTTGATTTTTTTATCCACTCTATCTTTAAATGAGTGGGATGCCTTATCCAGCCTCTCTTGCCAAGCTTCCCTTTCCTTTTCCCATTTTTCTTCTAGCTCTCTTGTGAGAGCCTTTTTGATTTCTTCTATGACAGTTTTGTGTTTTCATATCTCCATTTGGGGATTCCTCTGGAGACAGTCTGTTTTTTGTCTCCTCAGGGTTTAAAGTTTGGTCTTTATCCATATAGAAGCTATCAATGGTTAGAGTCCGTTTTGATTTTGATTTTTTTGTTTATTTTGTCAGAGAAGAATCAAAGTAAACAAACTAACAAGAAAAACAAATGTAGTCTGCTTTTTTTGGAGGGGGGGGCTGGATGGTATTACTGGGCTTCCTCTATAGACTGCGGGGGACAGCAGTGAGGCACTAGCAGAACAGCAATAACTGCAATGTGTCTGCTCTCTGAGACTCTGAGGCTCTAAGAACTAGCTGAGTCACTCTGGGTGGGGGTGGGGGTGGCAAGGTCCCAAAAGACCCTAGCTTTTTGGCGTTTTAGTCTTTACCTCCTGTGTTTACAGCTTCTCTGCTAATTCTGGCTTGCTGCCAAGGCCGAATATCCACATTGTGGTAAAGGTCATTCTGCAGAAAGAGCAGCGATCACACCTCTGTTCCCTCCAGTCTGTGCAGTGTGAGCTGCCTGCCAAGCTCTCGCTGCCGGCCCTCAGCCTGCACCTGATCTGGTCATTCCCACCCCTGAGCAAAAACAGACCTTTTCTGGTGAATTTCAAGGATGTCTTCTGTTGGTAATTATTTGTGGGTTTTTTCCCAGCAGTAATTCTGAGACTTGTCATGAGATAAATTATTCTGGGAGAAAACACGGAGCTTAAGCAGATGTGTGCGTCCTCTCCGCCATCTTGGCCAGAAGTACAAAAGTGAAAAATCTTACTAAATTACAATGAAATGACTTACAGGAAAAGATAGATCTGACTTGAGATGTGTGGAATAGAAAATTAGAACTTTTTCTTTGTACTGAATGGATTTTGACCATGATATAAAATATGCTTTTGGGAGAAGGGAGAAGGATGTTTATGGTTAGAATTTAATAGCTTAACATTCTGTCTTTGAAAACTTCTTTGTTGTATTTATTGAACATTTATGTTTCTGATTTCACTATAAATGACAACAAACAAACAAACAAACTCAATGAAAGTCATAGCTATTCAAAAAACACTAGCCTTGCTCCAGGGGGGAAGGGAAGGAGACAGGGAGAGAGGAAGGAAGGAAGTAAAGAAAGAAGGAAGAAAAAAAAAGAAAGAGAGGAAAAAGGAAGGAGGGAGGGAAACAAATATTTATTATGTGCTTACTGTGTACTAGACACTTTGCTAAGCTCTGGGGATATAAGCATATCAAATAACACAACTCCTACCTGAAAAGAACTTACATTGGAGAAGAATTGCTAAGTGTACCTTCAAATACTCAATAGACATACATTAAAGTTTTGACACTCTCACTGGGAAATCTTTGTTAAACACCCAATGGACTGAAGTATTATCAGAAGAATTGAACAGCATCAATGTTGACATTCTTTTGGAGGGAAAAGCTGACTGGAAAAGAAAGTTGCAACTAAATAGGACGATGGTTCATAGATCTCCCTTAAGGAGGCAAAGAAATTGACTGAGTTTCGTCTTTGTGCCTGAAAGCACCAGAAAACAGTGTCATGGGACACTTGATCATCTAACCTTATAAGTCTTCTGAAGAACATGAACAAGAAGATCACCATCAAGGCAATTATAGTCTGTACTAACATGGATTGCAGAAAATTGAGTATTAAGAAGCTTTCTATGAAGAATTTCAAGAGTCCCTTCACATTAAATCAACATATTGACTTTAACCCAAGTTTCAGCACTGGGAATGATGGTAATAATCTGTTGGAAAATATGGATTTAGGATTAGGAACAGAAGAATCAAAAAACTTATAATATTCATAGAAGGCTTATACTTCTGTAGCATAATTATTTTCTTCAAGAAGAGAGTTGGAAGATAGTAGTCAGATGAGAGCCAAACAAAATCACATGAAAAAAATGAAATTCTCTCTCTATATATATATGGACAGAGAAAAAAAAGGTTATTTGTATCTAGCCATATCAGATTCAGATGCCTATATATTGTCATGGCAGTCATTAATTAAAGTAAGTTAGAATTATCAGATTGAAGAAAGATTAAAGATGAGATTAAAATACTTTTGATATAATTGTAATTTGATTTATTCAATTGAATATTTCAATAAAAAATCTTCACTTCCTTAAAATATTTAAAAATAAAAGGAATGAAAATATAAAAAATAAGCAAGAGCATCTAAGTACAGATCTAAAAGCATATATTTATGTATATATGTCTATATATACATATATAAATATATGCAGAGTATTTGAACTGAAAAAAGAAGTTTGACTAAGTTATTTTGACTGTTTAAATATCTACATTAATTATAAAGAATATATGAAGGAAGATGCTGTCTGGATCTAGAGAAAGATAAGTGTGTGTAAAATGATTTTATAAATATACAAACACATATTTATGTCAAATGGTTGCCATTTCTGAAGTGAAGGATCCCGGCTCTGAAGAAAAAAAAGGAAAAGAAATTTATGTGATTATTATAAATGTGAAAGAATTGTCAAGCTATATACATAATGAATTTGAAGCTTCATGTGCATTCATCTTTTTGTATTATACTATGTATGGAAATGCTTCTTTTATTCCCTAAATTAAAATAAAATAAATAAAAATGAAAAAGAAAAGGAAGAATGAATAACAAGATAACATTAGGTGCTTAGTGACTGCTGATTAATTTTTTTAATTTATCTGAAATTTTATGATAAACAACTGTTCAAAAGCCTGATTGTTGTCAGTTGAAACATAAAACATTCTTGTCAATCAAAGGTGTTTGCAATTGTCAAGCATGATGCCTTATGCAATGCAAAGCTCAAATTCTTTGTGACCAGTTCATGACCTCCTCTCCACAGAGAATAGATATTAGTTACCTAATCATCAATTCTTTTTCACTTGTTATTAAAGAATTGCCTAATGGAGTGGTTTCTGATTGATTTTAATCTTCAGTGTTTGGTTCTCAAGTAAGGTTGACCACATGGATTGTAAGGTAATCTTTCTTACCATTTTTCTTTTCCTCTCTCCTGATAGCATTTTTGTTTCCTTTTTTTCCTGATGGATAGAGTCCTGGACTAGTATATAAGTTTAAATTTAGTTTCAGACACTTAATTAGCTGTGAGACCCTGGGTATCTCATTTAATCTTTGTCTGCCTTAGTTTCCTCACTTGTAAATGAGGATAAAAATAGCACCAAATACATTGTAAAGTAAACCTTGAAGCACTCCATAAATACTAGTTATTATTAATATTATTATCACTGTTGATATGTTACATATAGTTTTTACTTAAAAATATCCCCCCCCAAATGTCTTTGAGAGTTATTTCTTGGGAAGATCAAAAGAGATAATATTTATAAATGCTTAATACAGTACCTACCATATGCATGTATAACATATGTGCATAACAGATGTGTATGGGTTTCCACAATCCTTTCTTCTTATTAAAATTATTAAAAGCCAGGACATTTTTTTTTGTCTAAGAGACTCTACTTGAACTTTCAGAAAGTTTCTCTATGAATTTATCTTTTGGGTTTTTCACAGTTCACAAGATTTCTTCATTGTGTTCTGCCTTTTCTTTTGTTCACTCAGTTTATTTTATTTTATTTTATTTGAATCAAACTATTCTTATCCTCTTGGATGACATGAGTAAGTCCTACTTGATTCTGAATTATTGCCTACCACTAGGCTCTATCTTCAGCTTTGTTTCTTGCTGTTTTTAAGGACAATGCTGTTGACATGTTGGGTTGGAAATATTCTTATTTGGACTAGACAGTCATCTGGCTTTGTTTCCTACACAATGCCTTCCACATTGCAGGGATTCAATACATTTTTTTTTGATTAATTAATCCTTTGGTAAGTAAAAGAGGCACTTCTTCATTGAATCTTGTTTTTCCAAGCTCTGATTTTCTGTGAGGTTTACCTAAAAAACTGTATACTTGAAGCACTGAACCACGTTTCTCTATTTCCTTTGTCTCTTCTCTAGTATCAAAACTGAAACATAAAATCCTCTGTCCCTGGATATGGAAGTAAGAGTGCAGTACAGTACTACAGAAATTTTTCTACCCTATAAGTATGTAAATATTTCTGTGTGTATTTTTTGAAGTTCAGCACATGGAATTTGGAAGCTGGTATGACACTGTGGAAAAAATATTGGCTTTGTAGTCAAGTGGACATTTAGATATGTAACACATGTGAGGCCATGTGTTTCAATGCCACTTTTGACTCTTATTGCCCATGTAAACTTGAGCAGGTCACTGCTCATCTCCGGGTCTCATTTTCTTCATCTGTAAATTGATAGGCTTAAACGGAATAGACTCCAAGATCCCTTCTAGGTAGGTCTAGATCTAGAATCTATGAACTGAGTTCTTTACTTTTTATTTCTTTCTTAATTATCAGCTGTGTTCTAATTATTTCTGTATTCCCTGGACAATCTTTTACTTCCTTCAAGACAACTCAAACTTTACTTTCTCTAAGAAATCTTTTGTAACTTCCTCTCAAGTTGCTAGTATTCCCTCTCTGCAGGTTTTCTTGTATTTGTTGTTGGTCGGTTAATTTAGTTGTGTCTGGATCTTTGGGATTAATTTTTTTTTTTAATGGAGTAGTTCATCAATTCCTTTTCTAGCTTATTTTAAAGATGGAGATATGGAGGCAACGATAATGAAATGGCTTCCCCAGGGTCACAAATAAATATCTAAGGCCAAATTTGAACTCAAGTTTTCCTGATTCAAAGCCAGGAATTCTGTTCTCTGTGCTACCTGTTGTCTCTCTTTTTAATTTTTATTTATTATTATAGCTTTTTATTCACAAGGTATATGCACTGACCCTTGCAAAATCTTCTGTTCCAACTTTTCCCCTCCTTATCCCTCCCCCCTCCCCTAGATGCCAGGTAGACAAATACATGTTAAACATGTTAAAGTATATGTTAAACACAATACATGTATACATATCCATATAGTTATTTTGTTGCACAAGAAAAATCAGACTTAGAAATAAGGTAAAAATAACCTGAGAAGGAAATCAAAAATGCAAGTGGACTATTTACAGAAGGAATGGAAATGCTATGTTGTGGTTCACACTCATTTCCCATAGATCTTTTGCTGGGTGTAGCTGGTACTCTTCATTATTGAAGAAATGGAACTAATCTGGTTCATCTCATTGTTGAAAAGAGCCACATCCATCAGAATTGATCATCATACAGTATTGTTGTTGAAGTATATCATTATCTCCTGGTTCTGCCTCATTTCACTCATCATCTGTTCATGTAAGTCTCTCCATGCCTTTCTGAAATCATCCTGCTGGGCATTTCTTATAGAAGAATAATATTCCATAACATTCATATACCACAACTTATTCAGCCATTCTCCAATTGATGGGCATCCATTCAATTTCTAGTTTCTAGACACTACAAAAATGGCTGCCACAAACACTTTTACAAATTCAGGTCCCTTTCCCTTCTTTAAGATCTCTTTGGGATATCAGCCTAGTAATAACACTGCTGGATCAAAGGATATGTACAGTTTGATAACTTTTTGAGCATAGTTCCAAATTACTCTCCAGAATGTTTGTATGCATTCACAATTCCACCAACAATGTATCAGTATCCCAGTTTTCCCACATCCCTTCCAACGTTCAGCATTAACTTTTCATGTCATCCTAGCCAATCTGAGAGGTGTGTAGTGGTATCACAGAGTTGTCTTAATTTGCATTTCTCTGATTAATAATGATTTGGTGGATCCTTTCATATGGCTAGAAATAGTTTCCATTTCTTCATCTACAAATTTTTCATATCCTTTGACCATTTATCAATTGGAAAATGGCCTGATTTCTTATAAATTAGAGTCAATTCTCTATATATTTTGTAAATGAGGCCTTTATCAGAATCTTTGACTGTAAAAATGTTTTCCTAGTTTATTGCTTCCCTTCTAATATTGCCTGTATTAGTTTTGTTTGTACAAAAGTTTTTTAATTTCATATAATTAAAATTTTCTATTTTTTAATCAATAATGATCTCTAGTTCTTTTTTGGTTATAAATTCTTTCATCCTCCACAGGTCTGAGAGGTAAACTATCCTATGTTCTTCTAATTTATTTATAATCTCATTCTTTATGCCTAGATCATGAACCCATTTTGACCTTATCTTGGTGTATTGTGTTAAGTGTGGGTCAATGCCTAGTTTCTGCCATACTGATTTCCAATTTCCTCAGCACTTTTTGTCAAACAGTGAATTGTTATCCTAAAATCTGGGGTCTTTGAATGTGTGAAACATTAGATTATTATAGGTATTGACTTTTTTGTCCTGTGAACCTATTCTACTGATCAACTAGTCTATTTCTTAGCCAATACCAAATGGTTTGGTCACTGCTGCTTTAAAGTATAGTTTTAGATCTGGTACAGCAAGGCCACCTTCATTTGATTTTTTTTTTTCATTAGTTCCCTTGAAAGTCTTGACCTTTTGTTCTTCCAAATGAATTTTGTTGTTATTTTTTATAAGTCATTAAATAGTTTTTGCGGAGTCTGATTGGTATAGCACTAAATAAATAGATTAGTTTAGGTAGTATTGTCATCTTTATTATATTCAGTCAACCCATCCAAGAGCATGTAATATTTTTCCAAGTGGTTAGATCTGACTTTATTTGTATGGAAAGTGTTTTGTAGTTTTGCTCATATGGGTCCTGACTTCCCCTTGGCAGATAGATTCCCAATATTTTATACTATCAGCAGTTATTTTAAATGGAATTTCTCTTTGTATGTCTAGGTGTTGGATTTTGTTAGTGATATATAAGAATGCTGATGATTTATGTGGATTTATTTTGTATCCTGAAACTTTGCTAAAGTTGTGAATTATTTCTAATAGCTTTTTAGTAGAATCTCTGGGGTTCTCTAAGTATAACATCATATCTTCTGCAAAGAATGATAATTTGGTTTCCTCATTACCTACTTTGATTCCTTTAATCTCTTTCTGAACTCTTATTCTGAAGCTAGCATTTCTAATACAGTATTGAATAGTAATAGTGATAGGGGGTCACCTTGTTTCACTCCTGATCTTATTGGGAATGGTTCCAGTTTCTCCCCATTACATATGATGCTTACTGATAATTTTAAATAGATGCTACCGATTATTTTAAGGAAAATCTATTTCTATAAGCTCAAGTGATTTTAATAGGAATGGATATTGGATTTTATCAAATACTTTTTCTGTAAAAAATACTTTTTTTATTTATTGAGATGATCATATGGTTTTTGTCAATTTGGTTATTGATATAGTCAATTATGCCAATACTTTTCATGATATTGAACCAGCCCTGCATTCCTGGTATAAATACTACTTGGTCATGGTGTATTATCCTGGGATGATTTTCTGTAATATTTTTGCTAATATTTTATTTAAGATTTTTGCATCAATATTCATTAGGCAGATTGGTCTATAATTTTCTTTCTCTGTTTTCAACCTACCTGGTTTAGGTATCAGTACCATGTCTGAGTTATAAAAGGAATTTGGTAGGAGTTCTTCATTCCCTAGTTTTTCAAATAGTTTATATAGTATGGGAGTTAATTGTTCTTTAAATGTTTGGTTGAATTCATATGTAAATCCATCTGGTCCTGGGGATTTTTTCTTAGAGAGTTGCTTAATAGCTTGTTCTATTTATTTTTCTAAAATGGGACTTTTAAGCAATTTACTTCTTTCTCTGTTAATTTGGGCAGCCTATATTTTTGAAAGTAGTCATCCATTTCATTTAAGTTATTGAATTTATTGGCATAAAGTTGGGCAAAGTAATTCCTAATTATTGCTCTAATTTCCTATTCCTTGGTGGAGAGTTGTCCCTTTTTATTTTTAAGATTAACAATTTGATTTTCCTCTTTCCTTTTTCTCATCAAATTTACCAAAAGTGTATCTATTTTGTTGGTTTTTTCAGAAAACCAACTCTTAGTTTTGTTTAGTAATTCAATAGTTTTTCTTACTTCCAATTTTATTAATTTCTCCTTTTAAATTTAGAATTTCAAGTTTAGTATTTGATTGGGGGTTTTTAATTTGCTCATTTTCTAGCTTTCTAAGTTGCAAGCCCAATTCAGTGATCTTCTCTTTCTCTATTTTATTTAAGTAACCCTCTAGAGATATAAAATTTCCCCTTATTACCACTTTGCCTGACTTCCATAAATTTTGATATGTTGTCTCATTGTTGTCATTCTCTTGGGTGAAATTATTAATTATGTCTGTGATTTGCTGTTTCACCCATTCATTCTTTAGGATGAGATTTTTGAGTTTCAAATTACTTTTTGCTCTATTTCCCCATGACTTTTTATCAAATGTACTTTTTATAGCATCATGATCTGAAAAGGATGCATTTGAATTTGAGGTCTTTATGTCCTAATATATGGTCAATTTTTGTATAGGTTCTGCCAAGAAGGAAGTGTACTCCTTTCTCTCTCCATTCAGTTTTCTCAAAAGATCTATTATTCCTAACTTTTCTAGTGTTCTATTTACCTCACAAACTTCTTTCTTATTTGTTTTGTAGTGATTTATCTAATTCTGAGAGTGCAAAGTTGAGGTCTCCCAGTATTATAGTTTTGTTGTCTATTTCTTCTTGCCATTGTCTTAACTTCTCTTTTAGGAATTTAGATGCATATATATTTGGTGCATATATGTTTAGTATTGCTATAGCTTCATTGTCTATGCTACCCTTTAGCAAGATATAATTTCCTTCCTTACCTTTTAATTCTATCAGTTTCTGGTTTTGCTTGGTCCGAGATAAGGATGGCTACCTGTTTCATTGAATATCCATCTTCTTTCCTGGAAGGAAATGTTCAGCTTAGCTGGGTAGTTTATTCTTGGCTGCATTCCAAATTCTTTTGCCTTCCAGAATATCAGATTTCAGGCCTTTTGATCCTTTAATGTGGAAGCTGTTAGATGCTGAATGATCCTTATTGTGGCTCCTCAGTATTTGAATTATTTTTTCTGGATGCTTGTAATATTTTTTCCTTAGTCTGATAGTTCTGAAATTTAGCCACAAAAGTCCTTGGAGTTTTTATTTTGGGTTTTTTTTCAGAAGTTGTTTGATGAATTCTTTCAATGGCTATTTTACCTTCTGATTCTATTATATCTGGGCAGTTCTCTTTGATGATTTCCTGAAAAATAGTGTCTAGGCTCTTTTTTTTTGTCTTGGTTTTCAGGGACCTTAGATTATCTTTCCTAAATCTATTTTCCAGACCTTTTTTATTTTTTTGGTTTTGCTTGATTGATTCTTGATGTCTCAATGAATCATTCATTTCCATTTGTTCAGTTCTGATTTTTAATGAGTTATTTTCTTCATTAACTTTTTTTTGCTTCTTTTTTGTATATGTCCAATTGTGTTTTTAAATGAGTTGTTTTGCTCTATTGGAATTTTTTTCCATTTCGCTAATTTTTAAAAATGTTATTTTCTTTTTCCAATTCACAAACCCTACTTTCCTAAGAGTTCTTTACTTTTTCCAGTTCACATTTCAGGAAGTTGTTTTCTTTTTCCACTTCATGAAATCTTTCTTTTAATGAGTTATATGCCTTTTCCATTCACTCTTGAAGAGCTTCCCTTTCCTTTCCCCATTTTTCTTCTAATTCTCTTTTAATATCTTCTATAATTTCTCCTAGGAGAGCCTTGTGTGATGGGGACCAGGTTACATCCCCCTTTGGGGTTTTGTCTGGAGACTGTCTCCTATTAGTCTCCTCAGGGTTGGAAATCTGCTCTTTTTCTGTATAGAAGTTATCTATAGTTAGAGCTTGATTTGATTTTTTACTCATTTTTAAAAAAAGTCCTTGGAGGTCTGCCTTCAAGGCAAAGAGGTTCCCAGCTTCCTCTACAGAACAGGGGCAGATGGACAGTAGCTCTCCTGTGAATGGGCTGTGCTGCAAAAGTGTTACTTCCCTGGGCAGAGCCCCAAGCTCCAGGGTGTAGGCTGTGAAGCTGTGCTGTGGTCATGGCTGAGTCACTCCCCATGCTGGGTGGGTGTGGCTAGGTCCTGTGAAACTGGTGTTTTGGGATACACTCTATCTTTGGCGTTTGTGTAACTTCTCTGCTGATCAAAGCAGAGCAGCCAACATGTGGTAGAGTCTGCCCTGCCAATTCTCCACCCAGGGAGACCGCATTCTGCCCCCACTTCGTTCAGCATGCACTAGCCTCCATGTTCTGCCTCCC
The DNA here is from genome assembly GCF_048593235.1 of Sminthopsis crassicaudata. Taxonomy (NCBI): domain Eukaryota; kingdom Metazoa; phylum Chordata; class Mammalia; order Dasyuromorphia; family Dasyuridae; genus Sminthopsis; species Sminthopsis crassicaudata. The sequence goes on from NC_133622.1 coordinate 122,869,730, forward strand.
TGCCTGCAATGGCCTCCTTCTGGCCAATCATGATGGATCTTTTCTGGCAATCTTCCTTGTTATCTTCTGCTGGTAATTTGTTGTACTCCCAATATGCATGGATTCTACCAATCATGAATTATTTCAGAGGCTGAATTTGGTAATCAGTAATGAGGATAGAAGGGAGCTCAGAATGAAGCATGTGTCCTCTCTGCCATCTTGGTTCCACCCCTCCTGTTGTCTCTCTTGAGAGAATGTAGACTCCAGGAAGGGAAGGACTTTTTCATTCTTGTAGCTCTTGTACAATGCACACATTAGGTGTTTAATTAATACTTGTTGATTAAATAGCTGAAATGGCAAAATTAAATCACTTAACCTATATTTGTGAATGCAAAGGGACACAGAGAGTACTACTTTTTGCCACCCAGTGCAAAACCATATGTAAATATTAGCAGATAACCTATGGATGAGGGGGGGAAAGGAAATAAACTCAATCTTTTCTAATAATGTTATGACTACAGAGCAATATTGACCTTGCTTCAGAATGGATTTTTTTTATTGCATGATGGGTAATACCCAGAAATAGTATCCATTACAAACACACAAAGTACATACTTGCCAATGAAAATGCTTTCTCCTATCCCCTTGAATTTTAAACATAATTCCATACTGCACTTTTCCAATTCTAAACCTAAATTTTCAGTAGCATTTGAGAAATACGGATTGTCACCATTTAGAGAAGGAGAGAAAATAAGACCATGTGATATAGTAGAAAAACAACAACATTGTCTTTCGAGTTAGAGGACCTAGTTCAAATTCTATGTCTAACCCTTGTTCCCTGTATAGCCATAGCCAAATCAGTTTAAATTCCCAAAGCCTCAGTTTTCTCCTTTTCCTTATATGAATTGGACTAAATTGTCTGAAATTCCTTGTAGCTCTAGACCTATTGGTTTCAGTTTCTTCCCAAATTGAAGTGATAGAAAATGACTAAGTGTGGTAGAGCTGTGAAGATGGAGGAGGGAAGATGTGGGAAAAAAAAGTTTAAACCATCTTGTACCAAAGGACTAGAGGACTATAATGGTTTAAAAAAATACAAGTTTTCTCTTTCTTTTCTCCTTTATGCTTCCATCTGGTGCATTTAATTGGAAGTACAGGAAAATACATGAAAAAACTGTTAAGTGATGTAGAACACTTTATAACCACATTTGGGGTTTTCTTAGCTAAGACATTTCAACTCATTTTAAAAATGAAGAAAGTGAGATAAATAGAATTAAACGAATTGCCCAGCTACTAAATATCTGAGGCTGTATTTGAACTCAGATGAATCTTCCTCATTCCACATAGTGCTCTGTTCTATCTAACAGGATAATACAAATCAACTCAGCAAACACTTGGAAAAACACACACACACACACACACACACACACAAACACATTATAACTTTATCATGGTCCTAAAGTAGGCTTGTAGGGGCATTTTCTAATTTATCTAATTTAATATTTTTCCCTAGTACCATGCGAAACATTTTTTACATTTGTTTTTAAAACTTAGAGTTCCAGATTCTCTCATACTTATCCTCGCCACACTGAGAAAGCTTATGAAATTCTGCAATGGTATTTTCATTAATGTCTTTGACTTATGCAGTAGTGTCTATAATTTCCCATATTAGTTTTCTCTGTGGTTTGTGGGTTTCAATGTCAAGTAATTCTATTGAATTTCACTTTAAAACAAAACAAAACAAAAACCAGTCATGTAAAAATCTATCGCCTATCTTTCTCAACTTCCCCTATCATTATACTAGTTTTACAGAGAGAAGAAATGCTAGGCGTAATAATATGTGAGTCTAAAATGGTTTAGTCAGGTGGAGATAAACATGTAAATTTCAATAAAGCTGAGAAATTAAAGAAGCGTTTTGGATTCCTGTTGAATTTTTTCAAATTAAGGCATGAAGATGATTTGGCAGTACGTGGCGTATCTATCTTGAAGAAGAGTAGCATTAGGAGGAAAATGATAATTTTCTTCAAATATCTGAAGGCAATGTTGTCATGTGAAGAATGTCAAGCTTGTTTTGTTTCACTCCAGAGTGTGGAACTTGAATAAAGAAAGGAAGAAAACTAGCATTTATCAAAGTTCTTCTGTGTGGAAGTCACTCTGCTAAGTACTTTAGAAAAAGTACCTCATTTTTATTTTCTTCATTTTACATTTCAGGAAGCTGAAGCAAACAGCATTAAGTGACTTACCAAGGTCACATAGTAAGTTTTTGAGGCTGGATTTGAGCTTTCTCCTAGCCTAGGAAGTATGATAGCTGCAGAAAAACATAATTTGAATTAATATGGGGAAAGTTTTCCCAAGCAGAAATTTCAAGAAGCATTCATTTCCCCACTAATGGAGATTTACAAGGATATATATATATATATGTATTATATATTATATATATATATATATATATATATATATATATATATATATAAAATATATAATACATACATATATATACACATACATATATGTGTGTGTGTGTATATATATAAAATACTTAAGGATTAATGTTTAACTATGGAATAAACTAGATGACTTTTGAGATTTCTTTTAATTCTAAAGATTTCATGATTCATAAACTTGTCAATAAAATCTTTCCCTTTTCATTATGATTTACATTTTCTTTGATTTTTTAGTCCTATCATACTCTTGGCATTCAGTGAGGGAGATAGTATATACTACATTTGCCCAAAACAACAAAATATCAGCCAGAAACTATAAGTCAAATAGCAGAATATTCAAATAAGTCTGGATAGCAAGGCAGAAAATAGAATAATGAAACTAATCCCAGCCTCCAAACACAAATTGGTATAATTTCTCCCCCCTAATCCTTCCATCTCCTATATGCTAGTAGGAAAAGGGAATGGATTACAGGAAGAACCAAGCTTCAAAGTGAGAATTTGTCTTGGGTTGCAAGTGGAAATTCCTCCTTCCTCAATAATACAATTTGGGTTCCAGTTCCTCAACTTGATGGTTCAAGGACTTATCATCTTAGCTTAGACACTACTTCTGCCTTCCTCAGGGAAGAAATATCACATTTTAAAAATAAGTCTGTCTACCTATGGAATATTATTGTTCTGTAAGAAATGACCAACAGGATGATTTCTGAAAGGCCTGGAGAAACTTACATGAACTGTTGCTGAGTGAAATGAGAAGGACCAGGAGATTATTATATACTTCAACAACAATACTATATGATGATCAATTCTGATGGATGTGGCTCTCTTCAACAATGAGATGAAATAAATCAGTTCCAATAGAGCAGTAATGAATTGAACCAGCTACACCCAGCGAAAGAACTCTAGGAAATGAGTGTGAACCACTATATAGAATTCCCAATCCCTCTATTTTTGACTGCCTAAACTTTTGATTTCCTTCACAGGTTAATTGTACACTATTTCAAAGTCCAATTGTTCTTATGCAGAAAAATAACTGTATGGATATGTATCCATATATTATATTTAACATGTACTTTAACATATTTAACATATATTGGTCTACCTGCCATCAGGGGGAGGGAGTAGGGGGAAGGAGGGGAAAATTGGGACAAAAGGTTTTGCAGCTGTCAATGCTGAAAAATTACCTATGCACATATCTTGTAAATAAAAAGCTATAATAAAAAATAGAAAAAAAATGTCTGTCTGCCCTATTTACATATTAGAGACTTATCAACACATTTTCAGCTTTCTGGTAGAATAGTTCTAAAGTTTCTACTCATTCTGTCAGCTAGGAGACTTCTTTGATTTTCCCTTCCTTCAGAAGAGTATACACTTTTTGGTATTAGATGAGTTAGAGCAAGTGGTATTCACCTATTTTCTGCTTCAGGAAATCAGCACTGAGATTCTTCTATCACAGAGTTAGAACCTTCTGCTGAATCTGAGGATAGGACCAAACAATCTTAATTATTATTTTTTCTTTCATCTCATGTTCAGCCGTGCTCATTACCCCAATAACCCATTGATATAATATAAGCTCTGAAGCCCAGATAAGACTTTTTTTCATTTTTTATCAATATTTTTCTTCAGTATTTTTCCAAATAAATGTGCACATAAGTTTTCAACATAAGTTTGTAAAATTTTGTGCTCCAAATTTTTCTACCTTCTTTTTTTACCTTCCCCCTTCCCAAAACAGAAAGCAATATGACATAGATTAAATATGTGGCATTCTTTTGTCATTTATCATACTATGGAAGAAAAATCAGACCAAAAGGGGAAAAATCATGAGAGAGAAAGAAACAAACAAAAAATGAAAATACTTTGCTTCAATACATATTCAGGTCCACAGTTCTCTTTCTACATGTGGGTGTCATTTTTTATCCCAAGTCTATTGCAGTTGTCTTGAATCACCTCATTGTTGAGAAGGGCTAAGTCCATCATGCTTGATCATCATATAATCTTATTGTTACTGTGTACAGTGTTTTTTTGGTTCTGTTTACTTTATTCGGCACCAATTCATGTAATTCTTTCCAGGTTTTTCTGAAATCAGACTGCTTATTATTTCTTATAGAAAAATAATTTTCCATTACATTCATATATCATAATTTATTCAGCTATTCCACAACTGACAGACATCCACTCAATTTCCAGTTCCTTACCACTAGAAAAAAGAGTTGCTACATGTAGGTTCCTTTACTTCTTTTATGATCTCTTTGTAATATAGACACTGCTTAGATCAAAGGGTATGCACAATTTGATAGCTTTTTCGATATAGTTCCAAATTGCTCTCCAGAATGGTTTAATTATTTCACAACTGTACCAACAATGCAATAGTGTCCCCGTTTTCCCAAATCTCCTCCAACAATTATCATTTTCTTTCCCTGTCATCTTAACCAATGAGAGAAGTGTTACATGTTATCTCAGAGTTGCCTTAATTTTCATTTTTTTAATGAAAAATCAGAGCATTTTCCCATATGACTAGAAATGACTTTAATTTTTTGGTTTGAAAAATTTGTGTTCATATCTTTTGATCATTTATCAATTGGGAAATAGTGTGTATTGTTATAAATTTGAGTCAATTCTCTATCAGATAAGTCTTTATAAAGAAAAGGAACTATAAATGCAAAACTGTCAAATTCCTTGTCCTTTGTACATTTTTCCCTATTTAAAAATGCAGTTCTTACAAGCCACACAGCACACATATTTTGTAGATGAATATTGAAAAACATTTATTATTTGACTTGTGCACATTTCATATTTCACCAATTTGTCCTATTCAGGTAGGCAATAACTAAAATAGAAATGAGAATTGCTTTCAAAACAAAGGACATATAGGTCACATTCATAGTGCATGGCAAAATTGCAATCAGCAATAAGATTCATGTGCAATTATATAGTACAAAGCATCACACAAACTCACATGCAGTAGAAGAAATACTAAGGCCAGCTTCCTGAAGGCTGCAACTTATGGGAAAGGCCTTTTTTGGACTTGATTCTTTGATGATCCAATCAGATCCTCTATGCGTAGCAAGTGGTTGTAATGCATTAGTTTTATAGTACCTCAGTTAGTTTGGTGCTTTTAGATTCCCTATTTTCAAATCCATAATTCAATTCAAGTGATCATAAAGAATATTTGTATGTGTATATATATGTATATATACATATGTATATGTATACATATACATATGTATATATATATATACATATACATATGTATATATATATACATATACACATATTATAATTGTTTGTGTATTTCAAGGGAACACACACACAAACCCCTCCAAAAATCTACCTATTCTTGGTTAAGTGATGCTTATTGGGGCTGCATCTGGTCAAAGAACAACTTGATCTGAGATCTAGATTGGCTACTAGTTTCTATATAAATCACTTTGTCTTTTTAAGCTCAATTTATTCATATATAAAATCAACATTTTGGATTTGATGATTTCTAAGATAAGCATTTTTCTTCTAATATTCTGTAGGTCTATGAACAATATTAAAAACAATCTTAAAGTATATAAGCATAGAGAAGAGAGCAAATCTTGATTATATAACTTAAGAGGGCATAGGCAATAATGTAGGCAGTTGGAAATTCAGAAAATTAGAATTTAGGTTGAGTTTATTAAGGAAAATGTCAGAAAACCAGTTCTCTGGGTCATTAGAAATGACAGTAAGAAAGATATGTATTAAGAGAGGCCAAAAGTACAGAGAATGAGTGTACTCAATGAAACTTTTAATAAATGTTATCTCAAAGGTTTCAACAAATTCAGCTTTGTGAAATTCACTGGGTTTTTTATCTTGAAGGAACTAATTGACTGAAATTTAGAATATTTTACAAGAAGAGATATTAAAGGAGTAGACCTTCAGATATGGTCTAATTTTTATCTGGAGGCATAACCCAAAGTATTAGCGTGCATGCATGTACGCATGCACACGTGCAAACACACATACATACACACACATAGAATGAAGGAAATTGAGACCAGGAGATTCCAGAATGTCAAACAAAACATCATCCACGTACACACAATAGTTGCATTGCCTAGTGTGCCTTAGTTTCTCCTAATTCATTATGTCAGGAATTATGAAATTATTAAGGAAACAACAAGGAAGAAGGTTTAAGTAAACATTAACTAATGCCCCTCTCTAGCCAAAAAACTTTGAGGTTATTCTTTCATATTCATCAAGCTTTTAAAAAATGTGCTTCAGGTATTTTCCCAAATAATAAAATATGTTGCTTGCTTGTATTTAGAAGCTTGATACAGTAACTTGCTTCATACACTGAAGTAATATGACATATAATCTAATATAAATGCTTAGAAATTTCCAACAAAGCCACTGCCAGCTGCCATGAAGGCCAAAGTCATTTATCTTTATTCTTCTGGGCATATACCATCTCTTTCCCATTTTTTGTTTTCTTTCCTTCACTTTTGTTGTCTTTTTCTGTCTCTCATTTCCCTTTTCATTTCTACCAAACATTTCCTTTTTGACGATAATCTCTCCTGACAAAGGCATAAAGTTTTCATTTGTTTGATTTTTGGCATACAATTTATTCTACTTTCAAGGCATAATTCTCATATATGATTAAGTAAGTGTGGCATTTCAAACATCACAGAGCTGTAGTGAAGAGAGAAAAAGAATCTAATAAAAGAGTGTTTTAATTATTTTTTGTCCTTTCCTTTTATCCCAGAACTTAGTACAATATCTGACATGTAGCAGATACTTAATAAATGCTTATTGCCTTTATTTGAAATTTGATTGGACAAAAGGGAAATGATGATCAGATCAGATTTTACAGAGCTAGAGTATTCTCATATACATGTGTAAAGGGCTGAAACTCTTGAGTCAATGCATTGAGGTCAGACAATCGAGAACTTGAGGCTAATTACCAGTTGGACAATACTCTATAAGAATATGCTTAGAAAATGGCTCTTCCCACTATCCTATGTTGGCCCAATCGTTTGGTGTATACAGAGAATTGTGGGAGGGACTAGGAGGTGCAATGAGATTAGTCACTTCTGGGGAGAGAGAGGAAGATGTGAGATCGCAGAGATCCTACCCATACACTCTCTTCATTTCTACTGCTACAGATCAAGAATAAAGACTTTTGCTTATCCTGACTCCAACTGATTCCAAGATACCCAGGGTGCTAGCACGGTCGCCACATTCATGCATACACATATGTATATGTAAATATATATATATATATATATGTATGTATATATATGTATATGTAAATATATATATATACAGATAAAATAAATATACATTTATGCAAATGTAGTTATTTTAGGTGTTTATTGATTGATTAATATATATTTTACCTTTAATTATGAAATAGTATTAAAAGTTAAAAAGTAATCCAAATGACTGATCTTTTCAATAAAGTTTCTTTTTCTGTTGATGCAGATTATAACTCATCTGCCCATCATGGATAATTTCTTGTGTATATCCTCCTAAAAATCTACTACATAGTGTCCTTTCAAAAAGCTATGAGCTCTTTTTTCAATCTCTTAGCATTTCATATTTATGAAGCTAGTAGAATCTTCACTGGTTATCCTTGATTCCCACTATGTGACTGACCTATCATTCTTTCTGGTCATGTTTTTTTTCTGATGATACATTATAGAAGCCTTTTCTCTATTGAAGTTTTTCATTTTTAATATGTCTAGTCTGCTTATAAAGTATAGAGTATAAATTGTAAAGTGTACATGTTATGCCATAATATTCTCATACACACAATCTTATTTCTTATGCTAACATTTATCCTTTTTACAAGTTTGTATCATTTCAGTCAATCTATGTTATATTAAATAGCAATATAAATCAGTGGTCCAAGAAACCAGATAATTAAGACAAATGATCAAATGTATCAGATAGCAAATGAGTCCTAGGTACTCAGAAATAAGAGAGAGTAATGAAATCTACTATCTGGAAAGGCTCATGGAGGAATTGGGATTCATAGTACAACTGGAAAACTGAGGGAGAAAGGTAAGAGGGGCATTCTTAAAAGGGAAGCAATAATCACAATGAATTAATCTTCATTTTTAGATGATATTGCCAGAGATATTAAGTATTAAAAAAGATTATTTCTATCTCAATTCCTATTTCTAGATTTTATTGCTTTTTTTTGGTAGAGATTTTTTACCAAATTTCATGAGAGTAAAGTTCTAAAAATGCTTACTCCTCTTCTTTTCCTCTTCTGCAATGGTTTTGTTTTTTTTTTTTTTTTTTTTTTTTTTTTTTTTTTTTTTTTTTTTTTTTTTTGCCTTTTAATGTGATGTAAGTTGTTTTAATTTGCCTCCACTTTTCTCTTCTCCTAGTACAATCTTTTTTTTTGCCCCTTAATTTTTTATATCTATGTATACCTCTCTTTTCTATGTATATTCCTTTCTAATTCCCTTATAAGGAAATAATTCTCAAGAGTTACAAATATTTTCTCATGTAAACAGTTTAACCTTATTGAATAGCATTTTAAAAATTCTTATTTCCACTTTACTTTTTTTTGCTTTTTTTTGAGTCTATTTGAAATTTGATTTTTTTTCACAAGGAATGTTCAAAAACTCCCTATTTCATTGAATATCCATTTTTTCCAATTAAAGATTATGTTCAGTTCTGCTGAGCAATTGATTCTTTGTTTTTTTCTCCTTTCCTTTTCTAGATTTTGATTCTCCAGGTTTTGCGTATCTCTCATTTCTTTTCCCAATTTTTCTTCTAGCTCTTTTATTTGATTTTTAAAATCTTTTAAAATTTTGTCTAAGAAGTCTTTTTGATCTTTTTTAAATTTTATCTTTTTATTTACAAGACATATGCATGAGTAATTTTTCAGCATTGACCCTTGCAAAACCTTCTGTTAAAACCTTTCTCATCTTTTCCCCCAATCCCTCCCCTAGATGACAGGTAGACCAATACATATTAAATATGTTGAAGTATATGTTATATACAATATATGTATATATTTATGCAGTTATCTTGCTGCACAAGAAAAACTGGATTTAGAAATAAGGTAAAAATAACCTGAGAAGGAAAACAAAAATGCAAGTGGACAATAACAGAAGAAATGGAAATGCTATGTTGTGGTCCACACTCCTTTCCCATAGATTTTTCACTGGATTTAGCTGGTTCTCATCATTATTGAAGAAATGGAACTGATTTGGTTCATCTCCTTGTTGAAGAGCCTGTCCATAGGAATTGATCATCTTATAGTCTTGTTGTTGCCATGTATAGTGATCTCTTGGTTCTGCTCATTTCACTTAGCATCAGTTTATATAAGTCACTCCAGGCCTTTCTGAAATCATCCTATTAGTCATTTCTTACAGAACAATAATATTCCATAACATTCATATGCAACAACTTATTCAGCCATTCTCCAATTGATGGGCATCCACTTAGTTTCCAGTTTCTGGCCACTTCAAAGAGGGCTGCCACAAACATTTTTTGTACATACAGGTGCCATTCCCTTCTTTAAGATCTCTTTCAGATATAAGCCCAGTAGTAACACTGCTGGATCAAAGGGTATGTACACTTTGATAATTTTTTGAGCATAGTTCCAAATTGCTCTTCAGAATGGTGGGATGCATTCACAATTTCACCAACAATGTATCAGTGTACCAGTTTTGCCACATCCCCTCCAACATTCAGCATTATCTTTTCCTGTCATCCTAGCCAATCTGAGAGGTGTGTAGGGGTATTTCAGAGTTGTCTTAATTTGCATTTCTCTGATTAATAATGACTTGGAGCATCTTTTCATATGGCTAGAAATAGTTTCCATTTCTTCATCTGAAAATAGTCTGTTCATATCCTTTGACTATTTATCAATTGGATAATGGCCTGATTTCTTATAAATTAGAGTCAATTCCCTATATATTTTGTAAATGAGGCCTTTATCAGAACCTTTGACTGTAAAAATATTTTGCCAGTTTATTGCTTTCCTTCTAATATTGTCTGTATTAGTTTTGTTTGTACAAAAGCTTTTTAATTTAATATATTCAAATTTTTCTATTTTGTGATCAATAATGAACTCTAGTTCTTCTTTGGCAACAAATTCCTTCCACCTCCATAAGTCTGAGAGGTAAACTATCCTATCTTCTTCTAATTTATATAATCTCATTCTTTATGCCTAGATCATGAACTCTTGGTGTACAATGTTAAGTGTGAGTCAGTGCCTAGTTTCTGTCATGCTAATTACCAATTTTCCTAGCAGTTTTTGTCAAGCAGTGAATGCTTATCCCAAAACCTGAGGGTTTGGGGTTTTTCAAACACTAGATTATTATAGTTATTGACTATTTTGTCCTGTGAAACTAAGCTATTCCACTGATCAACTAGTCTATTTCTTAGCTAATACGAAATGGTTTGGGTGACCGTTGCTTTATAATATAGTTTTAGATCTGGTACAGCTAGGCCACCATCATTTTATTTTATTTTTTTATTAGTTCCCTTGAAAGTCTTAACCTTTTGTTCTTCCAGATGAATTTTGTTGTTATTTTTTCTAAGTCATTAAAATAGTTTTTGGGAGTCTAATTGGTATAGCAGTAAATAAATAGATTAATTTATTGTCATCATTATTATATTTGCTCAACCTATCCAAGACCACTTAATATTTTTCCATTTGGCTAGATCTCACTTTATTTGTGTGGAAAGTGTTTTATAGTTTTGCTCATATAGTTCCTGATTTCTGCTTGGCAGATAGATTCCCAAATATTTTATACTATCAGTAGTTACTTTAAATGGAATTTCTCTTTGTATCTCTAGGTGTTGGATTTTGTTAGTGATATATAAGAATGCTGATGATTTATGGGAATTTATTTTGTATCCTGCAACTTTGCTAAAGTTCTGGATTATAGTTTTTTAATAGAATCTCTGGGGTTCTCTAAGTATAATATCATCTGCAAAGAGTGATAATTTGGTTTCCTCATTACCATTTCTAATTCCTTTAATAACTTTTTCATCTCTTATTGTTGAAGATAGAATTTCTAATACAATATTGAATAGTAATAGTGATAGTGGACAACCTTGTTTCACTCCTGATTTAATTGGGAATGGGTCCAGTTTATCCCCATTATGCTTACTGATGGTTTTAAATAGATGCTACTGACTATTTTAAGGAAAAGTCCATTTATTCTTATACTCTCAAGTGTTTTTTAATAGGAATGGATGTTGAATTTTATCAAATACTTTTTCTGCATCTATTGAGATGATCATATAGGTTTTTGTTAATTTGGTTATTGATATAGGCAATTATGCTAATAGTTTTCATGATATTGAACCAGCCCTGCATTCTTAGTGTAAATCCTACTTGGTCATGGGGTATTATCCTGGGGATGATTTTCTGAAATGTTTTTGCTAATATTGTATTTAAGATTTTAGTATTAATATTCATTAGAGTGCATAATTTTCTTTCTCTGTTTTCAACCTACCTGGTTTAGGTATCAGTACCATGTCCGTGTCACAAAAGGAATTTGGTAGGGTTCCTTCACTCCCTAGTTTTTCAAATAGTTTATATAGTATGGGAGTTAATTGTTTGATCGAATTCATATGTAAATCCATCTGGTCCTGGGATTTTTTCTTAGGGAGTTGCTTAATAGTTTGTTCTATTTCTTTTTCTAAAATGGGCCTATTTAAGTTTTCTAAATGGGACAATTTACTTTCTCCTCTTAATCTGGTAGCCTATAATTTTGAAGGCAGTCATCCATTTCACTTAGATTATCAAATTTTTGGCATAAAGTTGGGCAAAGTAACTCACAATTATTGCTCTAATTTCCTGTTCATAGGTGGAGAGTTCTCCCTTTTCATTTTAAAGATTAACAGTTTGATTTTTCTCTTTCCTTGTTCTAATCAAATTTACCAAAAGTTTATCTTTTTATTTTTTTTTTCATAAAACCAACTCTTTTATTTATTAATTAATTCAATAGTTTTGTTTTTACTTTCAATTTTATTAATTTCTCCTTTTAATTTTAGAATTTCAAGTTTAGTATTTGCTTGAGTTTTTTTTTTTAATTTGCTCTTTTTCTAGCTTTTTAAGTTGTAAGCCCAATTCATTGATCTTCTCTTTATTCCATTCAAGTAAGCCTCTAGAGATATAAAATTTCCCCTTATTACTTTTTGGGCTGCATCCCAAAAATTTTGGTATTGTCTCATTATTGTCATTCTCTTGGGTGAAATTATTGTGTCTATGATTTGCTGTTTCACCCATTCATTCTTTAGGATAAGATTTTTTAGTTTCCAATTATTTTTTGGTCTATTTATTCCTAGCTTTTTGTTGAATGTATTTTTCGTTGCATTGTGATGTGAAAAGAATACATTTTCTGTTTCTACCTTTCTGCATTTAATTTTGAGGTTTTATGTCCTAATATATATGGTCAATTTTTATATAGGTTCCATAACCTGCCAAGAAGAAAGTGTACTCCTTTCTGTCTCCATTCAGTTTTCTCCAAAGATCTATCATACCTAACTTTTCTAGTGTTTGATTTATCTCCTTAATTTCTTTCTTATTTTTTTTTGTAGGGATGTATCTAATTCTAAGAGTGCAAAGTTGAGATCTCTCACTATTTTGCTGTCTATTTCTTCTTGCCATTTTCTTAACTTCTCCTTTAGGAATTTAGATGCTATACCACATATATTGGTGCATATATGTTTAATATTGATATTGCTTCATTATCTATGCTACTCTTTAGCAAGATATAGTTTCCTTTCTTATCTCTTTTAATTAGATCAATTTTTGCTTTTGCTTGATCTGAGGTAAGGATGACCCCTGCTTTTTTTTAACTTCACTCAGAACATAAAAGACTCTTCTATAGCCTTTTACCTTTACTCTGTATGTATCTCCCTGCTTTAAATGTGTTTCCTGTAAACAGGAACAGTAAAAATCCTACATATTTTAGGATTCCAGCTTTTGATCCAGTCTGCTCCATTTTATTCCAATTACACTCATGGTTAAAATTACTAATTCTGTATTTCCTGCCATCTTATTAATCCCAAATTATACTTTTTTTCTTTCCTTTCCCCCTTATGCCCCTCCCCAGTAATATTATTAAAGCATCATTTGCTTCACGCAGCTCTCCCTCTTTAGAATCTCTCCCTCCCCCTTAGAATCCCTCCCCTTTTTTTATACCTTTTCCTTACTATTTCTGTATTCCTTTCTATTTAGCTCGCCCCTTTCCTTTTTTTTTTCTCTCCCACTTTTCAATGAGGTAAGAGAATTTTCTCTGTAAACCATATATGTTTAATATTTTCTCTTAGAGTCAAATCTGAAGAGAGTAAGATTCACACAATGTTCTTCTTCCTCCCTTAGTTCTCTCATATATGATAGCTTTTCTTTGCCTCTTTGTGAGATGTAATTTCCCTCTTTTTACTTCCACTTTTCCATTTCTCTGATAAAATCACCTTTCCACTTCTAATTTTTTTTTATATATTATAACAATAAAATCAAATCATTCATGTGCTCTTTATGTGTGTCCATATCAGAAATACAGTTCTCAAGAGTTCTTTTTATGCTTCTCTTGAATCCCATATTTGGAGATCAAATTTTTTGTTTAGCTCTGGTTTTTTCTTTATAAACAAATGTGGGGGTGAGCCAAGATGGCAGAGAAGATACACGTGAACTTCTAAGCTCCCTTTTACCCTCAATACCAACTATTTAACTCGGCCTCAAAAATAGCGCTGGACTGATAAAAACCACAAAGATTAGAAGCACAACTTACCAGCCGAAGAGAAACTGGAATTTCATCAGAAAAGGTCAGTCCTGAAGGGAGGAAAAAAAGACCAGCAGCAGACAGGGTTAGACTAAAGGCTAGTACATTTTGCCAAATGGGCTGGGGAAGCTTCTGGGGTTAGAAAAGCTAGTGAGACAGAGGAATCTGGCATAGGCTGAAAGCTCTACTCTGCTTGCAAAACAGCAGATCAGAAGAGAAATCAAAGCCACTTAAAACAAACAAACAAACAAAAAAACCCACCAGAACCTATAACTCCCCCAAACTGAAAGTGACCCAACACTGGTTGTGGCACGGCTGTGCAGCCACCTTCTGTTGTCCGGGGCTTTTCCTTGGGGCAGGTGCCTCCCACAGCAGTGACTGTGCTTCCCCCGAGTAGAGACACTTCCGGTTTGAGTGCTGAGGTTATTTGTTGATCAGCTGCTAATATCCATGGCCCCAAGGCGGGGCTTTGGCCTGGGGTTGTGACACTTTCACTGTTCAGCCTCTAGCCTCAGGGCAGTTGCTAGGCCACACAGCGGGGGTTCTTCACTGGGCGCTCCCCACAGCACAGCCGGGCTAACCACCTCTGAGTCATTTCCGGTGGGGGGGGGGGGAAACTCTCTCCCAAAGCTCACTCTTAGTCCGTTCACAAGACTGCTGCAATCCATCCTATCCCTGTTCTGCAAGGAAGCTGATAAGTTTCCTACCCTAAGGGCAGACCCCATAGGTTTTTAATAATGAGGAAGAAATTGAAGAGAATGATTGACACCTTCTATAGGAGAAAGAATGGGTATCCAATCCTGAGGAGGCTAACAGCATAGAGTCTCCAGATAAAACCATAAAGGGGAATGATACCTGCCCCCCATCACATAACTCTCTCCTAGAATAGACTATTAAAAAGTTAAGAGAGTTAGAAGAAAAATGGGGAAAGGAAAGAGAAGCTATGATAGAGAGTAATAACATCCTGAAGTTTGAGTTGGAAAAGATAAATAATTCACAGGAGGTGCAGGGAAACAAAATTTGTGAATTAGAAAAGGTTAAAAAAACACAGGAAAGTAGGATTTCTGAATTGGAAAAGATAAAAAATTCCCAAGAAAGTAGGATTTGTGAATTGGAAAAAGAAAATAACTCACTAAAAAAAATAGTGAAATGGAAAAAAATTCCACAGAGCAAAATAATTCATTTAAAAACTCAATTGGACATATACAAAAAGAACTAAAAATGTGAATGAAGAAAATAACTCAATTAAAATCAGGATTGAACAAATAGAAATGGATGATTCATTGGGACACCAAGAATCAGTCAAGCAAAACAAAACAAAACAAACAAAACAAAAAAAAAAAATGAAAAGCTGGAGAATAATGTCAAATATTTACTGGGAAAATCAACAGACCTGGAAAATAGATCTAGGATAGATAATCTGAGGATCATTGGACTACCTGAAAATTATGATGAAAAAAAAACCTAGATTCCATTTTACAGGAAATCCTCAAAGAGAACTGTCCATACATAATAGAAACAGAAGGGAAAATAGGCACTGAAAGAATTCATTGAACACCTTCTGAAAAATACCCTAAAAAAACACAAAAAACAAACAAACAAAAAAACTCCACAGAACATTGTGGCCAACAAAATGTTTGTGGCAGCTCTTTTCGTAATGGCCAGAAACTGGAAGATGAATTCATGTCCATCAATTGGAGAATGGTTGGGTAAATTATGGTATATGAAGGTTATGGAATATTATTGCTCTGTAAGAAATGACCAGAAGGAGGAATACAGAGAGGCTTGGAGAGACTTACATCAACTGATGCTGAGTGAAATGAATAGAATCAGAAGATTGCTGTACTCTTCAATGTTGTATGAAGATGTATTCTGATGGAAGTGGATACCTTCAACATAAAGAAGATCCAACTCACTTCAATGATGGACAGAAACAACTACACCCAGAGAAAGAACACTGGGAAGTGAATGTAAATTGTTAGCACTACTGTCTATCTACCCAGGTTACATATACCTTTGGAATCTAATACTTAATGTGCAACAAGAAAATGGTATTTACACACATATATTGTATCTAGGTTATATTGTAACACATGTAAAATATATGGGATTGCCTGTAATCTAGGGGAGGGAGTAGAGGGAGGGAGGGGATAATTTGGAAAAATGAATACAAGGGATAATGTTATAAAAAATTACTCATACATATATTATGTCAAAAAAATTTATAAATAAAATTAAAAAAAAAGAACATTGTGGTCAAGCTGCAGAACTACAAGACTATTGAAAAAATATTGCAAGCAGCCAGAAAAAACAATTCAAATATCAAGGTGACACAATAAGGATCACTCAAGATATGGCTGCCTCCACATTAAAGGATCGAAGGACCTGGAATCTGATATTCCAAAAGGCAAAAAAATTTGGAATGCAGCCAAGAATAAACTACCCAGCTAAGTTGAGCATTTTCTTCCATGGAGGAAGATGGGCATTTAATGAACCAGAGGACTTCCTTCCATTTGTTTCTAAGAAAAAAAAGCAGATTTAAACAAAAAATTTGATTTCCAGCCACAAGACTCAAGAAAAGCAGTAAAAGGTTAAAGGAACTCTTGAGAACTGTATTTCTGTTATGGATATACAGAAGGTCCACATGTATAATTTGATTTTACTGATATAACATAAAAAAGGGAAGTAGAAAGGGAAAGGGGATAGTATCAGAAAACAGGAAAGGAGAGATAAAAAGAGAGAAACTACATCCAAGGATGAGGCAAAGAAAATTTACCACATCTGAGGGAATTTAGAGAGGGGGAAGAACATTGTGTGAATCTTACTCTCATCAGAGTAGGCTCAAAGAGTAAATAATTGACATATTTGTTTTTCAGAGAATTCTCTCTCACCTCATTAAAAGGGGGGAGAGGAAAAGGGAAAAGGAAAAGAGGAATAAGGGAAGGGTACAAGAAAGGGGAAGGGACTTAAAATGAAGGGGGAGGGATACTAAAAAGGGAGGGCTATGTGACACAAGTGGGGTCCATAAGTTTGATACTGGGGAAGGGGTTCAGGGGGGAAACGGTAAAAAAATCATAATCTGGAGATAATATAATGGCAGGAAATACAGAATTAGTAATTTTAACTCTAAATGTGAATGGGATGAACTCTCCTATTAAGCAGAGGTGGATAGCAGTCTGCATTAAAAGTCAGAACCCTACAATATGTTACTTACAGGAAACACATTTAAAGCAGGGAGATACATACGGAGTAAAGGTAAAAGGCTGGAGCAGAATCTATTATGGTTCAAGTGAAGTCAAAACAGCAGGGGTAGCCATCCTTATCTCAGATCAAGGAAAAGCAAAAATTGATCTAATTAAAAGAGATAAGAAAGGAAAGTATATCTTGTTAAAGGGTAGCATAGACAATGAAGCAATATCAATATTAAACATATATGCACCAACATATATGGTATAGCATCTAACTTCCTAAAGGAGAAGTTAAGAGAATTGCAAGAAGAAATAGACAGCAAATCTATAATAATGGGAGATCTCAACCTTGTACTCTCAGATTTAGGCAAATCAAACCACAAAACAAATAAAAAAGTAATTAAAGAGGTAAATAGAACATTAGAAAAATTAGGTATGATAGATCTTTGGAGAAAACTGAATGGTGATAAAAGGAGTATACTTTCTTCTCAGCAGTTCAGGGAACTATACAAAAATTGACCATATATTAAGACATAAAGATGTCAAAATTAAATGCAGGAAGGCAGAAATAGTAAATGCTTTCTTTTCAGATCACAATCCAATAAAAACTACATTCAACAAGAAGTTAGAGATAAATAGACCAAAAAGTAATTGGAAACTGAATAATCTCATCTTAAAGAATGATTGGGTGAAACAGCAAATTATAGAAACAATTAATAATTTCACCCAAGATAATGACAACGATGAGACATCATACCAAAATAAAGTGGGATGCAGCTAAAACGGTAATAAGGGGAAATTTTATATCTTTAGAGGCTTATTTGACCAAAATAGAGAAAGAGAAGATTAATGAATTGGGCCTGCAGCTTAAAAAGCTAGAAAAAGACCAAATTAAAAACTCCCAACCAAATACTAAACTTGAAATTCTAAAATTAAAAGGAGAAATCAATAATATTGAAAGTAAAAAAACCACCAAGTTAAGATCAAAATGGGTCCATGATTTAGGCATAAAGAATGAGATCATAAATAGATTAGAGGAACAGAGAATAGTCTACCTCTCAGACCTGTGGAAGAGGAAGGAATTTATGACCAGAGAAGAACTAGAGATCATTATTGATCACAAAATAGAGGATTTTGATTATATCAAACTAAAAAGTTTCTGTACAAACAATACTAATGCAAACAAGATTAGAAGGGAAGTAACAAATTGGGAAAATATTTTTACAGTTAAAGGCTCTGACAAAGGTCTCATTTCCAAAATATATAGAGAACTGACCCTAATTTATAAGAAATCAAACCATTCTCCAACTGATAAATGGTCAAAGGATATGAACAGACAATTCTCAGATGATGAAATTGAAACTATCCACTCACATGAAAGAGTGTTCCAAATCACTACTGATCAGAGAAATGCAAATTAAGCAACTCTGAGATACCACTACAAACCTGTCAGATTGGCTAAGATGACAGGAACAAATAATGATGAATGTTGGAGGGGATGTGGGAAAACTGGGACACTAATGCATTATTGGTGGAGTTGTGAAAGAATCCAGCCATTCTGGAGAGCAATTTGGAACTATGCTCAAAAAGTTATCAAACTGTGCATACCCTTTGATCCAGCATTGCTGCTCTTGGGCCTATGTCCCAAAGAAATACTGAGGAGGGGAAAGGGACCTGTATGTGCCAACATGTTTGTGGCAGTTCTTTTCTTAGTGGCTAGAAACTGGAAGTTGAATGGATGTCCATCAATTGGAGAATGGTTGGGTAAATTATGGTATATGAAGGTTATGGAATATTATTGCTCTGTAAGAAATGACCAGCAGGAGGAATACAGAGAGGCTTGGAGAGACTTACATCAACTGATGCTGAGTGAAATGAATAGAACCAGAAGATTTCTGTACTCTTCAATGTTGTATGAAGATGTATTCTGATGGAAGTGGATACCTTCAACATAAAGAAGATCCAATTCACTTCAATGATGGACAGAAACAACTACACCCAGAGAAAGAACACTGGGAAGTGAATGCAAATTTTTAGCACTACTGTCTATCTACCCAGGTTACTTACACCTTTGGAATCTAATACTTAATGTGCAACAAGAAAATGGGATTTACACACATATATTGTACGTAGATTATGTTGTAACACATGTAAAATGTATGGGATTGCCTGTCATCTAGGGGAGGGAGTAGAAGGAGGGAGGGGATAATTTGGAAAAATGAATACAAGGGATAATGTTATTAAAAAAATTACTCATGCATATATACTGTCAACAATTTATAAATAAAGTTAAAAAAAGAAAGTAAAAAAAAACCTATTGCATTAATAAATAAAACTAAGAGTTGGCTTTATGAAAAAGCCAATATAATAGATAAACCTTTGGTAAATCTGATCACAAAAAGGAAAGAGGAAATCAAATTGTTAGTCTTAAAAATGAAAAGGGAGATCCTTCCACCAATGAAGAGGAAATTAGAGCAATAATAAGGAGTTACTTTGCCCAAATTTATGCCAGTAAATCTGATAACTTAAGTGAAATGGATGAATACCTCCAAAAATATAGGCTTCCTAGATTAACAGAGGAGGAAGTAAATTGCTTAAATAGTCACATTTCAGAAAAAGAAATAGAACAAGCTATTAATCAACTCCCCAAGAAAAAATCCCCAGGACCAGATGGATTTACATGTGAATTCTACCAAACATTTAAAGAACAAGTTAGCCCCAATGTTATATAAACTATTTGAAAAGATAGGGGATAAAGGAGTTCTACCAAACTCCTTTTATGACACAGACATGGTACTGATACCTAAACCAGCCAAGTCAAAAATGGAGAAAGACAACTATAGACCAATCTCCTTAATGAATATTGATGCTAAAATCTTAAATAAGATATTAGCAAAAAGACTTCAGAAAATCATCCCCAGGATAATACACTATGCTCAAGTAGGATTTATACCAGGAATGCAGGGCTGGTTTAATATTAGAAAAACTATTAGTATAATTGACCATATTAATAATCAAATTAACAAAAAAGATATGATCATATCAATAGATGCAGAAAAGGCATTTGATAACATACAACATTCATTCCTACTAAAAACACTTGAGAGTATAGGAATAAATGGACTATTCCTTAAAATAGTCAGGAGCATATATTTAAAACCGTCAGTAAGCATCATATGTAATGGGGAAAACTGGAACCTTTCTCAGTAAGATCAGGAGTGAGACAAGGTTGCCCACCAGTAATGGTGATCATTACTATTCAATATTATATTAGAAATCCTAGCCTCAGCACTAAGAGTCAAGAAAGAGATTAAAGGAATAAGAGCATGTAATGAGGAAATCAAACTATCACTCTTTGCAGATGATATGATGGTATACTTAGAGAACCCCAGAGATTCTAATAAAAAGTTATTAGAAATAATTCACAAATTTATCAAAGTTGCTGGATACACATAAATTTACATAAATCCTCAGCATTTTTATACATCACCAACAAAATGCAACAGCAAGAGATACAAAGAGAAATTCCATTAAAAACAACTGTCGAGAGTATAAAATATTTGGGAATCCATCTGCTAAAGAAATATCAGGAATTACATGAGCAAAATTACAAAACATTTGCCACAAAAATAAAGTCTGATTTAAATAATTGGAAAGATATTAAGTGCTCTTGGATAGGCTGAGAGAATATAATGAAGATGGCAATACTCCCTGAACAATTTATTTAGTGCTATACCAATCAGACTCCCAAGAAACTATTTTAATGACCTAGAAAAAATAACAAAATTCATATGTAAGAACAAAAGGTCAAGAATTTCAAGGGAATTAATGAAAAAAAAAAAGTCAGATGGAGGTGGCCTAGCTGTTCCTGATCTAAAGCTATATTATAAAGTAGCAGTCACCAAAACCATTTGGTATTGGCTAAGAAAGAGACTAGTTGATCACTGGAACAGGTTAGGTACATAGGACAAAATAGGGTACAATTACAGCAATCTAGTGTTTGACAAACCCAAAGATACCAACTTTTGGGGTAAGAATTCATTATTTGAAAAAAAGTGTTGGAAAAACTAGAAATTAGTATTGCAGAAATTAGATATGGATCCACACTTAACACCATATACTAAGATAAGCTCAAGATGGTTCCATGACTTAGGCATAAAGAATGAGATCATAAATAGATTAGAGGAGCATAGGATAGTTTACCTTTCAGACTTATGGGGGAGGAAGGAATTTATGACCAAAGTAGAACTAGAGATCATTACTGATCATAAAATAAAAAATTTTGATTACATCAAATTAAAAAGCTTTTGTACAAACAAAACTTGCAAACAAGATTAGAAGGGAAGTAATAAATTGGGAAAATATTTTTACAGTTAAAGGTTCTGATAAAGGCCTCATTTCCAAAATATATAGAGAACTGACTCTAATTTATAAGAAATCAAACCATTCTCCAATTGATAAATGGTCAAAGGATAGGAACAATTTTCAGATGATGAAATTGAAACTATATCCACTTATATGAAAGAGTGTTCCAAATCACTATTGATCAGAGAAATGCAAATTAAGACAACTCTGAGATGCCACTACACACCTGTCAGATTGCCTAAGATGATAGGAAAAGATAATGATGAATATTGGAGGGGATGTGGGAAAACTGGGACATTGATGCACCAATGGTTGGTGGAATTGTGAAAAAATCTAGCCATTCTGGAGAGCAATTTGGAACTATGCCCAAAAAGTTATCTAACTGTTCATACTCTTTGATTCTGCAGTAGTACTACTGGGCTTATATCCAAAAGAAATACTACAGAAAGGAAAGGGATTTGTATGTGCCAACATGTTTGTGGCAGCTCTTTTTGTAGTGGCTAGAAACTGGAAAATGGATGGATGCCAATCAATTGGAGAATGGCTGGGTAAATTATGGTATATGAAGGTTATAGAATATTATTGCTCTGTAAGAAATGACCAGCAAGATGAATACAGAGTGGTTTGGAGAGACTTACGTGATCTGATGCTGAGTGAAATGAATAGAACCAGAAGATTGCTGTACTCTTCAACAACGATATTGTATGAAGATATATTCTGACGGAAGTGGCTATCTTCAACATAAAGAAGATCCAATTCAGTTCCAGTTGATCAGTGATGGATAGAAACAGCTACACCCAGAGAAGGAACACTTGGAAATGAGTGTAAACTATTTGCACTACTGTCTTTCTACCCAGGTTACTTATACTTTCAGAATCCAATTCTTACCATGCAACAAGAAATTTGATTTGACACACATATATTGTATCTAGGATATACTGTAACACATTTAATATATATAGGATTGCCTGTCATCTAGGGGAGCGAAGTGGAGAGAGGGAGGGGAACATTTGGAAAAGTGAATACAAGGGATAATGTTGTAAAAAAAATTTACCCATGCATATGTACTGTCAAAAAATTTATAATTATAAAATTAAAAAAAAACAAACAAATAAAAAAAACAAAAACAAATGTAATTCACCTGTTTCATTGAATGTCAATCTTCTTCCTTATAAGAAAATGCTCAGCTTAGCTGGGTAGTTTATTCCTGGCTGCATTTCAAGTTTCTTTGCCTTTTGGAATATCAGATTCCAGGCCTTTTGATGCTTTATGTAGAAGCTGCTGGGTCCTGAGTAATCCTTATTGTGGCTCCTCAGTATTTTAGTTGTTTTTTTCTAGTTATTGTAATATTTTTTCCTTAGTCTGATAGTTCTGAAATTTCGCCACAATATTCCTTGGAGTTTTTATTTTGGGGTCTCTTTCACTGAATTCATTAAATTCTTTCAATGGCTATTTTGCCTTCTGATTCTATAACATCTGGGCAGTTCTCTTTGATGATTTCCTGAAAAATAGTGTGTAGGCTTTTGTTTTTTTTCATCATGGTTTTCAAGGAGCCCAATAATCCTCTGATTAACTCTCCTTGATCTATTGTCCAGGTCTGTTGTTTTTCGAAATAGATCATTAACATTTTTTCCTATTTTTTTTCTTTTTCTTTTTTTTTTTTTTTTTGGTTTTGCTAAACTGATTCTTGATGTCTCTTTGAATCATTCATTTCCATTTGTTCAGTTTTTATTTTTAATGAGTTATTTTCTTCATTTACTTTAAATTTTTTTTTTGTATATGTCCAATTGAGTTTTTAAATGAGTTGCTTTGTTCTATAGAATTTTTTTCCATTTCACAAGTTTTTTTTAAGGAATTATTTTCTTTTTCCAGTTCACAAATTCTATTTCCCTGGGAGCTTTTTACCTTTTTCATTTCACATTTCAGGGAGTTGTTTTCTTTTTTAAATCTTTCTTTTAATGAGTTATATGTCTTTTCCAGCCTCTCTTGCAGAGCTTTCCTTTCCTTTTCCCATTTTTCTTCTACCTCTCTTTTAAGATCCTTTTAAATTTCTTCTAGGATAGCTTTGTCTGGTTGAGACCAGGTCTCCTTTGGGATTTTGTCTGGAGACTGTCTGCTATTAGTCTCCTCAGTGTTGGAAATCTATTGAGTTTCACTGTAGAAGCTATCTATAGTTAGAGCTCACTTTGCTTTTTTCCTCATTTTTAAAAAAATACCTTGAGGTCTTCCTTTAGGGCAAGGAGGTTTCAAGTTTCCTCTACAGAAAAGGGATGGCCAACCTCTCAGACCTGTGAAGGAGGAAGGAATTTATGACCAGAGGAGAACTAGAGATCATTATTGATCACAAAATAGAAGATTTTGATTACATCAAACTAAAAAGTTTCTGTACAAACAATACTAATGCAAACAAGATTAGAAGGGAAGTAACAAATTGGGAAAATATTTTTACAGTTAAAGGCTCTGACAAAGGTCTCATTTCCAAAATATATAGAGAACTGACCCTAATTTATAAGAAATTAAACCATTCTCCAATTGATAAATGGTCAAAGGATATGAACAGACAATTCTCAGATGATGAAATTGAAATTATATCCACTCATATGAGTGTTCCAAATCACTACTGATCAGAGAAATGCAAATTAAGCAACTCTGAGATACCACTACAAACCTGTCAGATTGGCTAAGATGACAGGAACAAATAATGATGAATGTTGGAGGGGATGTGGGAAAACTGGGACACTAATGCATTATTGGTGGAGTTGTGAAAGAATCCAGCCATTCTGGAGAGCAATTTGGAACTATGCCCAAAAAGTTATCAAACTGTGCATACCCTTTGATCCAGCATTGCTGCTCTTGGGCCTATGTCCCAAAGAAATACTGAGGAGGGGAAAGGGACCTGTATGTGCCAACATGTTTGTGGCAGCTCTTTTCTTAATGGCTAGAAACTGGAAGATGAATGGATGTCCATCAATTGGAGAATGGTTGGGTAAATTATGGTATATGAAGGTTATGGAATATTATTGCTCTGTAAGAAATGACCAGCAGGAGGAATACAGAGAGGCTTGGAGAGACTTACATCAACTGATGCTGAGTGAAAAGAACAGAACCAGAAGATCGCTGTACTTCAATGTTGTATGAAGAGGTATTCTGATGGAAGTGGATATCTTCAACATGAAGAAGATCCAACTCACTTCCAATTGATCAATGATGGACAGAAACAACTACACCCAGAGAAGGAACACTGGGAAGTGAATGTAAATTTTTAGCACTACTGTCTATCTACCCAGGTTATTTATACCTTTGGAATCTAATACTTAATGTGCAACAAGAAAATGGTATTTACACACATATATTGTATCTAGGTTATATTGTAACACATGTAAAATGTATGGGATTGCCTGTCATCAGGGGAAGGGAGTGGAGGGAGGGAGGATAATACAAGGGATAATATTATTAAAAAAAATTACTCATACATATATACTTTGAAAAAAAATTCTAAATAATTTAAAAAAAAAGAAAAGGGATGGGCAGTGACTGCTCTGCCAACAGGCTACAAACAGGCTGAGAATAGTGGCTGCCCTGTGTAGTGTGACTGTGCTTCGAACAGGCTGGGACCTTTTACATTTGTATAACTTCTCTGCTGATCTATTGCTTTGCAACCATAGCAGAGCCGCCAACACTGTGGTAGAATCCTCTCTGCAAATTCTCTGCCCATAGAGATGGCACACCTCCCTTGGTCTGCTCAGCATGCATGGGTCTCAGTGTTCTGCCTCCCTGGCCTGCACTGGCCACTTCCTGCCCTATCAAGACAGACCTTTTCTGGCAATCTTCCAAATTATCTTCTGCTGGTAATTTGTTGTACTTACAATTTTCATGGATTCTACCAGTAAAGCACTATTTCAGAGACTGAATTTTATAATCAGTAGTGAGGGCAATAGAGGAGCTCAGAATAAATGTGTGTCCTCTCCACCATCTTGGCTCCAACCTGAGTCTTTTTGATTTTAAGAACAATTCATATTCCCCTTTGAGGCTGTGCATATAGGTATTTTGACAATGTTTGTCTTCTTCTGGATTTGTGTTTTGATTGGCCTTGTCACCATAGTAGCTTTCTCTGGCCAAAATGTTTTTCTTGCCTATTTCATGACTTTTAAAGTTGAGCTCTACTCCTGTGGTACAAAGGGCACTGTCTCAAACTTCTTGTGCTTGGGGCCAGAGTTATTGACTTTGTGTTTTGAAGTATGAGGCTCTGGTGGCTTTCTCACTGCATTGGGGTGATCTGGCCTACTTGTACCTGTTGTTGCCTGATTTCTGGGGCTGCCAAATTGCTTTCTACACTGGAGCTTGAGGTCTCACAAATAGATTGCTGAGTCACAATGGAGGGACCTTGATTTTTGATCTGCACTGTGGCTAAGAGCCTATTGCTAGTTTGCCTGGACACCATCTGTACTGTATTGAACTCCCTTTTTATCCACATAAGACAATCTTTCATGAAGTCCTTCTAATTTAACTTTAGCTGGAAAATTGTTTCACTCCATCTTTTTTCCAGATTGTGTCATTATATTATCTATTTTGAGGTTTGCTTCAATGTTTCTGAGGGAAACTGTGGAGAGCTTTTGCTTCTCTCAGCCATGCTCCACTTTCCATTTTCTATATTTGCAGCTATAATTCTATGACTTAATTAATATGAAAATATTTTAGAGCTAATAGGAATGATGACAATAGTAACTAAGTTTTATATAACATTGAATAGCATGTTAAATACTTCATCTCATTTGAGCTTTGGGACTGACAATATTACATAATTTGGTTCTTCCTATTTTGTAACTATAGAGATAATTTAATCTAATCATTTGTCATATAAAGAAACTGAGGCCTAAAAAGATTAATTTGTTTTTCCAAGGTCTTGAACCTAATTATTAGCAGTAGGGGAAGTAGAAGCCAGGCTTCCTTCTCATTCTACAATTTTTTGCCTTGTACCACTTCACCCTCATTCCTATCCTTTCTGTTATTGTCTGTAAAACAATCCCCAGTTCAGTTTGGTGTCCATTTTGATGTTTTCTCTATTGTACTATAAGACTGGAAAGTGGAAATGTGAAGAATAGGACAAAATGAAGTTCCAGGACCTCCCATCTTCTCTAGGATAACAACACTTTAGTCATAACACAGCCAGGTTCCACCAAATAAATAGTATTCATTTCCATCTCTTCAGGCAAAACTTCCTTTTTTTTCTTAGTGTATTTGAAGCCTCTAGGAACCATTGGGTTAGACCACTTTCAGATGGTTCCTTTCCAGAAAGTTGGAAATCCAGAATAAAAACAAATAAACATCCTGTACAAGTTCAAATTGTTTCTTAACCTTGTTAAACCACACCCCGATTGGTGCAATACAAATGTCTTAACTTACTTAGCAATTTCCCCAATTTTGAGAGAACAATGAATAAAAAAGTTTTCTGTTCCAACTTCTGTGACCAACAATGGTTTTCAACAAATTGAAAAGATATAAGGCTTATGCTGCCTTGTACATGACAAAGGCATTAGTGCAAATGGACAAGATGCAAGTGATATTCTAAAATTGTCCAGTGCAAACCTTTCTCTCTATATCTACCCAAGGTGGAGTTGAGGATTTTAAACCTAAGTATCTAATGAGTATGACTATTGGTTGCTTTAGGAAAGTGTTTTCCTCTTTGTTATGAAGTGAGGACCCTGGAAATGCTTTCAGACATAAAGGAAAAAAAGGATCAATTCTTTTCTTAAAAATACCAATAATGGTGTGAGAGACTGTGTTGGTAAGATGTAATGGTTCCATTTGAAAAATGACAATAACTGTCTATGTGTACCAGATGTGGCTATGGTCTAGTGAGTATTGCACAAGAATTACAAGAAAAAGACTTCATTTAAGAGAGTATAACTAGGGCATGGATGTATATTAATAACTAGATATCCTGCTTCCCAATGAATTTTCCTTTATTGCCCAGGAAAGACAAGCAGCTGGTTTTCCCATTGTGCAATGTGCTCATGCTGCAGTAAAAAACAACGACAGGGACCACAGTATTACAGTCTGACCAGCTCTTGAAATTTAACTGTATATGTTAATAAATGTCAATTTATAACTAACATCATAAACTCATTTTTAAAATGAATGCTTCTGGTACAAAAAAGGTAAACAATTATACACACACACACACACACACACATATACACAAACACACACACACACATATATATATATATATATATATATATATATATATGTTGTGGGTCAATCTAGATAATATAGTAAATCCCATTAAACCACTGATCTAGGGATTTACTACATATTTATACAATACAGTAAAAGCAAGATTGAAAGAGGTATTTGTATGTTATAGGTAGCAGAAAGTATATGCTTTCCTGAAAGATATCTGTAATAAATATGAAGAAAAGAGACAAAAGTTCTAGGTATTGATGTACCAGCCTGAAGATGATGATTGAGTCCTTGGAATGAGAAAATACCCTATATCTGTGACCCAAAGATATGCCATTTTTATACTGGATCAATCTCAACAGCACATTGAATTCCATTTGTATAATTAATTGACCATCTGGTAACTTTTAGCCTGTTTCCCTTGTCTGCCCTAAAAGGATGTCTGGCAGCCTCTTTCTGATTTATGGGAAATTACCATTGCTCTGGTGACTGCTACCAAGTCCATGAATACATTTAGCCTTTTTTCCAGGCACCACATGAAATTTTGGCATGTCCTCTTGGGAATTTTGTGTTGAGTTTCATAAGATATAGAATAAATGTAAAATTGAACTGGAATGCTGCTGTGGATAACTTGCTTTCTTCAGGTTAGATTAGTCTTTTTCCTCAGCTTTAAAATTGTTCCACCATTTTGTTTCAACATGAAGCATCAACATGTTTGTCCAGGAAACTCTTTTGGAGCTGTTATTCTATTTTGTGACTTTGAGTGCTTAGATTCTTTTTGTCAGGTAAACTGGCTAAAAACATTACACAGAAAGTTATCGGGTTTATTTCACTATATAGTGCATTACAAGAGTAGTGTCTGTGATTGAAGCTGAAAAGTTTGTTTTAGATGGTGATGCTATTTGTGAAAGAGTGGAAATAGCACTGACTTCTAAGAACCTATCTGTGTCACTTTATGCAAATCTTTGAGTTTCCATTTAATCATCTGGCAAATTAAGTAGTTGGATTAGATAGCTTCTGAGGTATTATTTCACTTTAGGCAAGTCAACAGGCATTTATTAAGCACTTAGTATATGCTAGGCATTGGTGATAAAAGTTGGGGAATAAAACAAACAAAAAATAAAAAGACAGTCTGTTCTTGGAGAGCTTACATTTTAATGGGGAAAGACAGTAGATTAAAGGGAGCTGAAAGGCAGGGTAGAGGGAGAGAGAGGTTTGAGAGAGATGGAGAGAAAGGTAACTTTTTTATTCTATTGAGGAGATAGCATGTAAACAATTATTTACAAATAACAAATTATACCAGATTGCAATATGATATATAATATATTATGTATAAAATGTAGTATGTATCTTACATACAAATTACATGCACACATATATATGTATAGAAGTATACGATACAAATATATATGTAATATAATTTATATTCCATATATGTTGTTTGTATATATATATATATAATATATAATATAATAGTATATTGCTAATATATATGTATGTGTGTATGTATATATATATGAATATGAATACACAAACACAAAGATATATAGATAGATAGATAGATAGATAGATAGATAGATAGATAGAATATTGTAGAGAATCTCAGAGGGAAGTTATTGATGGGGGCTGGGAAGGGAGAAGTAGAAGAAGCCTTTTGCAAAAGGAAAGATTTAATTTGGATCTTTTAAAAATGTATTGTTTTACTTAATAAGCATATGCGTGGGTAATTTTTCCAACATTGTCCCTTGCAAAACCTTATATTCCAAATTTTCCCCTCATTCCTCCTATCCCCTCCTATAGCTGGCAGGTAGTCCAATACATGTTAAATATGTTGAAATACATATTAAATCCAATATATGTATACATATTTATATAGTTATCTTGCTGCAAAAGAAAAAACAGATCAAGAAGAAAGGAAAAGAAAAACTGAGAAAGAAAACAGTATGCAGGTAAATAACAACAGAGAGAGTGGAAATGCTATGTTGTGTTCCACACTCAGCTCCCATAGTTCTCTCCCTGGGTGTAGATGGCTCTCTTCCTCACTGAACAAGTGGAACTGATTTGAATCCTTTCATTGTTGAAGAGAGCCACGTCCATCAGAATTGATCCGTATAGTCTTGTTGTTGTAGTGTATAAGGATCTCCTGGTTCTGCTCATTTCACTTAGCATCAGTTCATGTAAGTTTCTCCAGGACTCTCTGAAATCATCCTGCTGGGTCGTTTCTTACAGAACATATACCACAATTTACCCAACCATTCTCCAATTGATGGATATCCATTCATTTTTCCAGTTTCTTGCTACTACAAAGAGGGCTGCCACAAACATTTTTGCACATATGAGTCCCTTTCCCTCCTTTAAGATCTCTTTGAAATATAATCCCAGTAGTAGCACTGCTGGATTAAAGGGTATACACAGTTTGATAACTTTTTGAGCATAATTCTAAAATGCTCTCTAGAATGGTTGGATCAATTTTTAGTTCCACCAACAATGTATCAGTGTCCCAGTTTTCCCACATCCCCTCCAACATTTGTCATTATCTTTTCCTGTCATCTTAGCCAATCTGACAGATATGTAGTGGTTTTATTTGGTCCTTAAAGAAAGACAAAGAATATGGAGTATTCAGGAAGATCTAGCACATTTGGATTGGAAGTTTGCTGATCCCTTTTCAGAACTTCTCATTTGCCTTTGCTGTCTACATATCACCCAACTCTCACATGTGATTCCAAAAAGCTGTAGCATGCATTGTGGCTACATCCTAATAAAACCTTCTTGAAAGACAGGTTAAATGAGGCTGAGGGAAGCCAATGGCTCACAAACCCCCTGGTGAGTTGAGGAGTGTCTATCCCAAGCATGTAAAGACATACCCTGTTGAAATAGACAGATGAGAACAACTTATTTCAACGTCTATAAAGGCAGATGAAGCAAGTGCTGCAGAGCGCTTAGATTAAACATTGGATATGTCAAGGTCATCCACTGCATCTCAGACCATTTCCAGTCATTCTGACTTTTGTCTTGTCACTGAACTTTAATTACTCTTGAAGAAAAAATGAAGCTGATGACTTTGTGCAACTCAGCCTCACTTATGCTCAATTCACAGATCCTCTTTGAAAAAGAAGGATGAACAGCAAAGGAAGCTGGAAAAATCTAAAAAGTGGTGTTGAGGGCATGCCAGGAATAAAGGACATCCAGTATAGACACAAAACTGGGAAATAATATAGGTATACAGAAAAAGCACCAAATAGGTCAGTGATGCTGACTCATAGAGTGCATGGAGGGGAGTAAAGTATAAGAAGACTGAAAAGGTAGGAAGGGAGAATGTTGCAAAGGATTTTGAATGCCAAAGAAAGAAAATCCTATTTTATCCTGGAGGTAATAGAGTTTAGTGGAGTTTAGTGGTTTAGTGTGTGTGTGTGTGTGTGTGTGTGTGTGTGTGTGTGTGTGTGTGTGAAAGAGAGAGAGAGAGAGAAAGAAACTGGAAAAAAGGAGACTATGAAATATATGTTAACATAAGAGAAGTGAGAAATCAGAAGACAGTGGAGATTTTGAAGAAGTGACAGATTCCAACTTGGATTATGAGGTTATTTTGTCTTCTGTTTAAAGGACCTATTGGAAAAGGGACAAATTCAAGGTGAAGATATTGTTTAGGAGAATGAAAATCTGAACTGGGGTAGTGGTTGTCTGAAATCAGGAGAGCAGATCAAAGCCCTTTAACTCAAATATATACAGTTCTTCAGGTTTTGCAGAGAATTTTCCACACAAAAGGTAGATAGTATAAATTTACCCTTTCCTTTTTACGAATGAGAAAGTCAAGGCTTCTGAGTGGGTTGTTAACTTTCTGGTGGTCTCTCTGGTAGAATCTGTGGTAAGATTCTAACCTAAATCTTTTGATTCCAAATCGAGCACTCCTGCTCCTATGCCATGCTGGCTTGAAACATGACTAAATATGAAGCAGCTGAAGGAAAGCTGAAGTCTATGTGACTGGAAGATACTGGTTCCAGCAAAAGAAGTAGGGATAGTAAGAAAGGACAATATGGTAAGCTTGGTTTGGCATATATTGACTTTAAGTTACTAGAAGAACATGCAAACATATTGTCTACTAAGCAATTTACAATGGGAAATTGAAATATCAGGAGTTTGGTTTCCATAAGTAGATTTGGGAGTCACCTGAATAAAGATAATATTCAAATCCATAGTTGTGGATGAGATTGTTGAACTCAAACCAAAATGAAAAGAATGACACAATGATAAGGACAACACTATTAATAATAGCAAAAAGAAAGACTTTAGTTGTTCAGTTATGTTTGACTGTTTATGATCCCATTTGGTTTTTCTTGGTAAAGAAAGTGATTTACCACTATCTTCTCTAGTTCTTTTTACAAATGAGAAAATGAAGCAAACAGGTTAAGTGATTCACCCAAATTCACATAGCTGTATGTGTCTGAGACTGGACCTGAACTCATGAAAATGAGACTTCCTGATTCTAAGCCCAGTGTTTATTATCTTTGCCATGGTATCAACAAGAGGTAAATATATCAACCTTCTCAAAAATGCCAGTCCTAATATTATTGGTGAGATCATACGAACTCCTAAGGAAGTTGATGTCTTTGCACTTTATTAAGGAATGATAATTTTTTACTGGGAGACCTTGTTCAAGAAGGAATCAGCTGTTGATTAGAAGAAAAAGAAACAAAAGATAAAATTTGATAAATATATCTGTCCCCATATCTATCAGGAAATTTATTGGTTAATGACAATGTTTGTTACTAATAAAGAGGAAATGAATTACCATGGATATTGAATTGTAATTGAGCGATGAATTTTTTAAAAAATTGCTAGATATTAGCCTTACATGGCATGTGATATTCCAGGGTGCTGCTCTTCGACTGCAAGTTTTGCTAGCCTCTACCACAAGGTATGGCTCATCTAAATTGTATAACTTTCCCAGGAACTAGGCCAGAAATTTGTCCATCTTAAAATACCTTTTTTGTTCTGCTTTCCAGGTTATTCTTTTTCTGTTGACACAGTTTGCTATGTGCCACTATCTGGAATATAAATCTCCTCACATCTTAATGGGCTTCATTGTCATTGAATGAGAAGCTGTAGACTTTAGATTTTAATGTGAGCTGATGCTGGGTATTTGTTCTGTTGAAATGTGGAAAAATTAGAAATTAAACATATGTTTCCTTGACTTTAGCTCCTGTTGCACAAATTGAATGGATTATATTAATCATTATAGGCCATGCCAGCAAAATGATTAACTCTGTTTGGACTTTATTCCAAATGATCCTAGATTTAGAGTTGGAAGCAACTTTAGAGATTATTTTATAGACAAATTAACGAAAGTTAATCTATTTGTATTTTCGCTCTTCATTAGAATGTTATTTAGAAATTTTCAATTTAAGTTTTTTCAATTAAAAATATTTCCCCCTTTTCCCAATTTAAATGAAAAAATTAACAAACATTTTTAGAGTCAATAAGTCAGTCATTAAACATTTATGAATCACCTACTATGTGCCAAGCAGTATGTTAAACACTGGAGAAATAAAAAAAGCAAAAGACAGTTTCTGATCTTGAGGAGTTTATAATCTAACAAAGTCTACTTGTGCTAGGCATTATGCTAATCTGGGGGGAAAAGACAAAAAATAAAACAATTTCTTCCCTCAAGGTGTTGTGCAGATAGCATAATTAGAGTTTGAACCAAATGTATAGATTTTAAAATTCCAAGTTCTTATCAGTACATTTTTCTATTCTAAAACTACTTTTCATTAAAATACCACTTTAAAAACCTTTGTATCCTCCACAAAGAAAGTGTCTTCAATCATTTATTTATTGTCTGTTAGGTACTGTGCAAGGGACAGGATACAAACAAAAAAATGCAAGAGTTTCTGATCTTTAAGATCACTGTTAAAGAGACAACATGAACATATTAAGTCTGTACAGCATAAAAACAAAATAAATAATGGCAGCTAGGGAAGGAAGGAACTATCATTTGGAGGGATCAAGAAAGGCTTCATGTTGAAGGCCATCCTTTAAGGAAGTGAGGAATTGTATTGGGCAGAGATGAGGAGAGGAGAGCATTTTAAGCATGGGATTTTCTAAGTTCAGGAATTTTGGTAAGCTTATTTCTAGGACACAAACCCAAATCTTGGCTCAGTCTACCATACTGCCCACTCTCTTCTGCCGTTGCTTGTGTTCAGTTGCAAGGAGAGTTGAAGACAACAATGAAAGTGTATTCAAGGGTTGCAAGTAGTAGCTGTCTTTTAATAACATCAGAACCATTTAGTTTGAAGATTATGACTTAATATTTTTAAAACCAGGACTTTTTTGTTTCTCTTAAAGAATGTTTGGGCCACTGACATTTTGTATTTAGCAGTTTTGGTCTCATTAGAGCTCAGTAGGGAGGGAGAATAGGGTATGCTAAGGTCAAAGAATAAAGATAAGTTAAAGATAAGGAAATCAAAGTGACTAGAGAGGAAAGGAAACCAATAATCCTGAGTAAAATTATTTTCAAAGACACATATATGAGTGTATAAAAAGCAAATTACAGAAAACTGAGTGATTCAGTAATGTGAAGTTTAGTATTATAGTTAATAATTCATAAGTTTATTTTGCTGTGAAGCTACAGCAGCTTGCTTTGGTTACACACTTGTGTATATAGTTAAGGTGACATCATCACCTTCCAAAATGCTTTCAAGTATGACCACTACCTTTGTATATTGGGAAGACTTAGAAGATGTTTTATTTTGATATTATGTGTCAAAGGGATGGGATTTTGGCCTATGACATCCAACCACTAACCCTTCCAAAGCACGACTGTAGTGTTCTCGGGATCAGCCTTTGTTTCAGCAGAGTAATCACCACAAGAATAGCCAGAGATAAAGTCCAAATTCTTTATTATCTCCTTCACAGTTTGTTTCCTTCACTTGGGGCCTGGCTAGCTTTTTGGAAGGCCTTCAGATGGAACTTGGTTTCAGTGGAGAAATGAAAAAGAACCACCAGGAGCCTGATCAAAGTTGGAATGTCTCTCTGAGTCTGAGGGCTTGAGCTCCAACCTCCAGTCCTCTGTCTTCTCCAAGTCTGTCTCTAGGTCTGACACTGAAGTCTTAAATACTTAAATTACAATTAAATCCATTCATCATACTGAATATAAGCCAATCATTATATCACTAAGGAACCATTATTTGGTATAAGATTAGTACAATCATACTGAACTAGAAAACTATTAATCACCATACTACACTAGATAACCATTGTCTTATCAATTCCACTGAGTTAACACCTTGTAAGGATCCTTGTTTCAAGTACATTTCTCCAGAATTATGGCCCATTACACACAACTTGGTTATTGCTGTATTTCACAGCTGTGTAAGTTTCTCTTTCTTGTCTTATTTCCAGATAAAAAAGTATAAACAGCTTTTGCCCCCAATCTATTGATGTTTCTCTTTTACTTTAAAAGAAAGAACAATTGCTTTAAGTATCTTGGAAATACAAGATAATTCAACTGGTGTGGTTTGGCTTTAGATTGTATACAGAAATAATATTTATTGTATTGACTCTACAATTCTACTTTTTCAGGCCTTTCTTGTGCTTGCCAAATCACCTTAAGGGGGAAAACAAAAAAAGAAAAATCCAAATCCAAAACAAAACCCTTTCCTACACTTTTAATACTCTTGACTTTTTAATACTTCTTGACTTCTGACAGCCATGGGTCATGGAGTTCTGAAACATCTTGGATCAATTATTGATGTCTGAATTTTATTTTAGTCAACTTTGCATGTGAATTGGAGACTAATTTTCCTGTCCTCAGGACAGATGTTTTCCTTGGCTGCCAAAGTGGACAATTGCTTTGTTTTTTATTTATTTTTAAATTTTCATTTCATTTTTGGTTAGAAACAAGGTTGCCACAAATAGTTAAGACCAAACTTCGAGGTGCTATGCTGAAGAAGATAAACCCTTGACTCATGTGAGGTTTATTACTGGACTAGAGACTGGCAAAGCATGGCTTGGCATTTCTATGGACAGAGTGCCCACAGCATGCTAAGTATTAGATAAAATATTCTCATGGTTGAATAGCATCAAGAGGACAATTTGGGAATAAAAAAGAATCTATCTGCTTCTCATTTATTATGAGGTAATTCAGGATATTTCTATAGATAAATATAGATCTCTGTAAGTGGCTACATGAACTAGGAATAAAATTTGAAGAGAACAAGTGCTAGTTTCTATTTAGCTTGATTCTATCCTTTACATATTTGGAGATGGCATTTTATGACCCTATACATCAGTGAAAAGGCCATCTATTGCTTCAGCTACAGAGAATGACTTCAGAATACTTACTCTCTCCTCTAATCTATACATCTTCACTATATACATTGAACTAACTCTGCTTTTTATCATTATGTGCCTAATTCTTCTTCTGGAAATCCATCTCTATCTGAGAACACTGTATGTTTATGGAAAACAATTCATAAAGAAAAAAGAAAAACTAAGCCAGGTAGGGATTTAAATTTCTTTGGATCCCATAAGGCTGAAGAACAGGGAATGTTGCATCTCTGGTGACTCTTTCACTTTGGATGTGATAATCTGCAATTCTTGACTTAGGAATTGGATGGCCAAAGTATTAATCCTTCCTAATGACTAAAGCAAACCTGTAATTACGTTTATAGTGATTTACCATTTATGTGAAACTATGATTTCAAAACTACAGAATATATACGTATATGAAGATATATGCATATCACATATAGATACATAGATGTTCATATCATATTCCATTAAGGTAGCAGCCAAAGAATTTTATGTTTCAGATTTTTTAAAAGCCAAAATCTATCAAATGCTGTCACAACACTAACGATATCTAATATTTATATTGTACTTTCAGATTTTGCAAAGTGCTTTATACATCATTTATTTTTTATAACAAGTCTGAAAAGTGCCATTGTTATCTTCATTTTCCAGGTGTGGAAACTGATAATGAGAGAAGTTTAATGACTTCCTCAGCGTCACACAGCTAGTAAAAGTCTGAAGCAGAATTCAAATTCAAGTTTGTCAGACTCCAACTCTTGTGCTCTTTCCACTATACCATCTTGTTGTCTCTGTATATTATTTTAATTACTGAAATTAAGCATACTAAAACAACTCAAATTTTAAAGAATTACTAAACTTTACATTAAAAATTTTGTCCCAATTGGGACACTAATACATTATTGGTGGAACTGTAAATGGATCCAGCCATTCTGGGGAACAATTTGGAACTATGTTCAAAAAGTTATCAAACTGTGCATACTCTTTGACCCAGCAATGTTTTTATTGGGCCTATATCCCAAAGAGATCTTAAAGGAAGGAAAGCAACCCAAATGTGCAACAATGTTCATGGCAGCCCTTTTTGTAGTGGCAAGAAATTGGAAATTGAGTGGATGCCCATCAGTTGGAGAATGGCTGAATAAGTGATGGTATAGGAACATTATAGAATATTATTGTCATAAGAAATGATTAGAAGGATTTTAGAGAGTCCTGGAGAGACTTAAAATATATTGATGCTAAGGGAAATGAGCAGAACCAGAAGATCATTATACATGGCAACATCAATATTATAAACGATCAGTTCTGATGAACGTAATTCTTTCTAATAGTGTGATGATTAATGCAATTTCCAATGATCTTGTGATGAAGAGAGCCATCTAGATGGAGAGAGAGGACTGTGGGAACTGAGGGTGGATCACAATATAACATTCTCACTCTTGATGTTGTTGTTCACTTCTATTTTGTTTTCTTACTCATTTACTTTCTTTTTTTGATATGACTTCTCTTGTTCAGCAAAAGGATTGTATAAATGTTTATACATATTAGATTTAATATATATTTTAACATGTTTAACATATATTGGATTGCTTGCCATCTAGGGGATGGGGGGGAATGAGGAAAAAATCTGAAGTCTATGCAAAGATCAATGTCAAATTATCCATGCATATGTTTTGAAAATAAAAAGCTTTAAAAATTTAAAATAAATAAATAAACAATTTGTTTCAGTCTGACCTATGATTTCATTCATAGAGAATGGTCCCTGTAGGGAACTTCCTCTATCAACTTAAATAGATAACTATCTTGCCATTTATAGTTTCAAAGAGAATGAACAATACATATAAAATTTATATACTCACACATTATCTATCTATCTGTCTGTCTCTCTAACTCTGGACTAATGAATCTTATCTAATAATTTAGTTAGATAAATTTGTGTTTCCCTCAGACACTCTATATAAATTTGAATGCATTTTGCTTATTCATTTTGCTTCTTAAGACTTATAGGAGATTTTTCAGAAACCTTGTCCTAATAGGCTTTTTCACACACACACACACACACACACACACACACACACACACACACACACACACACACCATTATGTTTGTTTTGAGGTTTTAGATTTTTTTAGATAATAGATATCTGTTTAAAAAACTATTTTCAGCTTCTGGGTCAAGAATAGCTTATGTTAAAGGAGGATCTAGTAATTATAAACAACTTTTCACTGAACACTCACTGTACACAGAGCAAAGCATTAAACATTGTGTTAGCATGAATAGTATTTTCTTCTTGGGCTTTTCTGCTCTTCCTGGATAGCATCTGGGGTTCCTTGGTTAGTCATGTAGACTAGGACAGTGATTAGAATAGAAGGTAATGAAGAAGCTCTGATTGACTTTAGAAGGTTAACAAGTAGGCTCCTATTCTCTGAAACATTTTATCTGGGAACAGGAGAATTATTAAGGACAGTTACCTTAAGTTAATGGAATGTCTTAGGTGTTTGCACATACAAACATAGATTCTAGGTTGTGATAATTATTCAAATCCTTGAAGATCAAAATATCTTTAAGGCAGAGTAGAAAGAGCCTTGGCTCTTGTCCTGAAGACCAGAATGATGATTTCATTTTGCCACTTTTATAGTGTGACTCAAGATTTTCCATGTTGAACTTTGGCTTTCTGATCTCTAAACATAATAACGTGAATAAAGAAAGGAATGGATCTGGAGTCAAGACAACAACAAATATGCATTTTTCTAATCGCAAGCGATTCAGAGCATTTCTTTATATGCCTATTGATAGCTTTGATTTCTTTATTTGAAAACTGTCTGTTCATATCCTTTGACCACTGATCAACTAGGGAATGGCAATACAAGCCATTATATTGTGAATTTGGCTCAGTTGTCTATGTATTTGAGAAATGAGGGCTTTATCAGAGTCATTTGTTGTTTCTCAGCTTTCTGCTTTTCTTCTAATCTTGGTTGCATTAATTTTGTTTGCACAAAAAGTTTTTTCTAAGTTTAATATAATAAAAATGATCGATTTATAATTCATACTACTCTATATCTCTTGTTTGGTCACAAATTCTTAAACTCCCTATATGCCCAACCATTAGACTATGCATTCCCCTCCAAATTGCTTATAATATCATTCTTTATGTGTAAATCATGACTTGCTTTTTAGAATCACATTATACTTAACACTATCTCAATCTTTCTTTCAAATTACCCAATTGCTAATGACAGTCTTAGACATATTGTGTTATGGGCCAGAACTCTGAAACAAGGATTTTTACAAGGTGCTAAGTCAGTGGAATTGATAGACAATGGTTGTCTAGTTTAGCATAGTGCTTAATAGTTCTCTAAGTTCAGTATGATTGATTTAATCTTACAACAAATAATGGTTTCCTAGTGATATAATGATTGGTTTATACTCAGTGTAGAGCATATAAATAAGCTGGGAGATCAAGCTCTTGGAGGAAAGAGAGAGAGATTCAATTCCATCTTCATCAACCTCATGGTAGCTGGCTTGGCCTCCAGCATTTCCTCCACTGAGAGACCAAGTTCCCCTCCAAAAACTAGCTGAGCCCCAAGTGAAGGAGATAGGATTTTGAAGGAGATAATAAAGAATTTGGACGTTAATACCTGGCTATTCTTGTGGTGATTACTCAACTGAAACAAAGGCTGCTCCAAGACCTGCAGAAAACCAAAAAGAATATTACAATATTGTTTATGTTTCCATGTATAAAATACAATTTTTTGTCCTTACTGAGTCCTTGAAATTAATATTTGATGTTTATTCTATATTTTTCTTGGATCTTTTATATCAAATTTTCTATTAAATTCAGGTGTTTTGTTTTTTTTTTTTTTTTGCAACAAAATCTGGAAAATCTGAAAATTCATTCTTTGTTTTTGGTTCAAGATTATACTTAACTTTCAGCTGCAACCCTAGTTCTCTTGCTCTTCAATATATCATGTTCCAAGACTTTTGGTATTTTAATGCAGTTGCTGCTACGTCTTGTGTAATTTTAATTGATTCCATCATATTGAATTTTTTTTCTTATCTTATAATATTTTCTCCTTGTTCTAGGGGTTTTAGAATTTGGCTATGATGATCTTGTAGGCTTTCCTTATAGAATCTCTGTCAAGTGGTGATATATATATATATATATATATATATATATATATATATATATATATATATTTCTACTTTCTCCTCTTGTTCTAACACTTCAGGACAATTTAAAAATTATTTCTTGTGTTATTATAGTGATTCTTTTTTTTTTTTTTTTTTTTGCTTGTAGCTTTCAGGTAGTCTATTTTTTTTTTGTTTTTGCTTCTTTTTATATTTATATGTATATTATATATATGTATATTTATATTTATATTTAAATATTTATATCTGTTGTTTTTCTTATGAGATGTCACATTTTCTTTCATTTTTCATTCTTTATAATCGTTTGATTATTTCTTGATGATTTTATTATTTTGCTGGCTTCCTCTTGCCCAATTCTAGTTTTCAAGAAGTAATTTTCTTCCTTAAGATTTTGGATTTCTGGTTGGTTGACTTTCATAACATTCTTGTTTTTCTTGAATTATTATTATTATTGTTATTGTTATAGCTTTTTCTTAATCTCCCTCATTGGATTTTCAAAGTCTTTTTTGGAGTTCTTTTATGAATTGTTTTTGGGAGGTAAACATTTATCATTACTCCTTAGGGTAGGAGAGGCTTATTTATTTATTTTTTTTGCTTCAGTATCCTCCTCTGAAGATAAAATTTGATATTCCCTATTCCCATAGTTACTTTCTATAGTTGGATTCTTTCTCCTTTGCCTGTTCATTTATTGTTATCATCATCATCATCATTGTTTATTATTATTATTATTATTATTATTATTATTATTATTATTATTATTATGGTAGCAGAGTTTTGGTGCAATAACATCTAGACCTGGGCTATGGGAGAATGGTACCTCTGGCCCTGGTTCTTCTTTACTTGTTCCCACTGGCCTGAAACCTAAAATCAAGAATTCCACCCTCCTATAACTGCCCACAGTCAGCAAATTTCCTGCTCCACTGCTTCTGCACTCACTTGGCATGTACTAGTTCCTTCTTAATTAGGGCCTTTTCTAAGTAGCACAGGTAAGCCTTGTAGTCCTTATTAGCAAAGATTCCCTCAATCTTCTCTGACTCATACTCCCAACTCTCCACATTATCTGGGTGGTGAAAATTCCAGGGACTGCTGAGGAGGCAACCTCCCAATCCAGCTAGCCCTCAGGGCTCACTGCTTGTTTTTCTGGAGAACTAGACTAGAAGTGTTGACACTTTACAGGGGCCAAACCTCAATCTTGCTCTCTTTCTTTGGATCTTCTCTGACAATCCCAGAAGGACCACTATGCTACCCCACTCTTTTTTTTGTTATTACCACTCTACATTCACCCTATAGTACTATTTTTTTTGGTAGGGGAAATCTGGAGAGCTTGGAATTTTCTGATTTACTCCACCATTTTCCTTGAATCCTCTCTGATTTTCAATATCACATGAAAAATAAATCAGAGAGATGCTCACCAAATATATTTGCCAGTACCATGAAGTATAAATATTGCTGAACTTAAATGGGAGAAGTTCATTATAGATTATGAAGTTCTCCAGATTTTTGTGTTGAAGGATGACATTGTACTGATTTTATCAAGTCCAACTATGCTATAGAACTTTCTAAACAAAATCTGAACCCATTCAAAAATTTTTAAGCATTAAAAACTCACACAGTAAAAGTGAAATAGATGATACTTATTGTTGTTCAAACTTTGATATAGAACTAGATGGCTAGCTTAAAAAGCTGGTGTATTAATTACGTCTCTTGGATAAATATTTCAAATAAGCAAAAATACAGGAATTGGATGAGAAGATGGACAGTACTTTCAACAATCCTAAATTATTCCTTGAAATTTTTTTAAAAATCAGTATTTTTTTTGATATAATGTCATCCATGAAGGTGCAATTCATAATTTGGACAAGAGGAATATTTTTATCCACTTAGATTTTTTTTCCTGTGTTGTTTGTTAAGCCAAAATCTGGGTGATTATGAATCTTATTTAGGAAGCTATGTGATGTTCTAAAACTTGATACAATTAATAGAAATTCATTTAAAAATGAGAGTATTTAAAAAATTTATCAAACTGTGCATACCCTTTGATCCAGCAGTGTTTCTACTGGGATTATATCCTAAAGAGATCCTAAAGGAGGGAAAGGGACCCATATATGCAAAAATGTTTGTGGCAGCCCTCTTTGTAGTGGCAAGAAACTGGAAATTAAGTGGATGTCCATCAATTGAAGAATGGATGAATAAATTATGGTATATGAATGTTATGCAATACTATTGTTCTGTAAGAAACGATCAGCTGGATGATTTTAGAGAGGCTTGGAGAGACCTATATGAACTGATTCTAGGTTAAAAGAGCAGAAACCAAAAATTATTATACATGGCAACAAGACTATACAACGATCAATTCTGATGGAAGTGGCTCTCTTCAATATTGAAATGATTCAAACCATTTCCACTTGTGGAGTGATGAGGAAAGCCATCTACACCCAGATAGAGAACTGTGAGAACAGTGTGGAACACAACATAGCATTCTCATTCTCTCTGTTATTATTTGCTTGCATTGTGTTTTCTTTCTCAGTTTTTTCTTTCTTCTTGATCTGATTTTTCTTGCACAACAAGATAATTGTATAAATACGTGTATACATATTGAATCTAACATGTATTTTAGCATATCTAAAATGTATTGTACTCCTACCAGTAGGAGAAGGGATGGGGAGAAGGAGGGAAAATTTTGCAATAAAAAGTTATGCAAGGGTCAATGTTGGAAAAAATTACCCATGCATATGCTTTGTAAATAAAAAGCTTGAATTTTTAAAAAAGTAAAAATAAGAGCATTTGGCAGACCTCATCAACTCCAGAGAATATCTCTTCTATACATACTCTTCATTAGAAATCAATCCTCCATGTCAAGAGAAGAGATCCTTGACAAACATATAGCTCTTCACATGCCTTGTTATTGAAAAGTTATATCTTTCAAGGAATGTTGTATGATTTTAACCTATGCACAGGACACATCTTGTTGGATAAAAGCCTAAGGTATCACTCTAGACTTTTGGATCAATCTTTTTTTAATTGTCAAAAAACAACAGATCATACAATTTAGGGATTCTCTTTACAAATAAGGCAGTTTTAGTTAAAGGAAAGGTTAGATTATAGGTAGTCCTTGGAAAAGTGAAGTTGTCAGTTTACCATACATCCAAAAGTATCCTTTCATGAATCCAGAAATATCATTATATATACAATTGGACATTTCATGGGAGAAATGTGTGGCACATTCTAAGAAAAAAACACTGTGTGAAAATAAATAAAGGTTATGTGCCCACAACTGTTGTGGCAGATAAAGAGGAAGAGAAATTCCCTAAAGAATTGTGTTAGAGAACACACTTTAAGATATTTTGTATTCTGTTGTCTGACCCTCCAATCATT
This sequence comes from Sminthopsis crassicaudata, assembly GCF_048593235.1. NCBI lineage: Eukaryota > Metazoa > Chordata > Mammalia > Dasyuromorphia > Dasyuridae > Sminthopsis > Sminthopsis crassicaudata. The sequence goes on from NC_133622.1 coordinate 122,913,438, forward strand.
TCATATTGCACTGATGATGCATTGGAATAAGGCTTTGGGGAGTTAGTAATAAAAATAAAAATTAAAACAGAAAGACCTGTGTGAGACTTCATTAGAGACTTTCTTTCATCAACATGTCATTAGCTCTTCTTTAATCAGTTCAGAATTCATCTAGATTTATTAACATGTATTGTTTCATCTTGTCTTCAAGGGTAGTATTTAGAGATATTGCTAAGTACTTCACTGAAATCTAGGATTGTCATTATTTTTAAAAATCTGCAAACTTCCTTCAATTTATCTGTCTTAATGATTCTATGAAAAAATGAAATGAAGTTGGTAGGGATATGTCCACACTTTGTATTCTTAGATACTCACAATACACTCACAGAAGTTTGGAGTTAGCTGTCATATACAGGGATAACTGATTATCTTTAAAAGTTTCAACTATGTTCTCTTAAATGTATTACTCTTCACTGACCTACATTGAAGTTATCTGTCACTGTATGTCCATTCTTGTTGAGTCAAGCATTCTTCCCTCCTTGTCTCCTTCGTTTCCTTGTCTCCTTGCCTTTATTTCCTCCGTCTTCCTCTCTCCATCCCTTCCTCTGCTCCTCCCTTCTTGCCTGCATCCCTTCCCTTCCTTTCTCTTTTCCCTTCCTCCCTCCCTTCTTTCCTTCCTTCCTTCCTTCCTTCCTTCCTTCCTTCCTTCCTTCCTTCCTTCCTTCCTTCCTTCCTTCCTTCCTTCCTTCCTTCCTTCCTTCCTTCCTTCCTTCCTTCCTTCCATGCTTGCTTCTAAAATATAGAAAAAATATTTTAAAAGATAGTATATGAATAACTTTAAAAGTTAAATAATCTTAGAAATTATAGGAACCTTTGGAATTTATTAATTGATGCGGATGGGGGAGGGGAGAAGGTGAAATGATCAGATCGATATTTTAGAAACATCTTTTTAATATCTGTGTGGAGAATGGATTTGAATGAGGAGAAGCTCAAGACAGGAAAACTAATACTATATATCTGGGAGATGTGGGAAATATAGTATTTACAATTATTCTCACGTGAAGTTTGGCATCAAGTCCTTGGTCAGAAACTAATCTTCTTCTTATAACCTAGGACAAATTATTCTGTGATTTTATCATTTAATTTGGTATCTCTAACATAACTCTTTTTTGATGTACAGATTATTATAAGTTCTATATAAAGAATTGTTAAATGGAAGATTAGTTTGGATAAAGTCTAATATCCCCATCAACTCTCATAAAGTAGACTTTAAAAAAATTCCAAGCAAGATTTTTGTTTCTCCAAATTCATTCCCTTCTTCCTCCCCCATATATATCTCTTGGGATTACAGACTTGGAAAATACTAGACAAAGGGAAAATCTTAAAGGTATTATGGCCCATATCCTCTCAACTCAATGATGAAGGAGTATGAAATTTTATAAATTTAATTTGATTATGTGATTTGCCTAAAGTCACAGCAGAACTGACAAACAAAGCTTCTTATGCTCCAATATCCTGTCCTCTTTCCATTGCAGTTCATTGTTCTTTTTTTCCCCTTTTCATTTCCTCTTTAAAGTTAACTTCCTTGAAGTAATAAATTAATTATTTAATCAACTCAAAATTTTAGAACAGCTACTAATAACAAGTTATATCATATGGCATTGTTGGATGGTTGAATGAATGACTTCCCAAATTGTAAGCAAGATCAAAAATATGAGGATGGATGTGACAGTGGAAACTTGATGAGCTCAGCTTGTTTGCAAGAATTGTGTCATCATATGGTACAGGGATAAGGGAAAAAAGATGTCTACAAAGAAGGTGATTTTTCTGTTTGTTTGTTTTTTTTTTCCTATTGGTACATGAGCATAGAGCCCCAGGGTACTTGCAGGCTGAGTCATATTCTGGCAAGACTCTTATGATGAAGATAATTAATTTTTCTTTATATGACCTTATTGTAAGAGCAACTATTTCTCTTTGAGGAAAAATTTCTCTGGGATTGAATACACTTATATTGTTAATTGTCAAAATAAAGCCAGATCCTGGTGCATTGGTCTATAGAGTTAGATAAGGCTACAGGATGAGACACTGGAAATGGACTATTTTATGTAACTTTCACTGCTGTATCATATTCTTTATGACTCATGCCATAGCTATCTGTAAATATTACATAGAATGCTTGATAGAGGATGTAAGTGCTGGATGTTTTTTATTTTCTCCTCTTGTCAAATCTAGGCAAACAGGTTCCCACCCCTTCTCTCCCCACATCTGCAAATTTGCTACCTCCAAATATGTTCTGTGCTTACAGCATTTTCTTCCCAAAATTGTCTCACTTCATCTGTACTATGAAACTAGTTCTATGCTGTACTGACAAAAGACAGAAAGGCAAAATTTGGAAGTGGGGTTTTGATTTTTGTCCTAGGAATTCTGAAAAATAAATTAAAAAAACCAACCAACATGGAAGCAGTAACAATAAAATTTTTTTTTATTACTTTGAGTTTATAAGGACCAGGATTAGGGGGTGATCCAAACACCTGGTGTTGAGCTATTCCATTTCCATTATGTGTGGGTTGTTGTGGTTGGATAGGTATGTGTGTGTGTGTGTGGGTGTGTATGAGTTTTTAGAAGAAAAGAAAAATTGAGAACTATTTTTTTGGGAAGAGGATTAATATTGCCACTTAGTTTCTTCCTTGGAAGAGAAATGCAAACTATCTTGTCTCTCTCAAGCAAACTCATATTCCTGGTTTCAGAAACTGACACAGGATCATAAATTTAAGTAGCCTTTGAGAAAAGTATTAATATAGTGAATAGACTCATCATGCTGCCTGCAAAAATCATTAGATGAAAAATTTCTATATGAAGGTCATGCTGGTTACAAGATTTTCTGGGAGGTCTTGGTCATTTTTCATGAGAGGAAAGAACTAGACCTTGAGTTCATTTCTTGGTTGATAACATCCCTTCTTTCTTCTTCCTTACCCATAGAATAGTTCCAAGTTGTGCATATCCCACAGTGCTCCATGCAAGACCCAGATTCTGCTTTTTGGCTCTTCGACATGTTATTTCATGCCTGGCCCAATGAGTAAGCTCTGGCATAGGGATCTGACCCATTAATCAGGAAGTCTGAATGAGATTAGAAGAAAGTCATAGGGTACTTTGGGAGAAAAATACTCTTGTTTCTAAGACTCCTTAGAGTTGGTACTTATTTTTTTTTCTTCAAAGACTCTGATAATTGTATACAGTAACAGCAATATTATTCTAAGGACAACTTTGAGTGAATAAGTTATTTTGATTTTTATAAATATGCAAATTAGCATCCAGAGAAAGAACTGACACTAATGCATATGTGTATGTGTAGAAAATATGTGTATGTGTATGTGTATAAAATAGCTATTTTTGTCTAATGGTGGTCATCTCTAGGGTGAGAGTGGAAGGGTAAAAAAGAATTTTACATAACAAAGAATAAGGAATAGCAAGTTATACATAGTAGATTTGAAGTTTCATGTGCAATCACCTTTTTAAAAATTATACTATACTATGAAATGCTTATTTTTTCCATAAATTAAAAATAAAATTTAAACAACCTCATGATCATAGTCCCTTTTATTATTAAAAGTTTTTTAGAGTTCATCTCCATTTTGTACAGAATCACATTTGAATGACTAGGAGGAACAATAGAAATCATCTAGTTCAATCCTCTTCTTTTGTTTTTATAATATTTTAAAAGCTTTAATTTTAGTGGGTATTTTTCTCCTTCATCTATCTAACAAACTAATTTTATAAGGTATGTTTTTAAAATGAGAAAGAGAGAGAGAGAGAGAGAGAGAGAGAGAGAGAGAGAGAGAGAGAGAGAGAGAGAAAGAGAATGTGTGTTCCACTCTTGTAGTTCTCCCAGTTTGTAGACAAAAGTAGGAGATGCATTTTCTCATCTCTCCTCTAAGTCCAAAATTGATCATTATGATTACATGACATTTAGTTTAATTTTCCTGTTTATTCTTTCTTTTTACATATTTGAACTAAATCAGCCTTTTTTCTTTGCAGATGAGGAAACTGAGATCCAAAAAGGGAGAGTAAAATGGTGTTGGATAGGTTGAATGTTTTCCAAGCTAGTTTGAGCTGATTGAAATGGTTCCCCTTAGTTGATAAATTTTCAATGTAAGCATTTCTACCTTACCAACACTACAAATTAGACTTGTTCTACTGTTTTTTCCTGACTTTTGGACTTTAGAATTTGAAAAAGAAAATGTTAAAAATGAAGAATAAATGTAAAAGTATGCTATGGTTCATGCCCTTCCTTCCCTACTGAGATATGGTTGTTAAACATTTACCAGCATACCCTTACCTCTAAGTTTCTTGCTTTGATCAATACATACACAAAATCCACTTTCTTCTTAATTCTAGATGTAGTTTTACGAATGTTTTTTAAGTGACCACATTACATTCATGACACACATTGAGGTGTAATGTTCTCTTCTCTAAAATATAAAGTTCTCTGAGAGCAGGTTTCTTGGAGAGCTTCTGGAGGCAGCCTTAGTTTCAGTTCAGTTAAATAATCCCAAATGCAACCAGGAGTTAAAGTCCAGATTCTTTATTTTCCAAAATGTTGTCTCTTTTTCTGGTCCCGGTTAGCTTTAGTAGAGGCCTATCTCTCTCCTTGGTTCTAAGAGCTCCCTCTGAATGTCTCTGAATCCAAAGGTTTGTCCTTCAGCCTCCAGCCAGCTTCAGCCTCTCATCCTCCCAATGTCTCCAGCCAGCACAAAGGTGGAAATTGGAATGACTCTTGACTCCTCCTCCCAGAGAGTGGGCTTGTGGGTTTCTGTGGGCTTGCCCCTGAGAGCTTCTTGCTTACATTTCTGCCTGACTTGTGAATCTCCTCAACTTGTGAATCTCCTCATTATATATGCTCTCTAAAGGTATGAACTCCTTTAAAGGTGTGAACTAAGTAAATGAACACCTTGTTTCAAGTTCTGGCCCATAACATTTCCCGCTTTCTTTTGATTATAGGTATACATAAATCCATCAATACAGGAGATATTATACATAATTACATAAATTACATAAGCACATAGCAATATAACACAGGCAAGGGATGTAATAAATAACATGAATCAACATGAGGAAGTATACATGTTCATAAGTCCTAAAAATAGTCCAAAAGAAATCCATTGTCAATTAGTTCATGTGCCAGGAATCCAATAATTCCTGCAAGCTTTGAAGTCCTGAAATAGTTAGGAATCCTCAATGATTTTTGATGGTTTTCAAGTCCTGCAAGAGTTTTTATCAACAATTTTTCATCTCAAGGAATCCAATGATTCCTTCTGGTGTTCAAGTCCTGAACCAGTCTCATTATCAGCCACGCTCTTTCAGTGTCAGATGTTTTTTAGATCTTCTCCTCTGTTTTGAGATTTTTTTCTCCTTTTCTGTCTCTCTCCAGGTGCTTGTTGCCACCCATATGATTTCTTCTCCATCTGTTTCCTTCTCTGTCTGTAAAAATGCAAGCAAATCCTTTCTCCCAGACAGTTAACCTATCTAGTCTCTTCTATTTACCACTTTCTAAATCTTTCCTCATCATCTGGCAATTGCATTGGAGATGTTTGCACTGGACACTGCCCTGTTGGTTTAAAAGGCCCGTATTCCCCCCAGTTTTAATCCCTTTCTGCTATCGGCTTTTCTCTTGGTTAATCATGTAATCCCTTTCTGCCATGTGATTGCTTTTTGGCTGATAAATCACATCAGAGTCCTGACCTTCCAAATACTCTCTGGGTGTAAACTCAGCTGCCATTATGCCCCTCCTATTTTTTTGTAGGATATGTTGGGGCTGAGCACTGCCTCTCATTTCCTTGGGTCAATCTACATTCTGAGGCCCAGTGGAAGCCCTTGTGCCATTTTGGACATAGGGTTTTGGGTTTTATCTCACCCTGTCTTCTCACTCTATCTCCATATCTACACTGAGCTCTTAGATGTCCAACTTTTCCACATTGAAAACATTGACGATTTTCTCTAGAATTCCCTTGCCGAGAGACCCTGTCTTCCATGTTCATCATAATCTGGGTATAATAAGCATTTGTGCCCACTGTAGCACAAAGTCTTAAGATCTCCTCTAAAAAGCATCTTTGTATTCTTTTGCAAACCTCAATGGCATTTTCATTAGCCAGATGTCTGGTCATTATTTCTGTAGCTGCATTCTCTCCAATAATTCTTGTGACAGCTGTCTGCAAATGTCCCGCAAAATCTGCAAAAAGTTCATTGGGACCTTGCTCTATTTTTGTGAAGGCTTTCCCTCAATCTTTTAGTCCGGGGAGGGAACTCCAAGCTTTTATTGCAGCCTTAGAAATTTGCTCATACACTGTTATGGGATAATCAATCTGTTCTGAATTCTCTGCATATTGACCTTCACCTGCTAGTTGGTCAAAAGTGACTTGTACATTAATTCCTGTTTACCTATTGCATCTGGCTTGAATACTACATAATTCATGATACTCTGAAAGCCACAACAAGTTTTGTCCATGTTCTAAACATGTCCTTGATATGGATTTCCCATCACTGAAGGTTAAGATTTCATAAGCTAAATTATCTAGTAACATCTTAACTTAAGATGATGTAGCCCCATAAAGAGTGCAACCTTTTTTAAAATCCTTAATTTTTTCCAGATCAAAAGGAGTGTATCTTCTTTTTTGATCTGAAGAGTCAAGCTCTTCAATCACAGGGTAAGCATTTATAAAATTAGATGCATCCTGTCCTTCATTTATATAACTTATATAACTTATATAATTTCCTAAAGCCAGTTATATTAAATTGTATGTATTATATGTGTCTTTGGAAATTGAGTCAGGTCCATTTTTATTATAGTATTGACAAAGTTGTTGTCCTACTAATTTCCATTCCTCTAGAGACAATTCTTTTTCCATAGAGAACCAAGGAGATGTGTACTGTACAGTTTCTAAAAGTTCAGTGATCTGCTCCCAAATTATAATCAAACCTTGGCTTTTCATAACCCTGACAATGCTCTCTACACATATTCCTTGAAGAGAAACAGAAGGCTGTTTTCTAAACATCTGTCCCATTTCAGATGAAATTCTACTTTAGCTCTTTAACAAACTTTCCTTGTTGTATTCACCCTAATTTCTGGGTCACAGATGAAGGTTCTTGGTCCAATGTTCAGGCGCCAAAATGTAATGTTCTCTTCTCTAAAATATAAAGTTCTCTGAGAGCAGGTTTCTTGGAGAGCTTCTGGAGGCAGCCTTAGTTTCAGTTCAGTTAAATAATCCCAAATGCAGCTAGGAGTTAAAGTCCAGATTCTTTATTTTCTCCTTCAAGTCTTTTATTTTTTGGTCCCGGTTAGCTTTAGTAGAGGCCTATCTCTCTCCTTGGTTCCAAGAGCTCCCTCCGAATGTCTCTGAATCCAAAGATTTGTCCTTCAGCCTCCAGCCAGTTTCAGCCTCTCATCCTCCCAATGTCTCCAGCCAGCACAAATGTGGAAGTTGGAATGACTCTTGACTCCTCCTCCCAGAGAGTGGGCTTGTGGGTTTCTGTGGACTTGTCCCTGAGAGCGTCTTACTTACATTTCTGCCCAACTTGTGAATCTCCTTGTTATATATGCTCTCTAAAGGTGTGAACTAAGTACATTAGCACCTTGCTTCAAGTTCTGGCCCATAACATTGAGGTTTCAGTCAAATAAATCCTTTGGATTAATTTTTTAAAAAAATAATGAACAATTGTCTAGCCATGGTTCTCTATTTTTGTATTTTTTCTGCATTTGATTTTTTAAAAACTAAATGTAGGGAATTATATGTATCCCTATTGAATTTTTTTTTGTTATATTTGGCCATTTATTTCTTCCATGTCATGTCTACTAACTATGGGTATCTCCAAGAATTTCTTTCTTCTTCCCCTTCTTCTTCCTCCTCCTCCTCCTCTTCCTCCTCTTTCTCCTCCTTCATATTTTTCTTTTCCTTTTTTTTCCCATAAATTTTATGATTTAACCCTTTCGGTTCCTTTGCTGTTCTTCACTTACAATCCCATCTTCCTTCACTATGGCTGTGATCTGTCTCTCCCCAAGCCTGAAACCTTCTCCCTCTTCTTTATCTTTTAGTCTCCTTGGCTTCCTTCAAGACAGCTCAAATATCATCCTTCATTCTTTGATTACTTTATATTTATATTATATACACCTTGTTTGTAATCTCATTATTTACATGCTTGTTCCCTTCCCCCATTAAATGTGAGATCCTTTAGGACAGACATAGTGTTTTGGCTTTCCTTTAAAGAAGTCTTAAATGTTTTTTTGATGGAATGATTGTTCCTGTCAGTCATCTTGATTCTATTATACTATGAATCATTTACTAATTTGATAATCATGTTTCCAAGATTTCACCCCAGTTAAGTGATAAAAATTTGAACAAAAAAGAGTAAAGAATAGAAGTAATCATCTGATATTGCTGGCTCTCACAATTCTTCAGAGATCATTGAGAACAGTACATTGATGTCATCCATGAATTCTTTCAGTGTGTAATGGGGACTCCCTCTGGACATTTTTGGCAACTAATGTACTTGGAGTTGAAGGATTTGGAGTCTGGGGATTAACAATTCCTTGTTCCTTGTGGTAGTAGTGGGGGAGGAGATCCATAAAAGTGGTTTGTGCACTAAGCCAGGAAGACCAGCCCACTCATTCTACTTTAAAAGGGATAACTCTGTCCTCTACAACTCTCTTTCTTTCAATATGTTAAAAATGTGAGGTGCTTTTTTTTTTTATTTCCCGTGGTGTATGTGGTCCTCTATTGCTTTCTATTTTTATTAAATACACCTTGTTTGTAACCTCATTATTTACATGTTTGTTCCCCACACATTGTGAGATCCTCTAGGGCAGAGACAGTGTGTGTGTGTGTGTGTGTGTGTGTGTGTGTGTGTGTGTGTGTGTAAAAAAAAGAGAGCAAGAGAGAGAGAGAGAGAGAGAGAGAGAGAGAGAGAGAGAGAGAGAGAGAGAGAGAGAGAGAATAGCAATGACTCTCTATTCTTGGAGACCTATGGCAATTGTTATATATGGCAGCTAAATGATATACTCATTTGTTGATACTAAGTGAGAATTTCAAGGTCCTGGACTCTTCATCTGCTTTGTGGTTAGGTGACCACACAAAAATGCTGAGATCAAGTTTCCAATCTTAGAAGTTTAAGAGTTTGAGAATTCTTGGGTTCCTCCGGCAAAGCTAATTAGTAGTAGGAGGAGGTTCTCTCTCCCCTCCTCCCCCCATCTATTATCTTCTCAGAGAAGACCTAAATCAACAGATTTCAGAAGGAAGAATGAAGAAGACAAGCCCTGACCTGGCTTGCTGCAAGACATGGAACTTGAGGAAATTGTTCAGAAAGTGCAAACCAGGGTGAAGTTCTATAAAGTGTTGTGATGTTTTTAAGTACTGATGCATATAAAAGATTGATTACTGTATCATGTTTTAATTTTTTCCAATAAAACTTATGAGTCTTTTATTTTAATCAATTTTGCATTTGGGAGAAATAACCGTATCCTTTTAAGTAGATCCAAAACATGAATCAAACCTAAGTTTTAATTGACTTTCCCTAAATCTCTGGGGTGGGGATCATAAAGATGTGAGAAAGAACCTGATTCCTCTTTTTAGGAATCAGATTTCCCAAGGCTGAACTTGGTGCTTGCATGAGTTCAGAATTTAGGCACCCTCAGTTGCAGAAAATTTCCCAACTTTGGTGAGCCATGCCATCAGCATTTCTGTTGTTTCCAATGTTATTTGCTGAGACCCAAGAGACTAGTTGTACTCATCACCTCCTTGCCTATTTTGAGTCTTAATTTGCTCTTCATAATGTCTTTATGCTTTCTAGTCTCAAGCTCATTATTCTCCTTGATAGAGAAGAAAAAGAAAAATTGGATTTAAGCAGCATGCTTCTTTCTGCTGATTTTTACCTCAAATAATAGCCTCAAATAACAGGCATTGCCCTTGTTTTTGTACAAAACTTTTTATTGTCTTTCGCATTGTGTAAGTCTTAACTAATTCTGTTATTTGGTCTTCTTGTTGTTTCATAGGATTTAATAGTGAATCAGGGATTTGAATAAAGATTTCATAACCTTAAAAATAATGTTCTTTTGGAGCATCTAGGTTTCACAGTAGATAGAGTTAAAAGAAAATAATATTTCTCTTATATTAATAACACATTAATATCAGGGGATCAGACAAAGGTTTTTAAATCTTATTTTTTTTCTCATTCCTTAATAGGTTAAATCAGCTTCTGAAGCACAGGAATGATGATTGTATTTAACTTTCTCCTCAGTCTTCTTAGAAACCTCACTCAACTGGGGAAGTTTAGTTCTGATTAAAAAGTAGTCAGAATCTAAGCAAATTCTGGTCCACTGTGTTCTATTCTGATAAACTTGGATGGAGGAGTAAATTCCTTTGCCTAGATTAGAACTTCTTAAATTTTTTCCATTAGCAATCCCTTTTTGCCCAAGAAAGTTTATGGGTATATAAGTACATAAAATAGTTATTCAAATCATTTACTTGTAATAAATCATACTTTTGTGATCACTCTATTCAGTTAGGAGAGCCTATATAGGGTCATAATCTACAGTTTAAGAAGCTTGGATCTAGATTGCCTGAGGCTGGGTATGGTCTAGGTAAAGAGGAGGAGTAAGAGTGATCTAATCAAAATAATGTTCCCCATCCCCTCTTTAGAATAGGACTATTTCTCATAATACATTTTTTGGTTTATGAAAGTCAAATGATCATCCTTTTACTAATTATTCACTAGTCAAAATTTATATAATGATTAATTACCCAAAAACCTTGTCTCTTGAACTTCTTATATGTCTTAGAGTGCTGGGCCTGTAATCAATAATATGAGTCTTTATTAGTTCAAATCCAACTTCAAGACTAGCTCCTGGGCAAGTCACTTAATCCTGTTTGCTTCAGTTTCCTCATCTGTAAAAGGAACTGAAGAAGGAAATGGCAAATCCAAGAAAGCTCCAAATGGAGTCACAAAGAATTGGACATGACTGAAACAACAAAAAGTTCTTTTTGATATAATACACTATCTCTCTGACATTTTGTTTTTGATGTGTTTTCTTGTATTCTTCATTTTTATCATTCTAATATGACTAATAAAAATCCAAACTAATAAGAGAGCATGCTATTTAGTCCAATTTTAGTTTCTAGATGTTACTCTATTTTTAAAAATCAAATTCATTGGATTGACAGAATTTTCATTTTGAAGATTCATGTTTACTGGTCTTTTAAAAAATAATATATATGATTAACAAAATTATATAAGAACATATAGAAAGAAATTCCATTTAAAATAACCATAAAAATGTATGAAATTCTTAGGATTCTTCCTACCAATATATGTAGAAATTATCTAAACACAGGTACAAAACACTTCATAAAAATAAAAATAGAACTGAATAAGTGACTTCCCTTCCTGCAGAGAGCTGCGTCAAGCCAGCTGTAGTGCAGAGTCTTCTCTTTTTTAACTCTTGTCCTTCTCCAATCCAATCTGCTCTCTGGGCCCAATGTTGTCTCTTTTATCCTCCCAGAGAATGGGCGTGGGATAATGCAAGGGCTTCTGGGAAGAACCACTTCAGCCAATGAGCTTGCTCCTTCTATCAAGTTAACCTGAGTTCTCACCTTGTAATTGTCCAGACAACCTGAATTCTCACCTTGTCACTGTCCAGACAACCTGAGTTCTCACCTAGTAATCCTAACATCTCCCCCTTTCTTTTGATTTAGAACATAGGACAGTCATGACCTTGAAACATAAATCCATCAATATGGGAAGTATTACACATAATTATATAAATTACATAAGCACATAGTAACATAGTAACATAACACATGCTAGAAGTATATAACAAATAACATAATCAAATAATCATAAATTGAAAATGTATAAATGTCCATAAGTCCATTGTCCATTAGTCTCATCTTGTGTGAGGAAGTCCAATGATTCCTGCTGGTTTTAAAGTTCTTTAACAGTCTTTTTATTAGCCATGTTCTTTCGGTGTAAGATGTTTCTTAGATCTTCTCCTTTATTTTGAGGTCTTTCTCTTTTTCTATCTCTCTCCAGGTGCTTGTTGCCACCCATCTATTTCCTTCTTCATCTGTTTTCTTCTGTCTGTTAAAATACAAGCAAACCCTCTCTCCCAGGCAGTTAACCTATCTAATTTTCTTCTATTTACCACTTTCTAAATCTCTTCTCATCATCTGGCAATTACATTGGAGTTGTTTGCACTGGACACAGCCCCGTTGGTTTAAAAGGCCTGTATTCTCCTCAAGTGTAATCCATTTTTGCAATCTGATTGCCTTTTGGCTCACTTATCAGGTAATCCCTTTCTGCCATGTCATTGCTTTTCTGCTGGTTGATCACATCAGAGTCCTGACCTTCTAAAGGCTCTTTGGGTATAACATCAGCTGCCATCATGCCCCAAGTCTTTTTTGCCTGGGGCCGTGGACCTGGGCCCCTCATCCCATTTCCCTGAATTATTCTACACTCTGATGCCCAATGGAGTCCTCTGTTGCATTTTGGACATGGGGTTTTAGGTCTTCATTCACCCTGTCTTCTTACTGTATCTCCATACCTACACTGAGCTCTTAGATATCCAATTTTTCCACATTGAAAACATCGCCGAGTTTCTCTAGAAGTCCCTTGCCAGGACGGACCCTGTCTCTCCACGTTCATCATTGTCCAGGTATAAAAAGCATTTGTTGCCACTGTAGCACAGCGTCTTATGATCTCCTCTAAAGGAGCATCTTTGTCTAATCCCCATATAATTCTTTTGCAAATCTCATTGGCATTTTCCTTAGCCAGATGTCTGGTCATTATTTCTGTAGCTGAATTTTCTCCAATAGTTCTTTTGACAGCAGTTTGCAAACGTCCCACAAAATCTGCAAAAGGTTCATTGGGACCTTGCTATATTTTAGTGAAAGCCTCTCCGCGATCTTTCTGTCCAGGGAGGACACCCCAAGCTTTTATTGCAGCCTTAGCAATTTGTTCATATATTGTCATGGTATAATTAATCTGTTCTGAATTCTCTCCATACTGACCTTCACCAGCTAAGTGCTCAAAAGTGAATTGTGTGTTAACTCCTATTTCCAAATTGCATCTGACTTGAATTTTACATAATTCATGAAATTCCGCAAGCCATAGCAAATTTTCTCCAGGTTCCAGACATGTCCTAGCTATGGATTTCCAATCATTTGGGGTTAGGACTTCATAAGACAAACCATCTAGTAACATTTTAACATAAGCTGATGTAGCCCCATAAAGGGTACAACCTTTTTTCAAATCTTTAATTTTATTCAAATCTAAAGGTGCATATCTTCTCCTTTTTTGACCTACAGAGTCAATCTCTTCAATCACAGGATATGCATGTATAAAATCACTTATATCCTGTCCTTCTCTCTTAGCTTTAACCAATGCTTTTTCTAATCTTGTCATAGGCTTAGGCTGCTTCACAGGCAATTCTGTTTGTGTTTCTGCTTCTTCCCCTCCTTCTTCCTCCACCTCTGAAGGTGGGGTTGATGTGGGCCTGTCAATAATCTGTTCTCTAGGCAGGGTTGAAGCTTCTTCAAGAGAATCATACCCTAATTCCTCCTTTAAATCCTCTTGCTCTAGGCAAGATCTTGATCTTTCCTTTTTTCCTCACACTTCCTCCTCTGTTCATTTTTAAAACTTTTCCTTCTCCTACAACTTGCTTGATAGTTTAAGGCTAATTGAACTATGTTGTAGATATAAAATACTTCTGCAGAAATTGAACAAGGCCCATTTTTTGCATGAAATTCTTTCATTTCAAATCCCACTAGCTTCCATTTATCTACATCTATCTTTTCTTCCTCTAAGAACCAAGGGGATGTGCATCTTAATGCAGCCAAGAGTTTAGCAATCTGTACCCAGGTTACAAGTAAACTCTGCTCCTCAATTATCTTGATTATACTCTCTATAGTACCACTCCTGAATGGGGGTGGAGCTGAGGTTGCTTCTGGGGCTGGGGTTGAGTCGGCTGAGGCCCAGGGATTGAATATAGCTAACATCTGCCCCATTTCAGCTATAAGATATTCCTGGTTTAGCCCTTAACAAGTTAAGTTCCTTATTTATCTATTAGCACGCTCACTTAATCTTTAACAAAGTTTCCTCGTTACTCACGGTTCTGGGTCAGAGAGACTGAGATCTGGATGGAAGGCTTTTCCACTGGAATCAGGACCGTGCCCAGGCACCAAATTGTGAAGGTCTGGTCTAGCTCCTCTTGTCAGGATAAGCAAAAGTCCTTGCCCCACGTTGGGCGCCAATTGTAGCGAGCTGTTGTCTCCAGAAGCTGCCGGATCGCTCTCTGGGAAGAGATCTGCTGTGTCTACTCAAATCTCTCAGACAGATTCTTCTTCCTGTAGGGAACTGTTGTCTCCAGGCAGTTGCTCTTAACTCTTGTCCAGAGAAGTGACTTCCCTTCTTGCAGAGAGCTGCGTCAAGCCAGATGTAGTGCAGAGTCTTCTCTTCTTTAACTCTTGTCCTTCTCCAGTCCAATCTGTTCTCTGGGCCCAATGTTGTCTCTTTTATCCTCCCAGAGAATGGGCGTGGGATAATGCAAGGGCTTCTGGGAAGAACCACTTCAGCCAATGAGCTTGCTCCTTCTATCAAGTCAACCTGAGTTCTCACCTTGTAATTGTCCAGACAACCTGAATTCTCACCTTGTCACTGTCCAGACAACCTGAGTTCTCACCTAGTAATCCTAACAGAGAAATATTAATTGCTCAAGGTTGATAGACCAATAACATTAAAAAAAAATAAAAACACTAAAATACTTTAGGTTTATTAAAATATATTTTAAAAATTATATATTTATTATATATTAAATCAACATGTATATTTAATATGTGTATAAAACAATATGGCTAGAAAATAAAAGCAAAATTCAAAAAGAGGGGAAAAATAGGAGGAATCTCAAAGGGAAAAAATAAAGTAGAAAGAAATGATGACTCCCAGATTAAAAAAACAACAACACTGTACATATTTAGATGTTCCATTTATAGTAAACATGAATTTTCAACATTTGCCACCATGCAGAGGTACCTTGAAGAATGTCAGAGAATGAGGATTTAGCTTCCAGTAAAGGACAAGAGGATCAAGAATGCACTATATTTGTGATTTGCCTATTCTAAACATCAGGTATAAATCTTAGAATTGCAGGTTGCTTCCCTTTCTAAAAGAGGAGATAAAAAGAGAAGGGGAATTTTCCTTTATACTCAAGCTTATCAGAGAGGATCAAGTGTTCCTTGAATGGATAAGAGATCTTAAATAAAAACAAAAAAGGATGTGAGGGGAGTTGTAACCTCTGTTGTAACAATCAAAAGGATTGGTTAAAAAATAGAAGTCAATCTATGGGATAAATGAAATGCATACAATACAGAGACAAACTAACTTAGTAGCCTGATTTTTGATAAACACAAATACTCTAAATAGTGGAGGAAAGACTCACTATTGAAAAGCAGCAACACTATGTGATAATCCACTATGATTAACTTAGCTTTTCTCAACAATACAATGATCAAAAACAATACAATTCCAAAAGACTCATGATGGAAAATGCTATCCACATTCAGAAAAAGAACTATGGAATCTGCATGTAGATTAATGCATACATTTTCATTTTTTGTTTGTTTTTTCATGGTTTTTCCCTTTTATTCTATTTATTCTTTCACACCATGACTAATGTATAAATATGTTTACATGATTGAACATGTATAATCTCTATCAGATCACTTGCCTCTTGAGGAGGGGTGACAGGAGGGAAGAAAAAAATTTGGAACTCAAAATTTTATGAAAAGTGAATGTGGAAAACTATGTGTAATTGGAAAAATACTATTTACAAAAGGAAAGAAAGAAAAATTGGAAAGCAATCTTGCAGAAATTTGGTTTAGATCAATATTTTAGGCCCAAGTATCCATATTCTACAATTAGTTCCAAATGCATAGATAATAGATATTTAAAAATCACATCATAAACAAATTAGAGGAGTTAAGAAGAATTCCTAATTCTGTACTGTTATGGGCCAGAACTCTGAACTTGAAACAAAGGATTCTTACAAGGTGCTAACTCAGTGGAATTGATAAAGACAATGGTTGTTAAGCATGGTGCTTAACAGTTCTCTAATTCAGTACATGTACTTAGTACTTAATATAGTTCCACAAAATTCACACCTAGGATAATGGAATATATAAAAGCCTGCATGGACTGGGAATTAATTCCATCTTTAGTCAGACTCCTGGTGACTCTCCCGAGGGGCAGAGAGACAGATTCATTCCATTGTCCACCTTTGTGGTGGCTGGAGGCTGAAGCACAAACTTTTGGATTCAGAGAAATTCAGAGGGCAGAGCAGACAAAGGACTGGCAGCAAGTGCTCAAGATCTCAGAACCAAGGAGAGAGATAGGCCTCTAAGAAAGCTAACTGGGCCCCAGGAAAGTAGACAAGACTTAAAAGTCTGGGAGTTCCTGCTGCTTATAGGGTTCTCATATTTATCTGCTCATTGATAACTCTTATTACAAGCAATCCTTGTTGTTGGACCTTTTCCCCACAATGATTTTTGGACTCCTCTCTTAAGTGGTGGCTGTGGAAACTATCTGGAAGCAAGTCTGATAGTCTGAGGAACAATGATGTTTCTAAAGCTTTTGAATTCATAGTACTGAGCTGTCTCTATCAGGGTTCAAGGAAATATTGTGGTAAAGTTGGTGGTTATTGTGATGAAAATCTTGCCTTCACATGAAGCCTGTTATGTCCTCCTCAGGATTTCTTTTTGGTTTAACTAGGTTGACTCACTTGCCCCATGAGTTATGTTGGCTGGAAGTTATAATTGGAGTTAAATGACCTTTTTCCTTGCCTGAGGAGTTGCTTCCTCAGATGATGGTTTTGAGGGCTGACATATATGTAATTAATATATAAAATGAAATTTTAAAAAGGAAAATTTCTCTGTTTTATTCAGTGAAAATAAAACTAGTTACATTTATGTGGGACCTGATAATTACAATCTCCTACTTTAGGTACTATGTGATAAAGAGAATGACAAATCATGGTTTAAGAAAACACAGGCCCATTTGGCAAACCATTTACACTGCCTTCCAGCAGGTCTTGCTTAGTGGCAGCTGCAATTGTATATATAACCTCACTATGGGCTACAGTAGCTTGTTGAACTGGTAAGAGTTCATTTTTGCTGGCTGAGGAGAATTTGAAATATTTTGGCTGCTTCCAATTCAAAGTGACAACCATTGAAATATAGTGGGTAGTCTATGGCTATGCAAATAGCCTCCATGTAGCTTTCCATGTGTTTTTCCTATGTTTGGCTTTGTTGAACATTTGTTTGCTATAATGGATTAAAGGAATTAATAAGTGTAAAGTGCACCGTAAAATCTGAAAAATTTGTATAAATGCTAGGTATTATTTTAAATTCCTAAGGACAAGTTAATTTCTAATCATCCTGTCTAACTCTCATATTATTTTAAGTTTTATGGGGAAATTGATTACTAAGTCAAGGCTATCCCAAAAAAACCCCAACTAATGCCAAGCATAAAACAAATATTTCTTGAACCAGTGCAGTTGAATTGGTAACCACTGTCACTAGAAAGGGGTAGCTTTCTCTTATATTCAATTTAGTTATATTTGGTTCAACAAGCATTAGTTAGGCTCCAGCTGCCTGTAAGATAGACAACAAAGTATAGTAAATAAAGAACCAATCTTGGAACTAGGATAATCTGGGTTCCAGTTTTCCTCTGACAGGAAGTGATTGATTGACCACAGGTAGATAATTTAACATATAACTTTCTAAGATTATAAGTTGTATGATATCTTCTGAGCAGAGTTTGGTGCCTGAACAGGGACAAACAAGATCCTGATTCCAGTGGAAAAGCTTCTGATCCAGATCTCAGTGGAAAAGTCTCTCTGATCCAGAAATAAGTGTGAGTAACAAGGAAACTTTGTTAAAGAGCTAAAGTAGAAATTCAGTGAAATGGGGCAAATTTTTAGAAAACAACCTTCTGTTTATGTTCAAGGAAAATGTTTAGAGAGCATTGTCAAGGTTATGAAAAGCCAAGGATTGAATATAATTTTGGAGGAGATCACTGAACTTTTAAAAACTGTAGAGCATACATCATCTTGGTTCTCCAAGGAAAAAGAATTGGATATAGACGAGTGGAAATTAGTAGGAGAGCAACTAGGAGAACACTACAATTTCAAACTTAATTTCCAAAGATACACGTCATATGTACAATTTAATTCAGGTGGCTTTAAGAAATTATATAAGTGTTAGACTAAAGAAAAAGAAGAAAGAGCTAGAGGGGAAGGATTGAACTAAACTAGATGTAAAGGATGAATCAGATAGCAATGGAGTTGAGTACAATTCTGAGCAACAGGAGCATTTCCCATTTCCTCCCTCAATTGACCCTTCAGAGGTGGAGGAAGAAGGAGGAGGGGAAGAGGCAGAAACACAAACAGAATCGCCTGTGAAACAGCCTATGACAAGATTAGAAAAAGCATTGGTTAAAGCTAAGAGAGAAAGACAGGATGTAAGTGATTGAAGAGATTGACTTTTTAGGTCAAATAAAGAGAAGATACACTCCTTTTGATTTGAATAAAATTAAGGATCTGAAAAAAGGTTGTACCCTTTATGGGGCTACATCAGCTTATGTTAAAATGTTACTAGATGGTTTGTCTTATGAAATCCTAACCCCAAATGATTGGAAATCCATAGCTAGGACATGTTTAGAACCTGGACAAAACTTCTTGTGGCTTTCAGAGTTTCATGAATTATGTAGAATTCAAGTCAGATGCAATATGGAAACAGGAGTTAACACACAATTCACTTTTAACCAATTGGCAGGTGAAGGTCAGTATGGAGAGAATTCAGAACAGATTGATTATCCCATAACAGTGTATGAGCAAATTTCTAAGGCTGCAATAAAAGCTTGGAGTTCCCTCCCTGGACAGAAAGATTGGGGGGGAGGCTTTCACAAAAATAGAGCAAGGTCCCAATGAACCTTTTGCAGATTTTGTAGGACGTCTGCAAACTGCTGTCACAAGAACTATTGGAGAAAATGCAACTACAGAAATAATGACCAGACATTTGACTATGGAAAATGCCAATGAGATTTGCAAAGAATTATATGGGGACTAGACAAAGATGCTTCTTTAGAGGAGACCATAAGACACTGTGCTACAGTGGGAATAAATACTTTTTACACCCAGACTATAATGAACATGGAAAGACAGGGTCCCTCTTGGCAAAGGACTTCTAGAGAAACTCGGCAATGTTTTCAATGTGGAAAAGTTGGACATCTAAGAGCTCAATATAGATATGGAGATAGAGTGAGAAGACAGGGTGTGAGAAGACCTAAAACTCCTTGTCCAAAATGTCACAAGGGCTTCCACTGGGCTTCGGAATGCATATTGACCAGGGAAAGTGGAGTTCAGCTCCAAGATATCAATCAAAAGATAGGTGGGGCATGATGGCAACTGAGTTACACCTAAAGAGTCTTAGAAGGTCAGGACTCTGATGTGATCTATCAGCCAAAAAGGAATCACATGGCAGAAAGGGATTACCTGATCAATCAGCCAAAAGACAATCAGATTGCAGAAATGGATTATACTTAGGGAGAATACAGGCCTTTTAAACCAACAGGGCTGTGTCCAATGTAAAGAGCTCCAATGTAATTGCCAGATATTGAAAAGAGATTTAGAAAGTGGTAAGTAGGAAGAAATTAGATAGGTTAATTGCCTGGGAGAGAGGGTTTGCTTGTATTTTAACAGACAGAAGGAAACAGAAGGAGAAGGAAACAGATGGGTGAAAACAAGCACCTGGAGAGAGACAGAAAAAAAGAAAAACCTCAAAACAAAGGAGAAGATCTAAGAAACATCTGACACTGAAACAGCATGGCTGATAAGGAGACTGTTAAAGAACTTTAAAACCAGCAGGAATCATTGGATTTCCTAATATAAGATGAGACTATCATAGGACTTTAAAACTTGCAGGAATTATTGGATTTCTGGTACATGAACTAATGGACAATGGACTTATAGACATATATAAATTCTCAATTTATGATTATTTGATCATGTTATTTGTTACATCACTTCTAGCATGTGTTATGTTACTATGTATTTATGTAATTTATGTAATTATGTTTAATATCTCCCATATTGATGAATTTATGTATACCTGTTTCAAGGTCATGACCACCCTATGTTCTAAATCAAAAGAAATGGGGAGATATTAGGATTACTAGGTGCTAACTCAGTTGTCTAAATTAGTATGGTACTTAACAATTCTCTAGCTCATCTTTAGTTCAAACCTTTAAAGGAGTTTACACCTTTAAAAGGAGCTTGCTCATTGGTCTGTAAGAAGTTCCCACAAGCCCATTCTCTGGGAGGATAAAAGGAGCCAATACTGGAAGAGGCAGTCTGGAAGAACGAAGTCTGGATTGGGTCAAGGGCAAGACTTCCCAGGAGAACTTCAGGGAAGGTGGAGGAGATTCAGAGCCAGGATTCAGGAAGAAGGGGATTTGAGATTCTACCTTCATGCTGACTGGAGGTTTTGGATTCAGAGGGAGCTAGATCCTGAAGCTGGCTGGACAGATTCTGACAGAAAAAAGATTCAAGACTTTGAAAGACACAATAACAGAACTAAAGCCAAGGCTGCCTCCCAGAAGCTCCCAAAGAGATCTCCTTCCAGAGAACAATCGCAAATCTAGAGATAACAGAACTTTACAGCAGAGGGCCTTTCTTCATGGGGAAACTGATCAATAATAGTAAGAAAGAGAAGTAGTGGAGCCAAAATGGTGGGGTAGAGCCAACAACTTGGCTGAATTCTCCCAACATTTCCCTCCAACTTAAAAAACAAACAAACAAACAAACAACAACAACAACAACAAAAAACTCTTTAAATTGAATTCTGGAGTGTTAGGGCCAACAAAGGACCAGGATAAGATATTTCCCAGTCCAAGACAACTTAGAAGGTCAGCAAGAGAGGTTTGTGACATCAGATTGGGAGCTGGGAACATTGCTATAGCCTGGAGTTCACATGATGGCAATATCAATAGTAGGCCTGAGATGTGGCTGAGACAGTGGCAGAAGTAGCTTCACGAGCTTTTAGCCCACATATGGTAAGGGGGTTGAACAACTGGTCAGATGGGGATTATAAGGAACCCTTTGATGGCAATGGATGCAAGACCTTGTTGCATTGCCCATATATAGTTTCAAGGTAAAGAGGAGTACTAGCACTTGCATTTACAAAATAGCAGGAGCCCTGGCTACAGTTGTAGGTTAAAGAAGAGTGTTTGTGGTTGCTCACAAGGAAGAAATGACCTTAGTTTCAGTTTCAAAGCAAAAAAGAGCACTAGCTCTTGTGGTTGCAGTTCAGAAGATTTTTTCCTGAATAAAGCCTAGAGCTCAGGTTAGGAGATTACTCTATGGATAATGTGATGTTGGAAGCATGAAAAACTTTTATACTTCTAATACTAGCTCTGAAAAACATCCCTACCAAAAACCTTGAAGTCTAGGACAGTGGTATTCCCACCCAGGGATCAGGGCCCAACTTTAACATAGTTAAAAATTTAACATAAAAGTTAAGAAATGGACTGAAAAAATGAACAACAAAAGAACCCAGCCATAAAAAAGCTACTATTGTGATAGGTGAGATCAAAACCAAACTCTTCTGCAAACAAAGACTCAGATCAGTGGATCAGAAAAGCCCAACAAGAGTTCTTGAAAGATCATAAAAATAATTTAAAAAAACAACAACAAAACAAAACAAAACAAGAAGACATGTAGAGGAAAAACTGGGAAAAAATGAGAATGATGAAAGAAAGTTATGAAAAAGAACAATGAAGAAAATAAGACTTTAAAAGATTTGGGCAACTGTCAACTAATGAATTCATGAGATACTAGCTAACCAACTAACCAACAAAAAATAAAGTCAAAAGACAAAATACTAGAAGAAATATATCTGATGTATTTCATTGGAAAAGCAATTGACTGGGAAAATAGATTGAGGACAGATAATTTAAGAATTATTAAGCTACCTGTAAACCAAGATTTTTTTAAAAGAGCCTGGATATCATATTTCAAGAAAATATAAAGGAAAACTTTTCAAATATCCAAGAAACAGAATAAAATAAAAAATGAAAATTATTTGATTATCTGAAAGATATTCCCAAATGAAGATGCACAGGAATATTATAGCTAAATTCCACAGCTCAAATGTCAAGGAGAAAATACTTTAAGCAGGGAGAAAGAAACAATTAAAATATGGAGTCACAGTCCAGTTTAGCCACTTCCATGTAAAAGGAGTAGAGAGCTTAGAATATGATATTCTGGAAGGCAAAGGAACTAGGACTATAACAAAAAGTAACATATCCAGCAAAACTGAATATAGTCCTTCAGGGAAAAAAAGGATATTTAATGATTTAAAAGCATTCTTGATAAAAAGACCAGAGCCAAATAGAAAATTTGACATTTGAAGAGAAGACTCAAGAGAAGCTTGAACAAAATAAACATGAAAGAGAAATCATAAGGGACTTAATATAGTTAAACTGTTTACATTCTATATGGGAAGATGATACTTGTAACTCCTAAAAACTTTATCATTATTAGAACTCTTAGAAGTAGTATACAGACATTGGGCATATGTAAGTTGACTATGATGGAGTGACAGAAAAATTGAGGGGAAAGGAAGAAGCATATACTGGGAGAAGGAAGGAGGGTAAGAAAAGGAAATTTTATCTCACATAAAAGAGGTGCACAAGAAAGATTTGACAATGGAGGGAAAAATGGAGGAGGTATGTGGACAATGTTTGAATCTTATTCTCATCAGAATTGGATCAAAGGAAATAATATTGATTTTCAATTGGGTATAGACATCTATCTTACCCAGGAGAGAATGAAGATGGGAAAGAGAGAGGTGATAGAAAGGAATTAAAGGAGGCAGTGATAAATGAGGCCTTTATTAAAGAAGCTTGCTGCAAATTCCTCCCCCCTCATCACTTAGTTTCCTGTTTTCCTTTTGATTTTAGCTATAATAGATTTATATTTGCAAAAACAAAAGTTTTGATTTCATGTAATCAAAAATATTCATTTTTCTTTCTGTGATCATCATGTAATCAAAAATATTCATTTTTCTTTCTGTGATCATATCTATTTTATTTGGTTTGGTCTTAATTTGTTCCTTTAACCATAGTTTTGACAGGTAAACTTTTCACTACTTCCCTTTATCACTCTTTCTTTATGTCTAAATCACGTACCCATTTTGATCTTATCATGGTATTAGGTGTGAGAGGTTTACCTATCTATCTATACACATACATATACATATACATATACATATACATATATATATATATATATATATATCTGAAATTGCTAGGCCACCTTTCTTTGCATCTTTATCATTGCTTCTCCATGTGATTTTTGTGGGTTTTGTTATTGATATGTTCAGTTATGCTGATAGTTTTATTATCAACCAACCTTATGTACTTGACATAAATCCCATCTGGTATTAGCATATGATTTTGTGATATGTTGTTGTAATCGCCTTGCTAATAGTTTATTTTAAAATTTTGCATCAATATTCATTAGGGTAATTGGTCAATAGTTAGTTTTTTTTTTTCCTTTGTTTTTGCTCTTTCTGATTTAGGTACCAGCACCATATTCTGTCTTAAAAGAAATTTAGTAGGATTTCTTTGCCTATTTTTCTACCTAGTATTGGATTTAATTACTCTTTATGTGTTTCACAGAATTCACTTGTAAATTCATCTGGTCCTGGGGACTTTTTTTCCTCAGGAACTGAATGATGGCTTATTTAATATTTTTTCTAAGAGGATTATCTAAATATTTTATTTACTTTTCTGTTAATATGAGCAATTTATATTCATTTTTGAAACTCATAGTTTGATTTTCACCTAAGTACATCTTAGTCTATATCCTATATACTTATTTTTGCATGTTGCCTCATTGTTATGTTCTTTAATGAAATTATTCCTTTAATGAAATTATTGATTTTTTCCTATGAGTTGTCCTTTAGTCTTGAGAGGTTAATAAAAATAATTTTGCTTACCCATATTATTAACACAGTAACAAAGAATATGAAGCATTTAAATATTTCAACACTGTATCACAATAAGAAAGATCAGAGCCAGAGCATTCAATTGTAATTGCTAATTTCTCTGTATCTCTATAAATACATATCAACATCTAATTCCTTCACGATGTCATTACAAGTTTCTTTTATTTTTAATTTTTTAAATTTTCATTTATTTTGTTAAAAATCAGAATAAAAAAAAAGCAGAAAGGAATACAAAACAAAACACTGACATGTGCCCAGCAGCACATCAAGAAGGATTCAAAATATATGACAATAAATTATCAGTTCAAAAAAGGATATATGATAGTAGAAGAAATTATATTCATGAGTATGCCTCTTTTCTTTATTTCCTTAGGTTGATTTGTTCTCTGCTGCAGTGAAATTATTTTTATTAACCTCTCATATGGTAGAAACTAGGCATGGACCCACATTTAACACCACATACTAAGATAAGATCAAAATGGGTCCAAGATTTAGGCATAAAGAACGAGATCATAAATAAATTAGAGAAACATAGGATAGTTTACCTCTCAGACTTGTGGAGGAGGAAGGAATTTGTGTCCAAAGGAGAACTAGAGATCATTATTGATCACAAAATAGAAAATTTTGATTACATCAAATTAAAAAGTTTTTCCACAAACAAAACTAATGCAAACAAGATTAGAAGGGAAGTAACAAATTGGGAAAACATTTTTATAGCTAAAGGTTCTGATAAAGGCCTCATCTCCAAAATATGCAGAGAATTGACTTTATAAGAAATCAAGCCATTCTCCAATTGAAAAATGGTCAAAGCATATGAACAGACAATTTTCAGATGATGAAATTAAAACTATTTCCACTCATATGAAAGAGTGTTCCAAATCACTATTGATCAGAGAAATGCAAATTAACACAACTCTGAGATACCACTACACACCTGTCAGATTGGCTAAGATGACAGGAACAAATAATGATGAATGTTGGAGGGGATGTGGGAAAACTGGGACACTGATGCATTGTTGGTGGAGTTGTGAAAGAATCCAACCATTCTGGAGAGCAATCTGGAATTATGCCCAAAAAGTTATCAAAATGTGCATACCCTTTGATCCAGCAGTTCTACTACTGGGCTTATATCCCAAGGAAATACTAAAGAAGGGAAAGGGACCTGTATGTGCCAAAATGTTTGTGGCAGCCCTTTTTGTAGTGGCCAGAAACTGGAAAATGAATAGATGTCCATAAATTGGAGAATGGTTAGATAAATTATAGTATATGAATGTTATGGAATATTATTGTTCCGTAAGAAATGACCAACAGGAGGGATACAGAGAGGCTTGGAGAGACTTACATCAACTGATGCTGAGTGTGAAATGAGCAGAATCAGGAGATCATTATACACTTCAACAATGATACTGTATGAGGATGTATTCTGATGGAAGTGGATATCTTCAACATAGAGAAGAGCTAATCCAATTCCAATTGATCAATGATGGACAGAATCAGCTACACCCAGAAAAGGAACACTGGGAAATGAGTGTAAACTGTGAGCATTTTTTGTTTTGGTTTTTGGTTTTTGGTTTTCTTCCCAGATTATTTTTACCTTCCGAATACAATTTTTCCTTGGCAACAACAACAGCAACAAAATTCGGTTCTGCACATATATATTGTACCAAGCATAAACTTTAAGATATTTAATATGTATGGGAATACCTGCCATCTAGGGGAGGGGGTAGAGGGAAGGAGGAGAAAAATTCAGAACAGAAGGGATATGTTGTAAAAAAAAAATTACCTATGCATATGTACTGTCAAAAAAATGTTATAATTATAAAATTAATAAAAAATAATTAAAAACCTCTCATAAGACTAAAGGATTGAACATTGTGGCAAACAAATAAAAACTTATGATAAAAAAGAAAAAAAAGAGTGGTGTATTATCATAAAGAAGGCAGGTCTCAGTGAAGTCTAGTAGATGGAAGGAATGTAAGAGATTGAGTTTCAGAGCAGAAGGAAGTTTGTACACTATGGAATGGGAATTCCAAGAAAGGAAAGTAGAAGCAGTGGGCAGGATTGGAGTGGGACATGGATGAGGTTGGGGTTGAGAACAAGGATAGAGGAATAATAGTTTTGAACTTGTATCAGTTTTCTCCTATGTGACTGGTGATTGATTAATATAAGCATTGGGAGAGCAATATGTGGTAGATTATTATTAGCTTTAGAAACACTAGTAGACAGCATTTGAAAATAAAATCTTACATTCTAAGTAGAGTGTTGTTGATAGATAGTCAAAGGCTAGGGTAAGCAAAGGCTTACCTTTGTGAAAAGAGTGGAAAGTCACTCTTTTCTGCTAGTCTGTTTTGTTTTGTTTTGATAGGGAGAGGTCATGGCAATGTTACTTCAGACAAGTTCCCTTTTCTCTCTAGGAGTGCTGGTTCTGGGTCTGCTCAGAAAGTTGCTATTCTTCCTCATGAGGAGCTAGAGGAGGATTAGGGTAAAGTAGTGAGTAATGATGTTAACTGTAGCTGATTGGATTGACAGAGGGTATTGGGCAGAGGATTTGGGTCTTAGAGCTGCACTGTTATGTTTCTTAATCTTACCAATTCCTTCCTTTTTCAGTTAGCATTTGTGTGGTTAGATCAAATATATATACTACCTGAAACAAATACATACCTCTGTGTGTGTACATAAATGTGTAGATATACATATATATGTGTGTGTGTATATATATATATATATATTTTTTTTTTTTTAAAAGAGAGAGAGAGAGAGAGAGAGAGAGAGAGAGAGAGAGAGAGAGAGAGAGAGAGAGAGAGAGAGAGAGAGAGATTTTTCACAATAATGGTGGCACTAGTTGGGGATGGAGAACTAAGTGAAGATGATGTGTGCTTTAGATATACAAATCACTCATAGTCACAGTCAGAAAACCAAAGATCTAGAAGGACTCATGAGATATATGGCCCAACCTTTTCATATTGAAGACAAGGAAAGTTGTAACTTAAATAATTAAAGAACTAGTTTACATTTTGTCCTTCTTGAAACTCATAGATTTTCCCATAGGATTTAGAGCGAGAAAATCTCTTAAAAATCTTTTATCCTAACCCCACTCATTTTAAGAGATGAAGAATCTGAGTCCTAAAGAAGTGAAGTGGCTTTTTCATTGTCTTTTTAAAAAGTACCAGAGTCCAGGATTTGAACCTTGGCTTCATATTCAAAATCCTACTTTTCTATCACCAAATTGCTATAATAGTGTAGCAGAAACACTGACTGGGTGAGTCCAGAGACCTAGATTCTAATGCTTTCCACTAACCAGCAATGTGTCTATGGGCAAATTACTCAATCTTTTTTACTCATCCTTGATTTCTCCTTCTGTAAAATGAGGAGGTTCAACTGGTTCCTTGTCATTTCAACAGTTTACATTTCTCTGACTCTTCTCTCTATTGTGCTATCAATTTTAAGTATTATACACATTTATGTATTTGATCTGTTGATGTGTCCAGGAAGGGATGTCAGACATTTCATTTTGGCCTTTTCTATTTTTTTTATCTTCACTTCAAGACTAAGTTTGATTGCCAAATTCAATAATTGCCTTCATAACTATTTTACATATTTTTCTTGAAGCCCTGCTTCACATATGTTTCCCCAAATATCTATGTATGTTTTCTTTTTAATGAATGTACTCATTTTGGAAGCAAATACCAAGAGTATTAAAGAAATTATCATTTGACCTCAACTTTATTGGGCAGGCTAGTACACAATCAGAAGCCCTTTTTGAATCCTTGACTCTAACTTTCTCAACTCAACAAGGCTTAAGTGCAAAGGGAGCATAGAAACAATCTTTAGAGGTCATGCCCATAATCAGTATGAATACCTGAAATGCTGATAGCTACTTAAAGGAGAACTATTCCCTGGGACTGGTTCATTTGAAAAAGAAATCTGTTGCAAGGATACTAGCACTTGGGAATTTTGTGATGACAGGAGCAGATGGAAAACCAGGATGAACTGAAAGAAATCACTGGGACCACTTATTAAGCCAGGAAATATGTGCATGAGTTTAGACAAAGACTGTTGATCTTAAATTGACCTCATTAGCCATTTTCAGTCACATGGATAAGATCATCACGAAATGCATTACAGAATCAAATAAACTTTTGTTGGTTATATTAAATCAGATTTTTTTTTTGAGGGGGGAATGGGAAAAGGAGAAGGAATTATCATCTGTGTCTAAAGAAAGATTTCTTTTTTTTAATTAAAGCTTTTTATTTTTCAAAACATATGCGTGGACAATTCTTTAACATTAGCCCTTGCAAAACATTGTGTTCCAATTCCCCCCCCCCTTCCATCCAACCCTCCCCTAGATGGCAAGAAGTCCAATACATGTTAAACATTGTAGAAATACATGTTAAATCCAATATATGCATACATATTTATACAATTACTGTGCTGCACAAGAAAAAACAAATCAAACCAATAAATAAGAGAGAGAGAGAGAGAGAGAGAGAGAGAGAGAGAGAGAGAGAGAGAGAGAGAAGCAAAATAAAATGCAAACAAACAACAGAAAGGGTGAAAATGTTATGTTGTAGACCACATTCAGTTCCCACAGTCCTCTCTCTGGGTGTAGATGGTTCTCTTCATCACTGAACAATTGGAACTGGTTTGAATTATCTCATTGTTGAAGAGAGCCATGCCTATCAGAACTGATCATTATATAGTCTTGTTGCTGCTGTGTATAATGATCTCCTGGTTCTGCTCATTTCACTTAGCATCATTTCATGTAAGTCTCTCCAGGCCTTTTTGATATCATCCTACTAGTTGTTTCTTACAGAACAATAATATTCCATAACTTCCATATACCCTAATTTATTCATCCATTTTCCATTGATGGGCATCCATTCAGTTTCCAGTTTTTGCCACTACAAAAAGGCTTGCCACAAACATTTTTGCAAAGTGGGTCCCTTTCCCTCCTTTAAGATCTCTTTGGGATGTAAGCCCAGTGGAAACACTATGGTTCCAAGGTATGCACAGTCTGATAACTTTTGAGCATAGTTCCAAATTGCTCGCTAGAACAGATAGATCTGTTTACAATTCCATCAACAATGTTCCCAGTCTTCCCATATTCCTGCCAACATTTGTCATTATTTTTTCCTGTCATCTTAGCCAATCTGGGAGGTGTGTAGTGGTATCTCAGAGTTGTCTTAATGTGCATTTCTCTGATCAATAGTGCACTTTTTAATATGATTAGAAATGTTTTCAATTTCTTCATCTGAAAATTCTTCGTATCCTTTGATCATTTATCAATTGGAGAATGGCATGAATTCTTATAAATTTGAGTCAGTTCTCTACATATTTTAGAAACGAAGCCTTTGTCAGATCCTTTGGATATAAAAATGTTTTCCCAGCTTATTACCTCCCTTCTAATCTTATTTATATTACTTTTGTTTGTACAAAAACTTTTTAACTTAATACAATCAAAATTATCTATTTTGTTACCATTAATTGTCTCTAGTCATTTGTTGGTCACAAATTCCTCCCTTCTCCAAAGATCTGAGAAGTAAACTGTACTATGTTCTCTATTTTGTTTATAATATCATTCTTTATGTCTAGATCATGAGCCCATTTCAACCTGATCTTGGTACATGGTGGTAGGTGTGGATCTATGCCTACTTTCTACCCTACTAGTTTCCAATTTTCCCAGCAGTTTTTGTCAAATAGTGCATTAATTGATCTTATCTTTCTCTATTTTACACAAGTCAACATCTAGAGATATAAAATTTCCACTTATTACTGCTTTAGCTATATCCCACACATATTGTTATGTTGTCTCATTATTGTCGTTCTCTTAGATGAAGTTATTAATTGTGTCTATGATTTGCTGTTTCACCCATTCATTCTTTAGTATAAGATTATTTAGTTTCCAATTATTTTTTGGTCTATTTTCCCCTGGCTTTTTATTAAATGTAATTTTGATTGCATTGTGGTCTGAAAAGGATGCATTTACTATTTCTGCCTTACTGCATTTGATTTTGAGGTTTTTATGTCCTAGTATATGATCAGTTTTTGTATAAGTTCCATGAACTGCTAAGAAGAAAGTATACTCCTTCCTGTCTCCATTTAGCTTTCGCCAAAGATCTATCATATCAAAATTTTCTGGTATTCTATTTACCTCTTTGACTTCTTTCTTATTTATTTTGTGGTTTGATTTATCTAATTCTGAGATTGCAATGTTGAGATCTCCCATTATTATAGTTTTGCTGTCTATTTCTTCTTGCAGCTCTCTTACTTTCTCTTTTAATAATTTTCATGTTGCACCACTTGGTGCCTATATGTTTAATATTGATACTGCTTCATTACTGATGCTACCCTTTAGCAGGATATAATGCCTTTTCTTATCTCTTTTAATTAGATCAATTTTTGTTTTTGCTTGATCTGAGATGAGGATAGCTACTCCTGCTTTCTTGGCTTCACCTGAAGCATAGTAGATTCTGCTCCACCCTTTTACTTTTAGTTTAAATGTATCACCCTATTTCAGGTGTGTTTCCTGTAAACAACATGTAGTAGGATTCTGACTTTTAATCCAGTCTGCTAACTGCTTCCTCTTTATGAGGGAGTTTACCCCATTCACATTTATGGTTAGAATGACTAATTCTATATTGCTTGCCATCCTGTTAACCCCTGCTTATGCTTTTCTCCTTTCCTTCCCTCTTACCCCTCTACCCAGTATTAAACTTGTGAACACCACTTGCTTTTCACAGCCCTCTCTTTTTAGTATCCTTCCTCCACCTTAAAGTTCCTCCCCCTATTTTACCCCTTTTCCTCACAATTTCTATTTTCCCTTCCCCTTAGCTTACTCCTTCTCTTTCACTTTTCAATGAAGTGGAAAGAAGTTTCACCATAAATCGAATATGTCTATTGATACACACTATGTTCATCTCCCTCCTTTCTTTCTCTCAGATATAATAGGTTACCTTTGCCTCTTCATGAGATGTAGTACCACCACTTTACCCTTTTTAATGATATAATTTCCTTTCCACCTCTAGTTTCTAGGGCAAATTATACATATGTTCTTTACATATTTTTATGGCAGAAATATAGTTCTCAAGATTTCTTTTCACCTTTTTAGAAATCTCTTGAGTTCTGTATTTGAAGATCAAACATTTTGTGTAGATCTGGTTTTTTCATCAAGAATAGATGGAAATCATTTATTTGGTTAAATATCCATCTTCTGCCCTGGAAAACGATGCTCATTTTTGCTGGGTAAGTTATTCTTGGCTGCATACCAAGTTCCTTAGCCTTTCAGAATATCATGTTCCAGGCCCTTCGTTCTTTTAATGTGGACTCTGCTAGATCCTGGGTTATCCTTATTGTGGCTCCTCCATATCTGAATCGCTTTTTTCTAGCAGCTTCCAATATTTTTTCCTTTGTCTGATGGTTCTTGAACTTGGCCACTATATTTCTTGGTATTTTTATTTTAGGGTCCCTTTCAGTAGATGATTGATGAATTTTTTCAATGTCTCTTTTACCCTCTGTTTCCAAAACGTCTGGGCAGTTCTCTTTGATAATTTCCTGGAAAATAGTGTCCAGGCTCTTTTTTTCCTCACATTTTTCAAGGAGTCTGATTATTCTCAAATTGTCTCACCTGGATCTGTTTTCCAGGTCTGTTGTCTTTCTAATAAGGTACTTGACATTCTTTTCAATTGTTTCGTTTCTCTGGTTTTGCTTGACTACTTCTTGGTTTCTTGAGTCATTCATTTCTACTTGTCCAAGTCTAATTTTCAATGATGTATTTTCTTCACTCACTTTTTAAATATCTTTTTGTAATTGTCCAATTGAGTTTTTAAGTGAGTTTTTTTTCTTCTATGGAATTTTTTTCCATTTTATCCATTTTATTTTTTAGAGAGCTGTTTTCTTTTTCCAGCTCACTAATCCTGTTTTCCTTGGAGTTGCTTACCTTTTCTAATTCACTAATTTCATTTCTCAATGATTTGATCTCTTTATCCACTCTGGATGACTTCTCCAGACTCTCTTGCCAAGCTTCCCTTTCCTTTTCCCATTTCTCTTCTAGCTCTCTTGTGAGAGCCTTTTTGATTTCCTCTATGAGATTCTTTTGTATTGAGGAGCAGATCAAATCCCCCTTAGGGGATTCCTCTGGAGACAGTCTGCTTTCAGTCTCCTCAGTATTTGAAGTCTGCTCTCTCTCCACACAGAAGCTGTCAATGGTTAGAGCCCTTTTAAATTTTTGTTCATTTTGTCAGAACAGAATGGAAGAAAACAAATTGACAAGAGAAACAATTGGTCTGTTTCTGGGGAGGATGGGGCTGGATGGTGTTAATGGGCTTTCTCTACAGACTGCCGGAGACAGCAGCGAGGCACTAACAGGACAGCGATGGCTGTGCTGTGTCTGCACTCTGAGGCTCTAAGAATGTGCTGAGACACTCTGGGTGGGGGTGGGGGTGGCTGGGTCCCAAGAGAGATGCTAACTTTCATGGGTTTTATTCTTCACCTCTGGTAATTACACCTTCTCTGCTGTTCCTGGCTTGCTGACAAGATGGTGTATCTGCACTGGGGTAAAAGTCTTTTTGCAGAAACTGAAGAGATTGTACCCCTCCCCACTCTGGTCTGCAGTGTGAGTTGCCTGTCTTGCTGTGGCTGCCTGCCCTCAGTCTGTTCGACCCCTCCCCCGAGCAAACACAGACCTTTTCTGGTGAATTTCAAGGATGTCGTCTCTTGGTGATTATTTGTGGGTTTCTTTTCTGGTCAAGCATTAACTGCAAAGCTTGTCATGAAGTAAGTCCTGAGAGAAAACGTGGAGCTTAAGCAGCTGTGCGCCTCCTCCCCGCCATCTTGGCTGGAAGTCCGCACTTAAACTTCTTAAACTTAAACTTTTGCCTCAGTTTCCTCAGTTATAAAATAGGATATACTATAAGATATTTAATATGTATGGGAATGCCTGCCATCTAGGGGAGGGGGTGGAGGGAAGGAGGGGAAAAACTTGGAACAGAAGGAAGTAGAAGGGATAATGTAAAAAAAAAAAAAGATTTACCTATGCATATGTACTGTCAAAGAAAATGTTATAATTATAAAAATTAACAAAAAAAAAAAAAAGAAATCAAGAGTTCTAAAAGGAAGAAGGTAAATGAAGAACAATTCAGCAATGTACAGCACAGGATAAAGCTCTTCTCAGAGGAAGAATTTGGAAGACAAACACACATAGCAGAGAGAGAACTACCTAGTCTAGAGGAAAAGAGGGTGATTACTAAATCCTTTGATCTTCTTCCATTGTCTCCTTCCTCTTGACTTTCCGTTGGCCCATTACTTTT
This sequence comes from Sminthopsis crassicaudata, assembly GCF_048593235.1. Lineage (NCBI taxonomy): Eukaryota > Metazoa > Chordata > Mammalia > Dasyuromorphia > Dasyuridae > Sminthopsis > Sminthopsis crassicaudata. Next base: position 122,946,826 of record NC_133622.1, read on the forward strand.
TTCCCCTGAGTTCCTCTTTCAGAAAGAGAAAATCTTAAAAACTTGCAATAATTTCTAGGGCTTTCTCATAGTAGTGAATAAGGTCATTCAGCCTTCTTTGGCCTTAAATAACTTTCCTTCATCCCTATTCTCCTCCATAGAGACTCAGCCCTATGCACTTTTATTTCTATGTGCTTTTCATGTCAGTCTCTGGCACTGCTTCCATTTAAGCTCCCTGTCTCCCTCTTAACACTGGCTCTTACCCCTGTCTCCTTTACATGCTTGGGTGTTAGTATTCCCATTCATAGGCCCCTCAGATCACCATGATTTCCTTAAACTGACCTACTTTTTTGAGCTCTTAGGGGTATCCTAGGTACCCTGCCAGGTTCTAATACTGTTGATCAATTTCCTTTCCAAGGCTTCTATGAGCTGGACCAGATTGAGAAGAATATTTTGAAGTAGAATCCTGGGACAGAAGGCCTCAGGGAGACAGAGGAGAAGTATCTTCTCATGTTAACTCCTCCATCTTTTATCTGTGAGAAAGTAGGGAATAAAGAGTGGTTTTTAGATCTATCTTCCTTTCTCTCTCTTGACTTCCAGCAAAGCTTTCCTCATCACCCAGAGAACCAAATTTGAAACCCCTTACCCTTAACTCTGTTCCTATATCTGAAATCAGAATTGAGATTAATAGCTTTAAGCTTCCCAGCAAAAGATCTCAGTCTGGCAGCATCCTTCATTCTTATCACTGCTCTCACAAACTTATGCTGTTTTGATGTTTTCCTAAACACATGCTAGACCAATTTTTGGAACCTAGTTTATTTTAGCCTAGATAATCTCATATCCTGAAAGGAATAATGAATCCCCTATCCTGCATTGGATAGGAGCAGAATGTTCCATTAAATAAGAAATCATCAAGTCAGCATCAAAAGCAGAATGGCAGTCATTTCTCAGTATATCTTTGGTCCTCTCAGGTATTGTCACTGAGGGACAGCAGTTCTTAACTCTAGGAGAGGGATCATCAGTGAATGAGAAAACCTCAGGTGTTTATGGATACTTTATAGAGATATCATTCCAAAGAAGAAATTATGAGATCAAGATCAGAATGGGAGGAGGGAAGGGAATTGTTAAGCATCTATTATATATTCAGGGCAACTAGTTGGTGGCCCTGTAGTTAAGAATATTCATCTTTCTGAGTTCAAATCTGGCCCTAGACACTTCTTAGCTCTGTGATCCCAGGCAAGTTACTTAGTTTTCTCATCTGTAAAATGAGTTTGAGATGGAAATGGCAAACCAGACAAGTATCTTTGCCAGGAAAAACCCAAATTGAGTCATAAAGAATCAGACATGACTCAAAATGATTTAACAAGAACAACAACAAAATGTGTTAGGCACTATGCTAGGTACTTTACAAATATTTCATTTCATCCTTCCAACAACCCTGTTAGGTAGGTGCTATTCCAAGCTCCATTTTCCAGTTGAAGAAACTGAAACAGTGTTTTGTCTAAGATCACAAAGCTAAGTGTCTAGCGCCAGATGTGAACGTTGGTCTTTCCAACTCCATGCCAAACACATTATACACTTCACTACCTAAGTGCCTAGAGGAGGAGTCATAGTCAGAAGTCATATGCCTTTAGAGGAAAAAGTGGAAAGATTGCATACAGGATGGGACTGTTCCTGCTCTATAATCATCAAAGAGAGGAAATGGGGTACATTATCCTACCTTTTCCCATCCTATCTCTTTGTTGTTCAATTGTTTGCCTCTTTGTGATCCCTTGAGGGTTTTCTTGGCAAAGCTATTGAGGTGATTTGCCATTTCCTTCTCCAGGGGATTAAGGCAAACAGAGTTTAAGTGACTTGCATAAAGGTCATGCAGATTGTGGGTATCTAAGGATAGATTTTAATTCAGATCCTGCCTCTAGTTCTAGTGCTTTATCCATTAAGTCATCCAGCTGCTTCTAATCCCAGCATCCCATTCCTATCACCATGGAAAGTTGAGGACACAATACAAGTGATAGGACCAGGAAGAGAAAGTGAGAGTAGACAGCAAAGGTTTATGAGAAAATCAGATCCACAGGGTCTTTTTTTTTTTTTTAGACCTACTTTCCCCCAAAATTCTTGGATTGTCCTTCTGATCACTGGAGAGGGAGGAAAGAAACCCATGGACCTTAAACATTGCAATCTACAAGTAGAAGTCTTATTTTTAGGTTATTTGAAACTGCTATTAAAGTACATTGCTATTAAATGTAATTCTTGTCTAAGTATATAAGTACCCTGTTGATTGAGATTGAGAGAGGGGAAGTTAACCCAAGGGAAAAGATTATTTTCTTTGTTTCAGACTATAATAAGGAGGTAACAAGCTGATTAGAGAAGTTTATGTAGATTTTTAGTTTTTGTAATTTTACACATATTTTCTAAACTGCCTTTATGAACTAAAAGGCAGATTTAACTATTAAACAAGCCTATAATCATGAGAGATTGAAATTAGTGTGTATGTTCAGTAAATCATACCCACAGTACCCAAATAAGATTCATTTGTATACACTGAATAAGACTAAGGCTATTAGATTAAAAGTTCTGATTAGATCTAGACAGTTAGCCCTATATTGTTGGAATTTTCCAGGTAAAGAAATAAATTCCCCACTCTGAGCATAGCCCACCCCAGTTTCAATAATCAATTTCAATAATCATTTGCTATGATCTACCTATGTGAATTTAGGAAAAATCTAACTTCTTGGAACCTCAGTTTCCTCTTTTTCAAATTAAAGGAGTTGGATTTCCATAGTACTATAATTCTAGATCCTGAAGTAGTTTGTGTTATTTACAAGGTTATCTTTGACATAAAATCTCAAACTTGATGGTGATGAGGAGTAAACTGAGGTATAAACCGAGATGGGTCAGTTCCTTTTCTCTCTCTCTCTCTCTCTCTCTCCTTCCTTCCCCAAAATAACCAAGGGCAGGGTTCAGCAGCAAAGGAATTTGCTACTTAATGCTGTATGGAAATAAAGTCTTTATTGATAGTAAAGGGATAGACAGGCATTTGGCCTTCAGGAAGACTCAAACTGCCTGAAAGGGGGACGTCAGTTGACGGGCATTTGGCTGGTATATACCAAATGCAAAGATTTCATTTTTCAGCCTTCCTTATATACATACATGATGACTAGAGTCATCAAGACAATGTTTGCACAGAGATGTTATCAAGAGGTTCCAGAGATATTTGTCAATAATACAAGAATTCTCTGTTGTTGTAAATAAGACAGGACTTTTCTTATTATTGTAAATAAGACAAAAATTCTCTATTGTTATCTCCTTCAGTCTCTCCCCAGAAAGGAATTTCAGATCATTAGAATGGGGGCTGAAAACTGAAACTAGCCCAAAGGAAGTTGGAGATTAAACAAGCAATATCAAAGGGGGCTACTACCCCCAACAATGGGAATTTCAGAGACCAACCCTTACAGGAAACATGGATCTCTTTTCCAATTCCTTGAAAAGTATTTATTTAATTTTCCTTTGAATACTTTCTGCAAATGAAGACTCTATCCAATGAAACAAGCAATTCCATTGTTGAACAGCTCTGATTTTAGGAAATTCTTAAGATAAACTAAAGTCCATTTCCATTCTTAAGGTCCCAGTTTGTAATTGTTTTTGTAATTGTAATTCTTTAATTGGAAAAAAAAAAAGGGAAAAAAGTAGTCTTTCTTGAGAGTGAAATCTGCTACAAAAAAACTTTCAAAGCATGATTTCCTCAGAAAATTAAATCAGCTAAAATAACATACTAAAAATGTTAAAGGACACTTAATGTAATAATGCATTATAAAAACTTAGAAAATACAGGTTTAACTGGATATGTTTTGCCTCTGACATATAGTAGCTTTTTTGGTCTTTTATAATTCACAACATTTAAATGCATCTGCTAACCTTTTTATTTGACAAGTTATAGTCTGTTCTGTATTGATGAAGGACTGTCCCCATATTTAGTCTCTATATAGATGAAATCACACTTCCTGAACAAAACCAGTATTGGTTTTATCTGTCTGTAGAGAAACTGGGTGTGATGAAGATAGAGGCTTAGCCTTGAGATAAGGAAAGCTTCTATTGAAGTTCCACTTTGGACACATTAGCTAAGTGGTATATATACAAAGTGTATATATATATATATATATATATATATATATATATACATATATATATATATATATATATATATATATATATATGTGTGTGTGTGTGTGTGTGTGTGTGTGTGTGTATATGTATATATATATATATAAAATGTACAGCATAAATATGGTATTATATTCAGTAACAACAATATTGTGGATGATCAATTGTGGATTATTTAGCTATTTCAACCTCACAATGATCCAAGAAGAACTTATGAAAAATGTTATCTCCAGAGGAAAAAATAATAGAATGAGAGGGCAGATCAAAGCATACTATTACTTTGTGTGTGTTTGACCTGTGTTTTCTCTTCATAATATTATTAATATGGAAATATGTTTTGCATGACTTATATTGAATTGCTTTCTATTTTAGAATGGGGGAGAGGTGGGAAGAGAGAAAATTTGGAACTTAAAATAAAAAAAGAAAGGAATGTTAAAAATTGGATTTTGAATGTAATTGGAAAAAGAAACTAACAACAACAAAAAGAAAACAAATGCACAATAGGAGTATAAAAGACAATTTTGTTAGGGGTTGGGGGGAGAGAGAGAGGGAAAGGGAGAGGGATGAGAGAAATATCACACTTCCAAATGCATAAATACCTGAATTGTCTTTTAATGGAGTTTCTTGATGCCCTTAAAAGCCAGGCCGGAAGAGCTAGAAGAGGTGCTCTCCCTCAGACATATTCAGTATATTCAATCAGTAGCCAATACAGAGTTAGGGAAGCAGTCCTCATCTGAATTTATTCCGTTTCCTTGCTGAGTATCCATTTCATGCTATAGCTATATAAACCTTCTTTTGTTAGCCATTAGAAGTCCTAAAAGTCACTCAGTCTATCAATACATATTTTTAAAGTCTCTGCTATATTCCAGGCACTGAGTTAAGGGTTAGGTATTCAAAAGCAAAAAACAGCTCCTGCTTTCAAGGAATTTACAGTCTAATGGGGGAAACACTAAGGAAACAATATATAAAAACAAATCATATATAGAATAAGAGATACAAATGTTCATTTTGTTGGGGGTTGATATCCCTTTAAGAACCTCCCCCGGCCCCCATGGCTGACCTTTGATTTACAAATCCTGGTCAGTGGGTTTTCCCCATCCCCCACCGGATCTGAGCCAACTTGAGACATCACCCACAAGCCCCTTTAGGTATAAAAGAGCCAAACTGGAGCTCTCTCTTTGCAGGAGTCCTTCCCCCCAAACATGGTATCCTTCTGGCCATGTAAGGGTTCCTGTCCACCCAGCAACCACCTCTGGCCATGGCGTCTTTCTACCTGTTTTCCAAATGCCTACAATAAACCTTTTTATCAATCTAGGTTTTCGGGCCTGTAAATTCCTTTTACAGGGGACTCTGCGCCATCATGTGACTATCATTGCACCGACCCAAAAGGGGGTTCCCCTTCCCTAACTCTCATCAATTTCATTCTAATTTGAAAGTATGGAAATATGAGATTTATAAAGACTTGGATTTTAGTATAAGACTGGACAAAAATAATTAATCTTCTTTTCTATTATTCTTTGTAAATTGAAATATTCATGTTTATCAATATTTGTTATATATATATACATATATATATATATATATATATATATATTTTTTAAAATATGAATATTTTAGTGAACTGTTAGGTCAATTGGAGTCTACAGTTCAAAAATGAAAATTCAATTTTAAACTACATTAAAATACATATTTAATCTACAAGTAAATGGGTGATAGCCCTGCTGTACTTTTTCCTGGACAGAATACATATGAGCTATTGTATACAATTTTGGATACTAACTTTTAGATAGAATCTTTGTGAATTGTAGAGCATACAAAAGAAGGAATATAGAACTTTTGAGATTGTTCTATATTCTACTGGAACAGTTGGGGAGAGTTAACCTAAAGAAGAGAAGACAGTGAAATGATCAATGTCTTCAAGTATGAAAATAATTAGAACCATCCAAAAGGCAAGTGGGTCAACTCTTACAAAAGCCACTTAAGTAAAGGCTTGATGATCATTTGAATATTTTGTAGAAGTAATTGTATCATTCCTTCCAACTATGAGATTCTTGTATTCCAATTATATGATTCTATCATTTTGGGAAATATTTCTATTTGATATGGCCAACCCAATCACCTACTGGAGAACATCTACTTTTTTTGCTAATATATGGCCTTTTACTGTCTTCCCAGTAATATTGAGATTAAATCCCACCCCCTCCACCTTAATCTTTCTCCTTCAGTTCAAAAGAAACAAGGTCTAGTGAACCCAAGAAAAACAAAGCAGATCCAGTTGGATGTTTTGGTTCCAATTTAATTTTGGAAGTGACCCACTGTGTAACAATTTCCATGAAAAGTTGTAATATGTCATGCCCCTTTTGACTCTAGTCATACTGGAAAGACTACAAATGAAAACCAAGCATCTATTGAACAACTATAGTTTCAGCTTGATGAATTATACATGAATTCTAACCATTTCCAGTTAATTAAAATTGACATTCTTTGTTCACAATCCACTCTTTCTTTTCTCTATATATCTGATTTCAAAATAAGTTACAGTATATGACCAAAAATGCTTGTTTGCACAAGGATCACTATCTAGAAATAAACTATTTGAAACATTCCCTTTCAAATAATTCATTTTTACCAAATCAGATTAATCAACTAATTATCAAATGTTTATTAATCTCCTTTTATGAGCCAGTTATGGTGTAAGACTGGAGCATCAAAGAGAAATGAAACCATACCTACTTTCCAGGAGCCTAATAATATCAAAGAAGATAAGCAGGTACCTAACAAGGATAGGGACTAGATCTATGATTTCACTGATGGACTCCCAATACAGATTAGCATAGCTTGTACAATGCAAAGTCATAGAAAATTGCCTGGTGCACTAAAACATTCAGTTATTTAAAGTGACAAGGAACACTTAGCTAATGTGTCCAAAGTGGAACTTCAATCAAAGCTTTCCTTATTTCAAGGCTAAGTCTCTATCTTCATCACACCAGCTCTTTACAGACATAGATTTATGCAAAATATGCGCAAAATAACTGGAGGGTAATATTTTAGGGGAGGGTACTAGAAGCTCAGAATACCAATCAAATTTTTATGAAGATCACACTTGGCCTGAATTTTGAAGGAAATTTGTGAGAGTCAGAGGTTAGGGCAGACATTCCAGGCATGAAAGACCACCAGTAAAAAGGCATGAATACAGGGGAGAAAGTGTTGTATATAAAGAACAGTAAAAAGATAATTTTGGCTGAAGTATTAAAAAGAATATATAATAAAGATGGAAAAGTTGGATCTAGCTCATGAAGAACTTCATCAAACAGACATGCTATTTGGTTATATCCTACTCTTTGTGACCCCTTTTGGAATTTTCTTTGTAAAGATAATGGGAGTAGTTTGCCATTTCCTTCATCAGCTCATTTTATAGATGAGAAAACTAAAGTAAATGAAGTTAAGTGACTTGGCCAAAGTCACACAGCTAATAAGTATCCCAGACCAAATCTGAATTCAGATCCTCCTGACTGTAGGACTGGTGTTCTATCAAATTGTATTGTCTACATATATACATATATTGTATTTAATTTATACTTTAACATATTTAACATGTATTGGTCAACCTTCCATGGGGGGGGGGAGGTGGGGAAAAATTAGAACAAAAGGTTTGGCAATTGTCAATGTTATAAAATTACCCATGCATATATCTGGTAAATAAAAACTATTAAAAAAAAAATATATATATATATATGAAAACAAATTGTATTGTCCAGAGATGTTTAAATTTAATTGTAGAAGTGATAAAGAATCATTGAAGATTATTGAATAGAAAAGTAATATATAAAGTTTATTCTTATACTAGCATCAGGTATAGTGAGCATAAAAACAAACTTCCAAAAAAGAAATGGGATAATTTACTATTACCTTATATGTATACTTATATATTACTTATATAGCAGATTTATAAAATATTACTTGCATAATTAAAGAATGCTGGATTTAAAATCAGAGAACCTAGGTGTCATATTAGAATTATTACGTCTGTCGTCTTCCCTACCCTGCTTTCTCTTCCCCTCTCCTCTCCCCTTTCTTGCTTTCTTCTCCTTTCTTCATTTATTTCACTTGATTTCTCCTTAGAACAGTATTTCCTTTTTATTTATGCTTTTTATTTGTTATATCATATTCCTTTAAAATATCCCCCTCCATTTCCCTACCCAGTCAATCATCCTTTTGTAATAAGGATTTAAAAAGGAAAAAAAAATCATTCAACAAAATCCACCAACATATTGATTTGTCAGTGTACATAGTGTACACATAATCCTTTACCTCTTTAAAGGAGAGAAAAAGATGCATTTTTTCAACTTTTTTCTAAAGTCAGTTAATATTTTTAACATCCTGGATAAACTTATAGAATACTTTTTTGGGATGTTTATGATAATTTTTGCTAATTGAATATTAGTCAAATTCTTTTTTTTTTCTTTTTAGTTGCAAACCCAATTTTGTTCTCCTCCCTGAGGATGAGACCTATTTGATGAACCTTGAAGTTCAATAAAGATCTTTTCAATCTCCCTTTTGTCTGAACCCCAGCATTAGCAAGACAATAGGTAATGATTTATTCTGAAGCTGATACTTTATAGGGTTCTCTTTATAATTCAAGGCCAGAGATTTGAGAGTAAATGCTGGTTTAGTCACTGGCTAATTTAGCCTGATGAAATAGATTTCAAGAGATGTTTATTCCTTCTATTCAATTTCATATTTCATGGCTTATATAGTCTTGGTATTCACTTTATTCCTCTGTGATGTTCTGCTCAAAATGCTGGGGATTTCATGGCATTTTTGAGAGGCAGGCTACATTGTGTTTTCAGACATGCATGGTGTTTGACAAACAAGTGCATTTTTAAAAGACAAACTTGACCTTGCATAGAATTGCATTTGCCCCAGTAACAGGTGGCAAGCACATTGCTGAGAACTGGCTGGCCCTGTGGCTGCTGTACTCAATTAGCCCTCATCAAAAGCTGACTGGGCCTTGACTACAGATTCAGTCATCAATCTGCTTGTCTTAGAGCCAGTATTAATATGCACTAATCGCAGGGACATCTCTAATGCCCCTAGCTGATGAAACCTCTTCCTACTGAAGGGTTGGAACAAGCAGCAGGGGTTACAGAGAGAGAGCTTAGTTTCCTCAACCTGCAAAATTAAGTGGTCCTGGTTTTGCTTTTTACATCTGTTCCTCTGATTTTCCATGGACTAACTTAGAGTTACCACCCAAAGAGATGAAAGGGAATCCCTGTCTTGGAGCTTTTGGATCTGAGTGCAAAACTGAAATGAATGGTCTGTGGTGAGGTGTGTGTGGTTTAGGAAACTATACTGCCTGTTTGATTTTTTCCAAATGGGTACAGCAAAAGAATAAAATATAGAGGGATTTCTATTTATTTTCCATAGCCAGGGTTATTTTATTTTCTGACTCATTCATCTAGAAAGGGCTTAAGATGGAATTTGCCACCTAGTGTGGTCTGCTACTGCTTTGCCCCACTTGGGGAGGGGAAAGAGAGAGAGGAAGAGGGAAAGTAAGTTTTGGGCTGAGGCCCAATTATTAAGAGTCATGCCAGGTAGATACTGGCACATGTTTCAGCATAGCTAGAAGATTCAGTTTTGCTGCAGGAACAGGATAGCTCAGGAGATATTTCTGGAAGTCTTCCTTCAAGTCTTACAAACCTTCCTCCTACAATGGCAACATTGGCTGTTCTACCTCTAACTCCATCTGCTTTTCTTGGTTCTCTTTCCTCACAATGATGTAAAAACAAAAATCCACCATTGCTGTACATCTTCATTTGTAATTTCACCTGACCCGAATCAAAATGGAATTAAATTAGAAATGAAATTTAAAATATTCTGAACCTACTAGAATATGCTGGAATCTAAATACTGAGTCTAATTCCTAGTGAGTTGTATTGATAGATTGATTTTATATTCTGGAAGTTAGGATTATTTGGAACTCAATCAGCAAATCTATTATTTTTTAAATTAAAAACCAATAACAGTATTATAGGAATAACCATCTTATTTTAATACCTTTTTTAAAAACTGTAATATTGTATGCATAGTACATTGACCTGGATGAAGAGCCAGGAATATAACATCATAGAAACATAGACTGTTAGAGCTGAAAGAGACTGCAATGGATAATATAGCACAGAATCCTTCATTTGACAATGGGAGAAAAAATGACCCAAGGAGGGAAAGTTATTTTCTCAAGATCATGCAGATTAGTGGTAGAACCACTATCAGAGGATCATAAATGGAGATCTACAAGAAAACTAAAAATGAAGCTAAGCTACCCTGTTCATTTTATATATAAACAATTCAGCCCAGGGAGATTATAACTTACCTAATATTACTCCGATGAGTAAGTAGTTGAACCAGGATTTGAAACCAGGTCCTCTTATTCCAGATTCTGATACTTTCTCCCTCTGAGGCCCAGGTCTCCTCACCTTCCAATTTATTACTCTCTACTCAAGATTCCATAGGATAAATTCAAAGCCTTTGATTTTGTCTACAATATTCTTCTTCTTGGTATTACAGAGTTTTGTAGTGAGACTTTAAAATATTAAACAGTGCATATTTCTTTGTACCAGGCACCAAAAAAAGGAAGAAAATCATCCCTGTCTTCAAGGATCTTACAATCTAATGGGAGATACAACATGCAAATAGATACATAGAAAACTATATAAAAGATAAATAAAAAATAATTAAGAGTAGGAAGGCATTGGAATTAAGAAGAGCTGAGGAAGGCTTCCTATAAAAGGTAGGGTTTTAATCAGAACTTAAAGGAAGACTCAGTGATTAAAGCAGAGGAGAGAGAGGTTTTTTAGACATAGCTTGAAATGGCAAGTTTCCAAAGATATCCATTGAAAACTCCCTATAAATAGCATTTTGCACAAACATATTTGCATGTACATGTAACCTATACAAGCAATGCACATAAATACACACACATACATTACACACACGTACATCTTATTATAGATGTAAACTTTTAAATGGTTAAGCAAAGGATTTTTTCTAGATCAATGCCATAGATAATTGAATTGAGATTTTCTTGTTTGGACTTATTTAGTGCCTGATGGAAATTACAGTGTGGATATTTTTATTATTACAGAGTAGTGACAAAATATTTTTATTGGATTTAAAAACTTTATCTCCCATACTTACTCCATTCTTTAATCATGGAATGAAGGAATAGATCTCACTATTTGTGGGACAAGATGGCAGAAAGTATAGTTAGTTAAGTAATATTCAATCCAACTCACCTTTATTAAACATGCATTGTGCACAAGGCACTTAGAATCCAAAAAATCACTATAATCTCTCCCTCCAAAAGTTTTTAATTCAACTGATAAAAAAGATAGAAATTTGAAGGAATGAGACTTCTAATTCAGTTTGGTTATTCAGTCCAGTAAGTTACTTAAATTCTCCATAGCATATGCATGTTGGAGTAAGACATCATTTGCTATTACAAATACATTTCGACTCCCAAAGAACTATTTTAATGACCTAGAAAAACAACAATAAAGTTCATATGGGAAAACAAAAGGTCAAGAATTTCAAGGGAATTAATGAAAAAAAAATCAAATTTAGGTGGCCTAGCTTACCAGATCTAAAATTATATTATAAAGCAGCAGTTACCAAAACCATTTGGTATTGGCTAAGAAGTAGACTAGTTGATGAGTGGAATAGGTTAGGTCCAAAGGGCAAAATAATCAATAACTTTAATAATCTAGTGTTTGACAAACCCAAGGACCCCAGCTTTTGGGATAAGAACTCATTGTTTGACAAAAATGGCTGGGAAAATTGGAAATAAATATGGTAGAAACTAGGCATTGACCCACACTTAACACCCTACACCAAGGTCAGGTCAAAATGGGTTTATAACCTAGGCATAAAGAATGAGATTATAAATAAATTAGAGGAACATAGGATAGTTTACCTCTCAGACCCGTGGGAGAGGAATGAATTTATGTCTTAAGAAGAACTAGAGATCATTATTGATCACAAAGTAGAAAACTTTGATTATATAAAATTGAAAAGTTTTTGTACAAACAAAACTAATGCAGACAAGATTAAAAGGGAAACAATAAGCTGGGAAAACATTTTTACAGTTAAAGGTTCCGATAAAGGCCTCATTTCCAAAACATAGAGAATTGACTCTAATTTATAAGAAATCAAGTCATTCTCCAATTGATAGATGGTCAAAGGATATGAACAGACAATTCTCAGATGAAGAAATTGAAACTATTTCTAGCCATATGAAAAGATGCTCCAAGTCATTATTAATCAGAGAATTGCAAATTAAGACAATACTGAGATACCACTACACACCTGTCAGATTGGCTAGAATGATGGGGAAAGATAATGCAGAATGTTGGAGGGGGTGTGGGAAAACAGGGACACTGATACATTGTTGGTGGAATTATGAATACATCCAGCCATTCTGGAGAGCATTTTGGAACTGTGCTCAAAAAGTTATCAAATTGTGCATATCCTTTGACCCAGCAATGTTACTACTGAGCTTTTATCCCAAAGAGATCTTAAAGGGGGGAAAGGGACCTGTATGTGCAAAAACGTTTGTAGCAGCCCTCTTTGTAGTGGCCAGAAACTGGAAACTACGTGAATGCCCATCAATTGGAGAATGGCTGAAAAAACTGTGTTATATGAATATCATGGAATATTATTGTTCTGTAAGAAATGACCAACAGGATGATTTCAGAAAGGCCTAAGGAGACTTGCATGAATTGCTGCTGAGTGAAATGAGCAGGACTAAGAGATCATTATATGCGTCAACAACAATACTATATGATGATCAATTCTGATGGATGTGGCCATTTTTAATAATGAGGTGAACCAAATCAGTTCCAATAGAGCAGTAATGAACTGGACCAGCTACATCCAGCAAAGGAACTCTGGGAGATGACTATGAATCACTACATAGAATTCCCAATCCCTCTATTTTTGTCTGCCTGCATTTTGGATTTCCCTTACAGGTTAATTGCACACTATTTCAAAGTCTGATTCTTTTTGTACAGCAAAACAACTATTTGGACATGTATACATATGTTGTGTTTAATTTATAGTTTAACATATTTAACATGTATTGGTCAACCTGCCAACTGCGGGGGAGAGGGGGGAAAGGAGGGGAAAATTAGAACAAAAGTTTTGGCATTTGTAAATGTTGTAAAATTACCCATGCATATCTGGTAAATAAAAACTATTAAATTAAAAAAAACACAAATAAATTTGGGTAAGAGCAGTTCATTTAACCTCCTTGAGATTAAATCCTCATATATAAAATTGGGTTAATGTGATATTCCCTTACAGTTTTATTTTTCCAATGTAAAAAATTTTTAACAATTCCAAAAAAAAATTAGTTCCCAATTCTTTCTCTTATTTCCTTGCCCACTCTTTGGAAGGCAAGCAATTGACTGTAGATTACACACACACACGCGCACACACACACACACACACACACACACACACACACCATATTTCTATAATATGCAATAAAAATACAAAGAAAAACCCTAAGCCCCAAGAAAAACAAAATTTAAAAGTATGATTTCATCGGTATTTCATCAGTTCTTTCTCTGGAGTGAATAGCCATTTCATAGGTTCTTCAGCATTATATTGAATCATTGTATTGCTGAAAATAGTTAAGTCATGCACAGTTGATTATCATATAATATTGCTCTTACTGTGTACAATATCCTCCTCATTCTTCTCACCTCATTTTGTATCAGTTCATATAAATATTCCCAGGTTTTTCTGAAACTATAACTGTTCATCATTTCTTACAGCATAATAGTATTGCATACATAATCACATCCTCTCAATTGATGGGTACCTCACAAGAATATTTAAATTTGGTTCAATCCAATCCATATCTATGAAACATCTATTATATACAACGAATGGGGGCAGCTAAGTAGTAAAATGGATAGTACACTAAGTCTAAGGTAAGAAAGACCTTCAGTCTGACTTGAAATGGTTACTCTATATGTGGTCCTGGGCAAGTCATTTGTCTCAGTTTATTCATGGGGAATAAATAGCATCTAACAGGTTAAATGAGATAATATTTGTAAAGCCCTTACTTATATAGTGGCCCATAATAGGTGTTTAATAAATGTTAATTCTATTATTATTATTATTTTAGGCAATGGAAATTTAAAAAAAAATAAGAAATGGAGTCACTGATCTCAATTAATTTATATCTTATACTTAACTTGTATGTGTTTTGCCTACATAGATTATGTATATAACTACATGGGATAGTGTAAGTGTTTACATGGAGTTGTGACTAGATATTTCTGGATATTGCTAGTCTAGGGAAATAATGTTTCGATCACTGTGGCTAATAACTACTTATTATTCCATAAAGAGTATCTCAAGCTATATCTGAAATATTGACTCTCTATCTACCAAATGCTACTTACATAGGGTGGATAGTGAACAAATAAATTTATATAAGACAAAAGGAAACAGAGATCTAAGATTAGAATATATTTTTTAAAATCACACAAGAATAAATTAGATATCTCCCTGGGAGAGAGACCAAGAAAAAATTCTAAATCTCACTCAAAGGGAAATTCCTCCTTAATTTCTACTATAAGAAATAGTCATTTACTTTACATGTTAATTTCTTACAAAATCTTTCTTTCATTCCAAGGATCCTTTCCTGTAGATCTTGAAACTGCATAATTACTTTCTCAAAGTCAGAAATCTAAAAAAAGGTATCCCTTTTTTTCTTAATTCTTTACCAACTCTACTACCCTTGTAGATATGTTAAGTCATTATTCTTTCTTTTTTTTTTTTTTTTTTTTTTTTGAGTGAGGTGAGTTTTATGCAAATGCTTGAATCAAGGATTACTCTAATGTGATGAAGGCTATGGAAAAATGTTTTACCAAGTTGACATAATTTTTTATAAAGTACTTTACCAAGTTGAGATAATATAATATTTGTCGTATTGAGCTTATGGGAGCTTTTAGTCATTTCTACTTTTTTTCTTCTCCTTCTCTCTCTCTCTCTCTCTCTTGCCCAGGGTCACACAGCTAGGAAGTGTCTGAGACCAGATTTAAATGTAGGTCCTCCAGACTTAGGGGCTGGTACTATATCCACTGCACCACCTAGTTGCTCCTACTTTTCTCTTTCTAAGCAAATGACTTAAGTATTAAGTACTGTACTTCATTCATAAAAGCACTCTTCTGTTAGTTACTTTGAAATAAGCCAGAGGCAATCTTTGACTTTTCAAAGGCTACATCAGAGAAATAAAGAGTTGGATCAGTCCTATCAAGTTGGGAAGTTTCTGGTCATAGATGAAACAATGGACTGTGCTTCTGACATTTAAGGACAAACTCTCCTGTGTTTGAAGAGGCTCATAACTAGAAAACTGATACCTAGATAATTTTTTGGGCCCCAAAATAGCTTTTGAAGATGGTCTACTAAGGAGTTGGAGAGGTTGGAATCTGCATTCGCATGTTAAGTGCCTATACTTATTAAATCACTCATTTGCCCAGCATTAAAGTATTTATATTACATAAAATATGTAATATATTTTCTTAGTTAAATTAGAATATGTACTGTTTATACAATGTGAAATGAAATTAATAGAAGGCAACTAAAATAATAGCTACAGGATCATTTCAGAAGGCTATACTGGTAGTCAGAATAATCAGTATTCAAGTCCTGCCACATCCTGGATGAGTGACTCAGAATAGGTCACTTTAACCTCTCAATGCCACACAGGATTTTTAAAGGCTATAAATTGTGGAACACTTGATGATTTCTGTTGGTAGAAAGATTTTTCTCTCTAGAAGGTGAATAATTCAGCCAAAAGATATTTATTAAGTGCCTACTATGTGCCCATACCCAATAAACTTGCATGTTCATGATCACTATTCCTCCATCCTCAAATATATTTCTACTAAATGTCCTTAGGGAAAAATGAGGGATTTGTTACTATATTTTGTTACTATATACAATTATATGTGATAATTATATATAACAAGTTCATATATTGATATATGTTCATATAATGTATAAATATGTTTATTTGAATTATGTGATATGAGATCATTTAAAGAGAAATGGAGGAGCCAAGATGGCAGAGTAGAGAAAATACTACAATCAAACTCTCCAAATAAATTCAAAATCATATCTCAAACCTAATTCTGGGGTCATAGAGAAAACAGAAATTTGGGTTAGTCATTTTTCCAGGTCATAAGAAGAGATCTGTGATAATGAATTGTGGGCTGACCCAGAACACATGGTGGCAATACCAACTGTGGGCCTTGGAGGTAAAGAGAACAGCAATATCTTCAGGAGCTCTTTAGTCAGAGACCATAAAGCAATCAGGCAATTTGTTAGAAAGTGACTACAGGGAACTCTAGCACTAGCATTGGGCATCAGAATTGTCTCTACTTGGCATTATAAAATTGTCTAAAATCACTTCAGGGTTGTAGTTTGAGGGTAAACAGGAAAGCTTTTGTTCAAAAGAGATCAGAGACCCTGATGAGCAATAGTGTTTGTAGCTGAAGGATTAGATAGAGGTCCCTTCCTGATAAGGACCAGAATGAAGATTAAGAGAACAGTGATGATACAGTTTCATGGATACCTTGGAAGCATGTAGAACTTCCAACGCCACTCCTGCCAGAAGTAGTTCTGGAAAAAAAAACAGTACAAAAAAGTCTGAAATTTGGGACAGTGCCCCATCCTCCTCCTTGTATTGGGAGCAGAGGCTAACTTTAGCATAAAGTTAAAAGTCAAGAAATAGGCTGAAGAAAAGAGCAAACAACAACAACGACAACAAAGAAACTTAATCAATAACAAAATAATGTGATGATTAAGACACAAACTCGGAAGAAAACAGTGCCAAAGCACTCACAGAGTCTTAAAGAAAAAAATGAACTGGATAAAAGCCCAAGAAGAATTACTGGAATAATTAAAAGAATAAGAATGGTACAGTAGAAATTGGGAGAAATGAGAATGGTGCAAAAAAATTATGAAAACATAGTTAAAAGCTTGATAAAAGAGGCAAAATGTTGAAGAAAATAACCCATTAAAAATAACAGAATTGACCAAAGTATAAAAGAGACACAAATCTTTACTGATAAAAATAAGCAGAATAGGCTAAATGGAAAAAGAGATATAAAAGTCTGTTCCAGAAAATAATTCATTAAAAATTAGAATTGGGCAAATGGAAGTTAATAATTCCACAAGACATGAAGAAACAATGAAATAAAATCAAAAGAATTAGGGAAAAAATTAGAGCATAATATGAATTATCTCATTGGAAAAACAACTGACCTGAAAAAATGGATGAAAAATTTAAGATTTATTTGACTAGCTGAAAGCCATTATTTAAAAAAAAAAAAAAAAAAAAAAAAAAAAAAAAAAAAGATCCTATACAGCATTTTCAAGAAATTACAAAAGAAAATTGCCTCAATATACTAAGTATAGAGAAAAAATAGAATCCACTGGATCACCTCCTATGAAAGAGATTATAATACTCCTAGGAGTATTATAATCAAATTCCAGAACTCCCGTATCTAGGAGAAAATATTCTATTTCAAGCAGCCAGAAAGAAACAATTAAAATATCATAGAGCCACAGTAAGTTTCACACAAGATTTAGTAGTCTTCTTGTTAAAGTAAAGGAAGGGTTGGAATATGATTTACATATGATACAACCAAGAATAACCTACTCAGCAAAGCAGTATGTTTTTTCATGGAAAATGCATATTTGATTTAAATAGAAGATTTTCAAGAATTTCTGAAGCAAAGAATAGAGATGAATTGAAAATTGAGCACTCAAACATAAGACTCAAGAGAAATATAAATAGGTAAATATGAAAGAGAAATCATAAAATACTCCATAAAGTTAGCATTTCTATCTTTATATGGGAAGATGATACTTATAATTCCTAGGGATTTTGTCATTATTAAGAAAGAAGCAGTCACATACAAAGAGGACTTGGATGATAATCAAAATCTCAAAAAGATGTAAGGATAAGGAATGCATTGGGAGAAGGAGAAAGGGAGAGAAAGAATGAAGAAAATTATTTTACATAAAAGAAATATACAAAGAGGAGATTTCACCTTAAAAATGTAAACTAGTGTGGTGGAGGGGTAATGCTTGAACCTCATTCTCATTAGAATTCATTCAAAGAGGGAAGAATACACACACACACACACACACACATACACACACAAGAGAGAGAGAGAGAGAGAGAGAGAGAGAGAGAGAGAAGAGAGAGAGAGAGAGAGAGAGAGAGAGAGAGAGAGAGAGAGAGAGAGAGAGAGAGAGAGACTGAGAGTCAGCTTTTTCTTGGAAGATAAATCCATCTGTTATGAAAATCATCTTTGCTTGGTATCTTTGCATCTCCAGAATATGTGTGTGCATTTTGTTTTTGGAGAGCCAATTGTTAAACATTTATTAGTATACCAGTGACTGAGATGATTAGGAATACTTTGGAAAGAGCTCTGCTTTTGGACTCAAGAAATCAGATTAAATCATGCCTTGGTTGTATCACCACTTGTATCACCTTAGGCAAGTTAGGTAAATCTCCCAGACTAGAATAGTTTCCTCAGTTGTAAAATGAAGGCATTAGTATTAATGATACATGATATTTTTTTCCCAGCTACAGAGTAATGGGATTCCAACTGATAAATGATTTTCTCTGTCTCTGTCTCTTTTTCTGTATATTCAAACACATTCCCATATATAAATTATAATACTATAATTTATATATGGGAATGTGTTTGTGTATATATATATATATATATATATATATATACATATATATATATATATATATATATTCTTCTATTTCTTCATGTGTAAAATAAGATAGATCAAATGATTTTAATTGTCACGTCATTCTAAAATTTTATAATTCATTTCTATAGACATTTCCACTTTTTATTCCTTTGCTCATTTTTTATTGGTTTAAAGGAATGCTTAGAACATAGAAATTTTTTTTATATTAATTTCATAATTATTATAATTTTTTGACAGTACATATGCATGAGTAATTTTTTTACAGCACTATCCCTTGTACTCACTTCTTTTCCAAATTCTTTTCTCCCTCCCTCTACTCCCTCCCTTACAGGCAATGCCATACATGTTAAATGTGTAACAATATATGCTAGATACAATATATGTGTGTAAAACAGAATTTCTTATTGAACGGTAAGAATTGGATTCATAAGGTAAAAGTAACCTGGGTAGAAAGACAATAGTGCAAACAGTTTACACTCAATTCCCAGTGTTCCTTCTCTGGGTGTAGTTGATTCTGTCCATCATTGATCAACTGGAGCTGAATTAGATCTTATTTATGTTGAAGATATCCACTTCAATCAGAATACATCTTCATACAGTATCATTAGTGAAGTGTATAATGATCTCCTGGTTCTGCTCATTTCACTCAGCATCAGTTCATGCAAGTCTCTCCAAGCCTCTCTGCATTCTTCCTGCTGGTCATTTCTTAGAGAGCAATAATATTCCATAACATTCATATATCATTATTTACCCAACCATTCTCCAGTTGACCCATCCATCCATTTTCCAGTTTCTAGCCACTATGAAAAGAGCTGCCACAAACATGTTGGCACATACAGGTCCCTTTCCCTTCTTTAGTATTTCTTTGGGATATAAGCCCATTGGTAGCACTGCTGGATCAAAGGGTATATACAGTCTGATAACTTTTTGGGCATAGTTCCAGATTGCTCTCCAGAATGATTGTATTCTTTCACAATTCCACCAACAATGCATCTGTGTCCCAGTTTTCCCACATCCCGTCCAACATTCATCATTATCTTTTCCTATCATCTTAGCCAAATCTGATAGGTGTGTAGTGGTATCTCAGAGTTGTCTTAATTTGCATTTCTCTGATCAATAGTGATTTGGAACACTCTTTCATATGGCTACAAATAGTTTCAATTTCATCATCTGAAAATTGTCTCTTCATATCCTTTGACAATTTATCAATTGGAGAACGGCTTGATTTCTTATAAATTTGAGTCAGTTATCTATATATTTTGGAAATGAGGCCTTTATCAGAACCTTTAACTGTAAAAATGTTTTCCCAATTTGTTACTTCCCTTCTAATCTTATTTGCATTAGTTGTGTTTGTACAAAAGCTTTTTAATTTGGTGTAATCAAAATTTTCTATTTTGTGATTAATAATGATCTCTAGTTCTCCTTTGGTCACAAATTCCTTCCTCCTCCACAAGTCTGAGAGGAAAACTATACTATGTTCTTCTAATCTATTTATGATCTCATTCTTTATGCCTAAATCATGGACCCATTTTGATCTTATCTTGGTATATGGTGTTAGGTGTGGGTCCATATCTAATTTCTGCCAGACTCATTTCCAGTTTTCCCAACAGTTTTTGTCAAATAATGAATTCTTATCCCAAAAGTTGGGATCTTTGGGTTTCTCAAACACTAGACTGCTATAGTTGTACACTATTTTGTTCTGTGAACTTAACCTATTCCACTGATCAACTAGTCTATTTCTTAGCCAGTACTAAATAGTTTCTTGGGAGTCTTATTGGTATAGCACTAAATAAATAGATTAGTTTAGGGAGTATTGTCATCTTTATTATATTTGCTCGGCCTATCCAAGAGCACTTAATGTCTTTCCAATTATTTAAATATGACTTTATTTTTGTGGCAAGTGTTTTGTTATTTTGCTCATATAATTCCTGACTTTTCTTTGGTAGATGGATTCCTAAATATTTTATACTCTCGACAGTTGTTTTGAATGGAATTTCTCTTTGTATCTCTTGCTGTTGCATTTTGTTGGTAATGTATAAAAATGCTGAGGACTTTTGTGGATTTGTTTTGTATCTAGCAACTTTGCTAAAGTTGTGAATTATTTCTAATAACTTTTTCTTAGAATCTCTGGGGTTCTCTAAGTATACCATCATATCATCTGCAAAGAGTGATAGTTTGATTTCCCCATTACCTACTCTAGTTCCTTTAATCTCTTTCTCAGCTCTTATTGTTGAGGCTAGCATTTCTAATACAATATTGAATAGTAATGGTGATAGTGGGCAACCTTGTTTCACTCCTGATCTTACTGGGAAAGGTTCCAGTTTATCCCCATTACATATGATGCTTACTGACGGTTTTAAATATATGCTCCTGGCTATTTTAAGGAATAGTCCATTTATTCCTATATTCTCAAGTGTTTTTAGTAGGAATGGATGTTGTATTTTATCAAATGCTTTTTCTGCATCTATTGAGATGATCATATGGTTTTTGTTTCTTTGATTATTAATATGGTCAATTATATTAATAGTTTTCCTAATATTAAACCAGCATTGCATTCCTGTCATAAATCCTACTTGATCATAGTGTATTATCTTGGGGATGATTTTCTGAAGTCTTTTTGCTAATATCTTATTTAAGATTTTAGCATCAATATTCATTAAGGAGATTGGTCTATAATTTTCTTTTTCAGTTTTCAACCTACCTGGTTTAGGTATCAGTACCATGTCTGTGTCATAAAAGAAGGAGTTTGGTAGGACTCCTTCATCCCCTATTTTTTCAAATAGTTTATATAACATTGGGGCTAATTGTTCTTTAAATGTTTGGTAGAATTCACATGTAAATCCATCTGGTCCTGGGGTTTTTTTCTTAGGGAGTTGATTAATAGCTTGTTCTATTTCTTTTTCTGAAATGGGACTTTTTAAGCAATTTACTTCCTCCTCTGTTAATCTGGGAAGCCTATATTTTTGGAGGTAGTCATCCATTTCACTTGTTATCAAATTTATTGACATAAAGTTGGGCAAAGCATAGAAAATGTTTAGTTAATATTTTCATTTATTCAGACAAATTTTAGAAAGCATCAGAATTCATATTCGGTTAGTTTGTGTCAGAGGTAATGACATTTATCTGGTTTATAACAGGTGCTCAATAAATTAATAATGTATATTATTGAATTATAAATTATGGGCTCTCAAAATTTCTAAATGTTATTTCTAAAGATTTTCACTTTATCAATTCATTCTCAATTCATTGTTTTGAAGTTATTATTGTTTTCTCCATATAAAGAATCCTTGATTGCACAATTCTGTTTAAGAAATGTTATTTAGTTGCCTAATGTCTATGAGGGACTGCTATAGGCACTAGGGATATGAAGTTAAAAAATAAAACAATCCTTGACTTCAAAAAACTTACATTTTACATTCTAGCATATATATGTATATATATGTATATATATATATATACATATATATATATATATATATACATATATATATATGTATATATATATATATATATATATATATACATATATATATATATATATATATATATATATATATATATATATATATATATATGTAAAAGTATAGTGAGTATAGCAAGGAAAATTGAGAAGAAAACTTTAAAAACCTGGAGGGATCAAGAAAGGCTCCATCATTGAAATAACTTGAGCCTTTAAAATCCTGTGTCCTTGAGGGGTAGCAATGGGGAATTGTGCTTCAGCTATGGGCAATGGGGTCACTAAGAGTTGGACACACTTGAAATGACTAAACATTTCCATAGAGAAATTGGTCAGAAAGGTAAGAATAAAATTATAAAAGCAAGAGCAGATGATGAAGTTTAATCAGCTAAAAGAAATGATCATTCCTTTTTTAAATTCAAGCATGTTCCCTAGTTAAATCAGAAGAGGAGTCTATCCATTGATTAAGCAAAGAACTAGCCTCTGGGAGATTAGAAGTACAGCAATAAAAAAAATGAACACTAGGACTCTAGGAGCTAGTCTTTATGGGCTGGTTTTGCACCAAGTATGTTAGGGTAGATGCCATGTCATTGAAACTTCATTTTTCTGATTACTGACACATTGCTGCCCCTTCCCCCACCCCATTCCCTCCATGCCCTGGCAATAATTATTTCTTTTCTACCATTGTGATTCCATCATTAGAGCCTATTTTTCTTCCTCAGCATGGGAAAATATGTTTCTTAAGTTTGTTTACCTTCCTTTGTTTTAAATATTTACTTTGATTTTATAAATGGCATTAACCACAGGCATTTGTTAATCTGTGTGTACTTATCTGGAATGCAGTTTGAATGAGGCAATTAAGGGGGGCATACAAGGAAAGCAGAGGAAATGAGAGGGATGAGACACACAACATGTGTATATATTTTTGATTTTATCATTTTAAAAATGTGGGTGTGCTACCAGAGTACTATCTCTGGTTGGGGGCTTGCAGCAAAGAAAAAAAAGTGACAATTACGTATTCCTTTGTTAGAACTGTCTACAATTTTTAAAAAAATGTTTATTTTTTAGAAATCCATTCAAGCAATGACCCAATATTCTAGTGGATCAAATAAGAGCTGATGATGAAAAGCAGAATAGAAATCAGAAATGTGTATATATATTATATATATGTGTGTATATGTGTATATATATGTATACATGTAGATGTATGTATATATACATGTATGCATATGTGTATATATGTACGTGTGTGTGTGTGTATGATTGGGGGAAGGAGAGAGCAGCTAAGTAGTACAGTAGATAGTGCACTGATTCCAGTGTCAAGAGTGTCAGGAAGACCTTAGTTCAAATCTGATCTTATACACTTAACCTGAACAAGTCACTTAACATTGTTGGCTGTAGTTTCCTCATGTGTAAAGTGAGTTGGGGAAAAAAGTGCAAATCATTCCAATCTTTGCCAAGAAAAATCCAAATGGGGTCACAAAGAGTTGGACACACTTGAAATGACTAAACATTTCCATAGAGAAATGATGAGATTTATTACAGTATATGGCAGGAAAAGAGATCAAAGCCCAAGACTGAGCTCTGAAGCATACTAACAAGATAAGATGTGAATGATGATTATTTAGCCAATGGAACTGAGAAAAACCAGTCATCCAGGTAGGAGAACAAAACAGTAAAGAGCAGTACCACAGAAGCCAATAGAAGAGATGTCCAGAAGTTGGGGAGCAAAAATGTCACGGTTTTTAGAGATCAAAGAGCATTAGAATTGACTCATCATTTAAGAGATTGGTGACAAATTCACAGAGAGTAGTTTCAGTGCAGTGATGAGATCAGAAGCTGGATTATAAAGGTTTAGAAAGAAAGTTTTGAGCAGCAGAGATCAGCAATTCTTTCAAGACCTGTGGCATTATAAAGGAGAAAACTATATGATAATTTGAGGAAATGGCAGAGTATATAGTGAGGGGTTTTATAGAATGGGGACAGATCTAAGCATTTTTATAAGTAGGAGACCAAGCATTAGTTAAAGGGAAGAGATTGAAGATTAGAGATATGTGATCAATGGAACAAAGTCCAAGGGAAGAAGAAAAGAAATGGTGTCAAGAAAATGGAAAAAAAAATGACTTAGTCAAGGACAATGGTCACCTCTTCTTCATAGGTAGTAGGAAAAACACAAAAGATATATTCATGGAATAGTGAAAAGAGTGAAAACAAATGAATTGATTTCAGCAATTAGAAAAAAAACAATTCAATGAATTACATTTTGGAAATTGTACAATTCTCTTTAAAATCCTAAGCTTAAAAATGCCTCTCTGTGCAATAATCCATCTCTTCATCAGGAATCTTAGCTGAAAAAGTCATAGAGTTCATCATCAGAATATATTCATGTTGGGTGGATTTCAAGGGAAGATTTATGGGAAAACACGAGCAAGTATTGCACAGGTTAAAAGAACTGCACTGAGGGAAGAAGGGTCCACATAAAGTCCTAACTCTATTAAAGTAGTATTTATTTTACTTACTCAATGATTTTTTGGTAATGATGAAGGCCAGAATTTGGGGATAGCCAATGATGCAGAGAGCAAGGGACCAGTGCAAAAGATGTTATGAAAATAAAATTGATGAGACTTGGCAAGTAATTTTATTACCAACCTTCAAGTAGAATAATTTGACTTTAGAATTAGGAAACAAAAGTTATATTTCACAGAATCTTCAAATAACCTGTTATGTTGAATTCATTTCCCCCTCCCTAAGTATATAGGTTTATTATGATTAGTGAAATATAGTTTTTTACTTATTTATTTGATCTCCTGTTGGACAAAGGAAACTGCATAATTAATTAAATTTATATCTAAAACCTTAACTCACAAAGCTCTATTTCAGATCTTGATTTGTACCTGGGATGCTTTTGAATGTTTCATGATGATATGGTGTTGACTTTGAGTTCTTGAAGGCCAACAGAACACAAATTAAGTCAAACCCTACTAAGCTGGAAAGACATGAAGTATGCTGCTGGCAGTGGACTGCATATCTACAGAATTTTTTTTCTTTCTTCCTTTCCCTTTTAAATTCAGGGTCAATATCCCTTTATTCCAAATGAATTAATCTTTTGTTTTTAACTTCTAATTTTAATTTTGCTATTTTAACCAATGTTTTAATGTGTTTTTCTTCTTGCCTTATTATTTCCCAATGTCCTCTTCTATAGAACCATCCTTTTAAATAAAATAAATCATTATAAATAACAATATTTCATAGTATATATTTTTATATTCATAGTGCAGCACTTCTTTATCAAGTGGAAATGCATCATCTTTTGGGTGGAGCAAACATTATTGTATCTATTTTTCTCTCAATCCTGTATTCTTCACTCTATATTACTACATAACAATTTATATAATGCTTAAATTTTGCAAACACACTTTTTATATGTTATTTCAATTTTATCCTTGCAACAAGACTGTTTTTTGTTGTTCAATTGTAATGTCCCACTCTTTATGACCCCATGGACCATAGCTTCCCAGACCCTTCTACCCTCTACTATTTCTTCAAGTCTCTCCAGATTCATATTCATTGTTTCCATGATGCTATCTATCCATCTCATCCTCTTCCATCCCCTTTTTCTTTTGTTGCAAGTCTGTGTGATAGATGCTATTATTTATTCCATTTTTACAGCTAAGGAAAATGAGTCTGAGAGAGACAAAGTGACTAGCCCTGGCTTACTTAGCTAGGAAGTATGTGAAACAGGATTGGAATTCAGGTTTTCCTTACTCCAAGTTCAACATTCTATTAACTGTACTACTTTTCTATGTTTTGCTGAATTTCTTATATTCTTGTTTCTTACAGTACAGTGTTCCACTATTCTAAAATATTTTGTCATTTTCTAATATATGGATACCCACTTTATTTCCAAATCTGAAGTCTTTTTTGGAGAGATTTTTAATATGTATATGAATATTTTTATATATATGCCTGAGAAAAGCAAAGTTTGCAAATACTCATCTGCCTCTTAGATTGGTTGCAAGAAGAGTTTTTTTTCAAGATCATAGCAACTCAAAAATTTTGTTTTCAAGAGATTAGAGTGGTTGACATCTCTGTCAGCATAGGTCCAAGAACCAACCCTAACAAAAGGAGTGGTCCTCTAAGGTTTAATTTGAATGGTGTAGAATGTAACAGGTAATGCTTTTTAAAGCACAAGTGATCTTTATTACCTACTTAACACCTTCTTACTCTATAATTAAAGAGCAAATAATGCATTCACCTGGAGTTAACAAGTGGATTTTATTTGAGGGGAGCTGTGAGATATTTTTGTCATTTCCAAACTCAACTCCTTAGAGCTATAATTCATAACACTGCTTAAATGATGGAGAGCATTTGCTAGTACTAAGTAGGGCAAAAGTAGAAGGGGAACCAAACTAGTTCTGCAAAGTTGAATGATTGATTAACATCATCTTCCTCATCTCCTACCATCAAATCCTTAACCCCTTTCCATGATTTTGGAATTTCTTTTTGTTCTCATAGAGCCATGCTGATAATTTCCAAGGGATTTCTATTTGTTTTTACACAAATTTAGAATTTAAATCTTAAGGAAATAGTTTTCCATAAATTCTATTTGTGTTTGGGGAAGAGGCAGCATGGGGCAGTAGATAGCGCACATAGAGAGACCATCCTCTTCAAGCAGAAAAATCTGGATTTGGGTTTTGTCTTTTTTAATATGGGGACTATGCTTAGTACTCCCAGGCAACTCTATAAAAGTAAACTACAGAGAAAGTTCCCATCTGCAAATGAGTGGGAATTACTCACAAGGAGCTTACTTTGACAAAACATATGAATTTGATAAAAATATGTTTAGGAAAAGGTAGAGTCATTGAGTGGTCTTATGTTTTTTCTCTCTTAACTAAGCAACAGGTCTATAATTTCTTACTTCTTAAGAGGACAAGGGGTAGAAATGAATTATCTTTGCTTCATAAGTAGAATCCTCTGAAATGAAATCATTGCTCACCAATTTATCTTGCTATTACCTTATTATTATTAATGTGTTTGACTTTTTGTATATTTTTTCATAAAGTGGTAAATTATTTTAGAAAGTTGGACATATGACATAATTCTTCTTACATATGTATGTGCTGAGGGAAAAAAAAAAGCCTTGGGATTCGCCTTCACTGTCATTATACTTTTCATTCCCAGAGTAAGCTAGTAATAATGGATTTTCTTATTTTCCTTAGTAATAATGGATCTTCATAAAATTTGCAAAGCGCATAAAATTTTACAAAGTGTATTAATGCATCTCATTTGAATCTCATAATTATCATGTTGATAAACACAGCAGATGTTATTCTTCCTGTTATATAGATATAGATAGATATTATGTAGATATATTTGTATATAAAATATCTATACAGATAGATAATTTTGAAATTGATATATTTATTTTTATTTGTATATATATCTACATAGATAGAAATATATTTTATATACATATAAATGTGTGTGCTTAGGGAAAAATAAATCTATGTGTATATATATATCATATATAAATATATCAATATCTATTTAGCCATATTTATATATATAGATAATATTGATACTGATTTATATTTATATCTATTTGTTGGGTCCTGCTTTCTAGAGCTCCCAAGTTGGGGTGACAAAATATACTGTGATTTCTAGAGCCCCCATACCGGGATGAAAAAACATACCATCTTAATAGAGTAGTGATGAGGCAAGACTCCTGAGGATGTTTTAAAATATAGAGTCCCTTTATTCCAAGTTCTTTCATCCTTATATACCCTCATACCCTTAATATAACCAAAGCAATACTGCACATGTGCTAAGTATGTAATACCCATGTGGGATTACATAAACAACTTGCCATTGTATGTAGATTGCCACCTGGTATCACTCTGCTTCAGTTACAACACAGGTTCTCACCTCCCCCTGATTTCTCAGGAAAAGTGAGAGCTGAAGCAGACATTGTTATCAGGTTCCCTCTGGGCTGAAGGATCTTATACCTTACCCAGAGTTCTCCCCCATCTGTGGCCCTCTACATTATTTCTTTCTATATCTATCTATCTTCACTAGATGAAGAAACTCAGTATCAGAGTTGCAGATATTTCTCTGAGGTTATATAGATAATGAGGCAGCTACTGTTAGGTTTGGGAGGGAAGAAAATTGAATTTTTGACCTTAAATATTTGACCTTAGATACTTACAAGATATATGACCTGGGGCAAGTTATTTAACTTTTTTTTTTTTTTTTTTGCTTTAGTTTCCTCAACTGTAACAGGGATCATACCTCAAAATGTTGAGAATCAAGTAAGTTAAATTTTGTAAAATTACTTATCACTTTATAAAAATATTATGTGTCTTGCACATAGTAGGAATTAGCTATTTTATTATTATTATCATTAATAAGAAATAGAGAAAGATCTTGAAGTCAGGTATTACTGACTCCAAGTACGGCACTGTACTACATTAGAGCTACCTCTCTAACCAGGTAAAATTTTCTGCTTGAGGGGTGTATGCTTTATATCCTCTATCTACTGCACCATGCTGCCTCTTCCCCAAACACAAATAGAATTTATGGAAAATTATTTCCTTAAGATTTAAATTCACTTTTGCATTATGAACTGTAATCAATGATATGGACATATTCAAAAGTGCAAGCTTTTCTTTTTGTTAATTGAAAGGACCAAAAGTTATGTTGTTCAGAATAGAAATACAACTTGTACTTGAAAAAAAAATCTAGTAGGAGAGATAAGTCAATTCCTAGCTATAGAACTGTGGGAAAGTTTGTTTACCTTTCCAAGTCTCCCTTTATATTTTATTTATATTTATATTTTGGATAAATGGTTTCTCTCTATTCATAATTAGGATTTTCTTTTAGCATTCCAAATTAGGCTAAATTTTCAAGTGGTATGTAGCAATGTGTTGGATTTTATGGCAGAGTTAATACAATTTGGATGTTGTCTCCTTTGCAAGACTTTCCAGAATTTCCATTATAGGTATTTATTTGTCAAGTTGAGTTTTTTTTTTGAAATTGTTTGTTTGCTGTGTTTTTTAATTTTTGGTGAGGAGAGATATTCAGCTACAGAAGTCTGCATATGGCATGTCTTTATGTATTCCAATACCATATGCCTCATATGGATTCCTTATGGGAATATTATTGAGCTTCCAATATTGGAGAATTTTCAAGCAAGTAGCATAACTATCCCCCACCCTCCACATTGGAATAGTTAAATATGTCCAGGAGCAATGGTGACCAGGTGTAATAATCAGACACTGTACGCTCCATCTGATTCCTTTTCATTGTTGATCCTGAGTTGGGTTTCTCAGTAGATAGAGCACTAGATGTAGAATCAAGAAGACCTGAACTCAAATACTGCTTCAGATACTTCTAATTGTATGATCCAAGACAAATTTCTTAACTTCTTTCAATAACTGTAAAATGCAATTTATAATAGCTCCTACCTCCCAGGGTTATTAAATGAGGTAACTTATGTAAAGTCTTTGTAAAGCTTAAACTGCCATATGAATAGTATGGCCAAGAGGATTATGCAGTGAGACTATTAAGGATGATCAAGAGGGATTGATTGGGCCAAGCTTCTTATATAACCATTTTAGGTACATAGACCTGGCCAAAAAAGATGCTGGCCAGGCATAGAAACCAGAAATTTTAACTCATAACAGTGGCTGTGTGCCCTTTCATTTATTACTTAGCTAATAGGAATGGATTCATAACTGAGAGAAACCCAGGCCAAAATTCTTCAATTATTGTTATTTCTTTTAAAAAAGAAAAGTTAGTAATAAAATGCTTTGTACCCAAATGAATTCAAAATATTGCATGTTTTATTTTGCTCTCTTATATTATAGATTGTAATGTGCTGACGTCTCCAGAAACTGCCGATCGCTCTCTGACCTAGAGTCGAGACTCTTCTTCCTCTGGAGAGCTGTCTTACATCTGGCCCAGACAAGACTCTCTGGAGTGCCTCCCTCTTTTATCCTCCCAGAGAATGGGCGTGGGATAACGCAAGGGCTTCTGGGGAAAATTACTTCAACCAATGAATTTGCTTCTCCCCAGGAGTTCACAATTAAAACTCCTAGTAAAGGCCGGAACTAGAGAATTGTTAAGTACCGACTTAGCACATAGTAAGAACCTAATATCTCATTATCTCATTAGCACTTAGTAAGAACCTAACAATGGATGTTCCTTAGCTTCTTTCACATTTATATAATGAGTTTTTGTAGTACATTTTTAATGGAAATCAATTCACAAATGCTCAACACAATGGTTTATAAATTAACACAAAACCCTGGATAAGGAAAGATATTTGGACAAGACCTGTAATTTCATTGCAACATCAAGTTAGGATGCTCCTTCTATCAATAGATATCAGTCTTTGGTCTTCAATTTATAATCTTAGAAAGTTGTTTGGGGGCACTGAGAAATTGTCAGTCAATCAAAAAATATTTATTAAGCTCTGACTATATGCAAGGCTGTGTGCTAAGCAATGAGGATACAAAGCATAGTAAAAGATAGTTCCTCTTCCCCAAGGATTATAGTCCAATGGGAAAAACAGTGTGCAAACAAGATATGCATAGGATAATCAACACAGGGAAGGCACTGCCATTAAGGAGAACTAGGAAAGATTTCTTGCACATGGTGGGATTTTAATTGGGAACAGAAGGAAGCCAGGAGGCCAAGAGATGAAGAGATGGAGAATTCCAAAAAGAGGGACCACTCAGTGAAAATGCCTAGAGTTGTGGAATAGAATATCTTCCATAAGAAAAAGCAAGCATGGCAGAGTTTACTCATTTAGGGGGAGTAAGGTGAAGGGGACTGGGATAGTAGAAAGAGCTCAAGTGACAGAGAACTTTATATTTGATTCTGCAGGTAATTGAGAACAATTGAACAGGGAGAGAGGGAGAGAGAATTAAGGGCTCACACCACAGCTTTCACCAGAATATTTTTATAGCTAAGTGGAAGATTGCAATAATCTGAGTGTTAGATGACAAGCACTTGCATCAGGGTGGTGACAGCGTCAGAGAAGAGAATATTAACAAGGCAGAATTGATAAGAAATTTCCAGATATTAGACTTGGAATGAGGGTGAACATGTAGGTTGGGAACCTTGGTAATAGGGAGTTGGTGGTGCCCTGAATAGTAAGAGGAAGACAAAAAATAGAAGATAACTTGAGAGAAAAGAGAATACATTTCAGTTTGGATAATTCTTGGGATATACAGTTTGAGATGTCCAATAGTTACTTTGAGATATAAAACTGAAGTTTGGGAGAGAAACTTAGACTGGATAAGTAGATTTGGAAATCATCAACAGAGAGATAATAAATAAATCAATGGGAACTTATGAAATCACCTAATAAAGGAGAAAAGTAGGGAGAAGAGGAAAGGCTTTAGGAAGCAATTTTGTGGAATATCCTTGTTTAGTGAACATAATTTGAATGAATGTCCAGGAAAGGAGACTGAGAGAGAAGGAGAACTGGGAGAGATCTGAGTATTGAAAATGCATAAAGAAAAAATATGAAAAGGGTGATTGCCTTCTTTTCTAATGTTATTTGGCTGAATTTAACAAAGTGGCAAGATCTTAGAAGAATTAAAACTTAAAAGATGAAAGGCAATGTAGCCTCTAGTTGAGTAAACTGAAAGTATAATGGAAAGGATATTGGACTTGAAGTCAAAGGACTTCGATTCAAATCCTAGGTTTATTGCTTACTATATGAACAAGTCTGAATAATCACTGAATCTCTCATATACTCTATTCTTTCATCCACCAGAGAAGAGGACAAGAGTACAGGACCTCAACAAAACCTACAAGGTTGAGTGTATGATTCTAAGAAGTTTAAGTCATCATCAAGGCATGTATGATAAGAAAAAAACAAATATTGGGCTAGCCATCTAAAGTTAGGAAAAATATGTCTATACTCTAGTTTTAGTAAAACAATAAAACAGTGGCCTCTATTACATTATGGCAGATACTATCTATGTCAATTTATTAGAAGGGAATGAGTTAGAATTACAGAAAACAGGAAGGTGAAGAAAGGCTGTAATCTACTTCACCTGAGTACAACATGAATGAAATCACAGTTCTATCTAAGATTCTTAGAATAATTTTATAAAAGAAGAAGACATCAGATTTTATAGCAAAATATATACTCATAGCCGACTAATAGGATTTCAAGTCCTCACTCACTCCTTCCCCACTAGCAGACATTTGTTTTTCCATATCCATCAGTCATTGTCAGTTTATTAATCCACAATCATTTATTAAACAATGTTGTATTAAGTACTAGGTTTAAAAAGAGAGAAGAAAACTAAAAACACTAGGGGAATTAAGGACTAGAGGAGGCCTGCAAAAGATAGAAGATGGAAGGAATCTTGAAGGTAATCAAGAAAAATAAAAGGCAGAAGATGTGAAAAGGGATAGCAAAATAAGTATATATAAGACTAAGTGTAAAAGCACATGTAAGAATTGGAGTGTCATATATGAAGAACAAGAAGTAACAGGAAGGTAACTCAGTGGATAGTTCAAATTCTACCTCAGACAGTTACTAAGTCATTTAATTTCTATCTATCTCAATTTCCATAACTGTAAAATAGGAATAATAATAGTATCTTCCTCCCATGGAGGTTGTGAGGATCATAAATAGTCAGCATAGTCCCTGGCATATAGTATTGTGCAAATACTTGTTTCCTCCCTTCCAATGAAGATGGATTTTAGAATGATTTAAGGAGAGAAAAGTATAAAAAGACTGGAAAGTTAGGAAGAGGCCAGACTATGAAGGGTTTTAAATGTCAAACATAATTTTATATTTTATCTCCTAGTTGTAATAGAGAATTATAGGAATTTATTGAATAAAGGAAGGGTGACAGTAAGATCTATACTTTAGGAAAACTTTGGTAGATATGTGAAAAATGGATTAGAATGGGGAAAGACCCCAGGCAGAATGCTCAATTAAGAGATTATTGCAATAATCCATGTGAGAGGTTATGAGGGCCTATAAATTTAGGCTGATTACTATGAGAATAGAAAGACAAGATTATAATGAAGATGGTGGAAACAGGCCAGGAAGTTTCTTGAACTCTTCCAGTTTCCATTGGAAACAAAATGAAACAGACTTTGAACAGATTCTAGAATGACAGAACCTACAAAGAAATGGAATAAAAGAAGTTTCTAGTTCAAGATAACTTGGAAGGACTTCAGGAAAGGTTAGTCTCACTTGGATGAAAGGGGAATGTAATCCAGCTGAGATAGTATCTTAGCAAGCCAATGGAAGGGTCTTAGTCTCATCAGGGATCAGCATGGAGACGCCTTGTTTCTGGATTAATAGAACACTAGCAAGGCAGACCAATAAGGCAGGCTCAATTCCTGTACAGAAGGCAAATTGCCATGCTGGGAAACCAGGCATCAACAAGCAGGACTAGATTGGACCTCCCTCATGCTGTGAAAAAACCACTGTGTTCAAATCCAAAGGTCAAAGTTGCACAAGAAACTTGGTGCTTCCTCTGTTTCAGGATCAGAGCTCAACTTTACTCATGAATTAGAAAATAAAAACAATAACAACACACAAACACATGAAAGAAAGAGAGAGAGAAAGAGAAAGGAGGGGAGGGAGGGAAGAAGGAAGGAAGGAAGGAAGGGAGGGAGGGAGGGAAACAAAGAGAAAGAAAGAAAGAGAGGAAGGAAGGAAGAAAAGAAGAAAGGAAGAAAGAAAGAAAGAGAGGAAGGAAGGAAGGAAGAAAAGAAGAAAGGAAGAAAGGAAGAAAGAAAGAAAGAAAGAAAGAAAGAAAGAAAGAAAGAAAGAAAGAAAGAAAGAAAGAAAGAAAGAAAGAAAGAAAGAAAGAAAGAAAGAAAGAAAGAAAGAAAGAAGAAGAAAGAAAGAAAGAAAGAAAGAAAGAAAGAAAGAAAAGAAAGAAAGAAAGAAAGAAAGAAAGAAAGAAAGAAAGAAAGAAAGAAAGAAAGAAAGAAAGAAAGAAAGAAAGAAAGAAAGAAAGAAAGAAAGAAGGAAGGAAGGAAGGAAGGAAGGAAGGAAGGAAGGAAGGAAGGAAGGAAGGAAGGAAGGAAGGAAGGAAGGAAGGAAGGAAGGAAGGAAGGAAGGAAGGAAGAAAAACTTTGACCATAGAAAACTAACTTGATGGCATGGAAGATCAAAACACTAACTCAGAAGAGAACAGAATGTCTACATCTCAAAGGGAAATATAAATTGGTCTCAAGCCCTAAGAGCCTTCTTGGAAGAACTTATGAAAAATGGTAAAAATCAAATAAGGAGGTAGAAGAAAAATTAGGAAAAGAAATGAAAGTTATGTTGTGACTAAGGGAAATGTTCTCTATTGACCTTTCTCTCTCCATCTCCCTGTCTATTCTTCCCCTCCCCTATAATGTCTGGGCTAGATTTCTGGAGGATCTCTGGACAGGCCTTGGTCTTTAGGTGGAGAGTGATGAAGGCAGAAGAGCCATCACAAGACTAGTCAAAAATGGAGTCCAGAGTCTAGACTCTGGAGTCTTCTCTTGTGTTTGTGTCTGAGACTCTCTTGTTCCCAGTCCTCGTCAGCCCTTAAATACCTCTAGGATTACATCACTACAGCAATTGAGCATGTGCCAACTGTTTACAGCTAGGAGAGACTTTACAGCATTTACATTCCCCTCTACTCTCTCCCAACTCCCACACATCACTTTAAGTATATGTTTAACTAGAGAATCATTATCCCATCAATTACATTGAGTAGGTGCTTAACTATAAGCACCCTGCTGTCCTTGATTCAAATATACTTTCCAAAGTTCTGGCCCTCTACATCTGCTTTCTTTTGTTTTAGAACACAGATGATCTCCTTGACTTCTCAGGAAGGGAAATGGGGAGTCAAACCAGATATTGTTAGCAAGTTTCCTCTGGGCTGAAGAGTCCTACTTGAAACAAGAATACATAAATCCATCAGCATGAGAGGTATTACTCAAGCATATAGTAATATAAAACAGGCTAGTAGTGATATAACAAATAACAGGAGGAATTATACATGTCTGTAAGTCCTAGAAGGAGGGTATATAAATAACAGTCATATATATACCTCCTTCAGCATTCATGAGATAGTTCAAAACCAATCTATCGACCATTACTTCATGTGTCAGAGAATCTAATGATTCCTGTAGATTTTGAAGTCCTGAAATAGTCTCATCAACAATTTTTTTATGTTCATGAGTCAATTGCCATACACATAGGATTAAATGTTAGGCTTTTTCAGTGGCAGATGTTGTCAGAGATGGAACCACCAGATGTTTCTTAGGTCTTCTCCATCTCTCTCTGATGGACAAGGCTAATACGGCTCATTGGCACCCATCTGATTCCTTCTCCCTCTGTAGAGATACAAGCAAACTCTCTTCCATTCACCACTTTCTGGATCTTTCCACATCACCTGGCAATTATCTAAAGATAATAGAGCTTCTCGAACTGGACACTGTCCTTCTGGTGGGTTATAAAACTTGTCTTCCGGAGCCAGTGAATCTTTGTCAAAAATCAAGAAGTTAATTTTATAAAGAGCTAAATTTAGAAGTTCTCTAGGGTTACCTGTGGCTCCTCATTTCTTTTATTTTTGGAGGAGTGTCTTGATGTCTCTATTTCTCTTCTTTATTATTGCTTGTACTTGAGAATTAAAAGGTATGACAGTGGTGTGTAAAATCTTATACTGTGCACAAAAGTGTGCAAAATGTTTAGAAGTATATGCAGGTCCATTATCTGGTTTTATTGCTTGCGGCACATCCATAATTTCATTGGTTCTCAAACCACATGTGTTCTCCGTGGAAAGGAAGACAAATTGTACAGGCTTTTACTATACTCCTAGCTTCCTCTTTTGTTGTTCCAAATTACAGACATAAAGCTCAAGCAGCCTGATGATATTTAGAATGAGATTCTTGGGCTGCCTGAAATAAAGGAGTGTTGCTAAATGGTTAGAAAGGCTATTTGCCTTTGAATTTCCATAAAATATAGGACCTGGAAGTCCACTATGAGAGTGGACATGCACTCCACCCACTCAGTCAAAATTGAAGGAAGAGGTTCAGGAGATGGAATGTTCTAAGGGTGCCTGCTCAGGTGTAACAGCTATAAAAGTGAAAAGCACTGAAACTCTTAAATTCATCAGCGCTGTTCTTAACTTCTTTCTTGTTCAATTCTCCATGCTTTTCTGCTGCTTAGTCAGTACCATCCCCCTCCTTCTCTTTCTCCTCACTTCCTTGTCTGGCTGTCCATCTTAAAACTTTTGCTTTTTTTTTAGAATTTGTGGGATTCTTTAAAGCCAATTGTATTATATTGGACATAAGGAATGTTTCCTCAATAATTAAATCAGGATTTTTAGCTTCATAATATTTAATTAGTTGCTCTTCCACTATTTCTCACATATCTGGCTCTAATTTTTCTTTCTTAGAGAGGCAAGGAGATGTGCACTCTAATATATTTAAGAGCCCAGTAATCTGGCTCTGAGTTACCAACAAACCTTGCTTCTCTATTAACCTAACTATACATTCTACACACTTCTCTTGGGGTGGCGGAGACTCTTTTCTTAGTATTTGCCCCATTTTAGCTGAAAAAACGAAAGTGACTAGTTTAGCCCTTACCAAAGTTTCCTGCTTAAATAGACATTTTTATATTCACCCTATTTCACAGGGACTTCTCTACTGAGCTTACTATCTTGCCAGTCAAATTGCTGAGTATAGGATGCCAAAATGTAATGTCTGGGCTAGCTTTCTGGAGGATCTCTGGGCAGGCCTTGGTCTTTAGGTGGAGAAGTGATGAAGGCAGGAGAGCCACCATGAGGCTGGTCAGAGTCCAGAGTCTGGAATCTTCTCTTGTGTCTGTGTCTGAGACTCTTTGTTACCAGTTCTCTCAGCCCTTAAATATCTCAGTACAATGACATCACTACAGAAACTGAGCATGTGCCAATTGTTTACAGCTAGTAGAGACTTTACACCATTTACATTCTTCTCTACTCCCTCCCCACTCCAACACATCATAACATCACATTAAGTATATATGTTTAACTAGAGAACCATTATCCTATCAGTCACATTGAGTAGGTGCTTAACTATAAGCACCCTGTTGCCCTTCATTCAAATATACCTTTCTAGAGTTCCAGCTCTTTACCCTTCCCCCTTGTTAGGATTCTTACAAGGTGCTAAGTCATTGGAATGGATATAATTGTCTAATTTAGCATGGAACTTAACAATTCTCTAGTTTAGTAATGTATTTACTAGAATTCTATGAGATTCACACCTTTAAGAGAGCATACTTTTAAGGAGCTCCCACAAGCCCAGGGAGTATCCACAAGCCCATTCTCTGGGAGGATATAAGGAGCCAGGATTCAGGGAGGAAGAGTCAAGATTTCATTCCCACTTCGACTGTGGTGCTGGCTGGAGACATTTTGACAAGAGCTCACCGAGAACCAAAGAGAGACGAAGGCCTAGCTAGCTGAGCCCCAAGTGAAAGAGACAAGACTTGAAGGAGAAAATAAAGAATCTGGAGATAAGATTTGGAAGGAGACAGTAAAGGACTTTAACTCCTGGCTGCATTTGAAGTGATTATTGGAACTGAACTGAAACTAAGGCTACCTTCCAAAAGCTTCCCCAAGAATCCTGCTCCAAGAGAATAATTACAATCTAGAGAAACATAACATTACATTTTGGCACCCAAACAGGGACAGACAGGATTCTGATTTCAGTAGAGAAACCTCTCAGAGAACGACTACAATTTAGAGAAACAGAACACTACCCTCCCCCTCTCTCCCCTTCTCCATTTTTCCCTCCCATTCTCCCTTCCCTCTTCGCTGCTCTCTCCTCTTTTATCTCTCCCTCTCCCTCTCCTTCTCCTCTTCCTTTTCCCCTTCTAACTCTCTCTTTCCCTCTCTTCTTCTCTTTCTCTCTCTCCCTCTTTCCCTCTCTTTCTCCCTTTCTCATTCCTCTCACTAGATTAAGATGATTGTATTTTGTCTTATAAAT
Organism: Sminthopsis crassicaudata; assembly: GCF_048593235.1. NCBI lineage: Eukaryota > Metazoa > Chordata > Mammalia > Dasyuromorphia > Dasyuridae > Sminthopsis > Sminthopsis crassicaudata. Next base: position 122,985,224 of record NC_133622.1, read on the forward strand.
AACGGGGAGAAACTGAAAGTTTTTGAGCAAAAAAACTTCATGAGATACTTATACCATGATTGTAATATTCTTCTCTAAAATATAATCTTTTCTGGGAGCAGATTTCTTGGGGTGCTTCTGGAGGCAGCCTTAGTTTTAGTTCAGAGTAATAATCACTCTGGAATGCAACCAGGAGTTAAAGTCCAAGTCCTTTATTGTTGCCTTCAAAGCCTTGTCTCCTTTACTTGGGGATCGACTAGTTCTGGAGGCCTTCTGAAGTCTTGGTTCCGAGAGTTTAAGCTGCTTTCTCTGGCTTGTGAATATTCCGGACTGAATCCTGGTTGAGGCTCCTAGCTTATATATGCTCTCTTAAAGGTGTGAATCAAGTAGAACTCTAATAAGTACTAAGTACATTTGTGAACTATAGAACTGTTAAGTACCATGCTAAATTAGATAACTGACTTAGCCCCTTGTAAGAGTCCTAATACAAGATAATTTTTTTTTTTTACAGAAGAAGAAACTGAGGCCCAAGGAGGTAAATTTATTATTTAAGGTCACAAAACAGTATACAGAACTCATTGGCCTTGCCCCCTTGCTTTTGGGGCAAAGCTTCCTCTATTCCAAAACTCCCTATTACTATTGAAAATATTGCCATTTTCCCAATTTCCCAGGTTTTCAATCTTTGGGTCAGTTAGAGATGATCTATGAAACAACCCCCATGGAGATGCAACCTCTAACAACTGCTTCTGCAGGTATAGTAACCACAAGTAAAAAATTAAAGAAGAATATTATCATCACCAAAGTCTTTGACACTGCCAACATAAAAAATATGATATTTAAATCAGTGTAAATGACATAAAAGAAAAGACCAAATGTTTTTTTTTTCCCTGAGGCTGGGGTTAAGTGACTTGCCCAGGGTCACACAGCTAGGAAGTGTTAAGTGTCTGAGACCAGATTTGAACTCCCGTCCTCCTGAATTCAGGGCTGGTGCACAATCCACTGCACCAACTAGCTTCTCCTTGGTGGATTCTTAATACCATTTCAACTGACTTGTGTCTGGAACTTTTCAAACCTGTTACACCCACCATTAACATATGAGCTCCTTGAGAACAAGGACTGTCTTATTTTTTCATTTGTATCCCCAATGTTTGCCATGGTGCTTTGCACATTGTAAACACTTGATAAATGCTTCATTCATATTTCCATTTTTTTATTCATTCTTGACTCCTCTTACTCAACGCACATATAGAATCTCCATTGGCAAATATTTCTATCTCTATCACATCATTTGTATAGGTCCCCTTTTCTCCATTCAAATCTTTACCGTCCTCATTCAGATCTTCATTACCTCTTGCATAGATTATGCAAGAGTTCCCTAATTGCTCATCCTGCCTAAAATCTCTCTTTATTCTAATCCAAACTAAAAAAGTAATATTATAAAAGCATATTTGACTCCCCTACAAAATAAAATCCAATGATTCTCTTTTACCTCTGAAGTCAAATATAAACTGCCCTGCATAAATTTGATATTTAATGCTTGTTGTACCATAATCCCTCCTCTCCCTTTCTGGTATTCATGCTCTTTACTACTTCACCCCTTTCTCAATATGTTATGAACTAACTAAAATGGCTTATTAGCTATTCCTTGCACGTGACACTATCAAAAGACTTGTTGCATTTATAATGGCTGTTCCTTATGCCTGGAATGTTCTTCTCTTATATCTCCACCTTAACCCACCTAACTTCCTTTAAAGCTTAATTCTAGTCTAATATTCTGCAGGAAAATCTTTTCTAGTACTCCAAGATGGTATTGCCAATATGCAGGCTAAACCAGATTGAGGATTACTTAAGAGTCTCAAATCTGTTGGTGAGTCACTAAGCATGTTTATTCAGGCATAATGGAAGGATGAGAGCAATTTGTTCTCATAACTGTGAAGGTGGTTGAAGCTTAGAGCTTGGTTAAACACTGAAGATACTAAGGTCATCCAGTGCATCCCAGACCACTGTCACTTATCCTGACTGTCTTGCTACTGGACTACATTGAAGTTCCTGGAAGAGAGAATCAGAAGAGAGAATATAATTTAAGTTCAATTCCCTCAAAGATCAAGATAATCACCTTGATGTCTTTGTTCCTCTTTGGAAATGAAGGACAAAAACCCATCAATAGTAATGCACTTAATTATTTACATGCTGTTTCTTTCAATAGAATATAAGTTCTTTGAGTGAAGGGACTATTTTTTGTCCCTCTTTGTATCTTCAGGGTTAGCCCAGTGCCAGATATATGGTAAATACTTAATTATTTCTTAATGACTGCCGACTCAATTTAAATCAGGTCCTTTAACTTTAGAACTAGCACCTTTCTACTTCCATTAGTGAGGCTTCATGCTTATGTAGCATATGAATGGCAAAAAAAAAAATCTTAAGTTTTCTTCAATTATTTTATTATATACAACAATTATGTACATATAAAATCATCATTGTTAGTGTATGTTTTAAAAAAACAGAATCTTAAATAAAAGGTGTTAAATAATGACGTTTCTTTCTACTTTCATTGATGTCAATGCCGCTTTACTATGATTATAAAGTACAGTGAAGTTAAGGCTAGGCAATTAGCTTCTCTAGACAGTGTCTCTCATGATGATAAACAAGCTGTCTTCCTCACATCCCAGCTCCCAGTTGGATTATGGTTCCTTGACATCACTTCTCAGTTTGTTCCTCTTCTTTCAAAGTCAGGTCATAGTCAAGCTAATCTTCTTATGCAATCTCTCAAATTCCTTTTGGCCTTACTAGTTGAAAAATTCTCTTTTCTGGATTTTTGCTAATACAAAATGGGCAGCTAAGAGGCACAGTGGTAGATCTCAAGGCTTAGAATCAGGAAGACCTGAATTCAAATATAGCTTCAGATTCTGAAGCTATGAAATCCTATGTAAAGCTGTTATTCTGGACAACTCACTTTGAAATGGACAAAAAGCTGGCCCCCTCACCTGCTAGGTCAAGGGGCCTCAGGCTTATAGGCAATTTAGGGAAGTGCTATGTATTGACTGGGCCTCAGCCCTGGAGCATGAGACCTGGATTTTCTGAGAAGTGTTGAAAGGCCAAACTTTCCGGGAGGTGTAAGCTTAACAAAGACAGGACAACATTGCATAAGGTGTCGAAAGGGTCCGTTGTATGTGCTAACTCATGTCCAGACACTTCTCCTTTGTAAACGAGAAGTATAGGAGAAGCTGTGTCAGTGATTTTTGTGATTTTGTAACTGCAAGGTTGTACCAGGATGTGGTAAACAGGCTTAAAAGTGTACCTCATTAAAGGATCAGGGCTGATCTCTACTAGCCTGTCTAGTAGGGTCAGTCGCTGGCCAGCTAATAAATGATGCTTTAAATTTAATAATCTGGTCAGAGCTGTCTATCTCGTGTCTGTCCATTTCAACTTAACCCTATTTGCCTCAGTTTCCTCATCTATGAATTGAGCTGGAAATGAAAATGCCAAACCAACCACTTTAATATTTTTGCCAAGGAAACCCCAAATGGAGTCACAAAGAGTTGGGCATAGCTAAAAATTACTGAATTAAATATTGCCTGGATCTCCTCTTTTCCTCAAGTCACTCCTCAACTTTTATTTTTATTTATACTTTTACATTTTATAGTCTTTCCCCTTCAAAATAATGTAAAAAACCTTGAGAATTGAGATTATTTCATTTTCTTTTTAACTTGAAATTCTAAGCACCCGTTGTACAAATAGTGCTATACTGCTATACTGTTAGAACTAGGGTTCTTAAGCTTTTTTTTTTTTTTTTTTTTGGCATGGTATATTCCTTTTCAGAATGATGTTTGTTGTCTACATCCATAATTGAAGGAAATGCTAAATCTCACTTAGAGGTTAGTGAGGATTTTTTCCCTCCAAACAAGTTCACAGACCCCCAAAATCTATCTCTGGGCCTGTTGAGTACCAGGGGACAAAGTATAGAATTAATCCATCATTTTATATATCTTGGACAGGCACTGTAAATGGGCCAAGAACTGAGCCTAAAGTTGAACAGGAAGAAGATAGCAGGCTTGATTTCTTCTGGGAAATTTCAGTTCTTTGAATGACCTCAAGTTTCCCTTAAAACAAAGGGCCATCTTTTTCATACTAATATTTTTCCAGTGATGTTATATGGCTTTGAGTCATGGAACGCTGCGATCTCCAAGGAATTGAAGCTAAGGATCACACAAAGGGCAATAGAGAGGCAAATGGTTAGCTGGAATAGGATGCAAAACATCACAAAACAAAGAATTACATGGTAGAAGGGAATAGGAAATAGGGATTTATTAAGCATCTGCTGTGTCCCAGAACCTGTGCTAAGCACATTACAAATGTTATCTCATTTGATTCTCACAACTACTCTGAGGGGTAGGTGCTATTGTTATCATCATTTTATAGTTGAGGAAATTGAGGGTAGATAGAGGATAAGTGATTTATTTAGAATAGTATAGCTAGTAAGTATTCAAGGAAATATTTTTTTAAATTTTTTTATTAATTTTTATAATTATAACATTTTCTTTGACAGTACATATTCATAGGTAATTTTTTTTTACAACTTTATCCGTTGTACTCCCTTCTGTTCCAAATTTTTCCCCTCCTTCCCTCCACCCCCTCCCCTAGATGGCAGGCATTCCCAGACATATTAAATATTTTATAGTATATCCTAGATACAATATATATGTGCAGAACCGAATTTTGTTGTTGTTGTTGTTGTTGTTGTTGTTGCAAAGGAAGAATTGTATTCGGAAGGTAAAAATAATCTGGGAAGAAAAACAAAACAAAACAAAACAAAACAAAACAAAACAAAACAGTGCTCACAGTTTATACTCATTTCCCAGTGTTCCTTTTCTGGATGTAGCTGATTCTGTCCATCATTGATCAATTGGAATTGGATTAGCTCTTCTCTATGTTGAAGATATCCACTTCCATCAGAATACATCCTCATACAGTGTTGTTGTTGAAGTGTATAATGATCTCCTGATTCTGCTCATTTCACTCAGCAGCAGTTGATGTAAGTTTCTCCAAGCCTCTCTGTATTCCTCCTATTGGTCATTTCTTACAGAACAATAATATTCCATAACATTCATATACCATAATTTACCCAACCATTCTCCAGTTGATGGACATCCATTCATTTTCCAGTTTCTAGCCACTATGAAAAGGGCTGCCACAAACATTTTGGCACATACAGGTCCCTTTCTCTTCTTTAGTATTTCCTTGGGATTATTAAGCCCAGGAGTAGCACTGCTGGGTCAAAGGGTATGCACAGTTTGATAACTTTTGGGGCATAGTTCCAGATTGCTCTCCAGAATGGTTGGATTCTTTCACAACTCCACCAACAATGAATCAGTGTCCCAGTTTTCCCACATCCCCTCCAACATTCATCATTATTTGTTCCTGTCATCTTAGCCAATCTGACAGGTGTGTAGTGGTATCTCAGAGTTGTCTTAATCTGCATTTCTCTGATCAGTAGTGATTTGGAACACTCTTTCATATGAGTGGAAATAGTTTTAATTTCATCATCTGAAAATTGTCTGTTCATATCATTCGACCATTTATCAACTGGAGAATGGCTTAATTTCTTATAAATTAAAGTCAATTCTCTGTATATTTTGGAGATGAGGCCTTTATCAGAACCTTTAACTGTAAAAATGTTTTCCCAATTTGTTACTTCCCTTCTAATCTTGTTTGCATTAGTTTTGTTTGTGCAGAAACTTTTTAATTTGGTGTAATCAAAATGTTCTATTTTGTGATCAATAATGGTCTCTAGTTCTGCCTTGGACACAAACTCCTTCGTCCTCCACAAGTCTGAGAGGTAAACTATCCCATGTTCCTCTAATTTATTTATGATTTCGTTCTTTATGCCTAAATCTTGGACCCATTTTGATCTAATCTTAGTATGTGGTGTTAAATGTGGGTCCATGCCTAGTCTCTGCCATACTAATTTCCAGTTTTATCAGCAGTTTTTGTCAAATAATGAATTCTTATCCCCAAAGTTGGGATCTTTGGGTTTGTCAAACACTAGATTGCTATTTTTATTCACTATCTTGCCCTGTGAACCTATCCTATTCCACTGATCAACTAGTCTATTTCTTAGCCAATACCAAATGGTTTTGGTGACTGTTGCTTTATAATACAGTTCTAGATCTGGTACAGCTAGACCACCTTCATTTAATTTTTTTTCATTACTTCCCTCGAAATTCTCGACCTTTTGTTGTTCCATATGAATTCTGTTGTTATTTTCTCTAGGTCATTAAAATAGTTTCTTGGGAGTCTGATTGGTATAGCACTAAATAAATAGATTAGTTTAGGGAGTATTGTCATCTTAATTATATTCGCTTGTCCTATCCAAGAGCACTTAATGTCTTTCCAATTATTTAAATCTGACTTTATTTTTGTGGCAAGTGTTTTGTAGTTTTGCTCATATAATTCCTGACTTTCTCAAGGAAATATTTAAACTCAGGTTTTTCTAACTCCAGATCTAGTTTCTTATCCATTGCACCACCAAATTGCCTCAAGGGCAATTAGGTTAAAGGTTATCCCTAAACAATTGTATGCTTCAAACTGGCAAGAATGAATTATAAGAGAGAGATAACTTATGAATATTACTTTCTTGTGATGTCCAGGGATTTTAGGAGACCCTCTAGACTCCTGTGTTGACCTTCTCTTGCAAATTTTGGAGATAACAAGGATGAAAATCTCCCAGGGGATGAGGGCATGGATGGTTCAGATTATACTGTTTAGTCCAAAAGGCCACCTTAATGACATAATAGGACTATTACAGTATATTCCTGGCACCTAGCATCATAGTTTCTTAACAAATGTAAATTAAATTAAAGAAAGGTTAGACTTTCAGTCACTTTTTTATTGGTTTAGAAAGACTTATGTTTCCAAGCTTCATCTTTTACTCCCTAATTTGTACATCTCATCTCACTTTTTACATGTTTCACAAATTCAGAGATCTTGTTGTTGTTGTTGTTGTTTTCTTATTAAGTGAAATGAATTAATCCTTAGAGGGTAGGAAGAAACTGATTTATTCCTCTTTTCACATTTACACTGAAAACCTATATGATTCTCAAAAGGAGAAAATTTCAAATTTTAGAAAGGGAAAGTTTGCCAAGACCACTATATTTTATATATGCTCTTAGTATCTGAGATTTTTTCATTTGGGGAATTTTTTTATTTACATTTGTTTCAGTTTATTTAAATTTTATTCTCCATTCCAAAAACAAACATAGGTGTCAGTTGAGCTTACCTCTGTATTCTCATTTTAGTAACTCTTTTTCCCTTGAAACTTGTTTCCTGTTTGTTGCTTTTATGAGTGTGTGAAATAATTTTCCTCATTTCCTAATTTTTGGGTTATAATCTTCTGCATGGAAATCCTTTCCTGTGTGAACAATTTATTTCAACAAATTTTATTAACCATCTCCATTATTAAAGTGAAGTAATGATGATAGATGAAACTGTGTCTAACTGCCGGCAATGAGAAGACCCCAAAGGTTAGAGATTTCTTGTCTTTTTTAATTAGCAAATAAATAATAGCTGTGAATCAGATTTTGAGCAGGTCCAGACAGAAGGCATAGCAACCATAAGTTTTGTTATAGTTAGATTTCTTAGGAGGACTAATTTAGGTTCATAGGCTAAAAGATTTAGGGCTAAAAGTTACCTTAGAAATCATCTAGTTTAGTGGTTTCCATTTACTGGTTTGGGGAGAATCCTTTGGGGCTCATAACAATGGTCCAAGAGGTTTGCACTAAAAATCCATTGATGTCATCTTAAGCAATAAATAATTGCTTATTATGAATATTAAGATTGATTTGTTAAATTATATCTTTAGATACATTTGTTATTGTTACTTCTAGGGTTTCATGGAATGAAAACATTAGGAACTGCTGATCCAATTCAATAATTATTTGCCCAAGATTACATGAAAGGAAGTAGCAAAAAGAGGTTATAAGTGCTAAATTGTGAATAGGCTCAGCTAAAGAAATTTATGGAATGTGATCCAAAGAGGGACAGATTTGTTTCAGGACCTTTGACTCTTTCTGGGGGCTGATCTTCTGCCTTTTGAATACTGCTAACCAATAAAAAGCCTGTCTGGTGCAACTTTCTTCAAATAGTAGACCAACTAAAGTTGAGTTTACCATGCTTATCACTGTTTTTGGTCAGTTTTGCTTCAACCTCTCTGTTTTAAGTATTTTAATTTTTTGATACCTTTTTTTGTTTCCCCTCTATTTCTCTAGGACTTCTTTTCAAATTAAAAAAAATGGCAGGGCACCTAGCACCTATATTATTACTAAATTATCTCTTAAAGGAAGATATGAAAACTAATTTAGTGTGCTTTCCAGAAGTTGTAAAAATGAAGAGTCCTGTAAGTTGAATAGTATGTGATTTATTCATTCATATTTCAAGAATTTATTAAATGCCGACTATGGAAGGAACTAATTATACTACATACTAAGAATACAAAGAAAAAAGTGAAGTAGTTTGAACTTACATTCTACTGGCTTGCATGTATCTTGTGCAAATAGGCTACACTGTTTTGAATACTTTTTGTATGTGTTATATTTTTACATTACTTGAAATTAATGCCTTGCCATTCTATTAAGATTGGGAGTTTTTTTTTTCATTTATTTAATTTTGTTATTTACTTCAACAAAGAGTTGTACCTATAAATGCTTGTCAGAGTTGACAAGGTAGTACATGGGTTGCAAGTGAAACACAGATTTCACTGTAGTCTAACAAATATCATCACAAATAACCCTCCTCTGTGTGTTGTCAGTGTTTATGTCATGTGAGCCATGAGAATATAAACTTTACCATTTAATTAGAGATAGGATGGGCTGATACAATATGTTGATGAGCTAATAAGTGTATTTATTGTATTTAAAGGTTTATGGTAGTCCAGACCTCTTTGCTCAAGGTCAGTCTACTATGAACTGAAAAGCATTTATTGAAATAGTGCTGAAGAATGCTGTAGTTTGTGAATTTTTATTATTATCAGTACAGGATAAATCCACATGTACCTCATTCATTAAAAAACAAAAATACTAATATATGACCAAACTATTAATTAGGGGGCAATGACTCATCATTTTAATGGTTTAAGTTGCAAAAACATTTTACAAACGTTATCTAATTTTATTCTCAAACAAAGAGTTGGTATTCTTACCCTTTTTAGAAATTAAGAAATTGAGGCAGAAGTTAAGTGATTTATCTCATGAAATCTATAACTTCCAATATAAATATTTAATTAATTTCAATTAAATGTAAGGAGATAAGCATTATTATTATTTCCACTTTATAAATAAGGAAACAGAGAAAATGCTAAAAATTAATAAGAAAACCGAAGATCAAATAAAACTTCCTAAAGGAAGTTGAGCTTGCTTTGAGAAGATAATACTTTAGAAAGGTGAAGATTAGAAAATTCATTATAGACTGGAGGGAAAAATTGTACAAATATAAGTTGATAAGACATGAAAATTCCAAAATGAGGGAATCATTTGGATTGAATGCAGTGTATGTCAGAAAACACATTGAAATCAATTTGGAAAGATTTGGTTGGAGCCAGATTATTATTAAATATTAGACTGAGAAAGGAATGTTATTTTCCCCTTTCTATAATGCAAAAACTGAGGATGGGAAATTTGATCACTTGACCACAGTACCACACATAGCATGTGTCTGAATTTGAATTTTATATTTTCTAACTCCAGGCTAATTAATGGTTTTTTTCTTCTTTCTCTATAGTACTTAATATTTTATTTTCTCCAATTACATGTTAAAAAACCTTTTTAAGTATTAAAAACAATTTTGAGTTACAAATTCTCTCCTTTTCCCCCCTCCTTGAGAAGATAAGCAATTTGATATGTTATATATTTCCATATTAGTCATGTTGTAAAAGAAAAATAAAGTATAAAAAAGTATGCTTTAATCTATACTCAGATTTTATCTTTTTTTTCCTCTGGAAGTGGATAGCATTTCATATGCTAATTCCTTTATAATTGGGCTACATCATTGTACTACTAAGTCATTCACACCTGATCCTGGTACAGTATTGCTTTAATTCTGTACAATGCTTCTTCATTCTGTCCATTTCACTTTGCATCAATTCATGTAAATGTTTCCAGGATTTTCTGAGAGCATCTTACTTTCATTTCTTTTTTAAATTGTTATTTTTTTTCTCACAGTTTTATGTAAACATTTTAATATGTGTTTTTTAAAATTTTGAGTTCCAGATTCTCTCATTTCAAAGGAAACACAAAAAAATTCATATAGGTTATACATATATAGTTATGCAAAACATTTCCATAATGGTGATATTGTAAAAGAAAACAAAAACAAAAAAATCTCAAGAAAAATATTTTAATAAGTATGCTTAAATCTATATTCAGATACCATCAGTTCTTTATCTGGGTATGGACAGCATTTTTCATCATAAGTCCTTCAAAGTTGTCTTGGATCATGCATTGCTGAGAATAGCTCACACGTAATCATTTTATAATATTGTTGTTATATTATACATAGAACATTTCACTTTACAGCAGCTTGTGGAAGACTTTCCATATTTTCTTATAGCACAGTTCATCATTTCTTATAACACAATAATATTCCACCATAATCAACATACTACAATTTATTCAGCCATCCCCCAATTGATGAACATCCCTAAAATTTCCCTTCTTTGCCCCCAAAACAGAGCTGCTGTTTATATTTTTATACATGTAGGTCTTTTTCATTTTCATTTTCTCTTTTAGCATATAAATCTAGTTTATTGATAGGTCAAAGGGTATGCATGATTTTATAACCCTTTGGATAGAGTTCTAAATTGTTCTACAAAGTGATTGAATCAGTCCACAATTTTACAAACAGTGCATTATTGTATCATTTTCCCCATATCCCCTCCAAAATTTATCATTTTCTTTTTCTGGCCTTCAGGAATATGGTAGTACTTCAGAATTGTTTTAATTTGCATTTCTCCTTTCTCCAAACAATAGTGAGATAGAACATTTTTCTTTTCTTTTTTTTTTTTAAGATGTCACTTTGATTAGATAAAATTTAAAAAGTTTGTACAAAGAAATCCAATGAAACTAATATTAAAAGGTAAACATTTAAATGAGAAAAATACTTACTAGTTTCTTGGAAAAATGTCTCCTTTCCAAGGAACTTTAGAATCTTTCTTTATGGTATTTAATATTTTCTTTTCTTCAATTACATGTAAAAACAACTTTTTAACATTCATTAAAAACAATTTTGAGTTTCACATTCTGTCCCTTTTTCTCTCCTTCCCCCTACCAGCTTTAAGAGGATGAACAATTTGACATGCTAAATGATGAGAGAGTAGCCCCCTTTAAGATTCCTTTCTAATCTCCAACCCCCCCTTTGGGACTGGTCTTTGATTTACACGATTTAGTCAAAACCACCCTTTTGTATTCCAAGGGGAGAGATCCCTATCTGAGCTAATTTGGGCTGTACCCAGCCCCCATTCTAATGATCTGCTCAGGTTTCCTAACCCCTACCTGGTGGGTTCTGACCCTTGAGGAATCAACCTGGGACTCCACCCATAAGCCCCTTCAAGCAAATAAAAGAGCCAAGCTGGAATCATCTATTTGCAGAGGGTCAAAACATGTAAGCACCATGCTTTGCATCACAGACTCTCTGTCCATCACTTTTGGTGTATTTCTTCCTCTATCTAATACCTTTTACTAACCAGACTTTGACCTTATTTCCAAACCCTACAATAAACCTTTTTTTTTTTTTTTTTTTAAATCAATCTAGGTTTTTGGGCCTGTAAATTCATTTACAGGCGACTCTTGTGCAGCCATTAGATCTCATTTAACTTTGTATCCTTGCGCTGAATCCAAAGGGGTTACAGGGGAGCTCCATTTGACTCCCTGTACCCCAAACCTGCCACTAGACCTCAATTAATCCTAATTTTATTTAGGTATCCCTTATCTATACCTCATCATTTGGCTAGACCTCATTACTAAACAAGTGCAGTCATGCAATGGTGTGAGAGAAAAATAAAATTTAAAAAAGTATGCTTCAATCTGTACTCAGAATAAGGGACTTTCTCCAATTGATGAATGGTCTAAGAATATGAACATGATTCTTAAGGGAAGAAACCTAGTCTATCTATATTTTTATAAAAAAATGCTCCAAAGCTCTAATTAGAGAAACGCAAATTAAAGCACCTCTAAAGTTCTATGGATTTTTATTTGTTTTTTTTCCTTTCAAAATAGATTATAAGTTTCTTGAGGTATTGCATTTTCCCTAAGGCCCACAACTTTATGGACACTAAATTTTTCTCTCTAGAGGTCTTCAAGCAAAGGTGATACAGTGCCTTGTAAGGATGTTGTAGAAGGTACTCCTCCTGCTAAGGAAGAAGTTTGCCCACATATCTTCTAAGGTCTCTTGACTCTGCCACTTTGTGAATCTGGAGAAAATATGGTACCTTCTCTAAATTACTGATAAGATCAGGGTAATAATTCCTAGTTCAAAAACACATATGACAAATTTACAAGGGCTTTCTCTTAGGTACATTTATTTAGGAGAACTTTCAGACAAAATGAAGAGGTAAATTAGGCACCAGGAGTAGTAAATATGAAATAGATTCATTTGGGAGAGCAATAGAGTTAGCAAAGAAAGAGGTTTGAAAGAAGTCATTAAAGAAATATGCCGTGAGGTATGAGTATGCATTGACTGGCAAGTTAAATCCATAGAGGATATTCACAAACTAACCAGTTAGCTTATAGTAAGGAGAAAGATATCATTTAAAAGGAAGATGCTATGAGGAGGGAGAAGTACTCACAGCAGACTTGATCCTGAAAAGGACTTAGTTGAACATTTTAAAAAATATAAATAGCTATGATTACTTCATCTGAAAACTGTTTATATTTTCTGATAATTTATCAATTGAGGAATGGCTCTTATTTTTTTAAATTTTACTCAGTTCTCTATGCTTAAGAAATGAGGCTTTTACCTAAGATTTAAATTTTTTCCTCCATAATTACTCTCCTGTTTCTCCCCTGTTTATATTCTCTTCTCTCTCTCCTTTCACTCTGTCCCTCCTCAAAAGTGTTTGCTTCTAAATACCTCCTCCCCAAATCTGTCTTTTCTTTTATCAACCCCCTCCTCTTCTTTATCCTCTTCCCTTTCTACTTTCCTTTGGATAAAATAGATTTCTACTCACAATTTTGCATTTATTATTCCCTCCTTAAGTCAATTCTGTTGAATGTTCATTCACTCACTTCTCCTTACTTCCCTTCTCTTTCCCTCCATTGTAAAAGTTTTTTCTTGTCTCTTTTATGTGAGATAATTTGCTCCATGCAATCTCTCTCTTTCCCTTTTCCCCAGTACATACCTTTCTCACCCCATAATTTAATTTTTTTTAGATATCATCCCTTCACAATTGACCAATACCTGTACCCTCTGTCTATATATATTCCTTACAACTATACTAATAATGAGAAAGTCCTTATAAGTTACAAGTATCATCTTCCCACATAGTAATGTAAACAGTTTAACCTAATTAAGTCCCTTTCTCGTTTGAAATTTAACTATAATTTTAGCTAAAATTTAGATATAATTTAGCTAAAATCCTGGGAATTTTCTCAGAAGATGGTTGATGGATTCTTTTCATTTTTACTTTACTATCTGGTTCTAGAATATCAGGACAGTTTTCTTTGACAATTTATTGAAAACTGATTTGTTTTTTGATCATGACTTGCATACTTGCATGTACAGTAATTTTAAAATTATTTCTCTGAATCTGTTTTCTAGGTCAGCTATTTTTCCAGTGAGATATTTCACATTGTCTTGTATTTTTTTCCTGTTTTTGGTTTTGTTTTATTGTTTCATGATTTCTTGTAAAGTTGCTAGCTTTTATTTGCTTAATTGTAATTTTTAAGGAATCATTTTCTTCAGTGAGCTTTTGTACCTCCCTTTCTATTTGTTTAAATTCTACTTTTAAAGGAGTTGTTTTCTTCAGTGAATTCCCCCTTCTCTGCAATTTGGCCAATTCTACCCTTTAAGGAAGGTTTTTTTTTTTTTTTTCCCTTCAGTGAATTTTTGTATCTCTTTCCATCTGTTTTTTAAGGCATTCTTCTCTTCATTGGTAAAAACCATTTGGCCTAATCTGTTTCTTTTTCTAGGCTGTTTTTTAATATGTTTGACTTTTTTTCAGTTTTTTTGGGGGGTGTCTTTTTTGTACCAAGATGTTCTCTCATTTTTCATGATTTTCTTGTACCACTCTCATTTCTCTTCCCAATTTTTCTTCACCTCTCTTATTTGATTTTAAAAATCCTTTTGGGTACTTCCAATGTCCTGAGACAAATTCATATTTTTCTTGGAAGCTTTGGATGTAGCAGCTTTGACTTTATTATCTTCTGACAGTTTTATCTTCTTTGTCACCATAGTAACTTTCTATAGTCAGGATTTTAAAAAATTATTTGTTAATTTTCCCAGCCTATTACTTGACTTTTAACTCTTTGTTAAAGAAGGGCTCTTTGTCCAAAGCTTCAAGGTTTTATATAGCTATTTTCAGAGATACTTTAGAGACCTGTAAATTTTCAGTTCTTTCAAGATGATGTGATCTAAAGAAAAGTGTACTACTCTCCTCTCCTATCATCTGGTATATGAGTGACCACAAAGCATTCTTTTTTTCCCCCCTGAAACTGTGATGAAGGTCCCCTTTTCACTGTGGCTATAAGCTCTGATGTGCTAGCACTATTCCTTTCCTGGAGCTGCCATACAGGACTATGACCCAAAACCAAGTGTCCCAATATTAACAAAGAGACCCCTGTAATCTCCTGACTAGTTCTTTAACTATTTTAACAGCCATGGGCTAAGAGCTCTGAAAGCAGCCATTGCTGATGCAGATTCAGTACCTTTTAATGTCTGCTCCTAAATTGCTAGGGCCAGGACTATGCTGGTATGGCTTGTACTAGACTGATTTTTTACTTTGTCTTGGGCTGAAAAACTGTTTCACTTCTTCCTTTTGTGGGTTTTGCTGCTCTGTAATTTATTTCAAGTTATTATTTAAAGGTATTTGGAAGGGTTTGAGGGACAGCTCAGGTGATTCCCTATCTTTAATCTATCATCTTGATTCTGCCTCCCCTACTTGTCATTTCTTCTAACACAATAGTATTCCATCACAATCATATAGCACAATTTGTTCAGCTATTCTTCAATTAATGGACATCCCTCAATTTCCAATTATTTGTCACAAAAAATCTGCGATAAATATTTTTGTTCATATAGGTCTTTTTCCTTTTTTAAAAAATTCTTTGGGATACAGACCTATTAGTGATATTGCTAGATCAAATGCTATGTCCTTTGGACAGGAATTGTTCTCCAGAATGATTGGATCAGTTCACAGTTTTACAGACAGAGTATACAGAGTATTAGTGTCTCAATTTCCCACAAACTTCTAATATTTTCATTTATTTACCATATACCACTTATATACCATAACTTATTGAGACATTCCCCAATTGATGAGCATCCACTTAATTTCCTTGCTACTACAAAAAGAGCTACTTTTGCACTTGTGAGTCCATTTTCCTTTTTTTAATGATCTCTTTGGGATACAGACCCAGTGGAAAAATTGCTGGATCAGATGTCATTCACAGTTTTATAACCATTTGGGAATAGTTCCAAATAGCTCTCCAGAATGGTTGAATCACTTCACAACTCCACCAACAATGTACTAATGTCCCAGTTTTCCCACATCCACTCCAACATTTATCATTATCTTTTCTTGTCATCTTAGCTAATCTGAGAAGTGTATTGTGGTACTTTGCATTTCTCCAATCAATAGTTATTTAGAGCATGTTTTTCATATGATTAGAAATGGCTTTAATTTATTAATGCAAAAAACTCTTTATTCTTGTCCTTTGACCATTTATCAATTAAAGAATGGCTTATTTTTTTTAATAAATTTGAGTGAATTCTCTATATATCTTAGAAATGAGGCTTTTATGAGAACCTTAGATATAAAAATCCCCTTCTGCTTTCCTTCTAATCTTTAGCCTACTCTATTTTTAAAGATTTTATTTTCCTTAGTATTTTTTTGGTCCTCTTTACCAAGGTGTTGAGTTCTTTTTTTATGAGTTTCTTGTAGCATTCTCATTTCTTCTTAATTTCCCCCTGTATCTTTCCTAATTTCATTTAAAATTTTGTTTTGAGTTTTGGGGAATTCTTTTTGAGATTGAAACCAATTCACATTTTTCTTTGAGGCTTTGAATGTAGCAGTTTTGACTTTCTTATCTTCTTCTAAGTTTGTGTTTTGATCTTCCTGTCACCATAATAACTTTCTATGGTCAGATTTTTTTTTCTCATTTGCTTATTTTCTAGTCTTTTTTGACTTTTAATCTTTATTAAAGTTGGTGTCTGATTCTGGATTGGAAAAGGCATTAATCCCAAGCTTCATGGTTTATATACAGCTATCTTCAGAGCTTGTTTTAGGGATCTGCAATTTTTTAATTGTTCCATGGCATCATGGTATAAGGAAGGATATGTTTGATACTTTCCTAGTCTTTGTTCTGATATGTAAAAACTACCAACTATTTTTTCTGCCCTGAGACCTGCTCTGTTTCCCTGTGACCACAAGTTCTTTTTTTTTAGGCCACAAAGATTTATTAGGAGCCTATTATGTCATAATCTAAGCTCTTATAGATACAAAAACAAAAACAAAAAAGATATGACAAGCATAGAGCACATTCAGCTTAACTTGCATTATGGACCATAACATTTGATCCTCAATCAGGTAAAGTTCCTTCTGTCCCTTCACCTTAGAATAGGAACTGCCCTGTTCTAGCCTCTAATATTCTTTCTCTACTTACAACCTTATTTTGTTGAACAAGTCACATAGGAAGTCCTTTGGATACACTGAGAAAGCAAGATGAAGAATTTTATTAGAGTGCCTACTACATCATGGTATCCACATTCCTCAAATAAGTTATGATCCATATTCCTCACATTACTGAGAATTTGTCATTTAACATAGACAGTCAGACATCTAGATACCTGAAATTCTTGGATCTGGTATTTAGTATCTCAATCAGATGTCTGAGGATGTCAACCAAACTGTCTCTGGGGTTAGTCAGGTATCCAGCCAAATATCTCAGAAGGACAGACAGCTGTCTTAGGAAGAAGTCATAATTTTTTGAAGGGTGTCCATTTCCTAGAGGGGGTTCAGCTAGATATCCCAAGGGGTCAGCCCGAAAGCCACACAGGAATAATGTCCCTGGGGGAACAGGTAATTTATCAGGAAGAAGCAATATAGATCTACAACCAACAGTTCTCTGATACAATCATGCAATAAAGTTCTTGTTGGTTCAAAGCAGGGAACAATTCACATGACTGCTGCTCCCTCCTCATCAATGGTGGCAGTGTTCGGTCTTGAAGTTCCTATGAGTAATGTTGAGATAGGGTCAGTTGTTGTACCTGAAAGATGGGGGGGGAGGGTCTGGGACATCAAGGGCTGCAGCAATAATGGTAAGTGGGGGTGAAGCTGCTTGGAGGGGACTATTGGAGGCTGTTCTGCTGGGTATGGAAATGTTGGTGGTAATTCTCTTGGGGGAGAGGCTTTTGCAACTGATATGAGGGCTCCTCTGCAAACCAACAAGACAGTGAGTGATCATTGAGATATAACTGTTCTGCTATCCAGTCTTGCTCTTGAATATGTAATGGTGGTGACACTCCTTCATAAAAGGAGCTATGCATGTATGTTATCTGGTCATTTTTCTGGTTGTTGCGTTCCTTGCAGGGCCAATGAAGATGTCCAGTGGCTAGAGTTTCCATGGTAGGGCATAAAGTTGATGGTCCCATGGTTTGGAAGAAGACAGAAGAATGGATTTTGAAAATGCCATGTCTGTACAAATAAGGAGCCTCACTAATTGAACTTGTAATCTTTCTCTCAAAGGAACAGCCACTCTTTGGCCCAGTTTTCTGACTAGGCTCATTGCCCAGGAAGGACATTTGGATTCAGTAGATGCTGAAAGTTCTTACTCAAAGAAATCCTCTTCCAGAATTGAATCTGGAGATACATCTTCCAGGCACATCAGTATTAAGCTGGCAGAACCCTCAGATGCCCAATTTTTTTTCTTATGAAGATTGTCTAGCTTTCCTATTCTGAAACCACACATGTATTTGATCCTTAGACATGTTAGGTAGCCTGGAAAGTTGCTCTTGTTCTCCAATTCTAGGATATGTTTTTTTTTGAAGATAGTTCTTAAGAGCATCTACTTATTCTTTAGTGAACACTATATATTTTCTTCTTGTGGACTCAGAGCTAGAATTAAAATAATTCAATTTACTCTCCTCAGGTAGTGTTTGTTGATTCAAAACAGGGAACAATGCACATGACCATCTTCCTCAGAGAGGCAAAAGATGGTAAGAAATAAATGATTTGATATTCTATTGCTCCTTCTCATCCTGGGACTGTGACCCAATATTGTGATATAGATCCGTGTATAGGAAATTCAATAGAACTTTACACCCAGTACTAGCAAAGAGACCTCTGTGACCTCCTTAACATTAGTGGGCTGAGACTACAGAATCCATTGCTGCTCAGTTTCAAACTGCTGCTGCCTTGCCAGGGTCTTGCCTGTGGCTGTTCTCCACTCTCACCCTGATACAGCAAACCTTATATACTGCTTAGGCTAAAAAATGATTTCACTTCATCCTTTTGTTTGTTTTGACAATTCAGAATTTATTTTGAGGCTTTATTTTAAAGTTGTTGGAGAGGAATTTCGAAGATCTCAGATGAATCCCTGCCATTTCTCTACCATCTTGACTCAATCTCAGACCATGGTCTAATAACAACATCCAAACATCTATGTACAAACAATATATTCAGTAGATAAATTGGAAATAATCTAAAAAGGAAAGAATTAAGATTAAGGAGGACTAGGATTAGGTTTTTAGCACAGATCTGAAAAAAAGCCAGAGAAGACAGAAGGAGATGAGATAAAAGATAATTAGTGGCATCAGTAACAGCCATGGAAAATGTTCAAACTTCAGAGGAGTGTTGTGTATGAGGAAATGTAAATCGATCAGTATTACTGAGAATACATTGGGGTTAGTAATAGAATATATGAAGATAGTTAAAGTGTAAAAATATTGGAGAAGATGATGTTATGAAAGATTTAAAAAACAAGAAGAGGATTACATATTTGATATTGGAGATGGTAGAGAGGCACCGGAATTTATTGGTTAGGAAGTAACATGGTTATTAAGAAAATCAATTTGACTACTGAGTGAAAAATAGACCAAAGTGGGGAGAAATTCCCAGGTAGGAATGCAAAAAGAAGGCTATTTCAGTGATCTAGAAATGAGCTTTAGGCATGGGAATATGTGCCAGAGTGATGCTAGTGTTGGAGGAGAGAAGGGGAATATATGAAAGATGTTACAAAAGTGGAAATTACAAGGCTTGGTGACAGATTGTATGTGGGAAGTGAGAGAAAGTAAGGGGCCACCTAAGTTGTAAACCAAGATACCTGGGAGAATGGAGTTACCCTTCACAATATTAGGGAAGTTGGAGAAAGATTTTTTGGGGGGGTTGGTTAAAATAAAGAGTTCAGTTTGGACCATGTAGATTTTTAAATGTCTGTAAGATATTCAGTTCAAAATGTCCAATACATAGCTATGCAATATACAAGGTTTGGGGGTCAGGAGAGAGAGTAAGACTGAAGAAATAGATCTGAGAAATATCTCCATAATGATAATTGAATCCATAAAATAATATATATGGAGGAGAGAGAAGAATGCTCAGGATACAGTTTATTTTTTTATTTCTAACATTTTCCCCCAGTTACATGTAGAGCAATTTTTAAATTTGTTTTTAAAACTTTGAGTTCCAGCTTCTCTCCCTTCCTCCCCACATCCCCCACTAAGAAGGCACATGTAAACTTATGAAAAATATTTCTATAAAAGCCATGTTGTGAAAGAAAATTTAGATCTCTTGCCAAAAAAATCCTCAAGAGAAATAAACTTTTAAAAAAGTATGTTTCAATCTGTTTTCAGATACAATCAGTTCTCTCTCTGGGTGTAAATAGCATTTTTTTTTAATCATTAGTCCTTCAGATTAGTAATGGATCATTGTATTGCTGAGAATATCAAAGTTTATTCACAACTGAGCATCACAGAACATTGCTATTATTTTGTACAAAGCACGTTTCACTTTGAGTTCATGGAGGTCTTTCCAGTTTTTTTTCTGAGAATGTCTTGCTCATCATTTCCTATAGGATAATAATATTATATAATAATCACATAATGTATTTTATTCAGCCATTAAATAAGAGATGGGCATCCTCTCAAATTCTAATTCTTTGCCCTGAGAAGAAGATATAAATATTTTTGTTACATATGGGTTACATTGGTTACATTTCCCCTTTTAGAATTTGGAAACTGCCAGTACTGCTGCTGTTTCAGAAACCTCCAAATCTATTCCTGTTTTGCTGATGTGAGGGTAGGGGTTGGGACTGTGCTGGTAGAGCCTGCATTGGGACTTCACTAGACTCTCACACTGGTGCCATCGACCCTTCCTGATGACCTTCCAAGTTATCTTGGAAAGACAATTCTGGAAAATTGTTCTATTCCACTTTTTTGTGTGTTTTCATCATCTAAAATTTGTTCAGAATCATTAAAGGAATTTGGAGGGGTTTGGGGGAGAGCTACTGAGTCCCCCTCTTTGCTTCTCTATCTTGACTCCACCTCCCCAGTACACAATTTAAGAAAAAAATCTCTAGTTCTTAGGCACAGCCTAGATGAAGATCTAAGAAAAGCAACTGAGAAGTAGAGAGCAGAGAAGTAGGGTGAAAACTGGGTGAAAATAGTATCATAATAACCTAGGTAAAAAGAGAGCATGAAGGAAAAGAGTGTGATAGACTATGTCAGTGGCTATGGAAAAGTTAACAATGAGAACTGAGAAAAGTCTATTCAACTTAGCAATTAAATTTTTTTTGGTAATCCAGAGAGAACATTTTCTTTTAAATTAGAAGCAGAATGCAGAAAATTTTAAAAAATGAGAAAAAATGAAATAGACACATCTTTGTACGAGACACAAGCATGTTTGTAGGCAGTAGAGAAGGAGCCAACTGGGAGAAATGAAAGATAAGTGAGAGAATAGGGATGATAGAGGAGCCAATCTACTGGAAGAACCAAGATGGAACTGGATCACTGCTCATGTAGAGGGTTTGCCCTTACCTCTTCTCAGGAGAAAAAGATGAAAGAAAAGAAAGTGGTGGAAACATTTGTATGAAGTGAGATGAGGAGACAAGAAATGATCTCTTTTTTGATAGTTTAAAAGGGTAGTGTTGTTACATTGAAGTCCCAGTTGAGGTTACATAATGTAAATATGTAGATAACCAAGTAATTTTATGATTGTGAGAAGTAAAGACAACAGGCTGAAGCTTGACAAGATTGACAATAGAACAAAAAACCAAGAAGCTTGAGAAAAGAGCACATGGTAGAGTCAAACTTCACAAAGGGGTCAAAATAGATAAAGTCAGTATAGGGATGATGTCATGAAAAAGAACTTAAGCAAGACAAATTTCAGTAAAGATAAAGAACAGGTTTGGGAATTTAAAGAAGAGGGAGTGGCAGAATGACAATATATTGCAATAAAATAAAACAGATTTAAGAATTCATGAATGTGAAAATAGTGCACTCCTGATGGAAAGATCAAGAATATGGCCATTTTTGGGTCAAGTCAGGAGTAAGTCAAGATGAAAGAATAGATGAGAAAATTAGAGGTTAAGAGAGTATGAGGGGATAATATTATGAGTCATTCCAGGATTGATAATTGATCAAAGAATATGAACAGAAAGTTTTCAGAACAAAAAAATCAAAGCTATGTATCATCATATGTAAAAGAAAGGGAAAATCGTAAATGTTGTGATATTAAAAAAAAATCGAGACACTAATGTGCTGTTGGAGTTGTGAACTGATTCAACCATTCTGGAGAACAATTTGGAACTATGGCCAAAGAGTTATCAAAGTGTGCATACCTTTTAATCTGGAACTACCACTACTAAGTTTGTATCACAAGAGACCAAAGAAAAAGGAAAAGAATATTTATAACAGTTCTTTCTGTGATGGCAAACAATTGAATATTGAGGGGATGACTAACTATGAGGGAATGACAGAATAAGTTGTAATATGTAATTGAGATGGAATACTACTGTACTAGAAGAAATGACAAGCAAGATACTTTCAAAAATCTTTGGAAAACATACAAATTAATGAATAAAGTGACATGAACAGAACCAGGAAAATACTGTACAAAGTAACAGCAATTTTATATTATAATCAACTATGAATGATATAGTTATTTTTAACACTACAATGATCCAAAACATTTGCTAAGAACTTTTCGTGTACTAAGAAAAAAAAAAACTTCATTTTTTTGGGGGGGAGAGGGGGAGGAGATCTATGTTTTCTTTTGCAAAGTGACTTTTATGGAAATGTTTTGTACAACTCCACATGTGCCTTCCCAATGGGGATGGGATGAAGAGTAAAGAAGGGAGAGAATCTGGAACTCAAAGTTTTACTTTTTTTTTTTTTAACTAAAGCTTTTTATTTTCAAAACACATGCATAGATAATTTCTCAACATTGACCTTTACAGAACCTTGTGTTCTATATTTTGCCCTCCTTTCTCCTATCCCTTCCCCTATATGCCAAGTAGCCCAATATATGTTAAACATGATAAAATATATGTGGAACTCAAAATTTTAAAAACAAATGTTAAAAGTTATTTTACATGTAACTGGGAAAATATATTAAACAAACATAGACAAAAATAACTTATGATGAAAAGGGTTATTCACATCTAAAAAAAAGAACTAATGGTATCTGAATACATATTGGAAAATACTGTTAAAATTTTATTATTTTTATTTTGGTGGTCTGTCTTTTCTTTTTCAGTAAGGCTAATATGAAAATGTTTTGCATTATTTCATATGGATAATCTATATCAAATTGTTTGTCTTCTCACAGAAGAGAGAGAATTTGAGATTGGAAATTAATTTTTTTAAATTAGGTTTGCATGTAATTGAAAAAATTAAATGTAGGAAAAAAGAGAAAATACCATCTTAAAAAAACAGAACTGGTTAAATAGAAAAAGAGGTACAAACATTCACTGATGAAAATTACTCTTTAAAAACCAGAAGACAAATTGAAAAATAAGTATAGAAGCTCACTGAAGAAAAGAATTACTAATCTTTCTAATGAATATTGATGCAAAAATTTTAAGTAAAACATTAGCAAAAGATTACTTTTTTTTACTGTTATAATATAAAAAAGAAACTAGAGGTGGAAGGAGATTGTAACAGAAAAAAAGGAGAAAGTAAAGGAAATTACATTTTGGGAAGAGGCAAAGAAAATCTATTATAATTGAGGGGGAAAAGGGAGAATGGTGTGGGAATCTTACTCTCATCAGATTTGGCTCAAAGAAAGAATATTAGATATATTTGGTTTCACTGAGAAACTTCTCTCACCCTGTAGAAAAGAGGGAGGGGAAAGGGGAAAAGGGAAGAGACAGGCAGAAAAGAAGAAAAAGAAAAAAAAAGAAAAGAAGGGAAAACAGAAATAGTAGTGGAAAGGTATAAGAAAAAGGAAGAGTCTCTAAAGGGAGAGAACTGCTTGAAGCAAGTAGTGCTCATAAATAAAATATTGGGAAGGAGGGAAAGGGAAAAGGAAGAAGAAAAGTATAATTTGGGGTTAATAAGATGGCAGGAAATACAGCATAGTAGTTTTAATTGTAAATGCGAATGGGGTGAACTCTCCCATAAAACATAAGTAGATAGACTGGATTAAAAGCCAGAAAATTACAATATGTTGTTTACAACACCTTTAAAGCAGAGCAAAACATAGAGAATAAAGGTAAAGATTGGAGCAGAATCTATTATGCTTCAGGTGAAGTAAAAAAAAAAGCAGGGGTAGCCATTCTTATCTCAGATCAAGCAAAAGCAAAAACTGATCTAATTTAAAAAGATAGGGAAGGAAATTATATCTTGCTAAAGGGTAGCATAGATAATGAAACAATATCAATACTAAAAATATATGTACCAAGTGGTATAGCATGGAAATTCCTAAAAGAGAAATTAAGAGAGTTGCAAGAAGAAATAGACAGCAAAACTATAATAGTGGGAGATCTCAACTTTGCTCTCTCAGAACTAGATAAATCAAACCACAAAGTACATAAGAAAGAAGTTAAAGAAGTAAATAGAATGCTAGGAAGGCTAGATATGATAGCTCTTTGGAGAAAATTGAATGGAGACAGAAAGGAGTATACTTTTTTCTCAGCAGTTCATGGAAACTATACAAAAATTGACCGTGTTAGGACATAAAGACCTCAAAATTAAATGTAGAAAGGCAGAAATAGTAAGTGCATTCTTTTCAGATCACAATGCAATAAAAACTACATTCAACAATAAATCAATGTTAGAAAAATTATCCATGCATATGTTTTGTAAATAAAAAGATTTAATAGAAAAACACAAAAAGAAAAAGTCTATTAGCAAGAAATAGAAAGAGAAATTCCATTTAAAATTATAGTAGACAAAATAAAATAATTTGGGGTCTACCTGCCAATTCAAACCAAAACTATATGAACACAATTACAAAACTCTTCTCACACAAATAAAATCAGGAAAAATTGGAAAAATATCAGTTGTTCATGGTTGGGCTGAGCTAATATAATTAAAATGACAATTCTACATAAATTGATATACTTGTTCAGTGTCATAAATTAAAGATCAAGAATATCAAGAGAATTAATGAAAAAAATGCAAAGGATGATGGCTTAGCAATACCAAAGCTAAGACTATATTTATTATGAAGCAGCAGTCATCAAAGCCATTTGGTACTGGTTAAGAAACTAGATACACAACACAATAACGAAGGCCTATAGCAATCTAGTATTTGATAATCTCCCCAAATTTTAGCTTCTGGAATAAGAACTCAATATTTGAAAAAAATTGCTGGGAAAATTGGAAAATAATAGGTCAGAGATTCAGCATAGACCCACATCTCACACCCCATACCAAAATAAGGTCAAAATGTATACATGATTTGGCCAAAACACGATGATACCATAAATAGATTAGGAAAACAAGGGTATATTAACCTATCAGATTTTTTGAGAAGGAAGGAATTTATGCCCAAAGAAGAACTAGAGAATATTAGGAAACATAAAATGGACAACTTTGAAGACATTAAATTGAAAGAGTTTTGCACAAACAAAACCAGCAGAAGCAAGATTAAAATGGAAGTACAAATATAGGGAAAATATCTTTATAGCCAGTATTTCTGATAAAGTTCATTTGTGCAATATATAAAGAACCACGTCAAATTTATAAGAATACAATTCATTTCCCAGTTCTCAAAGGCTATGAACAGATAATTTTCAGTTGATGAAATTAAAGTTATCTATAATTATATGAAAAAATGCTCTAAATCACTATTGATTAGAGAAATGCAAATTAAAACAACTCTGAGGTACTACTTCACACTTCTCAGATTGACTAAGATGATAAGCAAAGATGATGATAAATGTTGAAGGGGATGTGAGAAAATTGGGACACTAATGCATTGTTGGTGGGATTGTGAAATGATCCATCATATCATTCTAGTGAGCAATCTGGAACTATGCCCAAAGGGCTAATAATACTGTGCATACCCTTTGACCCAGCAATGCCATGACTGTGTCTGTATCCTAAGGAAATAATAACGAAGAGCAAAAATGTTTTAGCAGTTCCTTTTGTGGTAGCAAAGAATTGGAAAATGAATAGACTCCCATCAATTGGGGAATGGCTGAAAAGTTGTGATATATGAAGTTAATGGAATATTATTGTTCAATTAAAAAAAATGATGAACAAACTGACTTTAGAAAGGCCTGGAAAATGTTATATGAATTGATGCTGAGCAAAACAAATAGAACCAGGAGGAATATATTATACCCAATAATAAAAATAATGTGCAATGATCAACTATGAAAGATTTGGGTACTTCTCTGTGGGTCAGCAATCCCAATAGACTTTGGACAGAAAATACCATGTATATCCATAAAAAAAGCTAAGGCGACTGAATGTAAATCCACACATGTTCACTTCTTTTTTTTTCTCTCTCCCATGGTTTATTCCTTTTGCTCTAATTTTTCTCTCCTAACATTATTCATAAAGCAACATGTGCTAAAAAGAAAATAAATTAATTAAAAAAGAAAATAATTTAAAAAATTAAAATTGTGCAAGTGGAATCTAATGACCCTGTGAAACATCAAAAAATAATAAAATAAAGCCAATAAAATGGGAAAATAGGATGAAATATGAGATATTTCATAAGAAAATAATAGAGACAATTTTAGAATTATTAGATTACCTGAAATCCATGATCAAAGGAAGAGCTCAAACATTACATTTTAAGAAATCATCACGGAAAACTGTCCAATATCCTAGAACCTGAGGGTAAAATAGAAATTGAAAGGATTCACTGATTACCATGTGAAGGAGATCCCAACATGAAAACTCCCAGGAATATTATAGCCAAATTCCAGAACTCAAAGGTCAAAGGAAAAATATTTTAAGCATCCAAAAAGAAACAATTCAATTCTCGTGGAGTCTTAGTAGAGCAAGGTAAGATTTAGCAAAGAATACAGGGCTTGGAATATAATACAGTAGTACCTTAGTACATCATTAATTAGTTACAGAAGGCACTATGAGGGGTGGAAGTGAAAATCAAAGAATTTTTTTCATGAAGATTACATCTTCAGTCTTCAGCCTAACTATCCCTCACTATTCAATTCCCCAAAGGGGAAACATCCAGCTATGAAGAAACTAGCTAGCCCAGTCCTGTCAGGCTCCTCCTTTTTTGACCAAATATACTTTCTGAGAGGAACCAAAACCTCCAAATTTCCTTGACTGAGTGTAGTGGGAGGGGAGACCCTGAATATGAAGGGGAAGCTATGATCAGGTAACTCTTTGCAGATCAGGGTTCTGGCCATTGCCTGGTATTCAGAACTGCCTCATCACTAGTACCACTACTGCTGTTCCTGCTTTTGCTGCTTTTCCTCCATGAATAGTCAGCCGCTCATACCCTCTCCAGTACCACTGTTTTGATAGCAAGCAGACTCTGAGTTCACTAGTGGAGCTGCCCATAGCCAAGGGCAATCAATAACAGTAGTGCATTTGGCTAACCTCACATCTCTACTGCTCAACCAAGACAACAACCATGTGTGACAAGTGTTGGGCAAGTAGTAAGTGCTGAAACATTTATTTCTAGGAAAAATAACAATATATACAAATACAGCAATATAACAAATAACAAAAACAAATTTGACAAGTTTTGAAGATGATGCGTGCTAAGGTACCACTATAGAAAAGCAAAAGAGCTGGCGTTACAATCAAAAAATCATCTATGTAGGAAAACTGAGTAGAAACCCTAAGGGGAAAAATGGATATTTAATGAAATAGCTAAGTTCCAAGTATTCCTGATGAAAAAAACGGAGCTGAATAAAAAAATTTTACTTTCAATACAAGACATAAGCAAACAGGAAAGAGAAATCATGAGACAAAATAAAGTCAAACTGTTTATATGGGAAGATGATTCATGTATATTTTAAGAAATTTATCATTATTAAGGCAGAAGCATTCTACATAGAAAGAGTGTATGTGAATGAGTCAATTATGTTGGGGTGATTTAAAATAAAGAGGTATGTGAGCAAAACCAATACTCAGGAAGAAGGAAAAGAAACAATGGGGGAAATTATCTCTTATAAAAGAGGCACAAAAAGTAGAATCTGTGCAGGGGAAAATTATGATGGGCTGGGGGTGGGGCAGTGAGGGGTGGGGAAGAGGTCACTCTTAAAGCTCACTCACTTGGATCAATGAGGGAAAATATACCTATTTAAAAACCAATTGGTAATTGAAATCTACCTTACCAAACAAGGAAAAGGATAGGGAAGAAGATAAAAGAAAGGTGAGGGTGGTAAAAGGGTAAGCATATGATAAAAGAAGACAATAGTCAAAAGCAAAATAGACTTTAGAAGTCTCTCTGCCCTGGGTCTCCTCTGCACTCTACAACCCAGCCTGGCCAGTTGTAATCTTTAAGGAACTGTTTTCTTTAGTGGATTTTTGAATTTTCTTTCCCATTTGGTCTATTTTACTTTTTAGGTGTTTGTTTTTCCAAACTGTTAACTGCTCCTACCCTATATTTTTCTTGTAACACTCCCATTTCCTCTTCCCCCTATCTCTCTTATATGATTTTAAATGCATTTTTACCTTTTCTATGAGTTCTTTCTGAGCTTCAGACCACTTCCTGGTATTTTGGGAGTGTGGGGGTGTAGGGATTAGCCATAAATGTTTTGAAATTATTGTCTTCAGAGTTTTTGTCAATCTTCCCCATCACCAAAATAACTTTCTATGGTCAGATTGGTTTTTTATTATTGTTTTTGCTCATCCTTTTTGGACTTTTCCCTTTCTTTTAAACTTGAATTCTGCTCCTGGGATGGCAGAGGCATTACCTGAGCCTTTTTGCACTATTGGCTGCAGATTATGGCTGATTGCCTGGTGTTATATTGGTGCTGTCCTGATGCCTATGGGGGATCCTTTTGTCTGATATTGCTCTGAGGGGATGGCATGGGAGTTGACTGGCTGATCTTAGGTCCTAGTGGTGGTGTCTGGCACTACTAAACCTAGGGGAGCGGTTTTTTTTTTTTTTTTTTTTTTTTTTTTTGCATTTCCCTAGGGCTACACTGAAACACCTGGAGGTCTGGTCAGTAGAGGTTGCTTCTTTCCCCATGGCTATGTTAAAGCAGTTCTTAGAGTTGAAGTCTGCCTATTCCTTTGGCTACCTTGAGACCTGTTGGAATTTCCCTCCTTCCCTGTCATACTATGGCTCAGCATCTACCACCAATTTGCTGAAATGGGACTTGCTGCTGCCTTGCTGGGATGTTTCCTTTCCTAACTATACTCTCCCAAGTGAGACAGACATTCCCTGTGGTCTTCCAAGTATTTTGAGTCAAAGATTGTTTCTCACCATTTTTGGGGGGGAGAGAGGTCTGCTGTTTCAGGATATGTTTGGGAATATTATTCTATGGTTGTTTGGAGGTAAATATGGAAGAATTATGTCAATTTACTGTTTACTCCACCATCTTGGCTCCCAGAAGTTCCAAGTTACATTTTTCTTTAAGGCTTCACACATAGTTATTTTTATATTATTGTTTTATGTTTATGCCTTTATCTTCTGTATCACTATAGTAATTTTGTAGTCAAGCCCTTGTTTTGTTTGGTATTTTTTACTCATTTTTCTTTTTTGTGTGGCTTGTTCTATATGGTAGTTCAGGTCTGATCTTTTCACTGAACTTCAGGACTCAGAAGCTTACTTTCTCAGGAGGGGTAGGCTTCCCTTCCTGCTGGTACTGGGGCGTGGCCTTTATGTTGGCTTCACCTGGCTATGGGGTTTATTTTCTGGACTACCCCAGGGGTAAGGCCTTTTTCTAGGTTACTATGGAAACATGGCCTCTTTTTTTATTTTTTTTAATTCATTTTTCCAAATTATCCCCTCTCTCCCTCCACTCCCCCCCCCCCCCATTGCAGGTAATCCCATACATTTTACATGTGTTACAATATAACCTAGATACAATATATGTGTGTAAATACCATTTTCTTGTTGCACATTAAGTATTAGCTTCCGAAGGTATAAGTAACCTGGGTAGATAGACAGTAGTGCTAACAATTTACATTCACTTCCCAGTGTTCCTTCTCTGAGTATAGTTATTTCTGTCCATCATTGATCAGCTGGAAGTGAGTTGTATCTTCTTTATGTTGAAGATTTCCACTTCCATCAGAATACATCCTCATACAGTATTGTTGTTGAAGTGTACAGCGATCTTCTGGTTCTGCTCATTTCACTCTGCAACAGTTGATTTAAGTCTCTCCAAGCCTCTCTGTATTCCTCCTGCTGGTCATTTCTTACAGAGCAATAATATTCCATAACCTTCATATA
The DNA here is from genome assembly GCF_048593235.1 of Sminthopsis crassicaudata. NCBI lineage: Eukaryota > Metazoa > Chordata > Mammalia > Dasyuromorphia > Dasyuridae > Sminthopsis > Sminthopsis crassicaudata. The sequence continues at coordinate 123,015,231 of NC_133622.1, forward strand.
CCATAATTTACTCAACCATTCTCCAATTGATGGACATCCATTCAACTTCCAGTTTCTAGCTACAACAAAAAGAGCTGCCACAAACATTTTGGCACATACAGGTCCCTTTCAACTCTTTAGTATTTCTTTGGGATATAAGCCCAGTAGTAGTATGGCTGGGTCAAAGGGTATGCACATTTTGATAACTTTTTGGGCATAGTTCCAAATTGCTCTCCAGAATGGCTGGATTCTTTCACAACTCCACCAACAATGTATCAGTGTCCCAGTTTTCCCACATCCCTTCCAGCATTCATCATTATTTGTTCCTGTCATCTTAGCCAATCTGACAGGTGTATAGTGGTATCTCAGAGTTGTCTTAATTTGCATTTCTCTGATCAGTAGTGATTTGGAACACTCTTTCATATGAGTGGAAATAGTTTCAATTTCATCATCTGAGAATTGTCTGTTCATATCCCTTGACCATTTATCAATTGGAGAATGGTTTGGTTTCCTATAAATCAGGGTCAGTTCTCTATATATTTTGGAAATGAGACCTTTGTCAGAACCTTTACTTTTAAAAATATTTTCCCAATTTGTTACTTCCCTTCTAATCTTGTTTGCATTAGTATTGTTTGTACAGAAACTTTTTAGTTTGATGTATTCAAAATCTTCTATTTTGTGATCAATAATGATCTCTAATTCTCCTCTCGTCATAAATTCCTTCCTCCTCCACAGGTCTGAGAGGTAGACTATTCTCTGTTCCTCTAATCTATTTATGATCTCATTCTTTATGCCTAAATCATGGACCCATTTTGATCTTATCTTGGTATATGGTGTTAAGTGTGGGTCCATATCTAATTTCTGAACATGGCCTCTTTGATAGCAGGCTCTAAAGGATCAATTTTGTTGCTAATCTGCTGGAGGGGTGGGCCTGCTGCTAGGTAGTTATGAAAATAAAGTTTTTCTACTGGACGCCCCCTGGGGTGAGGTCTCTCCTTTTGGTCAGCCCTATTGTGGGGGCTTTACTACTGGTCAGCTGTGGGATAAAGGCTTTTGGGGGTAGGGTCACTGGGGTGGGACCTTGCTGGGCTACACAGACTGCTCACTTACTTAGGGGGCTACTAGTTTGCAAGAGGATTGGATTTAGCTAGTGGATTATCCCTAAATTTGGAGCCTTATTGCAAAACCCCTGCTGTGATCCTGCCTGTTACTGCTCTTGGACCTTGCTCTTTTCCTACCCCAGTGAGATAGTCCTTCTTTCTGTGTTGGTAAACTGTTTCATTGCTGCTAGAAAAATTCTGAGGTGGTCTTCTAGTCATTTGAAAAGACTTCAGAGGGTTCCTTTCTTACTCTGCTATGTTGGCATCAGAAGCCAGAGTGCTAGATTTTGAGTTGTAGACATATGTTCAAATTTGTTATTATTTGTGTAACCTTAGACGTTACTTGATGCTTCTGATTCTCGGTTTCCTCATTAGTATAAGACCCAAAAGAGGGAATAATAGGGATTATGTGGAACCTTCTTAACATGGAATCCATGGAATTTCAACAGAATTGATTCTCTTTGTCATTCTATATATTTTATTTTGTTCATTTAAAACATTGTACTGAAGAGTCTGTAGACTATATTAGTCTTCCAAAGGGATCTGTAAAACATTAAGTTGAAGAATTTCTCTGGATGAGATGATGATGTCCAGTTAAAGATTCACTATTCTAAAACTTCATGATAGTTTCAACTATGAATTGAGGGGAAGAGGAGAAAATCAGCTAAAGAATTCAATGAAGCTAGAAATAGTACTAAAAAGTTTCTGTGTGAAGGATTACAATTGGACTAAATAGTAATAGAAAGGCTATAGTTAGATGTGGGATAGGAGGGAAGTCTGGAACTGGAAACTCAGACAAGTGAATGCATAGAACATAACAACAGAGCATGACTAGAAGATCTAATTAAGCAGTTAAAAGACTTAATTTGTGGCTTTTTGTACCTCTCTGGTCCAAACCACCACTTCTCTAAACAGAAATTTATGAACCACAGTAGCAGCAAATATATCATTTCATTTTCTTTATATAAAATGAGCTCAAAAAAGCAATCTGTTATTTTAAATGCTACATGAAGTGTTTTGGTACAAGAACATTCTTTTGACATATTAAATTGATAGATGAACTAGGGAAGTGTTTTAAATATCGTGAGTTCCATCTGAAGAATCAACTAAACCTGCTTGACTGCTCCCTATTGTCATCACTCCATGGGTACCACTTACTCAACAATGGTACCCAGCAACTCTCTACTCAGCACCAATTAGTGTTTTTTCCCCAAAAAAGATTTAATTGTGAATGCACAACATGATTACATTTTTCTTACCTGTGACTGCCAGGAGGATGCCAACATCACCTGCTGCCTCTGAAATGGCTCTGGACAAAAATGACTTCAATTGTCAAGGAAAAATATAAACAATGATGCAATGTGGGCCAAAGCAAATATTAATTTTAAAACTCTTACCCTATTTAAAGTAAAGTAACTTTTTTGCCAGCACCTAAATGTTGTTTGCTAAGTTTGCTAAGTTTGCTAAGCTGTCAGAATTTATAGTAAATGACAAAGAAGAAAACGGACAATTGAAGTAAGAACAAACATTAGTGCTAATAGGCCTGATAGCATAAGAGGCAAAGCATAATAGGGCATCATTATACAACATATATTCTCTATATTTACATGAATTTGTTGACGTAGTTAGTGTTTGGTGGATTCATGTTGTTATGCTAAGTCAACTTTTCTTGCACACTGTAGGAATATTTATCTCTTTTATGTATCACAGACTTTCTTGCTCCACAATAATGATACAACTCTCTTGCTGGGTCACCAAACCTCTTTCTTCAATGTGTTTTCTGGGTTCTCTTTATTACTAAAGTTCTTTATCTGCTTAAAACTGATCCATTAGGTTGTACTGTGGGGGTGGGAGATTTATTACCAAACAAGTATAATCTTAAGAAGTTATATATGTGATTTCTTTTTAAATTTTCTAATAATTATTGTTTTTAAACTTTATTAAAAAAAATAAAGCTGTTTATTTTCAAAACATATGCATGGAAAATTTGATAACATTGACCCTTGCATAGCCTTGTGTTTTAGATTTTCTCATCCTTCCTCCCACTCCCTCCCCTAGATGGCAAGCAATTCAATATATGTTAAAATACATGTTAAATCCAATATGTATAAACAGACATATTTATACAATTCTCTTGCTGCACAAAAAAAAATCAGATCAAAGAAAGAAAGTAAATGAGGATGAAAACAAAATGTAAGCAAAGAACAGCAAAAAGAGCGAGAATATTATGTTGTGATACACATTCAGTTCCCACAGTCTTCTCACTGGGTGTAGATGGCTCTCTTCATCACAAGATCATTGGAACTGGCCTCAATCATCTCATCGTTGAAAAGAGTCATGTTCATTGCTTTGTAAATGTGCCCGTTTCACTTAGCAATAGTTCATGTAAGTCTCTCCAGGCCTTTCTAAAATAATCTTCCTGATTATTTCTTATAGAATAATAATATTCCATAACATTTATATACCTTATCTTCAGCCATTCTCCAACTGATAGGCATCCATTCAGTTTCCAGTTCCTTGCCACTATGAAGAGGGCTGCCACAAACATTTTTGCACATGTGGGTCCCTTTCCTTCCTTTAAATCTCTTTGGGATATAGGCCCAATAAAAACATTGCTGGGTCAAAGGATATACACAGTTTGATAACTTTCTGAACATAGTTCCAAATTGCTCTCCAGAATGGCTAGAGTGGTCTTGGAGTTGTTTTAATTTGCATTTCTCTGATTATTAATGATTTGAAGCATCTTTTCATATAGCTAGAAATAGTTTCCATTTCTTCATCTGAAAATTGTCTGTTCATATCCTTTGACCATTTGTCAATTGGAGAATGGCTTGATTTCTTATAAATTTGAGTCAATTCTCTATATATTTTGGAAATGAGGCCTTTATCAGAACCTTTGACTATAAAAATGTTTTCCCAGTTTATTGCTTCCCTCCTAATCTTGTCTGCATTAGTTTTGTTTGTACAGAAACTTGGTAACTTAATATGATCAAAATTTTCTATTTTGTCATCACTAATGATTTACAGTTTTTTGGACACAAATTTATTCCTTCTCCACAGATCTGAAAGGTAAATTATCATATGTTCTTCTAATTTGATTATCATTTATCATTCCTTATGTCTAAATCATGAACCCATTTAGATCTTATCTTGGTATGTGGTGTTAGGTGTAGGTTGAGCCCTAATTTCTATTTTCCCAATACTTTTTGTCAAATAGTGAGTTCTTATCCCAAAAGCTGGGATCAAACACTAGATTGCTATAGTTATTGCCTATTTTGTCCTGTAATCCTAATCTATTCCATTGATTGACTACTCTATGTCTTAGCCAGTACCAAATGGTTTTGATGACTGCTGCTATATTATATATATATTCTAAAATGGGACTACTTAAATAATTTATTTCCTTTTCTATGTTTTTGTAGATATTCCCACATTTCATTTAGATTATCAAATTTATTGGCATATAGTTGGGCAAAATAACTCCTAATTATTACTCTAATTTCCTCTTCATTGGTGGAAAGTGCTCCCTTTTCATTTTTGAGACTAAAAACTTGATTTTCTTCTTTCATTTATCTGATAAAATTAACTAAAGTTTATCTATCTTATTGTGTTTTTTCATAAAACCAACTCTTAGTTTGATTTATTAATTCAATAGTTTTCTTATTTTCAATTTTATTAATCTCCCCTTTTCTTTTCGGAATTTTAATTTTGATATTTAATTTTTTTAGCTTTTTTAGTTGTAAGCCCGATTCATTGATCTTTTCTTTTTCTATTTTATGCAAATAGGCATTTAGAGATATAAAATTTCTCCTTATTACCACTTCGCCTGTATTCCACAAATTGTGGTATGTTGTCTCATAATTGTCATTCTCTTGGATGAAATGATTAATTGTATCTATAATTTGCTGTTTCATCCATTCATTCTTTAGGATTAGATTATTTAATTTCCAATTAACTTTTGATCTATTTTCTCCTGACTTTATATTGCATGTGACTTTTATTGCATCATGATCAGAAAAAAAAAATGCATTTACTATGTCTGCTTTTCTGCATTTGAGTTTGAGGTTTTTATGCCCTAACACATGGTCAATTTTTGTATAAGTTCCATGAACTGCTGGGAAAAAAGTAAACTCCTTTCTGTCTCCATTCAATTTTCTCCAAAGATCTATCATACTTAATTTTTCTAGCACTTTGTTTACTTCCTTATTTATTTTGTGGTTTGATTTATTTAGTTCTGAGAGAGCAAAGCAAGGTTGATATCCTCTACTAGTATAGTTTTACTATTATTTTCTTATATCTCTTTTAACTTCTCCTCTAGGAATTTGGATGCTATACCACTTGGTGCATATATAATTAGTATTGATATTGCTTCATTATCTATGGTACCTGTCAGTAAAAATATAGTTTTCTTCCTTATCTCTTTTAATTGATCTATCTTTGCTTTTACTTGATCTGAGATCAGGATTGCTACCCTTACTTTTTTTACTTCACCTGAAGCATAATAGATTTGGCTCCAGCCCTTTACCTTCACTCTGAATATATATCATTATGCTTTAAATGTGTTTCTTGTAAACAACATATTGCAGGATTCTGGCTTTTAATCCACTCTGATATTCGCTTCTGTTTTATGAGAGAGTATTATGGGCCAGAACTCTTGTACTTAAAACAAGGATTCTTAGAAGGTGCTAACTAAGTGGAATTAATAAGACAATGGTTATCTAGTCTAGCATTGTAATTAATAGTTCTCTAGTTCAGTATATGTACTTAGTACTTAATATAGTTCACACTTACAATGATGTAATTATAATAGAGTATATAACAGCCAGCAGGGACTGAGAGACAGATTCATTCAACTTCATTTCACCATGGTGGCTGGCCTCCTGCACTTCCCCCACTGAGACTAATGCCAGTCTAAAAGGCTCTCGAGAAAGCTGGCCCAGGCTCCAGGCAAGGAAATTAGATTCTGAAGGAGATAATAAAGGATTTGGACTTTAGTACCTGGCTATTCTTGTAGTGATTACTCTACTGAAAAGAAGGCTGCCCCAGAAACCTCCAGAAAACCAACAAGAACACTACATTTTGGCACCTAAACCACATTCAGGACTAAGGATTTACAATCAACTCAGACGGACACATTTGAGTTGAGTGGAAAAGTCTCCATGACCCAGAAATTAGGGTAAGTACAAAAATAGACAAGAAGGAAACTTTGTTAAGGGCTAAAGTAGTGTTTCAGAATGGGATAGATGTTTAAAAATAGCCTTCTTTTTCATCTCAAGGAAAATGTGTCAAAAGCTTAGTTAAACTCATAAAAATATAAGATTTCATTGTAACTTGGAAGCAGATCATTGAACTTTTAGAAACATTACAATATACATCTCCATGATTCTTAAAGGAAAAATAATTTGATCCAGATGAATGGAAATTAATAGGAGAGCAACTAAGTGAATATTAAAATGATAATGGCCCTGATTCAATTCTAAAGAAACACTCTATACATATAACTTAATACAATTGGCTTTAAGGAATTATATAAATTATATAAATTAAAGTGGAAAAAAAAAGGATGGAATATATCTGATTTAATAGGAGCATACCCTGTGATTGAAGAATTTGATTCTTCAGGTCAAACCAGGAGAAGATACACTCCTTTTGATCTGGAAATTATTAAAGATTTTAAAAAGGGTTGCTCTCTTTATGGGGCTACATCTTCTTATGTTAAGATGATATTAGAGAATTTGGCTTATGAAATTTTAACCCCTAGTGACTGGAAATCTATATGTTTAGAACCTGGACAAAACTTGTTGGGGCTTATGGAGTATAGTGAACTCTTTAGAATACAAGCCCAGTGAAATAAACAAACTGGAGTTAATATATAAATCACCTTTGACCAACTAGCAGGTAAAGATCAGTATGCAGATGTTTTAGCACAGATTAATTATCCTTTGATAGCATATGAGCAAATTGCTGCTGCTATCAAAGCATGGTGCTTCCTCAGAGGAAAAGAGAAAAGGGAAGCCTTCATGAAAATAGAGCAAGGTCCGAATAAATTCTTTGCTGATTTTGTGGGACAACTGCAAACAGCTGTCATATGAATGATTGGGAAAATGCAGCTACAGGAATAGTGATCAAACAACTTGCTAAAGAAAATGCTAATGAGTTTTGTAGAAGAATTATATGGGGACTACACAAAGATGCTCCTTTAAAGGAGATCATAACATACTGTGCCACAGTGGGCACAAATGATTATTATACCCAGGCTATGATGCAGAACAAGGGAAGGGGGGGTGCTTCAGAGAGTCAGTACTTTCAGTGTGGTAAAGTAGGGCATCTGAAAGCTCAATGTACGCAAAGAGATAAAGTGAGAAAACAGGATGGGATAACAAGACCCCAAACCTCATGTCCAAAATGCAACAAGGGCTTCCACTGGGCCTCAGAATGTAGATTGACCCAGGGAAATGAGAGGTGGGGCATAGCTCCAAGATGTCAAACAAAAAACAGGTGGGATGTGATGGCAGCCGAGGTTACATCCAGAGAGTCTTTAGAAGTTCAGTACTCTGATATGATCAATCAACAGAGAAACAATCAAATGGGAGAAAGGGATTGCATGATCAATCAGCCAAAAAGCAATCTGATGAGAGGAAGAGATTACAACTGGGGAGAATACAGGCTTTTTAATGTAACAGAAAGGCAGTGTCCAATGCAAGCAGCTCCAATGTAATTGCCAGATTGAATTGGGAAAGGTGTAGGGATGGAAAGGAGGCTGAATTATAAAGGATTTTGAATATGAATGTGAGAATTTTACATCTTATCCTGGAAATGACAGAAAATAGCATTTATTTTAGGAAAGGAAGAAATAGATCTTGGCAACTAATTGAATATAATATGGGGGCAAAGTGAGGAATCTTGGCATATCTAGGTTGGATTCCTGATCGACCTGGAGGATGGTGCTGCCATTGTTAGTATTTGCTACATTAGGTAGAAGGGAGGTTTTGGAAGGGAAGATAATGAGTTCAATTTTGGATAACTTGATTAAGAAGTTTGTGAGGCATTCCATTACTAATGTCCAAAGAACAATTGAAAAAGGGAGATCTAAGGTCAACTAAGAGATGTTAGGGCTGGAAGGAATCATTTGCTGGTTGCTGAATCCATGTGTATTGTTGAGATCTCTGAAATAAGGCTTAAGACAGAGCTTTGTAGGACAACTATAATGATAAATGGGCATGATATGCATGAAGACCCAACAAAGGCAACTGTGAAGGAACTATTGAAATTTCAAGGCCTGAACCCCAGCACTCTAGATTGGACTAGGCTATGCCAGTGATCATTGATCATATGATCAGTGGAAAAGCTAGAATCATCTCTGGCCCCAATACAGAAAGCCAGTGAAAGGCTGCTGTCTTCCTTCAAAAAACGCTTGGGAAAGAAGCTTCCCTGTGCTGTAGGAGCAGAGGTCAACTTTTAAAAATGAGCAAAAAAGCAAAAAGAAGTATGACCATAGAAAGCTATGACAATAGGGAAAATCAGAATACAAATCCAAAAAAAGGACAGCAATGACAAAATTTCTACATGTGAAGATTCAAAAAGGGAATATAAATTGATCTCAAGCTCAAAAAATGAGAGAAAGAAGAAAAATTGAGAAAAGAAATTATGAGAATTATGAGAAAAAACAGCTTGGAAAAGGAAACAAAAATTGACTGAAAAAACAACTTCTTAAAAAATAGATCGGTGATAGATTTCATTTCCTGAAAAAAAAAATCCCAAAATGAAAATTTAAATGAAAATTATAGATACATTCCAGAATTATCAAGTCAAGGAGTAAATATTGCAGGTAACCAGAAAGAAACAATTGAAATATGCAGGAGTCACAGTCAGTTTTATCAAGGACTTAGCAGCTTCTGCATTAAAGGATCAGAGAGCCTGGAATACGATATACTGAAAGTCAAAGGAACTTGAACTATGACTAAGAATCAACTACTCAGCAAAATTGAGCATTATCTTTCAGGGGAAATTAAAATGAACATTCATTGAAATAAGAATTCAAAAAATTAAATTATTTCTGATAAAAATGCCAAAACTGAACAGAAAACTTTATCTTCTAATACAAGACTCAAAAGAAGCATATAAAGATAAACAGGAAAAATGTTATTTAAGATGAAATTAAAGCAATTACTAAGAGCTAGGTTTATACACATTTGTCAATAGTGTAATTTAATAGTAAAAGAGGAGAAAATCTATTTAAAATAATTACAGACAATATAAAATATTTAGAAGTCTACTTGCCATGACAAAACCAGAAACTATGTGAAAACAGTTATAAAGCTCTTTTCACACAGCAATACACACAAATGGGAGAAATTAATTGCTCATTTGTTGGTCAAGTCAATATAATAAAAATTATATTTTTACCTAAATTAATTTTCTTATTCAGTGCTATACCAAACACATTACCAAACTTATTTCATGAAAAGAACAACAAAATTCGTCTGGAAGAACAAAAGGCTATCATCAAGAGAATCAGTGAAAACAAAACAAAAGTTAAACTGTATTACAAAGAGGCAGTCATCAAAACAATCTGGTACAGGATGCAAAATAGAGTGGTGAATCAAGGAATTAGATTAGATACATAATATATAATAGTAAATGACTATAGTAATCTATGGTTTGATAAATGCAAAGATCCAAGATTTGGGGGCAAGAATTCAGCATTTCATATAAATTGCTGGGGAAACCCAAAACAACTTGGTAGAAACTAGGTGTATATCTGTATTTTACACTGTGTGCTAAGATAAGGTCAAAATAAGCCCATGATTTGAACATAAAAGCTCATATAAGCAGATTTGAAGAGCATGGAATATTTCACTTGTCAGATCTATGCATAAGGTAATAATTTATGACCAAACAAGTGACACAGATCATAGCAAGATATGAAATGGCTTATTTTGATAATTAAATTAAAAGGTTTTGTACAAACAAAAGCAATGCAAACAAGATTAGATGGAAAGCAGTAAACAAGGGAAATATTTTTAAGTCAAGTTTTCCTAGGAAAGGCCTCATTTCTTAAATATATGAAGAACTGAGTTATATTTATAAGAATACAAGTTATATGAACAGACAGAGAAATCAAAATTATCTTTGGTCATATTAAAAAAATGCTGTTTAGAAAAAAGAAAATTAAAACAACTTTGAGGTACTACCTCACACTTAACAGATTGATTACTATTACAGAAAATAAAAATGACACATGTTGGAAGAGATTGTTAAGAAATTGAGACACTAATGTATTTTTGGTGGAGTTGTAAATTATGCTCAAATGGACATCAAATTCTACATGTCCTTTCACCCAGCAATGCCGCTATTGGTTGAGAATTCCAAAGAGAACAACAACAAAAAAAAGTTAAATGACCTATTTATTCAAAAATATTTATAGCAATTTTTTTATAATATCAAAGAATTGGAAATTGAGGGGATATCCATTAAATGTGAAAAAGCAGAAGAAATTGTGATAGAATACTATTGTGCTATAAGAAATGAGTAGCAGAATGCTTTCAGAAAAATCTGGGAGTACTTAAGTGAAATCATGCAAACTGAAATGAGCAGAATCCGGAAAACATTACACACAATAACAGTGATACTGTATGATTACCAACTGTGAATGACTTAGCTATTGCCCAAAGACAATTCCAAAGAACTTTAAAAAATACTCTGCTCCTCCAGAGAAAGAATTGATGGAAAGATGAACAAGGCATATTTTTTAAACTTTTGTTTGTTTGTTTGTTTTCTTTTGTGACAGGGTTAATATGAAAATATATTTTGCATGACTGCAAATTATCAAATTTTTTGCCTTCTCTAAGAGAGGAGGGACAGAGAAAATTTGGGATTCAAAATTTAAAAAAAGAATGTTAAAAATTATTTTTACATGTAATTGAGAAGTTTTTTTTTTTCTTTTAAAGACAGGGGTAGGTAGCTCTTAATTAAATCTTTTCCTTAATTTTATAAATCTTCTCTCTCTCTCTCTCTCTCTCTCTGTATATATATAATTGTTACATTGCCATCTGTGTCACCCACAAGTTGTATTCCAAGTTTCAGGAAAGTTTGCAATACTCAAAAGTATTTTACAATTTTTAGAGGGTGATTATTCTTTTAAAAATTCTCATTGTCTATTTTCATTAGCTTTTGTATATGTATATTATATACACATATATGAAAAAACTGAAAAACTATCTATATAAATATACACTAACATATATACACATATATGCATGCACATATGCACACACAAACATAAATAAACATATCGTATTTATGTATGTAAAAACATAAATACACATATTGATGCACCAACCCAATGAAATTAATTATCCGGTTATATATTATTGTCTAGACAATGGGAAATTTGATTTTTTCCCACATAGATTATTGGGTTAATCTCCTTTGGTCAGTGTTTGAGAAGATTTGGTGATATTACTTATTAAATTATAATTAAACACTTTAAAATAATATCCTTTAAAGAATTAAAAATTAAATTTCAAGTACCACAGTGTAATGGAAATAAATCCCTGTGAGCTCATTTGAAGCCCAAGAATAAACTTTTTGTTATTTGGATGTTCTTTATGCAGTTTTAGTAGCAGGTTTAGAAGTTTTTCCCGTTTTTCACATGGCTGTATTCCTCTTGGTGTGTGTGTGTGTGTGTGTGTGTGTGTGTGTGTGTGTGTGTGTGTATGTGGTTAGTAAATCAAATACAAAAGAAACAATACTGATACAGAAGAGAATAGACCAGAGAAAAAAAGGCAAAGATTGTGAACATCTGAAGCTCATCTGGGGGAAAATAATGCATTCTTTGTCATGTAGGTATTTATAAGAAGCTTTCTGGTTCAGTGTTTAATATAGTTCAGGAATAAACTAATGAAAATATTTGTTGATTTTGGAATAATAATGAAACAAATCACTTCATGCATTTCTGCATGTTGAATTATCCAATGAATCAAAACTATAGTTTTCCCAGGGCAAAATAAAATTCTCTGATTTGGCATCTCTTGGTTGTAAATGGAAACCAGATTTTAATATGATTTGGGTTCATAGTAATCAACATAGGATAGTGAAAAATCTTCTGGACTGGGATCAGGAAACCTAGATTTAATCTTAGACTCTGTCCAGGATTAGCTATTGTCCCAGTGATATTGACTAATAATAATGCTCATATTTGTGTGAATCTTGAAGATATATAAAATGCTGAGCTTTATAACATTATCTTAGTACATCCTCACAACTACTTTTTGAGATTATTATCATCATCACTTCATTATCATTACAGTAGTGGTGACTGATCATCATTTGTTTTAAAGGACTAAAGTTAAGCCACTATATACTAAGATAAAGTCAATCAGCAAATTTCATTGAGCATTGAGAACTCTCCTGTCCTCAAGGAACATACATTTTACTGTGAAGATACATCATGTATTGCATAATGTTGACTAAAAAGGGTAAAAGAGAGTTTTGGTCTAGTCTATTTAAAAGATTGTGAGTAGATCTACAGGACAATCAATTGGCATCTCTCTAGTAGCAATGGGAATAGTAACTTAATTGTTATTTCTTCAACAATAGAATATTCAATAAAATGAAATCTCTTTGAAAATAGTCTGTTTTTCTCTTCATATATAAGATATATATATAATACTTAACTCACAAAGTTATGAGAATCATATGAGATGTTTGTAAAGTACTTAGCACGATTGGCACACAATAAGTGCTTAATAAATGTTTGTTGAGTTAAATGGTTGAATTTTCAATTATATCCCTGCAAGAAATAAAATAAAAATTAATACAGTCCTCCTATATAGCAATTAAAATATTTCTATGGTTTGAATGAAGAAGTGGAGGCTAAAGAACTCTATTTCTCTTTTTTAATTTTAATTAAAGCTTTTTATTTTCAAAACATATGCATGAATAATGTTTCAACATCGACCCTTGCAAAACTGTTTGTTCCAAATTTTTTCCCCTCTTCTTCTCACCCCCTCCTTTAGATGGTAAGTAATCCAATATATATGTTAAACATGTGCAATTCTTTTGTACATATTTTTACAAAAGTCAGATCAAAAAGGAAAAAATGAGAAAAAAAAACCAAAATGTAAGCAAACAACAACAAAAAGAGTGCACGTTGTGATCCACACTCAGTTCTTACAATCCTCTCTCTGGGTGTAGATGGTTCTCTTTGAAATAGCCCAAGCAATAAAATTCAGTAAAGCCAAGGTGGTTGCAATTTTGAGAGCAGTTTATTCACCGGCCAGGATGATCTCTGGATCGGGTTCTGTCCCAAACCCAAGTAGAGACAGGCTTATAAGCAATTCTTGTTCTGCCTTGGGGTTACAACAGTGACTCGACTTCTCGCTCAAGAAGGGGGATTCTGGGGAGCTTACAGGATGTCTGACATTTAGGCAAGTATTCCATCTGAACATAGATGAGCAATAAGCCTGAGGCCCCTTGACCCAGGGATGAGAGTCTTTTGTCTATTTCACTCCCCTCTTTTTATGTTCATAGTTGTGACTCATCTGAGGCCAGTGGGGAATAAGTCAGGGTCTATAAAAGGTGAGGCACTTAATTACGCAAGATGCTATGAGGAGAGGAGAAGGAACAAGAGGACTGGACCTGCAATTAGAGTGATTGATACCAGGACATTGAAGCCTTATGACTGGCCTCCCAGTCATCCAACCGCTTATGCAAGGAGTTGAGCGACTCCCTAATGACCCCCAACTGATTTGACAACCTCCACTAGGGAGTCCACTGATTTTCCTAAATGAGTGATGAGACTCTAGAATCTGCATCAACCTGAGAGATAAGAAGGCAAATATAAGGCCGGAGAAACTGAGGCAAGATAAAGATCAGAGAGCTCTCAACATTCTATTAGTTGGAGAGTTTGATTGACTGGACAGGACTCTATTCTCAAAGTATCCCGTGGTAAATGTGAGTTAAATCCCAAGGCAGGGGTGAGGTCAGAACATTGAGAGTAGAAACAGCAGTCTGGTTCTGACAGTGTGGTGGGAGACACTGGACATTCTGAGAGGAGTCAGGAAGTCTGAACTCCCCCTTATCTTGAGTCTCACATTAACAATTAGGCAGAACAGTTAAGGAAACTGAAGCAGAACAATTTAGGGAAACTGAGGCAGAACCAATTAGGGAAATTGAATCAGGACAATTAAAGAAGACTGTGGCACAACATATGTGAAGCAAATAAACCAAAATAAAACTAGAAAAGAAAAAAAAATGCAAGGACAAGTCTCTTCCTGATAATCCCAGAATTAACAGCTATACTGTTACAAGCAGGTCAGGTCCTCTGCAATTTGTACACCATCTCAGCCAGAGAATCCAGTTTGAGATGAACAGTTCACTGTGAGTTAGGTGGTCTACAGTCATTTGTGCATTTAACTCAGTCTCTGCTTACAGAGCAGCAACGCTCAAGGCCCATTCAGAAGGGCAGCCCTCTCCAGGGGAGAAGGGTGAGGGAGCTTCACCTGTCCCTGCCCAGAGGAACAGATAGGGCTGCAGAAAGGATCAGACTGCAGATTATGCACAGTAATACCATTAAGGCAGGCAAACCCCAAACTTTTAGATGCCTGATATCAAACTACAAGGTCCCTCGAGATTGCTGAAATACTAATTAAGGAACCAGGGTTATAGGACTGGAAAAACAGATCAGAGAGATTGCCCGTCCCAAGACAGGTGTCTGATTTCTGGTTGTTTCTTTAAAAAAATAATCCCAAGAACTGAGTCTGCCAGGGCAATTCTGCAGAATAAGGGGTTCCAAAGCTAAAGAATCTGAACTAGTAAGATAGGGGGTGGGTAAAAGTGCCTAAGGCAAAAAATATACCAGTTTCCCCAATGTTCTATCTCATCCTCCCCCTTTTTTTTTCTCATGGAAAGGAATTATCAAATGACCTTTCCACATATAAATACCAAGAGTGAATCAAAATCCCTATACATAACAGACTAATATAGTAGTGTTTCCTAAAAATCCCTCAAACAAAACAGTAATAGTTACATAGTTTTAATAATTCCCATCCCAAATCTCAAACACACAGTAACAGATGACCCAGTCAAGGTTTAGCAGTCCCACTAACTCCCAAATAGTATTAACTAATTAACTATGAGCCCAAGAAATTTTACCTCCAATAATAGATTCCATTAACTTTAACTTTATAGTGATAACAGTAAGAAATCTGTCCCAGTAAGTTCACAACGTAGAACAATTATCATATCCAAGTAGATGTTTCATAAGTGAACATTATACATGCAAATCAGTTTGCTTTTAAATACCAATACATAGAAAAATATCCCAAATTGCATATTGTCCATAACAGAAACATTTTCAAAAGGACAAAGAAAAACTATTATTTTCAGAAGCCCTTTAAATAACCTCAAGATGACCTAATACAATCAATTTAAAACTTATACAGAATGGTCCAAATACCACATAAGACAATCTGAAAGATTCTTTAAACTTTTAGAAATAATCCTACCAGAGTATGGATCACATTTATGACCATATTCCTCAAACAAGAAAACCATTATGTATCAAGAAACAAATTATTCAGTTAATTAACCTAAAAGTAAACCTGTCCCTTTAAATCAGTTTGCTGCACTGGCAGTAACTTGATTTAAAAAACAAACAAAGAAACAAAAACAAACAAAAAATTGGCTGAACACACTTAGTGGGGTGAGGGGAGGAGAGGATTCCATGTGGCCACCCTTTCCCTACTCCTGCACCCGTGGGACAAAAATTTCCTCAGGTTCCCCACTCAATTTCTTACACAGTAATCCTTCTCAAGATTTAGTCCATCAGTTTCTTTCAAGTCTATCAGATTCCCAAATTTTTCCTTCTTTCATGCTACATACTTAAACAATCTCCAACATCTTTCCTAACTAGATGCTCCATTGCTATAGTAGCAGGAAGCAATGGGGGGTGGATGAATTGAATCTTTATCTTTGAAGACAAAGGACTCTCTTCCCGTTTCTCTCTCCCCCATCTCTTCTTTCTGCTGCAACAAACCTTTCTCTTACTTCCTAAAATCATACAAACCTTTAATTGTTCCTACAAATCAATCCTTCATAAATCACCTGCATTTTTCTTTCCAGTTCTCTTCAAAACTTTTAAGATTCAAAATATAATGAATATAAAGCATAACTTACAATGTTAACAAATAAACTGAATCAAACCAAACTTTTTTTTTTTTTTTTTTTTTTTTTTTGCCTGAGTGTTTGTCTGACTAAAATTAGCATCTCTCATCTGTCCAGGTAGAACTTGAATTGTATTGCTCTTTCCCTTCCTCTTTAGTAATAAAGGTATCAATATTCAAACAAATTCAAAGAACTTATATTCAAAATAAACCAATCTAGCATGCAAAGGCAATAGCAAAATTATTTCCCACAATTTTCGGAATCATCCCAAAGTTCCTAATCAAATATTTTTCTACTGCCTGACTTCCAATCAGATAAGGTTTTATTGCCCTTTACTATAGCAGGCTCTGAAAACTCTTCAGCCCAGATTTTTTTTTCTTTTACTTACAAATTAGTACATCAGGTTAAAAAGTTTAGAATCACAAGCAAATTTTCAAATAACCAATTCCCAAATTTCTTAATCATTGTTCTTAAAACTTAACAGAGCTCTTCAACCAACAAAATAGACAGATAAATCACACAGAACACAGCACACATATAACTAGAAGAGTGCCCCAAATAGGCGCTCAGAATCAGATCAGACCAGATGTGTCTTCCAGACACCCAGGACTATCACATTGTGTCCTGTGGGGGTTGGCAAAGGGGCTTTATAACACTGCGTTCAGTTTACCCCACTTGCTACAGATACAGGAGTACTCACCAGACCAGACAGGTGACTGCAGGATAGTTAGGCATCTGGAGGGGCCTCTCAAAAATCTCATTAACCAGAACTGGCTTTTAGAATGCTCTATGCCAATTTTGGACCGAATTCAAAATTTGGGTCTCACTCACCTGGTCTGCAGAAAGAGATTTCTGGAAACTGGAACCAAGGAACATCTCTCTGTGGCCACCCCCTAGGATCCATAAACTTGCACTCCAGGGAGAGGGACTGGCTATCAGACTGAGGCAAAGGCTTATCTCGGTGGAACCTCCAAATGAAATAGTCCAGGAAATAAAATTCAGGACAGTCAAGGTGGTTGAAATTTAGAGAGCAGTTTGTTCACTGGCCAGGATGGATCTCTGGATCGAGTTCTGTCCCAAACCCAAATAGAGACAGGCCTATAAGCAAGTCTTGTTCTGTCTTGCGGTTACAACAGTGACTCAACTTCTCACACAAAAAGGGGGATGCTGGGGAGCTTACAGGATGTCTGACACTGTTAGGCAAGCATTCTGTCTGAACAAAAAAACCCCACTTCCCTTAATTTAGTTTAAGCAACATTTTCCTATAAGCCTGAGGCCCCTTGACCAAGGGATGAGGAGGCCAGTCTTTTGTCCATTTCACTCTTCATCACAAGACCATTGGAACTGGCCATTGTTGAAAAGAGTCACATCCATCAGAATTGATCATCATATAATCTTGTTGTGCTAGATGATTTTAACCAGTGATTTCCTGGTTCTGCTTACTTCATTTAGCATCAGTTCATGTAAGAATCTCCAGGCCTCTCTGAAATCATCTTGCCGATAATTTCTTATTGAACAATAATATTCTATAACATTCATATATCATAATTTATTTAGTCATTCTCCAACTGATGGGCATCCACATTTACTTGCCACTATGAAAAAGGCTGCCACAAACATTTTTACACATGTAGCTCCCTTTCCCTCCTTTATACTCTCTTTGGGATATAAGCCCAGTAGAAACATTGCTGGATCAAAGGGTTTGCACAATTTGATAGCCCTTTGAGCATAGTTCCAAATTATTCTCCAGAATCGCTAAATCAATTCACAACTTCACCAATAATGCATTAATGTCCCAGTTTTCCTACATCCACTCCAACATTCATCATTTTTTTTCCTGTCATTTTATCCAATCTGAGAGGTATGTAGTGGTACCTCAGAGTTATCTTAATTTGCATTTCTCTGATCAACAGTGATTTAGAGCACCTTTTCATATGACTAGAAATGGTTTCAATTTCTTCATTTGAAAATTGTCTATTCATATCCTTTGATCATATCTTGTTCATATCAGTTGGAGAATGGTTTGAATTCTTACAAATTTGAGTCAATTCTCTATATGTTTTAAAAATGACACCTTTATTAGAACCACTGAGTGTACATTTTTTCCAGTTTATTGTTACCCTTCTAATCTTGTCTGTATTTGTTTTGTTTGTATGAAAACCTTTAACTTAAGATCAAAATGATCTATTTTATGTTCAATAATGTGCTCTAGTTTTCCTTCTCCACAGATCAGAGAGGTAAATTATCTTTGAAGAGCTCTATTTTCTAAAAATTAATTTTCTTCATTTTGACAACATTCTTTGACAGAACAATAGAAAAGTTTCTTAAGTGTTGTGTGTTGTTAATTCAGCAGTTTGTTATGGTCATTGGACCTTACCCAAAAAACTGTCAAAGATCTATAATACAATATAGTAAAGGAATTATTATACTTGGTATTTCAGAGATGTTTTTGTTTAAGAACTGATTGTTTTCTTCTTATGTACAACTCACCCATACAATTTGCAAAGGATATAAAGGCTTCAGTAAGTTATTTCCAAGATTAGAAAGCATGCTAGGCATTCATAATTTCACTGTATGATTTCACATGGCTTCCTTGATATATCCAAAACAATTTTGAAAGGGGAAAATACTTTTTTAAAAAAGGCAAAATTCGAGGAGGCCGGGCGCCGGAGGGGGGAGGCGGCAACATTGTTGCAAGTTGAAGAAACTGACTGACAAGGGGCAAAGGATACACAGCGTTCCATCCGGGCTCGGGCCAAGGTGCCGGCCCCCTGCCCTCCAACTCTGCTCCCAAAGCCAGGCTACTCTTCTCTGGATTCCCACTCGTTCCCAAGTTCCCACTCCTGGGCCGTGCCGGCCTCGCTCTCCGGCTCTCCATGGATAATTTCCAAAAGGTGGAGAAGATCGGAGAAGGCACTTTCGGGGTGGTGTATAAGGCGAAGAACAAGTTGACTGGAGAAGTAGTGGCGCTGAAGAAAATCCGTCTGGACACTGAGACAGAGGGCGTCCCCAGTACTGCCATTCGAGAGATCTCTCTACTCAAGGAACTTAATCACCCCAACATTGTCAAGCTGCTGGATGTTATCCATACAGAAAACAAACTTTACCTGGTTTTTGAATTTCTGCATCAGGATCTGAAGAAGTTCATGGATGCATCTGCACTCACAGGCATCCCTTTGCCCCTCATTAAGAGCTACCTGTTTCAGCTTCTCCAGGGTCTAGCCTTCTGCCACTCTCACAGAGTCCTCCATCGAGACCTCAAGCCACAGAACCTCCTCATCAATGCTGAAGGCTCCATCAAACTGGCTGACTTTGGACTAGCCAGGGCTTTTGGAGTACCTGTTCGGACCTACACGCATGAGGTGGTAACCCTGTGGTATAGAGCACCAGAAATCCTCTTGGGTTGTAAATACTACTCAACAGCTGTAGATATATGGAGCCTGGGTTGTATCTTTGCTGAGATGATTACCCTTAGGGCTTTATTTCCCAGAGACTCTGAAATTGACCAGTTATTCAGGATCTTTCGGACACTGGGGACACCAGATGAGGTAGCTTGGCCAGGAGTGACCTCCATGCCTGATTATAAACCCAGCTTCCCCAAATGGGCACGGCAAGATTTCAGTAAGGTGGTACCTCCACTAGATGAAGATGGACGGAGCTTGCTGTCGCAAATGTTGCACTATGACCCTAACAAGCGTGTTTCAGCCAAGGCAGCTCTAACTCATCCCTTCTTCCTGGATGTTACTAAGCCTGTACCCCACTTGCGACTCTGAGCCATGATGTGCCCCTACCCCCCAATCCTGTTTTCACCTTCTAGGGTAGATCAGCCCTGGTCTGACTCCAGAGCTGTTTGAACTTAGATAGGGGTCAGGGGAAAGCCAATTTGGCTGCCTCCAACTCTCAACTTACCTTCTCACTTTTCCCACTCTACCCAGGTGGGGAATGAGAAGGATAGGAAGTGAAAAGGAGATTCAGTATTCAATGCACTTAAGCCAACATCTGCCTTCCACTGCCTCCTCCTAGGGCATGAGCAGTGAGACAGACTCTGCAGCCTCAGCTCCTGATCTATGCTGAGGGGGATGGACAAAAGACAGGACCTCAGGGCTCCCCACTGTCTGATAAACCACCCCCTACCTAGGACTTCTGTCTGGTGATGATTGTCTCCTGAGTTTGGGAGTGACACATAGGATTTTCAGCATACCCTCCCATCCTGCTGCTACTGTTTATATAGGACCTACTAGAAGCAGAGGGCTAGGTGGGAAGCTTTGAAAGAACATTCCACAGGGCCCCTTTTAAATAATTTGTGTATTTTTATTTTTGGGGGTGTGTGTGTATTTTGTTGTGAATTTTTTTTAAATGAAAATTAGATAAAAGCAGATTTTGTACCCTAGAATGCTCATCTCCCTTTACATGGTGGAACAATAAACACTTGGTCCCAGGAAGGGCTGCCACAGAACTACAGGCCCTACTTCCCCTTGTCTGCCCCCCTTCTGTCCATGTGGCACAAATGGAACTTGGGGTGAAGGATGGGGACAAAGAAGAGAGAAAGAATTGTTCTTCATCTTAATCCATGACTACTTCACTGCTGCCTTATGAGGGTGGGAGGTGTTTGATTTTTCCATCCCTTTTGGAATTGGCTTCTAGTTTCAGTTAACTATTGAGCATCTCTGCCTCCTATTCTCCAATGAAGGAAACTCAAAATTGGGGCAGAGGTTAAGGTTAGAAGTTATTTGGAGAATGCCTGAAATTTTTTTAAGGGAAGGTTATGACTGGGCAAAAGGAATGCCAGAGAATATTTGTTTAAAAGAAGGACATTGCTATTTATATTCCAGGTTGTATTTTTTTTTTTGTTTGTGTTTTTTTTTTTAAATCGGGGAGGAATTTTGCTGCCATGTGCACCTTTAGGGTTTTGTAAGGGAAATCTTTAAGAAAAACTATTTTTGTCATTTTTGTCTTCCTATGGTCTTGTGTGTCCTCACTCCCTACCCCCACACCCAATTCCTGTTAATGTTATTTGTAATTTAGTTTGTAATTCATTAAAATAAAGTTCCTAGTTTTATTAAAAAAAAAAAGGCAAAATTCAACATATTATACTTTGCTTATTTTTAGATAGATTTTGATTTTATATATACATATATATATATACACACAAATATGCATGAACATATGGAAACTCTCAGAGCAAAGAAAAAATACAGAATTTTCCAATAAATTTTGGCAAATTCATTTTAATTGCTAAGTTCTTCATATCTTTTTTATCTCATATCCATCAGTCAGCACTTTCTCAGATGGATTGTGAAGTTACAGAGCTCTCAGACAGATGAAGGTGATTAAAATTAGTTTTTCTATAATTTGGATTAAAATACTCTATCATAGGACATTGTAGTCTCTTTTCTTTATTTATGGAAATGGACAGAATTGCTTATGATCCAAAAATTCAGAGTCAAAATTTCCTGTTTTTCATAGGATCAAAGAATCTTCATGGAACTACCAACTCAAATATTTGGCTCAAAAAAGAATGTATATGTGTGGGTGGGGGGGAGATAAAGAGGTATAATTTATTTTCATAGGAAGAAATGATAACTTCATTAGAGAAATTCATGATTTTGAGAAAGTATGTGAAATATGATGGTGGGTTTCAATTTACAGAGGAGCAGCTCAGAGAGCTTGAGATATTTGTACAATCTTTACTGCTTTGTGTAGCAGCATGGTAGTTGGACCCAGGCTGGCATAAGTTCAAGTCTTACCTCAGATAAGTACAGTCCAAGTCACTTAATCTCTTAATTCTCTACAAGACAAATCTCTTACCTTCAAGGATCAGGTTTAAGTTAACAGGAAGCATAAGATATTCATGGGGTAGAACCATAATTTATTGAGTCAAAATCAATTATCTTACTTAGATTAAAAAAGTTTTTGACAGCTTTGGGGCTGGAAGACAAGTCTCCTGATGGAGTCCTCTTGTATCTTTAGACTGTGGTACCATTAGTTATCTCTTGAGGTTTGACTAGAATCTTCAAGTGGATCATGAATTCAATCATTAGCTTGTACTTGTTATTGATGGTGTGATGAATTGAGCAGTGGAGGAGCAAAGTATGGAATGTGAGAACATACTGGCAAAAGTGTCCTGAAGTTGAATGTTTTGGATATTAGTCAGTTAATAGACATTTATTAAGTATCTACTATGTTTTAGATACTGTGCTAAGCAGTAGAGATACAAAAAGAAGCAAATGAGTAAATATAAATAAATGTAAATGCATAAATATAATATATGTATATATATCTATATCTATCTATAGATAGATAGATAGATAGATAGATAGATAGATAGATATAGATAGATATATTAAAATCAGTGGCATCATCTTGTAAATAAATCACTAAGATTTAGACTGGTCAGTTTTTCTGATCAGATTGTCAATGTCCCTGACATTGTTAATGGATAGAACACCATATTAAGGACTTTAAAAATGTAGCATAGTGCCTGAGATATAGTAACTATTATTTACTAAATACTTAATAGCAAAAATAGGACTGCTTCAAGAATGACAATTAGTGATAGTTGTAACATTCAGTTAACTAGCTCTTTATGACCCCATTTAGGTTTATGAATGGCAACAAAACAACAAAAAAAGCCACTGGAGTGGTTTGTCATTTTTTTTTCCTCTAGCCTCATTTGACAGATAAGGAAACTGAGGGAAAACAGAGTTTCATGATTTACATAAGATCACATAGCTAATAAGTTCTCTATGGCCATATTTGAACTCATGAAGATGAGTCTTCCTGAGTCTATCCACTGTGCCACCTAGCTATCTGAATAACAGTAACAATAAATATTTTTATAGCTCTTTGAGATTTGCAAATATTATCTCTTTTTATCTTCACAACCCTGAGATATAGGTGCTATTATTATGTTTATTTCACAGATGAGCATGAGGCAGACAAAAGCTAAATGAGTTGCCCAGATTTATAAAGCATGTGAAGGTGATTTGAAATCTGGTCTTTTAAACTAGAGATTCAATACTTTATCCGTTGCAACATTTTTCTGCCTCTAATTGATTTGCAATCTTATTTTATGAACATTGTCTAAAATAGCTTTTTTTATCATGAAGGAGGGTTTTGTTTTCATTTTAGTCAGCAATTGTGGATAAAACAAAGTTAAGCAGTTTTTAATAACATCTTATTTTCTGTTTAAGTGGCACAATGGTTGCAGCTTTGAAAGAGATGAGGTGAGATTTTTCAAGACAGTTGTGAAAATCGAGTAAGGCTTCACCTACTTCAGAGTTTGAGTAGGCCTGAAGGACTTTGAGCATTGATTCAAGGGCATAATTGAGTCCCCTTCCGGTTATCCTCCCATGACACAATCTCCTCCCTATTTCAGTCAAATATGGGCAACTATGTACTTATTGGTCAAGTTGAATTTCTCGGGTAGCTGTTGCATTTAGAATGTAAGACTCTCAGCCAATGAGGATGAGGGTCAGTGGGGGGGAGGAGTGTTTTGCAGTAGGAATTAAAGGTGCTGTCTTGCCTACAGGAGGTGCTTCCTTCCTTCCATTGTCTGCTTGAGGGGTGGGACACCCGATTCTAGCCAGAAAGTACAATATACTTTGCTTTACTCTAGAGCTCTCTCCAGCTTTTTTATTAAATGGTGACCCCTCACCATTTCCATTCCACACAGTTTGGGAGCTTGTCTGGATCCTTTACTTGGTGAGTAAATGAACTCCTGGGTGCTAGTGGGGAGGCGCCCTGCCCTGATTTAGGCAGCCCGCCAGCATCCAGGGGCTTCTCCTTGCTCCCCAATGTAACATGGGACCAAAGTGGAGAAATTGAGAGCAAAGCAAAGGGAGAAACTCCACGGTAAAATCCGGACCAGTCAGTGGAGGACAAATCAGTCAAGCAATTTGCTGTGTAGCAACCCAGAGGTAAGCCTCTGTGAGTCCCTTATGTCTAGTTACAGATTCTGGAGGGGGTTCTGGACAGGATATAGGCTAGGCCTTCCTGGGTGACTGGGTCAATTGGCAACGATTGACATGTTTGGGCATTCTGGAATTTATATTCCATCCAAATTCAATGGGTGTGGCCCAGTCCCAGCCAGCCCTTGAGGAGAGAAATGAGAAAAATGATCAGAAAATACCGGTAGATAGTCCCTTGGGAGATACATTAAGTAATTGGAACAAACTGCCAAAATATGAAAAAAAAGAAAGAAAAAGATGATAAGGTATTGTTGTTTTGTTGCAGACTGGGTATGCCAAAAGAACTAAATGTGTACCTGAAAAAGAAGGGACAGGATTTAATTCCATCAGCCCTTCCAGGGCCTTCTGGGCCTGGGAGGAGAAATATGTCTATTTTGAATTCTCTCTTCTCACCAGAGGAGAGGGGATTAATGAAGTGCAGCTATGAAGGAGAAGGAAAGAAGAAACCCTCTAGCTGCTGGGGCACTTTCAGCTGACCAGAAATACCTGTTAGTAGATCCCATTTAGGATCAATAACCCTGTACATCGACAAGTATGTGGGATTGAGCGAGTGAAGGTGGTGGCGTCCTTCCTTTTCCTCCCATGTGTCCTGACTGCAGCAGGGCCACATGGGCCAGGGGAAAGAAACTGCTATTTAGTGAAATTCATTGCTTTAAATATGATGGCAAAAGTAGTTTTATATTATTGGGAATTTAAAGCTGTGTTTGGGATTTTAAGTTAAAATATGGGTTATTAAAAAAAAATTCTGGTAGCTTACCTGTGGGAGGTTGTAGTTGTAAATCCATCCCTACTTAGATGGTATATTGTTTTCTAGAGGTATTGGGTAATTTGTAACCGAGTTATGCCTTAAATATTTGTCAGTTCTGTTGGGCATGTATAAGTTTTATAAAAGTTATTTGTGAATCTTGAAGTTTAAAGTTTAAAAATTTTTTTTTTTTTTTTTTTTTTTTTTACTTAAAGACATGGGACAAGAAAGATTGATTTGCAAAAGCAATTAATAGTTTAAATGGAGCTATGATAAATTGAGGTTGGAAGCATGGTGGTGTGAGGGAAGGGTGACCACTTGGAGAGAGACCTTGTCAGGTTATCTAATCCCCCCCTCCCCCGCATTCAGTATGGTGGCATTTTAACCAGCTGCTTGCTGGTTTAGATATTAATTGCTTCGACTGTTTAAAGGAACAGTCTACATTTACATGGTGTTAATAACTAAATGTTTTATTTTTATTTTTCAAGTCTATAGCTGCTCTAAGGAGTTTGTTGGAACTGTAAGTTTTCTGAAAGCAATTCATTTCTACAAGCTCTCATCTGACTAAAGAAAATTATTTAATGTTTATTTACATGTGTGATAGTCTCCTTGTTTAAGAAATACTTTGATCTGATAATTTGATAGGGTTATTTGCAAAAATTTAATTATTCTTTTTCAGAATGAAAAGAGTATTAATGTTAAATCTGAAAGATCTGAAAGTTTCTTTTATGTGGAAACGGGATGGACAACATGAGATTTAGAATTTTTCTTTGTATTGAGTATTTTGAAGGCAAAATAATCTGTGTAATGTTAAACTTAGAACCATCTACTTAGATATGAAAGATATGTTGTATAATCTGTGAACTTTCTAGGATGAATCTTTTACTGTGAACTAGATTCACCTGAAAACCTTGATTAATGATAATTGCTGTAGGAAATAAAATCTTTTGGTACTGTAGCTAATATTTACTTGGAGTTTTGAATTCAGGTATGACTGTCTGCATGGGTCATCAAATTCCACCATCTGAAGGTGGAATGGTTAAAAATTAAGACAGTTACCTGAAGTAAAACTGCCTTAAATAAATCATGTCCTCTTACAGCAAATGTCTGTAATCAGAGCAAGTGGTCTGTGAGATATACAGTACTTGGGACCACTCCCACTTTGCCTTTCTTTTCTTTGAGACAAAGCTGGGAATCTCATCATGCCCTGAGTAGGCTAAGAATTTTTTTTTTTTTTTAAGGACCCTAAAAGTTAAACTAATCTGCCTAGTGCCTTTATACTATATGTATAGCAAGGCAGGGCAATCTCTGGAATCCCAATCCTAGACCCCTGACTATAGATCTATATTGTCTTTAGATGTGTTTTTCATGTTTTGCATGATCATGGAGTGGGGGGGCTATATGGAAAGAACTTTTGACACTCAAACAATTCCCCGTTAAATACGCAGAGAAAATGAAATGAAGGGGTATTCACTCCAGGTGAAGGAAAGGAGGCTTATAGATCAGCTACCCATGTTGCATTGCTGACTTTGCCCCTGACTAGTGGCTTTCCTTCCTAAAATATTAGATCCAGTAGCCCAAAGGATGGCTGACTTGTGTACAAGCAGTAGCAGTAACCACTCGGTAGAAGAGAGCAGGAAGCTTACCTTTGGAGGCAGTCTTACAGTAAGTATCCCACACCAAGTAAGAACAATTTTAAATCAGAGGGCTGGGAGATGGCTCACAGATTTCAGAATGTGGAAATATGAGGCAATACTATTAGAAAAGGATGATCTAGTAATCACCCAAGATCATAATCTTAATCCTGCTTCCTTTTTGTCCCCTGGAACAAAACCATCCCCAGAGAGGAACATTGTTGTTTAGAGATAATTGGTTTTCAAACAAAAGTAAGAGAGGATTTACAAGAATCCCCAAGACTTGGGGGAGTAAATTGGTTTATAGATTGTTCTTCTAGGATGGTAGATAGAGAAAAGAAAAATGGGTTTGTTTTGTGGATGGAGATAGAACTTCCACTGTTACCAATGACAGTCTACCTGCCTATTGGTCGGCTCAAACTTGTGAATTGTACGCCTTAAATCAAGTGTTGACGTCATTGAAGGACCAAGATGGGAATGTATATACACTGATTTGAAATATGCCTGGGATGTGGTGCATGTATTTGGAAGGATTTGGGAGGAAAGAAGGGTTTGTAAATAGTAAAGGTAAAGAACTGGTCCACTAGTGTATACTAGTCAGAGAGATACTGGAAAACATTCTGACTCCTAGGAATATAGCAGTAATACATGTAAAGGGACATCAGATGGGAAATTCTTCTGAGGCAAGGGGAAATAGATTAGCAGATGGGAAGGCCAAGGGAGCTAGAGACCAGGAGATTTGTGATATAATGGCCTTGATATCTGTACTTTCCCCTAGTCTACCCTCTCCCAGTTTAACCAGAAGGAAAAGAGAAGGCCTCAACTCTTGGAGCAGTTGAGAACTCGGAAGGATGATGGCTCTTGCCTGACAGCAGAGAGGTACTGACCAAAGCAAGTATGAGGCAGCTCCTTCAGCAATAGCACCAGGGCAGTCACTGGGATGTCCAAAGCCTGTGTGATGCTGTACTGACAAGGTATGTTTACCCCTGCCTATATACTATGGCCCAACACCTGGTGGACGGCTGTCTCGTTTGTCGAAGGACTAACAAGGCTATTCTACGCCAGATCCCATAAGGGGGATGACCTCCAGGAATCAGATTATTCCAAAGCATCCAGGTGGACTTTACCGAGCTGTCACCAGGGTCATCTCAAATACTTGCTGGTCATAGTGGACCATCTGACCTCATGGGTGGAGGCATTCCCCTCAGGCCGAGCAACTGCCTCGACAGTGAGGAAGGTCTTATTAGAACAAATTATTCCCAGATATGGAATGGTGGAGAGGATAGACTCGGATCAGGGAACACATTTTTCTGCCCAGGTATTGCAGAATTTGATTGGAGCCT
The DNA here is from genome assembly GCF_048593235.1 of Sminthopsis crassicaudata. NCBI lineage: Eukaryota > Metazoa > Chordata > Mammalia > Dasyuromorphia > Dasyuridae > Sminthopsis > Sminthopsis crassicaudata. Next base: position 123,043,170 of record NC_133622.1, read on the forward strand.
TAAAAATCACTTGGGATCTCCATAGCCCTTGGCATCCTCCCTCTTCTGGGAAAGTAGAAACGATGAATCAAGAAATAAAACAGCAGCTGACTAAATTATCTTTAGAGACCCAACAACGTGAGACTAAATGCCTTCCTCTCGCTCTGGTTAGAATCTGAACCAAGCCACATAGAGATATTGGGCTTTCACCTTATGAACTATCGTATGGTCATCTTTTCCAGGCTTATCATGAGGGAAACTGGGACCCTATTTTAGAAACAAAGGATTTATTTCTTAAGAGATATGTTAAATCATTGCTAAGACATTTATGAGAACTTCAACAAAAAGCTCAGACTCCTCCTCTAGGTTTCCCTGTTCATAGAATTCAGGTTGGAGATTGGGTGTTGATCCGTTCCTGGAAGGATGAGAAGATGACTCTGTGCTAGGATGGACCCTACCAGGTGACACTGACCTCAGATACTGCGATTCGCACCCAGGAACAAGGCTGGACACACCACACCAGAACAAAAGGACCTGTGGCGCCACCTTTATCAGAGTGGACAGATGAAGATAAGGGAGACCTCCAATTACATAAGAGGAGGGGACCTCCACTGAATGGGAACACTGATTCTGAATCCAGTTCATTGTAACTGGATGACTTTTATTTTCTTACATTAATTATTTTGGGAATTTCACCTTAACTTCACAGTGTTATAATAGTTGAACCTCATGGGGCTTTCCCTGAGCTTTGGGTTTACCTATTTTCCTCATGATAGCCATAGAAACTAGACCTTTACTTTCCAGAGATGAGAACCAGTTCCTCCTGCTCATACAGAATATAGGGAGAACTTTTAACTTATCAAGTTGTTGGATCTGTGTTGGATCCCAATAATTGAACCAATGGCCATGGCCACTTGTCCCCTTAAGCCCAGCCTGGGCCCTTAGTAACCGATCCCAAAGGGAACATATACATTGGATACAGTTATCAATGGGGTTGGTATAATGTCACCCCAGGGACACCTGGGAAACATGGGACTCTGTTTCCCACATTTTGGAGTACCTCTAATCTAACAGATCAGTGGCCAGCTGCCAATTGTAGTTGGAGGAAGGAGCAAGGTTTATGGAAATGTCAGTATGTCACCTTTGCAGGGGGGGGGGTGAGGGGGGAGGCCCCTTAGGGATGAGAAACCAACAATATTCCCCTTTTACAAGGAATAGTTCAGACATATTTTCAAGGGAACAACCTGCTCTAAAGGGTCATTATTGAATCTGTGGCTTACCTGCCTATACTCACCTACCTCTTAATTGTACAAGGATTTGTTATATTGGACTAAGACCAAATTTTTCTTTCTTCCTGAACAGGCAAACCAATATTTAGGGATTCAGTTATACGATGATTTGGGAAGAGGGAAATGGAGTTTGGATACCTCCATTAGTCAGACTGAAGATGCAAATGGTTGGGGTGATGCCTGGCCTCCAGAAAGAATAGTTAAAGAGTATGGGCCAGCCACCTGGGCTCGAGATGGAAGTTGGGGATATAGAACCCCAATATATATGTTGAACAGGATAATTAGGCTTCAAGCAGTTGTAGGGATTTTCACCAATCAGATGGCTAAGATAACTAGATCTTTTGGCTGATGAAGCTACTCAAACTGGTGAGGTTATTTTAGAACACAGACTTGTGTTGGATTATTTGTTGGCTGAGGGAAGGGGAGTTTAGGCAAAATTAAATTTATCAACATGTTGTATAAAGATTGATGACAATGGAAATCTAGTAAAAGAAATCACTAAGAACATTAGGAAACTTGCTCATGTACAGACTTGGACCTCACAGTTCAATACTTCTTGGTGATCCTGGTTCGGGAAAGCTGGTGGAAGCAGCTCCTTTGGCTTGGCCTTATAGCCCTTAGTGGTGTTATATTACTCCCTATTTGCATCCCTTGTTGTTCCGATTAATAACCAGAATTGTCCAAAACTCATTATCTGGAATGATTAGGTTGGAAGAGAAAGCTGAAGGGTCTGTTAGATGGATGTTGTTAAAAGGGCAAGGGTGGAGACAGTGGCCCAAGGCCAACAGGAACTAGAAGGGGATGAGGAATTCGATAGGGAATGTGAAATTATGTTACAAAAATTTGAAGAGATCTCAGTGTACAAATAGGAGGGACTGAATGAGATGAAGTGAGATCTTTCAAGACAGTTGTGAAAATCGAGTAAGACTTCATCTACTTCAGAGTTTGAATAGGCCTGAAGGACTTTGAGGATTGAGTCAAGGGCATAATTGAGTCCCCTTCCTGCTATCCTCCCATGTCATCATTTTCTCCCTATTTCAGTCAAATATGGGTAACTATGTACTTATTGGTCAAGTTGAATTTCGCGGGTAGATCTTGAATTTAGAATATAAGACTCTCAGCCAATGAGGATGAGGGTCAGTGATGGGAGGGGGTGTTTGCCTTAGAGATTAAAGATGCTAATCCTGCCCACAGGAAGTGCTTCCTTACTTGGATCGTCTGCTTGAAAGGTGGGACACCCGATTCTAGCCAGAAAGTACAATATACTTTGCTTTGCTTCTAGAGATTTCTCCAGCTTTTTTTTTTTTTTTATTAAATGGTGATCCCTCACCATTTCTCTACCACACAGCTTCAAAAGAAAAGAATTCCATATGATTGTCAAAGAAATCATCTACCCAGGTCATTGAAAGGCAATAAAAATAGTGAAGAAAACTTGGGATAAGTTTTTGGAAGATCTAGCTGCAATCCTAGATCACTATTTGACCCTGTGATAGAATTTGGTAAGAAACATATATTCTTATCTTCTGAGAGCCTCCAATGACTAGGACTTAAGCCTAGACTTTTGCATAAGACTCTCCTCAAGGAAAGGGAGAGATGGTGTTTACTTACTGTATGAGATAAGAGGAAGCAGTGGGGATAAGTGTTATTCTGATTTCTTGTTTTGACAGAGGACACCTCTGGCTCCCACTCTCTTCAAGGAGAAGCCCTTAGAAGAAGAGTAAGATTCTGGCATCTGAGTCAGGATCTGAAGCACATCTCTATTTCCAGCTTCTAGAACTAAATAATTTTAATTTCCCTTTGGGGGAGATTGGAAATTCTCTTTTTCTGTTCAGTCTCAAGAAATATTTCTCTCCTGTATACTCTTTGTATTTTCTGAAATATTCTAATCTGAATAACTTCTTTGATTTCTGTTTGTTTCTTAGAATGGATAGAGATTTATTTATTATTCTTCAGGCGTGATCGTCTTTGTAAAAGAAGCCTTTGGTAGGAAAGAAGTCAAATCTTCTGATATAGCTTGGCTCATATCTTCCTCCTTAAGAGATAGCAACAAAAAAAAAAGTGTCTTTAATGTAAAAATTATTTTCTTTAGACTAACAACACTTGTGAGAGGCAGATAGGTTTAATTCTAAACCTATACTTCTAGTATGGGCCAGTGTTATAGCCCCAGTCCCCTTACTCTCTTTAATGAAGGAATCAAAGTCTCCCTAGGACTGGAATTGTGGTGATTCCAGAGATATGTAGGTATGTTTTCTTGTAAACCAGATTTGTTCAGAACCATATGATATATTATAATATACTACATGGGCCATACATATTCTTATACTCAGATTTTCTTTTGTATAAAAAATAATAATTTTTCAGGTTCTCCTTATTTCTTATACACAGAAAAAATTAAGATAATGAAATAATATTGAAAATTGTCAAAGACATTATCATCCTATACTTAGAAGAGTCCCTGACAAACAGAATTAATTACTAAATATTCTCTTCCCTTTCTTTTCTATGCTTCCTTTTTTCTTTCCTTTCCTTCTCTTGCTTTACCTTCCCTTCCCTTGCCTTTCCTTTACTTGCTTTGTCTTTCCTTCCTTTATCTTGTTTTGCCTTCCTTTCCTTTTGCATTGCCTTTTCTTCCTTTCTTTCCCCTTGCTTTACTTTTCCTTCCTTTCTATTGACTTCCCTTTTATAATATATCTAACCATGTCACTTCCCTACTCATAAAACTACTGTGGCTCCCTATATCCTTTAGGATAAAATGAAAACTGTGCTTTCAGGCATTTAAAGAATTCCAAAATCTGGCTCTAACTCATTAATGGGACTATTTTCTACTCTCCATGGAGGAAATTCCATTTCATCCTTTTGTTCTTTTTTGTATCCAGGATATTATTACTTGCTCTTGGAACTCATTGTTTCCTGACCTCACCTCTTAAAGTTTCTAGTCCAATTTAAGACTCAGCTCAAATGCCACCTCCAAGTTGCTGAATTGTTCCTTATTTACTTTGAATGTGTCTTGCACTTAATTATTTGCTTAATTACAAGATGATCAGCATCACTCCCTCAATAGAATAAAGGTTCTGGCTTGATTTCCATCCCTTGCCGGAGTTCAATAATGATTAGTTAAAATGAAATGAACTATTGGTGAACCTTTTATTCTTAAGAGATTTCTTCTAAATCCTGGACTTCATTTAGAACCAATATTATTACACTGCACTATATTTAATTTGCAGACACATTTATGCCATAAGCTTATTGTTTTTGTATAACCACATGGTCCAGGATTTAAATTCTGGGTTTACAAGGACCAGATACAGTCTTTGAGACATTTTCTTACAAATCATTCTTTTGGGCTTTTGGTTCCTACTCAAGGTTTCCCATGGGAACATTGGCTCATTTTGTCCCCATCCTAAGTTTTTCCTAGGGTAGTTAGATAGGTGACCCTAGAGTGCTGGGCCTAGAATTAGGAAAGTTCATCTTTTTTAGTTTGAATCTGGTTTCAAACATTTAAACACTTACTAACTATGTCACCCTAGGCAAGGAACTTAATACTATTTGCTTCAATTTTTTCATTAGAAGAATGACCTGGAGAAGGAAATGGCAAACTACTCTATCTAGTATCTTTGCTTTGAAATCCCCAATGGGGGTTTTTCATAGATAGTCTTATAAGACACCACAAAAGTTTTCTTGAGGATTTTACTTGTGTCTGAATTTATGTGAAAAAAAGTTGTAATGCTGGAGAAACTGAGGCATGATAGAGATTAGAGAGTTTTTAATATTTATTTGAAAGGGAGATATTTTTTAAGACCAAATGGATCCATGGTTTGGTCCCAGGGCTGAATGAGACTACCAAGAATTCAGCATCCACAGCCAATGTGAGTTCTCCATGACATATTTATACACAGTAGCTAAACAAAGGCAGGGGGTAGAGTCCAAACTCTGGTGAGCAGGAATCTCTAGGCAGAAACCATTAATCTGGTTCTGACAGGTTGGGGAATAGGATCATAAATTCTAACAAACTGGGAGTTAAGAAAGTGTCTGGCTAGAGACAGAAAGTCTGGACTCCCCCTTTTTGAATTTACACATTGACAATTTATAACCTTAGGGCAAGTAGCCCTGAGTTATATTAGTCTTAATGAACTGGAGGGGGCTGATGTAACTAAGGGGATTGAGGCAGAACAATTAAGGAAACTGAGGCAGAACAATTTAGGAAAATTGAGGCAGAACAATTAGGGAAACTGGGGCAGAACCAATTTAGGGAAACTGAGTCAGGACAATAAAAGAGAACTGTGACACAACAAAGTAAAGAATTTTTAACTCCCATCTAAGCCTAAGGTGTGCTGTCCCCTTATGATAAACACAGCAATTTAGAGATGATAAGAGTGTATTTTTGCATAAAAGAAAATATTAGTATAAAGTATCAAATCATAAGATATTGTCATTGTTATAGATGAAATTTTTGATACTTTTGGAAATGGAAATAACTTTATTTTAATATATGTTACTAATATATATATTACATGTATGAATGAAAATGTATAATATATATTATATATAGGCATATATAATATATATTATTATTACATGTATGAATGAAAAACAGTATTTCAGAAGGATTTGGACAGTTTTTGGAACAGGAAAAGTTTGTGATATGAAAATTACATAGAATGATGTCTTTCTTGCTTGTATGAAAATTGTAAAATTTTTTAAAAGGTAAAGAAAATTCTTTTGTTAATAAAAATTAGAGAAATATGAATGTGAAGAAATGAAGTTCCAAGTTATAAAGCGTTAGTTATCTTATATATGGTTGTTTTATGACTAAAGAGGATAAAATGATAATAATGAAAAACCATATAAAGACAGAAACTAAAGTATGAATAAAGAAGGAAAATTTATTTGAAATAAGGAAACTTGGGAAGTTGTTTCTTTTTAAGAAACTTTGTGATGCAGAGGTAAAGAGCAAGAGCATCCTGAGTAGATGGGATGACCAGTGCAAAGACACAGAAATAGAAGAATTTTGATTATTTTTACATAGAAGGATAAAACTGTTAGTGCTGAGATAACAGATCATTGTAATTTGGTTCCCTGGTTGTTAATTTTAATCTGAGATGCGGCTCCACCTCCAATAGTCTGTTCCTTTTTTTCTACGTAATGTCTACAAATGCTGAAAAAGCAACTTCACATAAATATGAAGTTGGAAAAGGCAAGATGTATTTCAGAACTTTTTCTGTTAAAACAAGATACACATGTTGCATTTGTAACCAGAATGATGTTAAAGTACACTCCTTATGTTTATTTTTCAAGAATCCATCTGAAGCCAATTCCAACAATTGCTCTTTTTCTGCATGCGACAAACCTTCTGGCCTGGATTTATATTTTATTATGAATAATTTTATTTTTGTTTATTATGATTTTGTGTATACTAAAAAAAGAAAAATAAATGTTTTGATTGTTATTAAAATACATCCATTTTTTTGGATGATGGGTATTCAGTGTTACAAAAATTATAGAAGGGGTACATAAATGTCAAAAGTTTGGGAAACACTGATCTAGACTATGTCTCTTATAACCATCTCCTATGGTCTAAGGGAAGATGGTAAATCATCAGCCTTGACCTGATCCCTTATTTATTCCAATTCCAGAGGAACACTAGTTCAAAAGTCATGCAAATATGTCTCCCCTACCCTTAAACTAACAAAACATTCCAACAAAAAAGCAAAAGGAGATTCAAAAACCACTTTTTATCCTTTCTCATCTGCTCACCAGGTGAGTCTTTCCCTAGATTGTTTTCATAGACATACTTCTTAGTTCTAAACCAGTTACTACTAGACTACAACAAGATAACCCCTTGAAATCAAATTAGATGTGTCTTCTATGGGAGTGAGAATAACCATGAAATCCTAGGGGAAGTAATGTGATGTAGTAAAAAGAACAATAGTCAGGGAATCAAAAGACCTGTTATCTAGTCTTGATGCTACCACTTGTTAATTATATGAAAGTTTACTCAGATTTTCTGGATTCTGTTTCTTCATATGAAAAACAAGGCAGTCTGATCAGAAAATTCCTCTCAGATTTACTATACCAGAATTCTATAAAATCAGAAACAGAAAAAATAACAAGTACAAAGCTAATGACTTTAATTATAAGCACATAATTATATAAATCTATCAATTAGTAAAAATGTAAAAAGTGACTGCAGCTAGGAGCTGGGACTATGAAGATAAAAATTAAATAATCACTACCCTCAAGGAGCTTACAAATTTTCAGGAGAGACAACACATGCTTAATGAGTATATGCAAAATATATATAAACTAAATGCCAGGTAAAATTTTGGAGAAGGTGCTAGCAGCTGGGATTAGGAAGGAAAAAAGAAAATAAGCACTTATTAAGTACCTACTGTATGCCAGGCACTGTACTGAGTGCTTTACAAGTATGGGAAACTGAGGGAGACTGAAATTAAGTGACTAACATATAATCAAACAGCTAGTGAATTTCTGAGACTAGATTGGAACCAAAGTTTTCTGATTTGAGGCTCCATCCATATGACACCAACAAGGCTCTTTGTACAAGGTAATGCTTGAATATAGTTTTGAAGGAAATGAAATTCCAGGAGATATTACTTGTATAGGACATGTATTGCTCATGTAGATTATGTATATATCCACGCGGCTTTGTCTAAATGCGGCTGTGAATTGCTAAATTTGTAATCTCACTTGCCTCTCTAAAATAGGAGAATTAGATTATTGAAAGGAGGGTAATAGGAGATTGAGACCATAACAAAGATCTGCCCCCTCTCCCCCACAGAGAGGGAATACCTGAATAGACTTATAACTCTCTGTTGCCTGTTTATTGCTAGGGGATAATGATTTTTAGTTTCAAGCTGATTTTTCTGATTGCTAGCACTTAATGAGGAAGGACAGCCCCAAGTTAGATCTGAAGGTTTGATTCCTTTCCCACCAAACTCTAGTTACACAAAGACCATCCCAATGGTGAATAATGAAGAAACCCATTTGTGCAAGCCAAAAATAAAAATCAGAGAAATTATATAGCATACAATACATAAAGTAAATATCATTGGGAATGAGATACTTCAGCTTACTCTAGTCCCAGTGTAGTCTCAGAAATTCTCTTACATTACTAGTGCCAAGTTAGGAATTGGGCACATATTAGCTTCTTTCCAAAGTCTTTCTCTTTTTCCAGAGGTTTCTTCCTGTAAAGATCCTGGAAGCACATATTTCTGATCTATAAGTCATAAGAACAATTTTTTTCACTCAAACTCACCAATTCCACCCATCATGCAAGCATGGTGTGTAAAATCATCATTCTTTCCACCTATGAGGAGTCTTATGCAAATTCATAGGCTTAAACCTCAGGTTAAACTTGCATTGATTTCTTTGAGAATCTTTGCTACATTATCATTTAACAATTATAACAAAACTCTTCTTTCATGGATTTGCAATAAAAGCTACTGTATTTTTTCTTCATAAACTCAGGGATGGGGAAGGAAAGATCTCTTTGGCAGGGACCACCAATATGATTGCTGCTTTTACTCAACTCAATTATTATCTTTCATATTAATGCTATACAGAGACTTGGCTTTTTCCTCATGTTTCTATTGTTCCCCAAACATACTTCTTTAAAGCATTTCTGTGTGATTTAGTGTTCCTTAGTTCCTCCATTTTAGTTTTTGGGCAGTTATTCAGTTCATGGTTCTCTGCTATCTATTCTTAAATCTCAGGATGATTCTAGTTTTACTGAAGTTTTGGGAAAGGCATTTTAATGAAAAATTTTGACTCAGTGAACATTTATTTGGCATCAATGACTATTAAACATAGTCCTTTTATGTAATAAATATGTGTATATATAATATATATATGCATGCATACACACATACACACCCCCACACACACACACAGACACACACACACACACACACACACACACACACACACACACACACACACACACATATATATATGTCTGCATTAGATATTGTGAATTATTTTTAAAAATTCCTTCAAAAAGCAAATGTTCTAGTAGGTTCTATATGTATATAATTGATATTAGATGTCCATAACAAAAGTCAGAACAGAAAGTAGAAGAGATAAAAATTCTGCAGGATTTCAGAGGAGGATCAGTTTGAGAGGCATTTAGTTATAGTAGAAAATGCACAGGCTTCGTGGTCAAAGGACTGGACAAATCTGGATCAAATTTCTCAATGACCTTCAGTTTTCTTATCTGTAAAATCAGAGCATTGAGCCAGATAGCCTCTCATGTATACTCTAGTTTTAAAACCCTAATACAGATTTCACAATTCTGTGATTTGGTTATTATATATTTCTCTCTGTGTATCTGTGTAACAGGTCACTCTGAGCATTGAAGGGGAGTAGAATTTAGGAAAGGGAAGTGGAGAGGATATGAAGACACTTTTTATAAAAAGAAACAAAATCAAAGAAAACAAAATAGACAAGAAAGTCAGCTTCTTTTAGGAGATCAGTAGCATAATTTAATTGGAGCACAGTATCTATAAGGAATGCTTGGGGGGGAAGTTGAAAAAGCTAAGTTCAGAATAGATTGGGGGGAGACATGCAATCAGTGGAATTTAAATTCTGATTAGAACAGAAATGATAGAAGATGTGTACTTTAGGAAAGGCTGATGGTTATTTTTAAATTTTTAGAAGCAATTTGTGGCAACTTCTATATTTTTTCATCCTTCAAAATTAGGTGACAGTTATTTTTCTTCTTTTTAATGGACTGTGTTTATATGATTCAAAAGGATTTTTTATTTTGAAATAACTGTTAAATTATATAGAGGGTGTAGATGCTCCTATTTCCTTACATATAACTTTTTGACACCATTAAAATACATCCATTGACAATTTGGTTTATATTACATAAAAACCTTTACTTAGCTAGTTCTCTTATTAACTTAACAAGATATTGGTAAAAAGAAGTCAGCCAAACTATTGACTGTAGCAATAGGATAAAAAGATTTAAAGATGAACTCTCAAGTGTGAAGCCATTGCCATGTTCCATTTTCTAAAGTTAACTTCTGTTTGTTGGTGTGAATTAGGCAGGTTGATAAAAAAAAAAAAAAAAATCCTGAACAAGACAAAATATGTCAGTATATAAGAATAATTGTTCTCTTGAGAAATTAGCTATAGTGAATAAGTAGAATTGAAAGAAAAAAGAATTAATAAAACATTTAAAATACACTGAAAAAAACAAAATAAGTTCAGAAGGGCAGTCTTTGCTTTTTAAAAACTTCCATTCTCCTACCTTCAAGTGAAGGTATTTGTACACACAAATGTACTTCATTTAAGAAATAGCTCATTAATAGATAAGTACTACAGTTTACAGTTTCCCCTGGGATTGCTACCAGAACAAAAGAATATATCTTTTCCTGACATGATTGCTTTTCCAACAACATACATATAGATACCCCACCAATAAAAATAAATGAGTTCAAATCAAGACTCAATTACTTGACATTTACTAATCATGTGACCATGAGAAAGTCTCTTAACCCCAATTGTCTTGCCTCCCCCCCCCAAAAAAAAAAAAAAAAAAGCAAAATGAAGTGTAAAGGATTAAGTAAAAGTAGCTATAAATTGTTATCTGGAGTGAGAATTAAGTGGAGAGAAAAGGGAGAATCAAGGGGGTTCAGAAATTATGAAATACATGTAATCTTAGGTAACAGATTAAAAACACACACATACACACACACCACGAAGAACAACTTCAATTACCTGTCTACACTGCATAAATTCACTAGGCAATTGCTTAACTTCTTGCTTGGGTTTGTCTATGCACATGTGACCAGTGGGAATTTTGGGTCTGAAGGGTTCTTCTACTAGAGTTTACAAATTTACAATAGTGAAGTTTTTTTTTTTTTTTTTTTTTTTTCTTTCATGCCAGTAAAGGGGTTAGACAATAAATGTCTATTATTCAAAATAACTGTGGCAGTTTTATAAGGCCTGCAAGTGTATATTTCCCAGTCTGTTTCTCCTTAAATAACTAAGAATTCAAAAATAACCAATAGCTTGACCCCTTAAATCATAAATTGGATAGGATCACCATTAAAGTACATTGTAAATGTGTTTCCCATTATTTAGTTCATTTAACATGTTCAGCAGTGAGCATTCGGATATTTTGAGTCTTTTTTTTTTTTTTATGTATGTGTTTTCACAGAAAGCATTTTTCAGGCCACAGGGTTTTTTAAAAGACTAGAACACAACTGGAATAGTAATAGGTCATTATTAACCATCTGGATGAAAGATAAAGAACATGGGAGATTTAATACACTTAGAAATAGTTTGATTTTATATTCAACATTTGGATATTCATAATTGTTCAGGGCTCACATATAATATTCAGTCTAAAGAAGAAATAATATGTTGGTAGACCATTTCAAATGTCAAGGAGAAAGTGACTTGAGTTGAGGTTTATAATGAAAAATGGTGTCCTGAAGTTTGGAAAGGAAACACAAACAAATAAATAGTGAGGACATGAAAAAAAAATCCATGCCAACATGTATGTCTAATATATATTATTTTTATTTTCTTCTAATATAGGATCTACTGAATAATGTAAGTTTATAGTTATTAAGATCTACCTCATAAAATGTGACAAAAATGCCTTGTGAACCTTGAAGCACTATTTAAATGTGAATTATTATTGTTTATCATCATCATCATTATCCACATTTTTATTCTCCTTTAAAACTTTTTTAATATCTCAGGCTTTGATTAAGAATAAATTTCTTATCTATTTTTTTTTTTTTTTTGGTGAGGCAACTGGGGACTTATTCAGGGTCATACAGTTATTTTGACATGTTTTAAAGAAACATACACAAAGCAAGAAAATAGCATCCTACTAATTCCTAAACTGAGAAATGTATTACAGTATCTAGAATAGAATGGCTTGCTATCAAATGCTGCTGCCATGTTGGAGATTTCTGTGCAGAGGAAATATTGTTTTGATCACAGACTTAAGTGGACCTTATCACAACCAATTATTTTTTATTTATTTATGTATTTATTTATTTATTTATTTTATTCATTTTTCCAAATTATCCCCTCCCTCCCTCCACTCCCTCCCCCCGATGGCAGGTAATCCCATACATTTTACATGTGTTACAATATAACCTACATACAATATATGTGTGTAAATACCATTTTCTTGTTGCACATTAAGTATTAGCTTCCGAAGGTATAAGTAACCTGGGTACATAGACAGTAGTGCTAACAATTTACATTCACTTCCCAGAGTTCCTTCTCTGGGTGTAGTTATTTCTGTCCATCATTGATCAACTGGAAGTGAGTTGGATCTTCTTTATGTTGAAGATTTCCACTTCCATCAGAATACATCCTCATACAGTATTGTTGTTGAAGTGTATAGTGATCTTCTGGTTCTGCTCATTTCACTCAGCAACAGTTGATTTAAGTCTCTCCAAGCCTCTCTGTATTCCTCCTGCTGGTCATTTCTTACAGAGCAATAATATTCCATAACCTTCATATACCACAATTTACCCAACCATTCTCCAATTGATGGACATCCATTCAACTTCCAGTTTCTAGCTACAACAAAAAGGGCTGCCACAAACATTTTGGCACATACAGGTCCCTTTCCGCTCTTTAGTATTTCTTTGGGATATAATCCCAGTAACAGCAATGCTGGGTCAAAGGGTATGCACAGTTTGATAACTTTTTGGGCATAGTTCCAAATTGCTCTCCAGAATGGCTGGATTCTTTCATAACTCCGCCAACAATGTATCAGTGTCCCAGTTTTCCCACATCCCCTCCAACATTCATCATTATTTGTTCCTGTCATCTTAGCCAATCTGACAGGTGTGTAGTGGTATCTCAGAGTTGTCTTAATTTGCATTTCTCTGATCAGTAGTGATTTGGAACGCTATTTCATATGAGTGGAAATAGTTTCAATTTCATCATCTGAGAATTGTCTGTTCATATCCCTTGACCATTTATCAATAGGAGAATGGTTTGGTTTCCTATAAATCAGGGTCAGTTCTCTATATATTTTGGAAATGAGACCTTTGTCAGAACCTTTACTTTTAAAAATATTTTCCCAATTTGTTACTTCCCTTCTAATCTTGTTTGCATTAGTATTGTTTGTATAGAAACTTTTTAGTTTGATGTAATCAAAATCTTCTATTTTGTGATCAATAATGATCTCTAGTTCTCCTCTGGTCATAAATTCCTTCCTCCTCCACAGGTCTGAGAGGTAGACTATTCTCTGTTCCTCTAATCTATTTATGATCTCATTCTTTATGCCTAAATCATGGACCCATACAACCAATTATTTTTTACTTGACAGTTCAAAGGTGCCTTGATTTGGTGGGGACTGAGGAGCCTAGGGCAAGAGAATAGTGTTAAAACATGGGACTAATCTTGGCTCATCCCCATTGGATTATGCTCTATACTTTAGGGAGGTAGAATATAATTTACTGGAATAATGTGGATTGGAGGTGAATTTGATTCTTGACCTCAATTTTTAAAATAGATTCATACTTATAATCAATGGTTCTGAGCCATTTGATTAATCTTAATTTTCTGTGAACTGGATTATTTAGAGCTGTTATTAATGACTAATATAATCCATTCTTTTATTTGTTAGAGTGCTCAATTACAAAGATTTTTTTTTACTTGTGAAGTTATAATTCTATATTTATATCAATGAAGAGGGCCTTACTTTTTAAAAAAGGAATTAGAAACAGAGTAACTTCAAAAAGCATAGATTAAGTGCTACTAAATGTCAGTCACTACAATAAACTCTGGAATGGTATCATCAACCCACATCATGAGTTATCATTTTAATCTTATTTTTATTGATATCTTTTGTTTATTACTTCTGTTTCTTAATATATACCCCCCACTTTCCACCCAGTGAGTCATTATTTGTAACAAAGATTTTAAAAAGAGAGGAAAAATCAGTTTAGCAAAAAAAAAAAAAAATGCCCCATGCCAACCATGTCTGACAGCATATGTAATATTCCACATCAATCATTCCTCACTTGTACAAAGAGGGGAAGGAGATTAAACTGTTCTATTTCATAAGTTCCTTTAACATCCTTTTCATACTGTGAAATTCTATCATTATAGATTGTATCAACAGCTTTCTTCTCATTGCTGATTGATTGACACTGTCCCTTGGGAGATAATGGAACATATTTTCTGTGTTGATAGGTGCAATTGCTTTTAAGTGAAATGAATTCTATAAGCATTATGCATTCTTATTAAAAGAATCAACCCTAAATTCCAAGGACAACAATTTATGTCCCTTTATTTTTCATCATGGGTAACATATAGTGGCCTTCAATAAGCCAAAGGAAATGAAAGAGATGATGAACTTGATAGAAATGCAGGTGGTTTGCCTGGTTTTGTTGATAACTTGAGAGGAATGCCTACAGTCTGTTGATGGGAAGCATGCAATACAGGCAAGTTATATTTTATTTCAGAAAGTATGGAATAAAAGGTAAAATGTGTTTCATTAAAATCAGATTCAAAATGTGTTTCATTAAAGCAAGATTTTGAAAAATATCCATACGATGTGTAGGTTCTGTTGAAGAAAGATTAGGGAAACTTGAAGTTTTCTCTGCATAGGCAAAAAAATGTCTGCATGTAGATAGATTACTTTTCAAGTTTAATTATGGAAGGTGAAAGTTGTAGCAATGAAGATATAATGCTGTGACTGTCAAAAGAGTAGAGATCTGTTGGTCAAAAGAAAGACACTAGGAAGAAAAGAAGTATTTCAAGTATCCATCCTTTCTTTTCTTCTAATACAAATAGGGAAGGACAAAGTTATAAAGTCTAAATAGAAGAAAACTTACTATGGAAATGAGAATTTCCTAATTTCATCCTAATTAATATAATAAAACTATACAAATACATAAATAGCTCAAATGTAACATCAATAGCTTTTATCTTAGACTAGAAGTCAGAGGAATCTAGATCTCTCTCTAGTCTCACCACCAACTTCACCCCTATGTAGACATAGGTCATTGAATAATCAATCTCTTCTAATGAGGAGAAACAAAAATAATGGAGCCTTTGAACTAAGCATTATATAAATAATGTATATTTACTCCTATGTAAACATTTTGCCTTCTCTTAGTAAAATGTAAACTTAATGAAGATAAAGACACTTAGTTCTGAATTGGTATCTCCAGGATCTGTCACATTAATGGACAAAAATCTAGGTCTTAATACATCCTTATTGTTTAGTTACCGACACTACAAAAATAAAGGATACCATACCTGTCCTCATGGAACCTAAAAGTTATGCTATGGGAACAAATAATCATAATTCAAGATAGATTATGATGAATTTGAGGTTGAGATACAAAAATTTTATAAAAATGTAGATGGAAGAGAATTTACAGTTTTGATAAGCACAGAAAAAGTATAAATAAACTGAATCTTGGTGGGGGGATAAAGTTTTTCATGGACTTCAGATGAAGAGAAAGTACCTTCTAAATTTGGGGAATAGCCTGTATAAACATATAGAGGTTGAGAGATAGAGGGTTTTAAAATATTTATTTTTAGCAAATATTTTGAGTTCCAAATTCTTTTCTTCCTTCTAACCTCTTATCTATCCACTGAGAAGGCAATATGGAAATCATAAAATAACAAATGTCCATATTAGCAATGCCATAGAAAGCAAGAAAATTAAAGTAAGAAAATTAACTTTATTTTTCACATAGAATTTTTAGTTATCTCTCTTGGAAGTAGATAACATTTCTGATCATGTCTTTCAGTATTGTCTTGAATCATTATATTAATCAGTGTAGATAAATCTATATTATCTACCCAGATGATTATTATTATGATGTATAATGATCTCTTGGTACTTCTCACTTCATTTTGCATCAGTTTATATAGGTATTCCCAAGTTTTTTTGAATCTAATCTTCTCATCATTTTTTTTTTGTTTTTGTTTTTTTTTAAGTACAGCAGTATTCCATTATAATTATATATTAAAACTCATTCGGTCATTCTCCTTGATTTCCAATTCATTGCCACCATAAAAAGAACTTCAATATTTTTTTTGTACACATAGGTTCTTTTTGTCCCCTTTAATATCTTCATTAAACAAACTGAGTAGTAACATTGCTAGGTTATCAAAGGGTATGAACACTTTTTTTATTTCTCTTAGCACACAGTTCCAATTGGTCTCAAGATTGGTCAAACCCATTTACAACTTTAACAACAATTCATCAGTACACCTATTTTTCCACATATTGTCTAGCAATTGTCATTTCTGATGTGTATAAGGTTGTACCTCAAAAATGTTTTAATTTGCATTTCTCTAGTCAATAGTGATTTTTATATGACAATAAATAATTTTGATTTCTTTTGAAAATATGACATTTATCAATTGGAGAATGTTTTTTTTTTTAAATTTGACTCAACTCTCCCTCCATATATCTAAGAAATAAGGTTTTTATCAGAGAAACTTGCCATAAAAATCTTTTGATATCACTTCATTGTTTATGGTAACTTTTGTCAAAATGTATTTTCTCTGATAATTTCTTTTAGTTAGGTATATTTTGCTTTTGCTTAGTTTTTTTTATCATAATTGCTACACTGAATTTTTTTTTACTTCAATAGAAGCATAACAGATTGTACTCTAGCTCTTTATTTTAACTTTGTGTGTGTGTTTCTGTTTTAAGTGTGTTTCTTGTAAACAACATGATACAGAATATCTGGTTTCTAATCCATTCTGCTATCCACTTCTAGATGAATTTATTCTATTCACAGTTATCTTTATTAACTATGTATTTCCCTCCATTCTATTTCCTTCTATTTATATTTTGATCTCTTCTTTTACCCTGTCTCTCCTCAAAAGTTTTTAAATTTACTTTCTCTTTTATCATTCACACCTATGTCACAGTCAGTGGGGAAACTCTAGGTAAGGTATAAGACCTTTCAGCCCAGAGGGAACCTGCTAACAATGTCTTGTTCAGCTCCCCATCTCCCTTAAGGGCTCTTGGCCTTCCTGAGAAGTCAGGGGGTGGTAACAACCTGTGTTGAGATTGAAGCAGAGTGATGCCAAAAGGCAAGTTACTAACAATAGCAAGTTGTTTATGTGGTCCCATGTGCACAGTGCTGTTTTTGTTACATTATAAAAAGGGTAAGGCCCTTAAAATAAAGGGACTCCATTTTCCCACCATTCTCGGAAATCGAGAATCAGTAAGAGCTAATCTAGTCACTTTTGTTTTTCAACCAAAATGAGGCAAATACCAAGAAAAGAACTTCCCTCCTCAGGCTTAGTTAGGTTAGCAGAGAAGCAAGGTTTGTTGATAACTTGGAAACAGATTACTGAGTTCTCAGATGCTCTGGAGTGCACATCTCTGTGGCTTTGTAAAAAGGAGAGTTTAGAGCCAGAGATGAGGAAGATAGTGGAACAACAATTAACTGAATACAATGGATTAAGGAATCCCACAGATTTTAAAAAGAGAAAGATTTTAACTTGAGCAACCAGACAAGGAAGTATGAGGAAAAAAACAAAGGGCTGGTGCCTATAGCTCTGGAGACTACAGGATCTGGGGCAGAGCTAAGGAAGTCTTTTTTAGAATTTTACTGATTTATTTTGCTTGTTATTGCTCTAGGAGATCTGCAGGGCATGGCCATTTGGGTGAAAAGAGAGTTAAGTATCTTAAGTACTTTAAGTACCTTGTCAAGGAGCTTGCTTTTCACCTTCAAAGCCCATTTTTAATTCTGCCTACACTTGAGCATGCACCCTTAAGGTATTCCCCATCTCCTGACCCTCCTCCCTCAACTCCATCTTCATGAGTGGGAGGAGTAGTGACATCATCAGCACCAGCAGCTGAATTTGGTGCTGCCCCTTTGGTGTGAAGGTTTAGGGATGGAGCAGGGGATTTTGCTCCTTTTCTAGTGTTTTTTAAAAAAAGGTTCCCCATCAATCTATGGGGAAGAAACATCTTACAACATTTAGGAAACAATCAAGTACTTCCAGTTTTTAGGCAGGGCTTCTGTAGAAGGCCTGCCAGCACTCTCACCTGCTCCCATTCAATGGAAAATCAATACACAGGTGTGAGTAGAACAGTGTTCCTTAATCAGTGAAAAAATTCAGGCCTACTGATACACACTCCTGAAATGCAATTTGGTGATATTTATCCAGATTTTGACTCCCCAAAACAGAATACAGGATCAAGATGCTACTCCAAAAATTAGAAAGAGGGGAAGCCATAGTTAACCCTAGATAACTTCTAAATTTAACTTTATACATTATTATTATTTTTTTTTTTTTGAGATGCACTGGCTCTGGCAAACAAGTTTTATAACCTCCTGGAAGGGCAATGTTCAGTGTGAGTAGCTCCACTATTTTTAGATAATCATCAGATGATGTAGAGAGATCCAGAAAGTGGTGAATGGAAGGGGCCAGATAGGTTAACTG
Source organism: Sminthopsis crassicaudata (assembly GCF_048593235.1). NCBI lineage: Eukaryota > Metazoa > Chordata > Mammalia > Dasyuromorphia > Dasyuridae > Sminthopsis > Sminthopsis crassicaudata. The sequence goes on from NC_133622.1 coordinate 123,061,868, forward strand.
CTTGGGGGAGAGGGTTTGCTTGTATCTCAACAGATGGAGAAGGAACCCAATGGGTGCCAACGAGCCCTCTGACTTGTCCATCAGAGAGAGACAGAAGGGAAGAGGACCCTCAGGGTGAAGGAGAGGACCTGGGAGGTATTGGGTGGTTCCATTGCTGACTGTGCCCACCACTGAAAGAGCCTGGCAGTTAACCCTTTGTGTACTCATGAACATCAAAAATAATTCTCAATAAAACTGATGTAGGACTTCAAAACCTGCAGAAATCATTAGATTCCCTGAGACATAAGACTGATGCAGGACTTTAAAATGTGTAGGAATCATTGGATTCCTTGACACATGAAGTGATGGACAATAGATTGCTTTTGGACTATTTCTTGGCTGCTAAAGGAGGTGTATGTATGGTTGTGAATTGATAGTTATTTTTTATACCTTTCTTCTGGGACTCATGGAAATCTTTATAGTATTTTGTTTATTCATATTGTTATGTTACTACTTGCTTGTATGATATTATAACTTGCCTGTGTGATTCCTCCCGTGGTAACGAATTTAATCATTGGTATATACCTGCTTCAATTAAAACAAAAGAAAGGGTGAGATGTAGAGGGTCCCAGTCAGTGGGGAGACTATGGGTAAGGTATAAGACCCTTCAGCCAAGAGGGAACCTGCTAACAATGTCTGATTCAGCTCCCCATCTCTCCTAAGGGCTCTCAGCCTTCCTGAGTGGTCATAACCTGCTTTGAGATTAAAGCAGAGTGATACTAGGTGGCAAACTATGAACAATAGCAAATTGTTTATGTGATCCCACATGCACAGTGTTGTTTTTGTTACATTATAAAAAGGGGAAGCTTTTAAAATAAAGGGACACCATTTTAAACACCCCCCCTCTCTCACCCCTTCCCACATCCAGCTTTGAAAGTCTGAGACTAGCTCCAAATCCTGACTGGCCAGACATAGTAAATTGAGTGAAATCCTTGGAGTAAGAAAGCCGTGAGTTTTAAGTACAGTCAGACAAGCTGTCTGACCCAGAGCAAGCAAAACCTTTTCAGAACAGTATTCACAATGACTCGAAAATGAAAATAACATTAAATAGCTGAACTTGAACCAATCTTGACTCTGAAGGACTCTTCATCTCAATAGAAAGGTATGGGGCTACACATGGAAAGTTATGTAAACTGCCCAAAACACTTTGTTGTTTTTATCAATTGGTATGATAGAAAATTATTGTTCTGTAAGAAAAATGAAAGATATGATTTCAGAGACACATTGGAAAATTTGTATGAATTTATGAAGGGAGAAGTGAATAGAATCAGAACAATTGCTATAGTTAACAGCAACATTGTAAAGACTATACATTTGACCAACAAAATGACCAATCAGAATACTATCCATCTCCTGATAGTTGAGTTCAGCACATATATAATATATACATTAAAATTATGTATACACAATGTTCTTCTGTCTACTTGAAAAAAACTGATATTGAATGAATACAGACTAAAGAATACTGATTTTCACTTTCAATTTTTAAAATTCAAGTCTATCTAAAAATGAGTAATATGGAAATGTTTTACCTAATTGAACATGTATAATTTATTTCAGATTGCTTACTATCTCAGGAATGGAAGAAGGCATAGAGGAAGGAAGAGAGAGATTATGGAACTCAAAACTTTTTAAAAACAATTTAAAAATTATTTTAACATGAAATCAGGAAAAATGTTATATTAAAATCTAGCAAAAATAAAGTCTAGCATAAAAATTACATACATATATACATACATACACACACATAAATGTGTGTGTGTGTGTGTGTGTGTAAGTTTTTCGTGTGACCAGTATGAGAATTTGTTTCACTTTGTTATACATTTTTTGGGCGGAGAAGTTATTTTGGGAGAAAGGATGAGGTAGAATGACTAATCCTCAATTGAGCAACATCTCAGCTTCCAATTTTTTGTAACTATAAAAGTAGCTGCTCTAAATATTTTTGTACATTTAGATTATTTTCCTCTTTCTTTGATATCTTTCTGATATAGATCTAGTAGTGATATCACTAGGTAAAAGGATATGTAGTTTCATAGAATTGTGGGCGTAGTTCTAAATTATTTTCCAGAATAGTTCACAGTTCTACCAATTTTATATTAATGTACATGTTTTCCTACAGCCCCATCACTACTTTTCATTTTTCTTTTATGTCAGAAAAAGTCAATCTGATTGTTATTTGGTAGAACTTCAGAGTTGTTTTAATTTGCTTTTCTCTTTATTAGTGAGTTATCATATTTTATATGGTTATTGCTATTCTCTCAAAACTATACATTCAATTGCTATTCTCTCAAAACTATGTATTCATATTCGTTGATGATTAGTCCAACGAGGAATTGCTTTTATTCTTATACATTTGAATAAATTTGCTATACATACATCCAGAACAGAAATGAAACTTTTATCAGAAAAACTTGGCTCAAAATATTTCCCCCCATTTATCAACCCCTTTTCTAATGTTTTTCATATTTGATTTATTTGGGAAAAACTTTTTAATTTTATATAATCAAAATTGTCCATTTTACCTTCTTATCTATTGCTAACCATGAACTCTTTTCTTATTCATACATATGACAGTTAATTTTTTTCCAACCTCCATTATTTCTGTTACCCTTTATATATAAATTATACGCACAGTTGCATTTTGTTTTAGTATATGGTGTGAGGTTTTAGTCTATAATTTCTGCCACACTTCTTTCTGGTTTTTCCAAAGTTTGTGTCATATGTTGAATTATTTCCCCAATGCCTGGGATCTTTGGATATATCAAATTATCACTAATGTGCTAGTTTCCTTCTGTGTATTATGAACCTAATCTGTTCCACTGATCAGTCACTCTATTTATTAACAAGTTTTAAACTGTTTTAATTATTATTATGTCTTTTTGGTAGAGTTCGAGATTCTTTACTATTAGGTTCCCTTCCTTCCCACTTTTTCCCCATTAATTCCCATGATATTCTTGATCTTTTGTTCCTTCAGATGAATTTGTTATTAATTTTATAGTTCCACAAAGAAATGATTTAGAATTTTGTTTAATATGATATGACTCTAAATAAGCAAATTAATTTTATGAATATTAATATTTTAATTTTATTTTTTATCCTACCTATGAGCAATCAGTTATTCATAGTTTATCAAAATAATATTTGGTTATTGTGTTCAAATAGTTCCTCTGTGTGTGTGTGTGTGTGAGAGAGAGAGAGGTAGACTACCAAGTATTTCATACCTCTATAGTAATTTAAAATGGAATTTCTCTTTCTATCTTTTTCTATTTTAAAACAATAAACAGAAATGCTGATGATTTATTTGGGCTTATTTTATATCTTGAAACTTTGCTCAAGTTGTTAATAAATACAATTATTTTTCAATTTGATTCTTTAAGTAAACTTTTTATGTCATCTCCAAGAGGTAATAATCTTATTTTCTCTTTGCCTATACTTATTCCTGCAATTTCTTTTTCTTGTCTTATTTCTATGATAGCATTTTAGCACTATATTGAATACATGCATATCTCAGAGATATTGTAAGTAAAATATATTCTACCCTAATGAAAATAAAAACTCTTAGGAATAATGAAGTTAAAAAGAAAGAGAGAGAGAGAGAGAGAGAGAGAGAGAGAGAGAGAGAGAGAGAGAGAGAGAGAGAGAGAGAGAGAGAGACACGACAGACGGAGAGAGAGAGAAAGAATGCTTCAATCAGTATTCAGTATTCAGACACAATTAGTTCCTTTTCTGGGTATAGATAGGATTTTTCATCATACTTCAGAGTACTCATGGATGATTGTACTACAGAGAGCAGCAAAGCCATTTATAGCTAGTCATCTATTGCTGTTACTTTGTATACAGTATATTTCACTTTGTTCATGGAGGACTTTCCAAGTTTATTTTCCTGAGAGAATCTTGCTCATCATTTCCCAGATAACAATAATATTCCATCACAAATACATACTACAGTTTATTGAACCATTCCCCAATTGGTGAGCATCTCCTCAATTTTCAATTTTTTTGCTCTGAGAAGAGAGCTGGTATGAATACATTTTTATACACATAGGTCATTTTTCTCCCCCCCCCCAACCTATTTTGTTATTCATGCTTAGTAGTGGTGCTGTTAAGTCAAAGGATATACATGAATTTATAGTCCTTTGGGCAAAGATCATATCTTTTGATTATTTATCAATTGGGGCATGACTGTTATTATTTTTTTTAATACATTTGATTCAGTTCCCTCCATATTTGAGAAATGAGGCCTTATCAGAGAAACTTGCTTTGAATTTTTTTTCTTTACAATTACTATTATTAGTTGTATTTTTCCCATTTATTTCCTTTCCTTTTATCCTGTCCCTTCCACAATTCTCCACCTTCCCATATGCCATTTTCCTTAATTTTTCTGCAGGGTACAATAGATTTGAATGTGCCTATTGAGTGAGTAAGATATTTCCTTTTTGAACTAATTCTAATGACAGTAAGATTTCCTCATTCACTCTCTCCACCAAAACAAAAGCTTTTTTCTTGTCTTTTTTTTTATGACAGATAATTTACACCATTTCTTTTCTCCCTTTTCTTTTTCCCATTGGTCTCTCACCCCTTAATTTCATCATTTAAAAAAAATCCCTTCATATCTAACTCTTACCTGTATTCCTTCAAACTGCCATAATAATGAAAAAGTTTTGAGTTACAAGTGATGGGGGTGAACCCTGAAACTGTGTCCCCTCTATTCCACAAAAGAAGGGTGATTCAGGGTCTCAGGCTTTCCCCTGGAAAAAAGCATATCTTTCCCAGACAACTTCCAATTAAGTTGTCTCATTCAATTGGAGATCTGGCCAGAGATAATAGTAGAACCTTTTATTGAGTTGAAGAAGAGTCTGGAACCATTCTCAAAAGCTCAAGCTCCTAAGATAAGTGATCTCTTTTCTATTAGAGATCTAAGCCTCAGGAATTGACAACATTGAATCTCATGCAGTTTTGAATGGAAGCCTAAGCCTCAGACAGCTAATTAAAGACAACTCTGAACTCTGAATCTTTGCAGAAGTTCTAAACAGGATTATGCTTTGCCAAGGAAGCTCTCTTCTTGGCAAAGCTGCCTGCCAGGATTTTTGCCCACCGTGAAGATATTATCTTCTCAGTGTTAACCTTTGCTATCTCCCTAACAGGACCTTTTCAGTAAGAAGTCTGTCTTCCTACCAAAACTAGCTTCCCAGTGCCAATAAAAATCCCTTTTGCCACACAGATTTAGGTTTTGCAAATTCTTTTGCATTGGACCTGTGCTGACCAGAGGGGATTCCCCACCCCGATTTTCACACTTCTTCACTACCATTTTCCTTGTTTATTGTATAGCTTTGATGATCCAAATTCCCAGGAAAATTTGGATTGTTGGGGCTCCACCCTGGAGCAGACTTCTCTCAGTGATGCGTAAATGGGAATTCCTGCATTCTCTGACAAAAGTCCCCTTAATCAGGAAGCTTAGTCAAGTTCCCCCTTACTCCACCATGACAGCCCAACACCTAGTGGCCAGTAAGACTATTGAATTTCTTTTTTCTATGGAATGAGGCTTCTCCTTCATTCTCACTCTGGAACTCTGGTGGGGATTGCAGGGGAACTTAAGAACTGTCTTGAGACATCACCTCTGCCTTGACAGCTTGGTGACCTGTCATTTGTTATTATTCCCTCCTATCCTGCTCCCTTATTGGGGTGTGATTTAATGATGAGGTAGGGGACCCATTTTTCTCTTCTCAGACCTCCAGATGACCTTTTTGTACTGCTCCCAAAGCTCTCCCTACTTCCTTTGAAATCCAGCTTTAGTCAGGATTGAGAAATTTCTTAAGTGCAAACTTTTAGTTAGAGAGTTAAGAGGTTTGGAGCCACTTACCTGCAGTCTTATCTTGATCTAGAGTCCCAAAAGGCAGGGATATGCCCTGGACAAACCCAGTGGTACTCTAGAAGCCCAGGATGCTGAATTCATTGCCCTAACTAGAGCTTTGAAACAGGGAAGGGAATGAGAGTGAACATCTATACTGACTCCAAATATGCTTTTCACATCTTGCATGTTCACAGGACTATATGGAAATAAAAAGGTCTTTTGACAACAAAAATCTCTCCCATTAAACATGCATGAACAATTTTACAGCTATTGCAAGCTGTCCATGAACTCAAGGAGGTTTCAGTCATATTTTGTAAATGACACTAGAAGGGAGATTACTTCTGGCCAAGGGAAATAGGTTTGTAGATTCATCTGCTAAAGCTGCTGCTCTTTTATTCCTGATCATGGCACCTTTAATCCCCCAGCTCCCTGATTCTTATACCCCTTTCTATAGTTCACAGGAAAAAACCCTTACAGAAGAAGGGGGTACATCCTTTCTTCTTCTGGTTGGTTTCAAAGATAATAAAACCAACTCTTAATCCCAGAGGCAAGTCAGTGGAAACTTATTTTTGGTCTTCACCAAGCTACCCCTTTGGGAAGAAATGCTCTTCAATACCTTGTGAAACATATTTTTACTGGTAACAAGCTGGGAGAAACCATAAGACAGGTCTACTAGGCCTGCCCAATTTGTGCGTGGGTAAAACCTGAAGGAGCTGTTAGACCTCCTCCTCTCTTGAAGCCTGTTCAGAGAAGGGGTACACACCCAGGGGAAGATTGGCAAATAGACTCTACACAAATGCCCCCTTGCAGGGGTTTTAAAATGCTTTCAATTTTGTTAACACCTTTACTAATTCGGTAGAAGTTTTTCCTTGCAGGATTCAGAAGGGTCTGAAGACACTGAGGTGCTTTCTAAGCTTGCCAACTCCTTGCAGAGTGACAAATAGTCCAGCTTTTACTTCTCAAGTATTTCAGAGTACTCCTGTGAGCACTCTGGAGAAAGAAGGGTGAAATTGTCTTTGTCAATCTTTCTCTCACTCTCATTTTTCTACCTAACTTTTTCTCACTCCAAGGATGATAACTTTTGCTCCTGGCATTTTCTGTCCTCCTTTTCTTATCATTTTGTGGCTCCTGCCAGCAGTAAACTCCTTAGCATTCTATGGCCCCTGCCAGTAGTTACCTCCTTCTTAGCCTTTCAGCTAGGGAGTTCCGTGGGCAATGAGGGTGTTCAGCATTGTTGGGTGGGTCATCAGCATCCTTAAGGTGGTCCACAGATGGGAACTGATATATTTTTTGCAAAAAAGCCCCATTCCCAAACATCACCAACTCCACCCTGGGATGACACTCCACTTTTAAACTGCTCCTAAGATTTGTTTTCTCTAGGCTCCAAGCCATGAATTTCTAACTACTCCTTTAGCCTAAAGATCATGGAACACTCATCTCTTGGACTGAAGTGCTACAATCTTCAGTTCTCAAAATTCCTCTCCTGGCCTGAACCCCCAGTGAACTTAGGATCAGCTTTACAACCCTTGTCAGCTTGAAGCAGCTACTGAAGATGAGAGTGGTGGTCTAGTGGTTAGGATTTGGTGCTCTCACCACCACAGCCTGGGTTCAATTCCCAGTCAGGAAACCAAAATGATGAGGTGCAAATGATGAGGTTAGTAGTAGTGAAGAGATGCGAAAATTGGGGTGGGGAATTTGCTCTGGTCAGCAGAGGTCCAATTCTAGAGAATTCACAAAATTGAAATCTGTGTGGAAAAAAAGGGATTTTATTGGCACTGAGAAGCCAGCTTTGCTAGGAAGACAGATTTCTTCGTGAAAAGGTCCTGTTAGAGAAATAGCAAAGGTTAATACTGAGAAGAGAATATCTTCACAGTGGGCAAAAGACCTAGCAGACAGCTTTGCCAAAAAGAGAGCTTCCTTGGCAAAGCATAATCCTGTTTAAGACTTCTGCAAAGATTCGGAGTTCAGAGTTGTCTTTAATTAGCTATCTAAGGCTTGGGCTTCCCATCTTTTCTAGCCATACATGTTCTTGAAGTTTGCATTTGAACCACTTTTCACTTACAAGTCATCAATGGTAAGAAACTATAATTTACTTATATTTTCTTATTTTTTTTCCATTGCACTTTTGATAATCTGCAATTTACATTGCTTTTAGAACTTACAGTTCTATCATGAACAGCCATAAGCTGTTGCTTGTAGAATATTGGTGTTCAAATAATGGACTTTTGGAGCTGAGATAATTTTTAAATAGTTAGAAATGCGAGATAATTTCCACATGTGACCCAACAAGTTTTTCCTTTTTTATTAGGATCATAGAACTTAGATATAACATGAATCTTAGAAATAACTTTCTATTTTATAGCTAGAGAGGCTAAGCCCAGATACAAGGAGTGATTTGCACAGAATCCCATTGTAGTTAAATGGTAAAGCAGGAATTTGAGCTAAGGTCTTATTACTCTCAAGCCAATTTTCCAATGTACTCCTCTTAGTTCCACTTGAATATTCCAAGATGTAGGACTTACTTAGTGGGCTTTTTTTCCAACCCAATATCATAACAATATATATGTTCCATTCACTTCTTTTTTCCTTGTCAATTCCTAATATTATTATATTTGAAAGACTACAAATTTAATTGAAAATGCCTTCTACTATACATCCTTTAATTAATGAAATGTTACCTGCAAACAGGAACATTTAGAAAATTCCATCATTTGTAAGTCCAAGCTAGCTCCCTGGAGGCCTCAGGATCAGCCAGAGTCAAGATAAATAAAAGCCCTTGGCTTTTAGGGGGAGAAGTAAAAGAAGCAGGCAAACTGCCATGAGGCTGGCCTAGATTCTCCAGTCCAAAGTCACCAACTTCTCTCCTTCTTGTCTTGCAGGCAAGTAAGTCTGGCCTCTCTGTCCCTCCACCCTCTAATCCTTGCCTATGATTATCTTAATACCAAATATTCAGGCAGCATCAACTGTGAGAAGAGCCATTTATGCAAACATAGACTAATAGAGTCATTGTCTCATATCAAATAGGTAATTAGCTTGAAGTGCTCTCTTGTTTGATTCAAGCACACCTTTTCAGAGTTAAAGTCCTCTATATCTTCCACTTTCTTTTGTTTTAGAACACAGGTGTTCACACCCTTCCTGACTTCTCAAGAAAGGAGGTGAAAACATCAAAAAGGAGGTGATCACGCTCCCCTTTCCCCGACTTCTCAAGAAGAGAGATGAAAAACACCAAAGGGAAGTGGGGAATCAAGCCAGATATTGTTAGTGGGTTTCTGGGCTGAAGGGTTTACCCATCAGCAAGCACATAGCAATAAAGCACAGGCTGGCAGTAATGACTCTCCCCACAGCTGATGCAGGCTCAATATGGTATTAACAAACATGAATTGTACATGTAAGTAAGTAGTGATATAACAAACAATATGAATCAACATGGTGATGTAAAAGATTTCCAGAAGTCTTAGAAGGAGTGTATGTAAATAACAATCATGCATACGCCTCCTTCTGCAACCAAGAGATAGTCCAAAACCAATCTATCGTCCATGTCCATTAGTCAGGGAATTCAATGATTCCTGCAGATTTTGAAGTCCTATAACAGTCTTACCTTGTCTCAGAGAATCCAATGATTCCTGAAAGTTTTCAAGTCCTACAACAATCTTTTCATATCTCAGGGATTCCAATGATTCCTGAGGGTTTTGAAGTCCAACAATTTTTGATGTCCATGAGTAAAATGCCCTAACTGCCATACTCTTTCAGTGGTGGGCACAATCAGCAATGGAACCACCCGATGTTTCTTGGGTCTTCTCCTTTGCTTCAAGGATCTGCTCCATCTCTCTCTGATGGACAAGGTGAAAAGACTCATTGGCACCCATCTGATTCCTTCTCCATCTGTAGAGATACAAGCAAACCCTCTTCCCCAAGCAGTTAACCTATCTTGTCCCTTTCATTCACCTCTTTCTGCATCTCTCCACATAACTTGGTGATTATCTAAAGATATTCTAAATAGATAATATCTAAACATAGTGTAGCTGCTTGCACTGGACACTGCCCTTCCAGTGGGTTATAAAACCTGTCTGCAACAGGTTACCAGTGCAACTTTTCAAAAAAAAAATAGTATAAAGAGCTAAAATTAAAAATTCTCTAGGGTTACCCGTGGCTCCCTCTTTCTTTTGTTTTTGAAGGAATGTCTTGATGTCTCTGATTCTATTCTTTATTATTGCTTGTTCTTGAGGATAAAAGGAAAAATGTTGTGTGTAAAATCTTATACTGTGAACAAAAGTGTTCAAAATGTTTAGAAGTATATGCAGGTCCATTGTCTGTTTTTATTGCTTGTGGCACACCCATAATTGCAAATGCTTATATAAGGAATTCAGTGACCATTCAGGCTGTCTCTTTTGCTGCTGGTACTGCAAAAGTGAATCCTGAAAAGGTGTCTTCTACAACATGGATAAAAGACAGGTGACAAATAGATTTATAATGGGTCACATTCATTTGCCAAATTTTATTGGGTCTCAAACCATGAGGGTTCTTCCCTGGAGGGAACAGAGTATAGGAGTATGGAAAGGAAGGCAAACTGTACAGGCTTTTACTATGCTCCTAGCCTCCTCTTTTGTTATTCCAAATTGCAAACATAAAGCTCAAGCAGCCTGATGATATTTACAATGAGATTCTTGGGCTTCTTGAAATAAAGGAGTATTGGCCAACATGGTTAGAAGGCTATCTGCCTTTGAATTACCATCAAAAATAGGACCTAGAAGTACACTATGAGAGTGGACATGCAAGATATAAATCTTATCTGGCTGCTTTCTCACTTGATCTTGAAATTCCTTAAAGAGCTGATATATATTAGAGGCTACTAAATTTATTTGGGCTTTGGCAATTCTTTGTACCATACCTCCCGAATAGGCTGAATCAGATATTATATTTATATTTCCTTGCATACAATTCATTCTGCTGAGTGGACTTGAAAAGGAGTTCTGACTACTCTCTTTATAGTTGTCATGAGTGTATACAGCACAAATGTTATGTTTGGATGTATATGTAAAGATAGTTGATCCTTTAAGAGGAACTTTAGAAACCTTTTCTTCAAGAATCCATCGCCAATTATGTAATAGTCTGGTTATCTTTAATGGAGACCTGTGTGTAAAATTTGGAGCTGTGGCCAATAAAATTTGCCACTCTGGAATGGTTTCACAGCATACATTAATTTGTGCATCAGTATAAAAGGTGTATATCTTATCAGGTCTTATCCCAGGTAATTGTACTGTGAGTTTAATAGACTTTAATAAAATTCTAGCCACAAGCACTCAGGAGTAAGGCTTTGGTCTGGTTGGGCTGGGAGGGTCACCCACTCTATCACAATGTTTCCTTGATGAAGGACTGCTGTGGGTGCCTCTTTTGTAGCAAAACCTGATATTTTCAAGGGTTTTTGAGTGACTCTTTCAACCACATTGGATAAAGCCAGTTCAACTTCTCTCAAAACTTCTTGAGCTTCTTTTGTAAGATAGTGTGGTGAGTTTAAAACACTATCTCCTCTTAAAATATCATACACTGTTTGCAATTGATAGGTAGTCAAGCCTAGCATTGGATGCATCCCTTGAATATCTCCTATCGATTTCTGAAAGTCATTTAAGGTGTTTAGCTTCTCTGTTCTTAATAAAAGTTTTATACTGTAAATACAACCTTAGGATATACTTCATATCTTAAATATTGAAAAGGAGCATGTCTTTGAATTTTTACTTTCTTTTTTTATTTCTACATTTCCATTCTTTTTTTTTTTTGGCATTTTTAAAAATTAATTTTATAATTATAACATTTTTGACAGTACATATGCATAGGTAATTTTTTACAACATTATCCCTTGTACTCCCTTCTGTTCCGAATTTTCCCCTCCTTCCCTTCACCCTCTCCCCTAGATGGCAGGTGTTCCCATCCATATTAAATGTTATAGTATATCCTAGATACAATATATGTGTGCAGAACCGAATTTTTGTTGTTGTTGTTGTTGCAAAGGAAGAATTGGATTCAAAAGGTAAAAATAACCTGGGAAGAAAAAAAAATGCAAACATTTTACACCCATTTCCCAGTGTTCCTTCTCTGGGTGTAGCTGATTCTCTCCATCATTGATCAATTGGAACTGGATTCGATCTTCTCTATGTTGAAGATATCCACTTCCATCAGAATACATCCTCATACAGTATTGTTGTTGAAGTGTATAATGATCTCCTGGTTCTGCTCATTTCACTCAGCATCAGTTGATGTCTCTCCATGCCTCTCTGTATTCATCTTGCTGGTCATTTCTTACAGAACAATAATATTCCATAATATTCATATACCATAATTTACCAAACTATTCTCCAATTGATGGGCATTCATTCATTTTCCAGTTTCTAGCTACCATAAAAAGGGCTGCCATAAGCATTTTGGCACATACAGGTCCCTTTCCCTTCTTTGAATTTTTTCTGGAACTATATGCAATTCATAGTTCCTTAATGTTTCTGTGGTCTTTTGTAGACATGCTTCTAATATTTGTTCCTCAGGTGCACATCCCAATATATCATCCATGTAAGGTAATAACATTACTTTTGGAAATGCTTTTCTTACTGGAGGAAGCAACAAACATTTGACACATAGTAGGGCTATATTTAATTCCCTGTGGTAAAACTGTCCATTCATATCTTTTATAAGGCTCAGCTAAGTTAATACTGGGCACTGAAAAGGCAAATCTTTTCATATCCTTATCTAGAGGGATAGAATACAAACAGTACTTAATGCCTATAACCCAAAGAGGCCATTCTCTAGGCAATTGAGTAGGAGATAGAAGTCCAGGCTGAAAAGTTCCCATAGTTTCCATCTGTTCATTTACTTTTCTTAAATCAGTCAACATCATTTTCTAGATTTTTTTTTTTACAATAAAACAGGGGAATTCCAAGGACTTAAAGAAGGTTGTAAGTGTCCTTGGTCAAGTTGCTCCTGTACTATATCTAATAAGGCCTGAATTTTATCTTTGGCTAAGGGCCACTGTTCTATCCACACTGGCATATCAGTTTTCCATTGAATAGGAACAGGTGAGAATGTTGGCAGTCCTTCAACAGCAGTCCTGCCTAAAAATCTGAATTACTCATTTTTAATCCTAACTGTTGTAAAATGTCTCTTCCCCACAGATTGATGGGGATTTTTTCAACTATAAAAGGAGTAAAAACTCCTATTTCACCTTCAAATGTTTATCTCAAAGGGTAGCACTAACTTCATCTGCTATTGATCCTCCAACACCAGATATATAAGTATTTGCCTTAACCTTTGGCCAGTTACTGGGCCAGTTGGCACCTTTAATGACTGTGCGATCTGCACCTGTGTCTACCAATCCTTCTAATGGTATGCCATTTATATAGATAGTGAGCATAGGTTGGTAAGCTGTCACAGCTGCAGTCCTGAATATTCCTGGATTCTGTTGCTTGGAGTCAGAATCTGGGCAACTATCACCAGATTGCCTATTAGGAGTCTGTATCAGTGAACCTGATGCTATTATTTCTCCTGGTTGATAAGTCACACACTGTCTACCTGTATTAGGAATATTTACTATATATTCCCCAGTTTCCCACATCAGTGTATGAATGAACACTGTTTTGTAAGTACTCTTAGGAGGTGAAATGGTGAAGCTTATGGTGCCTGAAGGCAAGGGATCCATAGGCTGGACAGGAACAGATTTCACCTCTCCAGGGGTTATCCCAGCTGCATACAACTGTATTCTCCCTAATTGTAATCCCTTTCTCCCAATCAGGTTGCTTCCTGACTGATTGATTATGTAATCCCTTTCTCCTATCATATGGCTTCTTGGCTGAATAGTCATGTCTGAGTACTGAACTTCTAAAGACTCTCTGAGTGTAGCAGTGGCTGCCATCATGCCCCAAGTGTTTTTTGCCTGGGGCCCTGGGGCTGGGCCCCCATCCCATTTCCCTGAATCAGTCTACATTCTGATGCTCAATGGAAGCCTCTGTTGCATTTTGGACATGGGGTTTTGGGTCTTGTTCTCCCACCCTGTTTTCTCACTCTGTCTCTATGCCAATATCGAGCTTTCAGTTGCACTACTTTATCACATTGAAAGTATTGATGAGTCTCTCTAGAAGTCCATTCCCAAAAAGGACCCTGTCTTCCCATGTTCGGATCTTGGGAAGTCTGCATCATAGCCTGGCTATAAAAGGTATTTTTGCCTGCTGTGGCACAGCATCTTATGATCTCTAAAGGAGCATCCTGATGTAGTCCTAGTATAATTCTTTTACAAACTTCACTAGTATTTTCTTTAGCAAGTTGCCTTATCATAATTTCTGTTGATACATTTTCACCAATAGTTCATATGACAGCTGTCTGCAAATGTCCCATGAAATCAGCAAAGGGTTCATTTTGTCCTTGTGCTATTTTTGTGAAGGCCCCTCCTCTGTCCTGTTTACCTGGGAGAAAATCCCATGTTTTGATAGCAGCAGAAGCAATTTGCTCATATGCTGTTATGGAGTAATTAATCTGTGCTGAAGTATCTGCATAAGAATTTACACCTGTTAGTTGGTCACAGGTGATTGGAGTATTAACTCCATTTTGCCTATTTTGTTGGGCTTGTATCCTATAGAGCTCACTATATTCAGAAAGCCACAAAGGTTCTAAACATGTCCTTGTTATAGATTTCCAGTCACTAAGGCTTAAAATTTCATAAGCCAAATTCTATAATAACATCTTAACATAAGATGATGTAGCCCCATAAAGAGTGTAAACTTTTTTCAGATCTTTGATCTAGATTTCTATGTTAAAAGGAATGTAACTTCTCCTTTCTTGACCTCAAGTTAAGTTGTTCAATCATTGGATACATTTCTATTCTCATATCAGCTGTATTCTGCCCTTCCTCTTTGGCTTTAAGTAGTGCCTTTTGCAATGGAGTCATAGGAGGAGGTGACTGCTGGAGGGTGCTGGTGAGGACTGCCCCTCCGACTCCTCCTCCCTCCAAGCACAAAGATGAAGACGATGGGGGAGGGTCAAGAGCATGCTTGGTTGTAGGAGGAGTTGAAGCTGGACTGTGAGAGTGAGAATCAGTATGCCTTTCAAATTCCCTTAAATTCTCATGCCCTCTGGCGATATTTCCATTAATCTCTCCCTTCTCTTCCTCTTTCTTCACACACTTCCTCATCTGGCTGTTCTTAAAACTTTTTTTTTTTTTTTTTTTTCTAGAACTGGCGGAGTTCTTTAAGGCCAATTGTATTAAGTTGTTTCCTTAGAAATTAAATCATTGTAATATTCACATAGTTGAACTCCTACTAGTTTCCAGTTATCTGCACCTGTCTCTTCTTCCTTTAAGAACCAAGGGGACATGCATTCTAATGTATCCACGATGTATCCACGATGTATCCACGATGTATCCACTAGTCCATCAATCTGCTCCCAAGTTACAAGCAAACTTTGTCTCTTTATTAGTCTGAGGTATGCTTCCTATAGATCTCCCTCAAGGTGGGGTTGGGGTTGGGGGAGAATCTTTTCCTAATTTCTGCCCCATTTAAGTTAAAAAATGAGAGTAACTAGTTTAGTTCTTTACAAAGTAAGTTCCCTGTTTGTCTATTAAAATACTCACTCTATTTCCTGGTTACAGGGACTTGTTCAGTAAAATTAAAGTCCTTGGTTCACATGCTGGGTGCCAAAATGTAAAGTTTCAGCTAGCTCCCGGGAGGCCTCAGGATCAGCCAGAATCAGGATAAATAAAAGTCCTTAGTCTTTAGGGGGAGAAGTGAAAGAAGCAGGCAAACTGCCACAAGGCTCACCAAAGATATATCCTGGATTATCGAGTCCAAAGTCACCAACTTCTCTGCATCTTGTCCTGCCACAAAGTGATTCTGGCCTCTGTCCCTCTGCCTTCTAATCCTTGCCTACTTTTAACACCAAATACTCACCCAGCATCAACTATAAGAAGAGCCATTTATCTAAACATAGACTAATAGAGTCATTGTCTCATATGGAATAGGTAATTATCTATAAGTGCTGTTTGTAAGGGTCCATTAGAAAGGTCAGACAAGCACAACTGAGATGTAAGCCAATGGTCTCTGAGGTCCCCGGATGTGATTGGAGTCAAGTACATAGGGACTTCCTTTGTGGGTGGGACCTCCAGCCATGGTAGGAATCCTAAAATCTCACTCTGAAATTGCATCAGGAATGGGATGTAATCTCTTCATCTTTGATTGGCTTGTGCCTGTGACCTCATAGACCATATAAAAGCTCAGAGGAGGAAGGACTCCACCTCTTTTTTCCATCTTGTTCTCCACCTGGGATTTGACCCTGGGAAGTGATACCAAGATAGTGCAGGAGGCCATAGAGTGAGGTATAAACCACGTGAATAAAGTCTAAGCTTGTGTGCCAAAACTCTCAGGTACTCTGTTGTGTTCAAACTGCATTCCTATGAGATAGCAGCCAAAGGATTTCTGGGGACCTCAAAACAGAGGTAAGATTGGTATTACATTTACCAGAGTTTCTCTGACCAGGCCTAGGAATAAGGATTGATTTGCATTATTGAGTGCAAGAATGACATTTAACAGCTGTTATCTGATTCAAGTACACATTTTCAGAGTTCCAGCCCTCTACAATTACTTATAGAGATTCTCATCATTTGGATTTTACATATCAAAATCTTTATGATAAGGACAAATGCCTCTAGAGAGTACATCTTCATTTTTTAAAAATTTGGTGGCAGATTAGATATTGATAGAAAATCACTGTAAAAAAATCTTTGGAAGCCATTGTAGCTACCTGAGCCAAGAAGTGCCATCTGACTTGTGCTTTAAGAATATCAATTTGTCTACTGTGTGGAGGATGGATTAGAGAAGAACGATAGAGATGAAGAAGATCTAAATCTGGGTGGTAGGTATGTGAAAAGAAAGAAAAGGATGAATTGTGTAAATATTGCAGAATGAAATATTTCCTGATGTCATCAGTTGCTATTCCCCCCTTAACATGAAAAATTACCTTTTTTTTTGATTTATTTATATATGTCTCTTTAAGTGCAATGACTATTTAATTTTTGTCTTTGCATTTCTAGCCATCAGCCTAAAAATGTTGCATAGAGGTCTTAAATTAAAGTTGATTAGTAGGTTAATTGATTATGGAACTAAATTAATAAAATTGGCAACTGTTTTAGTATTAAGAAGGACACAAAGAAAAAAGAGACAAAGATGGCTCCAAAGTTACATTCTTGGGTGGCTGAAAGAATAATGGTGCTCCCTCTCAGATTGGCTAAGATGACAGGAAAAGATAATGACAAATGTTGGAGGGGATGTGGGGAAACTGCTACATTGATACATTGTTGGTGGAATTGTGGATGAATCCAACCAGAGCAGTTTGGAACTATGCTCAAAAAGTTATCAAACTGTGCATATCCTTTGATCCAGCAGTGCTATTACTGCTGTTATTACATCCCAAAGATATCTTAAAGAAGGGAAAGGGTCACGTATATGCAAAAATGTTTGTGGCAGCTCTTTTTGTAGTGGCTAGAAATTGAAAATTGAGTGGATAGGAGAATGTTGGAGAATGGCTAAATAAATTGTGGTATATGAATGTTATGGAATATTATTGTTCTGTAAGAAATGACCAGCTGGATGAATACAGAGAGGGTTGGAGAGACTTATATGTCTCTCCAAGAGCAGAACCAGGAGATCATTATATATGGCAACAACAAGACTATAAGATGATCAGTTCTGATGGATGTGGCTCTCTTCAACAATAAGAAGATTCAAACCAATGCTCAGTGATGAAGAGAGCCATTTACATCTAGAGAGAGAACTATGGGAAATGAGTGTTGACCACAACATGGCATTTCCACTCTTTTTGCTTCAATTTTTGTTTTCCTTATCAGTTTTTTTTACCTTCTTTCTAGATCTGATCTTTCTTTGCAGCAAGATGACTGTATAAATATGTATATATATATATTGGATTTAACATATATTTTTAACATATTTAACATGTATTGGACTATCTGCCATCTAGAGGAGAGGGTGAGGGAAAGGAGGGGAAAAGTTGGAACAGAAGAATTTTCAAGGGTCAGTGTTGAAAAATTACCTATGCATATGTTTTGTAAATAAAAATCTATTTTAAAAAGAATAATAGTGCTTTTAATAGAAATAAAGAAGTTTTGAGGATGGATTATACACACACATATGCATCCACATCCACATATTCTTTCTACATAACCTTAATGATTTCTGCTTTCAGCATGCTGAGTCTCATATATCTGTGTGAGTTTTAAATGAAGATTTTAGGAGATATTTGGTTATATAGGAAATTATTATGAAGACTCAGTAAGAAGATATGGGCAATATTACCCTATATGTTGTAATTGGAAAACTAGAAGAAAAAAGGTTTTAAGTTAAAGACTTGGGATATGCCCAAATTTATTCAGTGAGAGGAAAGTGATAATATAGTAAAGGAAGTTGATAATTAATTCACATGTAAAAGGAAAACAAAGAGACCAATATCCTAGAAGCCAGAAAAGGAGATACATCAGGATAAGTGGTAAGTAGAATCAAAAGTTGTGGATAGGTCAAGTAATATATGGACTGGGAAAATTGCATTGAACTTAGCAGCTAAAAATTATTGGCGAAGTGGAAGTGAGCCATTTTCCAGTTGAATTCTAGAGTTGGAATTCATATTACAAGAAGTGGAAAAGCAATTGGGAGATAAGAAAGTGGAGGTTATGAGTCTAAATTTATGTTTCTGAAGTTTAACCATAAAAAGGAATGAAAAGAAATATAGATTGATAATTTAAGGGAATGAGGAAGTATTTGGTATTGGTTTTTTGGTTTGTTAGTTTAAAAAAACACATAAGGGAACATGTTCATGGTTGACAGAGAAGTTAATGGATAAAAAATAGATTGAAAATGAAAGAGAGATAATGATAAAGGTATCAAGTTTCCTTAAGGAAATGGAAGAATTTGAGATTAAGTGAAAAAATAGAGGATTTGGTCTTGGCAAAGAAATGTCTCTTCATCAGATACTGGAAAAGAAATGGGGTATTAAGGAGTAACGATAAAGATATTTCAAGTATTGAAATAGTAAGGGTTCAGATCTAATAGTTTCATTGCTGACAAATATGTTCCATTTCACACATATTGCCCCTTTTCCTAGTTTCATTTATTATCTAGGAATAATATGCTATAGTTGAATCTCATGCCAACTTTCCCTATTAGTTGTTACCCTCATGGCTCATCTCAGTTTTGTAGGCTACCTTTAACATTTTGATATGGTCCTTTGGAATGGCATGAAAATAAAACTGTAGCAGTAATATCTGGTATTTATATTATGCTTTAAAGTTTACAAAGTTCTTTATGAATATTTTTGAATTTTATCCTCCAAATAATCCTTGAAGCAGGTGGGTGCTATTATCAATATTCCCATTTTACAAATGATGAAACAAAGGCAGACAGATTAAATGATTTACCCATAGTCATGTTGCTAATGTGTGTCAATTGTGTGAAATGAGATTTGTATTCATTTCTTCCTGATTCCAATTACAGTATTCCATCTACTATGTCCCCAAATGGTTGTATTTTGAAGAAGCATTGCTCTTGGCTAACATAGCTCTCCCCTTTCCAGGAGGTTATTTGCTGACAGAGGAAGTTTCTGGGCCTTTTTGATCTTTTTATTATGACAACTGCTTTAAATTGGTTAAATTCCCTTCAGAAATGATGATTATCAGAGTTGATTTTTACTTTTATCTTTTTCCAGTTTTTCAGTTGACAAGAGTTTGTTTAATGGGTTGAAAGGTATTGTAATTGCATAGTGTTATTGTTATTCTTTCTTTTAATTTGGGTATTGAGTTTGAACTTTGCTTGAATTAATTGATGCCTTGATTACATAAATAAAGGTAGTTAATTTTGAAATGACTTCCACTTTGATAAGTATTGTTTTTCTTTTTCTTAAGACAGTCCTTTTTATTTGTTGATCAGTGCTCAATATTTCTAGCATTTTGGGGCTCCTTTAATTTTAATGAAAAAAAAATTCAGATAATATGAATAATTCATTAGTAATTTCAATTTATTTCATTAATGTGGGAAATTATAGTATGTGAGAACTTCAATTCATATAGCTTATGACCTTCCTATATCATAGATAGATAGTAGATAAATCTGGGGAACCTACACCTCCTCTTCTACTCTCTCTTACCAGAGGATATTGTTTCTTACTTTACCAGGAAAATAAAATGTTATCTTGTAGAAGTCCCTCTTCTCCCCCGTTCAATATCTTTTAAGCTTTTGTTATTATTTCTCATTCTCTCTTTCTTCAGGATTTTGCCCTCTCAATCATTCCCTTGATCTCTTTGTATTCTTTATTTTTTTTTTCTTTTCATTTTTTTTTTTTTCATTTACTGGGGCCTATAATTTACTTAGCTCTCCTTTCCTTAAAAACAATCACCACCTTTCTCACCCCTCCCTGTCCCTCTCACCCCACCTAAACCAGCTATTTGATTCACACATTTCTACTAGCTATCTCTCTTCCATTCCATAGCATCTATTTTCATTGCATCTGCTTCCTCATCTCTCACCAACTTCCCTGTCTCTTATACTCTAACTTCCAATCTTTATTTCCCAATTTAAATAATTCTCTTCATGCTAAAGTATAATTTCTTAATTGTTAAATGAAATTACCATATATGTAAATATGCATAGCATGCATATATTGAAATGCTTTTAATATATAAATATGTGTATATATACATACATATATACATTTACACACATATGCACTACATATATAAACATACACACACATATTTAGCTGCCATATGTAAATATAGCAATGAGGTGGCACAATGGATAGTGTATTGGCCTTGGAACCAGGGAATTTCATTCTTTGTAAGTTGAAATCCAGTCTTAGACATTACTAGTTGTGAGGCTGGGGGTAAGTCATTAACCCTGTTTATCCCAGTTTGTCATCTATAAAATGAGGTGGAGAAGGAAATGGCAAACTACTCCAGCGTGTTAGTCAAAAAAAAAATCCCCATGGGGTTACAAGGAGTTAGACATGACTGAAACACTTCAACAATAATACATACATATATGTGTAAATATATTCACATATGAACATATATATATATATGTACATAGACACACGAATATATTTATATACATATATATATATATATATATGTGTGTGTGTATGTGTAGTCAGAATGTAGATTGTTAAGAAACATGAATATAGAGAGATTAAAAAAAAAAAGTCCACCAGTATGAAAAGTTTGAGACATATGATGATTTCAGAAAGAGAACTACAAAGAAGTTGGAGAGAAGGAATAGTGTTACAGAATCATGGCAAGGAGATAATATTTAGGAAATGGTTACTGATCCAGCAATGTCAAACTGAAGCGGGTTGTGGTCCCTTTAAGAAACTTCATTTGTGATTCCTTTCAGATTGATTTGTGATTTCTTTCAGATTACTCCCAGCCCCTCCTGGCTGATGAATTATCCGTTCAGAAAGCACCTCTTTGAATTCTAATAGGAGATCCAAACTTGTCCAAGCCCCCATTGGATCTGAGCCAACTTGGGCCATCCCAGCCCCCATTCTGATGATCTGATTGGGTTTCCCAACACCCACCAAGCAAATTCTAGCCCTCACTGAAACCCAGAAAGGAGACAACTTGGGACTCCATCCATGAGTCCCCTTTAGTTAAATCTCTCATTATAAAAAGAGCCAAACTAAAATCCTCTCTTTGCAGGGGTTCTAAACATGCTAGCTATACCGTGCTTGGCATCCCAAGGAGCAGAGCTCTGCCCACTGGAATACTCTTTTCCAATGCTATCCACTCTTTATCCTCACCTATTTCCTAACCAGACTTTATACTCCCAGTCGCCGTAATAAACCTCTTTATATTAGTTTAGGTTTTCGGGTCTGTGAATTCCTTTACAGAGAACTTTTTGGGCTGCCAGAAGGGGGTTCCCCAAAACTCCCTACTCTTGCACCGAATCCCAGAGGGGTACAGGGGAGCCAAACCTCCCTTGAATCCTGAACCTGGCACTAGACCTCATTTAACTCCCTGACCATCACAAACCCTAATTTCATTTGGGTTCCCCAAATCTAAATCTCATCAAAACCATGCTACAAAATAGTAACTGTTAAGAACAATATGGTTCGGATTTATTTTAATAGAGAGATTGATCCATGCATATGGAAGCAAATATATCCAATACCTTACTATTTGATGAATACAGAAATACCAGCTATTGGGATAAGGATTCAGTTTAAGAGGAAAGAAAAAAGAAATCACAAGAGAGTTGGATAGCAGTGTAGTAGAGATTAGTTTTAGACTAACATTTTATACTTTATATACAAGGATAAGATCCAAATGTGTAAATGAGCTAATTATGAAAGGTCATATAATTAAAAAAGTTTGAGAAACATAGAAAACAATTACTTATCAGATCTACAAATAGGAAAAAATTTTATGACCAAAAAAGCAACAGAGAAGATCTCAAAAGATAAAATAAATACTTTTGATTATATAAAATTTAAAAGTTGAAAATCTAACAAAACTAAAATTCATAATATACTTTGCATAGCTATATATATGTATATACATATATACATATATATATATATATGTGTATCTTGCAAATAATTTTCAATTGAAGAAACTTGCCTCAAATGTTTTCTCCAGTTAACTGTATTCCTTTGAATATCTATCTATCTATGGATACACATACATACATACATACATACATATATATATATACGTATATATACGTATATATATATATATATATATATATATATATATATATATATATATATACGTATATATATATATATATCTCAAACTGGTTCAAATTCATAAGAAAAGGAGTCATTTATTAGAACAATCCATAAGAAAAGATAAATGTTCTGAAGATGAACAAGGAGTTCTCAAGGGAAAAAAAAAACTCATGCTATTTTTAGCTATATGATTGATTATGAGTTATTTAAGAATCTTGTTCATGCTTTTTTTTTTTTTTTTGCTGAGGCAATTGGGGTTAAGTGATTTGCTTAGGGTCACACAGTTAGGAAGTGTTAAGTGTCTGAGACCAGATTTGAATTCAGGTCATTCTGACTTCAGGGCTGGTGTGGCTTTGTATTTTGTTTTGGAAAATCTTTTTGTTTATACTCTTTGACCATTTATTAATTGAGAAATGACTCAATTATTTATAGATTTTGAATGATTAGATTTTATTAGAGATGATTGGTGCAAAGGTTTTTATTCCAATCTATAGCATTTTTTTTCATTCTAGCTTCACTAATTTTGTTTATATGATAGTTATTTAATTTTATATAATCCTTTCCTATAAAGAGGATCTAGAGAATCACAGTCCTTGTCCTCTTGCCTCAGGGGAAACATTTTGCCTTTTGAGCAGTATAATTTCATTCTCCTCTCTCCCAGGGAGGCTTCCTTTTATGTGATGTTCTCCCTTGTTAAAAAATAATGTGTAATTTGAGGGTAGGGACTATGTTTCTTCCTACTTTAATTTGTATTTTCATGGTTTAGCGTCATGCCTAACACACAACAGGATTTGACTCTCAGACTGCCCCATTTCTCCAATGGGGTTATGCTACTTTCTGAAATTTATCATACAAATATTATTTGTGAAATACATTATGTGAAAATTGATAAAGAATGGGCATCACCACTGTTATATGAAAGATGCTAACTTACTAATGTCAAAAATGTCAGTTTATAAATTCACACCTATTGTAGTTATTTTATCAGACTATTGTAGAATTATAGTATGGACAAATTTGGCTTGAATAGAAGCTTCCCAAAATGAGTTTCATTATAACTTCTAAAAAACATTCCAGTGGTGGAGCCAAGATGGCCAAGAAGCCAGACAGAACTTTTTAAGCTCTCTCTCATTCCCTTTCTACCAACTATTTAATTTAGCCTTGAAAACAGTGCTGGACTGGTAAAAATCATGAAGATTGGAAGTACAAAAACTTAGCAGTGGAAGAGAATCTGGAATATCACCAGAAAAGGTTTGACCTGAGGTGGTAGGAGTAGACCAGCGCAGGGTAGGGACAGAAACAGGAGTGGGGTGGCCTCTGTGGTTGGAAGGTTGACATAGAGCTCTCTGCCATAGCCTGACTGCTTTGCTTTGGTCACAGAGTAGTGGGCCAGCAGAGAAGTTGGAGCCTAGGGTAGTGGGTACACTGAGGGACATCTCAGCACAGATCATAACACAGAAATAACCAGAAATGTATAATAACCAAATCACAGAATTGTGAAATCTGTATTAGGGATTTAAAACTAGAGTATACATAAGAGGCTATCTGGCTCAATGCTCTGATTTTACAGATAAGAAAACTGAAGGTCATTGAGAAATGATTGGCTCATAACACACATAGATCCAGATTTGAACCCCAGTCCTTTGACCACAAAGCCTGTGCATTTTCTACTATAACTAAATGCCTCTCAAACTGATCCTCCCCTGAAATCCTGCAGAATTTTTATCTCTTCTACTTTCTGTTCTGACTTTTGTTATGGACATCTAATATCAATTATATACATATAGAACCTACTAGAACGTTTGCTTTTTGAAGGCATTTTAAAAAATAACCCACAATAACTAATGCAGACATATATATATATGTGTGTGTGTGTGTGTGTGTGTGTGTGTGTGTGTGTGTGTGTGTGTGTGTGTCTGTGTGTGTGTGGGGTGGGTGTGTATGTGTGTATGCATGCACATATATATTATATATACACATATTTATTACATAAAAGGACTATGTTTAATAGTCATTGATGCCAAATAAATGTTCACCGAGTCAAAATTTTTCATTAAAATGCCTTTTCCAAAACTTCAATAAAACTAGAATCATCCTGAGATTTAAGAATAGATAGCAGAGAACCATAAACTGAATAACTGCCCAAAAACTAAAATGGAGGAACTAAGGAACACTAAATCACACAGAAATGCTTTAAAGAAGTATGTTTGGGGAACAATAGAAACATGAGGAAAAAGCCAAGTCTCTGTATAGTATTAATATGAAAGATAATAATTGAGTTGAGTAAAAGCAGCAATCATATTGGTGGTCCCTGCCAAAGAGATCTTTCCTTCCCCATCCCTGAGTTTATGAAGAAAAAATACAGTAGCTTTTATTGCAAATCCATGAAAGAAGAGTTTTGTAATAATTGTTAAATGATAATGTAGCAAAGATTCTCAAAGAAATCAATGCAAGTTTAACCTGAGGTTTAAGCCTATGAATTTGCATAAGACTCCTCATAGGTGGAAAGAATGATGATTTTACACACCATGCTTGCATGATGGGTGGAATTGGTGAGTTTGAGTGAAAAAAATTGTTCTTATGACTTATAGATCTGAAATATGTGCTTCCAGGATCTTTACAGGAAGAAACCTCTGGAAAAAGAGAAAGACTTTGGAAAGAAGCTAATATGTGCCCAATTCCTAACTTGGCACTAGTAATGTAAGAGAATTTCTGAGACTACACTGGGACTAGAGTAAGCTGAAGTATCTCATTCCCAATGATATTTACTTTATGTATTGTATGCTATATAATTTCTCTGATTTTTATTTTTGGCTTGCACAAATGGGTTTCTTCATTATTCACCATTGGGATGGTCTTTGTGTAACTAGAGTTTGGTGGGAAAGGAATCAAACCTTCAGATCTAACTTGGGGCTGTCCTTCCTCATTAAGTGCTAGCAATCAGAAAAATCAGCTTGAAACTAAAAATCATTATCCCCTAGCAATAAACAGGCAACAGAGAGTTATAAGTCTATTCAGGTATTCCCTCTCTGTGGGGGAGAGGGGGCAGATCTGTGTTATGGTCTCAATCTCCTATTACCCTCCTTTCAATAATCTAATTCTCCTATTTTAGAGAGGCAAGTGAGATTACAAATTTAGCAATTAACAGCCGCATTTAGACAAAGCCACGTGGATATATACATAATCTACATGAGCAATACATGTCCTATACAAGTAATATCTCCTGGAATCCCATTTCCTTCAAAACTATATTCAAGCTAATAATTAATGTGCAACAAGAAAAAGGTATTTACACACATATATTGTATCTAGGTTATATTGTAACACATGTAAAATGTATGGGATTACCTGCCATTGGGGGGAGGGAGTGGAGGGAGGGAGGGGATAATTTGGAAAAATGAATTAAAAAAAAAAACTATATTCAAGCATTACCTTGATGGAGCCTCAAATCAGAAAACTTTGGTTCCAATCTAGTCTCAGAAATTCACTAGTTGTTTGATTATATGTTAGTCACTTAATTTCAGTCTCCCTCAGTTTCCCATACTTGTAAAGCACTCAGTACAGTGCCTAGCATACAGTAGGTACTTAATAAGTGCTTATTTTCTTTTTTCCTTCCTAATCCCAGCTGCTAGCACCTTCTCCAAAATTTTACCTAGCATTTAGTTTATATATATTTTGCATATACTCATTAAGCATGTGTTGTCTCTCCTGAAAATTTGTAAGCTCCTTGAGGGTAGTGATTATTTAATTTTTATCTTCATAGTCCCAGCTCCTAGCTGCAGTCACTTTTTACATTTTTGCTAATTGATAGATTTATATAATTATGTGCTTATAATTAAAGTCATTAGCTTTGTACTTGTTATTTTTTCTGTTTCTGATTTTATAGAATTCTGGTATAGTAAATCTGAGAGGAATTTTCTGATCAGACTGCCTTGTTTTTCATATGAAGAAACAGAATCCAGAAAATCTGAGTAAACTTTCATATAATTAACAATTGGTAGCATCAAGACTAGATAACAGGTCTTTTGATTCCCTGACTATTGTTCTTTTTACTACACCACATTCCCCCAGGATTTTATGGTTATTCTCACTCCCATAGAAGACAATATAACAAAACAAAAGAAAACAAAACAAAACAAAAAAAAAAAAAAAAAAAGGGAAGTAGAAATGGCAAGAGGTTAGTGTCAGAAAAATGGAAAAAGGGAGATAAAAAGAGGAAACTATATCCCACAAGGAGGCTAAGAAGTTTAAACTACCATATCTGAGTAACGTTGTGTGAATCTTACTCTACTCAGAATTGGCTCAAAGAGAAAATAATTGACATATTGGTTTTACGGAAAATTCTTTCTCACCTCATTAAAAAGGGGGAGAGGAAAAGGGAAAAGGAAAAGAGCAATAAGGAAAGGGAACAAGAAAGGGAAAGGGATTTAAAGGGAAGAGGGAGGGATAGTAAAGAGGGAATGCTCTGTGATGCAAGTGGGGCTCATAAGTTTAATACTGGGGATTGGGTTCAAGGGGGGCAAGGAAAAAAAAAGTGTAATCAGGGGATAATATAATGGCAGGAAATATGGAATTAGCAATTTTAACCATAAATGTGGATGGGATGAACTCTCCCATTAAGCAGAGACGGATAGCAGATTGGATCAAAAGTCAGAACCCTACAATATGTTGTTTACAGGAAACACATTTAAAGCAGGGAGATACATACAGAATAAAGGTAAAAGGCTGGAGCAGAATCTATTATACTTCAAGTGAAGTAAAAAAAAAAGCAGTGGTAGCCATCTTTATCTCAGATCAAGCAAAAGCAAATATTGATAATCAAAAGAGATAAGGAAAGAAACTATATCATGCTAAAGGGTAGCATAGACAATGAAGCAATATCAATACTAAATATACATGCACAAAGTGGTATAGCATCTAACTTCCTAAAGGAGAAATTAAGAGAGTTGCAAGATGAAATGGACAACAAAAGTATAATAGTGGGAGATCTCAATCTTGCACTCTCAGAATTAGATAAATCAAACCACAAAACAAATAAGAAAGAAATTAAAGAGGTAGATAGAACATTAGAAAAACTAGGTATGATTGATCTTTAGAGAAAACTGAATGGGGGGCAGAGAAGATCCATGCTGATTTGTAAGCTCCCTTCTTCCCTCAATACCAACTAGTTAAATCAGCCTCAAAAATAATGCTGCACTGATAAAAACCACAAGGATTAGAAGCACAACTTACCAGCTGAAGAGAATCTAGAATTTAAGCAGAAAAGGTCGGTTCTGAGGGGAAGAAAAAAAAGGTCAGCACAGACAGGGTTAGGTGCTAGCACACTGTGCCGATCAGGCTGGGGAGAACTCTGGGATCAGAGAAGCCACTGAGATAGAGGAACTTGGCACAGCCTGTTAGCTCTTCTCTGCTTATAAAACAGTAGATCAGAAGACAAATCAAGCTACTTTAAAATATAATGCCAGATCCTAAATCCACCCCAATCCGGAAGTGACCTAAAACCAATCTCGGTACTGCTGTGCAGCCTTCTGCTGCCCAGGGCTTCTCCTTGAGGTAGTTGAGAGCCTGAACAGTGGGGGACACAGCTCGAGGCTGCCTCTAATCCACATAGTGTGGGGCTCAGCCTGGGGCAGTGGAATTCTAGCAGCAGTGGAACTCCCAGAGAAGCAGAATCTTTGAAGTAGGGACTGTGGTTTCCAGGGAGACACTTCCTGTTTGAGTGCAGGGGCTTTTAGTATCAGCTGCTAATATCCACGGCCCCACAGGAGGCTTTGGCTGGGGTTTGTGATGCTTTCACTGTTCAGCCTTAAACCTCAGGGCAGTCTCTAGGCCACACAGCGGGGTCCTTCACTGGGCACTCCTCAAAGCTGCAGCAGTGCTAACCACCTCTAAGGCATTTCTGGGGAGGGGGGAGGGGAACTCTCTCCCAGAGCTCTCTCTTAGCTCAGGCAAAGGACTGCTGCATCCACAATAAGGGTCACTCAAGATGTGGCTGCCTCCACATTAAAGGACTGAAGGGCCTGGAACCTGATATTCCAAAAGGCAAAAGAACAAGGATTTCAACCAAGAATAAACTACCCAGCTAAGTTTAGCATTTTCTTCCATGGAAGAAGATGGTCATTTAATGAAATAGAGGAATTCCATTTGTTTCTAAGAAAAAAAATAGACTTAAACAAAAAATTTGATCTACATCCACAAGACTGAAGAGAAGCAGAAAAAGGTAAAAAGAACTCTTGAGAGCTGTATCTCTGTTGTGGATATACAGAAAGTCCACATGGATAATTTGATTTTACTGATATAATATAAAAAAAGGGAAGTTGTAAAGGGAAGGGGATAGTATCAGAAAAAGGGGAAGGAGTGATAAAAAGAGTAAAGCTACATCCCAGGAAGAGGCATAGAAAATCTACCACATCTGAAGGAATTTACAGAGGGGGAGAAACGTTGTGTGAATCTTACTCTCATCAGAGTGGGCTCAAAGAGTAAACAATTGACATATTTGTTTTTCAGAGAATTCTCTCTCACTTCATTAAAAGGGGGGAGAGAAAAAGGGAAAAGGAAAAGGGGAATAAGGGAAGGGTTCAAGAAAGGGGAAGGGACTTAAAAGGAGAGGGGAGGGATACTAAAAAGGGAGGGCTGCGCATCACAAGTGGGGTATATAAATTAAATACTGGGGAAGGGGTTCAGGGGGGTCAAGGGGAAAAAAAGCAGGGGATAATATAATGGTAGAAAATACAGAATTACTAATTTTAATCGTAAATGTGAATGAGATGAACTCTCCCATTAAACGGAGATGGATAGAAGACTGGATCAAAAGTTAGAACCCTACAATATGTTGTTTACAGGAAACACAATTAAAGCAGGGAGATACATACAGAGAAAAGGTAAAAGGTTGGAGCAGAATCTATTATGCTTCAGGTAAAGCCAAAAAAGCAGGGGTTGCCAAATTTATCTCAGATCAAGCAAAAGCAGAAATTGATCTAATTAAAAGAGATAAAGAAGGAAACTATATCCTGCTAAAAGATAGCATAGACAATGAAGCCATATCAATACTAAACATATATGCTCCAAGTGTTATAGCATCTAACTTCCTAAAGGAAAAGTTAAGAGAGTTTCAAGAAGAAATAGATAGCAAAACTACAATAGTGGGAGATCTCAATCTTGCACTCTCAGAATTAGATAAATCAAACCACAAAACAAATAAGAAAGAAATTAAAGAGGTATATAGAACATTAGAAAAGCTAGGTATAATAGATCTTTGGAGAAAACTGAATGGTGATAGAAAGGAGTGTATTTTCTTCTCAGCAGTTCATGGAACCTATACAAAAATTGACCATATATTAGGACATAAAGATCTCAAAATTAAATGCAGGAAGGCAGAAATAGTAAATGTCGTCTCGTCAGATCACAATGCAATAAAAACTACATTCAATAAGAAATTAGGGGTAAATAGACCAAAAAGTAATTGGAAACTGAATAATCTCATCTTAAAGAATGACTGGGTGAAACAGCAAATTATAGAAACAATAATTTCACCCAAGGTAATGACAACGATGAGACTTCATACCAAAATTTGTGGGATGCAACTAAAGCGGTAATAAGGGGAAATTTTGTATCTTTAGAGGCTTATTTGAATAAAATAGAAAAAAAGAAGAAGAATTAATTGGGCCTGCAACTTAAAAAGCTAGAAAAAGACCAAATTAAAACCCCCCAACCAAAAACTAAACTTGAAATACTAAAAGGAGAAATCAATAATTGAAAGTAAAAAAAAAAAAAAAAAAAAAAAACTATTGAATTAATAATAAAATCAAGAGTTGGTTTTATGAAAAACCCAACTAAATAGAAAAACCTTTGGTAAATTTGATCAGAAAAAGGAAAGAGGAAAATCAGATTGTTAGTCTTAAAAATGAAAAGGGAAAAATGAAGAGGAAATTAGAGAAATAATGAGTTACTTTGCCTAACTTTATGCCAAAAAATTTGATAGCTTAATTGAAATGGATGACTACCTCCAAAAATATAGGCTTCCTAGATTAACAGAGGAGGAAGTAAATTGCTTAAATAGTCCCATTTCAGAAAAAGAAATAGAACAAGCTATTAATCAACTCCCTAAGAAAAAATCCCCAGGACCAGATGGATTTACATGTGAATTCTACCAAACATTTAAAGAACAATTAGCCCCTATGTTATATAAACAATTTGAAGAAATAGGGGATGAAGGAGTCCTACCAAACTCCTTTTATGACACAGACATGGTACTGATACCTAAAACAGATAGATTGAAAACTGAGAATGAAAACTATAGACCAATCTCCTTAATGAATATTGATGCTAAAATCTTAAATGAGATATTAGCAAAAAGATTTCAGAAAATCATCCCCAGGATTATACACTATGATCAAATAGGATTTATACCAGGAATGTAGGGCTGGTTTAATATTAAGAAAACTATTAGTATAATTGACCATATTAATAGTCAAATTAATAAAACCCATATGATCATCTCAATAGATTCAGAAAAAGCATTTGATAAATCCAACATCCATTCCTACTAAAACCGCTTGAGAGTATAGTAATAAATGGACCATTCCTTAAAATAGTCAGGAGCATATATTTAACACCTTCAGTAAGCATAATATGTAATGGAGATAAACTGGAACCTTTCCCAGTAAGATCAGGAGTGAAACAAGGTTGCCCACTATCACCATTAGTATTCAATATTGTATTAGAAATGCTAGCCTTGGCAATAAGAGTCAAGAAAGAGATTAAAATAATAAGAGTAGGTAATGAAGAAATCAAACTATCACTTTTTGCAGATGATATGATGCTATACTTAGAGAACCCCGAGATTCTAAGAAAAAGTTATTAGAAATAATTCACAACTTTAGCAAAGTTGCAGAATACAAAATAAATCCACATAAATCCTCAGGATTTTTATACATCACCAACAAAATGCAACAGCAAGAGATACAAAGAGAAATTCCATTCAAAACAACTGTTGAGAGTATAAAATATTTGGGAATTCATCAACCAAAGAAAATCAGGAATTATATGAGCAAATTACAAAACACTTGCCACAAAAATAAAGTCAGATTTCAATAATTGGAAAGACATTCAGTGCTTGTGGATTGGCTGAGCGAATATAATAAAGATGACAATACTCCCCAAACGAATCTATTTATTTAGTGCTATACCAATCAGACTCCCAAGAAATTATTCTAAGACCTAGAAAAAATAACAACAAAATTCATCTGGAAGAATAAAAATTCAAGAATTTCAAGGGAATTAATGAAAAAAAAAAATAGTCAGATGAAGGTGGTCTAGGTATACCTGATCTAAAGCTATATTATAAAGCAGCAGTCACCAAAACCATTTGGTATTAGCTAAGAAATAGACCAGTCTATCAATGGAACAGATTAGGTACAAAGGACAAAAAGGGGAACAACTATAGCAATCTAGTGTTTGACAAACCAAAGATACCAGAATTTGGGATAACAATTCATTATTTGAAAAAAACTTGGGAAAATTGGAAATTAGTATGGCAGAAATTAGATATGGATCCACACTTAACACCATATACCAAGATAAGATCAAAATGGATCCATGATTTAGACATAAAGAATGAGACCATAGATAGATGAGAGGAACAGAGAATAGTCTACAATAGTCTACAATAGTCTATTGATCACAAATAGATGATTTTGATTACATCAAACTAAAAAGTTTCTGTGCAAACAAAACTAATGCAAACAAGATTAGAAGGGAAATAACAAATTGAGGAAATATTTTTACAGTTAAAGATTCTGATAAAAGCCTCATTTCCAAAATATATAGAGAACTGACCCTAATTTATAAGAAATCAAACCAATTGATAAATGGTCAAAGGATATGAACAGACAATTCTCAGATGTTGAAATTGAAAGTATTTCCACTCATATGAAAGACTGTTCCAAATCGCTACTGATCAGAGAAATTCAAATTAAGACAACTCTGAGATACCACTACACACCTGTCAGATTGGCTAAGATGACAGGAACAAATAATGATGAATGTTGGAGGGGATGTGGGAAAACTGGGACACTAATGCATTGTTGGTGGAGTTGTGAAAGAATCCAACCATTCTGGAGAGCATTTTGGAACTATTGCTAAAAAGTTATTAAATGCATACCCTTTGATCCAGCAGTGCTACTACTGTGCTTATATCCCAAAGAACTACTAAAGATGGGAAAGGGACCTGTATGTGCCAAAATGTGGCAGCTCTTTTTGTAGTGGCTAGAAACTGGGAAATGAATGGATGTCCATTAACTGGAGAATGGTTGGGTAAATTATGGTATATGAATGTTATGGAATATTATTGCTCTGTAAGAAATGACCAGCAGGATGAATACACAGAGGTTTGGAGAGACTTACATGCACTGATGCTGAGTGAAATGAGCAGAACCAGAAGATCACTATACACTTCAGCTGTATAAAGATATATTCTGATGGAATATATAAAGAACATAAAGAAGATCCAACTCACTTCCAGTTGATCAATGATGGACAGAAACAACTACAACCAGAGAAGTAACACTAGGAATTGAATGTAAACTGTTAGCACTACTGTCTTTCTACCCAGGTTACTTATACCTTTGGAATCCAATTCTTAATGTGCAAGAAGAAAATTTGATTTACACACATATATTTTATCTAGGTTATACTTTAACACATGTAATATGTATGGCATTGCCTGTCATCTAGGGGAGGCAGTAGAGGGAGGGAGGGGAAAATTTGGAAAAATGAATACAAGGGATAATGTTATAAAAAAATTACTCACACATATGTACTATCAAAATTTTTTTTATAATTTTATAATCATAAAATTAATTTAAAAAATTAATTTAAAAAATAGAAAACTGAATGGTGACAGAAAGGAATATACTTTCTGTTCAACACTTCATGGAACCTATACAAAAATTGACCATATATTAGGAAATAAAAATCTCAAAATTAAATGCAGGAAGGCAGAAATAGAAAATGCTTTCTTTTCAGATCACAATGCAATAAAAACTACATTTAACAAAAAGTTAGGGGTAAATAGACCAAAAAAATTGGAAGCTAAATAATCTTGTCTTCAAAATGAAAAGGGAGAATTTTCCACCAATGAGGAAGAAATTAGAGAATAAGGAGTTACTTTGCCCAAGTTTATGCCAATAAATTTGATGACCTACGTGAAATGGATGACTACCTCCAAAAATATAGGCTTTCCAGATTAACAGAGGAAGAAGTAAATTGTTTAAATAGTCCCATTTCAGAAAAAGAAATAGAACAAGCTATTAATCAACTCCCTAAGAAAAAATCTCCAGGACCAGATGGATTTACATGTGAATTTTACCAATCATTCATCTGAATAGCTGCAGAAAAAGCATTAGATCAAATCCAACATCCATTTCTATTAAAAACACTTGAGAGTATAGGAATAAATTGATTTTTCCTTAAAATAATCAGTAGCATCTATTTAAAACCATCAATAAGCATCATATGTAATGGGGTTAGACTGCAACCATTCCCATTAAGATCAAGGGTGAAACAAAGTTGTTCACTATCACCATTACTATTCAATATTGTATTAGAAATGCTAGATTTGGCAGTAAGAGTGGAGAAAGAGATTAAAGGAATTAGAGTAGGTAATGAGGAAACCAAATTATCGCTCTTTGCTGATGACGGTATACTTAGAGAACCCCAAAGATTCTACTAAAAAGCTATTAGAAATAATCCACTGTTAGGATTACTAGGTGAGAACTCAGGTTGTCTGGATAGTGACAAGGTGAGAATTCAGGTAGGACAATTACAAGGTGAGAACTCAGGTTGACTTGATAGAAGGAGCAAGCTCATTGGCTGAAGTGGTTCTTCCCAGAAGCCCTTGCATTATCCCATGCCCATTCTCTGGGAGGATAAAAGAGAGGACACCCAGAGATAGAAGAAGATTCTGCATTGCATCAGGCTTGATGGGGCTCTCTGCAGGAAGGGAAGTCACTTCTCTGGACAAGAGTTAACAGCAACTGTCTGGAGACAACGGTTCGTTACAGGAAGAAGAATCTGTCGGAGAGATTTGAGTAGAAGACACAGCAGATCTCTTCCCAGAGAGTGATCCGGCAGCTTCTAGAGACAACAGCTCGCTACAATCCACACCTTTAGCAAAGTTGCAGGATACAAAATAAACCCACATAAATTATCAGCATTCTTATATATCACTAACAAAATCCAACAGTTAAAGTTACAAAGAGAAATTCCATTTAAAGAACTACTGATTATATAAAATATTTAGGAATCTATCTGCCAAGGAAAAATCAGAAATTATATGAGCAAAAATACAAAACACTTTCCACACAAATTAAGTCTGATTTAACCAATTGGAAAGTATTAAATGCTCTTGGATAGGGCTAGCAAATATAATAAAGATAAAATACTACCTAAACTAATCTATTTATTTAGATATATATAAAATAGATATAGATAAAATATATAAAATAGATATATAAAATAGATAAAATAGATAAAAATAGATATAGATAAAATACTACCTAAATTAATCTATTTATTATATCAATCAGACTCCCAAAAAACTATTTTAATGACCTAGAAAAATTCATGTGGAAAAACAAAAGATCAAGAATTTCAAGGGAATTAATGAAAAAAAAATCAAATGAAGGTGGCCTAACTGTACCAGATCTAAAATTATATTATAAAGCAGTGGTTACCAAAACTATTTGGTACTGGCTAAGAAATAGACTAGTTGATCAACGGAATAGATTAGGTCCAAAGGACAAAATAATTAATAACTACAATAACCTAGTGTTTGACAAACCCAAGGACCCCAAACTTTGGGATAAGAACTCAATGTCTGACAAAAATTGCTTGGAAAATTGGAAATTAATATGGCAGAAACTAGGCATTGACCCACACTTCACACTGTACACCAAGGTCAGGTCAAAATGGGGTCATGACTTAGGAATAAAGAATGAAATTGTAAATAAATTAGAGGAACATAGAATATTTTACCTCTCATACCTGTGGAAGAGGAATGAATTCATGTCCAAAGAAGAACTAGAGATTATTATTGATGACAAAGTAAAAAACCTTGATTATATCAAATTGAAAAGTTTTTGTACAAACAAAACTAATGCAAATAAGATTAGAAGGGAAACAATAAACTGGGAAAACATTTTTACAGTCAAAGGTTCTGATAAAGGCCTCATTTCCAAAATATATAGAGAACTGACTCTAATTTATAAGAAACCAAGCCATTCTCCAATTGATAAATGGTCAAAGGATATGAACAGACAATTCTCAGATGAAGAAATTGAAACTATTTCTAGTCATATGAAAAGATGCTCCAAGTCTTTATTAATCAGGGAAATACAAATTAAGGCAACTCTGAGATATCACTACACACCTGTGAGATTGGCTAGAATGACAGGGAAAGATAATGCAGAATGTTGGAGGGAATGTGGGCAAACAGGAACACTGAAAAATTGTTGGTGGAATTGTGAATATGACCAGCCATTCTGTAGAGCAATTTGGAACTATGCTCAAAAAGTTATCAAACTGTGCATATCCTTTGACCCAGCAGTGTTACTACTGTGCTTATATCCCATAGAGATCTTAAAGAAGGGAAAGGGACCTGTATGTGCAAGAATGTTTGTGGCAGCCCTCTTTGTGGTGGCCAGAAACTGGAAACTAGGTGGATGCCCATCAATTGGAGTTTGACTGAATAAATTGTGGTATATGAATAGTATGGAATATTATTGTTCTGTAAGAAATGACCAACAGGATGATTTCAGAAAGGCCTGGAGAGACTTATTTGAACTGATGCTGAGTAAAATGAGGAGGACCAGGAGATCATTGTATACTTCAATAACAATACTATATAATGATCAATTGTGATGAATGTGGCCATTTTCAACAATGAGATAAACTAAATCAGTTCCAATAGAGCAGTAATGAACTGAACCAGTTACACCCAGCAAAAGAACTCTAGGAGATGATTATGAACCACTACATAGATTTCCTAATCCCTCTAATTTTGTCTGCCTGCCTTTTGGATTTCCTTCACAGGTTAATTGTACACTATTTAAAAGTCCATTTTTGTCCAGCAAAACACCTCTTTGGAGATGTGTACATATATTGTATTTAATTTATACTTTCACATATTTAATATGTATTGGTCAACCTGCCTTCTTGGGGCGGTAAGGAGGGGAAAAATTAGAACAAATGGTTTGGGAATTGTCAGTGTTGTAAAATTACCCATGCATATATCTGGTAAATAAAATTATTAAAATATAAAGAAAAAAACATTCCTAATTACAATTTGTTTTGCCAAAAAAGCCAAAAAACAAAATTGTGTTAGGGATGTATGATTTTGACTAGATATGACAAACTTCATTTATGTTTTGTGGTTTTGTTCTTTGTTTTTATTTTTACCAGTTTTTCTTTTGCTATTTGCAGTTGTTGTTGGATCTGGTTAAATAAAGCATGAAAAAGAGGATTTTTATTCTGGTTCTCACAAATATGTGTTTGTCCTTCCACATCTTAGCAAATTTAAAATAATATAACAATGATTGAAAAGTTATAAAATGTGTGAAAAGTCCTTGTGAAAATCTGAGGGAAAAGTTAATGTCTAATTATATTTGTAAATGTTTTCTTTCACTTTGCTTTAATTCTCCTCTATTAACAGTTAAGTTTGAAAATATTTAAGGGTAAAAAGAATTGATTTATTCAAGTTCTTTAATGTGGAACATATAACTCAGAGACATAGATAATGAATATGGTTTGTTTCTGTCTTTTTTGAGCACCTACATTTTTTACTTCCTATGAGGAGAGTTACAGGGATATAGCAATCATCTTGCTTGAACACTAGTCATGTACTTTTTTCTTTTTACTTTCTTCATACCTTGTTTCAAGATTCCCACAGGTGCTGCCATTGACTCCTTTTTGGAAAGAGAGCCAGTTCCCAGCTGCCTGGCAAGCTCTGAGCCTACATAATGATTCATTTTCCCTGTTTATAAGTTCACCAAGAGAAATATTAGAATTCTTTCATATTTCAGTTGCATACTAACATTTTTATTAAATGTGACAGGATGTAGTACATAGTAAAGAGTGAATAAAAGCTTTATCTTTTTGCTATCTCATCAAAAACAGTTCCTAGTAAAAATTCCAGGCTCTTTTTAGTGATGTAATCATTTTGGACTGGTAATATATGTACAGACAATGAATAGCTTGGTCTCCATATGTAGTTTCCATTATAATTTATTTTTGTTGCCAAGTATTAGAGGGAAGTAGAATTTTACTTCTTAAAGTTCTGATTAAATCAGTGGATAGAAAATTTAAAATGTGAATGTCAAAGAGAGAAACTAGGCTAGCATTATATTTGATTTTTAAAGGGGTGAAAAATTGTATCTAACATTTTTTATGTTAAAAGAAAGTCAACAATAAATTCTTGTTTCAAAGTACTTAATAAAACCAGCATTCTTTCTACCTTCAATCTGTCTTTTGATTAAGTTTTAACTCCAGAATTATCACAGACAATTTTCAACTGGCTCAATCTCTTCTTCCACATACTATTCTATTTCCATTATTTTTGAAGCATCCATTCTTTTTATTAGGAAAGTTGATGCAAGTCACACACTCTTAACCCTGTCCCATTGAATCCAAGTATGGTAGATCATAGTTTTAGGTTTACCCAAAAACAAGGCTTGAAAAAGGTGTTCTGGATTGGGCTTGATTAAAGTCAGTTCCTTGGTAGTTTAGGTATTGATAATGAAATAAAACGAGATACTTGTAGGTTATTTAATAACAAGACATTTCATTAGCTATCACAAGAGAAGAATATTCCACAAAGATGTGCATTGAAGATAACCTCAGTTGATCTAGCTAAACAAATTCCTGTCATCAGCATCATTTATCATGGTGTACTAGTCAAACATAAAAGAGCATGTAGAGCATGCCATAGTTATTTTGTGTTCCAGGAAGTGACATCAATATCTTGAGTCTCATGAGCCAGTCTAATCTTGGGAATGGTCTCATCCTTTCACTCCTTTTAAAGAAAACTAGCTTGATCTTAATAGCAAAATAAGGGAGGTTTACTCCTATCACAAAAGGCCTTCAGACAATATTTAGATCCCTCCAAAAGAATGGATTAAATGGGTAGAAGAGAGAAGTTGGGTGTGACAAATTGTAGGATGCTGTTCAGCTGAGAAAAAAAATTATTACATCGAGAGATGAGTCTGTGTAGGTGATATCTATATCTATATATAGACATAGA
Organism: Sminthopsis crassicaudata; assembly: GCF_048593235.1. Taxonomy (NCBI): domain Eukaryota; kingdom Metazoa; phylum Chordata; class Mammalia; order Dasyuromorphia; family Dasyuridae; genus Sminthopsis; species Sminthopsis crassicaudata. The sequence goes on from NC_133622.1 coordinate 123,100,816, forward strand.
TATATAGATGAGAGAATGATGGATATTTGGGCAGGCAGAAACATGTGACTATGCAATGCTAATCAATGCATTGTTTTCTTATTTTGATAATGTAATTGATTCATCTTGTGTATGAGAGAAATAGCCAGACATCAGTAGGTGGGAAGGAGACTGGAAAAAGAAAGAAACTTTGAAACTAAAACTTTTTTTAATGAATTAAGAGAATAAAAGAAATGTTCTACTTGAAGAAATCTGTTTGGCCCAGCCCTAGGTATTTTCTTTTACTATTTAGTTTTATCTAAGTTTTAGGTGCACTTATTTAAAGACACACACAATACAGTTTTACAGACAGTTAATTTCATAAAAAATATGAATCTTTAGAAAACCTATTTTTCCTACAAATCTAGGGGTATGGCTGCTAAATGTTAAACAATTAATTTCTCTGGAAAATATGTACATGACATTTTAAGCTTAATTTTATTAATTATTAATATTTTCTCCATAAATTTTTTTAAGTTTAGACAATCCACAAAACAATAAATATAGTCCTGATTCTTGACATTTATCAATTTTTCAGGTATGAATTTACCAATTAGCTTTCATAATCTGGTATGAACTGACTCCAGCACACCTCTACCTAAAATACCTTAAGCTAAAAAATGAGAAATATTTCTGTTACCCGATGTAAAAGTCAATTTCCTCTTAGAAAATTGTAATAATCAAATTTTAAAACCATAACATTATGACTCCTCCATTAAAGTTCTATTCAAACATTTTAGTATGTTACAGAGTTCTCTGTATTCCTTAAGGCTATCTTAGTGAATCATAAATTTTAGCAGATCTTTTTGCTAGTAACTGGAAAAGATTCAAGAGCTCAAATTATATATCTATAATATAAGGATAAGGTCTATGATGCCTTATCTGAATAAAAAGTTGTAGACCGAGAAAAGTGTGGTTACATCAGTCAAAAATGGAAAGGAAGCAATGTGGGTTAGAAAGTTGTTTAAGTAAAATTTAAAACGTGGCTTGGTCCATGAGGACCAAACTGTAATGTCATAGATGTTATAAATGTTATAGAACTTTCATGGAAGATGTCCTCTTTGAACAAATCTGAGAAAAACGATTTTTAATAACCAATGATTTTGGAAGATTCATACTTCCCCCTTTTTCTTTTATCTTCATTTTAGTTACTATTTACCTTAAACATGATTCATGAGATGAGAAAATGAGAGCCCTCTAGTGGACAAAGTGATAGGTTTAAATGACAAATTTAAATGATAGGTTTAAGACGAATTTAAAGAGGAAGGAAAAGCACTTTGGGAAAAAGCAACCAACTGACTTTGACAGTATATTATGAATATAATTCAGTACAACTGACTATTATATTACTTTCTCTTTCAGAATATTTTCAAGGTTTCTTTTTTATTAAAATATAGAGAATTATTCTCAGCATCACATTTATTAAAAATGGAAAAAAATAAAAAGTCTACCCACCCCATAGGAAAACATGAACATTGGGAAATATTCATTTTTATTATTTTATTCAGTTTTATTTGCTTTTAATTTTTTAATGAACATGTCCTTTTTTGATGAATTTGTGGCTTCATCAACATGAGTATTCCTTCTTTTCATGAACAGCATCACCCATTCATGTTTCTCTACTTATTAGACTTTTGTCGTATTTACTAAGTATTATACAAGTGTTCAGTCAAACTTTAACTTTAACAGTGCTTAGGTAGACCCCAGATGACCTCCCTGACTAGTCTTCATTTTTATTGGAAGTGTGGCTTACTTCCTCTTCTGGTTATGTATTTCCTAAATTGACATATGGTCAGTCACTCAACAAACATTAAGCACTTATGATATAACAGGCACTATACTAAGCACTGGAGATACTAAAAGAGGCAAAAAAGTAAACAGTTTCTGTCTTCAAGGAACACACAGTTTAATAGGGGAGACAATAAGCAAATAAAATTAAATATACTTTGTATAGGGTAAATAGGAAATAATTAAAAGGAGGAAAAGACTAGAATTAATAAGGATTGTAAAAGGCTTCCTAGAAGATGGGCTTTTAGCTAAGAGTTCATCTTCTAAGAAGCTTGTTACAATCAATTGGCAAAAATAAGGATGAAGAATATTCCAGGCATAGGGGACATTCATAGGAAATGCCAAGAGATGGGAATGTCTCGTTTATAGAATAGTCAGGATGCCAGTGCCATTATCTCAGAGTATGTGTTGGGAAATAAGATGTAAGAAAACTGGAAAGGGAAGAGGGGTGGGGTTATAAAGGAATTTGAATGTAAACTGAGCATTTTGTATTTGTTCTTGGAGCCAATAGGAACACACTAGATTTAATAGGGATAGATGGGAGGGAGGTGGAGTGGGAGTGACAAGATGGAATTTAGGAAAATTATTTTGATGGTTGAATGGAGAATGGATTAGGGTAGTTAACTTGAGGGTGACCAACCCAGCAATAGTGCTATTGTATTAAATAAAGAATAAAGTGATCAAGTTCAATATCAGAGTGATTGCCTTATCGGAGAAGAAAAGAGAGACATATTTGAAAAATGTTGTAAAGGTGAAATTCACACATCTTAGTAATGGTTATGGAGTGTGAAAAATAATGGAGAATCTAGAATGATACCTAAGATGTGAGTCTATGGGACTGAGAAGACAGAGCTGGCCTCTATAGTAATAGGAAAGATGGGGAAGGGATTGAAGGGAGAGATAATAAGTTCTATTTTTTGGACATGTTGAGTTTAAATGTCTACTAGATATCCAAAATGAAATATCTGAAAGGCAATAGACATTTCTGCTTTAACTTACTTAATTTTTTAAAAAAACTAAATATTTCATGATATCCATGATTTTCTCTATTCTTCTTTCCTCTTTTGTTTTGGCCAATATGTTAGAGAGAAGCTTGGGGTCATCACAAATAACATACTATTTCTCACATGTTATTTAGCTGATTCTCTTCTTCCTATTCAAGTCTGAGCTCACTCATTAAGTATTTATTATGCAGTAAGGTGTAGAATCAGGAAGCCCTCAGTTCAAATCTGGCCTCCCTTGCTAATCATTTTTTTTGGCCTTAATTTCCTTACTTATAAAGTCGGAATAATAATAATACCTAGTTCTTGGGGTTGTTGCAAGGAAGAAATAGAATAACATTTACAAAACCATGGAGGACAATACCTAAAACATTGTGTTAATTATTATGCTGATTATTATTGTTGTTGTTACAGGTGGACCAGATTCATAAATTGTCAATATATTATAATCTGAATAATAGGCATTCTTCATCCATTTCATTTTTTCTCTATGGATAGACCAAGCTCTTCTGAGTGATAATGGACTCCATTTAGAAGGTTTAAAAAATTCTGTGATTGATGTAATCACTCTACAAATTCCACAAGTTCTACAAATGTATCATTTAGAGGGCCTCAACAGATTTAGGGACTGATTTTTACATTGGACATTGGACATCCTCCAAAATAGTAGCAAATATCATTGGTGAATGTTTGTCTGTTTATGACTATTTTGATATGCTATTGAACTTAATTGCTACTCTCATTGAAACTTTCAAGGAATCTTGGCTTTAATGTATGCATAGGGGAATTCTTGTCAGAGGAGCATCTTTAAGAAAGCAATTTGCCATAATAAATATTTTTTCAATAGTTCATAAATAATACACAATGGAATTTTGTATTCCTTGTACCCAGTCAATCATGTGACTGTAAAGATACTCTAGAATATCATTTGGGAAAACCTAGCAGTTCCTTTCTTATACATTCATCAATGATTCTTTCTTGATTTTTGTGTAGATTATTCTTATGAAGATATTTTTAAAGATTCATTTGTTCAGTATGGATATTATCCATTATTTTTTTCTTTTCTTCAAGCCTTAATTTTTCAAACACCCAGATCTGTCCTTCAGCAGCAACAAAACTATGTTATGTCTAGCATGGAACACTTGATTTGATTGAGCTTTTCTTCTTGTCTCCATTTTCTTTAGTACCATTTCTTTTTTTTTTAATTTTTTATTATATATTTTTTATAATATTATCCCTTGTATTCATTTTTCCAAATTATCCCCCCCCTTGTTCTACTCCCTCCCCCCGATGACAAGCAATCCCATACATTTTACATGTGTTACAATATAACCTAGATACAATACATGTGTGTAAATACCATTTTCTTGTTGCACAATAAGCATTAGATTCCGAAGGTACATGTAACCTGGGTAGACAGATATTAGTGCTAACAATTTACATTCACTTCCCAGTGTTTCTTCTCTGGGTGTAGCTACCTCTGTCCATCATTGATCAACTGGAAGTGAGTTGGCTCTTCTTTATGTTGAAGATATCCACTTCCATCAGAATACATCCTCATACAGTATTGTTGTTGAAGTGTACAGTGATCTTCTGGTTCTGCTAATTTCACTCAGCATCAGTTGATGTAAGTCTCTCCAGGCCTCTCTGTATTCCTCCTGCTGGTCATTTCTTACAGAGCAATAATATTCCATAACCTTCATATACCATAATTTACCCAACCATTCTCCAATTGATGGACATCTATTCATCTTCCAGCTTCTAGCCACTATGAAAAGGGCTGCCACAAACATTTTGGCACATACAGGTCCCTTTCCCTTCTTTAGTATTTCTTTGGGATATAAGCCCAGTAGTAGCACTGCTGGGTCAAAGGGTATGCACAGTTTGATAACTTTTTGGGCATAGTTCCAAATTGCTCTCCAGAATGGCTGGATTCTTTCACAACTCAACCAGCAATGTATTAGTGTCCCAGTTTTCCCACATCCCCTCCAACATTCATCATCATTTGTTCCTGTCATCTTAGCCAATCTGACAGGTGTGTAGTGGTATCTCAGAGTTGTCTTAATTTGCATTTCTCTGATCAGTAGTGATTTGGACAACTCTTTCATGTGAGTGGATATAGTTTCAATTTCTTCCTCTGAGAATTGTCTGTTCATATCCTTTGACCATTTATCAATTGGAGAATGGTTCGGTTTCTTATAAATTAGGGTCAGTTCTCTATATATTTTGGAAATGAGACCTTTGTCAGAACCTTTGCTTTTAAAAATATTTTCCCAATTTGTTACTTCCCTTCTAATCTTGTTTGCATTAGTATTGTTTGTACAGAAACTTTTTAGTTTGATGTAATCAAAATCTTCTATTTTGTGATCAATAATGATCTCTAGTTCTCCTCTGGTCATAAATTCCTTCCTCCTCCACAAGTCTGAGGGGTAGACTATCCTCTGTTCCTCTAATCTATTTATTATCTCATTCTTTATGCCTAAATCATGGACCCATTTTGATCTTATCTTGGTATATGGTGTTAAGTGTGGATCCATATCTAATTTCTGCCATATTAATTTCCAGTTTTCCCAACAGTTTTTTCCAAATAATAAATTTTTATCCCCAATGTTGGTATCTTTGGGTTTGTCAAAGATTAGACCCTTATAGATGTATCCTTTTTTGTCCTTTGTATCTAATCTGTTCCACTGATCTACTGGTCTATTTCTTAGCCAATACCAAATGGTTTTGGTGACTGCTGCTATATAATATAGCTTTAGATCAGCTACACTTAGACCACCTTCCTCTGACTTTTTTTTCATTAGTTCCCTTGCAATTCTCGACCTTTTATTCTTCAATATGAATTTTGTTGTTATTTTTTCTAGGTCTTAGAATAGTTTCTTGGGAGTCTGATTGGTATAGCACTAAATAAATAGATTAGTTTGGGGAGTATTGTCATCTTTATTATATTCGCTCGGCCTATCCAAGAGCACTGAATGTCTTTCCAATTATTTAAATCTGACTTTATTTTTGTGGCAAGTGTTTTGTAATTTTTCTCATATAATTCCTGACTATTCTTTGGTAGATGGATTCCCAAATACTTTATACTCTCAACATTTGTTTGGAATGGAATTTCTCTTTGTATCTCTTGCTGTTGCATTTTGTTAGTGATATATAAAAACGCTGAGGATTTATGTGGATTTATTTTGTATCCTGCCACTTTGCTGAAATTTTGAATTATTTCTAGTAGCTTTTTAGCAGAGTCTTTGGGGTTCTTTAAGTATACCATCATGTCATCTGCAAAAAGTGATAGTTTGATTTCCTCATTTCCTACTCTAATTCCTTGAATCTCTTTCTTGGCTCTTATTGCCTAGGCTAGCATTTCTAGTACTATACTGAATAGTAATGGTGATAGTGGGCAACCTTGTTTCACTCCTGATCTTACTGGGAAAGGTTGCAGTTTATTTCTATTGCATACTATGCTTACTGACGGTCTTAAATATATGCTCCTGATTATTCTAAGGAATAGTCCATTTATTCCTATACTCTCAAGAGTTTTTAGTAGGAATGGATGTTGGATTTTGTCAAATGCTTTCTCTGCATCTATTGAGATGATCATATGGTTCTTATTAATTTGATTATTAATATGGTCAATTATACTAATAGTTTTCTTAATATTAAACGAGCCCTGCATTCCTGGAATAAATCCTACTTGATCATAGTGTATTACCCTGGAGATGATTTTCTGAAGTCTTTTTGCTAATATCTTATTTAAGATTTTAGCATCAATATTCATTAAGGAAATTGGTCTATAATTTTCTTTCTCAGTTTTCGATCTACCTGGTTTAGGTATCAGTACCATGTCTGTGTCATAAAAGGAGTTTGGTAGGACTCCTTCAGCCCCTATTTTTTCAAATAATTTATATAACATTGGGGCTAATTGTTCTTTAAATGTTTGGTAGAATTCACATGTGAATCCATCTGGTCCTGGGGATTTTTTCCTAGGGAGTTGATTAATAGCTTGTTCTATTTCTTTTTCTGAAATGGGACTATTTAAGCAATTTATCTCCTCCTCTGTTAATCTAGGGAGCCTATATTTTTGGAGGAAGTCATCCATTTCACTTAAGTTATCAAATTTATTGGCATAAAGTTGGGCAAAGTAACTCCTTATTATTTCTCTAATTTCCTCTTCATTGGTGGAAAGATCCCCCTTTTCATTTGTAAGACTATCAATTTGATTTTCCTCTTTCTTTTTTTTGATCAAATTTACCAAAGGTTTATCTATTTTATTGGCTTTTTCATAAAACCAACTCTTGGTTTTATTTATTAATTCAATAGCTTTTTACTTTCAATATTATTGATTTCTCCTTTTAATTTTTGTATTTCAAGTTTAATTTTTGGTTGGGGGTTTATAATTTGGTCTTTTTCTAGCTTTTTAAGTTGTAAGCCCAATTCGTTAATCTTCTCTTTCTCTATTTTCTTCAAATAAGCTTCTAAAGATATAAATTTTCCCCTTATTACTGCTTTAGCTGCATCCCACAGATTTTGGTATGATGTCTCATCATTGTCATTATCTTGGGTGAAAGTATTAATTGTTTCTATAATTTGCTGTTTCACCCAGTCATTCTTTAAGATGAGATTGTTCATTTTCCAATTACTTTTTGGTCTATTTACCCCTAACTTTTTACTGAATGTAGCTTTTATTGCAATGTGATCTGAGAAGAAGGCATTTATTATTTCTGCCTTCCTACATTTAATTTTGAGATCTTTATGTCCTAATATATGGTCTATTTTTGTATAGGATCCATGAATTGATGAGAAGAAAGTATATTCCTTTCTATCGCCATTCAGTTTTCTCCAAAGGTCTATCATACCTAATTTTTCTAATGTTCTATTTACTTTTTTAATTTCTTTCTTATTTGTTTTGTGGTTTGATTTGTCTAAATCTGAGACTGCAAGGTTGAGATATTCCACTATTATAGTTTTACTGTATATTTCTTCTTGCAATTCTCTTAACTTTTCCTTTAGAAAGTTAGATGCTATACCACTTGGTGCATATATGTTTGGTATTGATATGGCTTCATTATTTATGCTACCTTTCAGCAGGATATAGTTTCCTTCCTTATCTTTTTTAACTAGATCAACTTCTGCTTTTGCTTGATCTGAGATAAGGATAGCTACCCCTGCTTTTTTGGCTTTACCTGAAGCATAATAGGCTCTGTTCCAACCTTTTACCTTTACTCTGTATGTATATCCCTGCTTTAAGTGTGTTTCCTGCAGACAACATATTGTAGGGTTCTGATTTTTGATCCAATCTGTTATCCGTCTCCATTTGATGGGAGCGTTCATCCCATTCACATTTACAGTTAAAATTACTAATTCTGTATTTCCTGCCATCATATTATCCCCAGATTATGCTTTTTCCCTTGACAACCCTGATCCCCTTCCCCGATATTTAATTTACAGACCCCCCTTGTGACGCGCAACCCTCCCTTTTTTTTTTAGTATCCCTCCCCCCTCCCTCCAAGTCCCTTCATTTATTCTCCTTTTCCTTTTCCCTTTTCCTCTCCCCCCTTTTAATGAGGTGAGAGAAAATTCTCTGAAAAACAAATATGTCAATTGTTTACTCTTTGAGCCTCTTTTGATGAGAGTAAGATTCACACAATGATTCTCCCCCTCACAAAATTCCCTCAGATATGGTATATTTTCTATGCCTCTTCCTGGGATGTAGTTTCCCTCTTTTTATCATTCCTTCCCCTTTTTCTGAAACGACTTCCTTCCCTTTACTACACCCCCTTTTTTTTCTTTTATATCAGTATAATCAAATTATCCATGAGTACTTTTTATATACCCACAACAGAGTTACAGTTCTCAAGGGTTCTGTGTACCTTTTTCTGTTTCTCTTCAGTCTTGTGGATGTAGATCAAATTTTTTGTTTAAGTCTGGTTTTTTTCTTAGAAACATATAGAATTCCTCTGTTTCATTGAATGACCATCTTCTTCCATGGAAAAAGATGCTAAACTTAGCTGGGTAGTTCATTCTTGGTTTCAGTCCTTGATCTTTTGCCTTACAGAATATCAGGTTCCAGGCCCTTCTATCTTTTAATGTGGAGGCAGCCAGATCTTGAGTGACCCTTATTGTGGCACCTTGGTATTTAAATTGTTTTTTTCTAGCTGCTTACAAGATTTTCTCCTTTGTGTGGTAATTCTGCAGCTTAGCCACAATATTCCGCGGTGTTCTTTTTTTAGGGTCTATTTCAGAAGGAGTTCGATGAATTCTTTCCACATCTACTTTCCCTTCTGTTTCTATTATCTCTTGACAATTCTCTTTGATAATTTCCTGTAAAATAGAATCTAGGCTCTTTTTTTTTGGTCATAGTTTTTGGGAAGTCCAATGATCCACAGATTATCTCTCCTAGATCTATTTTCCATCTATAGATTTTCCCAGTAAGTATTTGACGTTGTTCTCCAGCTTCTCATTTTTTTTTTTTTGTTTGTTTTTTTTGATTGATTCTTGGGTTCTCTGTGAATTATTCATTTCTATTTGTTCCATCTTGACTTTTAAGGAGTTATTTTCTTCTTTCACAGTTTTTAGTTCTTTTTGTAAATGCCCGATTTCATTTTTAAATGAATTATTTTGCTCTATTGAATTTTTTTCCATTTCCCTATTTTTTTTTGAGAATTATTTTCTTTTTCCAATTCAGAAATTCTATTTTCTTGAGACTTTTTTATCTTTTCCAATTCAGAAATCCTACTTTCCTGTGATTTTTTAACCTTTTCTAATTCACAAATTTTGTTTCCCTGCATCTTCTATGAATTCTTTATTTTTCCCAAGTCCAATTTCAGGACGTTGTTATTCTCTATCATAGCTTCCCTTTCCTTTCCCCATTTTTCTTCAAACTCTCTTAACTTTTTAACAGTCTCTTCTAGGAGAGAGTTATGTGATGGGGGGCAGGAATCATTCCCCTTTAGGTTGTTATCTGCTTACTCTCTGCTGTTAACTTCCTCGGGGTTGGATACCCCCGCTCTTTCTCTGTGTAGAAGGAATCTATAGTTTTTCTTGCTTTTTTGTTCATACTTAAAAAATCTTTTGGGGTCTGTCCCTGGGTTAGGAAATTATTTATTTACTTCTTTACCAGCTTCCTCCCAGACCGGATGGATGCAGCGGCTTCTGCACCTGAGCCAAGAGAGAGCTCTGGGAGAGAATTCCCCACCCCCTCCCTGGAAGTGCCTCAGAGGTGACTAGCGCTGCTGTGCCTTGAGGGCGTTGTGTTCTAGTGGCTTCCCTGAGGTTTGAGATTGAACAGTAAAGACGGCACAAAGCCCAGCCTATGCATCCCGGTGGGGTGTGGATGTCTGCAGCAGGTGACGTGAAAAGCCCCTGCGCTCAAACTGGAAGTGTCTGCCAGAAACTGTGGGCCCTAGTTCAAAGGTTCTGCTTCTCTGGGACTTCTGGAGGTGAGTTCCACACCTGAGTTCCACACCCTCCAGCTGAGCCAGTCAGTGTGTGTTGCCTTGGGCTGTATCCACCCACTTCTCAATCTCTTAACTAGTCTCAGGTGGGAGCTAGGGCCACACCCCCTGGTGCCGAGATCTGCTGAGTCACCCCCAGTATCCTGGAAAATCTAATCTATCTTTGAATTTTTAACGTAGTTTAGATTTCTCTTCCGAACTGCTATATTATAAGCAGAGAAGAGCTAACAGCCTGTGCCAGATTCCTTTATCTCAGTGGCTTCTCTGATCCCAGAGCCCTTCCCAGCGCGATCAGCAGAGTATGCTAGCACCCAGCCGTCTGTGCTGGCCTCTCTTCTTCCTCCCCTGGGAACTGACCTTTTCTGTTGAAACTCCAGATTTTCTTCAGCTGGTAAGTCGTGCTTCCAGTCCTTGTGGTATCTATCAGTCCAGTGCTATTTCTGAGGCTGATTTATCTAATTGGTTGTGAGGGAGTAAGGACGTTCACAGAGTCGTGTGTTTCTTCTCCGCCATCTTGGCTCCCCTTTAGTACCATTTCTAATCCTTTTGCATGAAATCAAATGTTTTGATATTATATTCTAAATTTGCCTTGCCTTTATTATTGTAAAGAATAATTTATTATATATTCTTGAAATATCTCCTCCACTTTATGGTCCTCTTTCTAGTTTCATCTCGGGATGGTTTTGCTCAGTTAGACATTACACCAAGTTTTCTGTACACTAATTCTTCCCTTTACCACTTTTCAGTATGTTGGACAAACTCTTCATTGCTGCTTCCAGAATGAGGAAGGTAAGACTCTCCCATGAATATTCTAGGAATACAAGAGGAGTTGAGGAATGTCTATCTCTAATGCCATCTGTTCAAGGTCCACTAGTGGATTCATGTCTCATTTTCATTTAATCAATTAACACTACAGAGTGGTATTCATTGAAGATATAACAAGAACAAAATTGAAATTCCATTCCTAATACTTTAGGGCACAGTCTTCTCTATGTTACCTTGGTCTCAGAGAAGAGAAGGTTCATTGTTAATGTGGTCTCTATGCAGAATTTACTCCATATAGTTTTTTTCTAGATATAGTGTAATCAGTAGATGGATGAATTCACATCTTTGCCACTGCAAGTCTAGATCAATTAAATCACTAGTGCCCCCCTCATCACGACTCTGCTTTCCACAAATTATGGCTTTTCTGTATCTCTTGGACACCTTTGGTTCAATATCCTAACCTTTTGAAGTTTCTATCACTGAAAATATGAAAGAAGAAACATAAAGGGGCAAGAAGAGAGTCTTATATTCATAAGCCACATTTTAGTCCCATATGGGGAAGACCTGATGCTGCTACTTTTTGAGTATTATATCTCTCAGTGGACACAATCAGGTAAACCAAGACCTTGACTGATCAGTATCTTTTGAAAGCAGCCCATTTCTGTCCACATAGCCAGACAAAATGGCTATTCTTCATTATGTGGCTAGTAGACTGGAATTATTAACAAAATGTCTATACATGCTCCAAATCAGAGAACAAGAACTTTCCATCATACATTATCATACCTTTCAGGAAGCAGCCTTATTTAGTTGTTTCCCTGTAGCTAATACTAGATACAGTAAATAGATATAGATTCCTGGTGTCATAGTGCTAGACATAGAATTAGGAAAACTCAACTTCAAATCTTCCCTTAATCTAGCCTGTATTACCACTAGCTAAGGTTAGTAACTTAACCACTGTTTGTCTGAGTTTCGTCTTCTGTAAAATGAACCCACCTCCTAGAGATGTTGTGAGGATAAAATGAGATAATTGTAAAGCAGTTTTCAAACTTCAAAGTTTTGTTTAAATTCTAATTATCATATACAGGAAGTATTGCATTAGTTTCCTGTTATTCAATTTTGAGATGAACTGCTTATAACCTTCTTCCATGTTCTTGCAAAAGACTTTACAAATGAGCTCAAATTTTAAATTGGAATTGCTCTTGGCTGCTACAACCCCTCTTATATAAAAACCATTCTCATATAAAAGATCAAATGAATACTCATTTTAAAAGAAAAGATTCATAAATATCTCTCAAGTTTAAGCAGTCATTTTTTGCCCATTACATTTCAATCAGTTTCATTTTTTGGTGACACATTATTTGATATTTACTATGTCCAGTATCGCCTGAATTTCTTCTTAAAGACTTGAGTCAGAATATATATGAGTAAGGTTTTTAAATCAATAAGAATTTGATACTTTCTTCTCCCTCATCCCCAACTTATGGATATTATTTTCCAATGCAGCTTTTGGTGTGTCCCCTTACACTTATATTGTATTTGCATTATAATCATTATCTATTTAGCTATATCTTAATGTAATTATGAGTCTTATCCATTTCTCTACTTTCTCATTGCCTCTGTACCAAATGTTGGCAATAAACTCAAATTATTTTCAATTTTAGAAATGCTCATGATGAATCCTGAAATATGAGATTACCAAATGGTCCTTGAAATGAAGCTATTTGTATTTCCTTTGGGTTTGCAATCAAGTCAATTTACCAGATCTTTTTTTTTTTTTTTTTTTTTCTTCTTTATGGAGAATCTTCTGGTCACAAAGTGACATTCAAGTGGTTTTAACTAAATACTTACACTGATTCTTGGAAGAGGATAACACATTAGAGTTACAACAGTTAAGTTAATATAGACCAATTATATTTAATAAGCTTCTACTATATGTCAAATGCAGTGCTGGGTGATTGCTATGTGCCCAAATAGTCTTGATTCTTTAAACTTTTTTGATCTTTCCTTTCTTCCTTGCCCCTCAACTATGCCACTATGCCACTATGGTTACAAAAGCTGGAGATGTTTGCACAAAGCAAAAGTCCTTTTTTTGCACTTGGTTTCATAGATTGCCAGTATCATGTTAGGTACTGAGGATACAAAGTCAAAACAAAGAAATAATCTCTGTCCTCAAGGGTTTACATTTCACTCAGAGTGAAGGAGAACAATGGGAATCAGGGAAAGTTTCTGAATTGAATGTTGAAGGAAGGCAAAATTTATGAGAGTTTACAATGAACCTTTTTTTTTTTTTTCTAAGCATTGCCAGAGATATGGAGATGGATAATGGAATGGTTAGTTCTATTATGAAAGTCATTTTTACTAGATTTCACAAAGAGAAGACATATGTAATAAGCTCAGAAAGACTTTTCTTTCTGTAGAAATATTATAAAGGCTTTCAAATTTCAAAGTAAAAGATTTTTATTTTATCTTAGAGAAAAAAAAAAAGAACTGTCAAAATCCTTAGTCAAAGATGCTTTATTTTGGTAACTTTTGGAAAAACAAAATGAAGAAGATAGATACTGGAATTGGGGAATCCACATAGAAGGCTGTCACAATAGATTATGAGAAGCTGAATTATCATGTTGGCCTTGTGAGTGAAGAAGTTCGGACAGATGTGACATCTGTTGTGGAGGTAGAAGCATTAAGGCTTGGCAACTAACAGATGGGGTATGAAAAGGGAAAAAAACAGGATGACAATGTGAATACAGACTTAGATGACTAAATGATGAACATTCAAAAGAAATTGAAAAGTACATAGGAGTGTTGGATTTGGAGGAAAGATAACAAATTAAATTTTGGACATATTTAGTTGTCTTATTACATAGAACTGGGGTTTGAAGAAAAACTGGGTGCTGAATAAATGAGCCTGTTATGTTATTTGAATTCAAAAGAGTTAATAAAATCACCCAGGCAGAGGGTGAAAGAGAAAAGGTAAAAATATATACTCAATTTTTAAAGCTTTTTTATAGCTCATCTATTTTAGTGGGTTGCATTAGTAAATTCAAAAAGATAATTTGACAATGTTGAATGAATAGATTAGATATTGAGCTTCTGTTAAATCAGCTCTTTATTTTAATGCCATTCAGTAATTCATTAAATTTAGTGATTTATTGATAACCTAATATATACCCAGTGATGTCCTAGGTGCAATAAAGGAAACACAATAAATTTAAGACAAAGAACATGCAAGCAATTTATTATGTTATGTCAGAGAGAAAAATACAAAAAACATAAGAGATGATTAGATGAAATAGTTTATGAAAGCTAATAATAGCTAATATTCATACAGCACTTTAATTTTTACAAAGCACTTTGCATATATCATCTTCTTTAATCCTTACAATAACCCTGTCATGGACATGCTATTATTTTCCTTATTTTACAGATGAGGAAACTGAGTCTAGGAGAGGTTAATTGACTTGCTTAAGAAGATATACCTAGAAATAATGGAAGCAAGATAAGAATTCAGATCTTACTGACTCCAAATCTAATTCTCTATTCACATTACTTTGCTTCCTACCTACTCATAGACAATAAATTACAACAGAAGTTGAAAGAAAGTAGAGCAGATGACATAAGCAAATGATATTGAATGACTTGGGCAAAGATTAGTTCTAAAGGGTGAATAGCATGTGGATTGTGGAGGGTCAAGGTAGAGGGAGTTAAGATGAGTGAGAGGAGGCTGGGCACAAGCAAAAAACTTAAGGTTGTCCAGAAATAAAAAGAATAGCTATTTTATTGGCCATAAAATATAAATAATATAAAATATAATGTTAGAAAAGATAGATGAGTATTGGTAAAACAAGGGAACAATCAAAGTCATTTAATTTAAGCTATTTTCCCCCAATGAAGCTCTATCTACTTCTACTCTGTATGAAAGTGTTGGACCTGGAGTCAGAAAAACCTGAGTTTAAACTCAGTTTTAAATTCAGCCCTAGACACTAACTGTGTGCCTTTGGGCAAGTCACGTAATCCTGTTTGCCTCAAGTTTCCTTATCTGTAAAATGAGCTGGAGAAGGATATAAAAGACTACTCCAGTATCTTTACCAAGAAAATCCCAAATAGGGTCACAAAATATCAGATAATACTGAACAACAACATAGTTTTATTTTAAGTGACTTCAGGTTATTTTAATTTTATAGGGTAATTATTTTTTATGAAGTCCATCACCTTAATTTCAAATGTATGATAAATTATTGACAACAATGGGTGGGGAAGGAAGACCCGTGGAGTCTTGCTTTTTAAAGAAATCTTATGTGTCATATTTGCTAATGGAATTCACCTGCTTGAAAAAGATAATCAATAGGATGATGCCAGGGACATTTTGGAGAAATTGACTTATAACCTTGAAAAATCATTTAGATTCTCTTGTGTGCCTATATTCTTTCCTTTTAATTAAGTTTCTAAATGCCAATCTGAAAATAAAATCTTGAATTGTTATTTTAATGATGTTGCTATGGTTTTATTTATCATTAATTTCAAGAGAATACAGAGACTCTGGGGATATTTTGTGTATTAGATTGGTTTTGTGAAAGGGGCAACAAAGTATCTCCAAGGCTTGAACAATCATTTTTTAATAATAAGTTTATATCTCAGCATACAGATCTAAATCCCACCTTAAAAAACAACCTTGGTTACTTAGTAATAGCATTCTTTAGAAAACCAATATATGAGATGGTATTTCTTAACTCCGAATCTCAGATTCTCTTCAATATTACAATTTGGATACACTCATGACATATTATTAAACCTGACCCTTACATAAAAGAAAATATAAAACCACTTATTTCATTGTTACTAAAGTTTAGCCCTACGGTGATCTATTTAATATCCTTATTAGTCTTTACTTATAGATCATCCATTATTCAATGCAAAGATTATCTTTCATTCTTAATAAGTGGCATAATACAAAAAATGAAGTTGTCTTTGAAGTTAGAAGACCTTGACAGTTTCTGACATTATTCTGATATTATTTATGTGAGGCAAGCCATTTAACATCTGGGCCTGACATTTTTCTATCTGTAAAGTAAGAGATTTTTATGAGATAATCTTTACTTTATGCTTTCTTCAAGCTCTAAATCTAGATATGATGGGATCTCTCTATGTATAATTCTCAAATACCAAATAGATCTGTGAATTCAGTGTTGTTATTGCCTCAAATATAACAAGTCAATAAATACTTATTAAGAGTTTACTAAGTGTGATTTGTCCTCAATCTGCAGTTTCCACTAGGGATCAACCCCCAAAATGGAGGTCCTTTCCCTCTTTTCTCAATACTGTATCAGTTATACGTGAACTAATTGTTTTTATTCCTATCTTGCATATTTAATTGGGGAAATAAATATTTGGGAATTGGAAAGTTTTCTAAAAAAATTACTTGTTTCACTGAATGTTAGTGTTTCAATCTAAACTAAGAAGATAGCTGTTTTCAAATCCATGCAGTTTTGACATAGGTGAGAACTACTTGAGATAAGAACTTTTTTGACATGGTTTCTCACTTTTTGATAGGATTGGTCATTCATATATGTTTCTACTGATACTAGGAAAACTCAGAATATCTGGCCTTAATTAGGTAAAGTGGAATTGAACCCTTTGGTAGTTCTTTGTTAAGTTACTGCTGACCATGGATCTGTGTTTTATTTCACTCTTTTCTGTTTTTATGTGCACAAAATTCCAAAGATGTGCAAAAATTGTAGCTCTTAAAGAATGCATATCAATGAGTACTAGGCATATAGCAATCATTATTGATGTGAATTTTTTATGAACAATAAAACCCAGAAGCAAGAAATAAAAAAAGAAATTTAATTTAAAATGATAGTAAACAATATAAAGTACCTGGAAATCTACCTGGTAAGACAAACTCAGTAATTTTAGGAACACAATTACAAAGCACTTTTCACACAAATAAAGATAGATTTAAATTGGAGAAATTATCAGTTTTATATAATAACAGTTTATATAAAATATAAACTATAAAATTACAGTAAAATGACAATTCTGCCTTATTTTACGTATTCATTGCCACTACCAAAAAATTATCTGATAGAACTAGAAAAAAATAAAATTCATTTAGAAGAACAAAAGGTCAAGAAAATCAAAAGAATTCATTAAAAAAAAAAAAAAAAAACAATAGAAATGTCAGCCAGATGATGCAGTGGACCTGAGTTCAAATCAGGGCCTCAGATTCTTAATGCTTACTGGATGTGTGACCCTACACAAGTTACTTAACTCCTTTTTGCCTTGACAAAAAAAATAGAAAGCAAAGTGACCTAGCAGTTCCACATCTCAAAGTATATTATAAAGCAGTAATCATTAACACTATTTGGTATTGGCTAAAAACAAGAATTAGAACATAAGACATTGTGCTCAATGACCTTAGTAATCTGGTATTTGATAAATCCAATGTCCCCCAGCATTTGGGATAAGAACTCACTATTTAACAAAAATTGCTGAGAAAACTAGAAAACAATAGAACACAAATTAAATATGGACCAATAACATAAAATTCAGGTGCATGATTTGATCATAAAAGATAACACCATGAATAAATTAGAATATCAAGGAATAGTCTACCTGTCACACCTATGGGAAAGGGAAACAGTCATGACCAAACAAGAGAAAGAGTATTAAAAAAATACAAAATAGATAATTTAATTATATTAAATAAAGTTTTTGTAGAAGCAAAACCAATCCAACCAAGATTAGAAGGAAAGCAGAAAGTTGAAAACAATCTTTACAGCAAGTGTCTCCAACAAAGGCCTCACTTCTCAAATATATGGAGAATTGAGTCAAATTTATAAGAATACAAGTCCAATTCATAAATGGTTAAAAAAGAAAAACAGGCAGTTTTCAAATGAAGAAATTAAATCTATTTCTAATCATATGGAAAAAATGCTCTAGATTACATAGAAAAATTCAAATTAAAACAACTCTGATACCACCTCACACTTCTCAGGTTGGTCACCATGACAGAAATGGGAAGTGATAGATGTTTTTAAAAAATCAAATCTCTACCTCAACTGCAGAGCCTGTTTATCTTTAGTTAGTCTCAACTTCTCTCAGTTCCTCAACTTCATCAGCTTCTTGGTTTCTCTGGCTTCTATGTTCTCTGTTATGTCTTTTGCTTTTTCAAACAGCTTCCATGTCTTCTCAGACTGGCTTTTCAAGTAGCCTCTGGCTTAGCTTCTACTGAGTTAAATCGGGTTTCTAGCTGAGGTTGTGAAACCCTCAAATCATGCTGCTATCAGATGTGATACAAATAGGCTAACTATGATTTTTTTTTGCCAGTTCTCAACTTCAATATCTTCTCAAAAATTTAATGTAAATTAATCTTTAGGGGGGAAAATGTTTGTGAAATCTATTCATGAGATAATCTCAGTAGATGCACAAAAAGCTTTTTGACAAAATATAGTACCTATTCCTATTAAAAACATTAGTGAGCATAATAGTGAGGAAAGGGAGCTTTTCTTAAAATAATAAACAGTATCTATCTAAAACCTACAACAAGTATTATTTGCAATGGAGAAAAGCTGGATACATTACTAATAAGCACAGGCTGCCCATTATCATCACTATTATTAAACATCATAGTAGAAATGTTGGCTTTAGCAATAAGAAGAGAAAAAGAAATTGAAGGAATTAGGTTAGGCAATGAGCAGATAAAACTATCACTCTTTGCAGATGATATGATGATATAATTAGAAAATCCTAGAAAATCTTCCAAAAATCTACTGGAAACAATTCACCATTTTAACAAAATTGCAAGATACCCACATAAAACATCAGCCTTTCCATATCAGCAAGAGGTAGAAAGAGAAATTTAATTTAAAATCACTGTAGACAAAATAAAATAATTGGGGGTCCACTTGCCAAGGTAAGCCCAAGAACAATATTAACCCAATTACAAAACACTTCTTACATAAATAAAATCAGATCTAAACAATTGGAAAAATATCCATTTTTCATGGTGAGGCCGAGCTAATATAATGAAAATGACAATTCTACTTGTTCAGTGCCATACCAATCAAATTCCCAAAACATTATTTTGTAGAACTAAAAAAAAATAAACAAAATTCACTTGGAAGACCAAAAGATCAAAAATATCAAGGGAATTAATGAAAAAAACTAAATAGTGGTTTAGCAGTACCAAACCTAAAGTTATACATAAAGCAACAGTCATTAAAACTAATTGGTACTGGCTAAGAAATAGAATTGTGGATCAGTGGAATAGATTAGATATAAACAACACAATCATCAAGGTCTATAGCAACCAATATTTGATAAACCCCCAAACTCCAGCTTCTGGAATAAGAACTCAATATTTGACAAAAATTGCTGGGAAAACTGGGAAAAAATAGACATAACATAGCATAGATCTACATCTCCCATCACATACCAAAAAAAAGGTCAAAATGGATACATGATTTGGGCATTAAGGATGATGCCATATACAAATTAAGAGAACAAGGAATAATTTCCTATTCAGATCTTTGTAAAAGGGAGGAATTTATGACCAAAGAAGAACTAGAGAAATACTATGAAAAGCTAAATTGTCAACTTTGATTACATTAAATTAAAAAGTTTTTGCACAAACAAAAACAGAAACAAGATTCAAAGGGAAGTACAAATCTGGGAAAAATCTTTATAGCCACTTTTTCTGATAAAGGGTTCTGATAAAGTTTCTAAAATATATATACAGAACTATGTCAAATTTATAAGAATACAAGTCATTCCCCACATGACAAATGGTCAAAAAAAATGAAAAGACAATTTTCAGATGATGAAATTAAAGCCATTTTTAGTTATATGAAAAAATGTTCTAAATCGCTGTTTATTAGGGAAATGCAAACTAAAACAACTCTGAGGTACCATCTCACACTTCTCAGATTAGCTAAGATGACAGGCAAAGATAATGATAAATGTTGGAGGGGATGCGGGAAAACTGGGGCACTACTGCATTGTTGGTGGTGGTGTGCAATGATTCAACCATTATGAAGAGCATTCTGGAACTATTCCCTGTAAAGTTCTGTCATCTCTAAATTATAATCCTTCTCTGGGAGGAGGTTTCTTTTCTGTATAATCTTTTCCTCTGTGAGCAGGTTTCTTAGGAGGCTTTTGGAGCCTTCCTGTCCAAAAGTGTGGGATTTCTGGACTTGCAAATCCACAGGACATCTTCTCTTTGATTCAATCTAGACTGTTCTTCAGACTCAATGTTGCCTCTTTTTATCCTCCCAGAGAATGGGCTTGTGGGTACTGCAGGGGCTTATGGGAACTCCTTACTGACCAATGAACTTGCTTCTTTAAATATTCCTTCAAAGGTATAGACTCCCTTAAAAATTTGAACTAAAGGTGTGAATTTTGAGCTAGAGAATTGTTAAGTACCAACTTAGCACTTAGTAAGAACCTAACATCTCCCCCTTTCTTTTGATTTAAAACATAGGGTGGTCATGACCTTGAAACATAATGCCATCAATATGGGAGGTATTACACATAATTACATAAATTACATAAATACATAGTAATATAACACATGCTAGAAGTGATGTAACAAATAACACGATCAAATAATCATAAATTGAGAATTTATTCATGTTCATAAGTCCATTGTCCATTAATTCATGTGCCAGAAATCCAATAATTCCTGCAAGTTTTAAAGTCTCATCTTGTGTTAGGGAATCTTTAACAGTCTTCTTATCAGCCATGCTCTTTCAGTGTCAGATATTTCTTAGATCTTCTCCTTTGTTTTGAGGTTTTTCTCTTTTTCTGTCTCTCTCCAGGTGCTTTTTGCCACCCATCTGTTTCCTTCTCCATCTGTTTCCTTCTGTCTGTTAAAATACAAGCAAACCCTCTCTTCCAGGTAGTTAACCTATCTAATTTCCTCCTATTTACCACTTTCTAAATCTGTTCTCATCATCTGGTGATTACATTGGAGCTGTTTGTATAGGACACAGCCCTATTGGTTTAAAAGGCCTGGATTCTCCCCAAGTGTGATCCATTTCTGCAATCTGATTGCTTTTTGGCTGACTTATCAGGTAATCCCTTTCTGCCATGTGATTGCTTTTCTGTTGATCAAATCAGAGACCTGACCTTCTAAAGGCTCTCAGTTGCCATCATGCCCCACCTATCTTTTGATTGATATCTTGGAGCTGGGTTCCATTTCTCATTTCCCTGGGTCAATCTGCATTCTGAGGTTCAGTGGAAGCCCTTGTGACATTTTGGACATGGAGTTTTAGGTCTTCTCTCACCCTGTCTTCTTACTCTATCTCCATGTCTACATTGAGCTCTTAGATGTCCAACTTTTCCACATTGAAAACATCTACTAGTTTCTCTAGAAGTCCTTTGTCAGGAGGGATCCTGTCTTTTCATGTTCATTATAGTCAGGGTGTAAAAAGTATTTGTTCCCACTGTAGTACAGCATCTTATGATTTCCTCTAAAGTAGAATCTTTGTCTAGTCCCCATATAATTCTTTTGCAAATCTCATTGGCATTTTCTTTAGCCAAATGTACGGTCATTATTTCTATAGCTGCATTTTATCCAATAGTTCTTTTGACAGCAGTTTGCAAATGTTCCACAAAATCTGCAAAAGGTTCACTGGGACCTTGTTCTATTTTAGTGAAAGCCTCTCCCCGATCTTTCTGTCCGGGGAGGGAACCCCAAGCTTTTATTGCAGCCTTAGCAATTTGCTCATACACTGTCATGGTATAATTAATCTGTTCTGAATTCTCTCTACTGACCTTCACCAGTTAATTTCTCAAAAGTGAATTGTGTGTTAACTCCTGTTTCCATACTGCATCTGACTTGGATCTTACATAATTCATGAAACTCCACAAGCCACAGTAAGTTTTGTCCAGGTTCTAGACATGTCCTTGCTATGGATTTCCAATCATTTGGGGTTAGGACTTCATAAGACAAACCATCTAGTAATATTTTAACATAAGCTGATGTAGCCCCATAAAGGGTACAACCTTTTTTCAAATCTTTAATTTTATTCAAATCTAAAGGTGTATATCTTCTCCTTTTTTGACCTAAAGAGTCAATCTCTTCAATCACAGGATATGCATGTATAAAATCGCTTACATACTGTCCCTTTCTCTTAGCCTTAATCAATGCTTTTTTCTAATCTTGTCATAGGGTGCTTAACAGGCAATTTTGTTTGGGTTTCTGCCTCTCCCCCTCCTCCTTCTCCCTCCATCCATGAAGGGTTAATTGAGGGAGGAGGAGATGGGAAATGCTCCTGTTGTGAAGTGCCACTCTCAGAATTGTACTTAACTCCATTCTTTTCTGATTCTTCATCCTTTTCACCTAGTTTATTTGGATCCTTCCCTCCTGCTCTTTCTTCTTTTTCCTTATTCTATAACTTATATAATTTCCTAAAGCCAGTTGTATTAAATTGTATGTATTATATGTATCTTTGGAAATTGAGTCAGGTCCATTTTTATTGCTGTCCTACTAATTTCCACTCCTCTAGAGCCAATTCTTTTTCCATAGAGAACCAAGGAGATATGTTCTGTACAGTTTCTAAAAGTTCAGTGATCTGCTCCCAAATTATAATCAAACCTTGGCTTTTCATAACCCTGACAATGCTCTCTACACATATTCCTTGAAGAGAAGCAGAAGGCTGTTTTCTAAACATCTGTCCCATATCAGCTGAAATTCTACTTTAGCTGTTTAACAAAGTTTCCTTGTTACGTTTATTTCTGGGTCAGAGAGACTTTTCCACTGAGATCTGGATTGGAGGTTTTTCCACTGAAATCAGGATCATGTTTGTCCCTGTTCAGGCGCCAAAATGTCAAAAGTTCGGGCTAGCTCCTCTGAAGGGCTCAGAATAAGTCCTAGCCCCATGTTTCAGTGCCAAAATGTAAAGTAAAGTTCTGTCATCTCTAAGTTGTAATCCTTCTCTGGGAGGAGGTTTCTTTTCTGTATAATCTTTTCCTCTATGAGCAGGTTTCTTGGGAGGCGTGTGGGATTGCTGGACTTGCAAATCCACAGGACATCTTCTCTTTGATTCAATCCAGACTGTTCTTCAGACTCAATGTTGCCTCTTTTTATCCTCCCAGAGAATGGGCTTATGGGTACTGCAGGGGCTTGTGGGAACTCCTTACTGACCAATGAACTTGTTCTTTAAATATTCCTTCAAAGGTATAGACTCCCTTAGAGATTTGAACTAAAGGTGTGGATTCTGAGCTAGAGAATTGTTAAGTACCAACTTAGCACTTAATAAGAACCTAACAATTCCCTGTTAGGACTCTAACTATAGCCAGCTTCTAACCTCGAGGAGGCTAAAAGCACATTATCTCCAGATAAAGGCCCAAAGAATGCTATAACCTGGTCCCCACCACACAAAGCTCTTCTAGAAGAAATTTATAAGGATCTTAAAAGAGAGCTAGAAGAAAACTGGGGTAAGGAAAGGAAAACTCTGCAAGAGGGTTTAGAAACGTCATAAAGTGAAAAAAGAAAACAATTCCCTGAAATGTGAAATGAAAAAGGTAAAGAACTACCAGGAAAGCAGAATTTGGGAATGGAAAAATAAAATAACTCCTTAAAAATTTTGTGAAATGGAAAAAAAAATTCCATAGAACAAAAGAACTCATTTAAAAACTCAATTGGACAAATACAAAAAGAAATTTAAAAAGTAAATGAAGAAAATACTTCATTAAAAATCACAACTGAGTAAATGGAAATGAATGACTCAATGAAACATCAAGAATCAGTCAAGCAAAACCAAAAAAAATGAAAAAATGGAAAAAAATGTTAAATGGCTACTTGAGAAAACAACAGATGTGGAAAATAAATACATCTAGAGAGATAATAATCTAAGGATTATTGGACTCCCGGAAAATCATGATGAAAAAAAGATCCTAGACACTATTTTAACAGTTATTTAAATATTCCCATTTCAGAAAAAAGAAATAGAACAGGCTAAGGAAAAATCCCCAGGACCAGATGGATATACATGTGAATTCTACCAAATATGGAAAGAATAATTAACCCCAATACTATATAAATTATTTGAAAAACAAAAGGAATGAAGGAGTCCTTACAAATTCCTTTTATGACACAGACATTGTATTGATACCCAAACCACGTAGATTGAAAACTGAGAAAGAAAATTATAGATGAATCTTGCTAATGAATATTGAAGCAAAAATCTTAAATATAATATTAGCAAAGAGATTACAGAAAATCATCTCCATGACCAAGTAGGATTTATACCAGGAATGCAGGGCTGGTTCAATATTAGGAAAACTATTAGCATAATTGACTATATCAATAACCAAATTAACAAAACCATATGATCATCTGAATAGATGCAGAAAAAAATTTGAAAAAACTCAACACCCATTCCTATTAAAAACTCTGGAGAGTATAGGAATGAATAGACTTTTCCTTAAAATAGTCAGTAACATCTAATCAAAACTGTCAGTAAGCATCATCTGCAATGGGGATAAATTGGAACCATCCCCAATAAAATCAGGAGTGAAACAAAGTTGCCCACTATCAGCATTACTATTCAATATTGTATTAGAAATGGCTAGCTTTGGCAATAAGTGTTGAAAAAGAGATTAAAGGAATTAGAGTAGGTAATGAGGAAACCAAATTATCACTCTTTGCAGGTGATCTGATGGTATATTAGAGAACCCCAAAGATTCTACTAAAAAGCTATAAGAATCTACAACTTTAGCAAAGTTGCAGGATACAAAATAAATCCACATAAATCATCAGCATTTTTGTATATACCTAACAAAATCCAACAGCAAGAAATACAAAGAGAAATTCCATTCCAAACAAATGTTGAGAGTATAAAGTATTTGGGAATCTATTTGCCAAGAGAAAGTCAGGAACTATATGAGCAAGGTGTGGATTATTTCTAATAGCTTTTTAGTAGAATCTTTGGGGTTCTCTAATTATACCATCATATCATCAGCAAAGAGTGATAATTTGGTTTCCTCATTACCTCCTCTAATTCATTTAATCTCTCTCTCCACTCTTATTGCCAATTCTGGCATTTCTAATACAATATTGAATAGTAATGGTGAGCGCAGGCAACCTTGTTTCACTCCTGACCTTATTGGGAATAGTTGTAGTTTATCCTATTACATCTGATGCTTACTGATGGTTTGAAATAGATGCTACTGATTATTTTAAGGAAATTTCCATTTATTCCTATATTCTCAAGTGATTTTAATAGTAATGAATGTTGGATCTTATCAAATGCTTTTTTCTGAATCTATTGAGATGATCATATGATTTTTGTTAATTTGGTTATTAATATGGCCAATTATACTAATAGTTTTCCTATATTGAACCAGCCCTGCATTCCTGGTATAAATCCTACTTGATCATAATGTATTATCCTGGGGATGATTTTCTGTAGTTTTTTTGCCAATAACTTATTTAAGATTTTGGCATCAATATTCATTAGGGAGATTGGTCTATAGGTTTCTTTCTCAGTTTTCAACCTACTGGTTTGGGTCTCAATACCATGTCTGTGGCATAAAAAGAATTTGGCAGGACTCCTTCATTCCCTATTTTTTCAAATAGTTTATATAGCATTGGGACTAATTGTTCTTTCAATATTTGGTAGAATTCACCTGTAAATCCATCTGGTCCTGGAGACTTTTTCTTAGGGAGTTGATTAATAGCTTGTTCTATTTCTTTTTTTCTGAAATGGGACTATTTAAGCAATTTACTTCCTCCTCTGTTAATCTGGAAAACCTATATTTTCGGAGGTAGTTATCCATTTCACTTAGGTCATCAAATTTATTGGCATAAAGTTGGGCAAAGTAACTCCTTATTATTTTTCTAATTTCCTCTTCATTGGTGGAATGTTCCCCCCTTTCATTTTTTAAGGCTAACAATTTGATTTTCCTCCCTCCTTTTTCTAATCATATTTACCAAAAGTTTATATAATTTATTGGTTTTTTTCATAAAACTAACTCTTAGTTTCATTTACTAGTTCAATAGTTTTTTTTAACTTTCAATATTAATAATTTCTCCTTTTAATTTTAGAATTTCAAGTTCAGTATTTGATTGGGGGTTTTTAATTTGGTCTTTTTCTAACTTTTTAAGTTGCAATTCATTGATCTTCTTTTTCTCTATTTCCTTCAAGTAAGCCTCTTACCGCTTTAGCTGCATCCCAGAAATCTTGGTATGATGTCTCATCCTTGTCATTATCTTGAGTGAAATTATTAATTGTGTTTATAATTTGCTGTTTCACCCAATAATTCTTTAAGATGAGATTATTTAGTTTCCAATTTTTTTTATCTATTTACCCCTAACTTTTTGTTGAATTTAGTTTTTATTGCATCATGATCTGAAAAGAAAGCATTTTCTTTTTCTGCCTTCCTGCATTTAATTTTATGATTTTTATGTCCTAATATATGGTCGATTTTTGTATAGGTTCCACGGAATGCTGAGAAGAAAGTATACTCCTTTCTGGCACCATTCAGTTTTCTCTAAATATCTATCAAACCTAATTTTCCTAATATTCTATTTACCCCTTTAATTTCTTTCTTATTTGTTTTGTGGTTTGATCTCCCTCTATTATAGTTTTGTTGTCTATTTCTTCTTGCAACTCTCTTAACTTCTCTTTTAGGAAGTTAGATGCTATACCACTTGGTGAATATATATTTAGTATTGATATTGCTTCATTGTCTTTGCTACCCTTCAGGATGATATAGTTTCCTTCTTTATCTCTTTTGATTATATCAATTTTTGCTTTTGTTTGGTCTGAGATAAGGATGGCTACCTTTGCTTTTTTGACTTCACTTGAAGCATAATAGATTCTGCTCCAGCCTTTTACCTTTGTTTTGTATGTTGTTTGTGTTTCCTGTAAACAACATATTGTAGGGTTCTGAGTTTTGATCCAGTCTACTATCTGTCTCTGCTTAATGGGAGAGTTCATCCCATTCACATTTATGGTTAAAATTGCTAATTCTGTATTTCCTGCCATCATATTATCCTTTGATTATGCTTTTTTTCCATTACCCTCCCCCCGAACTCCTTTTCCAGTATTAAACTTTTGTGCCCCACTTGTATCACACAGCCCTCCCTCTTTAGTATCCCTTCCTCCTCCCTTTAAATCCCTTTCCCTTCCTTATATTCTTCCCTTATTATTCTTTTCCTTTTCCCTTTTCTTCTCCCCCTTTTTGATGAGATGAGAGAAAATTCTCTATAAAACAAATATGTCAATTATTTTTTTCTTTGAGCCAATTCTGAGTAAAGTAAGATTCACACAACGTTACTCCCCCTGTCTAACTTTCCTCAGATATGGTAGGTTTTCTTAGCCCCTTTGTGGGATATAGTTTCCTCTTTTAATCTCCCTTTTTCCATTTTTCTGACACTATCCTATTTCCATTTCTACTTCCCCTTTTTTTTGTTATATCAGTAAAATCAAATTATACATGTAGTATTAATGTATATCCACAACAGAAATACAATTATCAAGAGTTCCTTTTACCTTTTTCTGCTTCTCTTGAGTCCTATGGTTGGAGATTAAATTTTTTGTTTAGATCTGTTTTTTTCCTTAGAAACAAATGGAATTCATCTGTTTCATTAAATGTCCATCTTTTTCCATGGAAGAAAATGCTCAAATTAGCTGGGTAGTTTATTCTTGGCTGCATTCCAAGTTCTTTTGCCTTTCGGAATATCAAATTCCAGGCCCTTTGATCCTTTAATGTAAAGGCAGTCAGATCTTGAGTGACTTTTTTTTTTTTTTAGGTTCTTTTTAAGAAGGTTTTTGATGAATTCTTTCAATGACTATTTTACTTTCCAATTCTATTACATCTGGGCAGTTCTCTTTGATGATTTCCTGTAAAATAGTATCTAGGCTCTTTTTTTTTTCATCATAATTTTCGGGAAGTCCAATAATCCTCAGATTATCTCTCCTAGATCTATTTTTCAGGTTTGTCATTTTGCCAAGTAGATATTTGACATTTTTCTCCAGTTTTTCATTTTTTTGGTTTTGCTTGACTGATTCTTGGTGTTTCAATTAATCATTCATTTCTTTTTTTTGTGTTTTTTTATTAATTTTTATAATTATAACTTTTTTTTGACAGTACATATGCATAGGTAATTTTTTTTTACAACATTATCCCTTGTACTCCCTTCTCTTTCAAATTTTTCCCCTCCTTCCCTCCACCCCCTCCCCTAGATGGCAGGCATTCCCATACATATTAAATATCTTATAGTATATCCTAGGTACAATATATATGTGCAGAACTGAATTTTGTTGTTATTGTTGCAAAGGAAGAATTGTATTCAGAAGGTAAAAATAATCTGGGAAGAAAAACAAAAAAAATGCTCACAGTTTACACTCATTTCCCAGTGTTCTTTTCTGGGTGTAGCTGATTCTGTCCATCAATGATCAGTTGGAATTGGAATATCTCTTCTCTATGTTGAAGATATCCATTGCCATCAGAATACATCCTCATACAGTATCATTGTTGAAGTGTATAATGATCCCCTAGTTCTGCTCGTTTCACTCAGAATCAGTTGATGTAAGTCTCTCCAAGCCTCTCTGTATTCCTCCTGTTGGTCATTTCTTACAGAACAATAATATTCCATAACATTCATATACCATAATTTACCCAACCATTCTCCAATTGATGGACATCCATTCATTTTCCATTTTCTAGCCACTATGAAAAGGGCTGCCACAAACATTTTGGCACATACAGGTCCCTTTCCCTTTTTTAGTATTTCCTTGGGATATAAGCCCAGTAGTAGCACTGCTGGGTCAAAGGGTATGCACATTTTGATAATTTTTTGGGCGTAATTCCAGATTGCTCTCCAGAATAGTTGGATTTTTTCACAACTCCACCAACAATGCATCAATGTCCCAGTTTTCCCACAGCCCCTCCAACATTCATCGTTATTTGTTCCTGTCATCTTAGCCAATCTGACAGGTGTGTAATGATATCTCAGAGTTGTCTTAATTTGTTTTTCTCCAGAATATATTATAAAGTAGTAAACAATCATTATCACTATCTGATATTGGCTAAGAAAACCATACTAAGAAAAGGAATGTTACTCAATGGAATAAACTTGGCATAAAAGACACCGTAGTCAAGGATCTTAGTAACTTCGTGTTTGATAAACCTCAAGCCCACAGTATTTGGGTTAAGTACTCAATATTTGAAAAAAAAAAACTTCTGGGAAAACTAGAAAACAATAGAGTGCAAATGAGGTATAGATCAACATCTCACACTCTATACAAAGATAAGGTCAAAATGGGTGCATGATTTAGACATAAAAGGTAAAAATATGAGCAAATTAGAAGAGCAAGGAATAATCTACCTGTCAGACTTATATGAAGAGAAAAAAATTTAAGACCAAACTAGAGAGAGAGAGCATTATGAAATGCAAAAGAGATAATTTTAATTATATTGAATTTAAAAAAACTTTTGTACAAGCAAAACCAAGGCAATCAAGGTTAGAAGGAAAGCAGACTAACGGGGGAAAACTTCCCCTGACTTTTGAAAAAAAACATCAAGAACAAAAAGTTTTCCCTCCTTTTATGATGGAGGTGGGGAGACTATGTGTGTGGAATATTGCATATATTGTGAGAGGCTTTTGATGTATTGGTTGGTTTTATTAAACCAGTTTTTTTATTCCTTTTAAAAAATCAAAAACAAAAACAAAAAACACAAAAAAAGGAAAGCAGAAATCTGGGAAACAATCTGGGAAACAATCTTTTTCTCTGACAAAGGCTTCATTTCTCAAATATACAGAGAATTGAATCAAATTTATAAAAATACAAGCCATTCCCTAAATGACAAATGATCAAAGGATATTAACAGGCAATTTTCAGATGAAGAATTCAAAGCTATCTATAGAGATATGAATAAGTGGTCTAAATCATTTTTGATTAGAAAAATGCAAATTAAAACAATTCTGAGAATGCTTCCTCATACCTTTCAGATTGACCGTTATGACCAAAAAAAAGGAAAGTGAAAGACGTTGGAGAGGATACGGAAAAATTGGGACATAAATGCACTGTTGGTGAAGTTGTGAACTGTTCCAACCATTCTGGAGAGCAATTTGATACTATGCACAAAGATCAAACAAACTGTGCATGCCCTTTGTTTCAGTAATACAACTCTAGATCTATATACCAAATAAATCATTAGAAAAGGTTGGGGGGAAGACCTACATATAAGAAAGTACCCTTTTGTGGTAGCAAAATACTAAAAATTGAGGATATGTGTAAAGAAACAGGCTCTGAGAGCCTCCACAACTGTGGATCATAACATCTGAAAAAGCTACAAGGCAGCCTTTGCTGACACAGGTGTTTCGGACTGGGAATGAGATAAATTGGAGGCAAAGGGAAGAGGAGAGAGGTCAGACAATGCAATGGACTTTCAGTCAGAGAAGTCAGAGAACAGCAATTGCCTCTCAGTCTCCTTGTATCATTCTCTCACAAGAGGAGATCCATTCTGGGTTGGATCTCCAGCAGCCACTGCTAGGTGGCTTCCATGTATTCCAACAGCTCTCCCATGTGTTCCAACACATGGTGCCTAAACATGAGACAAGAATTACAAGAAGAACCAGAGCTATTAATGAGAAGGATCCTTCCAGAGTTAAGGAAGAAGAACCCTGGTAAGACTTTGTTAATTGGGGCAATTAAATGAGCCAACACATCAAAGGGCCGAGCTAGGAGACTGAGAGACTTAAATGCCTGTTCTGACTACAGTCCTCTTCTCCATTTCAAAATTTGCATTGATCAACATCTGGTTACAACCATCCAGAGATGATAGTGCTGCTTCCATTCCTCAGTGTGCGGACCATGGCTCCCATATATTTCAACAGGTCTCCCGTGTATTTCAAAAGGGATATCCATCAATTGGAAAATGGCTGAACAAGCTGTGATATAATAATGAATACTATTATGCAATAAGAAATAATGAACGGGCAGATTTCAAAAAAACCTAGAAAGATTTGTACAAACTGATGCAAAGTGAAAAGAGCAGAAGCAGAAAAATATTGTACTCAGTATCAGCATATTGTGTGATGATCAATTATGATTTATTCAAGTTTCCTTAGCAAAGCAATAATCTAAGGCAAGTACAAAGGATTCATAGAGGAAGATGTTATTCATTACCAGATAAAGAACTGACGAACTCTGAATGCAGATCAAAGCATATTTTTTCACTTTATTATTTCTCATGTTTTTTCCCTTTTAATATTTTTTCTTTGACAATTGTGATTACTATGGAAATGTTTTACATGATAAAACATCTTTGAAAGAATTTTTGAAAGAATCAGGACTTCCAGCCAAGATGGCAGAGAGGACACACATACCTACTTAATCTCTGTCTTTGCTCTCAGAATTTATTACATGACAAGCCTCAGGATTGGTGCTTGACTGGAAAAACCCTCACAAATAATTACCAACAGAAAACATCCTTGAAATTCGCCAGAAAAGATCTGTTTTTGTTTGGGGGTGGGGATGGCCAGATCGGGTGCAGATTGAGGGCAGGCAGCTCACAGTGAACAGACAAGAAAGAGGGGGGAGAGGTGTGATCTCTGCCATTTCTACAGAAAGACCTTTACCACAGTGTGAATATTTTGTCTTGGCAGCAAGCCAGGATCAGCAGAGAATCTATAAACAGAGGGGATAGGGTCTCTCGGGACCTGGCCACCCCCACCTTAGCAAGCTCTTAGAGCCTCAGAGTGTCAGAGTGCAGACACAGCATAGCCATTGCTGTCCTGCTAGTGCCTTGCTGCTCTCCCCCACAATCTGCAGAGGAAGCCTGGTAACACCATCCTGCCCCACACCACCCAAAAAAAAAAGGAGACTGCATTTGTTTTTCTTGTTAGTTTGTTTTCTTTGATTCTTCTCTGACAAAATGAACAAAAAATTAAAAAGGACTCTAACGATTGAAAGCTTCTGTATAGATGGAGAGCAGATTTTAAACCCTGAGGAGACAAAAAACAGACTATCTCTAGATAAATCCCCAAAGGGGGATATGATCTGCTCCTCAACACACAAAACTCTCATACAATAAATTAAAAAGGCTCTCACAAGAGAGCTAGAAGAAAAATGGGAAAAGGAAAGGGAAGCTTGGCAAGAGAGTCTGGATAAGTCATCCCACTCATTTAAAGTTAGAGTGGATAAAGAAATCAAATCTTGGAAAAACAGAATTAGTGAGTTGGAAAAAGAAAATAGCTCTTTAAAAAATAAAATTGGCGAAATGGAAAAAAATTCATACAACAAAACAACTCACTTAAAAACTCAATTAGACAATTAGAAAAAGATATTAAAAGTGATTGAAGAAAATAATTCATTGAAAATCAGAATTGAACAAATGGAATTGAATGACTTGGGGAAACACCAAGTCAAGTCAAGTCAAGCAACCCCTCCCCCCAAAAAAAGAAAGAAAGAAAGAAAGAAAGAATGGAAAAAAGGTCAAATACCTTCTTGGAAAAACTACAGACCTGGAAAATAGATCTAGGAAGGAGAATCTGAAAATTTTTGGATTCCCTGAAAAATATGAAGAAAATAAGAGCCTGGACACTATTTTCCAGGAAATTATCAAAGAACACTGTCGAGAAGATATAGAAACAGATGGTAAAATAGACATTGAAAGAATTCATTGATCACCTACTGAAAGGGACCCTAAAATGAAAACTCCAAGTAATACAGTGGCCAAATTCCAGAGCTAGCAAACCAAAGAAAAAATATTACAAGCTGCTAAAAAAAAATCAATTCAAATACAGAGGAGCCACAGTAAGAATTATTCAGGATCTAGCAGTGTCCACATTAAATAATCAAAGGGCCTGCAATATGATATTCCAAAAGGCTAAGGAACTTGGTATGCAACCAAGAATAACTTAACAGAAAAAATGAGCATCTTTTTCCAGGGATGAAGATGAACATTCAAAAAAAAAAGTGAATTCCATCTATTCTTGATGAAAAAACCGCATCTAAACAAAAAGTTTGATTTTCAAATACAGAACTCAAGAGATTCCTAAAAAGGTAAAAAGAAATCTTGGGAATTATATTTCTGCTATAAAGATATATAAAGAACACATGTATAATCTGTTCTAGAAACTAGAAGTGGAAAGGAAATTGTACCAGAAAAAGGGTAAAGTGGGGGTACTACATCTCAAGAAGAGGCAAAGGTAACCTATTATATCTGAGAGAAAGAATGCAAGGGGGTGATTACAGTGTGCATCATATTCTCATCAGAATTGGGTTAAATAGAAAAATATAGACACATTACAATTATAGTGAAGCTCCTTCCACTGCATTAAAAAAGTGGGAGGGGAAAACGTGAAAAAGGAAGGGGTAAGCTAAGGAGAGGGAATACAGAAATTATGAGGAAAAGGGGTAAGATAGGGGGAGGAACTCTAAGGTGGGGGGGAGGGATACTAAAAAGGGAAGGCTGTGATAAGCAAGTGGTGCTCACAAGTTTAATAGTGGGGAGGGGGGGGTAAGGGGGAAGGAAAAGAGAAAAGCATAAGCAGGGGTTAACAAAGATGGGCAAGTAATACAGAATTAGTAATGTTAACCATAAATGTGAATGGGGCAACCGCCCCCATAAAGAGGAGGCGGTTAGCAGACTGGATTAAAAGCCAGAATCCTACAATATGTTGTTTAAAGGAAACACGCCTGAAACAGGGTGATACATACAGAATAAAGATAAAAGGTTGGAGCAGAATCTACTATGCTTCAGGTGAAGCCAAAAAAGCAGGGGTAGCCATCCTCATCTCAGATCAAGCAAAAGCAAAAATTGATCAAATTAAAAGAGGCACTATATCTTGCTAAAGGGTAGCATAAGGAAGCAATATCAATATTAAACATATATGCTGGTACAATATTAGGAAAACAATTAGCATAATTGACCATATAAATAATCACATTAATAAAAACCATATGGTTTTTATGCTGAAGATTTATGTGGATTTATTTTGTATCCTGCAACTTTGCTAAAGTTCTGAATTATTTCTAATAGCTTTTTAGCAGAGTCTTTGCAGTTCTCTAAGTATATCATCATGTCATCTGCAAAGAGTGATAGTTTAATTTCTTCCTTTCCTACTCTAATTCCTTGAATCTCTTTCTCGGCTCTTATTGCCGAGGCTAGCATTTCTAGTACTATATTGAATAGTAATGAGGATAGTAGGCAACCTTGTTTCACTCCTAATCTTCCTGGGAAAGGTTCAAGTTTATCCCTATTACATATGATGCTTACTGATGGTTTTAAATATATGCTCCTGACTATTTTAAGGAAAAGTCCATTTATTCCTAAACTCTCAAGTGTTTTTATTAGGAATAGGTGTTGGATTTTGTCAAATGCTTTTTTGCATCTATTAAGATGACATGGACCTACACTTAACACTATATACCAAAATATCAAGATCAAAATAGGTCCATGATTTAGGCATAAAGAACGAGATTATAAATCAATTAGAGGAATGTAGGATAGTTTACCTCTCAGACTTGTGGAGGAGGAAGGCATTTGTGACCAAAGAAGAAGCAGAGATCATTACTGATCACAAAATAGAAAATTTTGATTACATCAAATTAAAAAGCTTTTTATACAAACAAAACTAATGCAAACAAGATTAGAAGGGAAGTAACAAATTGGGAAAATATTTTTACAGTTAAAGGTTTTGATAAAGACCTCATTTCCAAAATATATAGAGAACTGACTCTAATTTATAAGAAATCAAGCCATTCTCCAATTGATAAATGGTCAAAGGATATGAATAGACAATTTTCAGATGATGAAATTGAAAGTATTTCCACTCATATGAAAGAGTGTTCCAAATCACTATTGATCAGAGAAATGCAAATTAAGACAACTCTGAGATACCAGTACACACCTTTCAGATTGGCTAACTTGACAGGAAAAATTAATGATGAATGTTGGAGAGGATATTGAAAAACTGGCACACTGATGCATTGTTGGTGGAATTGTAAATGAATCCATCCATTCTGGAAATAATCTGGAATTATGCCCAAAAAGTTATCAACCTGTACATATCCTTTGATCCCGCAGTGCTACTACTGGGTTTAAATCCCAAAGAAATACTACAGAAGGGAAAGGGACCTGTATGTGCCAAAATGTTTATGGCAGCCCTTTTCATAGTGGCTAGAAGCTGGAAAATGAATGGATGTCCATCAATTGGAGAATGGTTGGGTAAATTATGGTATATGAATGCTATGGAATATTATTATTTGGTAAGTAATGACCAGCAGGATGAATACAGAGAGGATTGGAGAGACTTACATCAACTGATGCTGAGTGGGCAGGTCCAGGAGATCATTATACATTTCAACAATACTGTATGATGATGTATTCTGATGAGAGTGGATATCTTAGACAAGGAGAAGATCTAATTTAGTTCCAATTGATCAATGATGGACAGAATCAACTACACCCAGTGAAGGAATACTGGGAAATTTAGTGTAAACTGTTTGGAGCTTTGTTTTTCTTCCCAGCTTATTTTTACCTTCTGAATCCAATTCTTTCTGTGCAACAAGAAATTCGGTTCTGCACACATATATTTTATCTAGGATATACTATAAAATATTTAACATGTATAAGACTGCCTGCCATCTAGGGGAAAGGGTGGAGGGAAGGAAGCTAAAAAGTGGAAGAGAAGTGAGTGCAAGGGATAATGTTGTAAAAAATTACCCATGCATATGTTTTGTGAAAAAAATTATTATTACAAAATAAAAAAGTTATAAAAAGAAAAAAAAAGAAAATTAATTGTATAATTGTGTCGTACAACAGGAAAAGGCAGCTAGTGATGCAATGGAAAAAGTACTAGGCTTGGAGTGAGAAAGACTCATCTTCCTAAGTTCAAATATGGCCTCAGGCTCTTACTAGCTATGTGTGGTAGTCATTGAATCCTGTTTGCCTCTGTAAAATGACAGGATTAGCTTCTGAGGTCCCATCCAGCTCTAGATAGGTGATCTTATAATAATTATAGGGTAGAATTCTTAATGATCTTCAACTACCTTCAAATTCCAAAATATTTCTATTAGGAATCATTTTTATGCTACCATTTTTGCTTTCTGGTATACTTAACCCATCATCATCTCAAATTACCCAAGTATTTAGTTCATCTACAGATTTCAAATATGTGTCTACTTCTTCATGTGATACCTTAGTTATTATCCAAAAGATTCCTCTGTGAAGTTCCCACACCATTGGTTTCTCCCAGGGAGAATGCATTGTTTCTCTATTCACCATCATTTCATGAGCTTTGTTCTTCTCTACCTTCCTTTGTACTATTCATACATTAATGCTTATGATAGGTGAGCACCCACTGGGTTTCCTTTGATTGGACTGGCTCCAAGTTTCATAGCTTTCTTCACTGCTGATCTGCAGCTTGTTGATCAAGGGCTCCCTGGTGGACCTGGACTTAGATGCCTGTTTAACTTCTGTCTTCAGCATTTCAAAATTATTAGTCAGGACCTGGCCCAAAGCCAAAAGACTATGAATATTTTAAGATGCACAGTTACTCTCATACTTTCCTCACCCCCTACATCTGGAAGACAGGTAATGACTTCCCCAGAGTCTTGCTTATCTATACTCCATACTAATTTTAGTTACGAGCCTCAGTTAATAGCTCATTTCTTGCTATTAAGTTTAGGAAAACTAAAGGGAATCTGGATTCTTCTGACATGATGAGTTACCACAGAGTGGCTTTTGGATATATCTAGAGGCTAGTGGAATTGAAGACATGAGCTACCCTGAACCTTCCTTTTGTCAGATGATCCTGCCACTCTCATTCCAATAGGATAGGTCCATGACAGTCTGGATTAGCTGTAAGATTAGTGCTGTGCTGAGCCAACTCTTTGTCTGTGCAGTCTTCCATTACTAAGACGTATTCAATCCTCAAGCATTCAAACCCTTTCAGCTGTACCACAATGAAGGGGAGCTCTCTGTTGCTGAGCAGACACAACTGTTAAACTCATCTGCAGGTACACATAGTGCCTTCAACTCAGTGGAGGCCAGGCTCAGGAGGCCTTCTTCTCTTCGTTTTTGAAGTTCTCAAGTTCCTTCCCTCTGGGGAAAAAATAACCTTTATCTCCCTAACTCCTAATTTCTAGGGATACCAGAAGACAAGATGAGTAGGTAAAAGGAATGAGGCTAGCTAGGGAATGGCTTTCCTGCCAATAGCTACATTGTGACAGCACTGACTTATGAGGTGAACCTCTCTTCCTGCAATATCTGTCTGTCTCTTTCTCCTGTCTCTTTTTCTTTATTTACTCTACATCTAGAATTCTGTTTCCATCAACTTTTCTCTGACTTTCTACTTCTCTCTTTGTGTCCATCTCAGTCTCTCTCTTTCTCTTGTTTCATCTTCCCTGACTTTCATTTTCCATGACCTTTATATATAAATTTTAAAATTATTCTAGAAACAGCACCATATATTCTTTTATCTTAGCTTCTCACTCTATAGTTAGTAAAAATTATTTTTATTATGAATTATGCTCCCTAGAATAGTTCTGCAATTTAAAAACATGAGAGAGAGAGAGAGAGACAGAGAGAGAGAAAGAGAGAGAGAGAGAGAGAGAGAGAGAGAGAGAGAGAGAGAGAGAGAGAGAGAGAGAGAGAGAGAGAAAGAGAGAGAGAGAGAGAGAGAGAGAGAATACTAATTGATTGTTAGGATTTGTGGCTTACTGTTATTTTTAATTTGTTAAATAATGCAATGACTTATTTCCTCCTCACTTAGATATGAATGAAATTTTGTATTTTAAAAAGTGTTGAATAATTGATAGAGTTACTTCACAACAATTACAACACATCTTGTATTTATATCCTATACCTGATTTTTTTAAATTAAAAAAGGCAAACTAAATCATCTTTTGAGCAATCAAGCAAGGAATCACAAGACATAAGAAACATGTATTCAATTGGAAACAATGTCGAATGAGATGAAAAAATGTCTTGGGGAAAAGGGAATCTCTTACAGGTCTTACATAAAAAATGTGACAACAAAACAAATCCCATGTATAGGAGAGGAAATTGTTACTTCGAAATCATTTTTAGAGGAGTCAATGGAAAAAATGTGTGCTAGTGAAGGAAAGAAGTTTTTCTATCAAATACAAACTACTAATTACATGATAAAGGAGGCTAGAAGTTCATAAGAAAGAGTCCTCTCTGAATGTCAAGTTGTATTATTTTACAAATGCATTTCAACAATTATTAAATATTATATTGTAGATTGGTAACTAATTGAATAGTGAGGTTCAGGGACTAATTTAACATAAAATAAATTACCATATGTATTCAAATGTTTATTCAGGTCCACTACAGTCTATATCATGAGGAACTAGTTGCTCAGGTCATATTTAAGAGATAATTCTTAGAATGATATGCTTTTAATTGAATATATATTTGGCCACTTCCCAATGAGGAAACTCCCACAAATGAAAATAGTTGATAGTTGTTCTGGAATCTAATTTTAGAGAAGTGATGGAAGTACTGGAAGTTTATTTAATCACTTTACTTGAAATCACAGAGCTCACATATGTCTGACACCAAATTTTGACCCAATTCTTTCTCACTCTTCAGCCTATTTACTTTTCACTATATATCCCAGCCTAAAAAAGACAGGAGAATATGAAGAATTCCTATAAAAGTGCAAGTGATAAATTAGTTTTATGATTGTATTTTTGTATTGTTTTGAGCAGGATTGTGAGTTGTTTTATTTTTTCTTAATTTAATTTTTGGATAGAAGAGTAATTTGGAAATGGAAAAAACCACTCTTTTTCCCTCATGTTGTCTTTTGATCTATTAATGAGATCCAGAATGAGCTTCCTGAAAGAATACTTAAGGATCTTGAAAGAGAGGAAGTCAGTGTTTTTGTTTGTTTGTTTGTTTTGTTTTGTTTTGTTTTAACAAGGCTAACAACTATACAAATAATTTTTTTTGGAGGGGGAAGAAAAGGCATTTTTGAACTAAAATCTTTTGAAAAAGTTATATTCTTTATTGAGGATAGAATATCCAGTGAAAATATGGGAAGCAAAATGAATAATTTGGGTTACCAGATGACATCCACATTGCTTAATATTTGCAAAAGAAATGTATAGGGTATGAAAAATTAAGTTGAAAAACAAAATATGCTCCTAGAATTTTCCAGTACTCATGTATGCAAAATATTAAATTAATTGTGGGCTTCTTAGATTTCTTTTTCCAAATGTGACCTAGAGCTGAAATGAGAGATTGATCCTAATACTTACAATATACATATACATACAATATACATACACACATAACATTTGCATGTATATAGATATACATCCGTATCTATCTTTCTATCTATCTATGGAGAAACCTATTTAGGAAACAGTTACCACTAGATAGACATCTGCTTTTCTTGGAATAAATTTTAATTTATAAACAACCAAAACTCTATATTTAATAACCTCTTGTCAGAATTGTAGCTTTCCTGTGAAACAGCAGATGGCCTAGACAACTTTTCCTTTAGCATGGATAATAAATAAATAGGACCCCAAAGAATACCAAAATATCTCCTTTAAGAGCTGCAGAGGGCTGTGGTCCTGCACTGACTACACAAGTAGGCTGTATGAACAAAATTTGGAAAAAAGCCAATGCCAGATTTGTCAGAAGAGACCAGAGCTTTCTTGTAACATACTTCACTGCTTAAGAGAAAAATTTTATTCAGACCCTACATGATCAATACTGACCAATCTAAGGCAAAAACATTATCAACCATTATATTTTTCTTCATCAATAGGTGATTGTTCCATTTATGAAAATATCTGATCGCTTCTTAGACTGACTCTTTTCTATTTGGAAAAAAAAGGAAAGATCTGTTTTTGCATCTGTGGTGTTTTGAAAATACTCTTTCCAGGTAGTCCTTAGCTACTAGACTCCTGGTGTCTTTGCCAGACCAAGGATGGCTTTAGCAGTGAGAGGATGGTCTGTTGCCAAAGTACTTTGTGTATGTAAGCTAGGAGAAAATTCCAAGCCATGCTTCTAGCAATTGGAGTCATTTGGAGAATCATCTAGACTAAGATAGTTATGTGCATAGGGATGGGAAAGGTCAAAAGCCCTGTTCCAGCCTGCATTTACCCTGAGCATCAGCTCCAATGTAAATTCAACCATTATCCCCACCTCCAGAGGGGAGGTGTTCACTTAGTCCCATACTGGGAGGAAACTAAATGTCAGCACAGTTTGGATTCTTGGTACAAACCAAAGAGCTTTATTCTCAGGGTGCATCTTAGGTTAGAGTGTCTCCAATGCTCATTCATCTTTTTTTTTCCACAACGATTCATTTGAAGCAGGATACTCTGTGGCATGTCATTTTATGAAAAAAAAATTATTGAAGCTGTCTTATTTTTCTAAAGTCTTTTTTTCTGCTCTAATTTGTTGATCAAGTTTCCTCAGAGATGCTCATTACTCTTGGCAAACCTTCCCTGAATTAATTTAGTTTTCTCCTTGACAGAACAACTTTTGTGAATTCCTTCCACATACAGTCTCTGGATGGATTTGAAATTCTTCAATTCTGTTTTAAAAGCTGCAAAGCCATTTGGCAAAGCATGGTATTTCTATTAGGAAGGAAGGCCTCATACCAAAGTGTTATGTCATTGAACATACTACTTTAAGACATATAATTTAATTATGCAATAATTTTTGCATTTTAACATATCATTTTTAGCCATAAAATTGCTTTCTTAAACAATGCACTTTAGTGCTAACATTTTGCACAGTCCTTGGCACATAATGCTTGTATAATAAATGCTCTTTGGTTCATTTTTTAATTAAAACATCATAAATCAATAGAAAAGCAAAAACTCAGCTTTGAAAAGGGATAGTTTAGACAGACAGCTTTAGAGAACAAAAGCAAAATAAAATTTTGTTTTAACTTTGAAGAGCTTTCCTTGGATATATCTTATCCAAGACTTGATCATAACTCCATAGTGGAGTATAAATGACAACCATTACTTACATAATCCTACACAGTTTTTATAAAAAAAATCTTATAATTGTCAACTGATTCAATTCTCAAAACAATACCACTATTTTCAATGACTAATAATAGTACCTGGCACATGATAGGTGCTTAGTAAATAATGGTTGATTAACCAATGAGAAAATGAGGTTGAAAAATTAATTGACTTGTCCATATTCACATAGTTGTAAGTATAGATTTGGATCTAGCCCCTTCTAATTCTAAATTTAGCACTCTCTCCACTAAGCCACAATGTCTTGATATTATGTTGAGGATAACTGATTGAGTTATGGATAGACCTTAATCTTTAAAAATTAGAGAAGTAGCGCCTCTGGAGAAAGGGTTAGTTATCTCCATAGACTAGCAATTGAATGCCACAAACAGGACAGGCCAGCAAAACTGAAGTATCAAGACCTTGATGGAAGAGGCAAAAGACAAGGAAATTAAACCACCATCATCACTGTCTTGATCACCATGTCCCCTTGGAGCCCAGTGGGTATAGCCAAGAACAAAGCTTCCATTCCAGTGTCTCATATCTCCAACCTCTGGGAAGCAAACTCTGTGGCTACCGATAGCTACTGACTGCTCTTAGAGGTGCTACAGTGGTGATTACTGAAGACCCAGTAAAGAATGTCCTTTTCATCAAAGTCCTTGGATGTCAAATAGGTCAACATCAGAAACACATAATTTTATCAGTGGAAATGATTAAAGAAGAATTGCCAGTATCTACTTTGCTGCTAAGAACCATGGGATTTATTTATCTGACTTTATACAAATTTTCAATTTGTGTTATTTCTTCCATTAACATATGACCTTTATTAGAATAGGAACATACAAAAGTATGTATATAACTTTTCTAGAGAGCAACATTGCTTACAAAATTGAATAAAGTGGCAGTAAATAGCAAGGTGGGGGGGAATAACCAGATCCAGAAAAAGAGTTTTTAGATCATCAAGTTGGAAGAAAATACCCATTCCAGGACCCTGGAAGAAGAATTCTTAGACAAGCAAAACCTGGACAAACTAAGAGCAGTTAAGAGCTAGATCCAGAGGGCAGGGAAGAATATAGGCACAATATGATGAGAAAACTTGTGCTTTGTCTTTCACCTATATTATGAGTTGTATGGACTGTGTACATTTAGAGGTTAAAAGTCTAGTGATCCCAAGTGTGTTTGCCAATCAAGAGAATTTCAGCCATTGGGTAGATTTAGGGAGAGATGGCTCACTAAGGGATAAATAATAAATTTTCTATTGACTATCTCCTTTTTTATTCCTGTTGAGAGGAATCCTCAATCAAAATGTAATGTTATAAATCCTAAGGACTGGATAGGTCCCTGAGGTAATAAGCCTCATCAGAAATGAAAAGATAATTGGATTAATATTAATGGATTTATCTATGGGGCTAGAGAATTCAAAACAGAAACAAAAACCAATCTGTTCTATCTTTGATGAGTTGTTAATAAAATTACTGAATTTGAGCTGAAACCTTTTAGATTCTCTATAGATAAAGTTATGAGCTACAGTCCTTATGTTCCCACGTACTGAATATGTTTCAGACATTGTGCTAAGCTCTGAAGATACAAAGAAAAGCAAAAACAAGGTCTGTACTCTCAAGAAGCTCATATTCTAATGGAGAAGAAAACATACCCAACCCCCCCTCCCAAATAAATCTAGGTACATATAAGATATATGAACTCTACATAGAAGATAATCTCAGAGGAAAGGCACTGAAAGATAGGTGGGGGAAGGATTTGAGTTGACTTTTAGTCAGGGAACCAGAAAGTGGGGGTTATGAAGAAAAGAATTCCAGATATGGGGGAAAGTTAGGAAAAAAGCATAGTCAGGAAATATAAGAATGCCAAGGTAGATCGACTGCAGAGTGCTTGAGAATAATAAAGCATAAGACTATTTTGAAAGGTAGTATGGTTCAAGTTGTGAAAGATCCTAAGTATCAAATAGGATTTATGTTTAATCCTAACATTAATAGTAAGCTATATATTTAAATGAGTTGGAATAAAGACAACTTCATGATGATACTAAAGATTTAGAAAGATCACTTTGGTAGCTGAGTGGAAGGTGGATTGGAGTAGGAAGAGAAATGAGATAGGAAGACCAATCATAAGGCTGTTGCAGTAGGGAGAAATATAAAGTTTCAGTCCCAAAGGTATCTCAAAATCAGCAGATTTAACAGAAGTCATTACCTTCCCTGCTCATACTACCTCTTTTCCAATCTTCCCTATTTCTATTGATTACAAAACCCATCATTCAAATGTAGACCATCAGGTCTACAACTTCAATATTATCTTTTAGTCTTTCCTCTCTATTGCTATTCCCACATTCAAGCATTTCTCAAGTAGGTGCTTCCTTCCCTCCTTCCTTCCTTCCTTCCTTCCTTCCTTCCTTCCTTCCTTCCTTCCTTCCTTCCTTCCTTCCTTCCTTCCTTCCTTCCTTCCTTCCTTCCTTCCTTCCTTCCTTCCTCTTTCCTTCCTTCGTCCTTCCTCTCTTCCTTATTTCCCTTCTTCCTTCCTTTCATCCTTCCCTCCATCTTTCCTTCCTTCCTTCTTCCTTGTTTCACCTCTTTCTTTCTCCCTCCCTTCCTCCTTCTCTTCCTTTCTTCCTTCCTCCTTCATCTATTGTATCCTTGTTTCCTTCTTTCCAACTTTCCTTCCTTTGTTTACTTTCTTCCTTTATTCTTCCTTCCTTTCTTCCTCACTCCTTTTTTGTTCTTTTCTTCCGTTGTTTGTTTCCTTCATTTCCTTCCTTCCTTCATTTTTCCTTCCTTCTTCCTTTCCTTCCTTCCTTCTTTCCTTCCCTTTCCTTTCTTTCCTTCCTTCTTCCTTTGTTTTTTCCTTCCTTCTTTCTGCCTTGCTCTTTCCTTTCCCTCATTATTCTTTCCTTTCATTTCCTTCCTCCCTTCCTTCTTTCTTTCCTTCCTTCTTTTCTTTCCTTCTTTCCTTCCTTTCCCTCCTTCCTTCTTTCCTTTCCTTCCTTCCTTTTCCTCCTTTCTTCTTTCCTTTCCTTCCTTCCTTCTTTTGTTCATTCATTCCTCGCTTCCTTCATCCTTTCCTTTTCTTCCTTCCTTCCTTCCTCCCTCCCTCCCTTCTTCCTACTTGTTCCCTCTTTCCTTCCTTCTTTCCTTTCCCTCCTTTCTTTCCTTTCCTTTCCTTCCTTCCTTCTTCTCTCTCCCTCCTACCTTCTTTCCTTCCCTTTCCTTCTTTTCTTCCTTCCTCCCTTTCTTCCTTCCTCCCTTCCTTCCTTCATTACTTCCTTCCTTCCATCCTTACTTCTTTTTTCTTTGTTTCCTTCCTTCCTTCCTCCCTTCTTTCCTTCCTTCCTCCTCCTCTTTCTTTCTTTTTCATCTTTTTCTTCTTCTCTGTCTCCTTTCTACTATTACTATCACTTTATATTGATTTCAAGTATGCAAAGCACTTGAAATCTCATTTGATCCTTGAAATAACTGTGAAGTAGATGCTGCTATTATTCTCAATTTACAGAGGAGGAAACTGAGACTTAGAAAGATTAAGTGACTTGCTCAGAGTTAAAATAACAAATGAAAAACAAGAGTTTAACACAGTCCATCTTGACTTTGAATCCAACACTCTTGTCCCCATGTCACCTACTTACCAACTCC
This sequence comes from Sminthopsis crassicaudata, assembly GCF_048593235.1. Lineage (NCBI taxonomy): Eukaryota > Metazoa > Chordata > Mammalia > Dasyuromorphia > Dasyuridae > Sminthopsis > Sminthopsis crassicaudata. The sequence continues at coordinate 123,145,452 of NC_133622.1, forward strand.
ACAACTCCCATACACAGTCACATGTGCACTCAAATTTCCTCTTGTTGTAATTTCCCTATATTCTATTCACAACTCTAGGTACCTGATGATCCCCATAATTTAACATTATTCCAAAAATATTGCTATTTGGAGATTTAATAAGCAAACCTTCTCTATCTTCTTTCAAACAATGAATAAAAACATTAACCCAGGTTTACCTGGAGGCAGTCTTGTAGCATGCCAGAAGAGATTCCATTCCAGGTGGACATTAATCCATTTACCATCACCTTTTGATTATACTCATACAATCAGATGTAAACACATACAACTATTCTCTTAAACAGTTCATATTTTCTCATCTTTTTCACAAAGATAAGAGAACTTTTGTCTATGGTACACCTCAATTTGTCACAAATGGAAATGAAGTTAGTCTGACATGATTTTGTACATGAAGAACCCAGGCTGCTCCAATTAAATCTGATTCAACATGTAAGTGTATATACATACATATATATGTATGTATGTATGTATGCATTTGCTGGAGTTTCTGTCAAGAAAATCAGTTTTTATTTTGCAAAATCCACCAAAATCCAACTTTTCGCCCTGTTTGAAAACTGACACAATATCTGACCATCTTCAGTTGTTTGGTATTTATCACATTCTCCACAATTCCTGGCAACAGGTCATCAATCTTATCTGCAAGCTCATTCAGTACCCAGGGGTATCATTTGTCTGGGCCAGGAGATGAAGTTTCTTAAAGGAGTTGGATGATCTCAATCTCCTCAGCCATTTTAGCACATAATATGTGCCTGAAAAAAAATCAGAATGATTTCTTTTTGTATCTTGCATTCCAATTTTAATGCCATATTTTTCTTAGTTTTGTTACCTTTGTGGTTCTGGGGCTTTGAAGACAAATTATTATCAAATTCTGTGCATAATGTCCTCTGGCCACTTTAGATTTCTGCCTTTGCCCCATCCTTTTGTGTATATTTAGAAAAAAAAATCTCTTTTCAGTGTCTTGTGACTATTTCTGCTAGTAAATTTTCCTAGTTAATTTATTTATTTCTGTATTTCTATTGCTTAGGTTGTTTGAGAGGCAAATGATCTCTCAAAGTTCTGTTTTTTTTTTTTTTCTTTTTTATAGATTTTTTTAACTAATTACATGCCAAGAAAATTTTAGCATTGCTTTTTACAAGATTTTGAGTTCCAAATTATTCTTCCTCCCTTCTTTCAAAGATGCTTCCTTTTTTAATTTTAATTTGATTTTTTATTTTATAATTGTAATTTTTTTTGACAATACATATGCATGGGTAATTTTTACAACATTATTCCTTGCACTCACTTCGGTTCCGATTTATCCCTTCCTTCCCTCCACCCCTTCCCCTAGATGGCAGACAGTCTTATACATGTTAAATATGTTATAATATATCCTAGATGCAATATATATGTGCAGAACCGAATTTCTTGTTGCACAGGAAGAATTGGATTCAGAAAGTAAAAATAAACCGGGAAGAAAAACAAAGATACAAACAGTTTATACTCATTCCCCCGTGTTCCTTCTGTGTAGCTGATTCTGTCCATCAATTATCAATTGGAACTGAATTAGATCTTCTCTTTGTCGAAGACATCCACTCTCATCAGAATACATGTTCATACAGTATCGTTACTGAAGTGTATAATGACCTCCTGGTTCTGCTCATTTCATTCAGCATCAGTTCATGTAAGTCTCTCCAGGCCTTTCTGTATTCATTCTGCTAGTCATTTCTTACAGAACAATAATATTCTATAAAATTCATATACCACAATATACCCAACCATTCTCCAATTAATGGGCATCCATTCATTTTCCATTTTCTAGCCACTACAAAAAGGGCTGCCACAAACATTTTGGCACATACAGGTCCCTTTCCCTTCTGTAGTACTTCTTTGGGATATAAGCCCACTAGTAGCACTGCAGGATCAAAGGATATGCACAGTTTGATAACTTTTTGGGCATAATTCCAGATTGCTCTCCAGAATGGTTGGATTCATTCACAATGCCACCAACAATACATCAGTGTTCCAGTTTTTCCATTTCCCCTCCAATATTCATCATTAATTTTTCCTGTCATCTTAGCCAATCTGACAGGTGTGTAATGATATCTCAGAGTTGTCTTAATTTACATATCTCTGATCAATAGTGATTTGGAACACTTTCATATGAGTGGAAATACTTTCAATTTCATCATCTGAAAATTGTCTGTTCATGTCCTTTGACCATTTATCAATTGGAGAATGGCTTGATTTCTTATAAATTAGAGTCAGTTCTCTATATATTTTGGAAATGAGGCCTTTATCAGAACTTTAACTGTAAAAATATTTTCCCAATTTGTTACTTCCCTTCTAATCTTGTTTGCATTAGTTTTGTTTGTATAAAAAGCTTTTTAATTTGATGTAATCAAAATTTTCTATTTTGTGATCAGTAATGATCTCTGGTTCTTCTTTGGTCACAAATGCCTTCCTCCTCCACAAGTCTGAGAGGTAAAATATCCTATGTTCCTCTAATTGATTTATAATCTCGTTCTTTATGCCTAAATCATGGACCTATTTTGATCTTGATATTTTGGTATATAGTGTTAAGTGTGGATCCATGTCTAATTTCTGCTATAACTAATTCCCAGTTTTCCCAGCAGTTTTTGTCAAATAATGAATTCTTATCCCAAAAGTGGGGATCTTTGGGTTTCTCAAACATTAGATTGCTATAGTTATTAATTATTTTGTCTTGTGAACTTAACTGATTAACTAATGTATTTCTTAACCAATACCAAATGGTTTTGCTGACTGTTGCTTTATAATGTGGTTTTAGGCCACCTTCATTTGATTTTTTTTTTCATTAATTCCCTTGAAATTCTCAACCTTTTGTTCTTCCACATGAATTTTGTTGTTATTTTTTCTAGGTCATTAAAATAGTTTCTTGGGAGTCTGATTGGTATAGCACTAAATAAATAGATTAGTTTAGGGAGTACTGTTATCTTTATTATATTCACTTGGCCTATCCAAGAGCACTTAATATTTTTCCAGTTATTTAAATCTGACTTTATTTGTGTGGAAAGTGTTTTGTAATTTTGCTCACAGAATTCTTGACTTTCCTTTGGTAAATAGATTCCCAAGTATTTTATGCTATCAACAGTTATTTTGAATGGAATTTCTCTTTGTATCTCTTGCTGTTGGATTTTGTTGGTAATATATAAAAATGCTGAGGATTTATGTGGATTTATTTTGTATCCTGCAACTTTGCTAAAGTTGTGAATTATTTCTAATAGTTTTTTAGTAGCATCTCTGGGGTTCTCTTAAGTATACCATCATATCATCTGCAAAGAGTGATAATTTGTTTTCCTCATTACCCACTCTAATTCCTTCAATCTCTTTCTCAACTCTTATTGCCGAGGCTGGCATTTCTAATACAATATTGAATAGTAATGGTGATTGTGGGCAACCTTCATACAATTAATTTTCAAGGAGAACTAAAAAGTATGCCTCATTTTCAAAACTTGCAAAATCCTATTTTGTGATCAATTATATTTTATTTTCCAAAGGAAAGATGACTTTTAAAAAATGTAAGCATGCTGACTAACATCAAGAGAAAAAAATATCAGAATTTTAGATTTTGAGTTACTGCTTTCAGTGGTTTACAAATGGAAGAAGATATTCTGGGATGCTTTCAGGCTATGGTGTCTGAGTATTGCCATGTTTAAGAAGTGTCTCCACCATAGCTATAATGAAGATCATGCATGAAATGCAAAGATTGAATTTCCTATCCTAGGAGACATGTGAGGAGATCATGGCAATATATTTGTGAGACACACTATCAGACCCCAGTCACAGCTGGAAGCACATGGGTGAAGGGAGAAATTAAGAAATTAAATATAGCTTCACCTATGGATGGAAGTGAGATGGAGGCAGTGGTCTAAAATGATGTGAATATGCTGTTTGGACAGGCATTTCCTACAAAGGAGAAATCTTTAATATTTTGTTCACCAAGACTAGAAACCAAAACAGCTGCTCATCAGAATGAAGGCCTATCCAAGCAAAATCAAAATGCCACAGGATTAAATAAAAGAAAGAGGACCAATCAGTCACTACTGACCTAAAATAAAAATAGACCAATTTTCTAAACATCTCTGCTTTTCTGTGGGCTGAGGATTCAGGGCTCTGGTTTCAGCTTTGGCCCTTCCTCTATACATTCTGGTTGGAAAATTTACATTTCAATTCCCAAGTCATTGGAGGGAGATCTGAAGAAAACATTTCTCATCTCAGCCATTTCTTTCTCCACTTCTTTTCACTACTCAGTTGGTAGCAAAAAAACCAGTTTCAAAGCTGTTGATATAATAATGGCAAACCTTCGTCCCCATATAGGAAGGGCACTATTATTTCAGATAATTCAAAGAGAAAAATATATACAGAAATTAAAAAGATAATGAATATTTATTAAACACTCACTATGTTCTAGGCTATGTGCTAAGCATTTTACAGTTATTATCTCATTTGAAACCTGAAGGATGATCCAAATTATTTGGGTAAAACAGAATTTTGCCTGACATTTCCATATAATTGTTTCCATACATTCTTCCATCCTTAGTGAAATGATTTTGTCCCATCATACTCCAATATGTGAATTCAAATTTCACAAATATTGTAGTAATTACTACATACAATCCACTGATGAATCTGGTGGAAAATTCATATAAATAAGTTTTTTAATCATACTATTAAATATTTTTCAAATGAGAGAAAGTTATAAAGTGCTTTTTAAACTCTAAAGAACTATATAAATTCTACTTAAAATAATACTGATAATAATACAATTTTCACATAATGGATTATCACAATAATGTTATCACTATCATTGTACAAGGATTCTGTCCTTAAAAATGTTTTATTCTAGGAGGTTAAAATTGGGTGCAGTGAAAAACGTGAGAATTGGATGGGAGTTTAGTTTCCATAGTTGTGAAAATTAAATTAAGAGAAATGAAACTTCAATTAGAAAAATAAAATTGAAACTTAATGGAGGCAGAACAAGGAAACAAAATTAATAAAAGGAAAAATGTAATTGGGGTAGGAGACTCAGACTTACAAACAATTGTAAATTGTAAATAGAGGTGGAAATTTAGAATAAGAAACACATCACAAAATATAATTAGCAGTGAGGATTTGGAAGGAAGGTGTGGTGATCAGAAGAAGAGACTATACTCATTTTTTAATTAGGATCGTACTCAGTCAATAGAGAATCAAGGGAAATACTGAATTTATCTATATAAGAAATATCTATATTAGGTGAATGCCTGTGGTACTCAGCCAATGGGGAGCTGGGGGAGGGACTTGTGTTTAGGTATAGAAAAAGACAAGTATTGAATCCAGGGATTCCTATTCTATAGGCTACTCTCCTCTGCAGTTGTGTAATTAAAGCTCTTTAATTTTATCTCTTCTGTGTGGGACAGTGCACCCAGAGTAAGAAAAGCAAAAAGGGATTCATTACAATCTCTTGAGGACAACTTCCATTTGACAATGTGTTTGTCAATAAAGGAGTGCAAAGTACAAACTTCAAAAAATAAAAGTAAGCAGAAGCCCTGCCTCCTCCTTTGATCTTTTCTCCCATTGTCTGGGGGAGTCCAGCTAATTCTCTAAACTCAAAGATCTGTCCCAGAAACAAAAGCATAAATTATCTTTAAAAGAAGTACTTAAATGCTAATTAAGAGGTAGTGGAGAACTGGAGAATAGTCATTCAAGACAATCAAACACCTGCAGCTTTTTAACTATAGCTTAACTTGTTATTGCAAAGTCTCAAGCCTTAATGAGGGCAGTGGTCAAAGTCACATCTTTATGAGCCTTCACTCAGTGCACCTCCTAAGTCCAGTGAAGTTATTTTTTCACAAAAAGATCACAGATTTTGAAGAGAACCTATGTAGAAATTCTGCCTTGCTTATTATTATCTATGTGACCTTGGGCATTACCTGCATGACCTTGGGAACTACCTTTGTGACCTTGGGCAAGTTATTTAATTTTCCTGATCTTCAGTTTTCTCACCTGTAAAATAGGGGCCTTAGACTATGTGGTTCTTGAGGTCCTTTCTAATGTTATTTCTAAGATCTTAAGAGCCAACTTGCATTTCAATTAAATGTAGAAAGGGCCCCACCCAATAAATTGGGGGCAAAAAAACAAATTGGCGTCACTGTAAAACAGATCTCCAGCAGAGAATGAATTTCCTTTGGAAACAAGGAAGAAAGAATTATTAAAAAGGGAAAGATGGTAAGAAATAATCTCAGGTTAAAAAGTGCACAAAATGGAGTGTGAAATCTCTCAATACAGTTCTAAAAATCAAGTAAGACTTCACCAACCATTATTTATAAATAATAAATAATTTGCCTTTGTTTTGTTGATGTTCTGTGTTTACAATCAGGTTTAACTCTTTGTGATGCCTTTTGGAATTTTCTTGGCAAAGATATTAGAGTGTTTTGTAATTTCCTTCTCTAACTCATTTTACAAATGAGGCAAACAGAGTTGTGTCATACAGAATCATATAGCTAATAAATTCCCTGAATTCAGATTTGAAATCAACAGAATAAGTCTTCCTGATTCTAGACCTGACACTTTATCTATTGTGCTATCAAGCTGCCCATTTGCTTCTCTTTATTTTCCAATAATGCCTCTAGAAAGGAGATAAAGTATATTTGGACCCAAGTGTGAATGATGAGCTCTTCAATGTTAGGTATGATTAACAGAGGAATTGATAAAAATTAATCCCTTAGGCAAAAAGGAAGGAGGCTCTAATAATGGAGATCAGTTTAGTTCTTTGATCCCACCCTCTAAAGGTAATCCAGTAAATCCAAGTTATATCAAGACCCTGAGGCTAAATTTTCCCTATAAAATAAGTTATGGCCCATGGCTTTGCAGCTGCCTTCCTTTGGGTCAGTCCACCTTAGCACTCTTCCATATTGTATCTCTCCCCTACTCCTTCCTTTTTCCCCATGCCACATGGTATCTCCCCTAACCCCACTATGCTTCCCAACCTCACTTCTTACATCTCACTAACTCTTTTAGGGTGCTAAGTTCTTTTCAGGATTTACTTTGCCAGCCAAAGGCATGCCACAATCTCATGGGATGCTCTCTTTCTATCTGGTGATTGTGAGTTCCAATGAGGAATTTGTCTTTCTTATGCTCTCCCAACTCTATTTCATATTTACCATTCTCACTGTTTACTGTATCCCTTCATTTAGTCTATAACCTATTCCCCTAAATAAATTTACCTTTTGCCAAAGAGAATGGCCATTGTGAATGACCAAACCCCAAATTTTGGTGCCTGCCATCATTTAGTTCCAAACCCTATATCATAGATCACATCATTAAGACTTCATCTTTGTTGACATTGTTTTCCAAAGCTAAGAATCACTTTATAATGTTATGCCACAGTTTCCTTTAATTGTTCTGCCTCAGTCTCCCTGATGACAACTCTCCTTTCTGGCTATTAGGACAGAGATAATTAGGGTTGAGAGCCCTGACCACTAGCATTCCAAAGAGTCATAAAATGCAGGTGGTTTATCTAAAGATACATGGATATATCTTCTATCTCAGACATCTTGACTCCTGGTCTTATCAACTTATTAGAATTTATGATCCTTACCTCCAACCTGTGAGAACAGAATTTATGATCCATCCTTGGAAGTTCCAGTTCATTAGTGCTCTACCTTGCCTTTGTGTCCCTTTTCACTAAAGTCCTATAAAAATCCCTGGAATCCCTCACTCCCTGCTGGATACTTTGAGACAATAGTCCAATCCAGCCAACTGGTCAAGCTCTCCATTAAAAAAATAATAAAAACTCTCTAATCTCTATTTTGCCTCAGTTTCTCTGACATTATAATATTAGGAGACAAAAATGTAGGATTTTGTGAAGATGTCCTTGGATAGCCTGCATTTTTATCTCTATAAAACTAAACTACGAGAAAGAAAATGACACATTGGTTAATACTTGAGAGTATAATAATGGGGTCCAGGGATAGAGTAGTCATTTAATAAGTGTTTGCTTAGTAGAAAAGTTCATAATAGAAAAATGCTTAGAATGTCCCATAAAGACAACTTTTCTTTATAAGTCTTTTGCTTTATACTGGAATTAGAAAGAGACAGACAGAGATAAGAACAGGACAGCCAGCATTTTTTAAGTGCTTATTAAGTATCTGCAAGGTTTTAAGCACTGGGAATTTTCACAGAAACTAAATGAAAGATAATTCCTACCTTCAGGGAGTTTACATTCTAATGGTGGAATTTACACATTTACACATTAAAAAAAATGAAAGAAAAGGGTTGGGGAAAGAACTCTTTTAAAGAACTTCCAGAGCTGGTCCAAGAGGAGAGATCAATGAATGTGTTCACCCTTGGTTAAGACTTATGTTCCAGGAAGAATGGACTAGACAAAGGTTCCATTGGAATAGAAAAATCTTCCAGGGTGAAAAAGTAGAAAAAGAAAATAATAAAGATAAAGAGATAGAGATAAGCAGAGGGAGAAAGAGGCACAGAAAGACAAATATTGGTCTTATGGGAAAGACAGTTATAGAAACAAAACTCAATCAAGAACCATTTTTTATACTCCTAAGTTCCAAGCCCTTCAGAAGCTAGTGAAACAAAGCAAAAAATGCAATAGATGCTTTCTTTAAGAATTTTTCATTTTATCAAACAAAAAATCTAGGCACATACATAGATATGGGAAATATATAGGTAGTCAAGAAATATTTATTAAGCACCTATTGTGTATATACTGTGATAAGTTGGGGAGGGGGGAAAGGAAGTTACACACAAAGACAAAGGACATTCCCTGACCTCAAGGAGAAATAAGATAGATTCAGAATGAATTGGGGGTAGCATCAGAGGAAAGACATTAAGATTAAAATGGATTGGGAGAGGCTTCTTTCAGAAGACTGAGACTTGGAAAAAAACCAGTGAAGTCAGGAGTTGTTAAAAAGTTTGTTCTTCCATTAAGCCAAAATCTTTCTCTCTTCCATCACCCCTCTCCCTTTGGCCAACCATCTTTGCAACTTAATCTCCTAGTTCTACCCTCTATGGACTTTTGCACAAGAAAACCTTTCAAATAGTTGAAGATAACGCCTATATTCCTCATCCCAATTTACGGCTTCTCTTTCTTCACCAGACTAAACATTCCAAATTGCTTCAACTCTTCCTCATACAGCACTTTTCTCCAGGCCTCTACCAAATCGGTCCTCCTCTTCTGGATACATTCTAGTTTATCTCAGTTTTCCCTAAAATGCCTAGAATGAAGGACACTAGTTCAGATGAAGCATGAACAGTGCAGAACATGGTGAAGTGATTCCTTTCCACAACCTGGACTTTATAACTTCTTTAATGAAGGATCTGATAACAATAGTTTTATTGACAGCATGTTAGCTGTTGAATTACTGACCTCCTGATCTTTTTTACAGGAATTGTCAATCAAATCTCTTCTACCTTGCCCTTATGATTTTGAATTTTTGAACTCTGTGTTTGACCTTAGTATGTTTCTTCTTTTCAGATATGGTCAATTTTTGAAACTTCCTTGAAATCTTTTGTCAAATTGAGCTAATATGATTTTTTTTAATACAATGAGAATCTAGAAATGTTGTTGATTAACTAAATGCCTTTTCACAGAAGGAGAAAAATCACCGAAAGGGATTTCCATCTTGCCAAGCATCCATTTAAAATATAGTCCCCATCTTTCTTTTTTCCCCCTTCTGACCTGAAAGTATTCTGCAAGAATAATAATTCTATCTAGTTTAATCACTTTAGCATCTGGAAATGCCATCTGCATACTGCTTGACATACATTCTTGACAAATTATCTTGTAATTGATTCTTCCTCACTCCCCAGTCTTGTTAACTTTTTAGAACATACATGGAAAGAATCAGAAAGTCAATAGCCAAAATCTTTTGTCTCAGAAACATGATTGGGAAATTTTGATCTGGCATCTAATTTGACCTACAAATATTCTTTCTTCAGGAACAAAACATTGCTCTTTTATGATCAATATAATATCATAGTCAGTATATGTAAAAGACAGCCATGACATCTACAAGAAGAAAGTTACACATTATTGGATGATGGTAATTTATATCACACCATTCAAAGGAGAAGCAGTTTCTTTTTCAAAAACTATAGCCTTGCTTAGCTCAGGGACAATCCTTAATTTTAGATTAAACTTACATGCTCTTTAACCATTTTTTTCCAATGTGACAGTTAATTTTCTCCTAGATGTCTTACATTTTGTCTCTAAGAAGTCCTTTCCTATGTCTTTGTCTCTAACCATAAACATTTCCCCTGATTATTTCTTTCTCTATGTTCTAAAATTTTTCAATTAATGGGGGGAAATTCCTCAATTTACTCTTTCCTTATGTTTCACAAGATAAAGAGTATAATGCTTTTTATGGAAATCTTATGGCTCTGTGTAGGATATTGCAAGTAAGTCAAAGAGATTCTTATTTCAATGCATTGTTTGATTTAGATTGATTATTCTGGTATTCTCTGGATTGGTCAATTACCTCATCTGTGATTTGAGAGAATTAACTATGATCACTTTTAGTTCTGAATCTTATGAATTACTATTTGGACTACTGGATCCAAATTGTGGATTTGTATAGGGTCTTTGAATATAATTTTCCCTTTATCTGGAACATTCCCACTCTGTCGAAATTCCATTCTTTAAAACCAACTCAAAAGAAGTCACCTCTTACAAGAAGCTTTCCCTAATTCCCAGTTTGTAACAATTTTCTCTTTCAGACTCACATAATATTTTGCACACTTTTTTGAATGCATTAATAATGCTTTCTTTTATATTTATTTATGAACAACATCTTCCTCCCCTCTCCCCTCATTAGATTCTAAATTTCATGAGGACAAAACCATGGCTTAATTAGAGCCTAGTTTCTCAAACTGTGGTTCACAATTCAATCTGGGATCATGTAAACTGAATGTGGAAGTCATGAAGTTATGATTTATTATCAGTAAATGTTTTATTTGTTTAACTATTTAATATGCCTCCATATCCGAGGTCTACATAAAAAATTTCTCAGGTGAAAAATGATCATGAGTGGAAAAAGTTTAAGAAGCTCTGATCTGGACATCAAAACTCCTCTGAGCAATTATCTAGTATAAAAATTATCTAGCACAAAAAGAAATTAATATATGCAAGATTTGAAGTTAAATAATTGTCACATTTTCTACAAGATGAAAGGTGGATTATTTGCATGGGGATACAGTTTTAAATATGGACTTCAAAATAGAAAGCTATGCTTTATCTTATTTGTCCTTTACAATCTTGTTCACCTTGACAAAATATAGAGTAAACTAGGATAGGAAGAAGGGAAAGAAAGAAGGGAATAAGCATTTATATAGTACATGTTATGTCCTGGGAACTGTGCTAATTACTTTTTAAAAATATTAACTCATTTTAACTTTTAAACAAGTAGATGCTATTATTATCCCTTTTACAATTAAGAAAACTAAAATTAAGTGATTTGCTTATGCTTACATAAGTGTCTAATAAGTGTCTGAGGGCGCATTTGAACCCAGGTCTTCCTGCCACCAGTGCCACTAGGTACTAGTTAGTAAGACTTTTAGTTAGCAGAAGAAAAGTAAATTAAAACTGTGGAGTTAGGAATGCCAATAAGAAAAAAAAAAGGAATTAGACAAACAATAAAATGAGGCAGAAGCAGAAGCAGAAAAAGAGATGAGAAAAATGGTGGGGTAGGAGAAGTCATGTGACTAAAATCTACTCCTATAGAAAGAACAATGACAGCATATTTTCATTGACTATGACTGTAGTGTAAAATACACAGAAACCCATATTTAGAATGAAATGAGAACCTGACTACCCATTTGTTCCCAATAGAATAAAATAATTTCTTTGAATAAGTTTGCTGCACTCTTTAAAATGCCTGAAAAACAGTTAAAAAATTTCCAGTCCTTGTAAACATCAAAGTATAATGTCCTCATGCTCATGCTCAGGAAGAAATGAAGAGGAAGAGAAGTATAAAATACTTCTGAATTGGAAATATGTAGATGTGAATTTTCATCTTACTCTTTTTAAGGATTTAGGACTATAAGCACAAAATCACAGAATCTCAGAGGTAGAAGGATCTCAGAGGTAGAAGGACCTCAGGAGCAATCTTCTCCAACTTGCTCTTAAGTAGGAGTCTCATGTAGCATAGTGGCTAGAGCCAGGAAACTTAAATCTGAGTTCAGATATTTTAAAGTGTGACTCTGGGCACTGTCTGCCTCAGTTTCCTCATCTGCAAAATGAGCTAGAGAAGGAAATAGCAAACCACTCTGGTATGTTTGCAAAAAAAATCCAATCAACAAAAAACCTGAAATGGGGATTATGAAACATTAGACAGACACTCAATCACAAGGACAGTTATTTCTATTCCCCATCTGGGACCAAATAGATTAAGTCTATTCTTTTTTTTCCCATGACAATCTTTAAACTACTTAAAGACAGTGTTTCTCAGTCTTCTCCAAGTCAATCCTCAATACCTTTCATTTGGTCCTCATATGGTATAGTATCTAGTCCCTTCATCATCCAGGTCATTTTCGAATAAATAGACTCCAGACTCTCAATGTTCTTCCTGAAATGTGTCAGCCAGAACTGAACATAGTCTTTTCTAATTAGGGCTCAAAATAGGAGGTCTTGAGTCAAATTCTTTCTGCAAGTCTTTGTTCCTTAATCACATAGTGAAACAGTTAGAGGAGATGATATCTTGAGTCCTTTCTGTATCCTCTCTTCCATGTTCTACCAGTCTGCCTTAGATTAACAATAAATTCAAAGAAGTATTCCTATGTTAGTGGATTTCCTATGATGAAAAATGAGAAAAAAGAAGATTAAAGTACAAGAAAACAACAAAACAGGGGAATAAACAAATTGTGCAAGGGCTGGTGTTTAATCAACTTTTCCTGGAATAACTTGGGGTTGACTGTAAATTGCATGTGGGTGGCCAAACCACAAATAAAGAGTGTAATTAATGATTAAAATTATATATAAGACCTCATATAATTTTCAGAATACTTATCTTAGAGTCTGTTTTCTGTATTTCTTACAGCTTATAATAATATTTCCTTCTTTTTTTCATGAAGTGCAAAACTTATCCTGAGAACAATGATATCATTTACAAAGATGAAATTTTATGAAATGCAATATAAAATCAATATCACTATCAGTTGTATTAAAAATTGAATATTCATTTTTATATTAATTTGTCTGTATATTCCTTTAATCTTCAATATCTATATATTCACTCATCCTTCAATATATATCAAAACCTTTCTCTTTTTCATGAAAGTATAATGATCTACAGCTTCTTAATAAAATGTCTCATTAATGCCCTTTTTATATGACAAGCACTTCCTGACATATCTCAATCCTTATGCAATCTTCCTTGAAACAAAGAAAAATAGTTAAACAAAACCAATTACTGTTGACAGTGAATGGAACATAAATCACTGACAAAGCCCTACCTCTCACTTTATTTTTTGAAATTTAAAAAAATCCATTTATTTCCTTTGTAAATTCTTTTTGTTATAGCTTTTTATTTACAAAACATATGCATGGGTAATTTTTTAACAATGACACTTGCAAAACCTTCTGTTCCAACTTTTCCCCTCCTTCCACCCACTACCCACCCCTAGATGGCAGGTAATCCAATACATATTAAAGTATATGTTAAATACAATATATGTATACATATATGTATAAATATTTACATAGTTATCTTGCTGCACAGGAAAAATCAGATTTAGAAAGAAGGTGAAATTAACCTGAGAAGGAAAACAAAAATGCAAGCAGACAATAACAGAAAAAATGGAAATGCTATGCTGTAGTCCACATTCATTTCTCATAGTTCTTTCGCTGGGTGTAGCTTGCTCTCTTCATTACAGAACAATTGGAACGAATTTGGATCATCTCACTGTTGAAGAGAACCACATCTATCAGAATTGATTATCATATAGTATTGTTGTTGAAGTATATATAATGATCTCCTGGTTCTGCTCATTTCATGTAGCATCAGTTCATGTAAATCTCTCCAGGCCTCTCTGAAAACATTCTGCTGGTCATTTCTTACAGAACAATAATATTCCATAACATTCTCCAATTGATGGGAAGCCATTTAATTTCAAGTTTCTAGCCTCTAAAAAAAGGCTGCCACAAACATTTTTATGCATGCTTTCCCTTCTTTAAGATCTCTTTGCATATTTGGGTTATAAGCCCAGAAGTAACACTGCTTGATCAAAGGTTAAGCACAGTTTAATAACTTTTTGAGTATAGTTCCAAATTACTTTCCAGACTGCTTGGATCCATTCACAACTCCACCAACAATGCATCAGTGTTCCAGTTTTCCCACATCCTCTCCAACATTCAGCATTATCTTTTCCTGTCATCTTAGCCAATCTGACAGGTTGTAGTGGTATCTCAGAGTTGTCTTAATTTGCATTTTTCTGATCAATAATGATTTGGAACACCCTTTGATATGAATAGAAATAGTTTCAACTTCATCGTCTGAAAATTGTTCATATCCTCTGACCATTTATCAATTGGAGAATGGCTTGGTTTCTTATAAATTAGAGTCAGTTTTCTATATATTTTAGAAAATGAGGCCTTTATCAAAACCTTTGACTGTAAAATTGTTTTCTCAGTTTATTGCTTCCTTTCTAATCTTGTCTGCATTAGTTTTGTTTGTATAAAAGTTTTTTAACTTGATATAATCAACATTTTCTATTTTGTGATCAATAATGATCTCTAATTTTTGTATGGTCACAAATTCCTTCCTCCTCCACAAGTCTGAGAGGTAAACTATCCTATATTCTTCTAATTTATTTATAAATTCATTCTTTATGCCTAAATCATGAACCCATTTTGATCTTCTCTTGGTATATGTTGTTAAGTGTGGGTCCATGCCTAGTTTCTGCCATAATAATTTCCAATTTTTCCAGAAGTTTTTGTTAAATAATGAGTTCTTATCCCAAAAGTTGGGGTCTCTGGGTTTGTGAAACACTAGATTGCTATCGTTATTGACTATTTTATCCTGTGAATCTCACCTATTCCACTGATCAACCAGTCTATTTCTTAGCAATATCATCTGTTTTATCTTTTAATGAGTTATATGCTTTATCTAGACCCTCTTGCAAGGTTTTCCTTTCCTTTCCCCATTATTTTTCTAGCCCTCTTTTAAGATTTTTAAATTAAATTTTAAATTTAAAATTTTTCTATGTGTGATGGGGACCTTGCATGGTGGGGGCCCCTTGGGGGGGGTCTCATCTAGAAACAATCTGTTTTTAGTCTCCTCAGGGTTTGAAATCTGCTCTCTTTCATTATAGAAGCTATGTATAGTTAGAGCCCACTTTACCTTTTTATTCATTATAACAACAACACAAAAAAGGATGTGGTCTGCTTTTGGGGCAATGACAGCTTACAAAGCTTCTTCAACAGACAACAGGAAGTGGCAGTGAAGCTGCATTGGAAGCATTAGTGCTGTACTGGGATCACGCTGAGTCACTCCCACTTTTGGGTGGGTGTGGCCAGGTCCTGTGAGACTCCAGAGCTTTGGGGAGCACTCTTTACCCTCTGTGTTTACGTTGGAACTTTTATAACTTCTCTGCTGATCTATTGGCTTGCTATTATTAGTGTCAAACACTATGATAGAGTCTTCCCAGTAGATTCTCTGTAGCATGGAGACCACTCCCTCCAACCTCCTCTCCATCCTCTAACCCCTCCTCCCCACCTTCTGTTCAGTGTGAGCTATCCTCTGTGCTCTGCCTGTTGCCTACTTATGCCTGTGCCAGGCCTCCTGCCATGCCCAAGCCAACCAAAACAGACCTTTTCTAGTGATCTTTGAGATTATTTTTTCTTGGTAATGTCTTGTACTCCCAATATTCATGGGTTCTGACAGCCCAGCACTAATTCAGAGGCTGAATTTTGTAAATAGTTTAAGGGTAGCAGGAGAGCTCAGAAAGAAGCATGTGTCCTTTCTGCCATCTTGGCTCTGCCCCCTATCTCTTACTTTACAAAAGAATTCTATATAATCATGTGTTCTCTGGGTCCAAGATTTTTATTGGTTGTTCCCTCAGCTTGGAACTCCTTGCTTCTCATCTCCACCTTCTCCTTTCCTTCACTTTCACCTTCTTCAAGAAGTTTTTTCCAAGCTTCTCTCCATTCTGATGCCTTGTCTCTGAAATTCCGTTAATTTATCCTAGTTTATCTAGTTTATATGTATCCTATTTGCCTAGTTTATAGATAGTTTGTACGTTGTCTCTCCTGTTAGATTGTGAACTTCTTGAAGTAGAGAAATAATTTTGTCTTTCTTTGTATCCATAGTTGTGAGCAAAGTGCCTACCAAGTGGTAGGTATTTAGTAAACAGTGACTTGAAATGAATATAATTACTCAGAGACTCAACATACATTGACATTATTATAATCATAGTACACATTGCTTTTCTGTCTCTACTTACTGCATTCTGCCTCTGGTCATACAAATTGTTCCAGATATTACTGAATTCTTCAGTCTTATCTTCTATTAAAATGCAATAATATTTCATTACATATAGATTCCATAATTTATCTAGCCATCCCCCAACAATAGACATTCATTTTGCCCATGTTTGAGTATTGCATATAAAATATACTGGTATTAATATTTTGATACATACTGGGCCTTTTCTATGTCACATGCCCAGTATTGAGTATGACAAATGATTTTTTAAAGAAAATTTTAATAAATTTTTATGTCTTATTCATTTTTTAATATATCTTTGCTCTACCTTCCTCTCACCTATGTAGTCATCCCTTGTAGCAAAGAGTAAAAATAAAAACAGTTTGGAAAGCAACAGCAAAAGTGAATCAGCTATTTCTGAAAGGATACATAATAATATTTCATTCATATACTTTCCTTTTGCAGAAAAAGAAGAGAGGAAAGTTCATTTTCTTAGCCCTTTTCTGGGGTCAGGCTTGGTCCTTGTAATTACATAGTAGACACAGGAAATGAATTAAGAAAGAATTTCATTGATTGCGTGTTTGTTTAAATCACAATTCTCTTTAGCATTCTTATAATAAGAACATTAAAAAAATTCAGGTTATTATAAATGCTTGTTATATTCAAACAGATAGATTAAGTATTTGACAATAACCCTTTCCCACAGTCTCTTGGACTTGATTGCCCAAAGCCCAGCCAGGTACACTAGGTACTTCACACTTCAGAGTTCTAGGGTCACAATTATTCCTTCCTAGTATTTATGACTCTAGGGGCCTTAGAAAATCTTATCCACACTATGCTTAAAAAGTTATCAAACTGTGCATACCCTTTGACCCAGCAGTGTTGCTACTGGGTTTGTATACTAAAGAGATCTTAAAGAAGAGAAAGGGACTTGTATGTGCAAGAATGTTTGTGGCAGCCCTTTTTATAATGGCCAGAAACTGGAAACAGAGTAGATGTCCATCAATTGGAGATTGGCTGAATAAATTGTGGTATATGAATGTTATGGAATCTTATTTTTCTGTAAGGAATGACCAACAGGATGATTTCAGAAAGGCCTGGAGAGATTTATTTGAACTGATGCTGAGTGAAATGAGTAGGATCAGGAGATCGTTGTATCTTCAACAACAATACTATATGATAATCAATTCTGATGGATGTCGCCATTTGCAACAATGAGATGAACCAAATCAGTTCCAATAGAGCAGTAATGAACTGAACCAGCTACACCCAACAAAAGAACTCTAGGAGATGATTATGAACCACTACATAAAATTTCCAATCCCTCTAATTTTGTCCACCTGCATTTTGGATTTCCTTCACAGGCTAATTGTACACTATTTCAAAGTCTGATTCTTTTTGTACAGCAAAACAACTGTTTGGTCATGTATATATATATTGTATTTAATTTATACTCTTAACATATTTAACATGATTTGGTCAACCTGCCATCTGGGAGGTGGGGAAGGAGGGGAAAAATTAGAACAAAAGTTTTGGCAATTGTCAATATTGTAAAATTACCCATGCATATATCTGGTAAATAAAAACTATTAAAATTTAAAAATTAAAAAAAACAATAAAAAAGAAAATCTTAGCCACACATCCATATTTAAGAATTCCCTGCTATGTTATAGTCTAACTGCATAGTAACTGGATCTTTGTAAAACAATATTATTTGATGTCCACAGAAGCCCTGGGAGGTAGGTGTTAGGGAGGTAGGTGTTATTATTATTTTTAAGAAAACTGGAGGTTAAGTCACATACCTAGTATCACAGAGATAGTGTTTGAGGCCTAAGTTGAATTAAGGTCTTTCTGATAGCAGGAACTTCTCTAAAGTACAACCTAGCTCTCTCAGAACATAGGATTTAAGAACTAGAAAGAATCTTGGAGATCATCTAAGATATCTGATGTTTGCTGTTCTAATTAGAGACTTCCATTTCAGGAAAGCCTTAGCCATGCTTCATTTTGTCTTCTTACTTTTGGCACAGAACTCTAGCCTTTGTTCCTCTCCTTTCTCCCTCTGGTTTCAGAACTAAGATCAAATTAAATGTCATTTTTTTCCAGGATGAGGTGTAAACTCAGTCTGCCCCTTTCCATCTCCCCACCTTTCCCACACTCTGAAGATTCAATTCATCACCTCTAAAAAGTCTATTGGAATTGGTCTGAATCACCTCATTGTTGCAAAAAGCCACATCCATAAGAATTGATTATCACAGAATTTTGTTGTTGCTATGCACAATGGTCTCTTGGTTCTACTCACTTCACTTCATCATCAGTTCATCTTTACAGACCATTCTGAAATCATCCTGCTCATCATTTCTTATAGAACAATAATATCCCATAAAATTCATATATCATAACTTATTCAGTCATTCTCCAACTTATGAGTATTCATTCAGGTTCCAGTTCCTTGCCACTACAAAAAGAATTGCTACAAACATTTCTGCACATGTGGATCCTTTTTCCTTTTTTATGATCTCTCTGGAATACAGGTCCAGTAGAGACAGTTGGATTAAAGGATATGCACAATTTGATAGCCCTTTGGACATAGTTCCAAATTGCTCTCCCGAATAGTTGGATCAGTCCCCAAGTTCATCAACAATGGTATTAGTATCCCAGCTTTCCCACATCTTCTCCCCATTTATTATCACCTTTTCCTGTTATCTTAGCAAATCTAGGAGGTCTGTAGTGGTACCTCAGAGTTGTCTTAATTTGCATTTCTCTGATCAATAAGGATTTGCCTCTAAAATTTTCAAAACCAAAATTCCCCTTCCTGATAATACTCCTGTTTGTATGTGTATCTTGCTTTTAAACATATTTCCCACACTCATTACAGAACTCGGCTCTTAATAAGTGCTTGACAAATGCTCTTCCATTCACTCATTCATCCCTCTGTCCATAGGCCCATCCATTTTTTTCTATCCATTTACTACAATTGTTCTATTTCATATTTACCAATCAGTATTCAGAAACCCAGGACAGATTATTTATCTCTTCATTCCCTTCAAAGCTCAAATCATGAGTTATACATTCAACAAGACTTTCCTGATTATGCCTGGTGTTAGTGTCACCCCATCACTGTGAACTTATCGAACTTATCGATATCTGGTATAGTACATACTTAACTGTGAGGCCATTACATTAATAGAAGTTGTATCCTAGAGAGCAAAGGGATGGAATAAACAAATGAGGCCATCTAGTCCAAATTCCTCGTTTTTACAAATGAGGAAACAGGGGCCCAGGGAGGCTAAAGTGTTGGGCTAGAGACTGGATTTACATCTAGGATCTATGAGTTCAGAGATAGGACTTCTTCCTCTGGGATTTCTTAAGAGTTGGTGCTTAATAAATACTACTTGTTTGATAAATGGAGAGCTCTTTGATAAATACCTCTTGATAGACATCCAGGTGAATGAGGAACTTGGAGACAGTAAAATCAGGGACATTTTGTAACCTTGGAAAAGCATTTAATCTCTCTGTACCTCAATTTCTTCATCTGTAAAATGGGGATAATATTAGCATTTACCTGAACGAGTTGTGAGGATCAAGTGGGTTAATCAATGTAAAATATTATGCAAACTTTAAGGAGCCAGACTAATGCCAGATATCATTATTTTTGTTGCTCTTAGGAGTAGCAGTTGTAGTCCAATAATTTTCAATTGATCCAACTCTTCATGACCCCATTTGGGGTTCTCTTGACATAGATGCCAGCTTAATTTGTCATTTCCTTCTCCATATTTTTATAAGTGAGGAAATTGAGACAGTTTAAGTGATTTGTCTGGGCTCACACAACTCCAGTCTGAAGCCAGATTTGAACTCAGAAGGATGAGTCTTCCTGGCTCCAGGCATATTTGGTTATTCCAAAGATTGTTGTTATTTAATCATGTCTGATTTGCCATGGCAGAGCAAAGATACTCAAAAGGTTTGACATTTGTTTTTCCAGTGGATTAAGGTAAACTGAAGTTAAGTGACATACCCAGGGTCACATAGTTAGTATCTGAGGTCAGATTTGAACTCAGCTCTTTTTCTCCTCAGGCCTAGTGCTTTATCCACTGTGCCACCTAGCTACCCTTAATATTAACAGTAATAGAATGAATTCTCTGTGTATTTGAGGAATTTTAGGATTTGGGTAAGATACAACTTAACTCTAAAACAGCTCCTTATAACAACTCTGGGAAGTAGTTATTATTATTATTCCTTTTTTATACTGAGGAAACTGAGATGAGTCAGTCAAATTAAAAAAAAAAAAAATGACCAGGGTCACATAGCTACTAAGTGTCTGAAGCCTGTTTTCCGAAGTGACTGACTCCAGGTCCAGACCTTTATTCACTACACCATCAAAGAAATCCTCCTCCTTTTTCCAGCTACATATTTTTATGTCAGATTTTCTTGATATATTTCAACCAAACATACAGAAACAGATTGAA
Organism: Sminthopsis crassicaudata; assembly: GCF_048593235.1. Classification (NCBI taxonomy): domain Eukaryota; kingdom Metazoa; phylum Chordata; class Mammalia; order Dasyuromorphia; family Dasyuridae; genus Sminthopsis; species Sminthopsis crassicaudata. Next base: position 123,166,390 of record NC_133622.1, read on the forward strand.
TGCAGAAGCAGCTATGAGAATCCATCTGTCTTCTATTAAGCTAGACATTAAAGAGATTTGCAGAAATATGTAAAGCAATATCACTCTTCTTGCTAAAATTACTTTGTTTTTGAAAAAAATACTTATTTCTTATTAAAACATTTCATTTATGTGAATATATAAGGAGTTTGTTATTTTAAATGAGTTAATGAATAAATATTTTAAAACTGAATCAGTTTTAATTCCTTTTATGGTCAATATTGATAGATATAATAATCTATATTGATAGATATAACTAGGTATGCTCCTCAACAGAGATTTTTAGTGTAAGCAGTTACACTTCAGAAAATACTACAAATAAAGATTTGATTTCTTGTTTTGTTGATTATTTAGAATTATTAAAATGTTAGAGAAAATGTTGACAATGCAGATTAAATTTAAAATAAATTGTGACCATTTTTTTTTTCTTTTGGAAAACTGGGTGTTAACATTTACCAGAATATCCCTAGATATAACCCACATAAGCAAAAAGCTTTTGTGTAGCTACAAAAAATTTTAAGAGCATAAAGGAGCCCAAAGAACAAAAATTTTTTTGAACTGTGTTTCTAGAGTATTACTGTCTCTCACAAATTTATTTTGCAACTGTATATTGTTTGTGAGCTGTGTGTGACTTTATTCTAATTGTATTGTTGATTCTGGACATATACTATTGCCCTCTGCTGGACAATCATAAGTTACACTTAATTCTGGCCAGAAATATTCCTCTTAATTTGCATAGACAAAAAGTAGTATATTCATAAATGATCATTATGAACATCTTGTGTTTTTCTCCTCTGGGAGTTAAATGCAAATTGAGTGAATGATAAGAGTTTCTTAATTTCCTACTTTAAAGGACCAGAGAGTGACAAGCATTAAGGACACTGTATGGTTGGGTCTTTTAAATACATAAATGCAAACGCAGAATATTTCAGAGTTTCCAGTCTGTGACTGGATTGTAGCTGGTGATTTTTCACTTTTATAAAGTAAAAATTTCAGGAATATTCTCCCTCAAAAAAAAAAGTCAACCACAGTAGCAGACCTGCTTCCTTTTAATCTAAATTTTCATTTCCTTCTTCTTGTATTGTAATTAAAATATTACTTCCTTTATCTCTGTCCTTCAATCTACCTTATCCTCTAGTTTTCCAGAACAGTGATTACTTTTTCATCATGGAAGGTAGCTATACTAACCTAAATTTTCCTTAATAGTAATGGGATTCCATGAATTGGACAACTAGGTTATTTCCCAGGTAAATCACATTTTATTAAAACAACAACAACACAACAACAAAAACCAAACAGGTGATAAACTTTTTAAGGGAAAAAAGTTTGAAAATAAGTTTAATGATTATAATGCTAAATCCGTGTTTAGTACAATGGTTCTAAGCTTAGAATTGGGAAATTAGGCCTTCCTAAGTTCAAGTCTGGTTTTAATCATTTCTAGCTATGTGACACTATATAAGTCACTTACCTCTGTTTACCTCAATTTTCTCATCTGTAAAATGAACTAAAGAAGGAAATGGAAAACCAGTATCTTTGCTAAGAAAACCCCAAATGGGGTCATGAAGAGTCAAACATGACTGAAATGACTGAATAACAATAAAGACTTGGTTTCCTCATATTTACAAATTATGGAATATGAGACTAATAATGACACATAAGGATAATAACAACTATTTAATAGGTTTTTATGAAGATAAAGCAATATATAATATGTAAAATGCTTTGCAATCCTTAACAGGCAGTATAAATATCAGTTATTTATTATTTTGTATTGACTTACCATAAAGATTATCAATACAGAAATGTTCATTTAATTATCTTTTTTTGAAAGAATTTAACTGAATTTTGAAGAATTAACTGAAATATATCTACATTTTATTACACTACAAGGATTTTTCTCCCAGTGGCTTATTTTGGAATGTCACATGCCAATGAAAATCCTTACCACAGTCAGTCAGTTCAGTTCTGCTGAAAAATAAATGATAATTAAAATGGACATTTTGAGCCTACAGCTTTGTTGATGAGTCAGGAAGCAATTAATGTATTTTATTATAGATGAGTAATGTTCCATATAATCTGCCACCCTGTTTCTCACAATGTCAGAGGCTATAAATCTTAGGGAAAAAGTCCTCTTACATTAAATATGAAGGCAGAGAGACCCTAAAAGGCCTCTAAGGGAAAAGGTAATGACTACTTTCAAGTTTGCAGGGAAGAATAATGCCATGGGGAATGGGGAATAGTTTTTTTTCCACAGAAGGAGAGCAGGATACAAAGAAAGTTCTGCAACTGTGGTGGGAAGCAGTTATCAATCAATCAATCAAGAGGCATTTATTTATTAAATTCCTACTATTTGCCAGGGACTGTGCTAAATTCTGAGGAATAAGAAACAAAGTGAATCAGCTTGCCTACAATCTAAATGTCTTCAAATATTTGAAAGCTTGTCATCCAGATTAGATATAAGATGGTTCAGAATCTGCTATTTACAAATAAGAATTTGGAACAAGGGACTTAAGATAATAATAATAATAATAATAATAATAATAATAATAATAATAATAATAATAATATTTAGTATTTGTATAGCCTTTAGAGTTTATAAAGGTTTTATGTATGTTATCTCATTTATTCTTTATAACCACGCTATAAAAGAGGTGCACTTATTATCCCCAGATTTTCCCAGACACATGTATCTAGTAAACATCTAAGTCTGGATTTCACCTCAGGTCTTTCCAATTCCAAATACTGTGCCATATCCATTGTACCCCTAGTTGCCTTTATTGAAGTAAAGAGGGATAGACTGGCAGTAACCCCTAGTTTTATCATTTTGGTTTTCCAATATCCATTCATTTACAGATCTCCAGAGGATCTTAAAAACTGAAGGGAAACTTCAGAGTCCAAGGACAGCAGTCCTTGTTTGTCAGGGATCTCGCCTCATAAGTACGGGGTCACAGGTTCCCCAAAATTGTTATTAGGAATTATTAGGAATATCTAATTCTAGATCAGATAGTTGTCTGGGGAATAGCTCAATAAACTGTAGTATGTGTTTGTGATGGAATATTATTATTCTCTAGGAAATGATGAGCAGGATACTCTCAGGAAAAAAAAAAACCTGGAAAATCCTCCATACATAAAGTGAAATATACTGTGTAAAAAGAAAAGATGACCAGCTGTAAATGAAAAATAAATTCTCTTGCTGTTATTCTCAGCAATACAATCATCCACAATTACTCTGAAAGACTTATGATGAAAAATCCTATCTATATCCACAGAAGAAACAGATTTGATCTGAATACAGATTGAAGCATTCTCCTCTCTCTCTCTTTAACTTAATTTTTCTTGAGGTTTTTATTTTCATTAGGGTGGGAGATCTATGTTTTCTTTCACAACTTGACTTTTATGGAAATATTTTGCATAACTTTTCATGTGGTTTCTTTATTGTGAGTGAAGATAAGGAAGAGGAACTAGAACTCAAAAATCTTAAAAAAAAAAAACAAATGTAAAAATGTTTTGAATGTAACTGGGGAAAATATTAAATAAATAAATAAATAAATTGAAAGAAAAAAAGAAAGAAGGGTAGAAGAAATAGAATAGGGAAAGGTATAGAAAGGATTAACAGAAATGAAATAAAGTGGAAAAAGAGGAGAGGAGAAGACAAGGGAGAAATTCTTGGTGGTAGAGAAAGTTAAGTATTAGCAAGGCAAGGTAGCAGGTGGAAGTAAAGCAGAAAAGCCAGCAGGAAATAAAAGATGTAGAACAGAGTCAAGATGGCAAAGTACATAGGACTTTACCTGAGCTCTTCCTGGCTTACCTCAAAATCAATACTATATCAAACCTCTAAACAGATCTTGGAGTAACAGAACCTACAAATATTTGAAGTGTAACAATTTTCTAGCATAAGATATCTTGGAAGGACTTCAGGAAAAGTCTGTCTCAATTGGGCAGGCCCAATGCAGGGACACCCAGGGCAGAGAGGCCCCATGTGGGAGTCTAGTGGGAGCCTCTTTGCCAAAATACTGGATCAACTGACTAGCTGTGAGATCCCCAAGAAAGCTACAGAAGGCAAATAGTGAGCCTCTGAACCCCAGAATATCAGGGAGAACTTGATCAGGACCACTTAGCATGGGGGAGACGAGGTCAGAAGCAAAACACTTGTGAGGAGAGAAAAGGGGAAAGAAGAGAGAAAAGTATACCTTGAGAAAAATAGGATGGTGAGAAATACAGAGTTAGTAATTTTAAATGTGAATATGAATTGTATGAACTCTCCCACAAAACAGAAGCAGATAGCAGACTGGGTTAAAAGCCAGAATCCTACAATATGTTGTTTACAAAAACACATTTGAAGCCAAGAGATACATACAGAGTAAAGGTAAAGAACAGGAACAGTATCTATTATACTTCAGCTGAAGTAAGAAAAAAAATAAGGCAAGGATTGCAATCCTGATCTCAGTTGAAGCAAAAGCAACAATAGATCTAATCAAAAAAAAAAAAAAAAAAAAAAGGAAGGAAAATACATCTTGCTAAAGGATACCATAGATAATGAAATAATATTAACACTAAACATATATGCACCAAATGGTAGAGTATCCAAATTCCTAGAGGAGAAATTAAGAGAGTTCCAAGAAGAAAGACAGAAAAACTGTACTAGTGGGGAATATCGAATTCCCTCTATCAGAGCTAAATAAATTGAACTACAAAGTAAATAAGAAAGAAGTAAAGGAGGTAAATAGAATTTTAGAAAAATTAGGTATGATAGACGTTTGGAGAAAATTGAATGGGGATAGAAAAGAACATATTTGTTTTTCAGCAATACCTGGAACCTACACAAAATTTGACAATATATTAAGGGATAAAAATATCACAATCAAATACAGAAAGGCAGAAATAGAAAATAAGAGATACACAAAGCATACCAATAATGATCAATGATTAGGAAAAAAAAAAAGCAGAGATAGTAATCATTTTTCTCAAAGTTAAACCTAAAATAGATTAATCAAAAGAAAAAAAAAGGGACACTACACTATGTCAAACATATTAATCAACATTGTTTTAGATTATTTAAAATAACTAGGCAGTATTAATAATAATATGTATATAATATGTGAAATTGGAAATGTAGATATAGAAAAATATGGAAAGACTTGGACTTATGAAGGCTGATGTTATTCACTTTCAGATAAACAGAGGACAAACAAGCTGAAATACATGCTGAAATACACGTATATGAATATAAAAGTGTATATATGTATATAATTATAGAAATAAATGTATATGTATATGAATATATTCATGCATGTTTATATCATTTATATGGATATAGATGTATTGGCAAGTGTGTATATGTATGTGTGACATGTATATATACATATATGTGTATATAATATCACATACATAAATGTGTATATAGACACATATATTTCACACATATATTCATTCTTAATTGTAGTATTCTTTGAGGAGCTAGGGAGAAGAAAGGAGAAAAAAAATAAAGTAAAAAGTACACCATGGAGAAAACCTATTGGAAATCATGAAAAAATGAACATTTCTGAACATAGTGTATAGCATTTATTATATAGGTTTTCTGGAAATGGATATTTATTTTTATTTCATATTTTGAATCCTCCCTTATGGTCTGTTGTGCACTTGGAATTTTTTTTTCTATTTTGTATCTAAGTTTTAATTAATTAGTTAATTAAAAACACAATTGGACATTCCATTTGCTTTTTTCAAATTCTCACATGGCATATCTCCTTCCTTTTCCAATTATATATTCTCTTGAACCTGACATTTCTTGTACAGAAGTCAACATTATTAATATGCTTATGTCTACCATGCATCATTCCATTTCCATTTCAATTGCCTACAATTGTGCTTCTTTAGAGACTATTCCCTGATTCTCAGAATTACTGAGAAATTACTGGTGATCACTGGAAAAATCTCAAAGTGGTTTATTCTTATTTCTATATATTTTTTTTATCCAGATGACTGTCCATATGTGTCCATGAGAGTACCTGTCAAAGACATATGTGTTAATATAAAATCAATGGATCACAGTGAGTGATTTTCACTGATTTTCTTTTTCCTATTTTCACATTATACTTATACACATTCCCTGTGCCTATCACTGGGAAAGCTCTATGGTTTGATGTAATCACTAGAGTCCCACAAATTGGAACATTTATAGAAATTCTTTCAATAGTTTCTTTTTCACTTGAACTTTTTGTAGGACATTCTTCATAAAACTAATAAATGCGATTGGTAAACATGTTTCTTTCTTTGACGCCTTATTTGATCTGAATGTTCAATGGATTATTGAAAAAAGTTAGTTCCAGAGGCAGCTAGGTGGTGCAGTGTTGAAGTCAGGAGGACCTGAGTTCAAATATGGCCTCAGACACTTAAACACTTCCTAGCTGTGTGATCCTGGGCAAGCCACTTAATCCCATTTGCCTCAGGAAAAAAAAAGAAAAAGAAAAAAAAAAAGTTAGTTTCATGATCACACTGATAATGAAGCTTTAATCTGTGAGTATGCTACATTTTGTTTTAGGAAAGACTTTGTTTCAGGAGAGGCTGTTTTGCTTTACAGAGTCAAATGCAATTTTATAATCAACCAAAAATGAACTTGACAGTATATTATTATGTCTAGTATAAATCCCAAGTAATTATTATGCAACAAAAGATGTGGCTTGTTGTAGAGAATGATCTATAAAAGGCACCCAATATCTATTCCTATTCCCTTCTCAAATATTTTTTTTAACCAAGGATGTATGCATTAGCCATAGTCATAAGAATGTTATAATAGATATGAGAAAGTAAGTCAATAAACAATTATTAAATACTTACTACTTGTATCCCCGAAGCAGCTAGGTAACTTGCTAGATAAAACACGGGGCCTGGATTCAGAAAGGATAGTAGTTCAGATCCAGTCTCAGCCACTTTACTAACTTTGTGACCCTGGGCAAGTCACTTAATCCCATTTACCTCAGTTTCCCCATTGTCAAATGAACTGGAAAAGGAAATGGCAAATCACTTCAGGACCTTTGCCAAGAAAATACCAAAGGGGACATGAAGAGTTGGACAAGACTCAACTGATGAGCTCTCATTTGTTTATCCTATATATCTTATCCAGTCAGAGGAAGAGAGAAAAAGAGAAAAAGGAAAAACCATGAAAAACAAAACAAAAGTGAAAACAGTTTGCTTAAATCTGTATTTATATTCTCTGGATGTGGATAGGATTTTCCATTAGTAGTAGTAGATCATTTTAATTCTGAGAAGAACTAAGGTTGTCATAACTGATCATCATACAATATTATTGTTACTATATACAATGTTCTCTTGGTTCTACCCACTGCACTTAGCACCAGTTCTTATAAATTTTTCCAGGATTTTCTGAAATCTGCCTTATTATTGCATTTACATTAATACCTCATATGTTTAGCCATTCCCCAATTAAAAAACATTCCCTTGATTTCTATTTCTTTGCCATTATAAAAGGGCAGCTATAAATATTTTACATTTAGGTTCTTTTCCTTTTTTATGATCTCTTTGGGATACAGACCTAGTAGTTATATTTGTGGATCAAAGGATATGTATAATTTTATACCTTCTGGGAATAGCTTCAAATTGCTCTCAGAAATAGTTGGATCTGTTCACATCTCCACATCCAATTCATGAGTGTCCCAATTTTCCCATATATCCTCCAAAATTTATTATTTTTCTTTTCTGTCAAATTAGCCAATTTGATGGGTGTGAAGAATTATCCAGATTTATTTTAATTTGCATTTCTCTAATCAATAGTGATTTAGAGGATTTTTTTATATGACTATAGATAGATTTAGTTTCTTCATCTAAAACTGCCTGCTCATATCCTTTGACCATATTTCAATTGAGGAATGACTTATATTCTTATAAATTTGACTCAGTTCTCTGTATATTTGAGAAACGAGATTTTTATCAGAGACACTTGCTAAAAAATTATTTCCCAGCTTTCTGCTTTCCTGGGCTACATTGTTTTTGTTTGTGTAATATATTACTTTAATGTAATCAAAATTAGCCATTTCTCTATGCCTAAAATTTGACCAGTATTAGGGGAGTGGTTTGCCATTTCCTTCTCAGCTCCTTTTATAGATGAGGAAATTGAGGCAAACACAGTTAATCAACTTGCTCAGGTCACACAGATAGTAAGTACCAACGGCTGAATTTGAAATCAGAAAAAGGAGTCTTCTTAATTCTAGTCCTGGCGTTCCATACACTGTATCACATATTAATGTGCCTTCCGGCATAATAATGGTGAGAATGTGAGTGAAAATTGTAAGGTTAGAGAATTAGATCTTAAAAATACCTTTAACATCATCTATTTTAACTTTTTTTTTTTTTGGATAAAGAAACAGAGGCACATAAACTTGCTTAAGATCTCACAAGTGATGAGTATCAGAGCTAAATTTTTAATTCTCTTTCTTTGACTCCAAACCCAATATTCTTTCCATGGCACAATTTATTGCTTTTCACTCTAGGTAACTGCTTAAATCTCCACAGTTGATGCTTTGTCAAAAGCAGAGCCCTGAGAAAATTTCAACTTGCCTTCATAATACTATTTAAAATTTTTTCAAATAGCACAATTTCTTCATTGTTCATTTAAAGAGCATAGTGAGGAAGAAACTGCCATTTTGGTTGAAAAACCAAGAAAACCTTCATTTTTAAAAATATGAAATAAAGAAACAACAAGGGAAGATATTATCCTAAACCTGATTTAGACCAACCTAAATTGATTACTAATGATAATGTCAAATAATAGTTTACAAAGAGAAGAAGTAAAAACCTGGGCATTATTCAATAAAGTAAATATTTGGGAAGAGTGAATTTCAGAAAAATCAGAGAAAAAAGAGATGATTTTTTTTTTTTGTCCAGCTCTATGGACCCATTTGGGGTTTTCCTGGCAAAGATACTATAGATACTATCTTTATATATATATATAAAGATACTACTTTTCATTTTCTTCTCCAACTTATTTTATAGATTGCAAGAAAAGCAGATTTAAGCTCAATGTACAAAACAAAACAAAGGCAGCTAGGTGGCACAGTGGATAAAGCACCAGCCCTGAAGTCAGGAGGACCTGAGTCCTTTGTTTTAAAAACCAGGACACTAAAGCATAGAGTTAATTGACCTTCTTGCATCTAGTTGGTGTCAAAGGAATGATATGAACACATCATGCTTTCTGTCCTCATCATTAGAGATTAATTATTGTTCTCAGTTTTAAATTTTATCATTGATGTTGAAAGAAAGATAACTACTTGTTAAAGATATTGGTGAAAGGGATTCTTTCTTAGCCATTATTTGGATTATATATATTTGGATCATCTCCAAGAATTATCTCAATCCTGAGATTTCATAATTCTCTATTCCCTTTTGAGCACTATACTATAAAAAACAAACAAAAAAGGTGGAAAGTGAAAGTGGAAAGGCCTAAGGATATTATGTTTTTATTTCTTCCATAGAGTTCTCTATTTTTGGCCTTGTGCATTGCGTTACTAATAAACCCTGAAGAATTCTGAAAAACCATTCAGAGAAAGTGTCTAAAACTACTTGGGGGAATAATTTATTAAAAAAAAAGGAAAGAAAAAAAAAAGATCAACATGGTTTACTCCTCTCCATATATTGGGAGTCAACAGTTCTGCTCTATAGAATTTCTAAGCTTATTCATCACATCTTCTTGTGGACTGTGGTATAAGGGCCGTCAATGAAATTATTGTTTCTCTAAGTAATAAACTTTAACTCTCCAAAGTTAACATAGGCTTCAGGAGGACCACAAGATAACTACTCCATTCCGGACTCATATTAGAAAAGGGTCTCAAACACTATTCTTCCAAATGACAACTGAGGGACCTTTCCACTCAGGCCATCCTATCTGCAGTGGAAAGAAAAGAAAAATGTGTCTTCATGGCCTATTTCCACTCTGGAGCAATTTTAGCAAAACAAATATTGCCAGTTTGGCTAAAATTGAAGCTCCATAGTTGTGTGCTGGGATCTTAAGTTCTTTGGAAGCAAGGCCAAGACCATCAGACTCAATGCATTCAGAACTTTTTACCATCACATCACCAGAATCAGTTCAACTCCAAGTGGTCAAGATTGAATTGCAACCAAGGTGCTTCAGGTGAAAAATCATTGATTTGATAATTAATTTGATAGGGTTAAGGTTTTTTTTTTTAAATTTCACTGCTTCCTTTCATCTTAATTAGTGCTTGGATTTAGATAGACTAATAAATGAAAAAATATTCACCTGTTACCACCTTCTATGGCATCAGTTTACTCCAAGACTTTTTTGATTCTTATTTAAGAAGATTCAGTTTGCCAGGCAAACTCTTTTGAAATGAGAGAATTAAGAAAAGCATATGATGCCCTTGTTTTATGTATAGACATAAAATATCTTTGAGTTCTGGAAGGTTATTTAGCCTAGAAAGAAAAATTCAGCTAAAGGTTAAATTTTTTTGGAAGTCTTTAAGAAACTTTGGTGACTTGGTCAAGATCAGAGAAGTAGAATCATTGACTACATAGAAGAGTAATATTCAAGGTTGGGATTCTAAGAAAAGAATTGAATCTGGAAAGGAGGAAGAAAACAGAATTTCTTAAGCACCTACTGTGTGGCAGGTACTATGCTAGGAGCTTTACAAATATCTTGTTTAATCTGCCGAACATCACAAGAAGGTAGGTGCTATTATCCTACTTTACTATTGAGGAAACTGAAGCAGATAGAAGTTAAGCAATTTGCCTAGGATGACACAGCTACTAAAAGGCTAGACTTGAATTTGATTCCAGGCCCAGCACTCAGTCAGCTGAGATACATAGCCATTTTGAGCTTGAGTGAAACCCACTTACTTCTATCCTTATTACCAATAGAATACTGAAAGTATCACTTCATTTCCCTGGACCTCAATTTCCAAATATGACCTTGATAGAATCCCACAGCTTCAACAGCTCTAAATCTCTAATTATATGCATTCTTCAAAGAGTCATTTCAAAAATAGTTCAGAAATGATTAATCCTATTTATTTTATAAATGGTGATAAAGTTCATTACCTTAGAACTATTATAGTCAAAGAATTTAAGAGCCAAAAAGGACCTTAGAAGTATCTGAGTCAGTTTTCTTCTTTTATCAAAAAGAATTTTTGAACATCTCATGTGCTGGTTTTTTTTTCTCCTTCTTTTATGATCCTTCTACATTTCATTTAGGAAGAGATCAACTTTGATAGGAATGCAGCTTGCCAACCATCATTATTTTTATTGTCAGGTTTTGATATTTGAGCTGTTGATCTGATTAAAGAACCAAATGGGACACTCTATACAGAAAGGAAATATTTTGTTCTTTCATTTGTTTTAAACATTAATCTAAACAGCTCTCCTAAGCTAGGATCTTTGAACATGGGCTAAATCAGTGAATGTAGAAAAGGTCCTTTGGGAAATGCATAACTTTCAGTTAATAATATTTTTTTTAATTGAATAGGCTTTTGTCCTGGGCACTGTCAGTATTAATATAATTTGCTTAGGTGCATGCCAGAATTATATGATTTCATCTTATGTGTAATAGTGAGGAAACACCTACTTATTAAGTCCTTCAAAGGAGAGGGGAGAGGAAAAAATGTAGGTCTTTTCTCTGTTGCTTATTTCATGTCACACATGTTGATGATCTGTGTTTTGGATTCCCCACTCAGGCATGCAGTGTCTTTTATTCTTGATCCTGGACTTTATTTGAAAACCATAAGCAACCTTTTGTCCCTACTCCCACTAGGCATATCAATAGAGATCTTCTTGGCATTGCTTCAACCAGCATTACAGAAGGGAGTTAGAAGGTGCCCAGCAGACCAAAGAGTTAACACAGTTCCCCAAATCTCTGGATTCTTCCCCAAGCATGCTCAATCTCCCATGAAAATAAGCCCTGTGTTTTCTAGTTAGAGCACATAATAGAGATTCAAAGTTTCTGGCATTAATTCTTGGCTCTATCATTGAATTACTATGTGACCTTTGATGAGTCAATCTTTCTGTCTGTGAAATGTAGATAACTAGCTGCCCATATGCAAGAAGGAGTGGAAAGGGATGTTTAATGTTCTCAGAGAACTTTGAAATTGTTGCCTAAAAGGTGTTGCATTCCCTTTGAGAGAGGGAAATCAGTGGATGATGTCATGGCCTCAAACATGTGCCTAAGCATGTCAAAGAAAAGTAATGAAATGAAGACTTGTAATTTTTTTTTTTCTTCAGGAAGGGATGTGAGTGTTTATGAGAAAGGGTGCTCAGATAAGTAGGTTGCATACCTCATGTTTGTTTTCCATAATGCAAAATTTTTTCATCAAGTTATTTTAGCATGCAGAATCTCAAGACCACTCCCATGAAGGTGTCTTCTATGCTGCAAGTGTTTGATAATAAACAAATAAACAAATAAATGAATGAATGGATGAACAAATAAATGAATGAATGAATGAATGAATAAATAAATAAAAATTAATAAAAGAACATAGGGAAGTTATTGGGAATCTAACAATGTGGATTTGATTTGAGCCACTGTAAGACAACCTTCTTCTCTGTGTTGTTTCCATGACATGTAATATTATAGTGATGACATTTGTATGCTCCAGTCCAGGATTGCTACAAATACAGGATTAGCTATGGTGAAGTCAGACTTGGTTAGATGACTCAGATCATCAGAACATCACTAAGCAGATGATCTTACCTAAATTACAATATGTTTTGCAAATTGTGTTAAGGAATCACACCAAATTATGACACATGTAAAGGCAACATTTTCTTTAGCCTAGACTATATCTCTGCTCTCAGCTTAAAGGAGTCTTTGCCTTAAAATAATAATACCAGAGTAGTTCCCACAATAGAGATTACAACAATACACTGACACAGATTTATGATTTCATTGGAAACATTTCCTCCCAACCAACATTTATCTTGAATGATGAGCTACTGGTGGGGAGGGAAGGTTACCACTTGCATTTGAAAGATATGAATGTTTTAGATGTCAGAAATGGATGATACACAGATACAAATATGGGAATCTTTCTATTATTTCAACTTTCACTCAGGAATTAGCTAGGATATACCCTTCCAATTAAGCACCAGAAAGTCATTTGACATCATGTAAAGATGTTATGAACCCATAAGATTAAAACATTTAAACATTAACATTTAAAGCAAACTATTAAATGTTCAGTATCATTAATAATAACAATACTGTACTAATATGCTCTATTTCTGTTATTTATATATACATACAAGTCATATATATATATATGTATATATATACATATATATATATATATATATATATACAGACACACATATATCCATTGCAAAGTGCCTTGCAGCTGATTTATTTCTCTCTTTACAAAAAATCATGTAAGGCACATAAGGCAGGTACCTAAAATCCCAATTTAAGAGCTGAAATGGGTCTTAGAAGCCATCTAGTCTAGCCTTTTTATTTTTACAGATAAGAAGATAAAGACACAAAAAGTTTAAGTGATTTGCACTGAGTTATAAAGTTAATAAGTGTATGAGGCAGAATTTGAACCTGAATTATGTTAACTCTAAGTTCATTATACCATTGGTATTGCTTCTCTAATAACACTATCCCATTTTATAGATGAAGCAAATGAGACAAGGATTACTAAAATTCTTTGAGTCTATGACTCAAACCTATACAGGTTATTAAAGAATTTATTGTGGGGTGGAGTCAAGATGGTGGAGAAGACACGGGGCATTCTAAGCTCCTCTCATACCCTCATTACTAATTACCAAATTCAGCCTCAAAAATAATGCTTGACTGGTAAAATCCACGAATATTGAAAGTACAACAATTTACAAGCCAGAGATAATCTGAAAGATTGCCAGAAAAGGTTTGTCCTGATCTACAGGAGTAGGCCAGTGCTGGTAGGGAGGTGGAACCAGAGACTAGCATACCAAATTGACCTGGTCAGGGGCGGTCTCCATGGGCAGAGATTTTGCAGGGAGGATTCTACCATAGGTTGGCTGCTCTGCTTTGATTGCAAAGCAGTAGATCAGCAGAGAAGTTATAAAAAAGCCAAAGATAGAATGTACTCAAAAAAAAAAAAAAAAAAAAAAAAAAAAACAACGCTAGAATCTAACAGTATCTGATCCAGCACTGGAAGTGACTCAGTACAGATCACAGAACTTCCAGTGTAGCCTCAGTCCTAAACACAGGGCTTCTGCACAGCAGAGGGGCTCTGCCTGAGGCAGCCTCTAATATGCATAGCAAGAGAGCTCTATTGGGGCAATAGAATTTCCTCAGCACTGCTGTGCTTCCCAGGGCAGAAACATTTCCATTGTAAAGCTCTTTCCAGGGCAGCCGCTGATCTGTATACAGTGGTATTCTGCCTAAGCAGTGACACTTTTGCTGCTTAGCCGCTAGCCCCAGGGTAGTCACTGATTCACACAGCAAGACTAATCCCAGGAGAGACACACTTCAGCTGTGTGGGACTATTCCCAGAGCACTTCCACAGCTCAACTGCTCTTAGCAGGCTCTTTGCAGGACAGCTACTGTCCATATATCTATCCCTGCTCTGCAGAGGAAGCTGGTAATCTCCTTGCCCTGAAGGCAGACCCCAAGGGCTTTTAAAAAATGAGTAAAAAAGCCATGTGTACACTAACAATCCATAGCTTCTATACAGAAATAGAGCAGGTTTTCAACCCTGAGGAGACTATTAGCAAACAGTCTCCAGACAAAATCCCAAAGTGGGATGGAACCTGATCCCTATCACACAAGGCTCTCCTAGAAGAAATTATAAAAGATCTTAAAAGAGAGCTAGAAGAAAAATGTGGAAAGGAAAGAGAAGCTCTGCAAGAGAGTACGGAAAAGGCATATAATTTACTTTAAGAAAAAATTGATAAAGTGGAAAAGAAAACAATTTCCTGAAATGTGAATTGGAAAAGGTAAAGGACTCCCAGGAAAATAGATTTTGTGAATTGGAAAAGATAAAGAACTCCCAGGAAAGTAAGATTTGGGTACTGGAAAGGATAAATAATTCCCAGGAAAGTAGGACTTGTGAATTGGAAAAAAAAAAACTCAATTAAAAAAAAAAAAAAAAAGAAACAGAAAAAAAATTACATAGAGCAAAACAACTCACTTAAAAACTCAATTAGATATATGCAAAAAATTTTAAAAAGCTAATAAAGAAAATAATTCATTAGAAATCAAAACTGAACAAATAGAAATGAATGATTCATTGAGACATCAAGAATTGGTCAAAGAAAACCAAAAAAAAAAAAAGAAAAAAAATATTAAATATCTATTTTAAAAAACAGCAGATCTGGAAAATAGATCTAGGAGAGATAATCTGAGGATTATTGGACTTCCTGAAAACCAAGGTGAAAAAAAGAACTAATTTTCAGGAAATCATTAAAGAGAACTGCAGAGAAACTTACAGAGAAACTTCTCTCACCTCATTAAAAAGTAGGAGATGAAAAAGGAAAAAGAAAAGAGTAATAAGGGAAAGGTATAAGAAAGGGGAAGGAATTCAAAGGGGGCAGGAGGGAGTATAAAGAGGGAGAGCTGCATGAGGCAAGTGGTACCCATAAGTTTAATACTGGTGAAGGGGGTAAGAGGGATAAGAACAAGAAAAGCATAATCTGGGGATAATAAGATGTCAGGAAATATAGAATTAGTCATTTTAACTGTAAATGTGAATGGGATGAACTCTCCCATTAAGTGGAGACACCAGACTGGATCAAAAGTCAGAACTCTACAATATATTGTTTACAGGAAACACATTTAAAGCAGATACATACAGAGTAAAGGTAAAAGCCTGGAGCAGAATCTATTATGCTTCAAATGAAGTAAAAAAAGCAGGGGTAGTCATCCTGATTTCAGATTAAGCAAAAGCAAAAATTGATGTAATTAAAAGAGATAAGGAAGGAAACTATATCTTGCTAAAGGGTATCATAGATAATGAAGCCATATCAACACTAAATATATATGCATAAAATAGTATAGCATCTAAATTCCTAAAGTAAAAGTTAAGAAAACTGCAAGAAGAAATAGACAGCAAAACTATACTAGTGGGAATCTCAACCTTGCACTCTCACAATTAGATAAATCAAACCAAAAAATAAATGAGAAAGAAGTTAGAGAGGTAAATAGAATACTAGAAAAGTTAGGTATTATATGTGCCAAAATGTTTGTGGCAGCCCTTTTCATAGTGCTAGAAACTGGAAAGTGAATGGATGTCCATCAACTGGGTGGGTAAATTATGGTATATGAATGTTATGGAATATTATTGTTCTGTAAGAAATGACCAACAGGAGGAATACAGAGAGGCTTGGAGAGACTTACTTCAACTGATGCTGAGTGAAACGAGCAGAACTAGGGGATCATTATACACTTCAACAATGATACTGTTTGAGGATGTATTCTGATGGAAGTGGATATTTTCAACATAGAGAAGAGCTAATCCAATTCCAATTGATCAATGATGGACAGAATCAGCTACACCCAGAAAAGGAACACTGGGAAATGAGTGTAAACTGTTACATTGTTTTTTTGTTTTGTTTTGTTTTGTTTCTCTTCCCAGATTATTTTTAGCTTCTGAATACAATCCTTCCTTTGCAACAACAACAACAAAAAAATTCAGTTCTGCACAAAAATATTGTACCTAGGATATACTATAAGATATTTAATATGTATGGGAATGCCTGCCATCTAGGAAAGTGGGTAGAGGGAAGGAGGGGAAAAACTCGGAACAGAAGGGAGTACAAGGGATAATGTTGTAAAAAAATTACCTATGCATATGTACTGTCAAAGAAAATGTTATAATTATAAAAATTAATTTAAAAAAAGAAAAAAGAAAAGAAAAGTTAGGTATGATAGATCTTTGGAGAAAACTGAATGGAGACAGGAGTATGCTTTCTTCTCAGCAGTTCATTGAACCTATACAAAAATTGACCATATATTAGGACATAAAGACATCAAAATTAAATGCAGGAAGACAGAAATAGTAAATGCATTCCTTTTAGGTCATGAAGCAATAAAAATCACATTCAACAAAAAGCTAAGGGTAAATAGACCAAAAAGTAATTGGAAACTAAATAATCTTATTCTAAAGAATGATTGGGTGAAACAGCAAATCATAGACACAATTAGTAATTTCACCTAAGAGAATGACAACAGTGAGACAACATACCAAAATTTGTAGGATGCAGCCAAAGCAGTAATAAGGGGAAATTTTATATCTTTAGAGGCTTACTTGAATAAAATAGAGAAAGAAAAGATAAATTAATTTGGCTTACAACTAAAAAAGCTGGAAAAAGACCAAATTAAAAAAACCTCAATCAAATACTAAACTTGAAATTCTAAAATTAAAAAAAGAAATTGAAAAAATTGAAAGTAAAAAAAAAAAAACTATTGAATTAATAAAACTAAGAGTTAGTTTTATGAAAAAAAACAATAAAATAGATAAACCTTCTTTGGTAAATCTGATTATAAAAAGGAGAGAGGAAAATCAAAGTATTAGTCTTAAAAATGAAAAGGGAGAACTTTCCACCAATGAAGAGGAAATTAGAGCAATGATTAGGAGTTATTTTGCTCAAATATATGCCAATAAATTTGATAACCTAAGTTAAATGGATAACTACCTTCAAAAATATAGGATTCCCAGATTAACAGAGGAGGAAGTAAATTGCTTAAATAATCTCATTTTAGAAAAAGAAATAGAACAAGCTCTTAATCCACTCCCTAAGAAAAAATCCCCAGGACCAGATGGTTTTACATGTAAATTTTACCAAACATTTAAAAAGCAATTAATTCCAATGTTATATAAACTATTTGAAAAAATAGTGAATGAAGTACTCTTATGAAATTCCTTTTATGACATAGACATGGTACTGATATATTAACCAGGTAGGTTGAAAACAGAGAAAGAAAATTATAGACCAATCTCCCTAATGAATATTGATGCTAAAATCTTAAATAAAATGTTAGCAAAAAGATTACAGAAAATCATCCCCAGGATAATACAACATGACCAAGTAGGATTTATACCAGGAATGCAGAGCTGATAGAGTATTAGGAAAACTATTAGCATAATTGACCAAATCAATAACCAAATTAACAAAAAACATATGATTTTCTCAATAGATGCACAAAAATCATTTGGTAAAATCTGACATCCATCCACTTGAGAGTATAGGAATGAATGGACTTTTCCTGAAAATAATCAGTAACATCTATTAAAAACCATCAGTAAGCATCAAATGTAATGGGGATAAACTGGAATCATTCCCAATAAAATCAGGAGTGAAACAAGGTTGCCCATTATCACCATTACTATTCAATATTGTATTAGAAGCACTAGCCATGGCAATAAGAGCCGAGAAAGAGATTAAAATAATTAGAGTAGGTAATGAGGAAACCAAATTATCACTCTTTGCAGATGATATGATGGTATACTTAGAGAACCCCAGAGATGCTACTAAATCCATACCTTTAGCAAAGTTGCAGAATACAAAATAAACCCACATAAATCATCAGCATTCTTATATATCACTAACAAAATCCAACAGTTAGAATTACAAAGAGAGAAATTCCATTTAAAGTAACTACTGATAATGTAAAATATTTGGGAATCTATCTGCCAAGGCAAAGTCAGGAATTATATGAGCAAAGCTACAAAACACTTACCACACAAATGGAGTCAGATATAACTAATTGGAGAAATATTAAGTGCTCTTGGATAGGTTGAGCAAATATAATAAAAATTACAATACTACCTAAACTAATCTATTTACTGCTATACCAATCAGACTCCCAAAAAACTATTTTAATGACCTAGAAAAAATAACAAACTTCATCTGGAAGAACAAAAGGTCAAGACTTTAAAAAGAAACTAATAAAAAAAATCAAATGAAGGTAGCCTAGCTGTACTAGATCTAAAATTATATTATAAAGTAGTGATCACCAAAATCATTTGGTATTGTATAAGAAATAGATTAGTTGATCAGTGGAATAGATTAGGTTCAAAGGACAAAATAGTCATTATAATCTAGTGTTTGACAAAACCAAAAAAACCCAGCTTTTGGAATAGGAATTCACTGTTTGACAAAAACTGCTAGGAAAACTGGAAATTAGTATGGCAGAAACTAGGCATTGACCCACACTTAACACCATACACTAAGGTCAGATCAAAATGGGTTCATGGTCTAGGCATAAAGAATGAGATTATAAATAAATTAGAAGAACATAGACTAGTTTACCTCTCAGACCTGTGAAGTAGGAAGGAATTTGTGATCAAAGAACTAGAGATCATTGTTGATCAAAAAAATAGAAAATTTTTATTATATCAAATTAAAAAGCTTTTGTACAAACAAAACTAATTCAGACAAGATTAGAAGAGAAACAATAAACTGGGAAAATATTTTTACAGTCAAAGGTTCTGATAAAGGCCTTATTTCCAAAATATATAGAGAATTGATTCTAATTTATAAGAAATCAAGCCATTCTCCAATTGACAAATGGTCAAAGGATATGAATAGACAATTTTCAGATGAAGAAATTGAAACTATTTCTAGCCATCTGAAAAGACGCTCCAAGTCATTATTAATCAGAGAAATGCAATTTAAGACAACTCTGTGATACCACTACAAACCTGTCAGATTAGCTAGGATTACAGGAAAAGATAATGCTGAATATAGGAGGGGCTGTAGGAAAACTGGGACACTGATACATTGTTGGTGGAATTGTGAATACATTCAGCCATTCTGGAGAGTGATTTGGAACTATGCTCAAAAAAGTATCAAACTGTGCATACCCTTTGATCCAGCAGTGTTACTACTATGCTTATATCCCAAAGAGATCTTAAAGAAGGGAAAAGGACCTGTATGTGAAAAATTTCCCAAGCATATATCTTGTAAAGATCTCAAAAGAGAGTTAGAAGAAAAATGGGGAAAGGAAAGAGAAGCTATGCAAGAGAGTTGCAATCTCCTGAAATGTGAATTGGAAAAGGTAAAGAAATCACAGGAAAGTAGGATTTGTGAATTGAAAAAGATAAATAATTCCCAAGAAAGTAGGATTTGTGAATTGGAAAAGGAAAATAACTCACTAAAAAACAAATTTAGTGAAATGGAAAAAAATTTCATAGAGCAAAACAACTCATTTAAAAACTTGATTGGACATATACAAAAAGAAGTAAAAAAAGCTAATGAAGAAAATAACTCATTAAAAATCAGAACTGAACAAATAGAAATGAATGATTCATTGAGAAACCAAAAATCAGTCAAGCAAAACCAAAAAAAATGAAAAGCTGGAGGAAAATGTCAACTATCTACTTGCCAAAATGAGAGACCTGAAAAATAGATCTAGGAGAGATAATCTGAGGATTATAACTTCCTGAAAATTATGATGAAAAAAAGAGCCTAGATACTATTTTACAGGAAATCATCAAAGAGAACTGTCCAGAGGTAATAGAACCATAAGGTAAAATAGGCACTGAAAGAATTCTTTGAATACCTTCTGAAAAAGACCCTAAAAAAACAAAACAAACAAACAAACAAAAAAAAAAACTCCACGGAACATTGTGGCCAAATTTCAGAATTATCAGACTAGGGAAAAAATATTACAAGCAGCCAGGAAAAAAAAAAAAAAACAATTCAAATACCAAGGTGCCACAAAAAGGGTCACTCACGATCTGGCTGCCTCCACATTAAAGTATCGAAAGGCCTGAAATCTGATTTTCTGAAAGGCAAAAAAAAACTTGGAATGCAGCCAAGAATAAATTATCCAGCTAAGTTTAGCATTTTCTTCCACGGAAGAAATGGACATTTAATGAAACAGATGAATTCCATGTTTCTAAGAAAAAAAAAAAAAAACAGATCTAAACAAAAATTTTGTTCTCCAATCATAGGACTCAAGCAGAAAAAGGTAAAAAGAATTCTTGAGAACTATATTTCTGTTGTGGATATACATTAAGATTATATGTATAATTTGATTTTAATGATATAACAAAAAAAGGGAAATAGAAATGGAAAGGGGATAGTGTCATAAAAAGAGAAAAGGGGAGATAAAAAGAGGGAAACTACATCCCACAAAGAGGCAAAGAAAACCTCTCATATCTGAGGGAAGCTAGAGAGGGGAAGGAACATTATGTGAACCTTACTCTCATCAGAATTGGCTTAAAGAGAAAATAAGTGACATATTGGTTTTACAGAAAATTCTTTCTCACCTCATTAAAAAGGGGGAGAGGAAAAGGGAAGAGGAAAAGGGAAAAGGAAAAAAGTAATAAGGAAAGAACAAGAAAGCAGAAGGGATTTAAAGGGAGGAGGGAGAGATGCTAAAGAGGGAGGACTGCGTGACACAAGTGGGTCACATAAGTTTAATATTGGGGAAGGGGTTCAGGGTGGCAAGGGAAAAAAGCATAATCTGGGAATAATATGATGGCAGGAAATACAGAATTAGTAATTTTAACTGTAAATGTGAATGGGATGAACTCTCCCATTAAGTGGAGACAGATAGCAGATCAGAATCCTACAATATGTTGTTAACAGGAAACACATTTAAAACAGGGTGATACATAGAGAGTAAGGGTAAAAGGCTGGAGCAGAATCTATTATGCTTCAAGTGAAGTAAAAAAAAAAAAGCAGGGGTAGCCATCCTTATCTCAGATCAAGCAAAAGCAAAAATTGATCTAATCAAAAGGAATAAGGAAGGAAACCATATCCTGCTAAAGGGTAGCATAGACAATGAAGCCATATCAATACTAAACATTTATGCACCAAGTGGTGTAGCATCTAACTTCCTAAAGGAGAGGTTAAGAGAGTTGTAAGAAGAAATACATAACAAAACTATAATAATAGTAATAGGAGATCTCAACCTTGCAATTTCAGAGTTAAATAAATCAAACCACAAAACAAAGAAGAAAGAAATTGAAGAGTTAAATCAAATACTAGGAAAATTAGGTATGATAGATCTTTGGAGAAAACTGAATGGTGACAGAAAGGACTATACTTTCTTCTCAGCAGTTCATGGAACCTATATAAAAATTGATCGTATATCAGGACATACTCAAAATTAAATGCAGGAAGGCAGAAATAGTAAAGACTTTCTTTTCAGATCACAATGCAATAAAAACTACATTCAACAAAAAGTTAAGAGGTAAATAGATCAAAAAGTAATTGGAAACTAAATAATATCATCTTAAAGAATGATTGGGTGAAACAGCAAATTATAGACAATAATTTCACTCAAGCTAATAACGATGAGACATTATACCAAGATTTGTGGGATGCAGCTAAATCCAGAATAAGGGGAGATTTTATATCTTTAGAGGCTTACTTGAAAAAAATAGAGAAAGAGAAGATCAATGAATTGGGATGGCAACTTGCTAGAAAAAGACCAAATTAAAAACCTTCAATCAAATACTAAACTTGAAATTCTAAAATTAAAAGAAGAAATTAATAATATTGAAAGTAAAAATACTATTGAACTAATAAATAAAACTGAGAGTTAGTTTTATGAAAAAAACCAATAAAACTAATGTAGATAAGATTAGAATGGAAACAATAAACTGGGAAAACATTATTACAGTCAAAGGTTCTGATAAAGGCCTCATTTCCAAAATATATGGAGAATTGACTCTAATTTATAAGAAATCAAGCCAATCTCCAGTTGATGAATGGTCAAAAGATATGAACAGATAATTTTCAGATGAATAAATTGAAACTATTTCTAGTTATATGAAAAGATGCTTCAAGTCATTATTAATCAGAGAAACGCAAATTAAGACAACTCTGAGATATCCCTACACTCCTGTCAGATTGGCTAGAATGACAGGGAAAGGTAATACAGAGTGTTGGAGGGGATGTGAGAAAATAGGGACACTGATACATTGTTCATGGAATTGTGAATACATCCAGCCATTCTGGAGAGTAATTTGGAACTATGCTCAAAAAGTTATCAAACTGTGCATACCCTTTGACCCAGCAGTGTTGCTATGGGGCTTATATCCCAAAGAGATCTTAAAGAAGGGAAAGGGACCTGTATGTGTAAGAATGTTTGTGGCAGCTCTTTTTGTGGTGTCCAGAAACTGGAAACTATGTGGATGCCTATCAATTGGAGATTGGTTGAATAAATTGGGGTATATGAATATTATGGAATATTATTTTTCTTTAAGAAATGACCAACAGGATGATTTCAGAAAGGCCTGGAGAGACTTATTTGAACTGATGCTGAGTGAAATGAGCAGGACCAGGAGATCGTTGTATATTTCAACAACAATATATATAATGATCAATTCTGATGAATGTGGCTATTTGCAATGACATGAACCAAATCAGTTCCAATAGAGCAGTAATGAAATGAACCAGCTACACCCAGCAAAAGAACTCTGGGAGATGACTATGAACCACAACATAGAATTCCTGATCCCTCTAATTTTGTCTGCCTGCATTTTTAATTTCCTTCACAGGCTAATTGTACACTATTTCAAAGTCCGATTCTTTTTGTACAGCAAAACAACTCTTTGGACATGTATACATGTTGTGTTTAATTTATACTTTAACATATTTAGCACGTATTGGTCAACCTGCCATCTGGGGTGAGGGGAAGGAGGGGAAAAATTGGAACAAAAGGTTTGGCAATTGTCAATGTTGTAAAATTACCCATGTGTATATCTGGTAAATAAAAATTATTAAAAAAAAGAATCTTTTCCCCAAGATTTGGTTCCTTTTTATTCAGAGACGCAGGGTTAAGACTGTAGAGGAATACTTCCTTTCATTAATGCTTTTTTACAAATCAAACAAACAAACAAATAAAAAAAAATTTGGCTCCAGTTCTTGCAGCTAGGTCATTTAATCCATAATTTTTACTATACACCTGCTATGAACCCACCTAGATGTAATAATAAGAGTATTATAAAACTTGGTCCCTGATTGGAAAGACAAGATATTAGGTAAATATTGTGTTGTAATATATCATTTACAATGATTTTTGATGTTAATGAGAATATAGTTCAAAGAGAGGGATAATTGGGGACCAAAATACTAGAAAAACATCATTTCTAGTCATGTAATCTTAACTATCTGCTCCTTCCCATTTCTCCTACTTCCTTGTATACTTCTTTGTATTCTCCCATTTTTCATCTCCCTTCTTTTTTATCCCATCACATCATTCTTTCTCATCTTTCCATTTTTTTTGAGATCATCCTAATATAATGGACTCATATTTATATCCTGTCTCTAAGTAAATTTCTTCTAACTGCCATATTACTGATAAAGTTTTAGGGTTATATGTATAATTTTTCCATGTAAACAGTTTAGTTTTATTAAATTCCCTATGATTTTTCATTCATTACTACTTTTTTATGCTTCTTCTGATTCCTACATTTGGAATGTCAGATTGTCTATTCAGCTCTGGTCTTTTCATCAGGAATGTTTTATTTTCATTAAACACATCAAATTAATTTCATTAAATATTAATTTTTATCCTTGTGGGATAATATTCAGTTTTGTTGACTAGTTTATACTTGGTTGCAATACTAGCTCCTTTGCCTTCCAAAACATTATTAGCCATAGTCATCCACTCCCTTAAAGTGTTAGCTACTAAATTTTACATGATTCTGACTTTGGTTCCACAGTATGTGAATTATTTCTTTCAGGCTGCTTGCTGTATTTTCTCCTTTATCTGGCAGACCTGAATTTTGGCTATGATATTACTGAGAAATTTTCTCAAAAAGTGGGGCTATGTAGGGATATTAGGAGGTGATCAAGATTCATTTAACCTTTACTTTGCTCTCTAATTCCAGTGGTTTTCCTTTTAAATATATCTGTGCTTTTTAAAAAAAATTATGGCTTTCAAGTAGTCCAGTGAATATTGTTATCTCTCCTTGATCTATTTCCCACACCAGTTGTTTTTTGCTATGAGATATTGTATACTTTCTTCATTTTTTTTCCAAAATTCTTTTGATTTGGTTTTATTGTTTCTTGATATCTCATTGACTTCCATTTCACCAATTCTTTTTTTTTTTTTTTTTTTTTGAGACAACTAGGATTAAGTGACTTGCCTAGGGTCATAAAGCTAAGAAGTATTAAATATCTGAAGCCAGATTTGAACTCAGGTCCTCCTGATTTCAGGGCTACCCCCATCAATTCTTATTTTTAAGAAGTTATTTTCTTTTAAAAAATATTTTCAAAAACAGAATAAGAAAAAATAAAAACAGAAAAGAAATACAAAACAAAACAAAAAAGATCTTTGTCATTTGTGCAGCATAACATCAGGAAAGATTCAACATATGTCACAACAAATTAACAAATTACCAGTTCAAGAAAGTATATAAATATATATATATGTATATATAAATAGAAAAATTATATTCATGAATGTCCATCTTTTCTTTATTTTCTTGTAAATTGTTCTTCTATTTTCTGTTGTGTACCTTTTTAATTCTATTCTTTTTTTTCTTTCATCCCCCAAACAAGCTATAGTTAAGAAAAGATATATTTATGCATACATATGTAGATGTATACATACATATACATACACACACATACACACATATCTGTCCTATCCCTGCTGATTCTTTGCTTTAATTTTGCTCCTTAACATCCCACCCTACGAAGAATCCCTCCCTTGTCTTCTTCTCTCACACTTTGCCTCCCTATCAGTTTATGCCTCCCACATTATTTCTTTATACATTTTTGAGGGTGCTATACCTTTTATGATATATATGTAATATTGCCCACTTTACCCATTCTGATAGAGTAGGTTTTCAGAACTACAAATCTTCCTCCCCCCTGTAATGCCTCTGTGTCTATTTTTCCTCTGTATCTCATTTGTATAATACAATTACTACTTTTACTTTAACTCTACCCAAATCTTTCTTTTGAGCTACCCTATTACTGATGTCAATCTTAAACATATAGTATACATTTCCCATATAAAAAGAAGACACACAATTTGTCCATGATGTGTTCCTTGAAACTGATCTTTGATGATGATTCTTATGTGTTAATTTTGTATTAAGTTCAAGTTTGGTTGATAAAAAGTCCTGAAAACTTACAAGTTCATTGAATATCCATTTTTTTTCTCATTCAATATTACAAGATTATCAAGATAATTTTGCTGGATATGATGTTTTTGGCCAAAAGACTAGTTCTTTTGATTGTCCAATAGATAACGATTCCAGGATCTGTGGTCTTTTTTATTGTGGCTGCTGATAAATCCTGTACAGTTCTAATTGTAGCTATGGCATATTTGAATTGTTTTTTTTCTTGTTTCTTCCAAAAATTGATTTGTGATGGAGGCTTCAAAATTTGACAATAATATTCCTATGTGTTTTCCACTCTTTAAGGTGGTGATTGACTGATTTTTTTCTATTTCTACTTTCCCCTTATAGATGAAAGTTTCTATGTTTCCTGGTGAGGCTTCAGCCAAACCCAGCTAGCCTCAGGGCTCCCCGAGACTTGCTATTTCTGTGGATTTAGCACTTCACATAGATTAATACCCTCCTGGGGTCTTTATTCAGATATTTTTGGGTTCTACCAGGAAGACCCCAGTTTTGATCCACCTCTTCTTGATATTTCACCAATCTATGAAAAAAAATATGCACACATGACACCCATCCTAAGGCACATATTTGTTCTATTTGTGGGGAACATCTGGAAAGCTTGAAATTTATCAACCTCCTGGGCCATTATCCCAGAATCCTCACTCTAAGAAATTATTTTCTTAAATATTTTGAGCCTCTTTTACCATTTGACCAATTGTAATTTTTAAGGAGTTATTTTCTTCAATACTTTTTCTATCTCTCTTTTATCAAACTCTCTTTTATCTTTTCATAATTTTCTCGCATTATTTTAATTTCTCTTCAATTTTTCCTCTGCAACTGTCATTTGATTTTTTTCTTATCTTTTTTCTTTTTTTTTTTCTTTTTTGTCTTTTGCTCTATTAATCTATTAATGCTCTATTGGATCTTATATCCAATCTACATTCTTTCCTCTGAGGTTTTACTCATAGTCATATTCAAGTCACTGTCTTCTGAGTTTGTGTTTTAGCTTCCATTTCACCATAGAACTATTTATGGTTAGTTTTGCTGTTGTGTTGTTGTTGTTATTTGCTTATTTTCCTAACCTATTTCTTGACTTTGAACTTTATGGAAGAATTAGCTCTCTGGGGATGGGATGGGGTAGGTTATCTGGCCCAAATATCTATCTTTTATGAGCTTTTATATGCAGTGGGCATCTGAAAGTTTTTAGTACTTCCAAAATTGTTTGATCCAGGGAGAGATATGGTCACTGCCATCCTCATCTTTATTCTAGTTTTTAAACATGTATAGCCCTGTTCCCTCATAATAGCAATTGTTGCTCTCTGTGCTAGAACTGCAATTTAGAACTGGTCGATGTGTGACTGACTTGCCAAATTATATCTGATCTGAAATCTCTTTCTGATAAGCTTTTTAGTCCCCTTACTGTCACTGTGTGTTTGGTGCTATTAATGTCACTTCTGCTATACTCAGCTCCTGGACAGCCTACATCCCAGATTCTGTAATCCTCTCTATGCTCATACACTGTCTTGGGATGAAAAATGACACAGTGTGACTTTTCATTATCCTAATAATAATTTTGTTTGATGCATTTGTTTGTTTGCTTTAAAAAAATTAGAGGAATGTGATGGGAAAACTTGGCAAAAATTTCCCAGTTCATTGAATCATCTTGATCCTGCTCTATGATATGAAACCTAAATTGACTCTTATGCAACTGCTATCTATTGTTACAGCTTTACTCCTCTGTTGCCCAACAGAATGAGTTTAATTTCTCTTTCTCATGACAACCCTTCAAGGACTTCAAGACAAAAAGCACATCTTCCCTGAAACAATTCTTCTGTAAGATAAATGCTTCCCATTATTTTTGTCTATTAAACCTAGAACTCCATAGTTAATTTCTTTCTGCTATATCATAACTCTTACTTCAACAGAGGACATACCAAAAGGCTTCATGGATAAAGTGAGACCCTTGAGGGAATAGAAAGATTTCAACAGATAGAAGCAAGTATTTTTAAGGCATAATATTTTGTTTATATGAATGCACAAAGATAAGACAGGACAGAACAATCAGAAATAGTTATACATTCATGGGGGGCAGAGTTGGGTTACTGAGAGTACCTGAAGAGGACTAATGTAAAATAAGGTTATAGAAGTAGAATGGAACCAGGTAAGGTCAAGCTAAATCGAAACCCAAGATAAGTATGTATAGGTTGCTTGAGAAATGGGTGGCTGTAAATTGTATTTATCCCTCCACAGAGATGAAATCTCTTTACATATATATGTATAAGAAACAGAATATATATAAGAATATATATATATATATATATATATATATATATATATATATATATATATATATATATATGAAACAGAAGTGAAAATAATTTTTAGGAGACAACCACTCACATGTCTCCAGGGATATATACATGACTGCCAAGTCTCTGGGTGGTAGAAAGGATAAACTATGGGGCTTAGGGTTATTTAAGTAACTGGAGGGAGTGGAGCTAAATGTGTGGCACTTCTTGATGGGCCAGATTGATTCATTCGCCTATCCCTAATTAAATTTTGCTTGCATTTCTTACAAGTTTTGTGTGGTTAGTAGTTCCAAAGGAAGGAGGAGGAGTGATCTTTTATTTTGTTTATTTCTAAAAATCTTTTGTATGAATGTGTGTGAGCTTTCTATGCTTCCCCCCCTTTCCATTGAAAAGAATACAACAATCCTGGAAGAGATTTTGGAAAAGAGTTGTAAGTATATGTTAATAGAAAAGAAATATTTCTACAGGGAAAATTCAAGGCTGTTTGAAAATGATGGCTTTGTAATTCTTTGTTGATCTTTTTTATGTTCATGTTGATATATGCAGGCTTTATAAGTGCACTTTTCCCTGATTAAGATCCCCCCATTACTCTAATTAAAATAACACATCTGGTCTTAATACTTTATAATAACTGACTGTTATAGCCCCTACTCCCAACTCTGAAGTCCATAATCTGGACCATAAGATATAGAGGTCATACAGTATTCCTGAATTGACTGTTGCAGTTTATGGATATGTTGATGGGTCAGTGAGAAGAAAGAAAAGAAACAAGGCAGAAGGAGGGAAGGAAGAGGAAAAGAAAGAGGAGATGCTGAGAGAGGCAGAGGAGCATAGTGAATTGAGCTCTGGACATGAAGGCTGGTTCAAATCCCCAATACTAACCTGAAGCAGATGTATGCTCATGAATATGACATTTAACCTCTGAACTGCAGTTGTTTCATCTGTAAAATGGTGACAATGGTAATGAATTTTCAGTATTGTTGTAAGGATCAAATGAGATATTATATTTTAAAAATGCTTTTGCAAATAGAAATGTGAACAATGATGGTGATTTTGAGCTGGAAGGGAACTTCAGGCCACTAAGTATAAGCCTTTGTTTTACAAGATGAAGAAACTAAGGCCCAGAGAAGCAAAGTGACTTGTCTGGATATTAATAGTCAGCATTTACATAATACTTTAAAGTTTTCAAAACATTTTGCATACAATACTTCATTTGACTTTTACTTAGCTCCCCGTTTTACAGAAGGAAGAAGTGAGGCAGACAGAATTTCAGTGATTTATTCAGGGTCACATCTTTAGAAAGTATCTGAGACTGGATTTGAACATAGATCTTCCTGATTTAGTTCTAACCTCCGTGCAACCTAGATTCCAAACACTGGAGAAAATATGTGAACTCCATAATTATTTCACTTTGCACTATAGCATGGCTGATTGAGTTATTGAATTAAGAATCTGTGCATAAGTTTGTGTGTGTATATGTATATATATATATATATATATATATATATATATATATATATATATATATATATATATATATATATATATAATATATATGAGGGGACAAAGTGTCTAAGTCAAGTATTTTGTGTTCTACAGCTTAGGTCACTGAATCTAGTGTCAGAGAACCTAAAGTTTCAAATCCTACCTTTATCACTACCTGAGCAACTTTGGGCAAATCGCCTAAATGAGAGATTATCAGTAAAACAAAGGGGATTTGATAAAGCACTTCCTTGTTGTGTACTTTCACAAGTTCATCCCAAAATTAAAGATTGTTTCTATTTACCTAAATCCTCTACTCACTTGTCATTGGCCCATGTAACAGCCTCATTTTCTTTAACTGACTTTCCCCCACTTATAAACTTTTTCTTACTATTTCCATTTGAAGAAGAACATATAAAATTCACTTCTCAAAATTCCCTTTCATATCCTTGAAAAGTCACATTGCTTAATTAAATTGGAAAAGAAGCAAACAAAATAAAATCCTTCTAAGTCTCTCAATTTTTCTTTTTTTCTTTTTTCTTGTTTTTAAGTTCTTAGTTTATGGTTTACAGTGAGAATCACTACTTTATGAAGCTGCAGTTTCCTAGGCTACACTTCCCAAACTAATGAGAAACATGGTAAGCATATAAGGCTGTAAAAGAGGGAGCCTGACCCAGGGGTGAAAGCACAGGTGTGAATTTGTGGTATATTAATTTTAGTCCTGGGTGAACCACTGTTACCCAGACAAGTCAATTTCTTACTTTGGATCTCTATCTTTATAAAGAAATGATTGGGAATAAAGATCACTTACATTTGAATACGATAGACTGTGTGTACATGTGTCTGGCAACTAAAATGTGGTATATTTTGAAAACTAGTTTTATAATAGCAGAATTAGGTAATGGAAAGAATATATAGCTCATATTCATATGTTTATTTTGTAGAATTTAAAAAATCACAGCCCAAATAACTGTCCCTCCACTGAATTGTTTTTTGTAAAAAAGAAAAAAACTTAATCATAATTGACTGATAAAAATGACCATTAGCAAATGTTGTTTACAACAATCCTTTCTTTCCATCCCTCTTTTTTGAATCTATCCCCTTCCATCCCCCACCGCTCTTTTCTGAGCACAGGGAAACATAATCATTTATTCTCTAGTCATTGCAATTAATCTGATTTTTAGTAGTGTTGGTTTTAAGAATAAAGGATCTTGTTTTAATATCCCCCTTCAAATACAGAGAGGCTTGGAGAGACTTACATCAACTGCTGCTGAGTGAAATGAGCAGAACCAGAAGATCACTATACACTTCAACAACAATACTGTATGAGGATGTATTCTGATGGAAGTGGATATCTTCAACATAGAGAAGAGCTAATCCAATTCCAATTGATTAATGATGGACAGAATCAGCTACATCCAGAAAAGGAACACTGGGAAATGAGTGTAAACTGTGAGCATTTTTTTGTTGTTGTTGTTTTTCTTCCCAGATTATTTTTACCTTCCGAATACAATTCTTCCTTTGCAACAACAACAAAATTCGGTTCTGCACATATATATTGTACCTAGGATATACTATAAGATATTTAATATGTATGGGAATGCCTGCCATCTAGGGGAGGGGGTGGAGGAGGGGAAAAATTCGGAACAGAAGGGAGTACAAGGGATAATGTTGTAAAAAAGAAATTACCTATGCATATGTACTGTCAAAAAATGTTATAATTATAAAAATTAATAAAAAAATAATATCCCCCTTCACTTAGTACTTAACCTCTCCAGGCCTAATCTTTTTTCTTTTTTTTAAATCAGTACAATGAAGGGGTTTAGAATGAATAGTCTTTATGGTTGCTTCTATTTTGATAATTCTTTGAAAACTACAACTTTGTTATGTAAGTGAAACTTACTTGAAACTTCTGGACTCTGATATAATGAAAAGAATGTTGCATCTGAATTCAGAACAACTGGGTTCACATCCTTGCTATGCAATTTACATTTTCTAAGGTAAGTTACTTCAATTATTGGATCTGTTTTCTGGTCTATGAAAGAGAAGTTTGCATTAGCTGAGTTCTAAGACCCTACTGAATGGGACTTGGTGGAGATTTCTCAAAAAGTCTATGAGAAAAGTCATATAATCCTCATTCCCAGAGCCAGCCTTGGGCTTCAGGTTGCAGAAAGTCACATAATCTCTGGGCCTAGAGGTCTCTACAGGCCAGCTACAGGAAGTGACAGGAAGTGACCATGACCCACAGAAAGCAGACAACATTGGTGACCAATGGTCAAAGATGGTTACTTCCTTTTAGTCTATCCAATGAAAAGAATTGGGTCTTTTGTCATTTAAGCCCTGACAAGCTTCTTGTTTGTCAGGTTCAGGAGCACATGGTGGGAACTGAGATGCCTCCCAGGTTGTTTGGGCCTCTCCTTGCAGAGACTAAATAAATGCTTTCTCTTTGTACCTTATGATGTCTCTGATTAGTCAATTAGAGAAATGGGGTCTAGTACCTGTTCCACACAGTTCTAATTCTAAGCTATGATCTTACTGTCAAAACACTTTCAGGAAATATGCTATATTGAGAGCCATTTCAATTGTTCTGCTGGTCACTATATTCTTTTCCTTTTATGTAATTTAAACTCTTTCCATGTTTCAAATATTTTCTAGAATCAAATGCTGGAGATGGTAGTTTGTCTTCTGAAAAGATAGCAGCATACTTTAGTAACAAAGCTGTTGGTCTCAGGCTGAGGTATCCAAGCTTTTCCCACCACTGTCTTTGTACTTTAAGATAGGAAAAGGAAATGACTGGGGGGAAAATGGTATACAATGGGGCAGAATAGTATTTAACAGAGTGGATTATTAGAGCTGATTGACCTTAATCTAATCCCCACATTTAACAAATTGTTGTGCTACAGTTCTCTTTTATTATCCTGACTCAGTTTCCCTAATTATCCTGACTCAATTTCCCTAAATTGTCCTGCCTCAGTTTCCTAATTGTTCTGCTTCAGTTTATAATTGTTTTGCTCAATCCTACAAAACCTCCCTCTTAATCATCAGAATATTTGATAAGGATAAAAGATCTTCTATTTTAGAATATCAGAATGCCTCTCCCCATCCCAAGCTATCAGAATATCAGATAGTGTCTTATCAAGATACCTCTCCCCATCTCTGTGGTGCCTCCCCCCATTATGTCATCCCCATCTCCAGTAGCTCACCCCACCCTGTCAGAATCCTGTTCCTGCTCTCAGCACCCTAGCTCTGCCTCTGCCTCGGTCTACACCCTGTGTCTGAGCCATATCTATATGTCATTGAGAACTCACATTGTTTTCTGGATTCTTGGAGACAATAGTTTCATTCAGCCCTGGGACCAAACCATGGACCCATTTGGTCCCAGTAAATCTCTCCCTTTCAAATAAAATATTAAATACTCTCTAATCTCTATCTTGCCTCAGTCTCTCTGGCCTTACATTTTTGGAGGCTTTCCCACTGAGATGTTAGAAAATGAGCAAGGGGGACAGCTAGGTGGCCCAGTGGGTAGAGCACCAGCCCTGAATACAGGAGGACCCTAGTTTAAATCTGACCTCAGACACTTAACACTTCCTAGCTGTGTGACTCTGAGCAAGTCACTTAACCTCAGCTTCAGGAAAAAAAAGAAAAGAAAAGAAAAGAAAATGAGCAGGATTAGAGATTAGAGACCTTTAGATCTCTGCCTTGGGCCTTTGATCAGCTGAGGATCTGGGCTCTTTTATTGGAATCCCTCTGGATTTTTTCTGAGTTTCCAGGAAGAGAACAGTTTCTCAGCCAAGACAAGACCTACTGTGGATACCTCCATTTGGCCAAGGGAGAATCTGGTTTGAAACTAGGGTAAGTTTTCTGTCTGGTCTGATTACTAGAAAATCTGGGTCCCCCCAAAAAGTTGGGTTAACGAACTACACAACTCTGAGAAGTGTCAGTGGGATGCTATGTGTGGCATTATATGGTTCTGAGTATCTTTTGGTAATATCTGGTTTTCCTCTGGGCATTCTCTGTGAAGGCAGAGAAATGCACCAAACTGGTACTTGGAAGCCTAAAAGGGTTCCGTTTGGACTCTGGGAGGGAAGACTCCAGAGCTGCAACAACTCTCAGGCTATTCTAAGTTTCCAGATGGCCCCTAGTCTGTGTGTTAAATGTTTTGTTTAATGTTGTAACTTTGCAGTCTATGTTTGTGTGATCTGTGTTCTGTGTTCTGTGTGACTTGTCTATCTGTTTTGTTGGTTAAGAGCTCTGCTAAAGGTTTAAGAACAATGATTAAGAAATTTGGGAATTGGTTATTTCAATGTTGCCAACTGTACTTTGTATAAAATTTGCTCGTGATTTTAAACCTTTAACTTGTTGCACTAATTTGTAAGTATTTTTTAAAACTGCCTGACAGTTTTTTCCTTTGGAGCAAATTTTTCAAAGCCTACTAGAATAAAGGGCAATAAAACCTTATCTGATTGAAACTCAGGAGGTAGAAAACATTTGCTTAGGAATTTTAGGATGATTCTGAAATTGTGGCAAATAATCTTATAAGATCTTGGAATTTGTTTGAATATTGAAACCTTTATTACTTAAGAGGAAAAAGAAAAGTTTTTTTTTTTTTTTTTTTTTTTTTTTTTTTTTTTTTTTTTTTTTTTTTTCCCTTGAGAAGCAGCCTGCTAGTAGAATTAAAGGGGAAGAGCAATCAAATTCAAGCTTAGCCTGGGTGGGACAAAAACTCTCTAGAGATAAGAAAGATGCTAATTGCTGTCAGAAGAACACTCAGGCAGAAGAAAAAAAACAAAACTTTTTTTTTTTTTTTTTAAGCTGTATTTAGTTTGGTTCAGCCTTTGTTTTCTATATTATAACATTACAAGTTATGCTTTAAATCCAGCTCTGCTGGGCATGTGGGTTTTATGGAATCATTTAGCTATCCACTGTATAGTTTTGAAGGCAATTTAGAAGAGACTGGAAGGAAAATTTGCATGTGGAAAAAAAAAGGTTGGGTGGGGTAGGGATCTTTTGTCTTCAAAGGTGAAGATTCAACTCACCCCTCCACTACGGTCTGCTACTTTAGCAATGGAGCATCTAGTTAGCCTGGGGTGCAGTTTAACTCACTTTCCCTCTCCCCTGCTTCTTTGGAGGTGGAGTGGGGGGAAGAGTGGCCATGTGGAATCCTCCCCTTCTCCCTTCCCCCAACTAAGTGTGTTTCAGCCACTTTCTGCAGAGGTGTGGCTTTGGTAAATGATTTCAAGAGATAGACCTGCTTTTAAGTTAATTGACCAACTATAATTTGGTAGGACTATTTCTAAAAGTTTAATTGATATTTTAAAGAATCTTTTAGATTCTTTTATGTGGAATTGAAGAAGGGAACTCCCAAAACTAAACCTCATCAGAATTGGGTATTTTGTATAAGTTTAATTGATTCTATCTTGAGGTTATGCCCATCATTTAAAAGGCTTCTGAAAATAATAGTTTTTCTTTGTCCTTTTGAAAATGTTTTTGTTAAATATGAAAGATAACTTCTGAACTTACTTATTTCTAAAAGCTTAATATTTTTAAGAACCTCTTGGATTCTTTTATGTGGTAATAGGATATTCTGTATAGGATATTCTATCTAAAATTTAATTGATTGTATTGGGTCATCCTGAGGTCATTTAAAGAGCCTCTGAAAATAATTTTTTTTCCTTTTTCTTTTTTGTCCTTTTGAAAATTTTTCTATTTTGGACAATATGTAATTTGGGATATTTGTGTATGTATTGGGTATTTTTAAAAGCAAACTGATTTGTTTGTATAATGTTCACTTATGGAAACATCTACTTAGATATGAAAGAAGTGAACGTACTGAGACAAATTCTTACTGTTATAAATATAAGGTTATGGTAAATATCTGCTTAGGATTTATCTGAAATTTTGGTTAATGGGATTTGTTATTGAAAGTAAAATTTCTTGGGCTTATAGTTAATACTATTTGGGAGTTTTAAAGGTCCACCCTCTGACATTTAGTGGGACAATTAACTGGAGTAAAAATGAATTAAAGCTATTTTATCCTGTTTTGCTGAAAGTTAAGTTTTAACTGCTTATGTTATGTTATACTTGTGACCTGCATTTTTTTCGTCCTGTGACTGATTTCTATGATCAGAACAATGGTCAATAGAAATTGTTAATGCAATTTAATTATGTCATACCTTGCTATTTCCAACCTGGTTATACGTAATCATTATATCCTAAATACTTGGCAAATGAGTATTTATCTTGGTTATCTATCTGTTACTGAATATTTGTGTCTGTGCATATTCAGGTTTTTAAAGGTTTCTAAATAATGAGAGGACAATTAGCACAGTGAGACCTAACTGCTATTTATTTATGGGGACTCTAGCTGACACCCTTTAGCCTGTGAGACAAGTATCTCTTCAAATAGGAAGCTGCTGGCCAATCTATTTTGTTCTTGCCACATCTTGTAGCAATCCTTGTGGACCAATCTTTCTATCTCAGACTTCTAACCTTTATTTGTTAGATTTGTGGTTTTTTTGTTCTACATTTTGATCAAATTACAGGTATTGACTTGCTTCTGAGACCTAGATCAGCTTTGATTGACAGCATGTATCCCCTGCATGGACTGAGTGTCTTCGCCAGTGCCCAGCCTGAAGCAGTTTTGAATAAGGCTTCGTCCCTCACCCCAATGGATTGATATGGGAGAATTTGGGAATGTTGAGTGGGTCATCTATTACTGTGTGTTTAAAATTTGGAATGGATTTGTTAAAACTGTATAACTATTGCTGTATGTTTGAGGGATTTTTAGGAAACTTACTGTACTAGTCTGTTATGTAGAGGAATTTTGATTCACTCTTGGAATTTATATGTGGAATGGTTATTTGACAATTCCTTTCCATGAGAAAAAAAAGGGAGGGGGAAGGAAGAGATGGGAAAATTGGGGAAATTGGCGTATTTTTCTAGAAATCCTTTAAACAGTCCTTTTCATTTTTTCTCCTTGCTTAAAATTATGATTTAAAATTATGACTATGATTTGCTGGTTATGTTTTAACTTTGAAATCTCTTATTCTGCTGGAATTGTCCTGGCAGACTCAGTTTTGGGGATTATTTTTTAGAAACAACCAGAAATCAGATACCTGTCTTGGGACTGGCAGTCTCTCTGATCTGTTTCTCCACTCCTGTAACCCCAGTTACTTAATTTGTATTTCAGCATTCTCAAAGGACCTTGCAGTTTGGTATCAGGCCTCTAATAGTTTGGGGTTGCCTGCTTTGGTCTAACTGCATAATCTGCTCAGAAATCTGGATCCTAATAGTAGCTCCTGTCCTACTGAGAGGGGACAGGTGAAGCTACTCCAGGTCCCACTTTTCCCCCTTTTTGGAGTCCCTGACAGACTTAGGATGCCCTCTTAGGATGGGCAGCAGGACTATCCTTCGCACTACTACTCCCTATATAAGCAGAGGCTGAGTTAAAGGCACAAATGACCACAGACCTAACTTGCAGTGAACTGTCCTTCTCAAACTGGATTCTCTGGCTGAGATGCCCCAACTGTAGAGGAACTGACATGCTTGAAACAGGGAGCCTTTTGTAGTGCTGGTCAGGGAGAGACTTGTCCTTGCTATGTCCTTACATTTTTTCTAGTTTTATTTTGGTTTATTTGCTTTACATAGGGTTGGTCAAAATTACGGTGCTAAGACCTATCTAGAGGAAGGTAATTCAATGATTTGAATATTCAGCAGAGAGAGAGAGAGTGTGGAATGTTGTGCCACAGTTCTCTTTTGTTATCCTGACTCAGTTTCCCTAATTGTTCTGCTTCAGTTTATAATTGTTCTCCTCCATCCTGCAAAACTACCCCTCCCTCTTAATCATCAGAATATTTGATAAGGATAAAAGCTCTTATATTTTAGAATATCAGAATGCCCCATCCCAAGCTATCAGAATATCAGATAGTGTCTTATCAAGATACCTCTCCCCATTATGTCATCCCCATCTCCAATAGCTCACCCCACCTTGTCAGAATCCTGTTCCCACTCTCAGCACCCACTCAGCACCTGTTCCCACTCT
Source organism: Sminthopsis crassicaudata (assembly GCF_048593235.1). NCBI lineage: Eukaryota > Metazoa > Chordata > Mammalia > Dasyuromorphia > Dasyuridae > Sminthopsis > Sminthopsis crassicaudata. Next base: position 123,204,273 of record NC_133622.1, read on the forward strand.
GCCTCTGCCTCGGTCTATACCCTGTGTCTGAGCCACGTCTATATGTCATTGAGAACTCACATTGTTTTCTGGATTCTTGGAGATGATAGTCTCATTTAACCCTGGGACTAAACCATGGATCCATTTGGTCCCAGTAAATCTATCCCTTTTAAATAAATTATTAAATATCCTCTAATTTCTATCTTGCCTCAGTTTTTCTGGCATTATAAAATGAGAAAACTGAAGCCTCATGAAATGAAGTCTCTTGCCTTAGCAGGTAAATGGAAGAATCTGGATTAGAGCCCACATATCTTCCTCAATAGAATGGAACTACTTGATCCTAATGAAATGGTGTAATGAAAAGAGCCTGCAAATGAAAAAAAAAAAAAAAAAAAAAAAAAAAAAAAAAAAAAAAAACAAAAACAAAAACAGAAACAAAAAACAAAAACAAAAAAAACTTGAATTCTTATTTTAGATGACTAACTTTTTAGGCAAATTATGGACTCTGCCTATGGATTTGCTTTCTTGAATATTGGATCTTCTGACATCAAAGGCTATTGATGGGAAAAATAAAGTAATATATATGAGAATGATGCGGGTGAACTCTGTAAAAATTGTGTAAAATAATCACTGAAATTATGTCCCCTTTGATCTGCAAAAGAGATTGGGGTTTCCCAGACTCCAGAGAGTCTAGGAAGAGGCATATTCTCTAGACCAGTATCATTCAATTGTAAATCTTGGGCAAATTACCCCCATTGGTCTTTGCAGGGGGAGGGGGACCAAATCTCCCATTCAGGCTGAAAAAGTCTTCAAAGTGATTTTCATTCAATTGGGAGATCCTGGTCTGATAATCAGTTCAAACTGCCCCCAGATTTTCTCATAAAATAGTTTTTTTTTGCCAATTCATTCTTGCAAATTTCTTCATTAATATGCCCACTAAGGGAAGGTCTCTTAGTGTAAAATAAAACTTCCTCTTTTTTTTTTTTTTGTTTGTTTTTTGCCACAGATTTTTGGGTTTGCGAATTCTTTCGTTTTTGGATCTGTGTCTCAGAGTAGAGGGGATCTCATTCCTACACATCATCAAGAACACTTTTAAATATAGTAAGACCAAATTCAAAATGACTGCTCTTGTTAGTAATATTATTTTTTCCAGTGGAACTGATCCTCTGTAGATCTCTTTTGAATAAGGAAAGTAGGCACTATATCTTCCTGAAGATGCTGGGAAGAAGGGAAGACAGAACCCAAATGAATCAAAATTTTGACTAAATTTCCTTAGTACCAACAATGATTTATTTCTCTGAGATTTCCTTAAGACCAATTAGTTTTATCCCAACCATATCCCTTTCTGAAATGTTCCCTTTTCTTGGCCTGTTTCAAGCCAGATGTTGCATTCCTTTGAACCAAATGCTTAAAAAAAAAAAAAAAAAAGGAATTCTACTTAGTGCCTACCTCCTCCCCTCTAGCCAGCCTCCCAGGATTGCCTTGATCAGGGCCATTTCTTTTCCTTCCCTTTTGTAAATCTCCTCCTACCCCCATCCCCTAACAACTATGAGTGAGCTTTTCCTGTGCTTGTTTTTCAATGTTAATTAACAAATACCAATTCTCTTCTGTAACATTCAAACAAAATTTGGAGAAACTTTATACTCATTAAAGAAGCAAATCCCACAAGCTTTCCAGCTGTCTCCACCTCTTTGATTAAAAGGGACTTTTTTCATAGCATTCCAGCATTTTCCACACCCAACATTTGGTTTTAAAGGTCCCAATCCAGTACTTGTGAGTTTACCCCTACCCTCACCTCTGTATAATATTCAAGACCCCCTTAACAAAAAGTTTAAGGAGAAGTTTCAATGTAGGTTTCTCTTAGGCATTATAAAAGGCAACATTGCCATATTGGGGGTTTGAGAAGTCAAAGACTTGTGTTAAACAGCTTGATATTACTACATGAGTCTCAAAGATACTGCTGTGACTTTACAATTATCTAAATTTGATTTAACCATGGTCTAAAATGGGCAAAAAAAATGAGTGACTGTTTGACATAGAGAAGAAGGCAGCTGGGAGGAGCAAGACATAAGGTAGGAAAAAAAATGAGTCTAGAAACCACAGTTTTTAAAATCTATAGCAAGAGCTGAAGACATTAAAAAAATTCAAACCTAGCTAATCTGATGTCCTCCATCTGTTCATATCCTTTTGATGAGAATTAAATAAGGAGTATCTAAATGAAATTAGGTTTAATTGAGGTGTAGTGGCAGGATCGGGATACAGGGAGTCAAATAGAGCTCCCCTGCAATCCCTTTGGATTCAGCACAAGGATAGAGTTAAATGAGGTCTAGTAGCAGCTCAAGAGTCCTCTGTAAAGGAATTTACAGACCCGAAAAACCTAGATTGATAAAAGAGGTTTATTGTGGGTTTAGGACTAAGATTAAAAAGTAGAAAGACACCAGAGCCAGGCTGGCACCGATGGGCAGAAATCCTTGACATGGCTGGCATAAGGATGCTAGGTTTGGGACTCCTGCAAAGAGTGAACTCTAGTTTTGCCCCTTTTATAACAGGGGGGCTTTTGGTAATCTGAAGTGGTTCCTTGGTGGATCCCCAGGTTGGCCTCTGACTTGAGCTTCAGCCAGGGCTAGAATTTGAATAGAATTCAATGGGTTTTTAGATAAGAAGGAAGCTGTTTGTGTTTGGGGTGGGGGTTGGGAAACCTGAGCAGATCATTAGAATGGAGGCTGGGACAGCCCAAGTTGGCTCCGATCAGATGGGGGCTGGGAGAGCCTGGATATCTCCCACTGGAATTCATGGGGTTGGAAATCAGAAAGGAATCTTAATACACATTACTTTGAGGCTGACCAGTTATTAAATATAAAATCATGACTAGAGTAACAGGTGTAGGGGGATGGAAAGGTATGGAGCCAATAAAAAAAACAAAACAAAACAAAACAAACAAACAAACAAAAAAACTCTGTGGCATCTTGCAGAAATGCTGATCCCCAACAAGTTTAAAAAATTGTGCCCAGCTAGATTTCATGACTTGCATGTGAGAGGCATGATGTGAAGTAGATTTCTTGTGGAAATTTCGATTACTTTCATACTTATATTCCTCTATCATTCCCAGTTACTTTCTGACACAGTAACTTAAGGCAAAAATTAGAAAAAGCTGACTTTGACAAATAATCCTCTTAATACCATTCATTAGTTTGATGTCAGTGGGAGCCCTAGTCAAACACTTCTGTTAAAATAATTCCTGATACCCACTGCTGTGACTTTATCATTCACATCCTTATAGGCTTCCTTTGGCTCTCCATTGCCACCTGTATCAAATTTAAATTTCTTATTTCATCTTGAAGTTTTTCCACTGCTCCTCCCTGTTTAAAGCACCTGCCAACTGTCTCTTGTTCCCCATGTTAGTAACAGAACTCCCATCTTTCTCATTTTCTTTCACCATTCTCTCATCCCAGTCTATCTTGTTTGTCCTTCCATCTAACTCCAGTGGTTTGGTAGGAAGTGGGGAGGTGGGGGGAAGACAGCTTTTATTCCAAAGCTGTGTAAGCTTTCAAGTTAGGATACTTAGTTTTGAATTATTGCCTTGTCATGAGCTCTGAACTTGGATTTCCTTTTGCCAAGAATGGAGATAATATCTATACAATCTACTTCACAAAGTGCCATGAGAAATGTATCTTGTAGTCTTTATGTATTTTAGATATATCAACTAATATTATTATTTCATATTATTCATCATTTATTTCTTGACCCTTTTATTTCTTTGTGCAATCTTTTTCTGATCTATAAAGTTAGTTGACACGAGACCAATAAATGGAAGTTCATAACTATGCTCATTTTATTCTAGGTAATTCACACAGTTATCTCCTGAAAAGAATCCTTTCTTTCTCTGCTTTATTTAAATCAAGCCCAATGAAGGAGAAAGACTGTCTTACCATATCTTGCATATTTTTTTCATTGATTGTTTAAATAACAAGATAATGTGGAATGGGATATTAGAGGGCACATAATAAAATTGTTCCACTTCACAGATGAGAAAATTGAGAGGCAAAGAGAATAGGTGACTTGCCTAAGATAACATAAGTAGTAAGAAACAGAGAAATCGAGTCCAGATTCTTTGATCTTGAAGCAATGTTCTTTCCATGATGCCTCACTGAATTCTCCTAATTCTTTTCCTACAACATCATCAACATCATCATCATCATTCTTCTCCTCATCATCACTATCATTTTCTATCCAGGGAATTAATACTAAAGTAAGAGTTGACACATACATTTCATGATTACTAGAGGCATATCAAACTCTAGCTGCTACCTTCTTTGAGGATATCCTTCCTTTTCCTAAAAAATGGATAGCAGGAATATTTGTCATTATTCATAAAAAAGAGAATCCACGGTTAGTACTCTGGTGAACTAGGGAGTGGGAGAAACCAGTCTAAATATATAGAATCATCAGTAGCAATCATATGAAAACCAAAAAACATTGATCTATGGGATGGGAGTATAAATAATCTATACCTCTAATTTCATCAGTATAAGGAACTCTTAGTGTGGAAACTCCCTCCATCAATGGATATCAGCAACTCATGGGACACTTAGCAGTAGAATGACTTGCTCTCATGTTCATATAGTTAGTATAGTTAGTATGCCTTATTGAATTCTTTTCCTAAGAATCCATTCTCTACACCACACAAATATGTGACTCTCAGGGCCTTTTCTCAATATAGATAGCTCTAAAGAACAATTTAACTGTCTTCCAATGAGAATCATTAACATTTCTTTAGCCGATGATGAAATAGCTTTCTCTCTTGTCAGCTGATTCTCTTGCTATCAGTTTATTTACCCAACTCTATAAAATTTTTTCTATATTCAGTCAAATCCCCTCTTGCTACTTGTGAAGTAACATAAGTTCTTTACACAAATATAACCCACTTTTGCATTGTAAGGATTATGCAACAAACTGCATAAATATGTCAGCACTTCTTTCAAATTTGTCAAAGTTCAGCCTAGAGAAGAAAAGGTTGAAGAGAATATGATAGCTGTCTTCAAATATCTGTCAGACTGACACAAGTCAGATTTCTTGTCTGTTGCTCATTGACTGAGGCAGAGCAAACGCTATTGGAAGAAATAAGAGGAAATGATCTATTTCTGCTCCTTGTGGTTATTGAAGTGAAGACCTTATAGTCATCATAGCAAGCACATAGAGAAGGTACCTGAGTAGGAGGTTAAATTAGATGACCTCCAAAATTTCAATCAGTTCTGATATTACATGAAAATTCTTTCTTTAATCAAAACACACATAAATGTAGATGTGATATTTGAAAAAGAGAAATTTAATATATTTAATCTTGTTTATACATTTCTCCTAAATTACAAAGTCAACAGGCTGCAAATATATTCTGCTACAAAGCTTTCTGTAAGAAATATCTCTATAAGAAAATACATCTCATTAAACATTCCCTATATAATAAATTACTTCAAATAATCATTTTTGAATGGTATAGGGTAGATCAGACACAAGGGGAGTCATGCAGAAGCCAGCATATATGTAATTGATGCATAGGAAATGTTTCATGGAAATGCTGTATTTTTTCACTTCTCCAAACTCACAGAAGCCTATTTGTACACATCCCAAATCTTATATAGATTGGCAAACAGTCTATTATATGTATATATTTTTTATCAGTTGTGGGGAATATTTGTAAATCTTAATCATTCTATTTAAGTGTGATGGGAATTCAGATTCCTAAGAGAGGAAGAGGAGGAAGAGAAGAAGGAAAAGAAGGAGAAAGAGGAGGAGAAGGAAAAGAAAGAAGATTCTGACATCAGACCATGTACAACATTTTAACTAAAATTATGGATTTATGGACACTCGACTGTGAATGTAGTTCAGATACTGTTTACCTTTTATACCATTCCTCTAACTCTTGCCATTTTCTAGCATCTGGCATGATACCAAAATGGACTTCAAGAATGATATTTCATATAAATCTGGCTTCAGAGAACTTCAATTTGTCTACTGTTTCAATAGTCATTAACATCCTCGTGGAGATCTGTTCTCTGGCACAGTCTAAATTTATGGGAAGACAAATGATAAGTGTCAAAATTTTCCATTCTATGCTTTTTTAAATAGCATTTTTGCAAATGTTTACATTATTTACATAAACAAGTTTGCATAATGGAAACTTTCCAGCATTGGATGTTGGCCAATCATTCCAAACTACTTTGAAGGACTTTAGTGATTGGTTAGTTTCTTTTCATTTTTTTGTGATCTATACAGTCCTCATTTGAGCCCCTCAGCTTTGTTATCTCCCTTTTCCACCATGGCATAAAGCATTAAATACACAAATTCACAGTCTTCTAGGGATGTTTTCCTCATTTCAAGTCATATTTTCTGACACACATGGAGTCTGGCTTTGGAGGAATAGGTAGCATCTTTCCATACTTTGCAAGACAGGCCTTTGGCACAGTCACACCGCTGAAAGATCTCCAAACCATGAGAGCCCTTCTTACGTTGCTTGGTGCATACCTCCCCTTGATGTAGCACTGGTTTGCAAATCTTGGTCCAGAAGTGACGAGCACAGCAAAATCCTTCCATGCAGTCTGAAGACCTTAAGCAGGGATCTCCTTCATGTCCTAAGGAGATAAACAGATGATTGCTATTTCCTCATTCTGATAACAGTATTTTCAAATCACATAGCATGGTACAATGGCAAAAACTCTAATTCAAGAATGAGAAGATTTGTGTTCAACTCCCATCTCTGTGGTGGTGGGGGGGAGGGGTTATGGACCTCAATTTCCTCATCTTTAAAAGGAGGAAGCTTGGATAATGGTCTTTAAAATTCCTTCCAGCTCCAAACATAGGATACTATAACATTAAATAAATTATTTTGGAACTCTCTTAAATGTTCTTATACACAATATTTCCACATGAATATTTCTTGTTATTTAAATAATTTGGCATATTTTTTCCCATTTTTACTCTTGAAAATCCATCACTGTCAGCTTTTGACTACTAAAGAGCTGACAATTCTATTTGTAAAATATTCATGTCCTTACCCCTATCCACTCTTACTCCTTTTCCATATTGTTTTTATTCTTATTTCCGAATATCAAAAATATAAAAAATAGTTGAAACCCAAAATAGTCAATGTCATGCTTCATTGGAAACTTCAATAAAAAATGAGACTGGCAAAACTTTAACATTCACAGATAGTTCCAAAACTTCATTTCCAAATCATTATTTCCATTATTCATATCAGCTCTGTATTTCATGAATAAGGATGCTACATACCTATTATAAGAAAAATTTGGAAATATAGGGATGAGGTCAAAGGAATTCCTGAGGTAAAGAGGTGCCATCCACTTAACATCACAACTCCTATTTTTGCCTTAAAATTTATAGAACATTTTTCTCACACAAACAACGTGAAATATATAGAGTAAATGTCATTATTCCCATTTTACAGATGAGAAAACTGAAACTCAGTTAAGTTCCCATTTCACTTGGCTACATAAGAAACAAATGCTATATATGAGCTTTAAACCTAGGTCTCCTGACTCAACTGCTAGTGCCCAATTTGCTATATTACATGAGATCTTACCAGAAGTAAACCATCCTATAATATGGTTTAGGGACAATTTCTTGAAGGACTAGAAATGCTGCCAAATATCGTCACCTAAGAATATCTCTTCTCCCCACTCTCTACCCTCTAGCGCCTCTCTCTCTCTCTCTCTCTCTCTCTCTCTCTCTCTCTCTCTCTCTCTCTCTCTCTCTCTCTCTCTCTCTCTCTCTTTCTCTCTCTGTCTCTCTCAAAAAAAAAGGTATACATGAAAAATTAGGAACTTTACTGAAACAAAACAAAAAAAAACCCACCAACAAATATTATTCTAGATGGTCTTTACTAAGCTTGGAAAAAAAGAGAGTTACAGAGAAAGAATGTGAGAGCCTTTATTCAGCAATGCTTTGAGAAAGGGATGATCTATTGATGGAGCATGAGTACTGATTCCCCCAGTATGTCCAATTGTTATTGTTTATATTTTGTAAATGGAAAATTAATTGAGATTGAAATCTTGCCATTAGAAAATATCAGATGATCTTCATAAATTATCTGCTTAAATTCTAAAACAATATTTTTCTATAGTCTATTTTCAATTCAACTTAATGAAACAGACATTTATTAGTCAGTAAGTAAACATTTAACATTTTTTTGTTTAGTCATGTCTTCATGATCACATTTAGGGTCTTGGCAGAGATATAGGAATGGTTTCCCATTTCTTTCTATAGTTTGTTTTACAGATGAAGAAACTAAGACAGAGTTAAGTGACTTGCCTAGAGTCATAGAATTAGTAAATGTCTGAGCCTGGATTTGAACTCATGAAGATGAGTCTTTTTGACTTCATGTCTACCACTGTATCATCTAGCTGTCTTAAACACTGAGGATGCAAATAGAAATAACTCATTGTGTTAAATAGCAGCTAGGTGCTATAGTAGATAGAATGTGAAGCCTGAAGTCAGGGAGATTCATTTTCCTGAGCTCAATTCCAACTGCAGACACTAACTAGCTTTGTGACTCTGGATAAATCATTTAAACCTGTTTGCCTCAGTTTCCTCATATGTAAAATGAGCTAGAAAATAAAAGTGGAAACCACTCTAGTATCTGCAAAAAAAACCCCAAAACAAAACAGAGTCATGAAGAGTTGCACATAACCAAAATAATGTAACAATAACAACAAATTCACATGGCATTTATTCTGTATATACTTATGCATGCCATTATTGTCTTCTCCATTAAAATCTAAAGTCCTTGTGAATAAGAATTGTTTTATTCTTTGATTAAGTCTCTCAGTGCTTACACGGTTTCTGGCATATGGGAGTTGTGCAATATGTGCTTCTCTCTATTTTAAGTAGTATTTTGTCTAATTACATGTAACGACAAACTTCAACATTTATTTTAAAATTCTGAGTTTCAAATTTTCTTCTTTCCTCCCTCATTTTCTCTATCCCTAAGATAGTAAACAACATGACATAGGTTATATCATGTAAAATTTCTCTATTAGTCATATTGTTTCAAGTTTTTTTCTGAAATAATCATATTCATCATTTCTTATAGCACAATAGTATTCCAATATATTTATATATAACACAATATGTGCTTTTAATTGATTGGTGTTATATTCAAGACAACCAGCTAACACTATAAGTAGTAGAGCAGATGACAAACTTTATTTCTCTACACTTATAAATGTTCAAGACACTAAGCTTGTCTGTGGGGACATAAAGAGAAAATATAATATTTTTTTTTCATTCAACAAGCTAATAATTGGGATGTTAGAACCTCACATGGCTATAAGAAAAGGTAGAATGAGGCAATGAAAAGAAGTTTAAACAAAGAACCGTGTGCATATTACTTCTCACAGACATAACAGTAAGAGAAGAAATGTCACTTCAGTTGGACCTTGAAAGATTTCTACAAATGCAAATCATGGGAACTGGTAGTAGAGGGAATCTTGTGCAGACCTGTAAGTGGTTGTTTATTTAAGTCTGATATAAAGTAAAAACAAACAGACAACATATAACAACTTTTGTAATCCAACCTTTTATATGTGAAATCTTAGAATTTGATCTTCCAAGATTCTGCCAGCCCAAGTCATGATGTGAATAGTGACCGTGATTGCGATCTTTGTGGCGCATGCCATCCAGTGCTGGGATGTGAGGAGTTAATATACTTTCAGTAACTGGGATACAGATGCCTAGAAAGAATAATTGGAGAGGTCAAATTAATTCATCTATATTCAATATATTCAATTTTCTATTTCTTTATCAAGTCATGTCATATAGAGGACCACAGATAGTGGGGGAATTCTGGGGAAGGTGTAAGATCCTTCAGCCCAGAGAGAACCTGCTGACAACATCTGATTTGGCTCTCCCTCTTCCCTAAGGGCTCTCAGCTTTCCTGAGTAGTTAGGGTTCTACTTGAAGCAAGGGATACTTAAAGTTAGAGGAATTTACATATCAATATCAGGGTGCTAGTTAACACATGTGCAGTGTGCTGTGGTGATGGGATGATATAATGGCTCTCTAGTTGTACACATGCTGAAGTTGGCATATGTTCAGTGTGCTATAGTGATGCAATCATTCTAAGATATTTAAGAGCTGAGAGGACTTGAAATAAACGAACTTGATCTTTGACCATCCTTGTGGGTCTCCTGCTTCTTCACTCCTCCACTAAGACCAAGGGCTGGTCCCAAGGTCCTCCAGAGAACTAGTCCAGATGGTATATTTTGTCACCCCAACTTGAAGGTTATAGAAAGCAGGATATTTTAATCATCCAAGTGTAGGGGGTTCTAGAAAGCAATGGTACATTTTGTTACCCCAACTTAGGGGCTCTAGAAAGCATACTACATTGTAACATTAAAAATAGGGGAGGGGAATTTATTTTTAAAAATGACATTCTTCATTGATTGACTAAACAATAATCTCTTATTAAGCATATGCTTTTTGCCTAGATTGTGCTTTAAGGAGGAAATGAAAGAAGGAAGAAGGGAAAGGAAAGAAAGAAGGCAGGAAGGAAGGAAGGAAAGGAGGAAAGAAAGAAGGAAGGAAAGAAGGAAGGAGGAAAGGAAGGAGGGAAGGAAAGAAGGAAGAAAGGAAGGAAGAAGGAAAGGAAGGAAGAAAGGAGGAAAAGAGTGAAGGAAGGAGGAAAGGAAGAAAAGAAGAAATGAGGGAGGAAGGAAAGAAGGAAGGAAGGAAGAAGAGAGAAAGGGAAGGAAGGAAGGAAGGAATGAAAGAACGAAAGAGGGAAGGAAAAGGAGGAGAGAGGGAGGAAAGAATAGAAGCTTTGACAGAGAGTTTCATTCCAAATTTGTCCAATTGCCTGTCTTCTGCAAACAATATGTCTAGTCTATAGTACATTATAGACTGGAATAAGCTTTCTTTGGAGCCAGAGGATGTCACTTCTAAAACTTATGATTCATGTGTGGGGCACATCATTTAACCTCTATAATTCTCATTGTCCTCATCTGTTAAGAGAAGTTGGGTTAGATGGTCTCTAAAGTCCTGTCTAGATCTATAATTCCAGATCACTTTTCAATCTTCAGTGAGTGTATTAACAACTTTGTGAAGAATCTGTGCATCTCCTTCTTCTTCATACTGACTATAGATGTTAGCAAAGCACACCATCCAATATCACAAGAATAGCCATAGCATAACTCTCTGTATACATATGTTCATCTGTGTATGTCTTTGATTACTTTCCAAGGCCAAAGATGAATATTATTGATTCTTATTCTCTGTGAATCCTTCCCACTCCTTTAAATAGAATATATTATCACAATAGAAATTCATTGAGAAATACAGGCCTGGGTGTTTTGAGACTCAAATGAGGAAATGAACATAAAGCACTTTGTAAAGCTTAAAGAGATATATAAATTACAAATGTTTATATTATTAACAATGTTAATTTTTACTCTTAATAATTTATTATCTTAAACTAATCAGGCTTCTGATCTGGTAGTAACATATACCCTGAGCCTTGCCCTGTATTTTTGCTGAGCTCAAGAAATGTTTATCAAGCAATACAGGAGTATGCTGGGAAATAGGTTACATATGGAGGCTCAGGGGTGGAGGGGCGTAGGGTATAAATGCAAACTTTTTTGCATTTTTAATACTTCATGGTCTTTGAGAGGAAAGAACTAACACCATAAAGTAATATTTATTTTTGTCTAAATAACCAACAAAATCATAAATCAAGCCCTGAATTGCAAGAGATGATTTCTGAGGGGCCCATTCTGAAAATTTACTAATCACTGGCAAGTTAAATAGAATTGGCTCCAGCATATCTCTATGTATACAATTACAGGGCTGGGTCCTTTGTCCTTCTTTTGTCCAGATCTAATCACCCTTCTGGTAAGCCTAGAACACTGAGAAGAAGTTTTGTTCTCAGATGACTACATTAAAGTACAAATGGAGAAAAATCCTAGAATTGTAGATCTAGAAATGGATTGGTTATCTAGAGAAATTTACTATAATCCTCTAATGTTATAGATGAAGATACTAAAGAATGCCTTGTCCAAAATCATGAAGGTAGTGAGTATAATTTCATGACCTTTCACTCCAAATCCAGAACTCTTTTCACTACTCCATCCCATCATGATAATAGCTCCCATTTATATGGCACTTTGAAGTTTGTAAAATTGTATAAATGATTTCATCAGACCTTGCTTATTTTCTTTAATTTATAAATATTCTTAATCCTAGAACAGTTTCTGTCCTTTGATTCTTCTCCACATATAACTGTTATTTAGGCCTTTTTTAATTGCAAAGCACATTTAGCTGTGCATATGAAATGAATAATTAGAGAAGCAACATAAAGGGAAAGGAACAGGCATTTCTATAGTATCTACTATGTGCCAGGCACTGTGCTAAGTAATTTTTACAAATATTATCTCATTTGATCCTTACAACAACCCTGCAAGGTAAATGTCATTATTTCCATTTACAGTGGAGGAAACTGAGGCAGAAAGGATTTAAGTGACTTTCCCAGGGTCATACAGGTAGTATCTGAAGCCATATTTAAATTCTGTTCTTCCCATCTCCAGTTACCAATGTCCAAGAAAAGTAAATTTCAGGTAAATTCTTTCTAACATCTTTTGACACACAAACTAGGCACCTAATTGGCACTGAGGAGAGATAAATGCTAGACTTGAGAGTCAGGAAAACCTGAATTCAAATCCTTATTCAGACACTAACAATATATGATCCTGGGTATATTATTTAATTCACTCAGCCTCAGTTTTGTCATCCGTAAAATGGGAATAATAGCAATCTGCCTTATAGAGCTATGAAACTCAAATGAGATAACTTATACAAAGGGTTTTGCAAACTTTAAGTACATACACCCCTAACTACCTACACACACACACACACAAAGTTTAAGTACAGTTTTAAGCTAAGTAAAAAGTAATATCTATAGCTATTGATTATGTACTATGAACAATATATTAATGACATGCAATATTTACATCATATTGTATGTGTTATTTTATATAATAGTTAATATATAGAAGTATAATAACAATAATATATTCTATTTTTTCCCATCCCAGGCTTCTGACTGGAGGGAGTGCCCAAACTTTAAATCCACGATTCCTTAGTAATAAAATCTTAAAGACATGTGGAAAGAGAAGAGGAGTGCTAGGAGAAAAGCCCATTCATGTACCATTGTTGCAACGGGTGCTGGGGCAGCACATGCCATCTCTATGGCAGCGTTTCTTTTTTCTCCGACACACTAGGCAGGCTGAAGAACCCTGGTGGGGACTGTTGCAATATCGTCCAACTTCACATTCTTTATCACTGCTACAAGGATAGGCCTGTCAAAAATTTTTAAAAATCAGGAATTATAGTTAGATTATCAAATGCATCTGGGGAAGAAATAAAATCAAAGTCAAATAAATAACCAAAACATTTCACAAATTAAACTAGAAAAACAATGTTAATATGGTATTAAATATATCTCTTATATAGTACTAATCACTATACAAAACCTTCATGTTAATTATTGCTTTAATATTGAATAATGAATAAGAATAATGAAGAAACAGTGGGAAAAATTCCCATTTTTAGGAACTTTATTATTAGACATTATAAAGACTATTGATCAGTAGACAAGTTTTAATGATCTTTGACAAAATGGTAGTTGTGTCCAGGAACTCAAATCATTAGAAATTTACTTCATAAGTTTTGAGGTCTCTAGCCCCTAGGGTAGCTTCATCTATTTGATTGCAGGTAAAAATTAACTGAAAATCTATCCTGCTGGGATATGTCCAAAATAAAATAAAAGGAATAACTGATATTTCCTTTTTGGAACAAAAATAGGATACACATCATATTCCTGAGTAGGAGCAAGCATAAGTTGTCTGAGAACATATGAGGCAAAATGTGATTCAGATAGACAGTAAAAAAAAAAAGAGTTGAATAGATTTGGACTATAAGATTGATTTAAAGAAGCAGAGCTAGGAATAGGCAAATGGAGTTACCTTTCAATTTAAATCATCATGTTTTTTACATGACAAAAAATATTTGCACCTACATAAGAATAGACCCATCCTGTAGCCTAAATTATCTTTGAGTCACTCAGTCAACAAGCATTATCAATGTCTGACTAGACACTGTCTTAAGTAAGCATTGAGTTACAAAGTAAGACAAAAATAAATAAATAAATAAAAGGACTTTGATTACTATATAAATGACTTCTGGGATCATATTCAATAAAATAGTTACATTTGAATGCAAATTTGTATTTTCAGGAAAAATGTTTTATAGTTTCTTACATTATAATAAAATACAAGAGCTTATTACTCTGACCCTTTATTATTGCATTTCACTTTCCTTCTGAGGTTCATCGAAGTTATGATTGACAGCACTTGAGGAATTCCTTATTAGTTTAATTTCTGCTAGTTAAAACACCAAAAGGAATTTTTTTAGAATATTACATTTTCTATCCTGAATTGAATTGCATATTAAGACACATTTTCAATCACATCAGGTTCAACGTCACTTCCCTTCTCTGCACCTCAATTTCCTCATTTGAAAACTAAGAGCTAGACAGAATAACTTCTGATGTCTGTGATCTTCTAAGAAGATCATTTTTATTCATTGCTTTAAGTAGCATGTGGTAGGAGGAACATCAGCCAGAGATCCTGAAGATCAAGGATTTGAATACCATTTCTCATACTCTTTAATCATGTGACCTTAACTTTAATTGCATCACCTTTAAAAGGTAGATGACATCTGCTCTGACTATCTGCCAAGACTCTAATGAATGGAAAGTGTTTGCAGACAGAAAAATGTTATAATAAATTTGAGTTTTTGTTCATTTATTTTATAATTCATTTCATGTCATACTTGATGCTTTCTTAGATTCATCACTTCCTTCTTCTTTTCTATAACTTCCTATTTTCCTGCCTATTTATGACTTTCCCCTTACAGATGAACATACTATCCAAGTCAGTGAGTAGCTTTTGTTGCCTTTAGTTTTCAAAGTTTTCAGAAATATTAGAGTTTTGCACTTTAGGAAAAAGCATCTCAGAGCATCATCATAGTTTACTTCCTCCCTTTACCCCCACACTACCAGCCTATCCCAAAAGAGAGCTCAAGTACACATGTAGATCTCTAATTGTGAGTGTTTTTTTTAACAATATATGGTGATAATTTCTAATAAGTACTTCCTACTTTAAAGAGTAGTGATCTATAGAGCTAGACCTGCAATTAATCTTTCCAGCCACGAACTCTATCATGACAATTGGAAAAAATCTGCATGAGGTTTCTGACCATATATTAAACTTCCTTTTTTTCAAAACATAAAACAAAAGTGCCCCTTTTCCCCCAATCCACTCTCCTTCCTCCTCCGTACCCCAAATCCAGCTATCCAGTCAAGCACTTAACTCCTTTGGGAATAGGATTCACATTTTTCTTAATTTGTTACATTGTTGTTTTGCAAGAGATATTTGATGTCTCTTACAACTTTTTGATATCTCATTTCCCCCTTAAAAATGGGACATACCCTTCCAAAGAAAAACAATCACAATTATCTTCCCCCTTTAAAAAGAGATTATAATCATTGAAAAAACAACAATTTTCAGAGAATTTTACATTTAGTTCAACAGTTGTATTCCTGTTTTCTTTCAGATGAATGTATAAAACTACTGATAACTTTATATTTCTATGGTTAATGTTTTTATCAGAATGGATAATCTCTTTGCTGATCCAGATAAAAATTTCTTCCTGCCTTAGTAGAGCATAGACTTTTAGGAGCAAATCTGAGGTTTGAATTCATTTCTTGTGGCTCCAAATCTGATGTTCTTTCTGCTATATAATGCTGATCCTCTACTTCTGGATGTCCTTAATTGTTAGTAATTTTTCTGATATCAAGCCTAAAATAGGCTCTGTTACCACTTTAGCCCATATTCAAATGTAGACCTCCTCTACATTACAATCCTTTATGTAGTTGGACCATAAGTTTCAAGTACAAGTCAGACAATGGGCAATCTGTATACATCAGACAATAAGACAAAAGATTTGCCTGTCCAGGTGTGGAGAGACTCAACACCAAGATGACCACAGGGTAACTAATATCTCAGCCACAGTACATTTTGAACAATTGTCTAAGTTATTGGAGGATTATGGTCAATGTCCCTGTGTTGTGGTCAATGTCCAGTTCTACTTGAAGTTCTGTGAGTACCTCCCATCTCTAAAGAGACCCTTTGTATTGGCTGCCATCCATCCCTGAGATCTTTCCTAGTCCTTATTATCCACCTCAACAGATAATAATCTTTCCTTCTCAGACTATTTTAGTCTTATTTCTTATAAGTAATTAGAGCAGGTAGGTATCATAATGAATAGAAAGCTGGGCCTGGAGTCAGAAAGAAATTAGTTTAAATCCAGCTTCAGGCACTTCCTAACCATATGACAATGGGCAAATCATTTAACCTCAATTTCATCATCTATAAAATGGGGATAATAATAGTATTTACTTCCCAGGGTGGCTGTAAGAATCAAATAATATAATAATTGTATATGCATACTGTCTGGCATATAGTAAGTGCTATAGAAATATTAGCTATTATATCTTGTACATATCTGGTTATTTTGTCCTCCATTAGAATGTATGCTCTTGGCTCTCTCTCTCTTTTTCTCCTGATCCCTATCTCCCTGTCTCCTCTCTTCCTCTGTCCCTCCCACAGTTGGTCAGGTATTTTAGGCAGTTGGCAGGGATGTGCCCTCATCTTGCCACTGTTAAGGTACAATATCCTTTAGCATCCCTGCTGAGTATCTCTCTAAAGAGCTGGATCACAATTTTTCTGGATAAAAGTATCTTGAGCATTGTATGTGGACAAATTATTAAGAGCTACAGTGAAGAGGGTGAATACACCTAGCCAGTGTATTCTGAAAATACCTTGGACAGAGCAAGTCAGAAAAAAATCAGTTCAAATACAGCCTAGGCACTTTCTAGCTATGTTACAATAGTGATAATAATAGAATAATAAAACAACTACTGCATTTCAGCAGGGAAGATTTCCTCCCAACCTGTTCTCTACTCATCCACTATGAAGCCTCCGATCCCTCTCATTCTTGAAGTGATGCTTGTGTAGTTACCTCCTGGCATGAGGATGCCCATGGGAAGCCACATGCCTATGATACCTGGCCCTCCATTGATGAGCTTCCTTCCTCATCTTGTGATGATGCCCATTTGCCCAGCAATGCCCAGACTAGACAGATAAAATAGAAAAAAAATAAAGGAACCCATTTCTCCATTTTCTATTCTTTGTTCTATTTCATCAAAATATCATGGTGCTAGACCTCAAGCATTCTTTTGCCCCCTACTTATCCTTTTGAAATGTTCACACTCTTATATTACTGTCATTTCCCCATGATTCCCCTTCTCCTACTCTCCAGTATATCTCTTCCCTGTTATAAGTAAGCACATTAAAATAATTATACATTGGAAAAATCTATTTTTTTTCCTTCTTCTGCATCTGTAATTTAACACCTTTCTGTCAAAGAGAAGAAAACACCTTACTAGTCCTCTGAAGTTACAGTTGCATAACGCATTGATCAGAGTTTCGAAGTCTTTATTTTATGGTGGTTAGGTAAATTGGTTTCTTGTTTCTGCTCTACCTTTAGTTCATACAAGCCTTTCCAAATTTCTGACTTTTCCATATTCATTTCTTACAGCCCAATAACATTTCATTGCTTTCATATACCATATGTCATTCATTTGATGTTTGTCAATTGATGAGCATTGTTTGCTTGTAGTTCTTTGCTTCTATAAAAAGTATTGCTATAAATATTTTTGAATATATGGGATTTATCCCTTTATCTTTGCTTTTCTTGTCAATAGTGGTATCACTGAGTCAAAGATAGGTAAGTTTTAATGACTTTTAGAGTAATTCCAAATCACTTTTCAGAACTATTAGACAAATAAATAATCTACCAAAGTAGAAAGTGGAACTTCAGAATTGTCTTACTTTTTTCTCTTTTGTAGAGTTAGAACATTTTGTCATGATTAGCGAATAGGTAAGTAGCACAATGAATCTCTATTCACCAGGCCTAGACTCGTAATTATCTGAGTTCAAATCTAACCTCAGACATTGACTAGCTGCATGACCCTGGACAAGTCACAATCCCATTTGTCTCAATTTTCTCATCTATAAAATAAAATGGAGAGGGAAAAAGCAAACCATTTTAGAATCTTTTTCAGAAAACTCCAAATGGGGACACAAAGAGTGGATATGACTCATTCACTAAATAATAGCAATAGTACTGACTGACTGGGAATGGGGGAGAGAGAAATAAAAGGAGGAAAGGCAGAAAGGGAATAAATCTTCAGTAAATAAATTTAAGATTCTAGAAGAATTGACTTCAATTTAATCTTATCTTGAGAAACTGTCAGATTATCTCTTTTCATGCAATCTTATATAAAATGAGAGTACTTCAGTATAAAGTCCCATAAAATTAAAAGGATAATGGGCATGGTGAATAGACAAACTCAGCATTCCCTTTCTAAAAGCTGAATTACTTTATTTTTTTTATTATAACTTTTTATTTACAAGATATATGCATGGGTAATTTTTCAGCATTGACCCTTGTAAAACCTTCTGTTCCAACTTTTCCCTTCCTTCCCCTTACCCCTCTCCTAGATGGCAGGTAGAGCAATACATGATAATATGTTAAAAACATATGTTAAACACAATATATGCATACATATCCATACAGTTATTTTTCTGCACAAGAAAAACCAGAGTTAAAAATGAGTGGAAATGATATGTTGTGATCCACACTCATTTCCCAGAGTTCTTTTGCTGCTCTTCATTATTGAACAAATGGAACTGATATGGTTCATCTCATTGTTGAAAACAGCCATGTCCATTAGAATTGATCATCATATAGTGAAGGAGACATATGTGTGATTGTTATATATGTAAAGTCCAAGCTAGTTCCCTGGAGGCCTCAGGATCAGCCAGAGTCAGGATAAGCAAAAGTCCTTGGTCTTTGGGGGGAGAAATGAAGGCGATGGACAAAACTGCCAGGAGTTTTGGCAAGGATCCTTCCTTGATTCTAGAGTCCAGAATCTACACACTTTTCTACTCCTGTTCCTGCAGCCAAGTGAAGTTCTCTCTCCTCTCTCACTCCACTCCCTAATCCTTACCTACAATTCTCTTAACCCCAAACTTTGAGCCAGCACTAACTGAGAGAAGAGCAATTCAAAACATATGCTAATAGAGTCATTGTCCAATAGGTAATTAGCCTTAAGTACTCAGTTGTCTAATTCAAGTGCACCTTTTCAGAGTTTCAGTCCTTTACAATATAATATTGTTGTTGAAGTGTATAATGATTTCCTGGTTCTGCTCATCTTACTCAGAATCAGTTCATATAAGTCTCTCCAGGCCTTTCTGAAATCATCCTACTGTTAATTTCTTACAGAACAATAATATTCATTAACATTCATGAACCATAACTTATTCAGCCATTCTCCAATAAATGGGCATCCATTCAATTTCCAGTTTCTAACCACCACAAAGAAGGCTGCCACAAACATTTTGGCACATAAAGGTCCCTTTCCCTTCTTTAAGATCTCTTTGGGATATAAGCCCAGTAGCAACGCTGCTGGATCAAAGGGTATGCACAGTTTGATAACTTTTTGGGCATAGTTCCAAATTGCTCTCCAGAATGGATGGATGCATTCACAACTGCACCAACAATGTATCAGTGTCCCAGTTTTCCCACATCCCCTCCAATTCAGCATTATCTTTTCCTGTCATCCTAGCTAATCTGACAGGTTTGTAGTGGTATCTCAGAGTTGTCTTAATTTGCATTTTTCAGATTAATAATGATTTGGAGCATCTTTTCATATATCTGATGAGAATTAGATAAGGAGTATCTAAATGAAATTAGGTTTAATTGAGGTCTAGTGACAGGTTCGGGGTACAGGGAGTCAAATAGAGCTCCCCTGCAACTCCTTTGGATTCAGCACAAGGAAACTGAATTAAATGAGGTCCACAAGAGTCCTCTGTAAAGGAATTTATAGATCCGAAAACCTAGATTGATAAAAGAGGTTTATTGTGGAGTTTGGAAGTAAGATTGAAAGGTAGAAAGATACCAGGGTCATGGCTGGCACCGGTGGGCAGAAATCCTTGACATGGCTGGCATAAAGATGCCATGTTTGGAACTTCTGCAAAGAGTGGACTCCAGTGTTGCCCCTTTTATAATAGGGGTTTTTTGATAATCTGAGGGGGCTTGTGGGTGTAGTCCCTAGTTAGGCTCTGGCTTGGGCTTCAGCCAGGGATAGAATTTGAATAGAATTCAATGGGATTTTAGAAGGAGGAAGCTGTTTGTGCTTGGGGTGGGGGTTGGGAAATCTGAGCAGATCATTAGAATGGGGGCTGGGACAGACAAGTTGGCTCAGATCAGATGGGGGCTGGGAGAGCCTGGATATCTCCCATTGGGATTCAAAAGGGTGCCCGTGACCAGGACCCATGAATCAAAGGTCAGCCATGGGGGCCGGGAATCAGAAAGGAATCTTAACCCACATCATTTTTAGAAATAATTTCCATTTCTTCATCTGAAAATTGTCTGTTCATATTCTTTGCCCATTTATCAATTGGAGAATGGCTTGATTTCTTATAAATTAGAGTCAATTCTCTATATATTTTGGAAATGAGGCCTTTATCAGAACCTTTCACTGTAAAAATGTTTTCCTAGTTTATTGCTTCCCTTCTAATCTTGTCTGCACTAGTTTTTTTGTACAGAAACTTTTTAATTTGATATAATCAAAATTTTCTATTTTGTGATCAATGATGATCTCTAGTTCTTCCATAGTTCTTCCTCCTCCACAGGTCTGAGAGGTTAACTAGCCTATATTCTTCTAATTTATTTATAATTTCATTCTTTATGCCTGGATCATGAACCCATTTTGACCTTATCTTGGTGTATGGTGTTAAGCGGGGGGTCAATGACTAGTTTCTGCCTTACTAATTTCCAATTTTCCCAGCAGTTTTTGTCAAACAGTGAATTCTTACCCCAAAAGCTGGGGTCTTTAGGTTTGTCAAACACTAGATTATTAAGGTTATTGACTATTTTGTCCTGTGATCTTAAGGTATTCCACTGATCAACTAGTCTATTTCTTAGCCAATACCAAATGGTTTTGATGACTGCTGCTTTATAATATAGTTTTAGATCTGGTACAGCTAGGACACCTTCAATTAATTTTTTTTTTCCTTAGTTGCCTTGAAAGTTCTAGACCTTTCTTTCTTCCAGATTAATTTTCTTGTGATTTTTTTCTAGGTCATTAATAGCTTTTTGGGAATCTGTTCGGTATAGCACTAAATAAATAGATGAGTTTAGGTAGTATTGTCATTATTATTATATTTGCTTGATCTGTCCAAGGGCTATTATTATTATTATTAACAAAAACCATATGATCATCTCAATAGATGCAGAAAAAACATTTGAAAAAATTTGACATCCATTCCTATTAAAAACACTTGAGAATATAGGAATACATGGACTTTTCCTTAAAATAGTCAGTAGCATCTATTTAAAACCATCAGTAAGCATTATATGTAATGGGGATAAACTGGGACTATTCCCAGTAAAATCAGGAGTGAAACCAAGGTTGCCCACTATTACTATTATTATTATTATTACATTACTATTCAATATTGTATTAGAAACACTAGCCTCGGCAATAAGAGTTGAGAAAGAGATTAAAGGAATTACAGTAGGTAATGAGAAAACCAAATTATCACTCTTTGCAGATGATATGATGGTATACTTAGAGTACTCCAGTGATTCCATTAAAAAGTTATTAGAAATAATCCACAACTTTTTCAAAGTTGCAGGATACAAAATAAATCCACATTCAAATTTCAAATATTTATTCAAATATTTATTTCAAGTATTTATTCAAATATTATTCAAATTTTATTTATATTTATTATATATTTATATGTATATATAATATATATAACATATATATGTTATATATTTATTATATATTATATTATTTATATTTATTTATTTATTATTTATATTTATTATAAATATTTATTCAAATATTATTCAAATATTTATTTCAAATATTTATTCAAAATAAATCAGCATTCTTATACATCACTAACAAAATACAATACCTAGATACA
Organism: Sminthopsis crassicaudata; assembly: GCF_048593235.1. NCBI lineage: Eukaryota > Metazoa > Chordata > Mammalia > Dasyuromorphia > Dasyuridae > Sminthopsis > Sminthopsis crassicaudata. The sequence goes on from NC_133622.1 coordinate 123,226,445, forward strand.
CAAAGAGAAATTCCATTAAAAGTAACTGCTGATCATATAAAATATTTGGGAATTTATCTGTCAGGAACTATAGGAGCAAAAGTACAAAACGCTTTCCTCACAAATAAAGTCAGATCTAACCAATTGGAAGACCTAGCATCTCTCGGAACCGGCCACCCCCAACCCCCACCTGGACTGATTCAGTGCATTCTCAGAGCCTCAGAGTGCAGTCGCAGTGCAGCCATCACTAAAAAGTTTCTGTACAAATAATACTAATGCAAACAAGATTAGAAGGTGTAGCGAGCTGTCGTCTCCAGAAGCTGCTGGATCGCTCTATGGGAAGAGATCTGCTGTGTCTACTCAAATCTCTCAGACAGATTCTTCTTCCTGTAGTGAACCGTTGTCTCCAGGTAGTTGCTGTTAACTCTTGTCCAGAGAAGTGACTTCCTTTCCTGCAGAGAGCTGCGTCAAGCCAGATGTAGTGCAGAGTCTTCTCCTTGAATCCTGGCTCTGAATCTCCTCCAGCTCTTATCCTTCTCCAGGCAGACTGACTTTCCAGGCCCACTGTTGCCTCTTTTATCCTCCCAGAGAATGGGCGTGGGATAATGCAAGGGCTTCTGGGAAGAACCACTTCAGCCAATGAGCTTGCTCCTTCTATCAAGTCAACCTGAGTTCTCACCTTGTAATTGTCCAGACAACCTGAATTCTCACCTTGTCACTGTCCAGACAACATGAGTTCTCACCTAGTAATCCTAACAAGAAGGGAAGTAACAAATTGGGAAAATATTTTTAAAAGTAAAGGTTCTGACAAAGGTCTCATTTCCAAAATATATAGAGAACTGACCCTAATTTATAAGAAATCAAACCATTCTCCAATTGATAAATGGTCAAAGGATATGAACAGACAATTCTCAGATGATGAAATTGAAACTATATCCACTCATATGAAAGAGTGTTCTAAATCACTACTGATTAGAGAAATGCAAATTAAGACAACTCTGAGATACCACTATACATCTGTCAGATTGGCTAAGATGACAGGAACAAATAATGATGAATGTTGGAGGGGATGTGGGAAAACTGGGACACTGATACATTATTGGTGGAGTTGTGAAAGAATCCAGTCATTCTGGAGAGCAATCTGGAATTATGCCCAAAAAGTTATCAAACTGTGCATACCCTTTGACCCAGCCGTACTACTACTGGGCTTATATTCCCAAAGAAATACTAAAGAGCGGAAAGGGACCTGTATGTGCCAAAATGTTTGTGGCGGCTCTTTTTGTTGTAGCTAGAAACTGGAAGTTGAATGGATGCCCATCAATTGGAGAATGGTTGGGTAAATTATGGTATGTGAAGGTTATGGAATACTATTGTTCTGTAAGAAATGACCAGCAGGAGGAATACAGAGAGGCTTGGAGAGACTTACATCAACTGATGCTGAGTGAAATGAATAGAACCAGAAGATCGCTGTACACTTCAATGCTGTATGAAGATATATTATGATGGAAGTGGAAATCTTCACCATAAAGAAGATCCAACTCGCTTCCAGTTGATCAATGATGGACAGAAATAACTACACCCAGAGATGGAACACTGGGAAGTGAATGTAAATTGTTAGCACTACTGTCTATCTACCCAGGTTACTTATACCTTCGGAATCTAGTACTTAATGTGCAACAAGAAAATGGTATTTACACACATATATTGTATCTAGGTTTTACTGTAACACATGTAAAATGTATGGGATTGCCTGTCATCGGGGGGGAGCGAATGGCGGGGGGGGGGGGGATAATTTGAAAAAATGAATACAAGGGGTAATATTATAAAAAAAATTACTCATGCATATATACTGTGAAAAAAAAATCCAAATAAAATAAAAAAAAAAAAAAAGGAAAGAGAAAAAACAAATTGTTAGTCTTGAAAATGAATAGGGTGAACTCACTACTAATGAAGAGGAAAATAGTTAGGAGCTACTTTGCTCAACTTTATGCCAATAAATTCGATAACTTGAATGAAATGGAAGAATACCTTCAAAAATATAGCTTGCCCAGATTAACAGAGGAAGAAGTAAGTAGTCTAAATAGTCCCATCTCAGAAAAAGAAATAGAACAAGCTATTAACCAACTTCCTAAGAAAAAGTCCCCAGGAACCAGATGGATTTACATGTGAATTCTACCAAACATTTAAAGAACAACTAACTCTAATGCTATGTAAACTATTTGAAAAAATAGGGATTGAAGGAGTCCTATCAAATTCCTTCTATGACACAGACATGGTACTGATACCTAAACCAGGTAGATCGAAAACTGAGAAAGAAAACTATAGACCAATTTCCTTAATGAATATTGATGCTAAAATCTTAAATAAGATCTATCTATCTATCTATCTATCTATCTATCTATATATTTATAGATAGATAGATAGATAGATATAAATAGACTTCAGAAAATCATCCCCAGGATAATACACTATGACCAAGTGCGATTTATACCAGGAATGCAGGGCTGGTTTAATATTAGGAAAACTATTAGTATAATTGACCATATTAATAATCAAATCAATAAAATCCATATGATCATCTCAATAGATGTAGAAAAAGCATTTGATAAAATTCAACATCCATTCCTACTAAAAATGTTTGAGAGTATAGGAATAAATGGACTATTCCTTAAAATAATAAGGAGCATATATTTAAAACCTTCAGTAAACATCATATGTAATGGCGATCAACTGGGATATTTCCCAGTAAGATCAGGAGTGAAACAAGATTGCCCACTATCACCATTACTGTTCAATATAGTATTAGAAACAGTAGCCTCGGCAATAAGAGCCGAGAAAGAGATTCAAGGAATTAGAGTAGGAAATGAAGAAATCAAATTGTCACTAGACTCTGCTAAAAAGCTATTAGAAATAATTCAGAATTTTAGCAAAGTCGCAGGATACAAAATAAATCCACATAAATTCTCAGCATTTTTATACATTACCAACACAATCCAACAGCAAGAGATACAAAGAGAAATTCCATTCAAAATAACAGTCGATAGTATAAAATATTTGGGAATATATCTACCAAAGGAGAGTCAGGAATTATATGAGCAAAATTACAAAACACTTGCCACAAAAATAAAGTCAGATTTAAATAATTGGAAAGACATTAAGTGCTCTTGGATAGGCCGAGCGAATATAATTAAGATGACAATACTCCCTAAACTAATCTATTTATTTAGTGCTATGCTAATCAGACTTACAAGAAACTATTTTAATAACCTAGAAAAAATAACAACAGAATTCATATGGAACAACAAAAAGTTGAGAATTTCAAGGGAAGTAATGAAAAAAAAATTAAGTGAAGGTGGTCTAGCTGTACCTGATCTAGAACTGTATTATAAAGCAACAGTCACCAAAACCATTTGGTATTGGCTAAGAAATAGACTAGTTGATCAGTGGCATAGATGAGGTTCACAGGCAAGATAGTGAATAAAAAGAGCAATCTAGTGTTTGACAAACCCAAAGATCCAAAATTTTGGGATAAGAATTCATTATTTGACAAAAACTGCTGGGAAAACTGGAAATTAGTATGGCAGAAACTAGGCATGGACCCACATTTAACACCACATACTAAGATTAGATTAAAATGGGTCCAAGATTTAGGCATAAAGAACGAAATCATAAATAAATTGGAGGAACATGGGATGGTTTACCTCTCAGACTTGTGGAGGAGGAAGGAGTTTGTGTCCAAGGGAGAACTAGAGACCATTATTGATCACAAAATAGAACATTTTGATTACACCAAATTAAAAAGTTTCTGCACAAACAAAACTAATGCAAACAAGATTAGAAGGGAAGTAACAAATTGGGAAAACATTTTTACAGTTAAAGGTTCTGATAAAGGCCTCATCTCCAAAATATACAGAGTATTGACTTTAATTTATAAGAAATCAAGCCATTCTCCAATTGATAAATAGTCAAAGGATATGAACAGACAATTTTCAGAAGATGAAATTAAAACTATTTCCACTTATATGAAAGAATGTTCCAAATCACTATTGATCAGAGAAATGCAAATTAAGACAACTCTGAGATATCATTACACACCTGTCAGATTGGCTAAGATGACAGGAACAAATAATGATGAATGTTGGAGGGGCTGTGGGAAAACTGGTACACTGATGCATTGTTGGTGGAGTTGTGAAAGAATCCAACCATTCTGGAGAGCAATCTGGAATTATGCCCAAAAAGTTATCAAAATTTGTAAAGGGCTAGAACTGAGCAATGCACTTGGATAATGAAGCACGTGAGACTAATTGCCAATTGGATGGTTCCCTATTAACTTGTTTAAGGTTGACCCTCCCCAGCTGTTCTGTGCTGACTTGATTGGTGAGACAAAGAGAGGGAAGTGACTTGTGTGGGAGGAGTAAGAGAAACTTGGGTGGTGGAACTCAGGCTCACTTGCACTTGTGACCTGGCGTTGGAGGTGAAGGTAAAGATCTAGAATAAAGACATTTAGTGATCCTGACTCCTGCTGATTTCTGGAAAGATAGAGTTCCAGCATTTGGCGTCCAACTTGTGGCTGGCACCCTACTTCCACCAAAGTCCTCCTGTGACCAGGAGATTAGGTGAGTATTGTAATAGAAATAAGGAACTTACCTTGTTAAGGACTAAATCAGCAATCTCTAGTAACTGAGATGGGGCAGATGTTAGGTAAATCCTGGGCCTCAGCTGACCCTGCTCCAAACCCAGCCCCTGCCTCATCTAGCAATGCTATAGAGGATATAATTAAGATAATTGATGAGAAAAGTTTACTTGTTCCCATCCCACAAATGAATAATCTCTTACATTCATTGATTTGCATGTCCCCTTGGTTCTTAAATGAAGAAAAACTACTTATAGATAAATGGAAGCTAGTGGGACTTGAAAGAATTTTACTCAAAAAATGGGAATTGTCAAATTTTCCCAGAGGTATTTTATCTATACAACTTGATTCTATTAGACTTAAGCTATGGAGAAGAGTTTAGAAGAAGGAAGAGTTCTAAAAAGGCACAGAGAAGGAAGCTTGAGGAACAAAAGATAGAAGATAGGCAAACTCAGGACATTGCCAGAGGGCAAGGGGATTTGAATGAGGAATCTGAGTGTGTAGACTCTGATTGTCCAGAAGAAATTTCAACCCCACCTAGAGAGCAGATTATTATTGATCAGCCCACATCCACTCCACCTTCAGGGATGGAGGGAGGAGGAGTAGTGGGAGGGGCGGTGACATCATCAGCGCCGCCCCCTCCTCCCACACAGAGCCCCCCCTCCCAACAACTGCCCACTCCTGTAACTAGATTAGAAAGAGGGCTTATTGAAGCAATTGAAAATGGAAAAGAAGTAGATAATGATTTCAAACTTCAAATTTTTCCTGTGATTCAACAGCATAATTCTGCAGGTCAAGAGAGTAGAAGATATGCTCCTTTTAATATGGATGTCCTTAAAAACCTGAAAAAATCTTGCACTGTCTTTGGGGCTACATCAGATTATGTTAAAATGTTAATACACAATTTGGCTTATGAAACCTTAACCCCTAGTGACTGGAAAGTCATTGCAAAAGTGTGCTTAGAACCTGGACAAAATTTGTTGTGGTTTTCTGAATTTACTGAGCTCTGTAGAATTCAAGCCCAACAAAATAGTCAAAGTGCAGCTAATACTTCCATCACCTATGACCTACTAATAGGTATAGGTTCTTATGCAGATGCTTCAGTACAGATTAATTACTCCATAACAGCATTTGAGCAAATTTCTGCTGCTGCTATCAAAGCATGGGCTTCTCTCCCCAGTAAAAACTACAAGGGTGAGACCTACACAAAAATTGTACAGGGACCAAATGAACCTTTTGCTGATTTTGAGGCACATTTGCAGATAGCTGTCATACAGGCTAATGGTGAAAATGAAGTAACAGACACTTTGGTGAGGCAACTTGCTAGAGACAATGCCAATGAGGTTTGTAGAAGGATTATACTAGGACTACATAAGGATGCTCCTTTAGAGGAGATCATAAGACGCTGTGCCACAATGGGCACAAATACCTTTTATAGCCAGGCTATGGTGCAGACTTCCCAAGATCCCAACATGGGGAGACAGGATCCCTTTTGGCAAGGGGTTTCCAGAGAGACTCGTCAATGCTTTCAATGCCTTAAAGTAGGCCATTTGAAAGCTCAATGTTGGCATAGAGACAGAGTGAGAAGACAGGCTGGGAGAACAAGACCCAAAACCCCATGTCCAAAATGCAACAGAGGACTCCATTGGGCCTCAGAGTATAGACTGATTCAGGGAAACGGGATGAGGGGCCCAGCTCCAGGGCCCAGGCAAAAAACACTTGGGGCATGATGGCAGCCGATGCCACACCCAGAGAGTAATACCCAGACATGAGCAATCAGCCAGGAAGCCATCTGATGGGAGAAAGGGATTACACAATCAGTCAGCCAGGAAGCAACATGATGGGAGAAAGGGACTACAATTAGGGAGAATAGAGTTGTATGCTGCTGGGACAATTGAGATACCCCCTGGAGAGGTGAAATCTGTTCCTCTCCAACCTATGGATCCCTTGCCTCCAGGCACAGTAGGCTTGACCATTTCACCTCCTGAGAGTACTTACAAGACAGTGTTCATTCATACACTGATGTGGGAAACTGGGGAATGTGTAGATAATATCCCAGTCACTAACACAGGGAGACAATGTGTGACTTATCAACCAGGGGAAGTAGTAGCATCAGGTTTATTGATACAGACTCCTAATAAGCAACCTGGTGACAGTCACCCATGTTCTGACTCCAAGCAGAAAAACCCAGGAATATACTGGACAGCAGCTGTGACAGCTGACCGACCTATGCTCACCATCTATATAAATGGCATAGCATTAGAAGGACTGGTGGACACAGGTGCAGATCGCACAGTCATTAGAGGTGCCAACTGGCCCAGTCACTGGCCAAAGACTAAGGCAGACACCTACATGTCTGGGGTAGGAGGATCAATAGCAGCTGAAGTTAGTGCTACCCCTTTAAGATGGGTATTTGAAGGTGAAACAGGAGTTTTTACTCCTTTTATAGTTGAAAAAATCCCCATCAATCTGTGGGGAACAGACATTTTACAACAATTAGGGTTAAAAATGAATACTTCGGTTTTTTAGGCAGGGCTGCTGTTGAAGGCCTGCCAACACTTTCACTTGTTCCTATCCAGTGGAAAACTGATACACCAGTGTGGATAGAACAGTGGCCCTTAGATAACAATAAAATTCAGGCCTTACTAGATATAGTACAGGAACAACTTGACCAAGGACACTTACAACCTTCTCTAAGTCCTTGGAATTCCCCAGTATTTGTTGTAAAAAAGAAATCTGGAAAATGGAGAATGTTGACTGATTTAAGAAAGGTAAATGAACAGATGGAAACTATGGGAACTCTTCAACCTGGACTTCCATCTCCTACTCAGTTGCCTAGAGAATGGCCTCTGTGGGTTATAGACATTAAGGATTGTTTCTATTCTATCCCTCTAGATAAGGAGGATATGAAAAGATTTGCCTTTTCAGTGCCCAGCGTTAACTTAGCTGAGCCTTATAAAAGATATGAATGGACAGTTTTGGCACAGGGAATGAAAAACAGCCCTACTATGTATCAAATGTATGTTGCTGCTGCTCTTAGTCCAGTAAGAAAAGCATTTCCAAAAGTAATGTTATTACATTACATGGATGATATATTGGGATGTGCACCTGAGGAACAAATGTTAGAAGCATGTCTACAAAAAACCATAGAAACACTAAGGAATTATAAATTGCACATAGCTTCAGAAAAGATTCAAAGACATGCTCCTTTTCAATATTTAGGATATGAAGTATATCCTAAGGTGCTTACAGTACAAAAACTCTCCTTAAGAACAGAGAAGCTAAACACCTTAAATGACTTCCAGAAATTGATAGGAGATATCCAATGGATACGTCCCGTGCTAGGCTTGACTACCTGTCAATTGCAACCATTATATGACATTTTAAGGGGAGACAGTGCTTTAAATTCACCACGCCAGCTTACAAAAGAAGCTCAAGAGGCTTTGAGAGAAGTTGAACTGGCTTTATCCAATGTGGTTGAAAGAGTCACTCAAAAACCCTTGGAAATATCAGTTTTTGCTACACAAGAGGCCCCCACAGCAGTCCTTCATCAAGGAGACAGTGTGATAGAGTGGGTGAACCTCCCAGCACAACCAGAACAAAGCCTTATTCCTTACCCAGTGCTTGTGGCTAGAATTTTATTAAAGGCCATTAAACGAGCAGTACAATTATCTGGGACAAGACCTGACAAGATATACACCTTTTATACTAATGCACAAGTTAATGTGTGCTGCGAAACCATCCCAGAGTGGCAAATTTTATTAACCATGGCTCCAAATTTTGCACACGGGTCTCCATTAAAGATAACCAGACTGCTACATAATTGGCAATGGATTCTTGAAGAAAAGGTTTCTAAAGTTCCTCTTAAAGGACCAACTATCTTTACAGATGCATCCAAACATAATATTTGCGCTGTGTATTCTCGTGACTTAACTATAAAGAAAGTAATCAGAACTCCTTTTCAGTCCACTCAGCAGAATGAATTGTATGCAATCATTCTAGCTCTTGCTTATTATCCGGGAGACATAAATATAATATCTGATTCGGCCTATTCAGTAGGTGTGGTACAAAGAATTGCCACAGCCCAAATAAAATTTGTAGCCTCGAATATATATCAGCTCTTTAAAGAGCTTCAAGAGCAAGTGAGAAAGCATCCAGGTAAGATTTATATTTTGCATGTCCACTCCCATAGTGGACTTCTAGGTCCTATTTTTGATGGTAATTCAAAGGCAGATAGCCTTCTAACCATGCTGGCCAGTACTCCTTTATTTCTTTTTTTTTTTTTTTAATTTTTTTTTTTTAAATTTTTTATTTTATTTTATAATTATAACATTTTTTGACAGTACATATGCATGGGTAATTTTTTACAACATTATCCCTTGCACTTACTTCTATTCAGATTTTTTCCCTTCCTCCCCCAACCCCCTCCCCCAGATGGCAAGCAGTCTTATATATGTTAAATATATTACAGTATAATTTAGATACAATATATGTGTGTAGAACTGAATTTTTTGTTGCACAGGAAGAATTGGATTCAGAAGGTAAAAATAACAGTTTACATTCATTTCCCAGTGTTCCTTTTCTGGATGTAGCTGGTTCTGTCCATCATTAATCAATTGGAATTGGATTAGCTCTTCTCTATGTTGAAGAAATCCACTTCCATCAGCATACATCCTCGTACAGTATCATTGTTGAAGTGTATAATGATCTTCTGGTTCTGCTCATTTCACTCAGCATCAGTTGATGTAAGTCTCTCCAAGCCTCTCTGTATTTCTCCTGTTGGTCATTTCTTATAGAACAATAATATTCCATAACATTCATATACCATAGTTTACCCAACCATTCTCCAATTGATGGACATCCATTCATCTTCCAGCTTCTAGCCACTATGAAAAGGGCTGCCACAAACATTTTGGCACATACAGGACCCTTTCCCTTCTCTAGTAGTTCCTTGGGGTATAAGCCCAGTAGTAGTATGGCTGGTTCAAAGGGTATGCACATTTTGATAACTTTTTGGGCATAATTCCAGATTGCTCTCCAGAATGGTTGGATTCTTTCACAACTCCACCAACAATGCATCAGTGTCCCAGTTTTCCCACAGCCCCTCCAACATTCATCGTTATCTGTTCCTGTCATCTTAGCCAATCTGACAGGTGTGTAATGATACCTCAGAGTTGTCTTAATTTGCATTTCTCTGATCAATAGTGATTTGGAACACTCTTTCATATGAGTGGAAATAGTTTTAATTTCATCATCTGAAAATTGTCTGTTCATATCCTTTGACCATTTATCAATTGGAGAATGGCTTGATTTTTTATAAATTAAAGTCAATTCTCTGTATATTTTGGAGATGAGGCCTTTATCAGAACCTTTAACTGTAAAAATTTTTTCCCAATTTGTTACTTCCCTTCTAATCTTGTTTGCATTAGTTTTGTTTGTGCAGAAACTTTTTAATTTGGTGTAATCAAAATGTTCTATTTTGTGATCAATAATGGTCTCTAGTTCTCCCTTGGACACAAACTCCTTCCTCCTCCACAAGTCTGAGAGGTAAACCATCCCATGTTCCTCCAATTTATTTATGATTTCGTTCTTTATGCCTAAATCTTGGACCCATTTTGATCTAATCTTAGTATGTGGTGTTAAATGTGGGTCCATGCCTAGTTTCTGCCATACTAATTTCCAGTTTTCCCAGCAGTTTTTGTCAAATAATGAATACTTATCCCAAAATTTGGGATCTTTGGGTTTGTCAAAGATTAGATTGCTATTTTTATTCACTATCTTGCCCTGTGAACCTAACCTATGCCACTGATCAACTAGTCTATTTCTTAGCCAATACCAAATGGTTTTGGTGATTGTTGCTTTATAATATAGCTTTAAATCAGGTACACTTAGACCACCTTCCTCTGACTTTTTTTTCATTAGTTCCCTTGCAATTCTCGACCTTTTATTCTTCCATATGAATTTTGTTGTTATTTTTTCTAGGTCATTAAAATAGTTTCTTGGGAGTCTGATTGGTATAGCACTAAATAAATAGATTAGTTTGGGGAGTATTGTCATCTTTATTATATTCGCTCGGCCTATCCAAGAACACTGAATGTCTTTCCAATTATTTAAATCTGACTTTATTTTTGTGGCAAGTGTTTTGTAATTTTGCTCATATAATTCCTGACTCTCCTTTGGTAGATATATTCCCAAATATTTGATACTATCGACTGTTATTTTGAATGGAATTTCTCTTTGTATCTCTTGCTGTTGGATTGTGTTGGTAATGTATAAAAATCCTGAGGATTTATGTGGATTTATTTTGTATCCTGCGACTTTGCTAAAATTCTGAATTATTTCTAATAGCTTTTTAGCAGAGTCTTTGGGGTTCTCTAAGTATACCATCATGTCATCTGCGAAAAGTGACAATTTGATTTCTTCATTTCCTACTCTAATTCCTTGGATCTCTTTCTCGGCTCTTATTGCCAAGGCTAGAGTTTCTAGTACTATATTGAATAGTAATGGTGATAGTGGGCAACCTTGTTTCACTCCTGATCTTACAGGGAAAGGTTCTAGTTTATCACCCTTACATATGATGTTTACTGAAGGTTTTAAATATATGCTCCAGTACTCCTTTATTTCAAGAAGCACAAGAGTCTCATTCTAAATATCATCAGGCTGCCCGAGCTTTACGTTTGCAGTTTGGAATAAATAACAAGAGAAGAAGCTAGGAGCATAGTAAAAGCCTGTACAGCTTGCCTTCCTTTCCATGCTCCTACACTCCCTCCAGGGAAGAACCCTCGTGGTTTGAGACCAAATGAAATTTGGCAAATGGATGTGACCCATTATAAATCTTTTGGTCGTCTATCTTTTATCCATGTTGTGGTAGACACCTTTTCAGGATTCACATTTGCAATGCCAGCAGCAAAAGAGACAGCCCGAGTGGTCACTGAATTCCTTATCCAAGCATTTGCAATTATGGGTGTTCCACAAGCAATAAAAACAGACAATGGACCTGCATATACATCTAAACATTTTACACACTTTTGTGCACAGTATAAGATTTTACACACCACGGGCATACCCTTTAATCCTCAAGGGCAGGCAATAGTAGAGAGAAGAAACAGAGATATTAAGACACTCCTCCAAAAACAGAAGAAAGGGGGAGCCACGGGTAACTCTAGAGAACTTCTAAATTTAGTTCTCTATACCATTAATTTTTTAATTTTTGACAAAGATGCACTGGCTCCAGCAGACAGGTTTTATAACTCACCGGAAGGGCAGTGTCCAGTGCGAGCAGCTCCACTGTCTTTAGATAATCGCCAAGTGATGTGGAGAGACCCAGAAAGTGGTGAATGGAAGGGACCAGATAGGTTAACTGCTTGGGGGAGAGGGTTTGCTTGTATCTCTACAGATGGAGAAGGAATCAGATGGGTGCCAACAAGCCGTATTCGCCTTGTCCATCGGAGAGAGACAGAGCAGACCCTTGAAATGAAGGAGAAGGCCCAAGAAACATCGGGTGGTTCCGTTGCTGACTGTGCCCACCACTGAAAGAACCTGGCAGTTATGGCGTTTGACCCATGGACATCAAAAACTGTTGGACTTGAAAATCCTCAGGAATCATTGGATTCTCTGAGACATCATAAGACTATTGTAGGACTTGAAAGTCTCAGGAATCATTGGATTCTCTGAGACATCATAAGACTATTGTAGGACTGAAATCCTCAGGAATCATTGGATTCTCTGAGACATCATAAGACTATTGTAGGACTGAAATCCTCAGGAATCATTGGATTCTCTGAGACATCATAAGACTATTGTAGGACTGAAATCCTCAGGAATCATTGGATTCTCTGAGACATCATAAGACTATTGTAGGACTGAAAGTCCTCAGGAATCATTGGATTCTCTGAGACATAAGACTATTGTAGGACTGAAAGTCCTCAGGAATCATTGCATTCTCTGAGGTATCATAAGACTGTTGCTGGACTTCAAAACCTTGTGGGGATCATTGGATTCCCTAACATATAAAAAGACTGATGTGGGACTTCAAAAACTTGTGGGGATCATTGGATTCCCTAACAGTGAAGCAATGGACAATAGATTGGTTTTGGACTATCTCTTGGTTGCTGAAGAAGGGGTATGTGTGTCTGGTGTTTACATACCCTCCTTCTAGGACTTCTGGAAATCTCTTACAATACCATGTTGATTTATATTGTTTGTTATATCACTACTTGCATGTACAATTCCTGTTTGTTACACCACATCGAGTCTGCACTGACTGTGGGGAGAGTCACCACTAATAGCCTCTGCGTTATTGCTATGTGCTTGTGTAATAACTCCCATGCTGATGGGTTTGTGCATACTTGTCTCTAATAAGGCCCTTCAATCCAGAAACCCGCTAGCAAATCCCCACTTCTCTTTGGTGCTTTTCATCTCCCTTCCTGAGATGTCAGGGAGGGCGTGCTTATCTCCTTTTTAGTGCTTTCATCTCCCCTCCTGAGAAGTCAGGGGGGGCGTGATCACCTCCTTTTTGGGGTTCTCATCTCCCTGAAAAGTCAGGGATGGCGCGACCTCCTGTGGTCTAAAACAAAAGAAAGCGGGAGATGTAAAGGGCTAGAACTGAGCAATGCACTTGGATAATGAAGCACGTGAGACTAATTGCCAATTGGATGGTTCCCTATTAACTTGTTTAAGGTTGACCCTCCCCAGCTGTTCTGTGCTGACTTGATTGGTGAGACAAAGAGAGGGAAGTGACTTGTGTGGGAGGAGTAAGAGAAACTTGGGTGGTGGAACTCAGGCTCACTTGCACTTGTGACCTGGCATTGGAGGTGAAGGTAAAGATCTAGAATAAAGACATTTAGTGATCCTGACTCCTGCTGATTTCTGGAAAGATAGAGTTCCAGCAAAAATTTGCATACCCTTTGACCCAGTCATACTACTACTGGGCTTATATTCCTAGGAAATAATAAAGAAGGGAAAGGGACCTGTTTGTGCCAAAATGTTTGTGGCAGCCCTTTTCATAGTGGCTAGAAGCTGGAAGATGGATGTATGTCCATCAATTGGAGAATGGTTGAGTAAATTATGGTATATGAATGTCATGGAATATTATTGTTCTGTAAGAAATGACCAACAGGAGAAATACATAGAGGCTTGGAGAGACTTTCATCAACTGATGCTAAGTGAAACGAACAGAACCAGAAGATCATTATACACTTCAACAATGATACTATATGAGGATGTATTCTGATGGAAGTGGATATCTTCAACATAGAGAAGAGCTAATCCAATTCCAATTGATCAATGATGGACAGAATCAGCTAAATCCAGAAATGTTTTGAATTATTTTTTGGTCTATTTACTCCTAGCCTTTTGTTGAATGTAGTTTTTATTACATCATGATCTGAAAAGAATGTATTTACTTTTTATCCCTTTCTGCAGTTACTTTTGAGGTCTTTATGTCCTGATATATGATCAGTTTTTGTATAGGTCCCATGAACTGCTGAGAAGAAAGTGTATTCCTTTCTGTCACCATTCAGTTTTCTCTAAAGAGCTATCATACCTAACTTTCCTAATATTCTATTTACCTCTTTAACTTGTTTCTTATTTGTTTTGTGGTTTGATTTATCTAATTCTGAGATTGCAAGGTAGAAATCTCCCACTGGTATAGTTTTGCTGTCCATTTCCTCTCGTAACTCTCTTAACTTCTCCTTTAGGAATTTAGATGCATATCCACTTGGTGCATATATATTTAGTATTGATATTATTTCATTGTCTATGCTACCCTTTAGCAAGATATAGTTTCCTTCCTTATCTCTTTTAATTAGATCAATTTTTGCTTTTGCTTGATCTGAGTTCAGGATGGATATCCCTGCTTTTATGACTTTACCTGAAGCATAATAGATTCTGTTCCAGCCTTTTACCCTTACTCTCTATGTATCACCCTGTTTTAAATGTGTTTCCTGTTAACAACATATTGTAGGATTCTGGCTTTTGATCCAATCTGCTATCTGCCTTCACTTTACGGGAGAGTTCTTCCCTTTCACATTTATGGTTAAAACTACTAATTCTGTATTTCCTGCCATCTTATTATCCCCAGATTATACTTTTCTTTTTCTTTCCTCCCTTACTCCCCTCCCCAGTATTAAACTTATGGGCACCACATAGCCTCATGTAATTCTCCCACTTTGAGATGCCTCCCACCCCCTTTGAGTCTCTCTCCCTTTCTTATACCTTTCCCTTAATTTTTTTCTGTATTCCCTTCTATTTAGCCTTTTCTTTTACTTTTCCTTCTTCTTCTCCTGCTTTTTAATGAGGCAAGAGAGTTTTCTCTGTATACCAAATATGTCTAATATTTTCTGTTTCAGCCAAATCTGATGAGAATAAGATTCACACAATGTTCCTCCCCCTCCCTTAAGTCCCTCAGATATAAGTTTCCTTTGCCTCTTCTTGAGATGTAATTTCCCTTTTTTACCTCTACTTTTCCCTCTTTCTGATATAATCCTCTTTCTACTTCTAATTCCCTTTTTGTTATAATATTAAAATCAAATTATACACACACTCTTTATGTATGCCCATAACAGAAATAAAGTTCTCAAGAGTTCTTTTTATCTTGTTATGCTTCTCTTGTGTCCTATATTTGGAGATCAAATTTTTTGTTTAGATCTGTTTTTTTCATTAAGTATAAATGGAATTCACATGTTTCACTGAATGTCCATCTTCTTCCCTGGAAGAAAATGCTCAGCTTAGCTGGGTAGTTTATCCTTGGCTGCATTCCAAGTTCTTTTGCTTTTCTTTTCAGATTCCAGGCCCTTCAAACCTTTAAGGTGGAAACTGCTAGATCCTGAGTGATCTTTATTAAGGCTCCTCGCTATTTGAATTGTTTTTTTTTTTTTTTTTTTCCTGGCTGCTTGTAATAGTTTTTCCTTAGACTGATAGTTCTGAAATTTAGCCACAATATTCCTTGGAGTTTTTATTTTGAGGTTTCTTTCAGAAGGTGTTCAATGGATTCTTTCAATGCCTATTTTACCTTCTGATTCTATTACCTTTGGGCAGTTCTCTTTAATGATTTCCTTAAAAATAGTGTCTAGGCTCTTTTTTTCACCCTGGTTTTCAGGGAGTCCAACAATTCTAAGATTTTCTCTCCTAAATCTATTTTTCAGGTCTATTGTTTTTCCATATAGATATTTAACAATTTTTTTCTATTTTTTCATTTCTATTTTGGTTTTGCTTGACTGATTCTTGATGTCTCAACAAATCATTCATTCCCATTTGTTCAGTTTTGATTTCAAATGAGATATTTTCTTCATTAACTGTTTTTTTTTTTTTTTTTTTTTAACTTCTTTTTGTATATGTACAATTGAGTTTTTAAATGAATTGTTTTGATCTATGGAATTTTTTCCATTTCACTAATTTTTTTTAAATGAGTTATTTTCTTTTTCGAATTCACAAATCCTACTTTCCTGGGAATTCTTTACCTTTTCCAATTCACATTTCCAGAAGTTGTTTTCTTTTTTCCACTTTATTAAATCTTTGTTTTTAATGAGCTATATGCATTTTCTACACTCTCTTGTAGAGCCTCTCTTTCTTTTCTCCATGTTTCTTCTAGCTCTCTTTTAAGATCTTTTAACCATTTCTTCTAAGAGAGCTTTGTGTGATGGGGACCAGGTTATATCCCACTTTGGGGTTTTGTCTGGAGGCTGTCTGCTATTATCTCCTCAGGGTTGGAAATCTGCTCTCTTTCTATATAGAAAGTATCTATAGTTAGAGCTCTCTTTGCTTTTTTACTCATTTTTAAAAAAGGCCTTGGGGTTTGCCTTCAGGGCAAGAGGTTTCCAGCTTCCTCTACAGAACAGGGATAGATGGACAGTAGCTGTTCTGTGAATGGGCTTTAAAGAGCAGCTGAAAAGCAGAAGTGTGACTGCTCTGGGCAGAGCCCTGAGTGAAAGTGCCACAGCTCTGGGAAGAACCCACTGTGCTGAAATGTGGCCACCCTGGGCAGAGCCCTGTAGCTGCAGAATGCAGTTGTGCAGATGCGCTATGGTCATGCTGAGTCACTCTTGGAGCTGGGTGGGTATGGGCAGATCCTGTGAAACTCTGGCTTTTTGGGGTACACTCTTCCTTTTGCATTTGTCTAACTTCTCTGCTGATCTACTGCTTTGAAACCAAAGCAGAGTAGCCAACCTGTAGTAGAGACCTTGTTGCAAATTCTCCAGCAGAAGAGACTACACTCCACCCCTGGATGGCTCAGCTTGTGCTAGCCTACGTGTTCTGCTTCCCTGCCTGCACTGGCCTCCTCCTGCCTGATCAAGACAGACCTTTTCTGGCAATCTTTCAAGTTATTTTCAGCTGGTAATTTCTTATACTCCTGATATTTACAGATTCTTCCAGTCAAGCACTATTTCAGAGGCTGAATTTGGTAATCAGTAATGAGGGTAAAAGGGAGCTCAGAATGAAGCATGTGTCCTCTCTGCCATCTTGAGCTAAACTACTTTCACAGCCTTTTGGTAATTGGATCGTGGCATTTGAGTGAAATAAAGGATTTTGTTTCTGACCTAGTTCAAAAGAAATTTCAAGTGAATTGGGAAATATGTAAGGGAATCCTGCAGTTTGGAATGGGATATAGGACTGGATAAAGGGGAACGATCAAATCCAGAGGACTTTGTGCTGATGTTCAGGGCCATTTGGAAAGTTATGTTAAATGAATGGCCTTTTATTAAATGTGTAATACAGACCAAGAGCTTGATAAGTGCCTGAATGCATTTTAGTGTGTCAACATCCTTCCTAAAATGGTGTACCTATTACCAAACTCAGCACTCTAAATGTGATCTGACCAAAGTAAAGAACAGTGGGACTATGACCCCCCTCTTTTTGGGTCATTAGACCCTTCTTATTGTGGCCTAAGATGGCATTAGTTTCTTTAGCTGCCATATTATATTGATAAATTGCGCAGTGACTTTGTATTGACTCTATAGCTTGATAGTCTCTTTAAAAATAACCTCAGAACTTTTCTACATGAACTATTGTCTAACTTATTATCTTATACTTGAGTAGCAGAATTGCTGAGGTTTAGCATGCAAAACTTTATATTCATTTTGATAAGATTTCATCTCCTTATATTTATCCTATCATTATCTTTTGATCCTGTCTCTTTTATCCAAAACAGTAGCCATCCCTTGAACTTTTTCTATCTTTACTATCCTCTCTTCCTCCCTTCCTCCCTTCTTTGCTTTCTCCTTTCCCTTTCTTCCACCCTCCCTCCCTTCTTCCTTTCCTTCCTTCTTTTCCTCTGTTTCTCTCCTTTTTCTTCCTCCTCCCTTTCTTTTTCTCTCCTCCTCTTTCTTTTCTTTTTCTTACCACACTTATGTTTACACCTTTGTAAAGACTTCCCTAAAAAAGACTTCCCTAAGTAACCTTTGTTCTGCAGTTTATAGTCTTAGAATGTTATACAGGCAAAGATTAAGGGTAAGCAGTTTTCCCTGGGTCCTAAAAGCACAAACAAAATTATTATTTTTTTAAAAAGTAAGAACAAAAGTATAAATAAAAGGTAGGAAGATTAATATAATATGCAAATTTGATAAGCATAAGAATAATTTTTATTAAGTTAAAGTCATTGATAAAATTGTTTACTCTGAATAGCAGGACAGTCACAATGTATCTTCCTGCAAATAATAATAATAACAATTAGCATTTACATTGTGTTTAAGATGTGTACAGCACTTGAAAAATATCTCATTTTATCTTCGCAGTAATACTGAAAGATAGATGCTGTATGATATCCATTTTACATATAAAGAAACTGAAGTACTGAAAGATTAATTGATTTGCCCAGAGTCATGTGCTAGTAAGTTAGGTAAGATTCGGTCCTATTCTTCTTAACTCCAGGTCCATTATATTTACAGCACTTCTTAAGTAAAGATCCAACACATTCTCTGGGTCGCCTGACTGATATTAACTTATTAATCACTAATCTTCGAGTGTAATCACTCAACCACTTCTGAATCTATTTAGGTATACTGTCATGTAGTTTTTATTTCTTTGTCAAGTTTAGGGGGGCAATCATAATTTTCTTTAAAAGAATGCTACACTATTTTTTTTTTTGCTCTCAATATCTTATGATATAAATTAATACTAATTCTTATAATTTTAGAAAATGGGCAGAGATTATGAGACTTTGGGAGAATAGATGACTCATTAAAGTCAAAGCAAATATTTATCAGAAGAAGACACAGAACCAGAGCCAGAACCAAAGCAGAGGGTTCTAAGTCTTTATCTTACTACTAGGACAACATGTTTCACCTTTTAATGAAAAATGCTCTGGATCACAGAGTTTTGGTACTCTCTCAGGTAACAGAGTTTTGGTGAATTTTTTTTTTGGGGGGGGAGTTGGAGAGGATCTGAATCAAGACATTAGAAAAAAAAAAAAGAGTTCCTTCATTATTCATTCCTGACAGTCTCTGAATGTCAACAGCATAAATTTGTGCAGCTGTTGGAGAGACTGACAAAGAACATCAACGTGTCTGTAAACAACATTTTCTTATTTTATGTCTCTATCTTGGTTTTATGTCTGATTAAGTTTAATACAAATCAGAGGCCCAAAGTGAAATTCAAAAATTCAAGCAATTATTTTGTAAAATCTTATTGAACAAAGGGAAAAATTAGATTTAGTTACTACATTTAATTTAAACTAATTGATTTTTTTTCAATTATGTTCAACACTGCATGGTTAAAAAAAAAGATTATTAATCCAAACAAGACTTATATTTAGGGTTTTAGGTTTTTCTGTGGTTAGTTTTGTTCCCCTTCCTCCTCCCGCTGTCCATTATTTAGAACATATAATGTATAAGAATGTGATAAGCTGATCAGATGGAATAAAGGGGAAATAAATGTATTTCAAGTTCATAGAGACATTATGGGTAGAGTCAGTTATTTACACCTCTCCAAAATCTAGCTTAGCTACTGAATGAATTTTCAGGGAAATGAAACTGTTCATGTTAATAATGGAAAAAAGAAGAAAAGAAGCATCATGAAAATGATCCTGTAGGATGACCACCCATCCAGACTCTTGCAAGATTGTCCTAGTTTTGTTTTGTTTTGTTTCTGTTTTTTTTTTTTTTTTTTAATAGGGACAATCCCTTGTCCCACAAGCCCTGTTTGTACAACAATTTAACAATCTTGGAAGTTTTCTGGAGCCAGAAAAACGTCATCCATTGGGCAGACAGTGTAATGCCTGCAGGGAACAGTCCAACTGTGGGAATGAAAAACATTCAAAGGATAACAAGGGAAGGGATGTGTGGAGGAAAGCAGACCTGGGGTCAGGATTGGTTCAGATCTGAAGGCTCTAAGAGACCATCAGTGGAAGGTCAGAGGTTGTCTTGGGAGTCCAATTCAGATTTCTGCTAAATGGCCTAATGGAAATTTTAATTTGTAGCTGCCTGGAATTCCTTTTAATCAATATCAGTAATTAGTAATTCTTCAAAAATTATGTTCCATTTCATAAACTTCCATGCACTCACAGGACATTTCACCCACCAAGGGGAAACCTACAAAATCAAAATCACTTCAGATGATTTTTCCTGCTCCAGTTTAGTAACACATATTTCTTGCCTGATTGGTGAGTGAGCACAAACTCACCAATACACTTTATTTAACAAATCTATACCCTTCTTCTTATTCCATCCAATCATCCACCAGGAAACCTATGACTACATGACATCTTGCCATCCATGCATCTATGTGTGTTTCTCTCCCTATTCTCTTCCACCTTAACTTCTTATTCTAAGATCAATAATCACTGTTAATTAATATTGCTCCTATAAAAGACATGATAATCCCTGTACTATGGTTACTGCCCTATATAATTGCCTAGACTAAAACTCCCTTTCCCTAATTACAGCTTCCTATTGTCTCACCCTATTAGAATATAAGCTCCTTGAGGTTTTTCTGTTTTTTATCCCCACTACTTAAAAAAGATTGATTGAACAATTAAGTAATCAAAGATGTAAATGCATAATATAGCAAGCTAAATTGAAATTAGTGCATCCAATAGCAAACCAGTCAAGTGTCTGGAGCTTCCAAATTCAAGAGCACCTTGAAGAAGGAGATCCTTGTGTCTGAAAACCAAAAGAGATAAGGAAGAGGAAAGTAAGCTGAAAAGAAGTTTATGACCATGATATGAGTAAGTAGGAAGCTGTGTACCCATAGGGAGCTGAAACACATGGGTATAGGGGCTTTCAAAAGTGTGCAAAATTCCTGTAGCCTAGTAGACAACTACACTTAGTGGTGATGATTGCATGAAGAGAGGGAAAAAAAGACTTCCAATAACTTAAGAAGTAAAGCCTTATTAAACATCTACCATGTGCCATATTTACTATACTAAAAACTTTACAAATATCTCATTTTAACCATATTGAGAGGTAACTGCTATCATTATTGACAATTTACAGATTGAGGAACCTGAGGTAGACAGAGGTGAAGTGGCTTGTGACGGATCAAATGCCTAATATGTGTCTGAGATAGCATTTGAATTTTTCTTTCTAATTCCAGACAGCTGCTGTCTCTACTATGGCACCTAATTGCCTCTATTGCTGTAAATAATCATTTTGTCACATCCGTATCTTTCACACTTGTCTTACTGCTATGTTACTCTGAGCCCATTTTCCCCATAGATTTCTTTGTAAGTGAGTAGTCTGATATTTTTGCATGCCATTTTGGTACCAATTGTTCTAATTACAACATATTAGAAAATACTTTTTTTCTAAGAATTAATTAAGTTTCACTGGGAGTTCATAAATAGCAATATTAGAAATCTTAGACTCTTAAAACTCTTATAAAAAGAATTTGCCATTTATCTTCAGGGAATAGAGACAGGGGGTATTATACATACACATGTATGTATGAATGTGTATATAATTTGCATGTGTATATATGTATGTGTGTATACATGCTTTGAAGTTATGGACTGGTTCATTGTTGTTCTTGTATCACCAGTGCCTAGCAGAGTAACTGACATATAGCAGGTAGTTTGAAAGGCTATTGCCATTATCATCATTATTATTAGTGGCTTAATTTTCCCCTTTGATATAACATACATAGTATAAAAGACATCTATATCTCCCCACCTCCAAATCCAGAAAGCAACATCTTAGTAAAGATGTTTTAATGGTCAAGTATATTTTCAAACAAGGTATATTTTCACTTTTCTCAGAAGACTTGATGGTCATTCCTAAAGAGAAAAAGATGGATGGATTATACAATCTATTGTTGTTTGACCTTCGTTCTGGAAGAGGACTATAACATCAGATAGGTAACTATGACTTTTAAGGTTCCTTCAAATATCTGTATAAGTTCCTATGATCTTTCATAGCACTACAATCGATGAAATATGTTACTGCTGAACATATTGTTGTCTTAGAAGCATATATTCCCATGTGCCCTATGGGAAATATCCCTACCAGTAAACTCTTCAGCACATTTAGAGGATTCTTGCTGAGGACAAATGCTTTGACAAAGTTCCTACTTTCTTTGTAGGACTTAGCTGTTGCCCTCTCCACTATGAACATGAACATTTCTAATGTAACTTATAAAAGCAAGGTTAAATACATACCAGATGCATTGGTGCACCTTGGGACGAACCCAGTCTGGATTCAGAGCTGTCATCACACCTATTATAACCAGATTGGTTTTATGTATTCATGTGGTACACACCTGCATCTTTCTGGTCATGCAGGAGGTTACAGTTGCCTTAAATCTTTGCTCCCCTGGGTACCTTTGCAAAACCAATTCTCTTCCTTTCCTTACCAAGCACAAGGCAAAGGTGACATAGGTTTTCATTATTTTTTTTCTCCATCATTCAAGATACAATAAGAAGTTTTCCTTCTTGAGGGAAGATGCTAGTTATACAAATAGAAGACAAAGCCATTAACATTGCATTAAGTCTTGGACTAGTCATTAGATCTCCATAGGATTTTATTTCCTCATTTTTAAAATACAGGGAGTTGGCCTACATGATTTTCTTTTCTTTTTTCTTTTTCTGTTTCTAACAATTCTGCTGGATGACTGGGTTATGGTATATTAATTTTTATTGTAGCTTTTTATATACAAGATATATGCATGGGTAATTTTTCAGCATTGACATTTGCAAAACCTTTTGTTCCAACTTTTCCCCTCCTTGCCCCATTCCCTCCCCCAGATGGCAGGTAGATCAATACATGTTAAATATGTTAAAGCATATGTTAAATACAATATATATGTATATATCTATACAATTGTTTTGCTTCACAAGAAGAATCAGACTTTGAAATAATGTACAATTATTCTGTGAAGGAAATAAAAAATGCAGGCGGACAAAAACAGAAGGATTGGGAATTCTATGTGGTGGTTCACACTCATTTCCCAGAGTTCTTTTGCTGGATGTAGCTGGTTCTATTCATTATTGAACAAATGGAACTGATTTGGTTCATCTCATTGTTGAAGAGAGCCACGTCCATCAGAATGGCTTACATGATTTTCAAGGTTCCTTCCAACTCTCACAGATATGTGGATTAGATAAATTAAAAAAATGGCTTATTCTAAAGGTTGAGTTCTTCCTTTTTTCTTTTGGGTTCTTATCTGTGACTGTGGGGAAAATAGGTGGCACAGTGGAGAGGGCACCAGGCCTAGAATTAGTTCAAATCTAGCTTCAGACATTTACTGTACCCAGGACAAGTCACTTAATCTTGTTTGCCTCAGTTTCCTCATCTGTAACATGAGCTAGAAAAGAAATGGCAAAGTACTCCATTATCTTTGCCAAGAAAACTTCAAATGGGGGTCATGACGTGCCAGACCATATTGAAATGACTAAACAACAAAGATGTCTGCATAGTACTTAAGTACTCAAAAAAAATTTTTTTTAAATAGGAAAAGAGAATAGCCAGAAGAAAGGCTGATAAAAGTTCAGGAAAATAAAACAAGAAAACTTGAACAACTTGAGATCTTAAAATAAAGTGACATTTGTGATGAATTCAATTTAATTTAACAATCATCTTAGCACTTATTGTGCTAAGGACAGATACTGTCCTTGATGCTAGAGATTTGAAAACGAGAGGACAGATACTGTACTTGATCTTAGAGATTTGAAAATGAGAGACGAGACATAGTACCTTGTTTCAAGATTATAAATCAGCAGAGGATATGAAACATGTAAACTTGAAAGAAAACAATCCCCCAAAGAAAACTATATTGCAAATTAAAATATGAGTAAACAATTTGCTCTTTTCCCTCATTCTTGCCTTTTCATTGGTTATCTCCTATATCAGGGATGTTATCCATCTATCCTCTCTGTAAGGGGTTGAAACTCTTGAGTCAATGCACCTAGGTTGGACAATCTAGCACTTGAGGCTAATTACCAATTGGACAATACTCTATAAGAATATGTTTGGAAAATGGCTCTTCCCACTATCCTGTGCTGCCCAATTGTTTGGTGTATACAGAGAATTGTGGGAGGGACTAGGAGGTGCAGGAGACTAGCTAGACTCACTCTGAGTGGGAGATGAAGAGGTGAGGTTGCAGAGATCCTAGATGGCCATTCACTTCACTTATACTGCTAAAGACCAAGAATAAAGACTGTTGCTTATCCTGACTCCGGCTGATTCTATCCTGACTCCAGCTGATGCAGAATGCTAACGTGGTCGCCATACCTCTCCATTTGGTTGCCCTGACTTTCTGCAAGATTCAGACTTAGTTCAAATTTCACCTTCTATAAGAAACTTTTCTTGGTCTCCCCATTGCTATTATCTTCCATCTTGTACTACTCATTTACTCATTAAACAACTATGTACATATACATATATGTATATATGCACACACATACAAATTCATGTATCTATATCTCTATTTAAAATATATATACACACACAGTTATTCCTTCCATCCTGCAGAAATTAGTGTGTGCAGCACCCCTGCAATCTAGGAAATCCAAGTTAAATTTTTTGGTCTTCCCTTTGTACCAGAAAAGAATTATTATGGAATTGTATTAAAAGATAAAATACGTTGACATTATGCAAGACTTTATTTTATTCATATTTATGTGCATATCTTATTTGTATGTATTTTATGCATATATATTTTATGCATTTCTGAGTTTCTAAACTTGTTCTGTGTCATCTATGGATTCTACAAAATTTCCCCAAAATTTCCATTTAATTTGTTCTGCTGATCCAAACCATAGTAGGGAAAGGCACAATAGGAAGGCTTAGCACGCGCACATGCATGCACAAACACACACACACACACACACACACACACACACACACACACACACACAAACAGTATCTCAGAAAGTCTTAGTGCAGTATATCTTTTATGAAGATAACTGCTTGTTTCACACAGTAGAATGTGAGCTGGTTGAGAATAGGGATGGTGTTTGTCTTCCATTATGTCTCCAGAGCTTAGGACAGTACCATACACATAAGCCCCTAAATGCATATTAAATTTAATTGAAAATACTGCAGATTTACAAATAAAGCCATAGGATTGAAAGTGAAATTTCTTGAGACATATTCTCTCAGTTTAGGGATAGGCTCATTTATGGTATGTGTTTATAATAACTTGACTTCTCCAAAGTATATCTTTGGAAGGCCACTGTTTTTCAGGATACATAGTAAGGAAGTCATCTCTCATAGTATGGTGTTACAGAAGTGTCACCTTATCAAAACCCAGCATGAAGCCAATTAAGGTTACAATGCCTGGCTTATGCCAACAATAATTGACGAGTTATTACTTGCTATCCTGGACCGGGCTTTGTTTAAAGTAGATGTAAACATTAACACTTCTCTGATATTGACTAAAGACTGACTCTAAGAATCTGTCCAGACTAATCATCCAGTGGTTCTTTAATAAAATATGGGAGAGATTTTTGAGGAAACAGGTGAAATAAAAAGATTATATTTGAAAGATGAATCCATTATGATAGGGGGAAAATAATTCTTCATATCCAACAGTTCTATTCAATGAATTTTATTTTATTTTATTTTTTTCAATGAATTTTATTAAGTGATCAACATATAGAAAGCACTTGAAAATATTTTGAATAAGTGATTAAAGAACACTTAGATTCTGTTTAAATATTTTCCCTGCCAGTGCTATTTTCTGAAATGAGTTTAGATTTGTAGCTAGAAGGCACTTTATATAAGGAAATGGGTTTTTCTGTATGTAAATTGGTGGTATGGGATAAACTCATGTGAAGAAAAGAATCACCACACATAAAAAGTAAGGCAGTCTAATGATAGAGAGCTGCGAAATGATTTCTTTCCTCTAAAAATATTTAATTAAAATGAAGTGTCTGAGTAATTATCTCCTAAATGGAAAAATGTGGTTATAAAGGCTTACTTATAAGACAGTAATTTCTCTCTTCTTTCCATATGAAAGAAAGACAGGGCACTTTTTGGAAAATCATCCTCTACAGGAAATACTATAGTCTTTGACCCACTGGGGAGAAGGAAAGAACTAATATAGAAGTTGGGGATTTTTTTCTGTGAAACCCCAAAATCTAGCAGTGGCATAGTTATTTCAAATCTGCTAAATGATAGAAAAGAGCCAAATTTTTTTTTGAAGTCATAGAGAATCTTTGAATTTTGCATGGGAAGCATGCATATAGATTGATGCCTTTCTTTTGTAAATGAGAACATGGAGAACCAGATAGCTACTGCCCAAAGTAATACAAATAAAATGCTGTCAGAGGCAGATTTTTGAACATGTTCAAAATTATAGTGCTCTTTCCACCATACAAGGCTGACTTAGAAAAAAAAGAAATTTTAACAGATAAGAAAGAAATGCATCTAAATATGAAGTGTTTTAAAATCTTCTATGTAAGAAACACATGTGTGTATGTAAAAAAAAAAGAAAACTTTTTAAAAAAAAATTGGTTATTTTATGGAATATTATTGTTCTGTAAGAAATGAACAGCAGGATGATTTCAGAAAGGCCTAGAGTAACTTACATGAACTGATGCTAAGGGAAATAAGCAGGACCAGGAAATCGTTGGATACTTCAACAACAATACTCTATGATGATCAATTCTGATGGACGTGGCCATTTTCAACTATGAGATGAACCAAATCAGTTCCAATAGAGCAGTAATGAATTGAATCAGCTACACCCAGCAAAAGAACTCTAGGAGATGACTATGAACCACTACATAGAATTCCCAATCCCTCTATTTTTGTCCGCCTGCATTTTTTATTTCCTTCACAGGCTAATTGTACACTATTTCAAAGTCCGATTCTTTTTGTACAGCAAAATAATTGTATAGTATATATATATATATATATATATATATATATATATATATATATATATATATATATATATATATATATATATACATATCTTGTATTTAACTTATGACTTTAACATATTTAACATGTATTGGTCAACCTGCCATCTTGGGGAAGGGATAGGGGGAAAGCAAGGGAAAAGTTGGAACAAAAAGTTTTACAATTGTCAATGCTGAAAAATTACCTATGCATATATCTTGTAAATAAAAGGCTATAAAATTTGGTTATTTAAACAGTCATCTAGTTTTTAGGGCATACATTGGAAAAATATCTTAGTTTTGATCACTAGTTAAAACAGTAACTTGCTATTTAAATCACAAACCACATTTACTACAAGACTCTCTCTAGTTGAGAGCTCTACTCAACTACATTTTGGGTGATCACTCCTACATACATATATAATATCCAAAGAGGAAATAATTAGCCCTTTGAATGCTGAAAATAAAATCCTAAATTAATAAAGCTATGAAAGCCAAAATAATTGTTGCTTATTAAAACTGTGAACAAGAAAGAAAAGTTACAATAAGTAGATACACATCAAGTTAAATGCTCAGAATAATTCTCAAATAAATTGAGAAACTTCTATAAAAAGTTAAAAACAATATTTTCAATTTTAACTTTCTACTAAATAAATAGAAATATTTTTTTAAAGTTTGTTTGTTTGTTTGTTTTACTATGTGCAAAAAACTAGGCATACAAATAGAATAGTAAGACAATCCTTACTTTCAAATAGTTTACATTCTAATGGGGGGAGACAATCAATTCATATAGAAAGTTTTAGCTACAAAGTTTTCAGTGAAGTTTGGGTTTTTAGAGGAACTTAAAACCAGTTGGAGGTATAAGTTTATATTATCATAACAGAGTCATACATGTAATTGAGGTATGGCTCTCTGGAAGGAGGATGTGGGAGTGTCAGTGTGTAGTCAGTCATTTTTTCCATCTTTATGGTTTACTATTATTCATACTTATTCTTGTAATGACTATGTGCTTGACTATATGCTTCATACATGCCCCCATCATGATATATAATTGATGAGGATATATAACTTTTCTGTTTGACTTATTTCAAACAGAGACAACTTGTAGTGAATGAGAAAGTATTGTAAATAACAATATCTCCTCACCTTCCCAAACAGCAGACCCCACTATAAAATAGTAGTATGTTGAAGTAGCACTTTGATCTTTTTAAACATATAGGGTATTATTGACAGCTTGAATATCTCTGGCTTAAAAGAAACATAAAATTTATTCTTAGGAATGTTTGGCCCCCATCTTCATATACCTGGGCATGATGAGAAAATATGTGAGACATGGAGAAAGCTCCACAGTAACAAATGTGTTCACAGTTGGCAAGACTTCATTTATTTCAGAATCAGTCATTCATTCAATCAATCAATGAATATCTATTAAATACCTACTGTGTGCCAATTCTGGAAAGTCACACAATGAACAGGTTGAAGTGGGTCAACATTGTGGAACTCTAGCAGAGAATAGCAACAAAAATAACAAATAAGGTATAAGTAATATTGACAGTGATAGTGAATCAGCATGGTGTTATGGCTAAAGATCTGGCTTAGAAGCCTAGAAGGTTTGAGTTCCAAACCTTCTGTGATCCTGGACAAGTTATTTAGATATACAGGGTCCTAGACAATTTTCTAAGATTATAAATTGTACAGAAGATACCAACCTTCACCAGTAAAGGGAATTTACTCCTCTTGAGATTCCCTAAACCAATGAAATCACATCACTAATCCTCATCCCCTCTACCACAAAGTCACAATTGTTTAAGAAACTGCCATTCATTTTCTATTTTCAATGCAAACAATAAACTATAATCTCCTTGTATACACATTAAAGTCACAAGCTTAACACTTCCCAGGCCTTTTCCCCAGTAAAACAATTTGAATTCTTATTGCATGGCATATGGAAGGAAGGGTTAGAACACAAGGACAAAGAAAATTCATATAAAATAAACAATATGGTATTGTGGAAAATACCATTTGTTGACTTGTGTTTCAACATCTGTGTAAATTTCCAGACAAAAGCTAGGCTAGTTCATTCAAAAGAATAAAAGTATCAAGCAAGAGGACAGATCACTTGGCTTCTTGACTATTATACTAAAATCTCAGCCTTGCAAGCATGGTATATTTTGTGATGACATCACAAATGTGTTAGTAATCCAAAAGAGAACAGATGAAAGGAATTGGACTCCCAATCCCACCACCCACTTTGGTGCAGTGACCAAATGCTTTGTGACAAGATTAAAACAAAATAATCTAAACAGAAACCGGGCTCAGAAAGTGTCACTTTCCCTTTATCCCATTGGCATCTATATCCTGGCCAAAAAGTGAGCTCCCCTTTGCCTCTTGGTCTTGGCCTCTGTTCATTGCTAAGGAGCCCCAGATGTACTGGCTCTGGCTCTCCCTTTAACACCTCCCTGTCTGGCCTCACATTCCAACAGTCTTTGTAGGGAATATGGCCTTTAAAAATGGTGGAGGAGGGGGAAAGGGGGAAAGTAGATTATTGCCAAGAAAACTGAGTTCCCCTTAGGGAAGAGAACTAGTCTATCTTGGCCCAAAGCAACTCAAGTGGAAGTTTGGTGACTATAAAGATTAAGCAATCAAATGAAGGAAGGAAGAAAGGGAGGGGAAGAGGGAGAAGAGAGAACTTCATCTTTGAAAATGCTCTTTAGAATTATCTGGTTCAAAGTACATCAGGGCTTCTTAATTAAGGAAAGAAATCATGAAAAGATGACTAGAACTATATTCTCTTGCATGATTTATTTATGTTTTGTACTGTAAAAATCTCCATCCAAAGACTCCAAAGTCCTCTGGGAAGTCCAATGTCCTGGAAATGTGGGTGTTAGGCAGAAAGAAGGGACATTATTAGAAAAACTTAGATGGATTCAATTCAGGAAATAATTTGCATTGGACTGGTGGGATTTTTGTGACCCACTGACTAGTTCTAGATAAAAAGTACTTAATGTTTCCTATTGCTTATCTTCTCTCAGGTATACTTAATACATGAATCTGATAATAAGATTTATTCTAAGTGCTAAAACCAGTTTTATTTGTTTGCTTGTTTTTCCCCATTTGGCTAAAAAAAAAAGTAGATAAACCATTTTCTACATTAAATTGTTCTTAGGAAGTAAATTAGGTATACCTGGATACCTTTCCTAGTGCATAGTGTTTGGACCTTTTTTCCTATTGTCTTACTCTTCACTTTCATTCCTCTTTTCTTCCTCATTTCTACTCATTATATAATTGCAATGTCTCTGAGAGAGTATCATGTAATATGTGGAGTCAGTAAGACTTAGATTCAAATCCTGCCTCAAGAAGTTGCTGATTGTATCACCTTGGACAAATTACTTTCATTTTTGTGCCTCAGATTCCTCAAATGTAAAATAAGGAAGCTGGACTGAGTAACCTCTAAGGTCCCTTTCACTTTTAACTACATAATCCTATCTATGAACCTATGGGCTACTCACAACTAGAGAGTTTATGGAGAGTTATATGGCTTAGAAAATATGGAGATCCAATTGAACACTGATGAAGATGACATATCAGAAAAGAGACAATATGGTAAATAGCAATCATTCCATTGGACCATTTAGATGAGAAAGGATGGGTTAGAAGGCTCTTGCCAATCTCATTTTCTAAATCTATCTTGAAGCAGAAATATTCTAAACAGCACATGATAACCAAGGCATGCTTTTTTTCCCCCAGGATTTCAGTTTGTTTACTATCCTAATTGAAAAAAAATCAAATGATTTCTTTGTCATGGTTTCAGGAAAGGGTTATACTAAATTACTTACATGGAATTCCTCAATTTCCCTTAATTTTCAAATTATTTTTTGCCACCACAAAAAGGGCTTCTATAAATATTTTTGTACAAATAGGTTCTTCCCCCCACCCTTTTTTTTTACCTCTTTGACATACAGACCTAGTAGGAGTATTATAGGGTCAAAAGGATGCATACAATTTTATAACCCTTGGAGCATAGTTGCAAATTGATCCCCAAAATGGTTAGCCTAGTTCACAACTCCATCAATAGTGCATTGATGTCACATTTTCCTATGGAAATAAGTAGCTTATAGATCTTGATAAAGTATCTGCAGACTTAAGAAGAGGGTCAATTTTCACCAGATTAGGCTAAACAAGGTTGCTAGTTTCTACCTTGTGAACTTCGAACACACACATATATTTGTCATATTTGTTAACATATGATTAAATTTACCTATATCTATATAAACTTTATATATTCGTGCATACATAGGACTAGTTTATCATGCCAATTTATAGCTGTCTGAGAAATAAGGTAACATATATACCAGTAAAAGGGAGTTAGAAAAAGAGGCTTAAAAATTATTTTCTAGAAATTCATCTTGTATTGCTTAGGGATTGGGATTGGGATAAGTATAGAAAGACATTTCTCAAGTAAAGGAGCATTTTATAAAATTTGTATATTTAAAGGTGAGATGTGAAGTGGCTATTATCAGCATGGTTGATGTTAGTGAATATTAGTGAGACAAAAAGCATGAATTATATCCTTTTAAAATTTACTTTATTAAAATTTATTTTATTTGTTTAAAATTATTTTATCACAAAATATTTCCCAATTATATATAAAACTTTTAAAAAACAAGCTTTTAAAAATTTTGAATTCCAAATTCTCTCTCTCCCTCCTATTTCTCCCTCCTCCTTGAGAAGATGAGCTTCTAATTCCAATTATATATGTAAGGTCATGCCAAACATATTTTCATATTATGATGTTGCAAAACAAAACAATAAAAATAAAGAGTTAAAAAAGTATGCTTCAGAATTCATCAGTTCTCTCTCTGGAGATAAATAGCATTTTTAATCATAGAGCCTTTAAAATTGTCTTGGATCATTGTCTTGATTACAGTAGCTGAGTTTTTTCCAGATTGTCATCTGTTCTCTCAGGTCCTTTTATGAATCAAACATTTACTCCCCCACTATTAAAAACAAAATTCTCAATAAAAATAAATCTATATTCAGTTCTTTCTCTGGGAAAGGATAGCATTTTTCATCATCAGTTCTTCAGAGTAGTTTTGGATTATTGCATTGTTGCTACTTGTCATTTCTTATAGTACAATAGTATTCCTTGACAATTATATACCACAACTATTGTATGCATTACAATTGATAGGTATCCCTTCAATTTCTAATTCTTTATCACCACAAAAAAAGCTGCTATAAGTAGTTCTGTACAAAAAGGCCTTCTAGTAATGGTATTACAAGGTCAAAAGGTAAATACAATTTTAAAGTCTTTTGTTCACTAAAATGGATGGACTACTGCACGACTCCATTGACAATGCATTAACGCCCCAACTTTTTTATATGTCTTCCAACATTTGTTATTTTCTTTTACTGTCATGTTAGCTGATCTAATAGGCATGAGGTGGAATATCAGAATTGTTTAATTTATATTCCTCTAATGAATAGTAATTTAGATCATTTTAAAACATGAATAGTGATAACTTTGATTTTTTTTCCTGTTCTTATATGTTGACCATTTATCAACTGGAGAATAGTTCTTATTTTTATAAATTTGATTGTTCCCTACATATTTAAAAAATGAGATCTTCATGAAAGAAACTAGATGCAATTCTCCTTCACCATCAAGTTTCCTCTTTTCTTCTAATTTTGGCTTTTAGATTTATTTGTGCAAAAGATTTTTAATTTCAGGTAATCAAATTATTTTGTTTCCTGTAACCTTTTGTTTGGTCATAAATTGTTCCCTTATCCATAGATATGACAGATTCCTTTTTCTATAATCCCCTAATTTGTCTGTGACATCATACTTTATGTCTAACTTTTTTTATTTTGACCTTAACTTAGTATATGGCATGAATATTGGTCTATATCTAGTTTCTGCCAAACTACTTTCCAGTTTTCTCAGTAATTTTTGTCAAACGTTAAGTTCATTTGGAAAATTTTGAGATTTGGATTTAATCAAACAGTAGATTGTTAAATACTATATACCTAATCTATTTCATTGATCCACTGCTCCATTTTTTTATCCAGTACTACATTATTTTGATGACTACTACTTTGTAACATAGTTTGAAATCTGGAACTTCTAGGCTTCCTTCCTTCATTTAATGTATATACATACACACATACATATATTAATTCCTTGATATTTACTGATCTCATGTTCTTTCAGACAAATTTCATTACTATTTTGTGTAGACCTACGAAATAATTCTTTGGGAAGTTTGATTGGTATGGTACTAAGTAAGCAAGTTAAATAATGTAGAATTGTAATTTTAATTATATTGATTCAGCTTATCCAGGAGCAATTGGCTATTTCTCAGATTATTTGGATCTATCCTTGATTGTATGAAAAGTGTGTTGTAATTATATTCATATAATCCCTAGGTTTGTTTTGACAGATAGACTATCAAGCATTTTATATTGTCTGCAATTATTTTTAAATGGAATTTAACTTTTTAACTTTTGCTGATGGCTTTTGTTCATGGTATATAGAAATGCTAATGATTTGCATGGATTTATTTTATATCTTGCAACTTTGCTGAAATTGTTAATTGTTTCAGATAGTTTTTTAGTTAATTTCTTAGGATTATCTATATATGCCATCATATCATTTGCAAGTGATAGTTTTGTTTTCTTGACAATTTTTAATCTTTCAATTTATTTTTCTTGTCTTTTTTGCTATAGTTTCATTTTTTAAAAAAGTTCCAATAAATTCTATGTTTTCTAATTATTTTTAGGAGGAATGGGTTTTGTGTTTATTCAAAGTTCTTTTCTGAATCTATTGATATAATCATATGATTTTTTTGTTATTGCTATTGATATATCAGTTATGCTGACAGTTTCCCTAATATCAAATCAGTCTTGTATTCTTGATGTAAATTCCACATGGTCAAAATGGATTGTTTTTATGATTTTTTTCATTAAAAAAAAAAAAAGTTTCAGGGCTAGTGCTCTGTTGCCCTATTAAATAAATAAATAATTGAATTAATGAATAAATAAGCAAACAAACAAATGAATGAGTGAACGAATGAACAAATGAATAAATATTTAAGGGGACAAAAATAAATAAATACATTTTGCATCAATATTCATTAAGTAAATTGATCTATAGTTGTATTTCGCTGTTTTTGCTCTCTCTGGTTGAGATATCAAAACTATATTTGTGCCATAAAAGGAATTTGGAAGGATTCTTTAAAAAAAAATAGTTTATATAGTATTGTGATTAATTGTTACTCAGATGTTTCCTACAATTAACTTGTGAATTTATTTGGTCCTGGGGATTTTTCTTCCGGAGCTTATGACTTTTTCAATTTATTTTTCAAAGAATAGGGTTATTTAAGTATTCTATTTTCCTCTTTTGTTAATCTGGGCAGCTTATACTATTGCAAACATTCCTCTATTTTATTTAGATTGTCAATTTTGCTTTCCTGTAATTGAACAAAATAACCTTTAATAATTGCTTTAGTTTCATCTTCATTGGTTACACATTCAAATTTTTCATTTTTTGATACCAGAAAGTTGTTTTCGTTCTTCCTTTTTTTTTCCAGAGACAATTGGGATTAAGTGACTTGCCCAGAGTCACACAGCTAGGAAATGTTAACTGTCTGAGACCAGATTTGAACTCAGGTCCTCCTGATTTCAAGGCTGTTACTCTAAGGACTGCACCATCCATCTGCCCCCTCTTCTTTATTTTTAAAGAATTAAATTCTGGAGAGCAATTTGGAACTATGCCCAAAAAGTTATCAAACTGTGCATACCCTTTGACCCAGCAGTGCTACTACTGGGCTTATATCCCAAAGAAATACTAAAGAGCGGAAAGAGACCTATATGTGCCAAAATGTTTGTGGCAGCTCTTTTTGTAGTGGCTAGAAACTGGAAAATTAATGGATGCCCATCAATTGGAGAATGGTTGGGTAAATTGTGGTATATGAAGGTTATGGAATATTATTGCTCTGTAAGAAATGACCAACAGGAGGAATACAGAGAGGCCTGGAGAGACTTACATCAACTGATGCTGAGTGAAATGAGCAGAACCAGAAGATCATTGTACACTTCAACAACAATACTGTATGAGGATATATTCTGATGGTAGTGGAAATCTTCAACATAAAGAAGAGCCAACTCACTTCCAGTTGATCAATGATGGACAGAGGTAGCTACACCCAGAGAAGAAACACTGGGAAGTGAATGTAAATTGTTAGCACTAATATCTGTCTGCCCAGGTTACATGTAACTTCGGAATCTAATGCTTATTGTGCAACAAGAAAATGGTATTTACACACATGTATTGTATGTAGGTTATATTGTAACACATGTAAAATGTATGCGATTGTCTGTCATTGGGGGGAGGGAGTAGAAGGAGGGGGGATCATTTGGAAAAATGAATACAAGGGATAATATTATAAAAATATATATAATAAAAAATTTAAAAAAATTAAAAAATTAAAAAATAAAAAAAGAATTAAATTAACCAATTATATCAATTTTTTACTTGTTTTCTCCTGATAAAACCAGGTCTTAATTTTATTTCTTACTTCATTTTTATTTTTCTTTCTTTTATTGATATAAATATTTAAACAAGTAATTGTTCCCCTCAGTACTGCTTTGGTTGGATCCACAAATTTTGGAATATTATCTGATTACTGTCATTCTCTTTAATGAAATAGATTGTTTTTATGATTTATTTTTGACCATTCATTCCTTATGCTTAGATTATTTAGTTTCCAATTAGCTTTCAATGGCCTTTTACAAAATATAATTTTATTACATTACAGTATGGAAAGATACATTTAATATTTCTGCTTTTCTACATTTGGTTGTGAGGTTTTTATTTCCTCATATGTGGTCAATTTTTGTAAAAGTGTCATGTACAGCTAAGCAAAAGGTATGCTATTTTATTATCATTCAGTTTTCTCCAGAGGTCTATCCTATCTTACTTTTTAAAAATTCTATTCATCTCCTTGATTTCTTTTTTATTTATGGTTTGATTTTTCTAGCTCAAAGAGGGGAAATATGAAATCTACCATTATTCAATTTTCTTCTCTGAATTTAAGTTTCCCTACATTTTACATTCTTTTCTATTTTTAAAATTTTATCTTGTTTTATTGTTTCTTAGTGTCTTGTAAAGTCTTTAACTTTCACTTACCCAATTCTAATGTTTAAGGAATTATTTTCTTCTATGAGCTTTTATTTCTCCTTTTTTATATGTGGCCAAATAAATTTTTTAAGGAGTTATTTTCATCAGTGAATTTTTGTACATTTCTTTCCATTTGGCTAATTCAGTTTTTAAGGTGTTATTTCCCTTTTAGGCCTCTTTTACCAAGATATTAATTGCTTTTTCATAATTTTCTTCCTTTGCTTTCATTTTTTTACCTCATTACCACTCTTATTTGATTTTGAAAGTGATTTTTAACACTTCCAAGAATTCTTGCTGGACTTATGTTCAATTCACATTTTTCTTTGGTGCTTTGGTTATAGCTGCTTTGACTTGTCTTTGGAGTCCATGTCTTGTTTTTCCTTGTTACAGATGGTTAGATTTTCTATTTGTTGCTTGTCTATTTTTCCATTCTTTTTCTTCTTTTGGTACTTTCTCTAATGTTGGGCTCTGTTTCTGGTATGAAAGGATCTCTGTCTTAAATTTCAAGATTTTAAGGATTTTTTTCAGAGCTAGTTTTTAGTTCTTCCAAGGTGGTGACCTGGGGAGTGGTGTAGTTACTGCTCTTTTAGTCTGTAGTATGGTTTTTATCTAGGAAGGGTCCCTGATTCCTTGTGACTGCAATACATACTGCTCCTCAGGGCCCCTCTTCTCTTGAGATCTGAAATGATCTTGCCCCTCAGGGTCTCTGATTTCTTGTGGTCAGAAATAATATTGTCCCTCTTGACTAAAAATGTTTCTCTTTGCCCTTGAACTAATTGTAAGCCAGAAGTAGGGATATGCAATTGAGTTTTCAAAGTGTGCACAGTCCTGCATCTATTACTAGTATGGAAGGACTCTGTAATCTTTTTCTGACCAATTTCTAAGTCCCCTTTACTATCTCTCTAGCTTGAGAGCTCCTGAGACTGCTGTTTCTATAGCCAGGCCTGGTTAACAGTCTCACCGCTGATGTTTCATCCACATTGGTTTTGGGCCATCTTCCTTCCACAGATCTCTTCCAACCTCCAGTGGCTGAAAGAATGTTTTCCTAACCTTCTGTTGACTCTGCCATTCCAGAACTCAATTTGAGACATTATTTGAAGGCTGTTTGGAGGGGAATGTTGGGAGAGCTCAGCTGAGTGCTTCTCTATTGAACTAGCTTGGCTCCATCTTTAGAAGTCTAAATTTTATCTTTCTATAAGCCAAAAGATCTAGCATGAAATAATAATAATAATAACAATAACATCTAGCATTTACTTATGATATATTTATTATTTTGAATTCCAGCATCATTATCTATAGTGTCACCTAACTGCTATAGTAGTAGTAGTAGTAGTAGTAGTAGTAATATATAGAAATGACCTTGAAGCCAAGAATATCTGGATTTAAGTACTGAGTCTCTTACATACTGATGGTGTAATCCTGGACATGTCATTTACCCTTGAAATTCCTCAGCCAAGAATCTAAGATTAGAAACTACAGAATAAGTGCTAATTGGAATGGGAATTCCTTTTAAGGAATAACCTAAAGCAATAAAATGCAGATAAGTCCAGTAAAAAAACAAAGTGGTTGTTGTTATTCTTTTCCAGGGTCACACCTTGTGATGTGTGAGCCATTAGTCTGAAAGAGTATCAGACCTTAGAATGTGAAGGGAGGAATGTAAATCCATCACCACATCCATAAAACAGGACTCAAAGTACTTTCCCTTCTCTTAGTTTATTAGTGACACCCTTTGCATATATAGGTAAGAGCAAGTTTTAAGGAGTACAACTAAAGGGAATCTCAAATGTTTACACGGAACTCTATATGGAACTCCCTGAGATGTGCCTTGCTTGCACATATAGATCTTTACAGCAATTTTTAAAATAGACTCTTCTTGTTGTAAATTAGGTCCACATTTGATATTTATAATAAAATAATGACATCTAATTACTTGGGCAGTCTAATAATGTTGTTGTGCTTTCAAGCTTTGCTTCTCCTAATTAAATTTGCTTTCCCCATGTTTGAGATTAAGGCAGTAATGTATCTATGTACTTGAAAATGTTGAGATCTATATAAACTCTGTATGAATTGCAGCTCTATTTATGAACTAAGCAACAAATGATTATATTCTTCAATGATAGGATTCAACATCTGGGCATAGCAGGTAACA
This sequence comes from Sminthopsis crassicaudata, assembly GCF_048593235.1. Classification (NCBI taxonomy): domain Eukaryota; kingdom Metazoa; phylum Chordata; class Mammalia; order Dasyuromorphia; family Dasyuridae; genus Sminthopsis; species Sminthopsis crassicaudata. The sequence goes on from NC_133622.1 coordinate 123,264,657, forward strand.
CAGGGGATGGATTATAGTAGAGCTGTAGCATTCCCTGTATTTAAATTGAGATCCTCAAGATTTTATTTATTGTCACTCTTTAAGGGGTGGAAAAATAATGAGTTATTTCTACATTAACATTCAGGGGAACAAATGATCATGATTATAGAATCTAGCATTAGCTTTGTACTGACCAAAACCCAAAGGCAAAGCAAAAATATTAATGCCTCAATCATGCTGTTTTTCATCTTTTCCTATTGTACATAAGACTTTCCAACACATGCTGATCAAATCATAAGTGAGCTGGCAGAAAACCAGGATCCTTAAGTGATATATTATTAAAAAAGCAAGCTGTGGCTACTAAATAAAGCTATGCACCTCAGTTTAATGTGAGCCTAGTAGCACACTCAAAACTGTTCACAACTTTCAAACCATGCTTCCAAGAATTATTGGAATGCTTTTCTTGAAAAGGAAAATTAATAAGTTCCAGCAAATTTGAAAAAAAAGCTTTTATTTTTCCAGATAATCATTTAGAAAGAAATTTCACAGCTTTAATAGTGTTTTGCAATCAACTTGCCACCAAGTAGTGAGATTATGTAATGATAATTAATATTAATACTTCATATAGAGGCTTTCTGTTTTTAAAGTGCTACGAAACATTAAGTATTAATTATCTGTTGCAAGCTTCAAACATCTGTTTTGGAAGTCTCTTGAGGGAATTTTTCATTTAATATTCATGTGCTTGGAGTGCTAACGTTTATAATAGGAGATTTTGATAAGTAAATAATTTTGGATATGTAGAAATGAATGCAAAGATTCATACTTATATCCCTGTTATCAGAGCCTCCTGTGGTTGATCTTCAACTTATTACCCTAATGTAAACAGAAGTATGCTTCAAGGAAAGTCTTAGAAGGGTTTTCATTTAGGCTGTCCTAAGAATCCAAAAATTGTTTAAGAATTTGAGTGAATAATCTCAATATGGTAGGCATGGATTTTTTCAAATTTCTCGTCTGAGTACAATAATTTTCACCAAAATTTAGCCAAAGATATAAATCCTGAATTCACTACTTCATCAGCCCTATAAAGCTTTTTCTGTACACAGATGCTATTGGTAACAGTTCTTGACCTGAAACATATATGTGATATGCATGTTATACATAAAAACACATGTTTATCTAGCTTATCAATCTATCTTCAGAACATTCATGCAACACCCTGCATATATTCTAGGCTCCTAGAAACTGAAAACACATTGATGTCTTGAAACCTTTTAAACTGATTTTCCAATTTGCTAGAAAACATTTTCAAAAAGTTGCAATCTTGTATGGGATTTGTGAATGTGAATTGTGAAATTGTGAAAAAAAGACTAAACAAACTGAATTTCTGGGTTGTAATCATTAGTTTTTGTTTATTTCAATAAACTGTGTAGTATATTTAATACATCATAGGTGTCTCACAATACCTCCATTCCTTCAAAACTGGGAAAATCATAGGTTCAAAAGTATAGAGCTTAGAAAGATCTCTAAACCATCTTTTTCAATCCTTGCTGCTGGCCCCTCTATTTTGCAGATTCAGAAGTAGAGACCCAGAAAAGATAAGAGACTTGAGGTCTCAGAGGTAGTAGTAGTAGAAAAAGAATTGAAACTGCCTCTTTTATCTCCAAATTAAATTCTCCTTTTACTGTACCAGGGGTGAATTGTAGAAGAAATTAATCACATAGTTAATTGGTTGAATCAAATCCTCTCACTCCAAATCCAGCACTTTTTCTGTGGAAGAAATTAACATTAACACTGTGCAACACCCAACCTAGAGAAAAAAATCTTATTTTACATATTCAAACCATGATGAAATTTTTTTTTTTTTTTTCAGAGTAGTGTTGTATGAAAGAAAGAAAAACTGACTTCTTAACTCTTCTCCATCAAGGCCTCTAACACATTCAGCTGACCCAACTTTTTCTTTTTTTCCCCTCCCATTGAGCCAACTGAAGTGTTAGACTATAGTTGTCCTCTTTGAAATTATCCAGTGTGCAAATTATTCTATGAGTCAATGAAAAATACCCAAGCACTTTTTTTTCCCCTGATGCAACTGCGGTTAAGTGCCCAGAATCACATAAAATAAAACTTGAAGTATCTGAGGCTGTATTTGAACTCAGATCCTCCTGACTTCAGGGTCAACTAAGGGCCAGCCCTTTATCCACTGAGTTATCTACCTGCCCTCCTTCCCCCTCTTCCCAAGCACTTTTGAGGGAGAATCATTTATAAGATGAGATAATTGATTTTCCATATTTCCAAAGACTGAGACTCTTCAAACTTAAAGCAAGTGAGGGAGGCAGTTGATGAAAATGTATTAGGTATATATATATATATATATATATATATATATATATATATATATATATATATATATATATATATAGTTCTATTAGCAAGGCAAATACCTGATAAAAAAAACTTGGCCAGGACTAACTGAATTAAGAATGTTAACTGTTGGCTAGGGCTAGGAGAAGAATAATAAAGGTATTGTCCCTTCTTTGTTCATTGATTAGGTACCTACTATGTTCAAGGTACTGCCTTTGATACTGAGAAGCAAAATTATACAAAGGTGTCCTCCTCCAATGCCATTGTGAACCTTTTTTGCATACCCCCCAACAATAGAACTATGCCTTTACTCTTGAGTACTGATTCAAATTTATAATTATGTATATATATATATATATATATATATATATAATTATAATTCTTATAATTAAACTATATATTTATTTCATTAAATATCTACCAATTGCATGTAAAACATTTTTAACAATCTTATTTAAAAAATTGAGTTTTGAATTCTCTCCCTCTCACCCATCCTTTCCTCTTCCTTCAGAAGGTAAGCAATTTAATATCAGTTATACATGTAAAGTAATTTAAAACATTTCCATATTAGCTATGTTGCAAAAGAAAATGCAGATTAAAAAATAAAATATGACATATAAAATTTTAAAAAGATAAGCTTTAATGTGCATTCAGTCTTTAGCTTTTGTGTGTGTGTGTGGAAGTGAACAGTGTTTTTTTGTTTGTTTTTTTGTTTTTGTTTTTGTTTTTGTTTTATCTTGTTGACACATACAATTTACAGTGGAAACCTTATAGCTTATATATATCTATCTATATATAGATATATACACATATGGATAGATATATGTGTATATATCTATATATAGATAGATATATATGTGTATATCTATATATATAGATATATGTATTTATGTATGTATGCATGTATTTGTGTGTGTGTGCATGTGTGTGTGTGTGCGTGCGTGCGTGTGTGTGTGTGTGTGTGTGTGTGTGTGTGTGTGTGTGTTATGTTTGTTACTCTCTTTCTTTGTATGTGGTTAAGGGGTAACACCAGTGCACATTACAATACAAGCAAGCTCACAGATATTCCAACATCTGTCTGCCAGATCCAGATGCTTACGTATGTGTTCCCTGCTGGTCATTTTTACTTGAAGGTGGTTGAGGGACTAAGCTAGAGTAAGTGAACAGTAGAGCTGACAATGACTTGTTCTCAGACTTCGGAGTTCCTTTAATCTCCTTTCTTGCTTTGATGTCTAGGTTTACTCTCTACATGCAGGGACAGTGGAACTAAGTCAGCACAAGGAAGCCATTTACAAGTAAATGGTGTGTGTTACAAACACCTTCTCTGTCTTTGGTGCCAGGTGAGTTGGATTACCCACATATTTCAAGATCTCTGTTCTCTGAGTAAGTGGACATTTTGACTCTGAATTATCTTGACCTCTAGAAATATGAGAATAGGGAAGGGGGAAAAGCTCTGACCACACAGTTTTTCCACAATGTCTTTAATGCAAATTGCAAAAGTAAGACTTTGGGGAAAATTGTTGTTGCCTTTAAAAATATGTTCAAGCAGCTAGAATGTTTTTGTTAAATGATTTTTAGATTCAGCAAAGAGCTGTCTATAACAGTTAGACTATGCACCTTGAACTTTTTCTAAGCTGTTTCTTTATACTTTAAAAGAAGGAACACATTTTTTTTAGAAATGATTTTTACTAAGATCATTGTGACATAGTAATGTTCTTTTTAAGTAGAAATGGGAACTTTAAAAATAATAATAATTAGTACTTAAAAAGCATTTCCTAGATGCCAGACTCTTACAAATAATATGTCATTTGAAACTCACAACCCTGTGATAGAGGTACTATTTTTCCATTGAAAAAATAGACAAAATTTATAAGAATACAAGCCATTCCCAATTGATAAATTCGTCAAAGGATATGAATAGGCAGTTTTCACATGAAGAAATCAATGCTTCTGTAGTCTTATGAAGCACTTTTGGTTAATGAAATGCAAATTAAAAGAACTTTGAGATACTGTTTGTGCCTCATTTTCTCCGTATTCCCCCATCTTAAAATGTAGGGTGTGGGAGTAGAGGGTCTCTAGCTTCCCTTCCAGTTGTAAATCCAATTAACATTAGGAAAGAAAATAAAAATGTTCATGTAGCAGTAGTGGGATACATTTAAAATTATTTCCATATATATATATATATATGTACATATATCTATATCTATATATATCTATATATACATATATAGATATATATATATATATACATATATATGCATATATATTGTTGTTGTTGTTGTTGTTATTTTTCAGTCATTAAGTACACACATACAAATGTATTTTTTTTTCCTTTCACAATTAAGTGGCTTCAAGTTTCCCCCATCCCTCTTAATGATGGTTTGTTGGTAAACATTGCTTACAGAAATTACTCTTTAAATTTTACTTTCCTATATTTCTTTAGGTCCCCATGGCATCTGATGCAAACTCCACGGATTTTTTTTTTATTTTAACTTTTGTTTAAAAAAATGATCTGTACTTTCCTCCAAAGAACATGTTTAAAGGAACCTTTTGAACATAGAGATAGTTGCCACATTGAAGAAGAAATGGAAATCCATTGGTCAGACTCTTTGGGACGAAATAGTAACATGTTTTCCTGCAATAGAGGAGTCCTCCACCTAGGGAGATGAAGAAAACAAGGCATTTTTGTTCCATGTAAAGCATGCTGCATTTGTAGTCAGAAGGTACAGGGTTCAAAGCATGTCTTTCCTATTTCCTATAACATTAACTTTGGACTTATCCCTTAACCACTTTGGGTTTCAACTATTCCAGATTTAAAACAAGAGAGCTAGAATAAACCTCTCTAAGGTCTCTTGCAACTCTCAATTTGATTCTAGCTGCCTATCCTATATGAATAAAGTAGCATAAAATCTCTGTTTTGTTAGTCTGGGACTTACAATGCAAGGTTTAAACACTCAGCATTTGTTTGCCCTTGTTTAGACAATAATAGTTTGTGTGCTATTCCACAGCCAATAGGATATGAGAAATGTTTTGAATCTGTTTGACCTTTCTCCTGAAAACTTGGAGATGAGACACCAGGCTATGAATTTGAGACAGTATTTGCCATAGAGGAAAGTATATAGGTAGGTAGGTGCTCAAGCCTAGTCACTCCTAACATAAATTCTACAGGACAACAATGACTAGAGAAAGAAATAGAAAATCATTCCAGTGTCTTTGCTAAGGAAACCTCAAATAGGGTCAAGAAGGAGTCAGACACGACTACACAACCAAACAAGAACAAAAAACAATTGACTTCTGGCCAAGATGGCAGCATGGAGGCAGACAGCTGCTTGAGCTCCACGTTTTCTCTCAGGACTTACTTCATGACAAGGCTCGGAGTTAATGCTTGGCCGGAAAAGAAACCCACAAATAATCACCAACAGAAGACATCCTTGAAATTCAACAGAGGTCTGTGTTTGCTCGGGGGAGGGTCGAACAGACTGGGCTCAGACTGAGGGCAGGCTGTGATGAGCAAGGCAGGCAGCTTACACTGCTCAGACCAGAGGGAGAGGGGTATGATCTCTGCAGTTTCTATGAAAAGACTTTTTCTCCAGTGTGAATGTTCCATCTTGGCAGCAAGCCAGGAGCAGTGGAGAGGGTGTAAACACTGGAGGTGAAGAATAAAACCCCAGAAAGCTAGCGTCTCTCTGGACCCAGCCACCCTCACCCCAACCTACACCCAGAGTGACTCAGCCTCAGAGCCCAGACGCAGCCCAGCCATCGCTGTCCTGCTACTGCCTCGCTGCTGTCTCCCCCAGTCTAGAGGAAGCTCGGTAACAACATCCAGCCCCATCCCCTCCCAAAACAGACCAATTGTTTCTCTTATCAGTTTGTTTTCTTCAATTCCTGCTCTGACAAAATGAACAAATGATTTAAAAGGGCTCTAACCATTGACAGCTTCTGTATGGAGAGAGAGAGCAGACTTCAAATACTGAGGAGACCAAAAGCAGACTGTCCCCAGAGGAATCCCCTAAGGGGGATATGATCTGCTCCTCAATGTAAAAGACTCTCATAGAGGAAATCAAAAAGGCTCTCACAAGAGAGCTAGAAGAGAAATGGGAAAAGGAAAGGGAAGCTTGGCAAGAGAGCCTGGAGAAGTCATTCCACACATTTAAAGACAGAGTGGATAAAGAAAGCAAATAATTGAGAAATAAAAATAGTGAGCTGGAAAAAGAAAACAGCTCTCTAAAAAATAAAATGCATGAAATGGAAAAAAAATTCCATAGAAGAAAAAAACTCACTTAAAAACTCAATTGGACAATTACAAAAAGATATAAAAAAATGAGTGAAGAAAATACATCATTGAAAATTAGACTTGAACAAGTAGAAATGAATGACTCAAGGAGAAACCAAGAATCAGTCAACCAAAACCAGAAAAATGAAACAATGGAAAAGAATGTCAAGCACTTTATTAGAAAGACAACAGACCTGGAAAACAGATCCAGGAGAGACAATTTGAGAATAATCGGACTCCCTGGAAAATATGAGGAAAAAAAGAGCCTGGACACTATTTTCCAGGAAATTATAAAAGAGCCCAGACGTTTTGGAAACAGAGGGTAAAATAGACATTGAAAAAATTCATCAATCACCTACTAAAAGGGACCCTAAAATCAAAACGCCAAGAAATATAGTGGCCAAGTTCAAGAACCATCAAACGAAGGAAAAAATACTGGAAGCTGCTAGAAAAAATCCCCAGGAACAGATGGATTTACATGTGAATTCTACCAAACATTTAAAGAACAACTAACTCCAATGCTATATAAACTATTTGAAAAAATAGGGATTGAAGGAGTCCTACCAAATTCCTTTTATGACTGATTCAGATATGGAGGAGCCACAATCAGGATATCCCAGGATCTAGTAATATCCACATTAAAAGATTGAAGGGCCTGGAACATGATATTCCGAAAGGCTAAGGAACTTGGTATGCAGCCAAGAATAACTTACCCAGCAAAAATGAGCATCATTTTCCAGGGAAGAAGATGGATATTTAATGAAATAAATGAATTCCATCTATTCTTGATGAAAAAAACCAGACCTACACAAAATGTTTGATCTTCAAATACAGAACTCAAGAGATTTCTAAAAAGGTAAAAAGAAATATTGAGAACTATACTTCTGCCATAAAGATATTCTAAGAACACATGTATAATTTGTCCTAGAAACTAGAGGTGGAAAGTAAATTATATCATAAAAAAGGGTAAAGTGATGGTACTATATTTCATGAAGAGGCAAAGGTAACCTATTATATCTGAGAGAAAGAAAGGAGGGAGATGAACATAGTGTGTATCAATAGACATACTCGATTTATGGTGAAACTTCTTCCACTTCATTGAAAAGTGAGAGGGAAGGAGTAAGCCATGGGGAAGGGAATAGGGAAATTGTGAGGAAAAGGGCTAAAATAGGGGGAGGAACTTTAAGGTGAGGGAGTGATACTAAAAAGGGAGGGCTGTGAAAAGCAAGTGGTATTCATAAGTTTAATACTGGGGAGGGGGGTAAGAGAGAAGGAAAGGGGAAAAGCATAATCAGGGGTTAACAGGATGGCAAGCAATATAGAATTAGTCATTCTAACCATAAATGTGAACAGGATAAACTCCCTCATAAAGAGGAAGCAGTTAGCAGAGTGGATTAAAAGTCAGAATCCTAGTATATGTTGTTTACAGGAAACACACCTGAAACAGGGTGATATATTCAAACTAAAAGTAAAAGGGTAGAGCAGAAACTACTCTGCTTCAGGTGAAGCCAAAAAAGCAGGGGTAGCCATCCTCATCTCAGCTCAAGCAAAAACAAAATTTGATCTAATTAAAAGAGATAAAGAAGGGCATTATATCCTGCTAAAGGGTAGCATAGATAATGAAGCAGTATCAATATTAAACATATACGCACCAAGTGGTACAGCATCTAAATTCTTAAAAGAGAAATTAAGGGAGCTGCAAAAAGCAATAGACAGCAAAACTATAATAGTGGGAGATCTCAAACTTGCACTCTCAGAATTAGATAAATCAAACCCCAGAATAAATAAGAAAGAAGTCAAAGAGCTAAATAGAGTAATAGAAAAGTTTGATATGATAGATCTTTGGTGAAAGCTAAATGGAGACAGAAAGGAGTACACTTTCTTCTCAGCAGTTCATGAAACCTATACAAAAATTGATCATATACTAGGGCATAAAAACCTCAAAATCAAATGCAGTAAGGCAGAAATAGTAAATGCATCCTTTCAGACCACAATGCAATTAAAATTACATTTACTAAAAAGCCAGGGGAAAATAGACCAAAAAATAATTGGAAACTAAATAATCTTATACTAAAGAATGATTGGGGAAAACAGCAAATCGTAGACATAATTAATAATTTCACCCAAGAAAATGACAATAATGAGACATCATACCAAAATGTGTGGGATACAGCCAAAGCAATAATAAGGGGAAGTTTTAAATCTCTAGAGGCATACTTGCATAAAATATAGAAAGAGAGGGTCAACGAATTAGGCTTACAACTGAAATTGCTAGAAAAGGAACAAATTAAAAACCCCCAGACAAACAAGAAACTTGAATTTCTAAAAATAAAAGGTGAGATTAATAAAATTGAAAGTAAAAAAAAAACTATTGAATTAATTAATAAAACTAAGAGTTGGTTATATGAAAAAACCAACAAAATAGACAAACTCTTAGTAAATCTGATTTTAAAAGGAGAGAAAAAGCAAATTGTTAGTCTTGAAAATGAATAGGGTGAACTCACTACTAATGAAGAGGAAATTAGAACAATAGTTAGGAGCTACTTTGCTCAACTTTATGCCAATAAATTTGATAACTTAAATGAAATGGAAGAATACTTTCAAAAATATAGCTTGCCTAGATTAACAGAGGGAGAAGTAAGTAGTCCAAATAGTCCCATTTCAGAAAAAGAAATAGAACAAGGTATTAACCAACTCCCTAAGAAAAAATCTCCAGGAACAGATGGATTTACATGTGAATTCTACCAAACATTTAAAGAACAACTAACTCCAATGCTATATAAACTATTTGAAAAAATAGGGAATGAAGGAGTCCTACCAAATTCCTTTTATGACACAGACATGGTACTGATACCTAAACCTGGTAGATTCAAAACTGAGACAGAAAATTATAGACCAATCTCCTTAATGAATATTGATGCTAAAATCTTAAATAAGATATTAGCAAAAAGACTTCAGAAAATCATCCCCAGGATAATACACTATGATCAAGTAGGATTTATACCAGGAATGCAGGGCTGGTTTAATATTAGGAAAACTATTAGTATAATTGACCATATTAATAATCAAATTAATAAAAACCATATGATCATCTCAATAGATGCAGAAAAAGCATTTGATAAAATCCAATATCCATTCCTACTAAAAACACTTGAGAGTATAGGAATAAATTCACTATTCCTTAGAATAGTCAGGAGCATATATTTATGACCGTCAGTAAGCATAATATGTAATGGAAATAAACTGGAATATTTCCCAGTAAGATCAGGAGTGAAACAATATTGCCCACTATCACTATTACTATTCAATGTAGTATTAGAAACTCTAGCCTCGGCAATAAGAGCCAAGAAAGAGATTCAAGGAATTAGAGTAGGAAATGAGGAAATCAAATTATCACTCTTTGCAGATGACATGATGGTATACTTAGAGAATACCAAAGACTCTGCTAAAAAGCTATTAGAAATAATTCAGAACTTTAGAAAAGTTGCAAGATACAAAATAAATCCACATAAATCCTCAGCATTTTTATACTTTACCAACACAATCCAAGAGCAAGTGATACAAAGAGAAATTTCATTCAAAATAACTGTCAATAGTATAACATATTTGGGAATATATCTAACAAAGGAAAGACAGGAATTATATGAGCAAAATTACAAAACACTTGCCACAAAAATAAAGTCAGATTTAAATAATTGGAAAGACAATCAGTGCTCTTGGATAGGCCGAGCGAATACAATTAAAATCACAATACTCCCCAAACTAATCTATTTATTTAGTGCTATACCAATCAGACTCCCAAGAAACTATTTTCATGACCTAGAAAAAATAAGAACAGAATTCATATGGAAGAACAAAAGGTCGATAATTTCAAGGGAAGTAATGAAAAAAAAATCAAATGAAGGTGGTCTAGCTGTACCTGATCTAGAACTATATTATAAAGCAACAGTCACCCAAACCATTTGGTATTGGCTAAGAAATAGACTAGTTGATCAGTGGAATAGGTTAGGTTCACAGGGCAAGATAGTGAATAAAAATAGCAATCTAGTGTTTGACAAACCCAAAGATCCCAACTTTTGGGATAAGAATTCATTATTTCACAAAAACTGCTGTGAAAACCCGAAATTATTATAGCAGAAACTAGGCATGGACCCACATTTAACACCACATATTAAGATAAGATCAAAATGGGTCCAAGATTTAGGCATAAAGAACGAAATCATAAATAAATTGGAGGAACATGGGATGGTTTACCTCTCAGACTTGTGGAGGAGGAAGGAGTTTGTGTCCAAGGGAGAACTAGAAATCATTATTGATCACAAAATAGAAAAATTTGATTATATCAAATTAAAAAGCTTTTGTACTAACAAAACTAATGCAAATGAGATTAGAAGGGAAGTAACAAATTGGGAAAAAAATTTTACAGTTAAAGGTTCTGATAAAGGCCTCATCTCCAAAATATACAGAGAATTGACTTTAATTTATAAGAAATCAAGCCATTCTCCAATTGATAAATGGTCAAAGGATATGAACAGACAATTTTCAGATGATGAAATTAAAACTATTTCCACTCATATGAAAGAGTGTTCCAAATCACTATTGATCAGAGAAATGCAAATTAAGACAACTCTGAGATACCACTACACACCTGTCAGATTGGCTAACATGACAGCAACAAATGATAAATGTTGGAATGGCTGTGTGAAAACTGGGACGCTGATGCATTCTTGGTGGAGTTGTGAATTAATCCAACTGTTCTGGAGAGCAATCTGGAATTATGCCCAAAAAGTTATCAAAATGTGCATATCCTTTGACCCAGCAGTACTACTACTGGGCTTATATATCCCAAGGAAATACTAAAGAAGGGAAAGGGTATGTCAAATGTTTGTGGCAGCCCTTTTTGAAGTGGCTAGAAACAGGAAAATGAATGGATTTCCATCAACTGGAGAATGGTTGGGTAAATTATAGTATATGAATGTTATGGTATATTATTGTTCTGTAAGAATTGACCAACAGGAGGAATACAGAGAGGCTTGGAGAGACTTACATCAACTGATGCTAAGTGAAACGAGCAGAACCAGAAGATCATTATACACTTCAATAATGATACTATATGAGGATGTATTTTGATGGAAGTGGATATCTTCAACATAGAGAAGAGCTAATCCAATTCCAATTGATCAAAGATGGACAGAATCAGCTACATTCAGAAAAGGAACACTGGGAAATGAGTGTAAACTGTGAGCATTTTTTGTTTGTTTGTTTTTCTTCCCAGATTATTTTTACCTTCTTAATACAATTCTTTCTTTTCAACAATAACAACAAAATTTGGTTATGCTCGTATATATTGTACCTAGGACATATTATAAGATATTTAATGTGTATGGGAATGCCTGCCATCTAGGGGAGGGGATGGAGGGAAGGAGGGGAAAAATTCGGAACAGAAGGGAGTACAAGGGATAATGTTGTAAAAAAAAATTACCTATGCATATGTACTGTCAAAAAAATTTATAATTATAAAATTTTTAAAAGGAACAATTACAACTATTAATGAATGAATAATGGTAAAAATGCTAATTCATTGCTAACAATAACAGCTCAACAATCATAGTTGATGTTTAAATAAAATTGAAGGTTTACAAAGCACTTGATATGTTCTCAATTTGATGCTCACTCTTTGAAGTGTATTCTTATTTATATTTTTCATGTGGAAATTTAGTCTGCAAGAGGATAAACAATTAGTCAGTGACTACACAACCGTATGTGAATAATGGAATTTGGAATTTTTATGACTCCATTCCATTGTTCTTTCAAATTTGTTCTATTGTTTCAATCATGTCTGACTTTTTGTTACTCCATTTGGAGTATCTTGGAAGAGAAAATTGGAGTAGTTTCTTTGTCTTCTTATTACAAAATAAAAAATGTATTATGTACTAATCACATGATAATTCTGAACAACAGTTATACATAATCATAGAGCTGAAACTTTTTTTCTATCTTCCTAATTTTTTCATTTTTAGGAATTATGGAGTTTTAGATTGAGATAAAGTAGATGAAAGAATTAGTAAGCAGGTTTGTTAAGAACTTTTTGAGTCCTAAAGGAAGTATTTTATTGTATTTAAGAATATATTGTCTATGACTGGAAAAACATTTAAATGGAAATCAATTATAATGTTGCATTTTCTTAATGATACTGAACAGAAACATATTGATGTATCAGTATGGTATTGGACAAGTCACTTAATCACTATGGGCTTTAGGGAGTAGATTAAATCTATAAATAAGGAGTAGATTAAATAATCTAATGCAATTAGGAGGCATGATGGCTAAGAATGGAATCAAAAAGATCTGAGTTCAATCTGTCTTTGACACATTAGTTTTTTGATCCTGGGTAGGTCAGTTAAATTTCTGTCTGCCTCAGTTTCTTCTTATGTAAAGAGGGGAAGATAATAATTATCCAAGTGTTGTTGTGAGGATAAAGTGAAGCAATATTATACATCACTTTGTAAATCCTCAGGTGCTATACATAATATTATTATCATCTGGTAATTTAATAAATACTTTTTGATTCTCTAAAACATACATTAAATTTATAAGAAAGAAATCTCAAAAGCCTCTTTATTTGTAATAAAAAAGCATGATTCAAGATATATAGTATGACTGTGAATAGGAAATCATAATTTTATAAAGTTAAAATATACTTATGCAGTAACACACATACACACACACACACACACACACACACACACACACATGCACAATCTGATTTTGGCAGAGACTCATCCATCCATGAACTATATGCCACTCTAAAGGAAAAGTCTTGAATCTAGATTAATTTTGAAGAACATTCCCCATGAGTTTGGGAAATGCTTGAGTGCTTAACTTAAATTATTTAATTTTTCCAAACTTCAAGTTTCCTCATCTGTAAAATAAGATTAATACTATCTATAATATCTACCTCACCAAGAAGTATAAGGATTAAATAAAGTGTACAATAAATGCCTAATAACTTTAAAGTGTTCTCCCTAGATAACTATCACTGATAGTATCCATATTAATTATTCCTTTGCCAGATCTTCAACTATTCTAATTCAATCTCCTTTTCCTATTAAAGTTTATTATATCTATTCCTAGTTAACTATTTAAAAATATCAATACCAATCAACAAAGATTATTTTTTAAATGCCAAAATGTTATTGGTAATTCTTGATGTTGATATAGCATAGAATGGTTTTCTACTTTCCCGTCTTTTTGAAAGTTGCATCAAATTTCCTGTTAGCTGAGCTATTTCTCCATGTTTGTCTAAAGTAACTACTTTTTGTAGTATTCCCATTTGTATGTCAACCCCTTGTTTAGTTTTTCCTTTAGGCAACCAGCTGTTAAGCCTAAGAAAAGCAGATATATGTGTTAGATTTAGAGATGTAGTTACTGGGGCAACAGTCTTTATGTTCCTGACCTCTCCATCCTTCTGCTTCCTACTCTAAAGGAAAAACAAACCAAAAAACGAAACAAACAAACAAACAAAAAAACTGGACTGCATCTTCCTCTGTGGAAATGAAATAGACCAAAGTGTATTTGAAATTCAAAATTTTTAAGTTAAAGAGAAAAAAAAGAACCTGTTTTTGTGGGAATTTTTATTTAGTTCTTCCCCAAAGCTAAATGCACATTCTTGGCTACTTTAATGATTGAAGTTTTATCTGGTATTACAACAACAACAACAACAATAAATTCACAACTTAATAAAGTTTAAAGTCTTTTTAGATTAAAGGTAAAATAAAGTTAAATTGTGAAGTCTCACTTGAAAAAGGTGAATCAACAAGCATTATGTTAAATGTTTTTTTTGGTGATAGGAAGATAATCCCTGCCCTCAAGGAGATTGTAAACTATTTGAGCATTCCATCAGATTGTTACATAAGTAACCTTAGAACAATGCAAAATAAATATACAATGATAGAAAAGGATAGTAACACATAGAGGAAGTAGGAAAGTACTCTTGAAGGAAGTTTTACTTGAGTTAAATCCTAAAGGGAAGTGAGTTGTCTACATATAAAGGGCATATCAAAATTTTCCATGAAGAAAAAGAATTTCAGGTAATAGCCAAGTTTGGAAGAATTGTAGTTTTGGATAGTCTATTGTTCCTGACACAAAGTTGCTGCAAATGGAACAGTGAGGAAGACAAAAATTCCAAGCATGGGAGATAAATTATAGTAGACACAGAAATATAAAGTGTTATGTTACACATTTTTGGAATTGTGAATGAGCTAGTTTGGCTGAAGAACAAACTATGTGAAAGGGAATAATTCATAATCAGCTTGGAAATATAAATAGGAGTCATGCTGTAAATATCTTTAAATGAAATGTGAATTTAATCTTAAAGACAATGGGGAGTTAATTTCCTGATGAAGATAGAACATGCACAAGCTATGTTGTTTTTAACATCACTGAATTGTATGTAGGATAGGATAGAAATGTTAGTCCAGTCCCCTTGATGAGGGGAGCCTCAAAACTCTCTCTCACTCTCTGTCTCAGACATTAGGGAGAAAGCTTGGGGACTCCCTCAGAGACACTCTCACCTGAGAGACCTGACCCAGGGAATCAAGATAAAGTGATTCTGTTATCTTGGTGGGATTGGTTGAGTCCAGGACCATTGAATTGGACATTAGGCCAGAGACAGTCATTCAATTCCAAGATTCTCTATTCTGATTCCAGCTCAAACTGTACCCAGCCCCCATCAAGAGCTGCTAGCCTAGGCTTCTATTATAAAAAGAGCCAACTTGGGGCTCAGTCCTTGCAGAGGACCCAACATGCCATTCCATGCTATGCCAAGGAACCTCTTTCTCCCCTTTGCATAGTAGCAATCCTCTGCCTGCTGAAATTATATTCTCTTTCAGCATTACCCCCTCTTTATCTCTTTGTCACCTATTTCCCTAAAAGATTTTATACTTCTTTGTTGGGTTTTCTCTGCTAGGAACTTTATTTTTCTGTCAGGAGTTTACCACCAAGGAATTCAGACTTTCTATTCATGCATAGCAAAGGCTTACTTCCCAATGCCTATAATAAACTTCTTTTACCAGTCTAGCTTTCAGGTTCATAATTCCTTTATGAAGGACCCCTGTGCTGCCAGTAAGGGTTCCCACAACACCCTGTCCTGTGATGAATTTTAGGGAAATCTAGGGAACCCTGAATCTCTTCATTTGATTCCCTGAACCCCAAACCTGCCACTAAACCTCATCACCCTCATTTTCAGAAAAGGGAGCTGCAAATAGCCCTTAAACAAAATTTATTTGCTACTTAATTCTAGGCAATTCACTTAGCTTTGTTTCAAGTAATGTTGTGTCACAGTTTCCCTAAATTGTGCTGCCTCAGTTTCTCTAATTGTCCTGCCTCAGTTTCCCTAAATTGTTCTGCCTCAGTTTTCTTGAACTGTTCTGCCTCAATTTCCCTGGTTGCAACCCCCCCTTTTTTTGCTCATTAGAACTGAGATAATTAGGGCTGTGGAGATATGACATTCTAGAAGATAAGACTCCAAATGCCCTATCTCAGACACCTAATTGGCATTATCTGTATCTCTAAGTTTCAGACTTTCTGGCTCTAGTTGGACACCTCTTAAGTCCTCCCAAATTGTAAGAATTTGTGGTCCTACCCCCAACTTGTCAGAACCAGATTGATGGTCCCTGCTTGGAGATTCCCGCTCATCAGAGTTTGGACTCCACGCCCCCCCCCCCAACCCTGCCTTTGTTTAGCTACCCAAGGTTGGAGCCATATATATGTCATTGAGAACTAGTATTCATTGCTGGATGCTTTGAGACATCAGCCCTTGGGGGCAACATGCCCCCAGCACAATCTCTCCCTTTCAAATAAAATATTAAAAACTCTGTAATCTCTATCTTGCCTCAATTTCTCCAGCATTACAGTGTAAAGTAGTATTGTTTTTTTCCTTTGGGGAGGAAGCCAAAAAATTGTATGTATTTAAAAGGTATTAAGGAAGAATACATGTTTAAGATACATGGTGATTATACTTATGGCAGCAATGTCATCAATGTGCCTGTCAGTTGCCCATATAAAAAAGACATATGAAAATCTGCCAGGAAGAAAGGGAGTTTTGAGTATAATGACTTAGTTTGAAAGATCTATAGTTTTTGGTAGTCCATTGTTCCTGAGACAAAATCAGTAGTGCTTCCTGAAATTTTCTACTTGCACTATTTAAAAATCCCATATTGGCAAGGAGGGGTAACTGGGGAAGATTGAAGAAGGAAGGATGGCTATTATATGTGGACTTTCACTACACCATTTTCCACTATGACATGATTTTGAAAATGTCAATTTTATATGTTGAGAAGGCAATCTCTTGGCAGCTTATGTTGAGGTTAGGCCAGGATCAATGACAGATAAAAGAAATGTTATATTAAACAAAGGGTCATGGAGTAAACTTAGAGGTCCTTTGAGATTGTGGTAGAAATGTTCCTGGATATTGAGAAAGGGGATTCCCTGTTAATGGAGTATGATCTCATGGGTTCATAACTTAATAACATTCCCCCTTTCTAAATTGAAGAGCCATGGGAAGTAGTTTAACTAAGCATTTTCTTAATTCCTCTCAATGGAAAAGTATTTTATTCACAAATTAAAGCATAATGGGACAAATGAACTGCTCTAGGTTTCATTGTTGTCTTAATAAATAAAAAAAATTACTATACATTTGTGAGACTTAACTTTCTCTTCCAAAACCAATAATGGTGCTAGCTAACTTTTTGATCTTCTCTTTCTTCTCCCTAAAAGATAAAAGGAAAATAATTGTCCTTCATTTTACTTTTCTGAGAATTGGTAGAATTGATTTACTTCTCACAGTTTGTGTTTATAGCAATATTCTTCAAGGAAAGTAGTTAACATGACAATATAACTATATGGGAAAACTATTTTTGATATCCTGACCTTAAAAATATATATATATATATATATATATCTTGGTCTAGATCCCCATCCAAAAAACAGTAGAGATAAGAGGGCGATGTCAACATGTGGCATTTGCTAGGTATGATAAGACATCAAGGACATCTCCACACCATAGACTGCTTTTGTTTGTTTTTGTTTTTTAACTTCTACCTGGTAGCTGACTTTCATTGACCTTCTTTTAGCCTTGCACTCTCAATTCTGCTTATTCTCTTGGGTCTGATTAATTCATGTCCTCCTAGCATAACCTATATATGTAACAGGCATGTATTTGACACATTTAATTTTTCATAATATCCTTTGAAATAACAGAATTCTCTATCTTCCTCCACCTTTATGCAAGTTAAGAGCAAAACTAAAGAGAATTTAAGACAATTTGCCTAGAATTATGTAGTACTCATCTTACCTCTAGTCTCTTTCCTTACATCTAGTTGATAATTGTTTTCTTTTTCTTATTTGTATGTTTAGGGTTTTGAGTATCTGAAAGATCCTTCAGAGACCCAGAAACTACAATACTATAGAATGCCATATCATCACATAATGCCTAGAACCTTCAAAGCATCAGTTAAAGTTTTAAAAAAACCCTAGCTCAGTCCAATGGCCTGTTCTTTCCCTTGGCATGAGAACTAATAATGTTAAGATTATTCCACTAAATCTGTGATATGCTTTTATGAAGTTAAAAATGAGCAGTTAATGATATAATAATTTCATTCTAATTTCATATGCAGAGACCTACACAGTGTACAGAGTTGGCCCAGAATTTAGAATATATGGGATTCTGAAAGATGGGACCAAGGAGAATAGGAAAAGACCAGGATTCTTAGTGTTTGCTTCCACAGGCTGGCCAGGACATCAACATAGAACATAGTAATATATATTGTAATATATTTGGGAAAACATTTGTCACATGTACACATAAATGTTCAAATTAACCATGGTTTATCTCTCTTTTTATATCAAAATGCAAGAATTTAATTTCATCCTAGAATTTAATTATCACTGTTAGCATTCTCAAACAAGATTCTGCAATCATGTATAATGGCACATCCTCAATGAATGGAAACATCTACCCAAATTTCAAGTAAATCTAAACATACTAGTTTAGTTGCAATCTTCATTTTTTTTTTCCTGCTGAGGCAATTGGGGTTAAATGACTTGCCTAGGGTCACACAGCCAGGAAGTGTTAAGTGTCTGAGACCAGATTTAAACTCAGGTCCTCCTGACTTCAAGGCTAGTGCTCTATTCACTGCGCCACCTAGCTGCCCCTCAATCTCCATTTCTAAATTCAAAGAGATCATAAAAGGAAAAATTATCCTTTTTAGTGGGAGGGGTTTATTAATGTCATAATATTAGAGCAAGAAATAAACTCCTTAATGAAGATTGGAAAAAACTTTGAGAATTTGAATTATCAGATTCAAGTCTTTAAATATAATTTAGTTGAATGTTAAAGTGGAAGTTCTCAATCTTAGAAATGGACTTTTACCTTTTTACCTTATCCTCTTAGCAAATGAAAAATAAACACTAATAATAATAGCCAGTTCTTCCAAAGGATTCTATTTGATCTTGGTATGTTACTTAATTCCCTCAGATCTCAGTTTCCTCATCTGCAAAATGAGAATGTTAAACTAGATGACATCTGAGTCTCTTCGAGCTATACATCTGTGATTTTATTATTCTAAACTAGAGAATCAGAATATATTCATGGGTTCACATATAATTGGAGAGGAGGCCATCTTGTTTAACCCAAACTCAAAAGGGACCCCTAATATGGTATTTGACAAATAATTACCCAGCCTCTACTTGAAGGAGAATGACCTTTGTCAATGAGAAGGAGCTCACCACCAATCAAAAAATTCCAATCTATTTTTGGACAATTCTAATTGTTAAGAAGCTTTTTCTGATCATCAAGACTTAATGTGACTTTTTGTAATGGCTGACAATTGCTGCCAGTTTTCTCCTTTGGACCACATGAAACAAATCTAATATCTCTTTCACATAATATTCCTTTAAATATTTGAAATCAGCCATCAGATCCATCTCCCAAGTCTTCTCTTCCCCAAATGATAACTTTCAAGTTTATTCAATGATCAAAATATACTGTACTTCAGAATGCCTCACCCAATTTCTAGATAACATGATCCAAGGAAAAGAGTGGTTGTAAGTATCATATTATTATATAATATTATATTATATTATATAACATTATTATGTAGAATAAGCTCATTAGCCCCTAGAATAGGGCTAATTTATCTCATTTATCTTTCTTAGAGCAATACTAAACAACAAACCTTCAACTCTTTTACTTTTGGGTCAGCCAAGAAAAATAATTTAAATTCCAATTATGATATTCTCCAAGTAAGCATCATATCTGAGATAATTCGTACTTTTAGCCTGTAGTTCTATTTTATGAAATTCACATCGATAAGTAAGAAACCAGAATAGAGTCATGAACGTATTCCCTATTTATTTATTTCTTGTTCTCAAAGAGCAAAACTTCACCATCATTAATATTTTAAAACAGCTAACATTTATATAATGCTTCAAAATTTGTAAAGAGCATCCTATAAATCATAGTCACATGGAGTATTTTGAGAACCCAATATAGAAAAGTTGAATTCTGGTTACATCAAACAGAATTTTTGAAATAAATGCCTTGCACCTAACCTTTATTACATGAAAATAATCAAATAAAAAAAAACAATAAATCAAGAAGCATTGGTTAGACTTATACTATTACCATATATTGTGCTATTATTTAGAGATATAAATATAAAAATCTAAAAATCCCTGCCCTCAAGGAACCTACTGCACAACCAACTTTTCTAAACAATAGGAGGGGTTGTCTGATCCCATGTTAATGCAAAATATTCCTTTTGTGACCAATCTTATTCAACTTTCCCTGTTTTTCTCATTAGTTATATTTTTAAAATCAGGAATACAAAGAAAAGTGATAAAAGGAGGAATGCACCTAAAATAAAAAAATTTTTTCTCAATAGAATGTTTTTTTTTTCTTTATAATCTGCTTATATTCTGTTTACTTTAAAAAGGAAATATTCCCAGTGACTGTCCACAACTCTTTGAAGTCACCAGAGATTTTATTTGCTTGTGTGGGAAAATTTTCCAAGTGAGTAAAGAGGTTTCCCCAGTGAATTTGAATTCAAATATTCATAGTCGCTACATTACAAAATTCATTATGTTAAGTTATTTTTATGAGTGTCTGATTGTTTCTCATAAGTTTATGTTCCTGATTGATCTCTTCTTTCCCTGGGATTCTTAAAATATTGGCTTTGATAATAGTAAGAAAGAATTGGTTTGCAATGGCTCAGTTCAAAGCTATTGCTCTTTTCCATTTCATGTAAATCTTATAGTTGTTCTGGGAAGAATTCTTCATTCTGTTTCCCTTTTTCTTCAAATGTTTGTTTAATGAGGTTAAAGGGATTAAGTGTGACTTAAATACAAAACATAATTCCCAAATGTAATTTCATCTCAGAGAGAGTATGTCTGACAAAAGGAATTTTGCAGTAGATCTATCTGGAAGATACTAAATAATAATAAGAATCACCTGCCCAAGGAATTTTACTCCTGGGCTTCAGCAGTTCTGAACAGGTGCCCTCATATTCCTTCCCCTTTTCAAGACCCATATATTTTTCTAAGTATTTTTATTATCTGAGCTACTTTCTAAGATTGATTTCATTACCCAAGATGGTTTTTTGGGAAAATACCCATGTGAACCTTTGCATACTTAACATACCTGTTAAGTAAAGCAAGACCCTACCACCTATTTAAGGCAGAAAATATAAGGATCAAAAAATGAAAACATGGAAAACTTAAAGACTTTCAAAAGTCCAACATCTGGTTGACCCTGACCTCAAAATCTGACAACCTGTATGTGTATGTTTCTATGTCTGTATGCATAATGAAGCTATACACATATGCACACACACATGCACAAGCACACATTTACACACATACAAACCCAGCCCCCTAGAAAGACAGAGAATAAATTCAAGGATATAATATTGCCTATAATAATGCTGCAAGTCATATTATAGTAGGCTTTCATGCATTATTACTGCAAAAGTTTTGCTTGAATTTTGACCCATTAATTAAATTTAAAAATTGTAATTCAACCAATGTGTTGATTGGTTTTGTTTTTAAATATGAACTGATTTGTTGACAGATTTTCTTGATCAAAAAGATTAAACCAATTGTGGAAAAGACCAAAACTCTGACAATAGAGGTAGCCTCAGGGATAGAATTTCATTTATAAAGGGTGATTCATAAGCCATACTTCATTGAAGGATTATGTTAAAAAGCCACCCTGTACAATATTGAGGTTCAAATGTGATGAAGTGCTCACTACTGGTATCTAAATACTTATGGCTATAATGTATAACTGTCCTCTTTGCAACCCTCAGTCTTGGGAATTGATTAATGCTTATGATACTTGTGTAGGTCTTAACAATATTAACCAGTTTAAAGAGAACAATGGAATTACCAACTTATTTTCTTTTATTATCATATATCTGCTCTACTATAGGAAACTAGTTTAATAATACACCTTAGTCACCATTTGATGAAGAAATAAAATTTGATAAAGGGCCAGTTTTCTTTTGAAAGGGTTAAGAGACTCCACATTGGGTCTCATCAAACTAAAGAGCAATTTCTCGAATGAGACCTGCAAAGATCAATGTTTTCTTTTACTAGGCCTGGAACTAAAATAAGACACGTGGAAGTATTCATTGCCCACTTTAGGGATGTCCAAGAGTCATCTGGAAGTTCATCTATCCATTTCCTTCTGTTACTTATATTTCTTGTGTCCCCAAATAAATATGAAGTCATCTTGGTAGAAAATTCCTGCACATGACTTTGGATCAATTGACTTTATACTTACACACACACACACACACACACACACACACACACACACCCACACACACACACACACACACACATTGTGATTTTCTAGGAAAATTATTGGAGTATTTTTGCCATTTCCTTCTCCAGATCATTTTACAGAAGAACTAAGGAAAATAGGGTAAGTGTCTGAGGCTACATTTGGACCCAGGAAAATGAAATCAGGAAGATTCCTGAACATAGGCCCAGTACTCTATCCATTGTACTGCCTAGCTATTTTGGGTATAAGTATATGTATATATTTACATATATACATATACACATAAAAACCTACATTTTATTAATATATGTATGTACATTTGAACATATACAGCTAAGTGTATGTATATATGCATATACATATACACTTATAGCTTTCCACTAAACTCAACTATTCAGTGTATAAATTATAATTTTTCCAAGTACCTTTCTTCAATTCTTGTAGAGACCTATTTCATATATTGATAACGCTGGTGGAAGTGTAAAAAAAAAGAGGGAAAAAACTAAACTAAAATTCAACCATTTAGATGTTTTTTAAACAGTTATTTGAAAAAAGTTTTGGTAAAGAAGATTTGTTACTAAAATGAAATTTTTGCTCCCTTCACTTAAATCTTTTCCCTCCTCTAATTTCCAGAGCTCGTCAAAATTTGGTTCTACTTTGGTTTCTCTTCTGAAACTGGAATTTTAAAGCTCATTAAAACATGCCAAAAATGGGTTCCATCTCGTTGACAAGCTAATTAATGTTGTGGATTTTTCTTTTTTAGTTCTTCAGAGGTGGAAAAAATTCTCAGTGTTTAATTATAGTAACCATGTTTTTAACATCATGTTAATTTTTTTCCATAAATTTTCAATAATGTTTAAAAAAAAAAAAAAACTTCTAAGACTAGGCCATCATGTTAATAAAGTAGGATTCCATTCAAACAGATCCATTTGTCTACAAGGCAATAAATCTTTAATTATTTTGTACTTGTAAAGGAATTGCAAATCCTAAGAACTCTGTAGTCACCAACAGTCTACACTAAAATATTTATAGCTCATCATCTTCCTGAAGAAGACTTCCTGGTTTATACTTAGAGTCACAGAGCTATGCTGGAAAAAACCAAAACCAAAACAAAACAACTCTCTTTCATATATTTACTAAACGGTAAAAAATTAGTGCAACCCTTTGTAAATTGTAAATTGGTAAACCTCCTACATACATTTCTGGGTGTATGTAAAATATATTTCACGATATTCTGTTGTTTTTTTTTTTTTTTTTTAATTTCATATAACCTTTTCCTGCTATAATACCTAGAGTCAGAGAGACTATCGTTATGGAGTCAATATTCCTATGTGGTTAAGAGGGGGAAAAGTAAAAGAGCAATATGATAGATATTTCAATGAGAAGCAGCATAAAGATAGGGACAGGGACTGAACCTTGACTTGTCATCTTGGACGAGCTACTTCATCTTGGACAAGCTACTCAGGCTCTCTGGGTCTCAATTTCTTTTTCTACAAAATGAAAAGGTTGGGCTAGATGACTTCTTAAATTCATTACAGTACTTAATCTCTGATCAAGCGTTTCACAAAGTTTCAAAAGGGTTTTCAAATACAAGAGTCCTGTTAATCTTGGCTCCCAAAGAAGATATTCTTGACCTGGAATCTGAGAATTTGTGTTTTTAATATTTTAGTAATTGTATTTTGACAATTGTTTTTTCTGTAATCCTCTGCATGTTATTTTATGCATTTAAAAAAGTATTCTTGAAAGGATTATATAGATTTCACCATACTGCCAAAAGGACCCTAAAATACAAAAACTAAGAAGCTCTCTCTCTGTCTCTGTCTCTGTCTCTGTCTCTGTCTCTCTGTCTCTGTCTCTCTCTCTCTCTCTCTGTCTCTCTCTCTCTCTCTCTCTCTCTCTCTCTCTCTCTCTCTCTCTCTCTCTCTCTCTCTCTCACACACACACACACACACACACACACACACACACACACCCCTATTAAGAATCCTTCTGCCCTCCAGGTAAGATGTGGGAAGAACAGTGTATGAAAGTTGAGGCACGTTTTGGTTCATTCCAAAAGTTAGAATAGATCAGGAGATGCAGGGTTTCTCTCCATTAGATATCTATAAATGAAACCTGGAAGAAAGATCACTAAGATGGCAATATTGTAGGGAGAAGGGGGACATTCCTGTTACAGGCATGGGTGGAACTAGACAGTTGAGGTCCCTTTCAACTCTGAGATTATGTGATTTTATAAAACAGGAAGAGTATGAAAATTGATCCCACAAATAATCCCTAAACTTTAGTGAGTTAAAAGTCTCAATTTCTTCTTAAATTACAGAGCCATAATACTGACAGCATAGTTAAAAGGGATGATTTGTATATCCACATGGGTCTTTTCCATTCTTTTCTTCTGGAAAAGGCAATGAATGTTGATCAAAAGATAGGGAGCAAAAATGAGAAGAGCTGTGAAAATCCAAACTGAACTCAGGTTTTGTATAATTAATATGTGATTTTACTTAAAAGTTGCTGGGGAGGTGGTGAATTTGTTGGCCAAGTGCATGGAGAGGGGCAGAATAAGGAAAGTTTCAATGGGGGAAAAAGAGATTTTGGTTTATTTCATTCATAATTTCAAATATAGTAAAGGGAAAGGAAAGATTTATCCATTTCTTCCTTCCACATCTTTTCCTCTCAAATTCCCATTTAATTTCTGTGTTACAAATTTTCTCTTTTTTGTCATTTAAATTTTATAGTGATAAACAGCAGACAGATAAGTACTAAATATTTTTTACTAGAGAGGAGTTATGTTTATGACATAAATACTTAATATTCTTAGAAACCTTTAGAATTAAGCATTGGGTTTTGAATTTAAACTGCTCATCATTAGAAGTATTGTAAAAGTAATTGCAGAAAGCTCTGCAGGATTAGTCTATCTAAGAAGATCACAAGTATTCTTAAATAAAATATATCAAAGTCTTCTTAAATAAAATTTATAAAATAAATAAAAAGCAATTAAAGTCTTGCAAAGAGTCAACCTTTCTTAATGAATACAGAGTTGACCTCATTTCCTGCTTCATATTCCATAGTATGTTGACTAGGCCACTTTGAGCAAATCACTTCACCTCTCAGTGCTCTGGGTCACTCTCTAAGATAATAGTTTACAGGGAAAGTATCAACCTGCATGGGTGGAGAGGATTTCTTCATCAGGAACTCCTTAAACCAAGGAAACAGCAAGATTTTTATGCCAGAAACTCTATACAACCATTAACAGCATTTAATAGATGATACCTAATTTGTAGCTGATCTTTTAATAATGCTTTCAAATTTCCTCCTAAACTTCTTATTTTACAAGGCAATAGAGACATCCCTGATATATTTGAGGTTCAGCAAAATTCAGAAACAATATGAAAATTCATTTAGGAAAACATAAATGCTTATCTTATTGCTATATACTTTTGAGGATAATATAATTCAGAGAAAGAGGGATGGATTTCATATCTTTGGTTTGATTTAGTTTTCACTATGGTACTGATAGTAATATAACCACTATGTAATATAGTTAGAAAAGCTACTATTAGCTAATTGGCTCTATGTTGCTTTGGAGAAAGTATTTTAAAAAACTTATAAGTCCTTTCTTATCATCATCAGCATCATCATTTTTATTATCATTTTATTATTTGCTTGTTATTAGATTTTATATAAAGCTTTCATACATTTGGATGGCATAATATAGTGGAAAGAACACTGGAATTGGAGTCAGAAGACCCAGATTTGATTCCAATCTTTCTCTAACAAGTATGGATGGCATAATGGAAGAACAATAGACCTGTAATTAGGAAGGTCCGAGTTTAGATCCAACCTCAGACAATTTCGAGTTGCAAGACCATAGGCAAGTTTAATCTATAATTGTCTCTGTTTTCTCATCTGTAAAATGGGAACAATCCATAGCATCTACCTTCCAGGGTCTTTGTGAGAATCAAATGAGATGATATTTGTAAAATTCTTAGCACAGTGTTTGGCACATAGTATGTACTATATAAATGCTGGTTATTTTTGTATTGTCTGACTTATTCTTGGGCAAGTCAATTATCTGTAAATGAGGAGTAAATAATTCTTAGGTTGCCTATGTCACTGCCATAAGGTCAAAATAAGAAATGAGAGATCATACATAACTCTGAAGGGGAAAGGGAACTAAGAGGTCCTACTACATCTCAGTTTCCCAGATGATAAAAGCATGATCCATATAGATGAAGTTACCTGCCCAAGGTCACATGGTTTGTGTCAGTTACTATATTGTTCTTATTTTAGTTAAGTAAAGACTTGCCAATGAAATGTGTAACCTTTGGGCAAACATTTTGCTTATCTATATCTCATTTCTTAACTGAGAGGAAGAGAGGCACAGAGAAAGACAGACAGACATAGAGACAGAGACAGAGACAGAGAAAGAGGAGAGAGAAAGAAAGAGAGAATGCAGGAATGTCTGGCTCTAAAATAATGACTGCTTTGAGCTTTTTACAAATTGGTGAGCTCTAAATTCAAAACTTAAAAAACAGAAAATAGATAAGGTATAATTCAAGACTGGTAAGTGGTGGATTATGATTAAGAGGTAATACAAGCAATTTAATCCAACTTGGCAAAAAGCAAGAACTAAGCATGCTGACTTTAGTAACAAGCTGACATCTGTAACATAACTCTCCTGCTGAACAAAATAGTGATCAAAGTTATTTATTTTATGATCATGTGCTACATAAATAATGAGTTTTTTTTTAAAGAATGAATCCAAATCCTTTGTTCCTTCAGTTATCTTTTATATGTGGAAGAAAGGGATTATACATAGGGAGATATGTTACATACTAAAATTTACACGTGACATATTATAATCCCTATGTACAAAATGTATAATTGTATCCAAATCCAGTTAATTTTCATAGGGTTTTCTTATTACCATTTGGCTCCTCAACCCTTCTAAACTTTCAGTTATTCCTAAGAAAAGATTTATGTTTTTATTTAACTCTCATCTGTTAGGAAGCAAACTAAACCTCTTGACCATTGTTAGCAACAGTCATGCTGAGGATGGCCCATTGTAAAACCCTTTTTTATTCTTATATCTAACAATAGGCATCTTATTAAGGAGCCTAGAAAATGAAATCCTTAGGAGAAAGTCCTAGAAAAATCCTTTAAACCTCATCTATAGGCCTCTGTGCATTTTGTTAGTAATAAAATGATCATAATTAAAAAGCTATTTTTGAAAGACTGCTGTCATTATCAACATGAACATGCAAAGCACATGGGTCATTTCTTCAGGAGAAGCTATATATTTCATTTCTCTGTAAGCCATGAGACCACCAGCAGGGAGATGGAAGACTGACAGGCAAGTTCCAACAAGGAAGGAGAGAGAGGGGAGTAATGCTATTTTCAGTACTCCCCTATCTGCTGAAATTTTTGGCGAACTCCTAAAGAGAGGGATGGAGTACAATCAATAAGATCAAATGTTTGATGTGACTGAGAGGGAAACATTTGTACTGCAATTTTTACTCATGTTTACTAAATAATTATTATGCCCATTCTATGGAAGAGAAGATTGAAACAAAAAAGGAAGAGACAGGCCTATTGCTTGGTTCAGATAGGGCAGCTCTAGTTGAAAATAAAAGGGCATCTTATTCAGCTTCTATTTTATTTCATCCTTCTTTGTACATATTTCATCCCTGGATTCTATAGAAGAGGAGATTAGTATAGAAGAAAAACACAGGTCCATTGCTTAAATCACACTTGGTGGGATTAATAGAAAAATGGAAAGAAAACGCATTTATTCAACTCCTATTTGATTTCAGCCTTCTCTGTACATAAATTTTGAACAAGAAGTAGCACTATCATGGTCTGTAATACAGGAGAGTCTGAAGCAAGTGATAGCTTGAATTCAGAAATTCTGAGCTGCATCAGTGCTAAAGCTGATCATATGTCCTTATAAAGTTAAGCATCAGAGAACACCATGTAATTTAAGATATGGCAAACAAGACAGCTTAAGTTAAAATTTCCCTGTTGAGTAACTACAGTTTTTCCAGTTTGAGCATGCTAGAGAGAGATTCAGTCTCAAAACCAAACAAAACATTATCAACAGAGGGAATAGATGAGATTGTAAGAACTGTGAATTAATTCAAGTTAAATAGTTAGTTCAAGGCTCTCAGTTCAGCAAAGTGAAACTCTAGTCTACTGGAACTCCTGTGGAAGGACATAGGTTCAAGAAGATTAGAAACAAGCAAACACACGCTTTTTAAAAAGGGGAAGAAGTTAGATCCCCTGCACTATGAACTGTTAATACTGACATCAATCCCTAGCAAAGTTCTAAAACAGAATGGCAATTAATGATTTGTGATTACCAGTTCCCAGCATTTATATCAGGTGAATACCATTTCCTCTGTTTTATGTTGCTGCTAACACTAGGAGGATTGAAATTTAAGCATACCTTGAAGGACCAAGCTGAGTCAATTGAAGTAGTATATTTTTTTAATCATAAAGCAGAGAAAATAGAGACAGGATGTTTATTTCAAAATATACTTAATAAGACATTGACAAATTGTTTAGATTTTATTGATGGATCATAGAAATGTTGTCAAACTACATTCATAATATTTTGATATCCTCATAGATGAATTCAAGAAATATATAGTCTTAATAATAATCAGTAAGTCCAATTCATAACTGGTTGAACAATTGTAGCCAAAGAATGCTGATTAACAAATAGATCAGGGGCTAGGTGGAGCAGTGGACAGAATACCAGCCCTGAAGTCAGGAGGACCTGAGTTCAACTCTGACCTCAGACACTTAACACTTCCTAGCTGTGCTGGGCAAGTCACTTAACCCCAATTGCCTCAGCCAAAAAAAATAGATTGGACAGAAGTTTTTAATGACAAAACCCAATACTTTATACTCAGCTTTGTTCAGTAAAATATTATCATCAACCACTGGGTAAAGACAGTTGGTCTCTAATTCAATGACTAACAAAATCAGGATCCCAAAATAAAAGTTAGAATATGGTAAAACTAAAAAGGTAAAAATATAATAGAAATAAATGTGAAGTCATATATTTTAACTTCAAAATGCACTTATTATGTGACAAATTAAAGTCCCTTCAAAATTTCAAATTCTCTATATGACTTCTTAGGAAATAACCCACAGAAGTTCCCTCTCTCTATCTCCCAATCCAGTTCAAGGTTATTATATTCTGTGTGTAACTATCCTCCTTTTCCCTTTCCATAATAATAACAACAATCAAATAATAACTAATATTTATATAGCACTTTAAGGTTTGCTATAAGCTTATACATATTAGCTCATTTCTTCCTCATTTCATTCATTCACTCATTCATTACTCTAAGAAGAATCCAAAGTTTGAGTATCTAAGTAATGATGACCCATGTTATCAGCAGTCCTTTCCCAAAAGAACATTTCTCATAGCTCATAACTCCAGATGCTCTTTGGTATTTGGATATATTTTATTATTTTGCCATATAGTCTACTCTAATGAGTTGTTCCCTCTTTCATTCATGTTTCTCAGGACACTTAAGAACACCAAACAGCAAGGGAAACAGTGTTGCCAAGTAGAAAATAGCCTAGGCTTTGTAGTAAGAGGATCTGGCTTCCAATTCTGTCACGTGGATATTCATATGATCTCATGCAAAATATTGCAAGGCAAGAAGCATTTATTAAGTGTTTAGTATATGCCAGGCATTTTTCTAGTCCTAAAGATACAAATACAAGAAAAATGAAATAAAAGTGAAACTCCTCAAGGAGTTTAGCCTCTATTGTTATTGTTCAATCATTTTAATTGTGTCTAGTTCTTCATGACCCCATTTGGAATTTTCTTGACAAAAGTAATGGAATAATTTGCCCTTACCTTCTCTAACTCATTTTATAGATGAGAAACTGAGATAAGCAGGGTTAAATGCCTTGTCCAGGGCTACACAGTTAGTTAGTGTTTGATACTGGATTTGAATTCAAGATAAGTCTTCCTGACTTCAAGCCCAGTGCTCCAGCTGCTGTCCCACCTGATTGCTCTACTCCCTAAAGGGGGAAGACAATTGATAGAATAGGAACTTGGAAAGAGAGGTACCTGGCATGGTATTGAGCAGAATTCTTTCCTTTAAGTTATCTTGGTATTTCCTTGGATAGCTACATAATCTGAACTATTAAGGAATTCGTTGGAATGTATAGACTCTGGAACTAATTCTCTAACTGATTTTGAAGAGATAAAAAAAATATGTCTTCATTAAGGAGATTTTCTTTTTTCCTGAACTGGAAATCACACAAAATTTGGATTTTAAGCTAGAAGGGACTTTAGAAGCTGACAGATCCAACATTCTCATTTTACAGTTGAAGAAACTGAAGTAGAGAAGGATTAAGTTGACCTCAGGGTGACAAGTCTGAATCTGAATCAAGATTTGAACCCAGGACTTCCTGATTATCAATTTTTCCACATTGATTTTATATGGTATGATGTGGACTCTAGGTCCAAAATAGTCTCAGAATACAACAATATGATCTAAAAAATAGTAAGGCTCAATAATGATAATACTTATAACTATTTTTTATGTAATAATAATTTACAATGCTCTTTACATATTAAGCAATAATCTTAGTGCAGAATTGTTGTTGCTTATGTATACTACTTTACATTTATTTCAGTGTCACTTGATTTTTATTATGTATTTCTCATTTTTTCATATTAAAAGCAATATTTCTTCATTATCTATATAATTACTGCTTTTTTTCAATCCCAGATTTCTTGGCTGCTAATCAGTGTTTCATTATAAAAGCTTTATTTTTATATAAAAACTTTTTTCTTTATTCTTGGCACTGTATCAGTGAAAGCATTTAATGCAGAGTCTTTTGGAGTAAGCATTAAGGATTCAGTTTTTTTTAGACAAATCATCCATATTTTGGGGAGGAAGCTAGGGAAATATGGTCCATAACTGTCCTCTTTATTCCCTTAAGAAAAGCCAAATATAGCAATCTGATACATTTTTGACATGTATCCAATATAATGACCAAAATATGATTTATTACTTTTGGCTAAATCTGATGACTCAAGGACCACAATCTAGGAATTGCAGTTCTATTTCTGATAATTGACGTTTTTCAGGGTCACTTTAAGAAAAGAACAATAGTAATACTGGTAAGTGAGAGATTTTTTTGAACTTTGCTTTCCAATTACATATGTTCACAGAAATGACAAAGTTAATGCTTATTATCTATCCTCATTCAAACCACAAGTCTATGTTCCTTTTTTTTTGTTTGTTTTAAATCAATACGCTAATAGGATTGAAAATTTTAGAGGTAAAACAGACATGAATGGTATCTAGTTCAATCCCATCATTTTTCAGATGACAAAACTGAAGCTCATTCAGGGGTAAATGACTCCAAGTGAGTTAGAATAGTAATGAGGAGATGAGATAAAAACTAAAATCAAAAATTCTGATTTTCAATACAGAACTCTCCATCCACTGATTCTCTCAATCTGAACTTTTTTATAAAAGTTTTCTAGACTCTCAATAATAACAATCAATTAATCAAAAATATTTATTGAGCACTGTTCTGAATTACAATTTAGTTTTTCTTCTCAAAATTAATTTACATTTATTTTCCCAAATTAAGCCCTAATATTCTCAAAATGCAGCTGTTCACATCAAATTTTTCATAACATCTTTTCATACAGGTTACCTTTTGAATAATTCTGTGAAGTAAATAGAATTATTATTATCTCAACTTAATGAATATATGGGAAGGTAAGTGACCAAGGTGAAATTTGCCCCTAGATCTTTCAACTTTTTCACTGGATCATATTGTTACCCATCCCCAGAATAATTTTCTGCCTTGCAGATGAATAGAAGGTTCTATCGTCTAATATTCTTAAATAGGAATATTTTGAAAAACTCAAAAATTATATTTTAAAAGCAACACTTTTCTCCAAATGAATTGCTTTAAATAGATTATTTAATATTTTACAGAATTAGAGATAGTAAAGTGACCATGTCATCTATGCAAAGTCGTGTTATATACAGGATTTTAATTACTGCTGAGATTTAATAATTGTGGAAAACAAGCAAAGTATCCTTCTGTACACTATAAAGAGGTTATCTCTTTGTATATTATATGTTCCTGTCTTTTCTAAGAAAGAACCTCACGTCCTAACAGGATGATGCTGATGAACATGTCCAAAATCATGAGGGCTTTCATATGACTGGGACCAACTCTGCTGGGGGGGTGTGTGTGTGTGTATTATATATATATATATATGTATTACACAGTAGATGTTATTCTACACCCAACTTTACTACTTATTGACTTAGATTTGAATTTTATATATAGACTCACCTCAAATTGTTTATTTTTTTTACATGTAGATCTTTTTTTTTGAATGCATAGTTTAACTACAATAGACTTTATCAATATGCAATAAATAAATCACAAAAGGAAATATTATAAACACTAGTCACTTTCCTGTGTTTCCTGAAAAGACATACTTCACATTCTTCTAATACACTTTTGAAAGAATTTTGATGATACTTAAGAGATGATTTACCTTGCACAAAAATATTTCTTCATTGGATACTCTTAAGATGAATTTAATTACAACTATCTGAAGTAAATTGAATGAAGTTGATCAAAAAAGAATTTCATATCAGCAGAAGAGTTTGTTCTGAAACAACTCACAATAGATTTTAAAAAAATACATTAATAACCCCCCTCTCCTCAATAGATTGTAGATTTAAATCTTGGCCCTATGATTATTTGACTAACTACTACTAAAAGAAAAAAATGTCTCAGTCTGCTCTCTGAGTCTATCACTTCTTCACTAGAAGAATATATATATGTATATATATATATATATACATATATATATGTATATATATATATATATATATATATATATATATATATATATATATATATATATATACATCAATATCATCATTATTAATCTTGTGGAATAGTGATTAGTCATCACGTTACTCAGAGTTCCTAAGTCTTTCAAAGTTATTTCTCTTTACAATAATGTTTATAAACATTATTCCTAATTCTGTTCATTTCATTCTGTATCAGTTTTCTCTGAAACCATGCCCTACATCATTTCTTTATTTTTCACTTAACAGTGTAACTACATGTAAATATAGTTTTCAGCATTCACTTTTATAAGATTTTGAGTTCCAAATTGTTTTTCTTCTTCCCTCATTTACCTCCCCTTCCCCAAGACAGTAAGCCATTTGCTTTAGGTTATATATGAACAATCATTTTAAACATATTTTCATAATAGTCATGTCATGAAAGAAAAATCAAAACAAACAGAAAAAACAAGAGAAAGAAAAAAAACAATAGAAAAGGGAAAATAGTATGCTACAATCTGCATTTAGTCTCCATATTTTTCCCCTGGGTGCAGATGGCATTTTACATCCCTTCGGATGTAAATATTGGAATTGTCTTGAAACAGATTATTGTTGAGAAGAACTAAGTCTATCATAGTTGATCAAAAATTTTTTCTTGAATTAAAAAAAAGAATGAATATTGAATTTAAATTCTACAACAAATACTTGACATTTCACGAATATTATGATCTTTGATCAACGTTCTTGCTTTGATCATTTATTGACACAAGTAAGTTTCAGAGATTAATTTTAAATACTCAGATCCAAATAACCTGATGAAAAGTAAACCTTCAATCACCCAGCATTTTTCTCTACACATTAAAAAACAACCAGTGCAACAGTGATTTCCCCCCAAAATCTGTGAACTTATTACTGAATTATCTGAGGCATTGCTGAGACAAAAACAGCCATATAAAATTAAAATATAAAGCAAATGTTCTGGTGCTATGTAAGTAAATCCTGTGCTCTTTCAGTCACAAAATTCATTCTCTCAAGTAGGAGATTGTTAAGTGGCCCAGTAGATAGATCACAGTTAAATAATAGACAGAATCTTAAGAAAACCTGATTTTGAAGCCTGCCTCAGACTTAAGTCGTGTGCTTCTGGGTAAACCTCTTTTCCTTGATCAGCCTTCTCAATTTCTTCATCTAAGGAATGAGAGATGATATGGGGATAATAATGGCCTTTACTTCACAAGTTTGTCATGAGGATCAATGTACCATGTAAAAGGTGGTTTTTAGGGACCTCCCTTATTTCTCTCCCAACATCATGAGGGTTCTAATAGACTTTAGGAGTGGTCTAAAGAACTCTATCCTTCTGCCATCCCTCATTCTCAACACTTCTTTTCTTTCATGCAATTGTTTGATGATATTCCTTATTCCTATTCTTTAGAGTTCTTGTGGGCTATATGGCATAGTCTTCCACAATCTCTCTGTCAGGTAAGTCAAAGGTTTGCTTACTAAGGTAATTTCTGCACTCTTCAAGCATTTTTTTTAGCAATCAGTTTGCAATGATTTAACTTTCAGATGGAAATAATATAGTTGGTATCAATGTAGTTTCTGTTGCCCACTTCTTATTTTTGATTTTTTCAATAGCCAATTGAATATTTCCAGGCCAATTGCTCACTAATGCTTTTTTTTTTTTTTTTTTTTTTTTTTACACAAAGCCTAAACCTATGTATTTCCATGAAGCTTCTACTCATTGTTCCTGATATTTCCATCTGAAACCAGAAGAAAACGTCTAATCTCTTTTCCACTTAAAAGCCTTTCAGATACTGAAAACAGTTTTTGGGAAGTTGATTTTTTTCCTATAAGCATATATAGACCTTATGCTAATATTTATTAAGTCTCATCTAATTAAAGTTGGTCTTTTTTTCTTTTTATTGTCAACATTTGTTACCGCACATCATCCAATATATTTTATATATCTCAACATCACATAATTTATAAATTTGATAAGCATCCTTCCCATGCTTTTAGTCGTCATAATAAAAAATTTTAAGCAATATCAGACCAAAACTCAGTCCATGAAAAACTGCACTAGAGTACTCCTTAAAAGTTGATACTAGTTTGTCAATAATAACTCTTTGCATCTAAACATCCTAGCATTTCTGCCCTAACATAAACATACTGTTCTCTAGACTGGTCTAATGGATAGAGAGCTGGGCCTGGAGTCAGAGGACATGAGTTCAAATGTCACCTCAGGCATTTACTAGCTATGTGAACATGAGAAAATCACTTAATCCAATTTGCCTAAGTTTCATCATTTGTAAAAATGAGCTGGAGAAGGAAGTGACAAACCACTCTAATATCATTTCAAAGAAAACCCCAAATGAGGTCAGACATGACTAGCACAATTCAACAGCAAGAATTAGACCAGAAGTTGCAGCTAGAAATGTAATCGGAAAATAATTAACAAAATAAATAAAATATAATAGAACATATTCATATATGATGTCCACATCTAATTAGACTTAGACTTTATTGGCTTCCTATTACCTCTATAATCCAACATTAAGCCCTCTTTGTTCTTCTGTGTTCTTCTGTGTTCTTCACTAACTGGCCCTTTTCTGCCTTTCCATTCTTCTCATATATTGCTATATATTAGCATATCTATATATTACATTTCAGCCATGTGCTCCAACTCCTATCTCTTCCATTGTTTTGCTATAGCAATCCTTAGAATGCTCTCCCACCTCAGATTGATCCCTACTTTCCTTGAAGATTCAGATGAAACACCACCTTCTCTAGCAGAAAGCCTTTCCTGATCACTCATTGATGCTAATGACATCTTTTCTAAGGTTACCTCCTATTTTGTATATGTCTTTTATGTATCTATCTATGTCTATGTCTCTTCCAGTACAATCTTAGCACTCTAAAAGCAGAGGCTATCATTTTGGCTAGCACTTAGTAGGTTTTTCACACATGCTTGTTTGTTGATACTGACTCTTCAAAGATGGGTGAATGAATACAAGAATTTGTAACATGTATGAAAAACATTTGAAGAGAATGAGTTCCAGTTCTCTCTATTATATATTAAATCAATTACTTGGTTTTACTGATAATCTAGCTTAGATCTACTAGCTTAACTAGTAAGTCTGCCTAGTCACCACCCAGATATATCAACCCTACACACTTTATCAATAAATCCAACAATCTGGCAAATTATTGAGTCAGCAGAAAGATGAGGAATGCATAAGGCATTTAGTAATCCTAATCCCATTTTTTTACAATTTAGCCAAAGGAAGAAAGTTCAACCTGAAGCCTGTCCCCCTCTGGTTTCTTTTTTCTCTTTTTCCTTCTTCCTCTTTGCTTTCTTCCACTTTTTTCTCCTACCTGTTTCTGCCTCAATTTCTTTTTTAGTTTCTTCATTTCTTCACTCCTCTTTTTTCTCTCCTTTTCCTTCTTTCCTTCATTCCCCCCTTTTCAAAAATTAAAACAATAGGCTTTTAGGAAAAAATTGTCCAGAGGTTTTTCTTTGACCAATTAACATTTGATTGCAGTTCTTCCAAATAACTATCTACTTTTAAATATGAATGCTGGATTTTTAAGTAAATGGACATGAATACTAGGCAAAGCTTTGCTTCTTAACAATTGTGTGTCCTTGAACAAATCATTTGATCTCTATAGTAGTTCTTTCATTTCTTTAATGAGAAGATTAAGAGTAGATACATTTCAATTCAACAAACATTGTTAAACTACCTATTAGGTCCAAGGCACTTTTTTAGTTCACAGGGTTGCAAATAAAAACACAAAATGGTCACCATCTTCCTGAGGGAAAGAAGGGGAGGCACTAGGAGGAATACATGAGTGATTCAATGAATTCCTCTACTAGACTGTGAGTTCATTTAGAGCAGGGACTGTATTTCATATTTCTTTATATCCCCAGGGCTTAATATAGTGCCCAACACATTATAGATGCTAATAAATGCTTATTAATTGACTATTGACTGATATTCAAGGTAATTTCAAGATAAATAAATTAGATGAATTCTAATTCTATCTCTAGTACAATCAAGGGCTAACCAATGAGCTCATTCCTCATGAGCATGCACAGAATTCTGCTAATGCAACTTTCACTTAGAAGAGACTGAGGAGGCAGTTTTGAGGAGAGTCATGATTGCATATAGTAGAATTGCCTTGGAGAAACTTTGGAGCATGTGTAGATATTCTGTAACTGGTTCTAGTCTGCTTACCATGTGGGAGACAGTAGCCTATTTGATTTATTACAGTTATGGAAACACAACTGTAGACACTTTCAGAAGACCTTAGTTGCCCTCAGCTTCTTTCTTTCTCTTGATTGGACCACCATTTTAGGTTTGACTTCATTGCTGATAGTGTCTGAGGAGAAACTGTGCTGTGAAAACGTCTTGGACTTTTTCTTTCTGAAAGCATGGCCCTGTAAGTATTGTCCATAGTTCTTTCCCTGACTCAGAATTTGTTGTTTTTCATTTTAAGTGAAGGAAACTAGGGGCTTCAAACTTGCAAATTTCCAAAAATCCAAAGAACCAGCCACATTGAAGTAAGGGACTTGGAAGTCTGGGAACCTAGGAGTTAAATACATAGTGAATTTTGCAGTCAGCCAACTATCCTGAAAACCTAGCTAGTTTTTCAACTCAGTGGCAGTTGAAATAAGGGCTGCTTCTGGTAGTGACGCTGCATTTGTACATGAATTCGGAAAGATTAATATTATAAAGAAATTGTGCTAAGTCTGAGCCCACTCTCCTCAGGACCTGAGGTGGTATAGAGGAGAGAATTGAGAAAAAATATGTGTTCTTTTTTATATCTTCAAAGTAAATATCCCTGTAAAAGTGAGTGGATGTTAATTGACTAAATGGAACTGGAGTGCTAGTCACTGGTAGCTAATAGATAGTGTATGTGTTAGGGCATACATAATCAGAATGGGAGTGAAAGCCAATGGTAGGAAAAAAAAGAAGGTAGATACCTTCAAGGGTATCTCTAAAATCCTGTGAAGAAGATACAGAAATTCTAATAGCTAAAATGTATATAACACTTTAAAATTTGTGGACAACTTTTGCTTAAATTATATCATATTCTCCTCACAAAATAAAATAAGTAGGTACTATTTAAAGCCTATTTTTCAGACGAGAAAATTGAGGATTAAAGAGGTTAAATGTTGTAGGCATGCTCTCTTAAAATTAATTATGAGCAATAGCCAAAAAAAGAAAAAGAACACTAGATCATCAATCCATGGTCTGCCTCACCCCCTCAAGCCCAAATTCAGGCATAATTTCTTTTAAAGCCCAATGAATTCCATTCAAGTTTAATTTTTTTTACCTTGCTAAATTAGCACAAACCAGATATCAGATTTTACAAGAGCTGGGTGATTGTGGGATAACAGTTTATTGGCAAATCATTTATCACAGAAATAACTGGTACCTGAAGAGTAACCACAGCTAATTGAAAATGAACTTTTTCCTACACTTTTTTTTTTCACAGAGAAACAGGGTGACATTTACAAATAACTGCCACCAAACAGAGACCTATATCAAAGGATTCTCCAAATTGTCTAATTTGAAACAGCTGGTGCCCTTCAAATATGAGGAGTTAAAACTTCTAGAATCATATGCATTACCATTAAGAACAGGGAGGTTTGTTTTAAACATTCCAGACTATTCTATCTGTTGGGAGATTTATATCACATAGCTGTCAACTCTCCCACTATTGTTCCCAGACTGTCATGCATAAATATCAACAACATCATATTTCACTCATGCACTAAAATTAAAACCTTCATCCCATAATTAGCTGTAATCACGATCACATACGATTGTAATTTAATATAACTAAAATAGATGGTATGGGATTTATTGTTGGGTTTTGTTTGAAAAAGTGGTGGCATATCTTTAGGGAAACATATTGAAATGCCTGAGAAGTTCTGTGTAGAATGAATTAAATAATCGCATGCTAACCATTTAGGGCATAAAATAACATTTTCTTTCTTTCTTCTTTTCTTTCTTCCATTTTTTCTTTCCTTCCTTCTTTCCTTCCTTCCTTCCTTCCTTTTTTCTTTCCTTCCTTCTTTCTTTCTTCCCAACTATCTGCACCTAAGTTGATAACAGATCCCATAATTCCAAAATAGGGTTCAGGAGGCTGACACCAAAGTAAATTGATATATCCTTTGAAAATGCTTCCAAATAGTTGGTTCAGAAATATTACCACACTTTTGTTCCTGAATGGTGCCTGAAGAAGTGTATGAATTCTTTCATCCATCTCCTA
The DNA here is from genome assembly GCF_048593235.1 of Sminthopsis crassicaudata. NCBI lineage: Eukaryota > Metazoa > Chordata > Mammalia > Dasyuromorphia > Dasyuridae > Sminthopsis > Sminthopsis crassicaudata. The sequence continues at coordinate 123,304,246 of NC_133622.1, forward strand.
AGAATTTTCATGAGTGTCACAAAAATCTCTGCTTATCAGACTACATATTAGACTATGTACTCATACAAATGATTATGCCAAATTATATTAGTAAATAAAGTGAGTATGAAGGGAAACTTTAAAATTTTTTGTTCCATTTACTCAATACATTAAAATGATTCATTTAACCTTCAGTTATTTTACTGCATTGTAATGAATGAAGAGTACAGCATCATGACCAATTGTTCAGAAGATCTCTTTCATTCTTATTTTATTGGATGCTTCCAAAGAAGTAGAGACATTTTAAGAAGGAATTTAAGTTCCAGTCTAGCTCCTACCTGCATTTGCAAATACTTTTGTTTCACACACAAATGCACACATTTCACAGGGGAGTGTGTAGGAACCCCAGCCAAGAGTTAGAATACTAACATACATGTAAACATAGCGTTTTAGCTCTCATGAAGACCTACCTTTAAAGCCAAAATCAATTGAAGAGGGACTATTGTTTAAATAAATTAGGGAGCATAGATTCCAAGGTTTGCCTTCAAGGTCTGGGGGTTCTTATATTGGATTTTGATCATTACTTTTACTGTATTTTCATTTATTTTCTTCATTAGTTGAATAAGTCAATGATCAGGGTCGTTCTCATGATATTGCCACAATCTTTTTGAATCCTTTCAGAATAACCAAGAACTGGGCAGAAATAGTGTTATCTTTTGTACCATATAATCCAAGGCCATTTAACACAATTCATTTGTATTAATCCCTTGATTGTTTTCTTGCTACTCATCTAATTATTTTAAGCTATTTAAAGTAGCTTCCATCTGTGAAAAGACACGTCAACTTTTTTAGATGATTTTACTCTTGCCATTTTCTTAATTATGGAGAAGGGAGAAGTAGCAGAGAAGCCCTAAATACCTCATCATCATCATAAAAATAACATAAATATATAAATGGATGGATAGATGAATAAATGAAACATTTATTAAGCTTTCTATACTAAACTCTGAGCAAACAAAAAAGAGAAGTAAAGACAGTTTCTGTTAACAAGGCATTCACATTCTAATTTGGGAGCCAATACATAAGAAACACATATAATACTATGACTTTCAAATTAATCTACATATATGTTATTTTGATTGTTATCTCAATTGTTATATTTATTTGACTTGGTTGAAAAAATCCTATGAGGTAGGTGCTTTTATTACTATATTTTGCAGATGAGGAAACCAAGACTAAACATACTTAAATGACTGGCCCAGAGTTATATAGCTAGTAAGTGTTTGAGGCAAGATTTGAACTGAGGTTTTATTGACTTCATATCTGGCTCTCTATTGAACACTTAGATGCTTAACATACACAACCAGTTTAAACCATCACAGAACCATCTGAGAAGTTTTGTATAAAATTTCTATGATAGAATTTATGAGCTTTTCAGAAAACAGTTCTGAGAAGCTCCTTTACCAAGGTAAGTATGAAAATCATAGTTCTGTCAAGGAAGACAATAGTATTTAAAGTGATGTCAAGCCAACAACTTTAAAGCTATTTATCAAGTGGTAAATGGTTCCATTTTAAAGAGAACTATGAATTCATGAATGGAGACACAGAAAGTATTTGTAAAAATAAATGTTAAAGTGTGAAGTATTAAAAATACTTTTAAAAGAATAAATTCCTAAATACATCCTTTTGAAGGCACTCACTCACAGAAAAGAGAAGTTCTATGAAACCTTCTCAAACTTCTTCCATACAGAAAAAAAGAAAATCTCTGATGGAATTAAAAGTTATGGACAATGACTTTACCAGCAAGTTGGGAAAAAAGATTATTCCAAAATTATTCCTAATGCTCTTGACACCAGTTACAATGCTGATATTTCAATAAGACCACTGTGAATAGCAGTCAAGAAGATAAATGAATTTAATAGTTGGAAAGTATGTGAAATATAATTTACTTGAGTTTATTCACCCAACATTGATACTATCATCTGTCCTATTTGGGAAGAGTTAATTCTGAGGAGAGTTGTGAGAGGAAAAACTGATAGGAGTTGAAAGTAATATTGTGGTTGATCAGCGATGAAACTTCCCCACAATAAATAAAAAACAATGATACTAATTCAGAGAAGAATTAGGTGTCACTGGAGTGGGAGATTGGTTTTTAGCATGTAATTTAAAATTACATTTATTTAGTATTATTTGATCCAAAGCATCTAAAAGCACCCAGTATTCCATGGAAACTGTTGGTAGATAGTACAAGTAAGCAGTCACTCCTTTCACATACTATTTCTTGCCTTTCCCTTGCCTTTTGTTTTTGGCATATTCATACTTGTTCTCATTTTGAATAGAGGCTTTAAGCTAAAATTCAAGTCAGTACTAAACTGTCATGGACTTCTTCAAAATAAAAGCCAAGTCCAACGCTTTAGCTGCAAGTACTTCAGTTATTTTTTTAGTGTCCACTTAGAAAATTTTGGCCCAGGACTTGAAATGCCCGGCTTTCTTTCAGCCAGAAAGCAGTTCTCCATAACAACAACAAAAATCTAGTTTCATGATATATGCATGCATTAATGTGGATTAACTCTGAATTCAATCTTGTTTTTGGAGGACAGATTGCATTGCGTGGACCTTTATTGCAAAGAAATCCATATAGGAGGTCAACATTAATTCCCTCTCCCTACTATAAGACAAGAATAATGTTAGTTCTTTGCCTGAATAACAGGAAGAATAAAAGAAATTTACTAAATTAACCCTTTTGATGCTACTACATCTGGAACACAGCTGCTCCTCTTTGAAGTTTTGTTTGCATCATTGAAATCATAATGGAATGTCATGACGTACCTGATTCTAGAGGAAGTATTTTTTTTGTCAACATATGAGGCATTTAAAGCCAGAGTGATACAGTTACCTACATAAATGACTATAGGTAGAATATAAAAATTATTGCCTCACTTGATTTTTCCACCAGATACCATTTTTCCATTACAGAAAACTTCTTAGAAAGACTGAAAGCTTGTAAAATTCCAAAAGCACTGGACACTTTTGACTCTGACCTCTCCTAACTGAATGCTAGTCACTCAGTCTTCTTGGGCCTCAGTTTCACCTGCAAAAAGAGAGGGCTGGACTAGATGGCCTCTGAGTTTTCTTCCAACTCTAGAACTATAATTCTCATTTCATGATCTCCTGATTTCTTAACACAATTCTCTTTCAAAGTTACTAAGGTCATATAAGGTCAATGGAGAAATGACTTTTCTTTCATAAGACTTGACTTCAACAACATCAAAGTATAATGACAACACTTCCCATGTATATGCCACTTTAATGTTTAATTAAACATTAATGTTTACATATTACACATATTATATAACTACTTCAGCCTGGGTTTCAAATCTTTATAATCTGGCTCCAGCTTACTTTTCCAATTTACTTATTGCAATCTTTCACTCCTGGCAATCCATCTCTCAACAGGGGATCTTGATGTAAATGGTCCTCAATCCATGCATGGATTATACTCTTCTAGTTGTGTAGAGCAAAGATAAATTAGATGTCTGAGATGTCAGAAAATCCCAGAATGAAGAGTTATCTCCATAGCAGCAATGGCAATAACTGTAATTTCCTGTTTCCTTTGAATCTATAGTAAGAATCAAACAATCTACAATTTGTGCTCCTGTTTCAGTTCTATCATTGAAGAAGAGACTTTAAATTCTATGGATCAAATATTTTATTAAACAGATTTTTTTTTTTTTAAAGTTTGATCAAAAGCAACTTAACGTATTTCTCCCTGGTCCAATGGAAAGAACACTAACACTAGAATCAGGGGATGTGCTTTCTATTTTGGTCAACTCACTTCATTTTCTTGGGCCTCAATCTCCTTACATTAGAATGAAAGGAATTAGCTTCTCAGGTCTCTTCTAGCTCTCAATCTATGATCCTATAATCCTATCAGTTGTCTTTTATCTTTCATAGTGATTATTTTTCTGTATATGAAATCAGTGTAATTAGTAGTTACTAGTACCTCTCCTTTGTTATGCTTTTGGAAGCATGTATGTAATAAGGTATATTGGAGCAAGGTAGGGAGCATGTTCCATGGGGGGTCAGATAAAGCACATTGATATTCACTGAGTAGCTACCTCTCTGTTCTGATGGATAATTACATCTATACATAAAAGACATGTCCTGACACCTTTCAAATGAGAGAACAACACTTTCTTTACCTAAGATTAAGGCTGTTCAAGAGTAGACAGAGTGTGTTTGTGGGGGGGCAGAGCCAAGATGGCAGAGATGACACACACTTCTTTCTGAGCTCTCCTACTACCCTCACATAAATTACACAATTCAGCTTCTGAAAAAGTGCTAGACTGACAGAATTCACGAATATTGGGAGTACAGCAAATTAACAGCAGAAGAAAATTTCAAAGATCGCCAGAAAAGGTCTGTTTGGATTGTACAAGCACAGCAGCACATGCAGACAGGGAGGCAGAGCATGGCTGCCTGTACATGCTAAGCAGACTGCAGGTGGGGTGTGGTTTCCAGGCTCTGTGATGCAAAGAATTTATGGGGAGGACTCTACCATAGAGTTGGTCACTCTGCCCTTGTTATAAGCCAGGAGATCAGCAGAAAAGTTATAAAACATCCAACATAAATGCAAAAGGTAAAGAGTGTACAGAATCTCACAGGACCTGGCCACACCCACCCAGCACCAGGAGTGACTCAGCATGATTCGGAAAAAGCAAACCCCACCTTTTTTTTTTTTTTTTTTTTTTTTTTTTTAAATGAGTAAAACAGGCAAAGTGAGTTCTAATTATAGATAGTTTCTATAGTGAAAGATAACTGATTTCAAACCCTGAGGAGACTAAAAGCAGATTGTCTTGAGATGAAACCTCAAAGGGGGATATGACCAGTCCCCACCACACAAGGCTCTCCTAGAAGAACTAGAGGCAGAAAGGAGAAAAAGCCAGGGGAAAATAATCTCATCCTAAAGAGTGAATGGGTGAAATAGTAAATCATAGATACAAATAATAATTTCATCCAAAAGAATGATAATAATGACACGACATACCAAAATTTGTGAGATGTAGCCAAAGTGGTAATAAAGGGATATTTTACATCTCTGGAGGCATACTTGCAGAAAACAGAGAAAGAGAAGATCCATGAATTGGGCTTGCAACTAAAAAAGCTAGAAAATGAGCAAATTAAAAACCCCAATCAAATACTAAACTTGAAATTCTAAAAGTAAAAGGAAAGATTAATAAAATTGAAAGTAAAAAAAAAAACAAAAACAAAAACAAAACAAAACAAAAAACCTATTTGTAATGGGCCAGAACTTTGGAGAAAGTTGTTAATTCAGTTGATTTGATAAGACAATGGTTATCAAGTTTAGCATGGTGATTAATAGTTCTTTAGTTCAGTGTGATTGATTTCAATCCTACAACAAGATATTAACTCAGGGGAATTAAGATAATGATTCTCTAGTTTACATGTACTTATACTTAGTATGTATATATACTATACTTAGTAGAGTTTTACAAGTTGACACTTACTCTACAAGATTGACACTTATGATAATGTACTTATAATAAACATATAAGAGTTCAGAGATCTGGGAAGGAGGACAGATTGGAAGAAAGATAGAAAAGACAGAAGAATAGAGGCTGAAGTTCAAGCTCTCAGACTCACACATTCAGATATAGACTCGAGAACAAACTCTAAGAGAGACATTCCATCTCCTGCCATCCTGGTGGCTTGCCTGCCTCCTGCACAAGGGACACTGGCAGACTGTGACAGACACAAACTGTGAAGGGAACAATAGAGACTTTGGACTTTAATTCCTGACTGTTCTCATGGTGATTATTCTCCTGAGATCAAGGCTGATGCCAAGATCCTCCAGAAAGAGAGCCCACACATTGCAACTGTTGAATTAATAAACAAAACTAAGAGTTGGTTATATGAAAAAAAATAGATAAACCTTTTGTAAATTTGATTAGAAAAAGGAAAGCAGAAAATCTAATTTTTAGTCTTAAAAATGAAAAGGGAGAACTTTCCACTAATGAAGAAGAAATTAGAGCAGAAAGGAGGAGTTACTTTGCCCAATTTTATGCCAATAAATTTGATAACCTAAGTGAAATGGAGGAATACCTACAAAAATATAAGTTGCCCAGATTAACAGAGGAAAAAGTAAATTGCTTAAATAGTCCCGTTTTAGAAAAAGAAATAAAACAAGCTATTAATAAACTCCCTAAGAAAAAATCCCCAGGACCAGATGGATTTACATGTGAATTCTACCAAACATTTAAAGAACAACTAACTCCAATACTATATAAACTAGTTGAAAAAATAGGGAAAGAAAGACTCCTACCAGATTTCTTTTATGATACAGACATGGTACTCATATCTAAACCAGGTATGATGAAGATAGAAAAAGAAAATTATGGACCAATCTTCCTAATGAATATTGATGCAAAAATCTTAAATAAAATATTAGGAAAGAGATTACAGAAAATCACATCATCCCCAGGATAATACACCATGACCAAGTAGGATTTATACCAGAAATGAAGGGCTGGTTCAATATTAGGAAAGCTATTAGCATAATTGACTATATCAATAACCAAATTAACAAAAATCATATGATCATCTCAATAGATGCAGAAAAAGCATTTGATAAAATTCAACATCCATTCCTATTAAAAACACTAGAGAGCATAGGAATAAAGGGATTTTTTCTTAAAATAGTCAGTAGCATCTATTTAAAAGCATCAGTAAGAATCATATGTATTGGGGATAAACTGGAACCATCCCAATAAGATCAGGAGTGAAACAAGGTTGCCCACTATAGTCATTACTATTCAATATTAAATTAGAAATGCTAGCTTTGGCAATAGGGGAAGAAAAAAGATTAAAGGAATTAGAGTAGGTAATGAGAAATCAAATTATTAATCTTTGCAGATGATATGATGGTACACTTAAAGAACATCAGAGAATCTAATAAAAAGCTATTAGAAATAATCTACATCTTTAGCAAAGTTGCAGGATACAAAATAAACCCACAGAAATCATCAGCAATTTTTATACATCACTAACAGCAAGAGAAATAAAGAGAAATTCCATTTAAAATAACTGTCAATAGTATGAAATATTTGGGAATCTATTTGCCAAGAGAAAGTCAGGAATTCTGTGAGCAACACTACAAAACACTTTCCACACAAATAAAGTCAGATCTAAACAATTGGAAAAATATCATAAAGATGACAATACTACCTAAACTAATCTATTTATTTAGTGCTATACCAATCAAACTCCCAAGAAACTATTTTACTGACTTAGAAAAATAACAATACAATTCCTCTGGAAGAACCAAAGGTCAAGAATTCCAAGGAAACTAATGAAAAAAATCAAATGAAGGTGGCCTAGTTGTACCAGATCTAAAACTATATTATAAAATAGCTATCATCAAAACCATTTGGTATTGGCTAAGAAATAGACTAGTTGATCAGTGGAATAGGTTAAGTTCATAGGACAAAACAGTCTATAACTATAGCAAAAAACCAAAAAGCCAAAGACCTCAGTTTTGGGGATAAGAATTTACTGTTTGACAAAAACAGCTGGGAAACTAATATGGCAGAAACTAGGCATTGTCCTACCCTGAACACTGTATACCAAGATAATGTCAAAATGGATTCATAATCTATGCATAAAGAATAAGAGTATACATAAATTAGAAAAACACAGGATAGTTAACTATCAGACCTGTGGAGGAGGAAGGAATTTTTGACCAAAGAAGAACTACAGATCATTATTAATCACAAAATAGACAATATTGATTTTATTAAATTAAAAAGGGTTTGTATAAATAAACTAATGCAAACAAGATTAGAAGGGAAGCGATAAACTGGGAAAACATTTTTACATTCAAAGGCTCTGATAAAGGCCTCATTTCCAAGTTATATAGAATTGACTCAAATTTGTAAGAAATCAAGCCATTCTCTAATTGATAAATGGTTAAAGGATATGAAAAATTTTCAGATGACGAAATGGAAACTATGGAAAAAGTGTTCTAAATTATTGATCAGAGAAATGCAAATTAAGATAACTCTGAAATACCACTACACACATCTCAGATTGGCTAAGATGACAGGAAAAGATAATGATGAGTTTTGGAGGGGATGTGGGAAAACTAGGTCGAATTGTGAATGAATCTAACCATTCTGGAAAGCAATTTGGAACTATGCTCAAAAAGATATCAAACAGTGCAAACCCTTTAACCCAGCAGTGTTTCTACTGGGGTTATATCCCAAAGAGATCTCAGAGAAGGGAAGGGGACCCGCATGTGCAAAATTTTTTGTTCCAGCCCTTTTTGTAGTGGCTAGAAACTGGAAACTGAATGGATGCAAATCAACTGGAGAATGGCTGAATAAATTGTGGTTTATGAATGTTATGGAATATTATTGTTCTATAAGAAATAATCAACTGGATGACTTTAGAGAGTCCTGGAGAGACTTATATGTATTGATGCTAAGTGAAATGAACAGAACCAGAAGATCATTATACACGGCAACAATAAAATTATATGATGATCAATTCTGGTGGGTGTGGCTCTGTTCAACAATGAGATGGTTCAAACCAATTCCAACTGTTCAGTAATGAAGAGAATCAGGTACAACCAGAGAGAGAAGTATGGGAAATTAGTGTGGACCACAACATAGCATTTTCACTCTTGCTGTTATTGTTTGCTTGCATTTTTGTTTTCCTTCTCAGGTTTTGTTTCTTTCTTTCTAGAGCCGATTTTTCTTGTGCAGCAAGATAACTATATATATATATATGTGTGTGTGTGTGTGTGTGTGTGTGTGTGTGTGTGTGTATATACACACACATATATATATATACATACATATATTGGATTTAACATATACTTTAATATATTTAACATGTATTGGACTACCTGTCAGCTAGGGGAGGCGTGGGGGAAAGGAAGGGAAATTTTGAAACAGAAGATTTTGCAAGGGTCAATGTTGAAAATTACCCATGCATATGTTTTGTGAATAAAAAGCTATAAAGATAATAAAAATATATGTTTAAAAAGAGTAAACAGTGTGGTACAATAAATAGAGACCAAGTTTTGGAGTCATGATAACCTGTGCTCCAATCCTGCCCATGACTTGTGAGACCGTCAGAGAATCACTTAACAACAATCTAAGATTCTAATTTGTCCTTAAGATGTGAATCTATATTGCTAGAGGGAAATTCTCCATTGAAAGTTTCTTATAGTGGATATCTTCAACATAAAGAAGATCCAACTCACTTCCAGTTGATCAATGATGGACAGAAATAACTACACCCAGAGAAGGAACACTGGGAAGTGAATGTAAATTGTTAGCACTACTGTCTATCTACCCAGGTTACTTATACCTTCGGAAGCTAATACTTAATGTGCAACAAGAAAATGGTATTTACACACATATATTGTATGTAGGTTATATTGTAACACATGTAAAATGTATGGGATTACCTGTCATCCGGGGGAAGGAGTGGAGGGAGGGAGGGGATAATTTGGAAAAATGAATACAAGGGATAATATTATAAAAAAAATTAAAAAAAAAAAGAAAGTTTCTTATAATAATGAAATCACAGATCTGGTCAAGTAAGTGTATAACTTATGAGGATGCATACATATGTACATGTGTGTACATGTAATTCAGAATAATACATATATAGTATTTTCATTTGTATAAAAAGATTCAAGAAAAATATAGACAATGTTAAATCATCATGGTGATTTCAATAGGTGGTTTTGAAGAGAAAGGTTATATGGCCTTTCTGAACAATTAATAGAATGGATAGAACACAGATCTGGAATCAGGAAGACCTGCATTTAAATGTAGCCTCAGACACTGTGTTAAGACGGTGTGTCACATTGGGCAAGTCATTCTTTTAGCCTTGCTTTCCTTAGCTGTAAAATAGGGATACTCATAGCACCTACTATTAGAATCAAATGGGATGTTTGTAAAGTGTTTTTTAAAACCTTAAAATGACTAGTTATTTATTGCTATTATATCTATATATTATTCTGGTCATTATTATTTCTTATTCCTATTAGTGTGGTATTTTTCTTCACATTGTCTATTGAAAACTTGTGGTTCTACTATAAAAAATCAAAGAGCCAGAGGATTAGGTAAGCTCCTGCAAACAAAGCCTCCTTTTCCATAATAAATCCGGTGAACTTATATTGTTCAAGATAGACTTAAATTGCCTGAGACTTCAGAATATTACAATAAATTTTCAAGCTCTGAAATTATGCCTGTGGGTACAATCAGTTTATTAACCTTACTAATTTAAAAACTTTAATAAGTATTGCACTTGCTCTCCTCATTGAAATCATTTTCTTTTTTTTTTCTTTTATGGTCTAGCAAAATTATATCTGATTAAATGTACTATTTAGTGGAAATGGATTCCTTTAGTGAGTAATCTTATCCAACTATTGTTTTCTACTGAAATTAATAACAAACATTTACAGATGTTTAATGTCAGATTCTTGTTTCTAGAATTACAATCTTCTGGGAGTCTCCAGCCACTGCTGAGAACTGTCAGAACTTCTCTAATACTAGTATGATCCAAAGTTAATTTAGCATATTAAATGGTCTTTTATTTTTTTTTTAAGTGAGTGAGGCAGAATATTAACTGACAGAGAGATCTTAAAGTGTCCCAGAAAAGGATTTAAGTTTTCCTCTGAATTGTCAAGCCATCTTCCTTTCTCTCAAAAAGAAATGACCAGAATTTTCAGACCTGTTATGAATGGATAAATCTCTCATCCATCAGGTCTCAAAATGAAAATGTGGTAGCATTCATTTTTTGTTTTGCTTGAGTTTCTTCCGGAAAAATGACATATTCAATGTTTCCCATTATATCTCTTTAAATTGTTTCAGTCATTGTGCTAATTGTGCTAAGCATCTTTTGGGATGATAGAGGGAAAATTAAATCATTTTCTTATTACTCAAAGATTATAGGACTAGAAATAATCACAGACACTACCATGTCTAGCCCAGTTCCTTCTTTTTACAAATTAGGAAACTGAGTCCCAAAGAGATTATATGATTTTTCCAAGTTAACATAAGTAACAGAGTAATATTTGAGCTTATTTCCTCTAAAAACTATTTCCCTTACCCCTACTGAAACATATTGCTGTCTTAATATACAACGAAAGGATTCTTATTTTAGATAGCTTCTGAAACAGACATGGTAAAACATGTACTGTTTTCTTCTTCCTGGAATTACCTGCAATTTGCCCTGTATATATCTTGTTTGAATGTAGATATTTCCATATAATCTCCTTAATTAGATTGCAAATTCTTTGATAGCAGGGAATAATTTGATATTTTTTATATTCTAGAGGCTTTGTATTTTTAGTGACAAGCACAGAGTAGAAATTAAATGTATACTTGACTAATTAATGAATAGTTGATTAAATATTGACTTACTTTATTCAGGGTATCATTTTATTTTTATTGTAAATTTAATTATTCAGAATATAGAAGATCTCCAAGTACAATGAATTTTTGGGGGGGAGATATAATATGTGATCATATTGCATAATTAAGGCAATTATAACCTCCAAATATGCAATTAAGTTCAGATTTTCGTGTTTTCCTAAAGTTGAGCTTAACTTTAGTTTTTGCTTTGTATCATTTTTTTTGTTTGTTTTGGTTTGCTTTTTGCTGTTGCTGTTTATAATGGGTTAATATGAAAGAATCTCCACCCAAAAAAGAAAATACTTTGCCTCAGTAAACAAATATTATACTTTGAATATTTGGCAATAGATTGTAAGCTCCTTGATGGCGAGAGCTATTTTATTTTTTGACCTTGTATCCAAAGTATTTTTTACATAAAATATGCTTAGCAGACTTTTTTTGGCATTATATTAGGTACATATCTGAGACAGTAGAGACTCAAAAAGTTGTTGTTAGTATGTAATTAGATACTTATAAAAATGAGTTCTTATATCTTGTGCTGCTGAGCCAATGAGAGGCAAGAAACCACAGAACAGAACATTATGTCCCTTGGTTAAGTTTGGAAAAGACAAAACACTGAAAAAAACTAATTCCAGTTTTAGTAGAAAGGGGTAATTAAACTCATTGAAGAACACTAGTTTATATTTCATCCTTCCTATTCTGACAAAATGGAGGTTTTACATTTTGCTTAAATTAACAAGAATTCTTACACACTTTCAGAAGGGTAAAATTACAAGGGAAATTAAGGTTTGATCTATTCTAGTATAGTGAGTTATATCCCACTTAAAACAATCTAATGCAATCATTTTTCCTCACTTTAGTTTTTTGAAGTTTTTATTCAATGTATACATACATTCTTATGTGATCTGTGTTTCAGAACCTCAACTAAGCTCTAATCTTATTACTAAAAATTGTACTTTTAAAATAATTTCTTTCACTCTCAACAATTAACATGTGTTATGGGTTCTGTCTGGTTTGAATTGCTACAAGATGAGAACAAGATACTCTTAGAAAAGAAATCTTGAGGCTTAATTTTTTTCCCATAACTTCTTAGTCCAGAGTTGAAAGATCTTTGTTTTTTTTAAGCCTCATCCTAAAGAGAAAATGACAAAAAAGAGACATTTATTAAAATGAAAATAAGTAAGATTGATTGAAGGTCTTTTAATATTTCTCAATATCAGCTGGAGCAAGCCACATTGATATATATGGTATTCCATGGATATGTTTCTTTATTAACATATTCTATATTCTTTATTGACATATAAAGATCTCTTTATAACTCTTAACAACTTAACAGTATTTCTGAGTATCACAATATCAGGGACTTCTGGGGAGCTTTGATCTCACTGATGTGTATACTTTCTCAGATAGTAAAGGTCACAACCCTTCTATATCTCCATTTCAATTCAGCTCAATCCAGTAAACATTTGCTTTTATTTTATATTATTTATTGTGATATAGCACAGTGCTTAGATCTGAGTTCAAATCTGTTCTCCTTCATAAACTATGAGAGCCTGGGCATGTTACTTTACAACTCTCTTGTTTTCAGTTTTCTCATCTACAATATAAATATGACAATAATGCCTACATTGTTGCATTATTGCCTAGCATTGTTGCAAGAATCAAATCAAAGAATAATATACAACATAAGACACTTTGCAGATCTTGAAGAAATTTAAACCTTAAATGCTAACTACTTTACTAGTATTCATTATGAAGCATCTATTATATGTCAGCTTGTCAAGCACCAGTTATGCAAATGCAAAACTGACAATATTCACTTGGATTCATCTTCTAATTTTATATAGCTTTTGCCCCTATACTCCCACTTTAGTCCTCTTTAAGAATGAATGGTAAAGGACTTCCGGCCAAGATGGCGGCGTGGAGGCAGACAGCTGCTTGAGCTCCTCCTTTTCTCTCAGAACTTACTTCATGACAAGCCTCTGACTTAATGCTTGACCCAGAAAGAAATCCACAAATTATCACCAAGAGAAGACATCCTTGAAAGTCGCCAGAAAAGGTCTGTGTTTGTTCGGGGGAGGGTCAATCAGACTGGGCGCAGACTGAGGGCAGACAGGCAGAGCAAGACAGGCAGCTCACACAGCTCAGACTGGAGGGGGAGGGGTGTGATCTCTGCCGTTTCTGCGAAAGGGCTTTTGCCCCAGTGTGGATGCTCCGTCTTGGCAGCAAGCCAGGAGCAGCAGAGAGGGTGTAAACACCGGAGGTGAAGATTAAAACCCCAGAAAGCCAGCGTCTCTCAGAGCCCGGCCACCCCCAACCCCCACCTGGACTGACTCGGTGCGTTCTCAGAGCCTCAGAGCGCAGACTCAGTACAGTCATTGCTGTTCTGTTAGTGGCTCTCTGCTGCCCTACCCCCAGTCTGTAGAGGAAGCCCATTAATAACATCCAGCCCTATCCCCCGCAAAACAGACCAATTGTTTCTCTTGTCAGTTTGTTTTCTTTGATTCCTACTCTGACAAAATGAACAAAAAATTCAAAAGGGCTCTAACCATTGACAGCTTCTGTGTGGAGAGGGAGCAGACTACAAATGCTGAGGAGACTAGGAACAGAATGTCCCCAGATGTATCCCCTGGGAGGGATATAAGCTGCTCCTCAATACAAAAGAACCTCATAGAGGAAATCAAAAAGGCTCTCACAAGAGAGCTGGAAGAGAAATGGGAAAAGGAAAGGGAAGCTTGGCAACAGAGCCTGGAGAAGTCATCCCATGCATTCAAAGACAGAATGGATAAAGAAATCAAATCATTGAGAAACAAGATTAGTGAGCTGGAAAAGGTAAACAACTCCAAGGAAAACAGGATTAGTGAGCTGGAAAAGGTAAACAACTCCAAGGAAAACAGGATTAGAGAGCTGGAAAAAGAAATCAGCTCTCTAAAAAATAAAATGGATAAAATGGAAAAAAATTCCATAGAAGATAAAAACTCAATTGGACAATTACAAAGAGATATAAAAAAAGTGAGTGAAGAAAATACATCATTGAAAATTAGACTGGAACAAGTAGAAATGAATGACTCAAGGAGAAACCAAGAGGGAGTCAAGCAAAACCAGAGAAATGAAACAATTGAAAAGACTGTCAAGTACCTTACCAGAAAGACAACAGACCTGGAAAACAGATCCAGGAGAGACAATTTGAGAATAATCGGACTCCCTGAAAAATGGGAGGAAAAAAAGAGCTTGGACACCATTTTCGAGGAAATTATCAAAGAGAACTGCCCAGACGTTTTGGAAACAGAGGCTAAAATAGACATTGAGAAAATTCATCGATCACCTACTGAAAGGGACCCTAAAATCAAAACGCCAAGAAATATAGTGGCCAAGTTCAAGAACCATCAGACAAAGGAAAAGATATTGGAAGCTGCTAGAAAAAAACAATTCAGATATGGAGGATCCACAATAAGGATAACCCAGGATCTAGCAGCATCCACATTAAAAGAACGCAGGGCCTGGAACATGATATTCTGAAAGGCTAAGGAACTTGGTATGCAGCCAAGAATAACTTACCCAGCAAGAATGAGCATCGTTTTCCAGGGAAGAAGATGGACATTTAACGAAATAAATGAATTCCATCTATTTTTGATGAAAAAACCAGACCTACATAAGAGGTTTGATCTTCAAATACAGAACTCAAGA
Organism: Sminthopsis crassicaudata; assembly: GCF_048593235.1. Classification (NCBI taxonomy): domain Eukaryota; kingdom Metazoa; phylum Chordata; class Mammalia; order Dasyuromorphia; family Dasyuridae; genus Sminthopsis; species Sminthopsis crassicaudata. Next base: position 123,319,362 of record NC_133622.1, read on the forward strand.
GACATCTAAAAAAGGTAAAAAGAAATCTTGAGAACTATACTTCTGTCAAAAAAAATATGTAAAGAACATATGTACAATTTGTCTTAGAAACTAGAGGTGGAAAGGAGATTATATCATAAAAAAGTATAAAGTGGTGGTACTACATCTCATGAAGAGGCAAAGGTAACCTATTATATCTGAGAGAAAGAAAGGAGGGAGATGAACATAGCATGTATCAATAGACATATTCGATTTATGGTGAAACTTCTTCCACTTCATTGAAAAGTGAAAGGGAAGGAGTAAGCTAAGGGGAAGGGAATACAGTAATTTCAAGGAAAAGGGGTAAAATAAGGGGAGGATCTTTAAGGTGAGGGAGGGATCCTAAAAAGGGAGGGCTGTGAAAAGCAAGTGGTGTTTACCAGTTTAATACTGGATAGGAGGGTAAAAGGGAAGGAAAGGGGAAAAGCATAAGCAGGGGTTAATAGGATGGCAAGCAATATAGAATTAGTCCTTCTAACCATAAATGTGAATGGGGCAAACTGCCTCATAAAGAGGAAGCAGTTAGCAGACTGGATTAAAAGTCAGAATCCTACTATATGTTGTTTACAGGAAACACACCTGAAACAGGATGAGACATTCAAACTAAAAGTAAAAGGGTGGAGCAGAATCTATTATGCTTCAGGCAAAACCAAAAAAGCAGGAGTAGCCATCCTCATCTCAGATCAAGCAAAAACAAAAATTGATCTAATTAAAAGAGATAAGGAAGGGCATTATATCCTGCTAAAGGGAAGCATCAATAGTGAAGCAGTATCAATATTAAACATGTATGCACCAAGTGGTGCAGCATCTAAATTCTTAAAAGAGAAATTAAGAGAACTGCAAGAGGATATAGATAGCAAAACTATAATAGCGGGAGATCTCAACCTTGTACTCTCAAAATTAGATAAATCAAACCACAAAATAAATAAGAAAGAAGTCAAAGAGGCAAATAGAATACTAGAAAAGTTTGATATGATAGATCTTTGGCGAAAGCTAAATGGAGACAGAAAGGAATATACTTTCTTCTCAGCAGTTCATGGAACCTATACAAAAATTGATCATATACTAGGGCATAAAAACCTCAAAATCAAATGCAGTAAGGCAGAAATAGTAAATGCATCCTTTTCAGACCATAATGCAATCAAAATAACATTTAATAAAAAGCCAGGGGAAAATAGACCAAAAAATAATTGGAAACTAAATAATCTTATACTAAAGAATGATTGGGTAAAACAGCAAATCATAGACATAATTAATAACTTCACCCAAGAAAATGACAATAATGAGACATCATACCAAAATGTGTGGGATACAGCCAAAGCAGTAATTAGGGGAAGTTTTATATCTCTACAGGCCTACCTGCATAAAATAGAGAAAGAGAGGGCCAACGAATTGGGTTTACAACTAAAATTGCTAGAAAAGGAACAAATTAAAACCCCCCAGACAAACACAAAACTTGAAATTCAAAAAATAAAAGGTGAGATTAATAAAATTGAAAGTAAAAAAACTATTGAATTAATTAATAAAACTAAGAGTTGGTTTTATGAAAAAACCAACAAAATAGACAAACCCTTAGTAAACCTGATTAAAAAAAGGAAAGAGAAAAAGCAAATTGATAGTCTTGAAAATGAAAAGGGTGAACTCACCACTAAGGAAGAGGAAATTAGAACAATAGTTAGGAGCTACTTTGCTCAACTTTATGCCGATAAATTCGATAACTTAAATGAAATGGAAGAATACCTTCAAAAATATAGCTTGCCCAGATTAACAGAGGAAGAAGTAAGTAGTCTAAATAGTCCCATCTCAGAAAAAGAAATAGACCAAGCTATTAACCAACTTCCTAAGAAAAAGTCCCCAGGACCAGATGGATTTACAGGTGAATTCTACCAAACATTTAAAGAACAACTAACTCCAATGCTATGTAAACTATTTGAAAAAATAGGGATTGAAGGAGTCCTACCAAATTCCTTCTATGACACAGACATGGTACTGATACCTAAACCAGGTAGATCGAAAACTGAGAAAGAAAACTATAGACCAATTTCCTTAATGAATATTGATGCTAAAATCTTAAATAAGATATTAGCAAATAGACTTCAGAAAATCATCCCCAGGATAATACACTATGACCAAGTGGGATTTATACCAGGAATGCAGGGCTGGTTTAATATTAGGAAAACTATTAGTATAATTGACCATATTAATAATCAAATTAATAAAAACCATATGATCATCTCAATAGATGCAGAAAAGGCATTTGATAAAATCCAACATCCATTCCTACTAAAAACGCTTGAGAGTATAGGAATAAATGGACTATTCCTTAAAATAATAAGGAGCATATATTTAAAACCTTCATTAAACATCATATGTAATGGTGATAAACTAGAACCTTTCCCTGTAAGATCAGGAGTGAAACAAGGTTGCCCACTATCACCATTACTATTCAATATAGTACTAGAAACTCTAGCCTTGGCAATAAGAGCCGAGAAAGAGATCCAAGGAATTAGAGTAGGAAATGAAGAAATCAAATTGTCACTTTTCACAGATGACATGATGGTATACTTAGAGAACCCCAAAGACTCTGCTAAAAAGCTATTAGAAATAATTCAGAATTTTAGCAAAGTCGCAGGATACAAAATAAATCCACATAAATCCTCAGGATTTTTATACATTACCAACACAATCCAACAGCAAGAGATACAAAGAGAAATTCCATTCAAAATAACAGTCGATAGTATCAAATATTTGGGAATATATCTACCAAAGGAGAGTCAGGAATTATATGAGCAAAATTACAAAACACTTGCCACAAAAATAAAGTCAGATTTAAATAATTGGAAAGACATTCAATGTTCTTGGATAGGCCGAGCGAATATAATAAAGATGACAATACTCCCCAAACTAATCTATTTATTTAGTGCTATACTAATCAGACTCCCAAGAAACTATTTTAATGACCTAGAAAAAATAACAACAAAATTCATATGGAAGAATAAAAGGTCGAGAATTGCAAGGGAACTAATGAAAAAAAAGTCAGAGGAAGGTGGTCTAAGTGTACCTGATTTAAAGCTATATTATAAAGCAACAGTCACCAAAACCATTTGGTATTGGCTAAGAAATAGACTAGTTGATCAGTGGCATAGGTTAGGTTCACAGGACAAGATAGTGAATAAAAATAGCAATCTAATCTTTGACAAACCCAAAGATCCCAAATTTTGGGATAAGAATTCATTATATGACAAAAACTGCTGGGAAAACTGGAAATTAGTATGGCAGAAACTAGGCATGGACCCACATTTAACACCACATACTAAGATTAGATCAAAATGGGTCCAAGATTTAGGCATAAAGAACGAAATCATAAATAAATTGGAGGAACATGGGATGGTTTACCTCTCAGACTTGTGGAGGAGGAAGGAGTTTGTGTCCAAGGGAGAACTAGAGACCATTATTGATCACAAAATAGAACATTTTGATTACACCAAATTAAAAAGTTTCTGCACAAACAAAACTAATGCAAACAAGATTAGAAGGGAAGTAACAAATTGGGAAAAAATTTTTACAGTTAAAGGTTCTGATAAAGGCCTCATCTCCAAAATATACAGAGAATTGACTTTAATTTATAAGAAATCAAGCCATTCTCCAATTGATAAATGGTCAAAGGATATGAACAGACAATTTTCAGGATGAAATTAAAACTATTTCCACTCATATGAAAGAGTGTTCCAAATCACTATTGATCAGAGAAATGCAAATTAAGACAACTCTGAGGTATCATTACACACCTGTCAGATTGGCTAAGATGACAGGAACAAATAACGATGAATGTTGGAGGGGCTGTGGGAAAACTGGGACACTAATGCATTGTTGGTGGAGTTGTGAAAGAATCCAACCATTCTGGAGAGCAATCTGGAATTATGCCCAAAAAGTTATCAAAATGTGCATACCCTTTGACCCAGCCATACTACTACTGGGCTTATACCCCAAGGAACTACTAGAGAAGGGAAAGGGTCCTGTATGTGCCAAAATGTTTGTGGCAGCCCTTTTCATAGGGGCTAGAAGCTGGAAGATGAATGGATGTCTATCAATTGGAGAATGGTTGGGTAAACTATGGTATATGAATGTTATGGAATATTATTGTTCTATAAGAAATGACCAACAGGAGAAATACAGAGAGGCTTGGAGAGACTTACATCAACTGATGCTGAGTGAAACGAGCAGAACCAGAAGATCATTATACACTTCAACAATGATACTGTACGAGGATGTATGCTGATGGAAGTGGATTTCTTCAACATAGAGAAGAGCTAATCCAATTCCAATTAATTAATGATGGACAGAACCAGCTACATCCAGAAAAGGAACACTGGGAAATGAATGTAAACTGTTATTTTTACCTTCTGAATCCAATTCTTCCTGTGCAACAAAAAATTCGGTTCTACACACATATATTGTATCTAAATTATACTGTAATATATTTAACATATATAAGACTGCTTGCCATCTGGGGGAGGGGGTTGGGGGGAGGAAGGGAAAAAAATCTGAATAGAAGTAAGTGCAAGGGATAATGTTGTAAAAAATTATCCATGCATATGTACTGTCAAAAAATGTTATAATTATAAAATAAAATAAAAAAGAAAAAAAAAAAGAATGAATGGTAAACAACAACAACAACATGTCCATAGGGAGCTTACTTTATGTTCTGTGGACCTTCATCTAGTTCTTTATTCATAATATGCACACCAATAGTGTATCTTTGATGTCCCATTGGTCATGTTTCCCTCTTTATTTATGACTGTTCTACCTCCTGCTATAAGCACACTTCCTCCCTCCCTTCTCCCTCCCCATCTTTTTTTAGATTCCATTTTCATAATTCTTCATTGTTAATGCACTTTAGCTTCTTCATACCACTATACATCTCTCTATCTGTAGATAACGTTTTTAGAGACTATGATACTCTGTTATCTGCAACTATATACCACAACTAGAAGTATATTAGTATTAAATGGTTTTTTGTTCAGGGTAAAACTAGAAGTCATTAGAAATACCAGGGACATACCAGTGGAGATACCGAGCACCTTTATTTCTGTTTTAAGAATTTTAAAATTTTTTTCACTTCTGTTTTTAAAACTTTGAGTTCCAGATCCTCTCCTTCTACCCATGCCCTCCCCGCATTGAGAAGGCATGTGAGTATGCAAAACATTTCCATAAAAGTCAGGTTGTGAAAGAAAATCTAGATCTCCACTCCCCACAAAAAAAGCTCGGGAAAAATAAAATTTAAAAATGAATGCTTCAATCTGTATTCAAACACAATTAGTTCTTTCTCTGGGTATGGATAGAATTTTTCATCATAAGTCCTTTGGGGCAGTCATTTATTGGGGAAAATAGCAGTCATTTATAGCTGATCATCCCATTACTTTGTATACAGTATATTTCATTTTCATGAGTTCATAGAGGACTTTCCAGGTTTTTCTAAAAGCATCCTGCTTATCATTTCTTTTTAAAAATACTAATAGTTTTTTTTATTTTTGAAAATACACACAAAAATAGTTTTCAACATTCATTCTCACCAAACCTTGTGTTCCAATTTTTTCTTCTTCCCTCCTTTCTTTCCCCACTCCAGACAGCAAGTAATCCAATATAGCTTAAGCATGTATAATTCTAAAGCTACACAAGAAAAATCAGATCAAAAGGGGAAAAATGAGAAAGAAAAAAAAACAAGCAAACGAACAACAAAAAAAGGTAAAAATACTGTGTTGTGATCCATATTCAGTTCAACTTTATAAGAATACAAGCCGTTATCTAATTGATAAATGATCAAAGGATATAAACAAACAATTTTCAGATGAAGAAATTAAAATCATTTCTAGTCAATGGAAAAATGCTCTAAATCATTATTGATTAGAGAAATACAAATTAAAACAACTCTGAAGAGCCACTACACCACCTCTCAGATTGTCTAAGATGATAGGAAAAGATTATGATAAATATTGTTGAAGATATGGGAAAACTGGGACATTAATACATTGTGAACTGATCCAACCATTATGGAGAGCAATTTGGAACTATGCCTAAAGTACTATCAAACTGTGCATATCCTTTGACCCAGCAGTGTCCCTACTGGTTCTGTATCCCAAAGAGATCATAAGAAAAGGAAAAGAATCCACATGTGCAAAAATGTTTATGGCAGCCTTTTTTTAGTAGCAAGAAACTGGAAATTAAATACATGCCCATCAGTTGGGGAATGGCTGAATAAGTTATAGCATATGAATGTTATAGAATATTATTGCTCTAAAACAAATGATCAGCCAGATGATTTCAGAAAGGCCTGGAGAGACTTACATGAACTGATGGTGAGTGAAATGAATAGAACCAAGAAAACATCCACAGCAACAACAACTCTAATGGATGTGACTCTTTTCAACAATAAGCTGTTTCAGTCCAATTCCAATAGACTTGTGATGGAAAAAGTCATCTGCATCCAGAGAGAGGATTATGGGGACTGAATATGAATCACAACATATAATTTTCACTTTTTTTGTTATTTGCTTGCCTTTTTTTTCTCATTCTTTCCCCCTTTTTTTGATCTGATTTTTTTTTTTTCTTGTGCAGCAGGATAATTGTGGAGAGATGTCTAGAAGAATTGTACATGTTTAACATATATTGGATTACTTGCTGCCTAGGGGTGGGAGTGGAGGAAAAGGGAGGGAGACAAATTTGGAACACAAGGTTTTGCAGGAATGAATGTTGAAAACTATCTTTGCATGTATTTTGAAAATAAAAAAAAACTATTATTAAAAATGTTGTGCTTCTGACCACGCCTCCCCTAAAATACCCTCTCTTCTATCATCTTCCCCCTTCTTGTATCCCCTTTGTATCTTGCTTAATCTGTAAGATAAAACAGATCTCTATGTCCATTTTGAGTATATGTTATTTCCTCTAAGCTAATTTTAATAAGACTAAGGTTCACTCATTCCTCCTCTCCTCCCTCTCTTCCCCTCCACTTTTTAAAAGCTTTTTCTTACCTCTTTTGTGGCAGATAATTTATACTATTCTGCCTCTCCCTTTCCTTTTCTCCAAATACATTCCTCTTTCACCTCTTAATTTTGTTTTTTTATATACTATCCCTTCATATCAAATTCATAATTATGCTCTCAGGGGTTCTCAAACTATGGCCCGCGGGCCAGATGCAGCCTGCTGAGGACCTTTATGTGGCAGCCCGGGTTATGGCAAATGGGCTGAGGGGCGGAGACAGAGTGTGAGTTTCTGTTTTTACTAGAGTCCGGCCCTCCAACAGTCTGAGGGACAGTGAACTGGCCCCCTATTTAAAAAATGTTTGAAGACCACTATATATACTCCTTTTAGCTGCCCTAATAATGAGAAAGTTCTTAGAAATTACAAGTATCATCGATCCATGTAGGAATGTATATAGATTAGTTTATCTTAAGTTTTTTTTTTTTTTATGATTTCACTTTCCTGATTACCCCTTTATACTTCTCCTGAGACCTGTATTTGAGAATTAAATTTTCTATTCAGCTATGAACTTTTCATCACAATGCTTGACTTCCTCTATTTCTTTGAATATTCATTTCTTCCCTTGAATGATTATACTCATTTTTGCTGGATAGGTGACTTTTGGTTGTAATCTTAGCTCCCCTGCTTTCCAGAATATCATATAAAGCCTTTTGATCCTGTAATGTAGAAGCTGATAAACTTTGTCTTATCCTAACTGTGGCTCCACTAACTATACTTATATGATCTCTCCTGAACCTATTTTCTAGGTCAGTTGTTTATCTAATGAGATATTTCACATTGTTTTCTATTGTTTCATTCTTTTGGTTCATTTTATTGTTTCTTAATTTCTCATAAATTCATTTGGTTTCATTTGTTCAATTATATTTTTTAAGGAATTATTTTCCTCAGTGAACTTTTGTACCTCCTTTCCCATTTGACCAATTCTGCTTTTTAAGTCATTCTTCTCCTCATTAGCTTTTTATATTTCCTGTTTCATCACTCTCATTTCTCTTCCCAATTTTTCCTCTTCTTCTCTTACTTTATTTTCAAAATTCCTTTTGAGCTTTTCCATGGCCTGAGCACAAATCTTTTTTTCTTGGAGGCTTTAGATATAGAAGCTTTGACTCTATTATCTTCCGAAGATTTTTCCTTGTCAATATACTATCTTTGTATAATCAGAATCTTTTTTAAATTCTTTGCTTCCACCATTAGAGGAAAGGTGCAGTGTCCCAAGTGTCAGGGATTTTGTGCATCTTTTTTCATAGATCCTTCTAGGAACCTATATTGTAAATCAGCCTTAGTGCTAGCAAAGAGACTCCCCAATAATCTCCTTTTGATCAACTGTTTGGCTCCTTTATTAGTCAAACTGAGTGAGACCTCTTGAAGCTACTGCTTTTGATGTTACTGCCATTGTTGCCAATGTTGTTGATTCTGTGGCTTCCAAGCCCACTCTTGGTTTGCTGAGGCTCCCCTCATACCCTACTGCAACAAACCTTTTTTTGACAATCTTCCAAATTATTCTTGGCACATTCTTGTACTGAGAGGTATGGAAATCTCTACTGCTGCTACATATTCACAAGTCCCAAGGGCTAAGCCTGGTTTGCTAGGATGCAAGCTGTGCTTTTATGGCCTGCATAGAGACTGTGCTCCAGGTCCACCCTTGTGGACTTTTCTTATCGATCTTCAGCTAGAAAATCCACAAAGAATTCTGATGCTTTAAAATTTGTTTAACGTCATTATTTAAAGGTATTTGGAGGAAGAGCTCTTGGCTTTGCCTTTCTTGTCTCCTGCTGTAAGAATTACCAAATGGTATTTGACCTTTTCTAACCATTTGGATTTTCTGTATTTGACTCCACTTATATAATATTTGCTATGATGAGGAAAATTCTGTCCCTAGTTTTTTCTTCTCTGTCCTTAACAATGATTTTGCTCTAACAAGTCAGTGGTCTGATTATAATTTACACCTAATTTGGCAAAAAAAAACTTCCATATCATTTCCTGACTATTAGAATATAATCAATTTCACGTTGTTGTGTATTATTTAATACTTATTATGTCTTGTGATCCCAAATTCTAATCTCGAAAAAAGCATTTAAGATATATATACACAAAGCTGGTATAATCTTATGTTTCTGACTTCTGAAATGCATTTCCCTACATATTTCTTCCTTGTGTGCCATATGTTGAAGTAACTAACAAAATTCATGGATATCCCATTTTCCATGTATTGAAGTTACAAAATACAAGGATGGAATAATGACTTGATCTGTAATTTTTTGGCACAAGAAACTCCCAGGGGATGAAACTTTCTCTTCTAGTATAAGTTGGCACCTTTTCTGCAACGTAAAATTGCCTAGTGTACTGAAGTTGAGTTGCCCAGGGTCAGAAGCGGAATTTGAACCCATGTAATTTTGGCTTCAAAGGTCTCTACCCACTATGTCAGGTTCCCTCAATGTTAAAATTAATGTTGATTTATGTTCAAAGGTCTTACAAGAGTTTTTTTCAGAATTTTACTAACTCAGATGTGCCATAATTACAGTTTATAAGATGCAATTATCTTCACGGTAGTCTTGTTGCAAATATGAGTATGACATAGATGACCAAATGTACCCCCTAAATACCAGGGTCTTCCCTCTCTTAAATGTCACTAATTTATCCTGTATAGATCTTGTTTGTGTGGTGTTATTTTTTTTTTTTTATTGTGAGTTCCTTGAGAGCAGTGTTTGTCTTGTGCTTTTCTCTGTATTCCTGGTGCTTAGCACTGACTGCTTGACTGACAATAAAACCTAAGTTTTTAATCTATTCTAAAAAGAATTTATTATTCATTTTGCATTTTAACTTTGTGATTTCATTAAAATTGAGATTGTTGAGATTTTAACATGATGCAATTACTCTGATAGTAAGTACGTATATTGGTCACCAAATAGAATTCTTCCATTTAGTCCACAATCTAAAAGTTGGGTGATTCTTGAAAACTTTTTCCTACTTCTCTTCCATTGACACTGTATAGAAGAAGGAAGATTGGCAGAATTAAGAATTAAATTATTTTTGATGCATTGCCATGAACAAATAATTCATCACCAAATGGCAAAGCTATTGTTAATAAGTCCTACTCATCTGTGCTCATCCCCCAAAAGCAGTTTTTTACCAAGACCATGAAGGACTTTTTTTTTTTCCCTTCATGTGATATTGCCAGAGTTTAAGTAGCCTCCAAGAATGACAGTCACCTCTAAGACAGAAAGAAATATAAGATTGGGACTTTGTGGGATGATATTTCAAAGTAAATAAAATAATGAAGCCAAGGTTGAGTTTTTGAAAATTCCTGGAAAGGAAAAAATCAGAGAGTATTATTACAACCAGGAAGAATTAGTACCAAGATTTGACTTAGACAGAAGGGTTTGTCCTTCTAAAGGGAAAATTAATAACATTAAAATTAATTTAAAAAATAAAGGGAGAATTAGGTGACACAATGGATAAAGTTCTGGTTCTGGAGTCAGGAAGCCCAAAGCTCAAATTCCTCCCCAGACACTTGCTAGCTATGTTTAGTTGATTAACACCTTTTGTACACCTCAGTTTCTTTATCTGTAAAATGGAAGTAATAATAATACCCATTTCCTAGGGGTTTTGAAAATATAAAATGAAATAATATTTATAAAGCATTTTGCAAAACTTAAAGCACTATATATAAACTTAGCCATCATTATTATAAATTTATTTATAATAGCTAAAATGATCAAGGCAAAATGAAAATAAGCAGAACATAAATAATAAAAGGCATGGACATAATTATTAATCTAATTTTTTTTCATATGTCGGATTTGATAAATAATGCTGCTCAGTTGTTTTTGACTTTTTGTGACACTATTTGGGATTTTCTTGGCAAAAATACTGAAGTGTTTGCCATTTCCTTCTCTAGCTCATTTTGCAGATGAAGAACTGAATAAATAGGTCTGATTTGGACTTGTGAAAATGTCTTCCAATTGATTTCAAGTTTAGTGCTCTCTTCAATGTGCCACCTAGCAGCCAAAGGAGACTAGAAAGAATAACAGCAGGTAGACAGTGGGAGTGCTCAGATAGTACTTTTTTGATCTTGAGAAATATCATATGGTATATTTTTGAGAGCTCATGATCCAGAATTAACACAGATTAGATAGTTACAGTTGTTTTCTAATCTGCATTCTTGAAGAGAATTTCTGAATTCATGACATTCCAGACAAATTTGAAGATTTTACTATATTTTAAATTACAGGTTTAGTTTTGAAAAATTTGAATCTCTCTTAACATTAAGGTGTTACTGCATATCCCCCCCCAAACCTAAGTCTATATAATTTCAGAACAATTAGTCATTTCACTTTTTGTTTAGTTCTATTTTCCATTTTCCATTTTGTCTTTTTATTATGTAGATACAGTCTTGGTTGCTTTCTAATGCATAGGAAGCTAATGTTTTTCTTGGTATAAGGTACACTGATATAAATTTATTTAAAATTACAAATACATATTATCACCCTGAGAACTAGTGCATAAAATATGAAATGTGAAAACAAGTATATAAAGATGTGAAAGTCTGTAAGGAAGTATGCAAACAGATGATAAAGAAAAAAAAAGCAAACAGATTTACAAAAAATTTAAAATAATGCTGATTTTTTTGAATATACATAGATTAAAAATGAATTAACTATACTTCAGGGGGGTTTAATATTTGTCACACTAAATGAAATCACTTTTTTCCAAATGTCTGGCCTCTTGTTAATATAAACATGAATTTTTTTTTATAAATTAGTCCTTACTAAGGTTAGATACCGAAAAACCACACTTCAAACAATGTTGGAATGTTGTCAACAACCAGAGGTTAAATCACAATCTTTCTGTTTAATCCATCTGCCATATAGCACTCATTTTAATTAGAATAAAGAATGTTACATAACTATTTGGATAAACCAATTATAAAATTTCAAACTAGGCAAAATTTAAACCATCAATTTTGTAACATTAGACACCATATAACTTACCACACATGAAACAATACTCATAATAAAGACTTCCAATCTTAAGACCAAAAAGGAGGCATAGCTCGCTAGACTTTTCTTGGTTTGAATATGAATAGAAAGATGGCTCTACAGTTAAGAAGACTGGTTCAATTCCCACTTCTGACACAAGCTGGCTATATATGATTAACATACGCAGTGTATTTCAGATTTTTTTTTTTTTTTAACCAGAGATTGCAGAATTATCCTCCACCAAAACTAGTCAATGACTGAGCTAGACTGAAAAGCCACAGGCTGGTCGAATCAATGATAAGTAGGAAGTACCATGTCCTATTTCATGAAAATCTTATTGTGTGCTTAATTTTTTGCACTTGATACATAATGAATTTTCCATCTTCCTTCAAAGAAAAAAAAAGTTCAGTTTCAAAACCATGTGTTAGAGAAAAAATCTGTCCCGAATTATATCATTCTAAACTGGCTAGCAGACACTCTTTCTTCATAATGTCTGATTTTGACAGGGCATGGATACACAAACAAATTGTTTAATTTTTTTCCAAGTCTTTACTTTTACACAAGGGAGAACTCTAAGTATTACCATGGTGGCTCTGCTGTTAAATAGACCTACATATTCTCTCTGCATTTTACTTGCTGTCTCAGGAAGCACATGCTAGATCCAATTTTAAAATGAAAAGACATGGTATAGACTATTTATTTATTTATTTACTTATTTATTCATTTCATCATTTATCTATCTTTTTATTTATTTATTTATTTTTACAAAGGAATTACTTTACAATGTTTGCTGTTTGGGTTCTTTTATTTGGCTTTTTAAAAAAATATTCTCTTCAAAATGTGAATGGAAAATGTTTGTCTGCTGGAGGGCTTCACATGCTTCTGATTTGCTGGTTTAATGCTGTCTACTGCTAAAAAACAGGAGTAGGGGAGAGCGAGAGAGAGAAAGAAAGAGAAAGAAATAAAAAAGAAAGACAAAGACAAAGAAAGGGAGAAAGAGAGTGAGACAGGAAGGAAACATGGGAGGAAGGAAAGAAGGAAGGAAGGAAGGAAGGAAGGAAGGAAGGAAGGAAGGAAGGAAGGAAGGAAGGAAGGAAGGAAGGAAGGAAGAAGGAAGGAAGGAAGGAAGGAAGGAAGGAAGGAAGGAAGGAAGGAAGGAAGGAAGGAAGGAAGGAAGGAAGGAAGGAAGAGGAAGGAGGGAAAGAAGAAAAGAAGAGGGAGGTGGGAAGAAAGAGAGGAAGAAAAGCAGGAAAGAAGGAAGGAATGGAAGGAAGTAGAGAGGAAGAGGAGAAGGGAAACAGGGAAAGAAGAAAGAAGGAAGAGAGGGGAAGAGAAGAAGGGAAATAAAGGGCCAGGAAAAGAGGGAAGAAGGAAAAGAAAAATGGAGGAAGGAAGGAAGAAATAAAATGAAAAGGAAATTTTACTTCTGGTCAACAGGTATTTCCTTTTTATGACAAATATAAGAACAAAATCAAATTCTTTGTTATGCTTCAACATAGTGCTTAGAGGATGTGACATAAACCACAACAAGCTAGGTCCTAAATCCACATTGTGGGTGTTAACTCAAGAAAAAAGAGAGAAAATCTTCTGTTGCTGGATAGTTGAAAGGAGAATATGGTCGAACTATCTCCTGAATTCCATTTCCACATTTTAAGTCTTTCCTGGACATTTCCAAAGAAATATCCTATTAACAAAACACATCTACCCAGCAAAACCTGCCTTTTCTACAAAATTTATGCTGATAGTATCATCATTTTTCCAGGCACATAGTCCTTATCTGTGTAATCTTTGACCTCTACCTATGTCTTACCCAATCTATTCAATAATTTCCTAAGTTCTTTTAAATCTGCATCTTTAATATTAAGTTCTCAATTCCATTACCTGTTTTCCACTTACATTGCTCTTCATGAGCAGTTCAGATCTTCATGACAGCTGTCTTCAAGACTATTATATTAGCCTCCTGATTTCTCTCCCTTTACTCTCTTCTCTCTAATTCCTAATGTGTAGGTTTGATTATACAAGAACTCTTTCCCTTTAGTACAAAATGCAAACATCTTGAAACCTAAGGCCCTCCACAGTTTATATTTTTTATCTTTGCAGACTTATTACATTACTAATCTTTCATATTGTACATTTCAGCCAAATTACATGGAATACTCTACTGTAGCTTGCTTGGCACATTCTTACAAATGACTATTCATGTAGGCTATTACCTACTCTCAAATTTTATTTTGTCTCTTGAAATCATTTTGTTCTTCTACTGAGCTATCTCAGATATTAACTTTTTCTATGAAGTCTTTTCTCATTTCCTCAATTAATAATATCTAGTATTTACATAGTGCCTATTATGTTCTAAGCGCTATGCTAAGTCCTTTACAATTATTATTTATTTTCAACAAACCTGGGAGATAGGTGCTAATATTATTCTCATTTTAAAAATAAAGAAACTGAGGTAAAGGGACTTACCCAGGTTAGCACAGCAAATAAATATCTGAAACTGGCTTTGAACTGAGGCCTTCTTGACCACAAGCTAAACTCTATCCATTGCATCATCTAGCTACCTTCCTTCACTTGAAAGTAATTTCTCCTTGAATTTCTTAGACACCTTGAGTTCTTCCTCTCGTTTGCATTTGATATTGTACTTATATTATACTTGTGTCAGAGATTTTCAGATAACAAGAATGAAATAGGTACAATTTGAAGAATTTCTTTCTGTGGTTTATTACTCCCTTCTGGACAATATGGGAACTTCAATATTTAACACTGCCCCCTTACAAATGATAATGGTAAGAATCTCAGGACAGACAGACAACTACGTGGGGAAGACACAGTGTTCTGAGCAACTGTCAACAAATCATTAATTCCTCTCCTAGGCTATTTAAAAAGCACCCTTACATTCCTTTTATGCTGGTAAAATCTAGCCCCTGGATATCTTTCTAGCAAAGGATAGACCGATTATTAAGTGATTGAAATAGAATTGGTTGTTTTTGAGTGAAAGAAAATGTGATATTTATTAAGTATGTGCAGAATGTGTACTGAATACTGGGGAGTGAGTATAAATCAGTGCCAACTCTATATGTGCAGAGTATGTGACAAGAGCCCCCAGGAATATCCTGGAAAGTCTCCTAGTCTAGAAATCAATAGATTGCCTGGGTTCAATCCCTGGCTCTGACATTTAATAATTATATGACCTTGGCCATGATCTTAGAGCCTCAATTTTCTTATCTATATAAAGGGGATAACAATAGGTCATATCTATCTCATAAGATATTGACAAAGATCAAATATGACAGTGTTGTAAAATACTTTACAAATATTAAATAAGTTCATTTATATAAATGTCAACTATTGTTATGAGGTAGAGGTCTAGTTAAGTGGAATACAAAGAAGAAACTGATTAACCTATAGGTTGAATAATATAAATAAGGTTTAGACAAGTTCATGAAACTTCATGACATTGACCTATAGGAAGACTATGATAATGCCCTAAATAACCCCCTAGTACAGGCTTCCTTTGTGTGATTCCACAGGGCTACTGAAAACTCAGTAAACGATTGAAGCTTCTTTCTGATCAGTATTTTATTCCAGGGGTTTTCTGGATATTAGTACCATTTTGCTCACTAATCTGTCTATCAAACCTACATTCCCACCAGATAAAAGAAAAATGAGTCATATAGACTATATCAAATTGCCTACCATTTTAGGAAAAGGGGTGAGGAGGGAGGAAGGGTACAAATAGGTATACAGTCATCTCCTTCTTATGAGACTGTAAATCCTGATAGCAAACAGATAGTTTTAAAATTAGTTTTCACCCCAATTATGTGTCATGATAATTTTAGCATTCATTTTCACAAGATTTGAAGCTCTAAGTTTTATTCCTTGCATTCCTTCCCACCCCTCTTCCTAAAATGATAAGAAATTTAATATAGGCTATGTGTGTGCTATCATGTAAAATATATTACCAAATTAGTCAGATTTGTGAAAGAAGAAACAGATCAAAGGAAAAGAAAAACATGAAAAAAATTTGTGGCTCTAAATTAAGTAATTGGTACTGCTCATTTCACTTTGTAAAAATTTGTACAGTTTTCCCAGATTTTTCTGAAATCTGTTAAATCATCATTCTTTATTACACAATAGTATTTCTTGCTTTTATACCACAACTTGTTCCCCAATATTTCCAATTTCTAATTTTCCAATATTTTGCCCACCATGAAAAAGGCTATTTTTCATAGGTAGTTCCTTTTTTCTTTTTTTTATGATCTCTTTCAGAAACAGATGTAGTAATGGTATTGATGAGTATGAACAGTTTGGTTGCTCTTTGGGCATAGTTCCAAATTATTCTCTAGAATGGTTGGAGCAGTTCACAATTCCACCAATAATTGTATTAGTGTCCCAATTTTCCCACATTTTCCCTAACATTCATCACTGTCTTTTTTATCACATTAATCAATATGATAGGTGTGAGATGTTGTTATAATTTATATTTCTTTAATCATAAATGATTCAAAGTACTTCTATAGATAACTTTGATTTCTTCATCTGAAAACTTCCTGTTCATCATATCCTTTGTCCATTTATCAATGGGGAAATAACTAGTATTCTTATAAATCTGACTCCATTCTTTGTTTTAGAAATGAGATTTTTAATCAAAGATATTTCTCATAAAGACTTTCCCAGTTTTCTGCTTTCCTTTCAATTTTGTTTGCATTGGTTTTGTCTATTCAAAAGCCTTTTAATCAAATATAATCAGAATTATCTTTTTTACATGTTGTAATGTTGTCTATCTTTTGTTTAATTATGAATCTGTAATTCACTTAACATCCCCTTTAAGTATTTGGATACTATGCCACTTGATGCATATATGTTTAGTATTGATATTACTTCACCATTTTATGTTAACAACATATGATTTCTTTCCTTATCTCTTTAAATTAGGTCCGTTTTGTTTTTTCTTTGTCTGAGATGAGGATTGTTAACCCTGTTTTTTTTTAAACTTCAGCTGAAACACAATAGAGTCTCCTTCAGCCCCCTTACCTTTACTCTGTATGTGCTTCTCTGTTTTCATTTTTTTTCTGGTAAACAACATATTATGGATTCTGTTTTTTGATCAATTTTGTTATCCATTTATTTTTTATGGGAGATTACCTCCTATTTACATTTCCAGTTATGAATACTAATTGTGCATTTCATTCCATTCTATTTTTCCTCCTGTTTGTTCTTTCCTTTTAGCCTTTCCTTCCTCAACAATGTTTTGCTTCTCTCTACTATCTCCTACTATCTTCTGTCATTTCTCTTCCCCCTTCTTCAACTTTTATTAATGTACTCCCTTCCTACTTTACTCTCTGGTAAGATATATTTCCATATTCAATTAATTATATCCATTAGTCCCTGTTTGAGCCAATACTGATGGGAGAAAGCTTCAAACAATGCCCATCATCCATCTTCCCATCTTCCCCTTTACTGTAATAGGCTTCTTTATGTGAAATACTTTAATTTTTTCTACCGCTTCCTTCCTTCTGCAACCAATGTACTCTTTCTCATTCCTTAATTATTTTGTCATTTCCTCAAGTTCACTTTATATCTATATCCTCTGTCTATGCTGTTAGAATTCTTACAAGGTGCTAAGTCATGGAATTGATAGAGACAATTGTTGTTTAGCAGGGTGATTTAACAGTTCTCTAAATGTACTTAGTACTTACTACAACTCCACAAGATTCACACCTTTAAGAGAGAATATATAAGCTAGGAACCCCAACCAAGATGCACTCCAGGAGATTCCCAAGCCAGGATTCAGTCAAGGAGATTCAGAAGCCAGAGAAGGCAGCTTAAGCTTTCGGAACCAAGGAGAGAGACAGGCCTCTAAAGAGGCCTCTAAGAAAGCTAACCAGGCCTAAGGAAGGAGACAAGACTTGGAAAGAGAAAATAAAGGATTTAGACTTTAACTCCTGGCTGCATTTCGGGTGATTCCTCAGAACTGAAACTAAGGCTGCCTACAGAATCTCCCCAAGAAACTTGCTCCCAGAGAATAATATACTTTAGAAAAGAATATTACACTATGTTTATTCCTTCTAGCTATAATATTAATGGTATAATTCTTAAGAATTAGAAGTATCTTCCTATATAGGGATATAAGCAATTCAGCTCCATTGAATATCCTATGTTCCTTTTTTTTTTATATTTCTTTCAAGTCTTAATATTGAAGATCAGTATTTTGTTCAGTTTTGCCCTTATCCTTATGAAAGCTTAAAAATCTTTGCATCTCTTTGAATAACCGTTTTCTCCCTTATATTATAAAGCTTGATTTTGCTGGGTAGGTGATTCTTTATTGTAATCCTAGATACTTTGCCTCCTAGAATATCACATTCCAAGATCTCTGATCCTTAAATTTTGAAGCTGCAACATTTTCTGTGTAATCCTGATTGTGGCTGCTTGATGTTTAAATTGTTTCTTTCTGGCCACTATTTTTTCTGGCTAATATTTTTTTTTCGATCTGATAGCCCTGAAATTTAGCTACAATGTTTACTGGATTTTTTGGGGGGTGGAGGGTGGGGAGTGGGGAAGAGGGTATCTTTCCTAAGGTGAATAGTGGATTCTTCTAACATCTATTATGCTCTCTAGTTCTAAGACATCAGGGCAGTTTTTCTTGATAATTCCAAGTCCTCCTTTCTAGGTAGTCCAGTGATTCTCTCCTGGAATTATTCTCTAAGTCAGTTATTTATTAATTTCCCATTTTCTTTTGTTTTCATTCTTTAGAATTTGTTTGATTGATTCTTGGTGTCTCATGGAGTCAATATCTTCCACATGCTCAATTCTAACTTTAAAATATTTTTTCCCAGTTAGTCTTTGTACCTATTTGGTCAATTGTACTTTTTATAGAGTTCTTCTTTATATTTTTGTATCTCCTTTTCCAAAGTTATAAAAAGTTTCCAAAGTTATAAAAAAGAAGACATTGTTATTCTCTTCTTAATTTTTATCTTGGTCTTCCCTCTCACCATAACTTTCTATGATCAGATTTTGTTGTTATTATTTTTTGCTCACTTTTTTTGGCCCTTTTTTCCTTTAATTTTTTTTTTTAATTTGAGCTCTGCTCCCAGAGTAAAAGAAGTATTCTCTCAGGTTTCTTGTACCTGTGTCTGCAGGTTTGAGCTGTTTACCTGGTGCTGTACTGATGTTGTCATGAGACCCATAGGAGAACCTTGTATATGATTTGGGGTGGCTGGTGCTGCTTGAAGCCATAAATATCTGGCAGCTTACCTGTTGCTGAGCAAGAGTCCTAATATTGCCATCTGGAGTGTGCTGAGGCCAGTAAGGATGTTTCTGAATTTTCTTAGGGCTACACTGAAGCATATTGTAAGTCTAGCCACTGGAGGATGCCTTTGGTCCAGCTGTGCTTAAGCATATAGTTGTTCTAGGAGCTGGAATTTGCTGGTTCCCTTGGTCATGCTTAGGCACATAGTGGGGTCCTGATGTTGGTGTTTTCCTGCTCCACCATAATGGAGATCAGGATCCCCTGCTAGCTTGCTGGGATGCTTCCCGTCCTGAACTGTGCTTCTGCTTTTACCAGAGTTAGAGACCTTTCTTGTCAATCTTCCAAGTTTTTTAGGCTAAAATTACTTCACCCAAAAAGTTCTTCTATTTAAAAATTTGCTCATTTATGTGGGTTTTTTTGGTGGTGAATATGGGAAAGTTACAGCAATATACCACCATATTGACTCCCTGAAATGACACTGTCATTTTTATCTTTGCATTCATGCCACTTCATAATTTCTTGAACAGAAGTGCCTAGCAGATTTTGTCTGTTGAATCTAAAAGAAAGCATGTGCCATTGGTGCTCATTTATATAGTACTTTAAAGTTTGCAAATGCATGTATTTAATTTGATGCTTCCAATAATTCCTTGAGTTAAGGTGCTATTCCCATCCTATTTTCATTTATAGTTGAGAAAGTAATTAAGTGAGAGAGTAATTAAGTGATATAACCAGTTTCACAAAGTATCTGACATGGATTCAAACTCAGGTCTTTTCAACCTCAAGTTTTGTACTATCCATTATATAATACTGTCTCAACACATCAAATGAAACTGTTAAAAGATTGTTATTGTTCAATCACGTTTGACTTGTCATGATCTCATTTGGGGTTTTCTTCAAAGAGTTACTAGAGTAGTTTGCTATTTCCTTCTCCAGCTCATTTTACAGGTGAGGAAACTGAGGTAAACAGGATTAAGTGATTTGCTTAAGGATCACCGAGCAGGTTGGTTTCTGAGGCCAGATTTGAATTCAGGAAAATGAGTCTTCCTGACTCCAAACTCAGAGCTCTGTCCATTGTGTTATCTCACTGCCCCTAGGCTAGAATTGGATTAGTTTCTAGAGAAAAATATTTATGTTACTTGTTTGTTCCCATTATTATTATTATTTTTTTTTAAAATAGGGTTGGTCTGGTGTTATAACTCCTACTTAACGATAAGCTATGGAAAGTTATTTTCTAAAAACCCTACTTATTTTTAAATTTTTTCACTCTATTTTTATAATTTGTTATAAGTCAATGAAATGGTAGCAGAATTTATATCCAAAATGTCTTGCCAAATGAGCCACATACAAAGAACTGATAAAAGCATCCCAACCTCCTTTTCTTAACACAGGTCAGTCAGAAGCAAACCATACTTTTTGAGTATAGTCATGCCCGAATTCAGAGAGTATTTCTTCAGTTCTCTTTTGGTTCTTTTTATAGGTGGCCCCCATTTGACAATCACAATGCACAATTTCTTTCTGAATACTTCATTGTTAACCTGAGGGGGAAAAAGAGTTATATTATTAGTCTTTAGAAAGGGAGATACAATTTAGGTTGTTATAGGAGTCCAAAAGTAATAGGACTTATTCTGCTCCAATTATTATTAGGACTTCAGTATCTAATTGTAAATTATTCACTAGAGTGACTGAATTATCACTAGGGCCTCATACCATAAATTTCTTCTACTGGTCTCAAAGAGGGATTATTTCATTTCTTGTGATGTAGCCACTTACTTCTAGAGAACACTTCATTTCCTCCAAGGCTCCTTCATAATTAATAGATCACCTTTTGTTGGGATAGTGCACTTTCCTCTTCATAAGGAGATCTGTTGCATTTTAGAGTAAATGGAAGAGAATAGTGTTGGAGATCAGTGTGTGAATGATATGTGTTGAAGAGAAAGAGGAAGAAGAGGCAGGACATAAACCTCTCTCGCTTTGTCTCTGTTTCTGTGTGTGTGTGTGTGTGTGTGTGTGTGTGTGTGTGTGTGTGTGTCTCCATGTGTGTGTATGTGTGTGTGTGTGTATAACACAGAGAGATATGTGTGTATATATACAGATATGGATATATCAAAGATATATATTAACCTTAAAAGACCTAGTTTTATGAGATGCATTAAACTATCATGAATATTTAAAAATAAAATTAAATATTTGATATGATACATCACCATAGCCAGCCTTTTAGGTATAATTCTACTTTTAATGAAAATTTTAGAAAGAAAAATAACCTTTTCCATGTTGGGTGGAGAACTGTTCATAGCTTCACCTGATATCAGCTGCAATTTAAGATAACATTAGCTATGACAACCAAAAAGATACCCCAGATTAGAGTGAGAACTTCTGATCACTAAGGAATTCACAAGGAAATAAATTTTCTTTTAATAATCAGGTTCCCTCTCCTATCCAAGATCTTAATGATCCAATTGAAGCTTTATATGGCTTGTAGCTCTGTGGCTAGAAGTTGACTATGACTCAGAACAAAAGTATTTCAGCACTGCGGTCATGTTTTTAAAGCAGACATGTTAGTTATGCACCTATCAAAACCCCAGAGAGCCAGGGAACCCCAGAGGTATATCCTCTTTCTATTCATTGCAACACCTGGTGTTGGGAAAAGAAGTATCCCCAAATACATAATCTTTTTATAACTAAGAGAGTTGGTCTAGGCCAAATTTCCAGAATCTGGGTGAAAATATTGAATGACTGAAACTCCATTTTATATTCACAGTGATTGTCAAATGATAAGATGAGTTTCTTCATTTGATTTTGTTTGCTGAAGTTTAGCTGACCGAAAGCTCAGATTTGTTTCCCTCTCTGCTTTGTTCTTCAGTCTACTCAGTCTCTGTCAGATTGTTCAGCAAACATCACTACACTTCTATTCATCTGACTTAAGAGTTCTGCCTAGGCAGGTGGGAAATATAGCTCAGAAACCCCATGTAATATATTTATGAAAACCAAACGCAAATTAAGTAAATATGAATTTGCTAGATGAAACTTTTTAGTTTGAAACAGTGCTCTTGGGCTTCACAGATTTGGAACCCAAGAAAACCATAGCCCATCAAATTTAATTACCTTATTTTATATATGAAACAATGGAGGTAATAGAGAGAAGGGAGAGATATTAAGTAGTTAAATCAGGATTCAAATATAGCTTTTCAAATTCCAAATCTAAAGCTCTTCATCTACTACATCATTCTTTCTGGTTTGATTTGGAAATAAAATTTTGAAGTGGTTTAATTAAACCAAGAGTAATTTTGCTGTCCTTGAAAGAGAAAGAGAGAGAGAGAGAGAGAGAGAGAGAGAGAGAGAGAGAGAGAGAGAGAGACAGAATGCCACTCATTTATTGACCAGGAGGAACGAGAGCAGGATAAAATGGGGATGAAGAGGAGAGATCATCTGGGGTGTGGTCATATTGGGTTAAGTAGAGGAAGAGCTATTTAATAGTCTGTTATTTCAGCTCTTCATTGACTATTGAATAAAGAAAAAAACAAAACAAAACAAAAAAAACCCAATTTTTTGTCCTGGGATTTAAAGCCCTTCATAGTCTGGCTCTCAACTCCATTTTTTAGCTTCTTTAATTCTATTCTTATTTATAAAATCTTGCCGTTAAGCATCCCCGTAAGTTTTCTCCCATGTCTAAAATACTGTTTGATTTCATCTTTACTTTTTCAGTATTATCATATTCCTATAAGGTTCAGTTCCAGAGATACTTCTAGGATAACTTCCCTACTTCTCCATTCTCAATCCTTCCTCAATTTTCTTTATTATTATTACTATCATCATCATTATCATTATTATATGTAAATGCATATTAAATCTATCTAGTAGGATGGAAGTTCTTTTTTATAAGGTACAGTTTTTGCCTCATTGTAACCTCTGGACAAATAGGCCCTTAACCTTAACTTGTTACACAGAACAGACTAGAGATGGGAGAATCAGGAATTGAATAGGAGTTTAATTTCAAAGAGAAGGAAATGGTTTGTAAGAAAGGAGGAAAATTAAACATGTGCTGGGGCTCCCCCCTAGTGGGGAAACCTGCTTTAGTGTAAGCAGGTCTTAATACATATACTAGTGTCTGTGCAGTGAATTGTAAACCTGAGGCTACAATGTGGGATTACAACAACGTGACAAGTTTGAATTATAGCAGTGCTTTAGGACCAGAACTTGTCTGAGCTTGTCCTATTTGTCCAAGATCAGAGAACACCTGGTACTGATCAAATCAATCTAATAATCATGGAATTTTGCCAGAGTGAGATTATCCAGAAGGTGAAGCAAAGGATTGTTGTTATGCTAAGCTCAGAGTACAGCTTGTTTGCTGAGTTGCTAGCTTTGGAAAACAAGATATCTCTTATTAGTATTTTGACAATCCTTAGCATTTAGCATGATTATTTACTCATAGTAAGTAAGTATTTAATTTTAAAGGTTATTATTCTTGTTAGCTACAAGTGCTAAACTCAATTATTTCTGCCTTACACCTAGTTGTAAGAGTGTTCTAAATTTTCATGCCCTTTCATACCAGTTTTTCTTATCTTCTTACACCTCTGAATATAACTACTCCATTACAACTCATGAAGATCTTTTAGATTTGGGCCAAAAGAACCTGGCACTTAGAATAATGCATTTTTTGTTTGTTTTGCTTTCCTGCCAAAATCCATCCCTGTCTACGTTCTCTCTATTGCTATTAGAGGAATTCCCATTAGCACTTCAGATCATGGTATCATAGATTTAGAGCCAGAAGGAATTTAAGGGTTAGCTAGTCCAATCTCTTTATTATACAGAAGAGGAAACTGTTTCTTGGAAAGATTAAGTGACTTATTCATGCTTATATAAGTACTCCACTAAAATATATTTTGAACTCATATTTTCTGAAATATAAGTCCAGAACTCTTTCACTATATATATACCCAAACACACACACCCACACACACACACCCACCCACCCACACACACACACACACACATACACACACAACTTTAAAAAAAAAAACCTCAAATAAAAAAAGATTAAAAAATAATCTTCATTTTTCACTAGAAGTGAGTTTCTTTTTCTTTTTCTTTTTTGGCAAGGCAAGGCAATTGGGATTAAACGACTTGCTTAGAATCACTTAGATACTAGGTGTTCAGTGTTTGAAATCAAATTTGAATTCAGGTCCTCCTAACTCAGCCCCAGTGATCTATTTACCATGCTACCTAGCTTCCCAGTGAGTTTCCAAGGTAAGGAAATGTCAGGATAATGAATTGCCCAGAATATTTTCATGAATGTGAATGTGATAAGACATACTACAGAAAATTTTTCAATTGCTGAGCATTCATTGACTAATACCCATGGTGTAGAATCAGCATTTTCAATGCTCAGGGCAGATGATGAATATAACCAAGGAAGTTAGTAAATGTACTCAGAGTTTTCAGCTTGTTCATACCATGACTTAGGCAAGCTTATAAGAGTGGATCACAGTTTCTCAGGAAATATCCATGTTCAGAAGAGGAGAATGAGAATCCCCATTCTGAAACCATTCTCTATTGCATGCAACCTGATGCCTTGGGCAAAATTGCTGCCAAGAAGAGCAATATGAAATATTGCTTCAATGAAGCAATGAAATAACTTCTTCAAATTACTCAATGAAATAATATGCAATGACATAAAAACACAGCACATAGAGTATGACTAATTGAGATAATTCTTTGTCTTATTCTATACTTTTTTTAATGTGTTTTTGTTTGTGTTTTTTTTTTTTTTTTTTTTTTCCGGAAGGGTTGCTTGTTTCTGGATTTTTTTGTTTTGTTTTGTTTTGTTTTTTTTACTAGTCTAATGCGTACTGAGCCCTGGAAATCCCCTCTCATTAGCCCTATCTCAGAACTTATTTTGATTCAGTTTTTGATCTGTTTCTGCCTTAGCTGTTACCCCCTGCCTCTGGTTTTCTTAACTCCAATCCTCAGCTCTTGAATATTAGGTCTTAATTTTTTACATCAATTTTCTGACCCCTGGATGTATGACAGAGTAAAAAATTTCTTCCAAGGCTTACATTTAAAGAGCCATCTTTTCAGTTCCTACCTTCAGTGCTCTTTTCTTCATGTGCATGCTTTGAATACCTTTCCCCCCTCCTTTTTCCTTCCCCCCAGCCTGGCTTTTTTCAGCTACTTTTTTATGTGCAGTCCTTTCCCATTAGTTTGTAAACATCTTGAGGCATGGACTGGCTTTCCTTTTTTAAAAATTTGTATCCTTAGCACTTAGCACAGTGCTTGGTACATAATTGGTACTTGAATTATTATTATTATCCTCTTTCCTTTCATTTGTTCAGGAAAGAGTTTCATCAATACAATGGACCCTAGTTAATCACAGTTCCTGAAATCTTGGGTCAAACTGTTTAAGCACAACCCATAATCTCAACTAGTTATATTCCTGGCAATCCATCTTTCTGTTGAAAACAACAACAACAACTATGTGTAAAAAAATAGTTAAGTAAGTAGTAGGATCAGTAAGTAGCACTAATCCATGGGAAGGTAACAGAAAAGAGAATAATAATGTACAAATAATAAACATTAGAAAATGACAAAATATTAATGAGAAATTTAACAAGTATTTATATTAACTTATAGGAACCATGTGCATCCAAAGCACATGAACTCATAATCCCTTAGAGCCTCAAATGGAATCTTTAAAAAACAAAATCAAAATGATGTTCCCTCATTGATTATATACCAGTTTCTTAGTCCAATATGCTGAATGAAAAGCAAGTGAGCCAAATCAAATGACATAAAAATTATAGCTCTTTGGAGATGGTTCAAGTTCCAATTCTATAATTAATTCACTATGTAGTATGAAAAAGTCATTTAATCCCACTGGGCATCTGCTTCCTAAATGGCAAAATGATTGTTTTTTGTTTGTTTGTTTGTTTGTTTGTTTGTTTTTTGGACTCATCAATCTCATGATTATGCTCACAGCTTAAGGAGAAGACAATGAAATAGGATATTGGTGCTGATAAAGTTCATGTGTGTGCATATGTGTATGTGTAGTTAGGTGTTCAGCTAAAAATTGTTTTAAAAGATATACTTGGAGATGCTAACATCACCCTCTAACCCTCCTCTCTCTCTCTCTCTCTCTCTCTCTCTCTCTCTCTCTCTCTCTCTCTCTCTCTCTCTCTCTCTCTCTCTCTCTCTTGCCCTGCCTGTCTGTCTCCCCCTTCTTTCTTTCCCTCTCCATTCCCTCCAATGGTAAGAGAGTGTTTTTTTTTTCTAGATTATACTCATAAATTACAGAAGGAGAAGAGGAAGAGACAGAAGAGGAGGAGGAGAAGAAAGAGAAAGAGAAGAAGAAAATAAGAAGAAATATTGTTTCATACACATTCCTGACCTAGTTTCAATGACATTTTGTCCTACAAAGTCTCCACATAGAAAGAAAGGTACAAAAATATTTTAACAGCACTTTATGTCATAGGAACAAAAACAACTGGAAACAGGGTTAGGTAACCATTGATTAGAAAATCAATACAAATATATAGTGATAGATTAAAAGAAATTAAGAGAAATATGAGAAGAATATGCTTGAACTTTAAAGCAAGGAAAAAATATCAGGAGAATAATATGACTCTGATAATGAAAATAAAAACACTGAGAAGAACTCTAAGAAAATGAACCCTCTTAGTCATAGATTGGAGAACAAATGACCAAATGTATTTTACTTCTCTTGATATAAAGATGGCAGACCATGGGCATGGAATTCCACAGATACTCTAAGCTACAGTTGTTTTGTGAGTAGGTTGTGTAATTGTTTTTCTTTCTTACAAGGGAAGATTAAATGGATTGAGAACTAAATTGCGAAATGGCTGTGTGATATTTTAAAAAGCCATCAATAAAACATTAAAATGAAAGGAAGGAGTTAGAGTAGATGTGTTTCTTAAGATCCATCCCATATCAGAAATTCTGTCTATCATTTTCTAATAAGATATATTCTTTTCTACGCTGAAATGTACATGTTGATATAATAAATTTCAGAGAAGTTAGTTAATTTACTTTTTTTTACCTAAATGTCTCCCATCCAAATACTAACCAGGCCCAAAGCTGCTTAACTTCCACAAGCATGTTCAGGGATATGGCTGTAGACTTTACCTCAATATCTATGAATTGCCTCTCTATTAACAAGAATACTTGATTAGTCAACATACTATTATTTGATCATTTTAGATAATAATGAATTCACTGTGCTTGTATGGTTCTAATAAAATAACAAATATGTAGCTGAAGTAGTTAAGTGATGTAATGGATGGTATGCCAGGCCTGGAGTCTGGAAGACTTCTGAGTTTAATTCCAACCTTAGACACTTACTGAATGACTTTATATAAATTACTTGATTTAGGTTGTTTCTGTAAAATGGAGATACTAATAGCTTTTCTACTTCCCAGGATTCTTGTGAGATTTAAATGAGATAATTACAAAGTGCATGGCATAAAGTGAGTTCTATATAAATGTTGGATATTATTTTATGTTTTTTTTTTCAGTTTAAGCCTAGCAAACTTAAACTAATGGTCACCCAAATAAATGGGATGGTGCCCTTTGTTCTAGGGAAACAACAATTCAGCAAGCTGGCTCCTCTTTCACAGTTTGCATTGGCTTCCTCCTAGAGTTTTCTCTCCTTGAAGAGAATCTCGATTCTCATGTCTTCTTCCTAGAAAATGGAAGCCAAAAGACCAACATTCCTCCTCTCTCAACCTCCTGCCAGATTTTATCTGCCAATAGACAGGGAGCTTTGAGTCAATTATCACAAATGAGGAGAGTTTTATACAAAATAGATTTTGAGCTCTCAAAATTATATTTATTTGTGTGTTTATATTTTTCTCAAAAAAGAGTGGGCATGACCAAGATCAGTGTATCAATGTATGATTGCATTATGTGTGAAGATGTGATTGATCTGAGAAATAAAATAATGGTAAAAGTAGCAACCTGAATAGCAATTTTTTTTATTTTGAAATAGTGCAGCCATATCTATCTTTGAAGCAATAAAAAGGACTCCTGAGAATGTGACAACAATGGGCTTGGAAAAAGACCCTGAGAGAATTTCAATTTTAAAAAATATATCTGTTAAATATTGATATAATTTGGAGCCTGAAAAAACACGAAGGGACTGGAAATCTGCAGCTTGAAAGTAGAGGGCAGAGGAGAGAAAATAAGTTTTATTTTAAACATATGTATTAATTATGGCTCAAAATATACAGTGAGAGTTTGCAGCTGGGAAGTGGAGGGCAAAAGGAAAAATGATTTTTTAATTTAAGAATAAATTCATTAAATCATAGTTCAACCTTGGACTTTGCAGCTGGGGGAGGGCAAAGGGACAGCAGTATTTTTCAAGCTAGTCTCTTTAATAAAATATGTGAGCTCTCAATTTGACATAGTGTTGGAAAGGGAGTTTCTTGAACTAGCATCAAAGTGTGATCAGACACATTTTGAAGCAATAGCAATTTTAGGATCCTTGGCCTTTTTCTTAAATAACTGCTTGCTAACCAGTTGGGCCAGATTCTCTTCCTGCATAATCATAAGATATTTCTCCCAGGATTACATAGAATATGAATTGGGCCCCATGTGATTTCCCTCAATTTCTGCACTTCAAAAGCATGTTTATCCTCTGAGAAATTCAAATCATTTTGTATGTTGTGACATTTACTGCTGATTTATAATCTTAGATTGACAATTTTATTTCTGAAAAGGCTTTTTTCTTCATGACTCTTCTTGCAATTGGGGCACAATACCACCAGGTGGTGGTAGCTGTTTTAATGTCAGTTTAAATTAGCATAGTGTGAGGTTTCTTTAAAGGTTGCCTTATCAAGTCCATCAAATTTATAAACAAATATTTCATTTAAAAACATAACCCAATGCATCGTTGCTAAAGGAATTAAACATGAGACATTGTGATAAAAGTCAGGAAATAATGTAAATGGACAAGTGGACAGAGAGGTCTGACAAACTCATCTTTCTGAATTCAAATCTGGCCTCAGACAGTTGCTATCTATGAAGTCTTGGGCAAGTCCTTTAATCTTATTTCTGTCAGTTTTCTCATCTGTCAAATATCTGGAGAAGGAAATGTCAAACTACTCTAGTATATTTGTCAAGAAAACCCCCAGTGCTATCACAAAAAAATCAGACAAGATTGAAATGATTGAACACTTCCACCACCAATAGGAAGATGGGTTCAAATACTGCCTCTGATATATATTAGCTATGTAAATTCCTTAACCTCTCACTGTCCCAGGAAATTCTCCAAGACTTAATGGTAAGAAAGTTTCCTCATTCAGTTTCCTACATGTTAGTGAAATCACAGGTCCAAATCAAAAACAATATCAAACATGATTCTTGCATAGTCAGTTTTTTTTCTTAATAAGAAATACACTAGATACTAGATGGTACTTTTTCATCAATACTTAACTGTTACAATTAGTTCTAAAACAAATCTTTAATCAGAATTCTACCTTCTTATCTAGCATAGAAAAAGTTGGTAGGCTACAAGGGAGTCAATAGAGAGACATACAGGGCCTGATGACTTGATAGGTATCACTTAACCTTTAAATATTTGTCCATGTTCCTTTATCATAGAAGGGGATCTTTTGGTCCTTTCCCCTTGTAACTCTGGATGACTATAACTCTTTGATTAAGTAATATGGGACCTAAAATATAACCATATTGGGGCTGTGGGACTGTGTAACTTTGCCATGAAAGCTCATGTATCCTGACTTAACTAGCCTAGTAAAAGTCATCTAAGTGTTTTAAAAGTAATTAGACTTGCTTATGTTGGCTTCTTAGAACTCCTGATCCATTCTGAGAGTCTTTAGAGTTTATACTTTTTTTTCTTCTCTACACAGGAAAAAAAAAACAAGAAGGCAAGGTTTCATATGAACTGTCTCTACACTGAGACCTACTTTGCACTAGCTTTGTAAACTACTAGCTAGTAAAATTAGAAGGTTAACTTCTAATTTAATCCTAAAATCAATCAAAGCATTCTGGCAACTACCATCTTACTTGCTGGGAGTTACTACCTAAATGGTGTAACTTGTAATTCAAATATAATATTTCTTCAGTCATTGACATAACAAAATTAAGCAAGCATTTTTATCCAGTTTTGATACCACTTCTTCTAGAAACTGTTTTCTAAAAATAATGGTAGGTTTTACTAAAAATATTATTAAAAGAACCAATTTAAGGAAGAATTTGAACAAAGATTGAACTAATTTCTTGATACATACATTTCTTGAAATATAGTTCAGTGACTATATTTCAAAATCACACATATAATTCCTCTTTATTACATATAGGAAACTGAGGCACAAAGTACAAATGATTTTTAAGAGATAACCAAGGAAATTGGTTATTAAATACATATACATAGCTCTATATACACATAAAATAAAAATCTTAATTATACTGATATACTCTTGTACACCAATATAATTAAGGCTATTTTTCTTTGCCTTTGGAATAAACTTTCTCCAGTTGAAACTTTAGAATTTTCATTCTTGCCACTTTTCAGCTTTGAATTTTTTTTTTGGTAGCTGCTAGAAATTTCCTTTTTAAAAATTCCCCTAATTCTGTGTCCAATTCATTTTTTAAAATTATATTTCTTTCTGAATTTTATGGAGGGTTGAATTTGTTTTATTCTTTTGTGGTTATGTGTGTGCATATGTGTGAGGCAATCAGTGTTAAGCGACTTGGCCAGGATCACACAGCTAATAAGTGTCAAGTGTGTGAGGCTAGATTTGAACTCTCCTGACTCCAGAGCCAGTGCTGTATCAACTGTGCCACTTCTTTTTGATCTGACTTGTGATTTAATTGATCTGGAAAACTGTTTTTAACCAATACATATTAGCATTTGTTCTGCCACTTATTGTCTTAGAAACCTGCTTCCCTTAAAGAGTGAAGTGATTTGCCCAGCAATCTCACCAAGAGATATGGTGAGAAAGAGGAAATGACGTCGTGTCCTTGATTTTGAGATAGCTTTCTATCCTTCAATCTCTGCTATTTTGGCAGAAATCAAAATGATCCAAATAAGTACTTGTAATACTTGCCCACATGGTACTCACTGACAGGTGCTATGTGAAATACTGTATGAAAGTGAAAAAAAACAGAAGGCAAATGAGCAGAATTAATAGCTTCTGGCATATGTGGCTACCTATATAAAAGTATTTATGAAAGCCCGTATTTGCCTACAAAGAAGAGAACTTAGGAAATATTCTTTCCAAGGGCCCAGTTTAATAAATGACACCAGTTACTTCTTTGGCAGTCCCATGCTTAATGATTTAATTTTTTAATATTACATTTCTGGGGATTTTTAAAAAAAGTCTTTGTAGACATAGAAAATATCTAAATTATAAAATGCAGATGTTTCTCCACATTTTTATGAAATCGTTTCTC
This sequence comes from Sminthopsis crassicaudata, assembly GCF_048593235.1. Taxonomy (NCBI): domain Eukaryota; kingdom Metazoa; phylum Chordata; class Mammalia; order Dasyuromorphia; family Dasyuridae; genus Sminthopsis; species Sminthopsis crassicaudata. Next base: position 123,351,069 of record NC_133622.1, read on the forward strand.
CTACAAAAGCCTGATCTATTTACACTTCTCCCTTTTATCTCAACTTAAATAAGTTAAGTGAAAAGAGTAGATATAAAAATCATGGAAGAGCCCTAAAAATGGAAACAAGTTTTAGGATTAGCCAAACTATTTTTTTCATGATTTATAAGTAGAGTGTGGCTGCTGCTGTTATTGCTGTTGTTTTAAATTCCAATATTATTCTTTTAGTGGAGCTATATGGCTTTGATAATGACAATAACAATAATAGTTAACATTTCATAACAATAATAAGTAACATTTATATGAACCAGACACCATGCTAAGCACTTTGTAATTATTAACTCTTTTGATCTTCTCACCAACTGAGGGAGAAAGGTGGTTTTTATTTCCTCCACTTGATAGATGAGAAAATTGAGGCAAACAGATTAAGCAAGTTTCTTAGGGTCACATAATTAGTTAATATCTGAGGCTTAATTTGAATTTCTGGACACTGGGCTCAGTACTAGATGCACTCTAGTGACACCTAGTTGTCCCTATTATTATTCACACAATAATTAGAATCTCCAAAGAATTGAAAAGAGTAGGTGTTGGTCCAAAAGGAAAGGGAAAGAAACCTCATAGGCATAAGTAAACTCCAGTCCATCATCATTCATGCAAGAAGTTGTATGCAATAAGGTAGTACATGCAATAAAGTATGTCACTGGGATATATATGATTGGAAATGGAGACATGCAGGCATTTAGCATGTGTTAGGGATGTTCAGCCTATGAGCTGTTGTACTGGTACAAACTGGTAGTATTAATCATCCTAGAGGTAAACCTCCAGTATGTTGGTGGACTTTCTTCAGCTAATTTATGGGAAGACATGGATGAGAAGAGTTACTTCCACTAGAGAGAGTAACCACACTAATTAAACCACAAATCTAATCCCCTACTCTCTCCTATTATAAGGAGCAGTGGGAAGAACCCACCAGAGTATGTGGATTTAAAATCTACTTCTGATGTTTCCACCCTTGTGAGCTTAGAAAAGTTGTTGAGCTTCACTTGGTCTCATTTTTCTTAGCTGTAGAATGATGGGGGTTGGACTGGATGGCCTCCGAGATCTCTTGGAGTTCCTTCAATCTGGGATTTTCTTTCATTTTCACATAATAGTGATTCACAATAATACACACACACACACACACACACACACACACACACACACACTTTTTTCTATTTTAAAATTAAAATTTAAAATTTCCCAGAAAGAAGATCTCTCTAAAAATAATCAGGATCCTTTTTTTTTCCCAAACATATCCTAACATGGCCTCACTACAATTCACATGGAAACAAGAGTTACCTTATAAGATTGTTGTCACTTTGCTCTTTGTAATTTTAAAACTTTGTATGACAATTACTCATATTTATTTAAAGCATTAAAAATTAAACTTTCTTCACTAACCAAATGGAGAGAGCCAAGTGTTCTGATTTCACAGATGGGAGCCTCAAAATAATTAATTGATTTGCTCAGGATCACATAGCTAGTAAGCATAAGAAACAGAATTTGAATTTGTTTCTTCTGTCTCCAGGAAAAGGCTCCCACTAGATCAAATCGTTACTCTCTTATAGCAACTAACAGTAGAATTCTTCAAAGGTTCAAAAGTTCAAAGGAGAGTAATGTGCTATACCAAAGTTAGGAAGATAAGGGATAAAATGAGAACCTTTCAGTACTCTATGCAATACAGAAATGTGTAAGCAAAAACCAGAGTGAGAGACAGATAAACAGAAAGACAGAGACAGATGTAGACCCACACAAAGATAGAGATAGAGAAACAGAGAAAGACAGAGAGACAGAGACCCTTTGACCTTTGTTTCATGAAAGGGGATTACCAGAATATGAATGCCCAAAAACTTTCTAGCCACAATCATAAAGGAGTCAATGTGTATATATGGAAATATGGAATATATAGATTCCACTGAAATATGGAAAATGGTCAGTCGCTGAGCAATTTCTTCATCCACACTAATTAAATATGGAGCTTCATGGACTATGTGTATTTAGAATTAGCCATGTACAAAATAAGAATACTGTCTGCAGGGGCAGGAAGGGTGAGTTCTGGTTATCTGGTCTAATTTATCTAATCTATCTCTTCTTTTTTCTCCTCTTTTCTTAAACTTCTTTTACTATTGCAGGTCAACATCTTGTTTGCATTTTATAGTCTTACCAAGTTGTGTGAGCCATTGGGAGATTAAATGATTTGACCAGGGCCTATTTATCTGCCATGCCATGCTGCCTTTTCCATCACAGAAATTTTCTACATCTTGCATATCTTGGTTACAGTAATTATAATAATAAAATAATAATAGTTTATAATAATATATAATATATGCAATATAATAATAAATAATGCCATAATCTCAAATGTGAAGCTGATATGTACTTATGTGTGTCAAATCAGGAGTCTATATGATAGTTGGAAAGGTCTGTACAAGGGCCAGTCCCACAGGCATCATTGAAGATTACAGATTCTCTCTGACTTAAATATATCTTTGAAAGTTATTGATCATAATCATCTTGTTATTTTGCCCCTCTCTAATTTAGACTAATCATCAGAGGGCAGTTTCAATATTTGACAACAGATCTGACCTATGAGAGATGTGCTTTCCTTATATAATCTTTGAAAATACAAAGTTAGATTATATAGATTACAATAAAGCTTTGGAATAAGACTTCAGTGGAGTACAATCATATGTCTGTGAGGGATGGAGGGAGTGTGTATGTGTGTGGGGGGGATGGAGACAGAGAGAGACAAAGAGGGAGGGAAGGAAAGAGAGAAGGTTGTGAGTGAGAGGGAGGGACAGAAACAGGGAAAGGGATAGGGAAGGAGTGAAGGGCAGAAGAAAGGAGAGAGGGGGAGGGCAGAAAGGAAGAGAGAAGAGAGAGAGAGGGGGGGGAAGAGAGAGAGGGAGGGAGAGAGAGAGAGAGAGAGAGAGAGAGAGAGAGAGAGAGAGAGAGAGAGAGAGAGAGAGAGGGAGAGAGAGAGAGAGAGCTCTAGATTATAATATCATAGATCTTTATAAACTTCCTTTTTTCATACATGACTGAACTGATTAGTTAAAGTGTAAGTTGACAAACAACTGTTTTAGTTGCTTGATACTCTCAGAAAGCAAGGAAATGGAAAGTCTTTAAATATTGTCTTCTATGAAGAAAATTTTTTCAAAACATCTGGGTTCTGCACTCTAAAATATTTTTGGTGAGACTGAAATTATTATGCAAAAGAATTTGCTGTGGGAATGTGGAAACTATAAGAGGATTTCTTCTTTGTCATCTAAGTTTTGGAAATTTCTTTTACATTCATGGTGACTTGTTGGAACATTAAGAGACTCACGCCAGTTCAGTGATTTTAGAAACCTTGAGAACTGTCTAACAGTAGAGGGAGATTTCCAACATCTTGACAAAAAGAGCAGAAGCCAAAGATGTCTATGTTTATTTCATTTTGATCTTCAATATTCATCCTTCCTCTTCTGCTCAGGGGCTTTCCCATACATATCAAGAGCACCCCAGACACTAAGAAAGAAGTAACAGAAAGAGGATTGAAGACAGAGACTGACATAACCAGAAAATTGGGCTTGGGTCCTTCAAGCATGACCCCTCACATACAGCCTCCTGCTAAATCTGAATGAGAGAGTTATGCTATCAACACAGCTGCTGCTGTTATTGTTATGCTGGTGTATCCACTGTCACTAGGAAATAGCATGGCCAAATCATACTTCCCAGTGGCGAATAGTCTTGTGTCAGAATTTCAAGAAGACTAAAATCAGAACACCTGTGTACCAGATATGCACAGCTGTGTCTGTGGGTCGGGACTGCTGAGCCATATGCTCATCATATGAAGTGCCAGCTGTTCTGCTCAGGGTGGGTTCTGGGGGAGGGATTCTTTAAAGAGAAAGCCCATAGCTCTCTTTGTGACTTTCTTATTCCATCTCACATTTTAAAATAAACAATTTTAGGAAGAGGGGATTAAAGGATTATGTGTGAGAGATGACAAGAAGGGTGCATGCAGTGCTTGCTCCATCCAGAGCACTGGTCTCAGAAGTTCCTTTCCAGGTTTTTTTGTTCTGATGGAGATGGTGTGACTGAAATTTTAAGTAAATTCCAAGTTTTAAATTAAAAATATATAAAAAAAGTTATGGGCTCATTTCTATTGTGATCTGAATTGAAGGGGGCATACAAAAAGTTGACCTTACTGAGGACCACACATCTCTACTGAGACTTGTTGCTTTGAGATGATGAAGTTGGAAGCTGAACAGAAAGAACTGTTTACTCAGTGCATACTTAAAGTAAAATTACCTCACTTTCCTTCTTTCATTTCACATGAAATTTTATTAGGACAAGATGTTTCCCATGAAGGAAGGCCAGGTAGCGACAAATACATGATATACAAAGCAGGAGTCTTCCCCTACTTGGACAAATCGAGTCTGGATTTCAAGCTATCTCTTTTGTATCAGTTCTTTCCTGACTTTAGGTAAGCAGGTCTGAAATATATGTGTCTCATTTAGAAGGATTTGGAGGGAACTCTCCAAGTTCAAGAGGTTCAGAAATCTTGGGTCCTTTTGTTTAGAATTGACTGATGATGAGAAAATGATCACTAATAGATGATGTGATAGACCCAAAGCTGACTGATTTTGCCCTTAGATATGAATCTTGAACTGCTGTAACAGTGTAGAACCTAGGTGAAGTGCAGTATGTTTATTTGGTAACTCTACAAACTGATTTACATGAAGTTCATAAATATGAATCTTCTGAGAGGATGTAATAGGAGTTTTAAGTAAATTATTGAATACTTACAAAGTTGTGCTGTCAATGAGCACTTCCTATAAAACTTCTCCAAAAAATAAATCCATTTTGGAACATTCAATTCAAACATACAGTGAATACCTTTTTACTCTACATTTTGAGATCAAGTCACAACTCTAAACTATAAGTATCTCAGGATACAAAGTTAAGTTTAATGAAGAACTGAGAAAAAGGAGCCTAGATTTATTTTCATTAGACAGAGAAACTCCCAGGAGTGAATCTAGTAGGGAACAATGGCCAGGGTCCAGAACAGAAGAGCCCCTTTTATAAAAAAAGACTTGGTATAATTCCCCAGACACGTATAACAAGCAGATGGTATTGTTTTTTTTTTTTAATCCAAGAGATTAAAAGGTGGAATAACAGCAATTTTCAGATTCTATTGATTTTTAACATTAAAAATATCAAAATATTTATGACTCTACACAATTAGTTAATTTATCAAACCTCTGCACAGAGTCTGACAAAATGAAACCACACTCCAGTTCAAGACAGATTGGAAAAATGTCAAGAAAGGTCAATATCACTGGGGTGAAAAGAGTGTTCAATCCATCTCAGATGGACTTTGGGAAAGCCAGAGAGAGGGTCTTATTTACAGCAAATCAGCAACTGTGACTCTCAATCATGGCTTAACAGAGAAATAGCTCAATGGAGCAACCTACAGTTCCAGTCCTGGGAAAGCATGCTGCTTTCTGGAAAGAGCAGGCAAAGCTACCCCCTGAAAACACAAGGGGCCCTTGTGCTCAAACCTGAGGCTCAGAACTGCAGAAGAAACTTGGGACAGTGCCCTGTTTATCTCAGGAGCAGACTTTGACCTTAAAATAAAAAAAGAAAAAGAAAGGAAGGAAGAAAAGAAAAGGAAAGAAAATGAGCAAGAAACAGAAAAGAACTTTGACCATAGAAAGGAAGTATGGTGACAGGGAAGACCAAAACACCAACTTAGATAAGAACAAAATGTTCACAGAGAAAATCTCAAAGAGTAATATGAATTGGTCTCAAGTCTAAAAAGGCTTCTTAAAAGTGCTCATAAACGACTTTAAAAGTCAAATAAGAGAAGTAGAAGAAAAATTATAAAAATACATAAAAGGTATGCCAGAGAGAATTAACAACTTGGAAAGGAAGGCAATTCCTTAAAAATTGCAATTGGCCAATTGCCAAAAAAAATCCACTGAAGAAAGGTTGATCTCATCAGCAGTCACCCAAACCATTTGGTGTTGGCTAAGAAATAGACTAGTTGATCAGTGAAATAGGTTAGGTTCACAGGACAAAATAGTCAATAACTTTAATAATCTATTGTTTAACAAACCCAAAGACCCCAGCTTTTGGGATAAGAATTCACTGTTTGACAAAAACTGCTGGGAAAATTGGAAATTAGTATGGCAGAAACTAGTATTGACCCACACTTAACACCATACACCAAGATAAGGTCAAAATGGGTTCATCTCATAAAGAATGAGATTTTAATAAATTAGAAGAACATAGGATAGTTTACCTCTCAAACCTGTAGAGGAGGAAGGAATTTATGATCAAAGAAGAACTAGAGATCATTATTGATCACAAAATCAATTTTGTTTTATATTTGATTATATCAAATTGAAAAGCTTTTGTACAAACAAAACTAATGCAGACACTATTAGAAGGGAAACAATAAACTGGGAAAACATTTTTACAGTCAAACGTTCTGACAAAAGACTCATTTCCAAAATATATAGAGAATTGACTCTAATTTATAAGAAATCAAACCATTCTCCAATTGATAAATGGTCAAAGGATATGAAGACGATTTTCAGATGATGAAATTAAAACTATTTCTAGCTATATGAAAAGATTCTCCAAGTCATTATTAATCAAGAGAAATGCAAATTAAGACAACACTGAGATACTACTACACACCTCTCAGATTGGCTAAAATGACAGGAAAAGATAATGCTGAATGTTGGATGGGATGTGGGAAAATTGGGACACTGATACATTGTTGGTGGAATTGTGAATATCCTGCCATTCTGGATAGCAATTTGGAACTATGCTCAAAAAGTTATCAAACTGTGCATACCCTTTGATCTAGCAGTGTTACTACTGGGCTTATATCTCAAAGAGATCTTAAAGAAGGAAAAGGGACCTATATGTGTAAAAATGTTTGTGGCAGCCCTCTTTGTAGTGGCCAAAAACTGGAAACTACGTGGATGCCCATCATTTGAAGAATGTCTGTATAAATTGTGGCATATTAATGTTATAGAATAGTATTGTTCTGTAAGAAATGACCAGCAGGATGAATACAGAGAGGCAGGAGAGACTTACATGAACTGATGCTAAGTGAAATGAGCAGAATCAGGAGATCATTATATACTTCAACCACAATACTATATATGAGCTATCTTTGGCAATGAGAGGATCCAAATCAGTTCCAACTGATCAGTGATGAACAGAATCAGCTACACCCAGAGAAAGAACACTGAAAAATGAGTGTCGACCACAGCATAGCATTTGTATTCTTTCTGTTGTTGTTTACTTGCATTTTTATTTTTCTTCTCAGGTTATTTTTACCTTCTCTATAAATCTGATTTTTCTTGTGCAACAAGGTAACTGTCTAAATATGTATACATGCATTGAATTTAACATATACTTTAAGATATTTAACATGTATGGGGCTGCTTGCCATCTAGGGGATAGGGTGGAGGGAAGGAAGGGAAAAGTTGGAACAGAATTTTTGCCAGAATCAATGTTGAAAAATTACCCATACATATGTTTTGTCAATAAAAAGTTATAATAAAAAACAGAATTTATAGTTATTGACAGAAGTTAATGGGTAACATAATAAAGTGTACCTAAAGACTTAGGGACACAAAGAAATTAGAATTAAGAAGCATTGATTAAACACCATGTGCCAGCACTGTTCTAAATGTTGGGGATACAAAGAAAGACAAAAGGTTCTCAAAAAGCTCACATCTAATGGCAGAACTTGGAAACAGAACAGTATATATAAATGGATTTCTAATGTAATACTAATAGGTGACTTAGTGGAGGGTAGAATTGGCCAGCCAGTATTTAAATCTTTCTGTTCTTTTCTCCCATGTGTAAATTATCTGAGCAATTATTTCCAGGTCTTTCCAAAGTTCTCTTGGAGGGAAGGAGTGATGATTAAAACTGTGATATTTTCTTAGCAAAGGGCAATATCATGGACTTTGGATCTACTATCAGAATGTTATGGTTCTGTTTGAATACAAAGACATTATTTTTAATTCTACATCACTAAACAAAATTGAGACAAATATATTGATTGAAGGGATAGAGATAGCAATGTTCTTAGTAATGGGATGCTACTATTTGCATTATTTTCTGCTGTGGCATCATGGTGTAGAAAGCTGGCTTTGTGATTAGGAATAACTGGGTTCAAAGTTTATCCCTGATATTATTTTAGTTGTTTAGTTTGATAATAATGAGAAAATAATGCAGACCCTCTGTGCATTCACTTTTAAGCTACAAAATGAAGAATATAGTACCTTAGTCCTTTTATTATTGTTCAATTATGTTTGAGTCTTTGTGATCACATTTAGGGTTTTCTTGGTGAAAGTACTGGAGTGGTTTGCCATTTCCTTCTCCAGTTCATTTTACAGATGAGAAAACTGAAGCAAACAGGATTAACTTACTTGCCTGGAATCACACAGCTAATGCCTAAGGTTAGATTTGAAATCAGGTCTTCCTGACTTAGATAGTACTCTACTATGCCACTTAATTGATTTGTACCTTACCTATTTCACAAGTATTACCAACCTGCTGTAGGTGCTTATATGTGCTTATATGACTTCAGGCACAAATGAGACAATATAAGCATAATATTTAGCTCACTTAAAAATGCTATATTATGGTCAAGTTTGTGTTTTTGTTTTTTTTTTCCCTAAAGTTGCAATTTTATAGACAGTGTAAATTAATTTAACCTACATTGCAACTGGTAAATATGCATTATAGCAGTCCCATATAGCAATTATGGGATATTATTCTAGCTATATATCCCATCATCATTCCATAGCATTTGATAGATGTTTTCCTCCATATATGTCTATTTCAGTCCACACAGTTCTGCCCATCTCAATTCTCTCTAGATATATATTTGTACTTTTATAATAACTCAGTTCACATAGAGCATTCTGTTTCTGATTTCCTCCTCCTTCCTCCCAATTTAATTTGTTAAAGATTCTATTCCCAAGAGTGTAGCTGAGAGAAACTGGAGAAAAGCCAAACAATACATAGAATTTGGATTCCCTGAGATAGTGGATCTCACCATCAGTCTCATTGTAAAGATGTATTTTAGAATCTCCTAAGACAGGCGCTAAGGTGTCAGAAAAGGGAAAAGGTGAGGGGGAAGGAAGGAATGGAAGGCAGAGAAAATGATTCTTAGAAAATTCACCCACATGATTCACTTGTCTTTAAGACACATTAATTTAGTTAATGTCTATTGCTCTATTCTATAGAACTTATTGGCATGGCTCATAGATTCAGTGAGAGTCTGACCACATAGAAAATTCCCTACCAAAGGCAGATGGAAGTTACATTCAATAGATAGCCAAAGATCATAGTTAATATGAAGTAATGCACTAACATGAAAAAGCAACGATCTGGAGAAAAGATTAATGGAGAGGAAATTAAAAGAATTTCATAATGAACAGGTGAATATGACTCAGCTAGAAACAAAAAGAAGAATCCAGGCAGTAAATCCATGGTTCATTGCATTCTTGTGCACAGCCCAGACTTTCTGATATTCCAGGTGTCAGACTCTGAACAAAGAAGGAACAGAAATTATCATACTCTGAAAAACTGAATACCTTTTAAGATACTGTTAAAAAAAAAAAAAAAGGAAGTTGAATTTCTTGGGTCTTAAAAGGAAGACATCTGCTTTCCAAATTAGGACTTGGAGAGAGGTGACATTAAAGCTAATCTTCTAGCATTGTCACTGTGTGACCTAAAGGACACCTAGTGGATAGAGTGCTAGATCTGAGTTCATATCTAACATGAGGCAATTTTTAAATATGTGATCCTGGGCAAATCACTTAATTCCTGTTGCCCTCAATTTTCTTAAGTATTAGATGAAAATAAAAATAGTACCTACCATCTTCCCAACTTGGCCCCCACCTGGGTTGTTGTGAGGATTAAGTGATTATATTAAATTATTATTTCCTTCTAGTTAGTTCCCTTTCAGCCTCCATTCAGCCTCAGTTTACTCCTCTGTAAAATGAGGATAATAAAAATTGCAGTAATATCTAACGGTTAGATTATGTGATATTATAAAACACAATGTATCCAAAGCTTTTTTAAATCTTAAAGCACTGTATGGATGTAAGTTATTATTGCTTTCCAGAAAATTCATCAACATGTATAATTGAAGATGTGACAGATATAAATATACTTGGGCATCATAGGCTGCCTAGAATAGTGCCTTATATAATCCAGGCTCCCAAAAAGTATCCATTAAAGGAAGGAAAGTTAGAGCATGGTAAAAGATCAGGAGAAACTAAAATAATCTTAAACTGCCTTTATAGAAATGAACAAAGGGGCTGATATTTTGTCATGACCAGTCTGTACCTTGAGTATTATGTTCAATTTAAGGGGGGTGTTAACAAGCTGCAATAGATCCAGAGAAGACAGATCAAGATAATAGAGTATAGGCTTTCATCTATGAGGATCAGAAGAAAGAACTACAAGTGTTTAGTCTACAGAAAATATTTTCAGTGGGCAAGAATCAGTCTTTATCAAGTGAAAGAAAGAATAAAGATAGTATTGGGCTTAAAAAATTAGGACAGGATATATTTAACAGTAAAGAAAATGCATTCAGTAATAAAAACAATTTGATTATTGGCTAAGAAATAAAGTGGTGGATCAGTGGAAGAGATTAGATACACACAACACAATAATCAAGGCCTATAGCAATCTAGTATATGATAAAACCCCAAACTCCAGTTTTGAAACTCTCTATTCGACAAAAATTGCTAGGAAAACTGGAAAATAATATGTCAGAAACTCAGCATAGACCTACATCTTATTTATATACCATACTAAAATAAGATCAAAATGGATCCATAATTTGGGTATAAAGGAGGATACCATAAACAAATTACGAGAACAAGGGAACCAATCTGATCTTTGGAGAGGAGAGGAATTTATGACCAAAGAAGGACTGAAGAAAATTCTGGAAGGCAAAATGGACCATTTTGATTACATTAAATTTAAAAGTTTTTGCACAAACAAAACCAACAGAAACAAGATTAAAAGGAAAGTACAAAGCTGGGATAAATCGTTACAGCCAGTATTTCTGATAAAGGTCCCATTTCTAAAATATGTAAAGAATGGTGTCAAATTTATAAGAATACAAGTTATTCCCCAATTGATAAATGGTCAAAGGATATGAACAAACAAAACAAACAACAATTAAAAGAAGAAAATGCATTGATGCTTTAATGGATCTGTGATTTAATAAATAGTAATAGTCTTTCTAATGGTACCAGTTGACAAGCCATCTACACCTTCTCAACTTGGTCCATTCTTCTCCATATATTCCTAAAAATTCACCAGGACTGCTCTTAGAATATTAGAGGTTTTCTTCTTTCTAACAAAGGAGAACATAGCCTATGAATCAATTACTCCTGACTCTTACTACATGATTTGCTCATCTTCTTCATTACTCATATATTTTCCTGATTTTATTTCTTATACTACATCTCCTTGGCAATTTTTTTTTTGTTTTCTTTTTGCTAAGGCAATTGGGGTTAAGTGACTTGCCCAGGGTCATACAGCTAGGAAGTGTTTGTTAAGTGTCTGAGATCAGATTTGAACTCAGGTCCTCCTGACTTCAGGGCTATCCATTGTACTGCCTAGATGCCCCTCCTTGGCAGTTTTTTATGACTAATTATCAGCCTGCTGATTATTCTTGCTTATCCCTCTATCACCTATCACTCTTTGGGTAACTTCTAACTCTTATTTCTTCATGGCCTGCATATTCCAGATTAATATTTATATTTTATCACTAAAAGAATATTTGTTTTAAAATGATGGCCCTCATTTCAAGAAAAAGTATGTTTTTTTTAAGTATTACATAGTTTCCCAAAGGATAATAACTTCTTCTCTTTTTAGTTAATTTTGTATCCAATTTATGATTAATACATTGTATCTACTCAAAACAGTAGATCAACTTTAGGGATTGTAAATTCAATGCTGTAGTATACTCTGAACTGTATAGCTATCTATCAAATCTATATATGTATATTCTGATGGAGAAAGTTAGATTTAATTCTTTACAATGATTATAAGTATCATTGAAAAGTTTTTTTTTAATTCTTCCAATACTCCAGGGCTTGAGGAAATCATTAGAATGTCATTCATTAATAGGACAATCTAAGGAATACTATTTATATGGAATTCTCTTTCCATTTAGACTCTTCCCTGAACATCTTCCATTATGATGGCAAATACCTAGAGATTATATGACGCCTTGTTAAAGTTTGCTATTTAAATAGAGAGAAATTTGAAAAGCTATCCCTATTGCTACAAAATTAGAGGAATCGTATCATTCTGATAGAAACATCAGAGACATCTTATTAAAGAAGAGCCTTGAAGGCACAGATTCTTCATCTGTCATTAATGAACCCCCATAAAGTCAATGATTAGATTTCAAGGGGTCTGTGACATTGTCATTAAAAATATTTGATAGCTATATTTCAAAATAATTTATTTTTTCTTTAGAATTCCATATATTTTATTTTATGCATTTAAAAACTTTATTCTAAGAAGGGGTCAAAAGGTTTCACCAGACTGCCAAAGGTTTCCATGACAGAAAAATATTAATGACACCTATTTTAAACCAACATTTAACTAATCTAAATCAAATACTTTCTAAAATAAGTCAGCAAGCAATATGATAGTGGAATCTTCTATTATTCATAACTTTTAGTAAATTATTTGAAAGTAAGGATAAAGAAATGATTTACTTTATAATTTGTGAAAAACTTCCTGTTCCCTTTTTATAGATTCATCATGAATACCTTTGAAAAGAAACCATGATATTGATCTAATTGGGTCTAATAAACCTAAGAATGCAAATTAAGACTCACATTTTTACAAGAACTACTGAGAAAATTAGAAATCACTCTGGTAGAAAATAAATTTAAACTAATATTTTATAACATGCCACAATAAGTTTAAAATGAATATATAATCTAAACACGAAAATTTGCACTATAAAAAAGAGATGTCTATTGTTCACTAGTATGTCTAGGGAAGAATACTGCATGAGAATTAGAGATCATAAAAGACAAAATTTATAGTTTTAAATATAGAAAATTTAAAAATGAAGTGAATTTAAAAGGGAAGATTTTCTAGAAATGGGAAATCCAGTAAAATCATTATTTCCTGGTTTATTGTTCTACTAATAATGAGATCCTTAGAAGCTTTTTTGTCTATTATTGATCTGGTGAATCTGCTTTTTTTTTGCTTGTGTTTTCCTTTGTTATTTCTACTTTACCTAATGTTCTAGATGCTTGAATCAATTTCACTGCCACTGAAGAATAATTTGATGTAGCAAACTTGATAGATCTTTTATAATTTTTATATATCTGTTGAAATTTTCAATTTTATGTTTAAATATCCTTAAGACAATCTAAAATTGTGTTTTTCCCCCTTCAGTGTTTTTTGTTATCCTCCATAAGCTTTTTACTAAGAAGTGAACATTCCAAACTTGTGTTGCCCTTTGCTTCTCTTTTTCAGTTTGGAAAGAAGATCAAATGATTGCTGGTTTGTGGTTTTCCTAGGATCTTTCGAGTCTTCTTATTTTAGTGCTTGATTTAAAATTGCTTGGTTAAAATTTCTTTGGAAATGGTGATAACCTATATTGATTCCTATTCTTTTATCCATTTTTCCCTTTCCACTTTAAACAAAAAGGAGTTTGTTCAGTTGTTCTTAATATCTTTACATTTTTGTTCTTAATTTGAATATAGTATTAACATTACACAGAAAATTGATTCAAAAATGTGACCTACATCAATATTCAGTAATTTCTTGTTTATTATTATACAATAATAATAATGTTATTCAGCATTTATTATATGCAGCATCAATTGACTCTATTCACAAAGGAAGTCAACTTCCATATACTTGTTATATAGATTTCTCTTGTTTATTACTATTAGATGGTATTTTCTAATATATTTCATTAACTTTCTCTTGTCCATTTTTATACTGAAGACACCAAATATTAACATAATGTTTGTTTAATTTGGAAAATTATAATTAATTGTAGAATTTTGTAATTCCTCATTCTTAACAAAAGATACTGATATTTTAATTGTAATTATCTTCACAGAAGGCTACTTGAAATGATATATCATGGGCTCATGATAAGTTGTAAGCACAGTGATGTAAGATGACCAAATATCTCATGAAATGATTTCTGTACATTTGATAAAATTACCTCCACTATTTCCTCAATTGCATATCTAAGAATTTCCTTCCAATCAGTTATGCTGATTCACTTTATTATGTGAATGTTTAGATTAATGTGAATCAATTCTTCCATTAGTTTGATCACTGAAAAATTGCCCTCATATTTTAGAACTATCCCAAAATGGAATGGCTTGCTTCTGAGGGTCTGGTTTTCCCCTTTGATCTTCAAATGCCTTCAACTTGAAATGAGATGACAATTTATTAGAAATATTGTAGAAAAGTCAAAGAGCCTCTATCAAAAAGTAGATAAGACTTCTTCTTTTTAAACAGGAATTTTTTTTGTTTTATATCCACAGTGCCAATCACAATGCTTGACACATAGTAGGCCAATCAATTAATAAACATTTATTAAGTACCCACTTACTATGCACCAGATGCTCTGCTAAATATTAGAGATACAAAAAGAGGCAAAAGATAATTCCTGCGCTCAAGGAACTAATCTAATATTTTTTTGTTATAGCTTTTTATTTATTTTATATGCATGGATAATTTTTCAGCATTGACCCTTGCAAAACCTTCTGTTCCAACTTTTCCCATCCTTCCCTCCACTCCCTCCCCCAGATGGCAGGTAGACCAATACATGTTAAATATATTCAAGTATATATTAAATACAATATATGTATACATATCCATACAATTATTTTGCTGCACAAGAAGAATGGGACTTTGAAATAAGGTAAAATTAACTTGAGAAGGAAATAAAAAATGCAAGTAGATAAAAACAGAGGGATTGGAAATACTATATAGTGGTTCACATTCATTTCCCAGATTTTTCACTGGGTGTAGCTGGTTCTATTCATTATTGAACAAATGGAACTGATATGGTTCATCTCATTGTTGAAGGTCAGAATTGATCATCATATAGTATTGTTGTTGAAGTATATAATGATCTCCTGGTTCTGCTCATTTCACTTAGCATCAGTTCTTGTAAGTCTCTCCAGGCCTCCATATTCATCCTACTGGTCATTTCTTACAGAACAATAATATTCCATAACAATCATATACCACAATTTATTCAGCCATTCTCTAATTGATGGGTATCCACTCAGTTTCCAGTTTTTGGCCACTACAAAAAGGGGTGCTACAAACATATTTGCATATACAGATCCCTTTCCTTTCTTTAATATCTCCTTTAGGATATAAGCCTAGTAGTAACACTTCTGGATCAAAGGGTATACACCAAATTGCTCTCCAGAATGGTTGGCTCCATTCACAACTCCACCAACAATGCATCAATATCCCAGTTTTCCACATCCTCTCCAACATTCATCATTATATTTTCCTATCATTTTAGCCAATCTGACAGGTGTGTAATGGTATTTCAGAGTTAATTTGTATTTATCTGATCAATAATGATTTGGAACCTTTTCATATGAGTAAAAATAATTTTAATTTCATCATCTGAAAATTGTCTGTTCATATCCTTTTGACCATCTATCAATTGGAGAATGGCTTGATTTCTTATAAATTAGAGTAAATTATATTTTGGAAATGAAGCCTTTATCAATAACTATAAATTCTTAATAGATCTTTCATAGCTCATAAAAATAAAGGTTCTAAGCAAGGACAGTTTCACCAATGTATTCTCTCCATAGATCAGTCTATTTCCTGACTCTTTTAACCTTTCAAAACTAGATGATTTCAGACCATAGTTATAACAAATAAACCAGAATTAGGCTTAAAAGCTATCATCCCTCCAGCCTATTTAGCACATTTGTTTAGGCAGACAAGCTTTAGAACCACATTCATTCAAGTGTCAAGTCTCTGAGAAATAGACTTTTGTGCTGAAATCTTGAGTTTTCTAACAAGATGAACACCACATACTCCAGTCAAATTTGTCATAAATCACTAAAATGGCTACAATGCAAGTCCTCAGTGTTGGTCACTTATACTTTTAACTAAGAGAATGAACAGAGAGTAAAGTTCACATGCAATGTGTTGCAACTGCTATAGCCAGGACCCATCTTGAAAATGCAATTTTAAGATAATTTTCATTAAAAAGCCATATCCTTCTAAGGGGTTGCTGGCAGACAGCAGTGGGGATAAAAAGGCAAATGAGAAAATTTACAAGCATTTCCAAAAGAACATTTTAGAAACATATTCATTAATTTTAAACAATAGTAAAATATTTTCTTATTTTTTTTCTTTTAACTAAGTAAGCAACTTAATCATTCTTCTGAAACTTTTTAACTTAGAAAATTTGTGGTCTTTTAAAAAAATCTTAACTTTTTATAGACAATTTTTTTTGGTCTTAGTGATTATATCATATATTGCAAGGTGCACATAAATAAAGAGACAGACTGCCTGACCATACTCTAGGGCCCAGTTAGGATTTGATATGTTCTTTCCTTTTTCTAATGGAAGAAATAGAACCTAAAATGTGGAATGTGCTACCAACTTACACTCTGACTTAAATATACTCATTTCCTATGTGCAGTCCCACAACTTGGGTCACATTCCAGATAAAAGTATGGCAATAATATCATGACATTGCTTCTGATAACTTTTTATTTTGTTGATACTGCCAGTACTCACGACATTTTAAAACTGTTCCCAGAATCTTCAATCTCCCCATGATGTCTTAACCTTTATCTTTGGATGAGAGATTTAGGGAAGAGGAAGATGGGGAAGATGAAAAGTCCAATGTCGATCTATCTATTACCAAGAGTAAAGCAGTACCAGGCAATGTGTGAAGTGAAAGGATACAAAGAAAAAAGCAAAAATAAACTCTGTTCTCAGGAACCTTACATTCAAAAAGGGAAAATTACATATACATTAATGAATACATATATCATGCATATGAAGATGATATGAATGGAAGGTATTACGAGTTGGGAGAAATCATCCCAAACCTTGTCTAATCAATATAGTGCAGCTAGATTATCAAATTTTGCTTCAAAATCAACTAGAAAATAATGAGGATGGTATTTATATATATATATATATATATATATATATATATATTATAAACTACTTTAAAAATTAAAATAGTTATTTTCCAAAATATTTTGAATAATGGCAGCTTCATGGGAATAAACATCCCAAGACAAGTATTTAAAAAGAGTAGCATTTAACATGCATAGGTAAATTTTAGCATATTTAATTTTTGAAAACACTAAATATTTATTATGAACTTTAATTAGACACAGAATGTGTTGTTCAAGCTGAAGTATGTGGAGTATAAGCTTTAATGGGCATTACCATATTGGAAAGGATTAAAATAATAAAAAAAATTGGTTAACACACAACAGTTTCATTTGATCCTCAAATGAATATCACTCATTTGATCCTCAGAATGTTGTGCCACAGTTTCCTTTTATTTTCCTGCCTCAGTTTCCCTAAATGATTTTGCTTCAATGCCCTTAATTGTTCTGCCCCAACCTTCCTGATTGCAATCCCCTTTTTCTGTTCATTAGGAATGAGATGATTAGGGCAGTGGAGATCTGGACACTCTGGCATTCCAGATGTCCTATCTAATTGTATCCTCTGTCTCTAAGTTCCAGACTTCCTGTCTTTAACTAACTACCCCCTTTACTCTAGTTAATCGAAATTTATGGTCCTACCCCCAACCTGTCAGAACTGGATTGATGGTCCCTTCTTGGAAATTCCCGCTTTCTATAGAGTAGAGGAACAGAGAATAGTCTACCTCTCAGACCTGTGGAGGAGGAAGGAATTTATGACCAAAGGAGAACTAGAGATCATTATTGATCACAAAATAGAAGATTTTGATTACATCAAATTAAAAAAAGCTTCTGTACAAACAAAACTAATGCAAACAGGATTAGAAGGGAAGTAACAAATTGGGAAAATATTTTTACAGTTAAAGGTTCTGATAAATGCCTCATTTCTAAAATATATAGAGAATTGACTCTAATTTATAAAAAATCAAATATGAACAGACAATTTTCAGATGATGAAATTGAAACTATATCCACTCATATGAAAGAGTGTTCCAAATCACTATTGGAATATTATTGCTCTGTAAGAAATGACCAGCAGGATGAATACAGAGAGATTTGGAGAGACTTACATGAACTGGTGCTGAATGAGATGAGCAGAACCAGGAGATCACTGTACACTTCAATAACAACACTGTATGAGAATATATTCTGATTGAAGGGGATATCTTCAACATAAAGAAGATCCATTTCACTTCCAGTTGATCAATGATGGACAGAAACAGCTACATCCAGAGAAGGAACACTGGGAATTGAATGTAAACTATTTGCACTACTTTCTTTCTACCCAGGTTACTTATATCTTCAGAGTCCAATTCTTACCGTGCAACAAGAAAATTGGATTTTATCTAGATTAGACTGTAACACATTTAATATGTATGGGATTGCCTGTCATCTGGGGGGGAGTGGAGGGAGGGAGGGGAAAATTTGGAAAAAATGAATACAAGGGATAATGTTGTAAAAAAATACTCATTCATATGTACTGTCAAAAAATTTTAATCATAAAATTAATTTTAAAAAAAAGGAAATTCCCACTCTCACTGTTCAGACTCCACCCCTTATCTTTGTCTCCCCTGATTGCTCAGAGCCATATATAAATCATTAGAATCTCCCATTCAATGCTGATGCTGATACTGAATGTTTAGAGATATCATCCCTGGGACCAAAATGGATCCTTTGGTCCCAAACAATCTCTCCCTCTCAGAAATACAAATAAAATATTAAAAACTCTCATCTCTATCTTGCTTCAGTTTCTCCAGCATTACAAGAATAATTCTATGTGGTAAGCACTATTATTGCCTTCATTTTATAGATCAAGAAGCCAATATTGAGATTAAATGACTTGCCCAGAGGAACCCAGCTAAAAAGTACCTGAGGCCAGATTCAAACTGAGGCTTTCCTGACACCAAGCCTGGTAGTCTATCTACAATATTCAACTGCCTCTCATACACCATGTTAACAGAACATATACTTAAGGACCAATTCCCATCAAATTTCAAGAGAAAGTCAGATTGGCCACACATTGATAAATGTGCAGTTACAGTACCTCCAAAAGACTGTCTCTCAAGGCATAATGAAGTCATAATCTATTTTCCTGTCACAGTGACAAAAATCTTGATTCTTTTGGGTTTTTTTGCAAGGCATTTGGGGTTATAGGTCATACAGCTAGTAAGTGTTAAGTGCCTGAGACTAGATTTGAACTCAGGTCCTTCTATCCTGACCTGTTACCCTCAACACATTCTTGAAATGTTGAAGGATAACTGATTAGAACACAGTCAACATTTGTCCACCACAGAATCACTAGCAGATTCCCTTTGAACAGATGCCCTTCCTTTTATACTTTCCATGAGTCCTTCCCTCTTAATATAAAGAACTGGCCTATACATTTGTTCTTTTCTGCACAGTATTACAGAAATCTGATCCCTTTAATTTTCTTTTCTGCTTCCTAATTCTCAGTTCTATATGTTTCCATCCATAACTGGTCTTCATTTTTTGGAGCCATGGAACCAGGATCAGACTTCCCAAGAGAGCTACTAAGTGTGTGCCCACTGATCTAGGAAGTATCTATCATTTGTGTAGGATGGGAAAAAAAATGTATCTCTGGACAATTTTCTTGCTGCCAAGATTTCCATTAGAGAAATACTTTGGCTTTGTATGAACAGTATGACAGTGAGTTAGATTGACTGGACTTAAATTACTCATTGGAAAGAAATAAACACACACACACATACACACACACACACAGAGCCATTATGTGATTTTTTTGTTCAATGTCTTTCTCACTAGATTTATTAATGAAAAGACATTATCAAAAAGAGACAAGTTAAAAAGAAGCTTCCTCCTTCTTGACCATACTCAAGAAAACTTCCTTTTTCTGTCTCTCATCACTCAAAATCAGAAGAAAATGAAAACCAGAGAGGGGTTAGGATGGGGGTGGGAAGGGAGGATAGGGAGAGACAGAGACAGAGAAAATTAAAAGTGATCTTATTTCACCAAAATATGATCACACTTAATATTCTCCATCTGTTCTGTGCTAGATACTTAGGAATCAAGTTTAGGTGGCTATTAGCTAAAAATGTATTGTGGCTGATCCTGTCTGCTACCTCTATTAAAACACAGGTTGAAAACTTAAAAATATGATGTAGATATTAAGACACTGAAAGGAAATCTAGAGTAAAAAATAAAAACAATTTTTAAAATGTAAAAAAAATAATTCCAAAATAATGGAGAAAATCTAGAAAACCATAAAAGCAAATATGATTTGGAAGGTAAAAATCAGTTTAAATGGCAAACAAATTTATTTGGTAAAGGAAGCAATATAGTACAATGGATAAATGTTCTTGAAAGCCAGGGGCATCTGGCTTCAAGTATGACTTTTAATATATTCTTGTGGTGTTACTTCAAGTCACTTATCCTCTCAGTGCAACTCTTGAATACTACAGTTATCTTCCAATGAAAGCAAATAATGAATCCTTTAATGTGGTTACATTATTAGAATTCTTGTTGCTTATTTCCATTCTTCTACTCATTGCTCAGCATGGGTAAAGGAAAATTCTTACCATTATCCTTATGCTAGTAATATTACAAGTCCAGTCTCTACTTACTTTGCATAAAATTATTTATGTATCTGTTATGTATGTATCTCCATAAATATATTTATGTATCTATAATCACCTTGAGAAAAACCTGTTTTATTTTTGTCTTTTACCAAGTGCAATGCCTGGTGCATAATAGGAACATTTTTCCTGATTTTTTGATTGATTGGATGAGAAATGGTGGTAATTTCATCCTTCCATCAATTGAAGCAAGAAAGGCATCTAAGACTATCTTCTATGCTTTTGAAAAGGCAACTGCCTATCATGGAAAGATTGTGATATTCAATGTCAATATATATATATATATATATATATATATATATATATATATATATATATATATATATATATATATATATATATACACATATATATACATATATATATATATATATATTAGATAGATAGATAGATAGATAGATAGATAGATAGATAGATAGATATAAATTAGGTAAGGAACTACTTCCCTATAACACTTAGCAAACTTGAAAACATAGGTCATAATAGTAAATAATGTAGAAATTTTAGTGTTGGGTCAACTTTTAAAAAAAGGGAGAGAAGAGGGAATTCGTTTATCTCCATAATTTATGATATCTTAGAAGCAAGAATGGAAATAGAATAAGTAGGAAGACGAGTTTGAAAATTGCTTTAGAAACTTACTAGCTGTATGTTCCTGGCCAAAACACTTGACCCCTCAGTGTCCAATTTTCCTCATCATAAAATGGCAATAATAATAACACCTGTCTCCCAAGTTTGTTAAAAATTTCAAATGAGAAAATATTTTAAAGTATTTTAGAAATATTAAAGTAGTATTAGAATATTGTTATTATTATAATTAGAAATATTATTATTTATTATTACTATTAGTTTTCTTGCCCACTGAAATATTAATTTCCTATTATAAGCCATCTGCATCTCTCCATTGTCCATTTTCTTGGTTTGAACCTCAAGGAAAATGATAATCCAGTGCTAGGTGCCCATTGATAGCCCAAAACCCTTCTCCCCTTGAACTTTTGTTTTCATATTTGTATCCTAAACATATAGCACAATCTTGGCACATAAATGATTGATATGTTCATTGAATTGAATCAAATTTATGGGTTTCATTTATATATTTCCATCATTATACTAATAAATGGTGTTCATCTCCTCAGCATTCATTTTATTTCATATCATTTCAATTTAAACGACAAACGACTTGTTTTATCCTTTTTGTACACCCAAGTTACTCAAAAAATTTTAAAAGAGGCTTGACAGTAGCAAAATTAGGAATATTTGCTTCAACAATGGAAATTAATGTGGTTTGAAGAAAATATGATAACAATTGCCTTGAATGCATTTTTTTGCTCTAATGGTTTCACATGTCCATTTCCCCAATATATCACTTGTGAGATTCCCAAGCATGTAACATGAATAATTAGAGTTACTATATTGCTTCTTGGTAAATGCTGATTAGTAATACCGAATGTATTTTCAGCAGCTGTGTAAAATACCTTCACTTTTGTTTGAAGCAGTTTTGACAAAATTTTATTTTCGCTGTGTCAACCCAAGTGGTTTCATGCTCATAGAAGTTGACTTGTCACTGGATGCTGCTCAGAACTTTATTCATTATGAACCCTGTGGGCTTCTGGGAGTTCAAAGCATGATCTACCAACCTAATATTACTGTCTGGAAAGTATACTGGTTTTCATGAGAAGCAGTATCTTCACCATCTCTCATCTGTGTCATTCTTTCCAAAAGTGACTGAAAAAATATAAACAGTATGCATTCCAAACACAACAGACAAAATAAAATGTCCATTGGCCTCTATGGACTGCCATAGTATTTGTGTCTGTCAATATTTAAGTAGACTAAATAAAATAAATGATGTCACTAAAAAGAATGAAATGGTTGTTTCTGGTTATTACATTCTGAAGAAAGAAAAACATATTAAAGTAGGTCTTTCTTTTTTTTTTTCCTAACACTCTAATTACTTAATTTTTAATTTAAAAAAATGTTACTAATAAACTTCATAGTAATTAATATCTGAAAAATTCAGTTACAAGTAGATTAATTCATTCCTAAATAAATTCACAATAGTTAGATGGTGCAGTTGAGCCTGGAATCAGGAAATCTTGAGTTCATATCTGAACTCAGACACTAGCTGTGTCTGAGGAGATCATTGTTTGCCTCAATTCTTCATCCATAAAATGAACTGAAGAAAGAAATGGAAAACGATTACAGTATTTTTGCCAAGAAAATCTCAAATTAGGTCATGGAGGGTCAGACACATAAATGAAATGAACAATGAATGACAACAACTGCAAGAAAATTAATATTAATAGTGATAGACTTCAACTTCAAATATGTCCAGTCAAAGTTAAATTTGGTGGTTCTGAATTTATCTTTTTAGTCATAGCCATACACAGTAAGTGGATTCATTCTAAATTTATAATTATAATATATCTATTATAGCGCAGTGGTCTACCATGAGGCTAAATATAGCTCGTTGGTAATATACATAGACTTAGAGATTTAGAGTAGAAAGGGAAGTTAACTAAATACTTGACTTACCACAGGTTTATTCTCTATCTTATTATTAAAATCTACTCACTAAATTCAATTCCTCTACTAAGGTTATTTAACCTTAGTTTATCTTAGTTTATTCAAACTAAGATAAATTGTTTTATTTAACAAAATAAACAAAACTCAAATTCCCATTTAAAAAAAATAATTAATATTTCTTTTTGTAAAATGGAACAGAAGATAGCTCCTTACACTGATGAAATCATGGATTTTCCTTACATCTCTTCTTACTACAGAAAAGTAGGAAGGACAAGTATTCAATTAGATGGTAAATTTCTATACCTTATATATTATTATTATGGCATGGAAATGACAAGAAGGCTATGACAGTAGAGTACAAACTTGAGTCAACTCTACCAAATCCCCAAACCATGAACCTGTCATCTAAAGATCAGGTAATTCATTTTTGTTTTCAGTCACAGCAAGATCTTTGAAAAAAAGTTTAATATCTAAAGCTGACAGTCCAGCAATGAGTTATACCATCCAAAATCTGAGAAGAGTGTATTTGGTCTAGAATCATCATGTAAATCTAATCAAAAGAACTTGAAGCTAAAAGAGAAAAGAAAGAAAGGATCCTATGTATGTGAATTTATCTAGCCAAATACCATAGATAATTACTACCACGGATGAACAATAAGAATGGATACCTAAAAAAAGATTAATGAGAGATCTGGACATAAAACCCCTTATTTTAGGTGGGTCTACAGAAATTCACAAAGGGGGGGCGGAGCCAAGGTGGGGGAGAAGATACACGCGATTTTGTGAGCTCCCTTCTTCCCTCAATACCAATTACTTAAATCAGCCTCAAAAATAACACTGGACTGATTGAAACCACAAGGACTGGAAGCACGACTTACCAGCTGAAGAGAATCTGGAGTTTCAACAGAAAAGGTCGGTTCCCAGGAGAGGAAGAAAAAAGGCCAGCACAGAGAGGATTAGGTGCTAGCACACTGCTCCGATAAAGCTGGGGACAACACTGGGATCAGAGAAGCCACTGAAATAGAGGAATCTGGCACAGGCTGTTAGCTCTTCTCTGCTTATAAAACAGCAGACCAGAAGAGAAATCAAGCCACTTTAAAATATAAAGCCAGATACTAGAACCACCCCAATCCAGAAGTGACCTAACAGATCTCGGCACGGCTGTGCAGCCGCTTTCTGCTGCCCGGGGCTTCACCTTGGGGTAGTTAAGAGCTTGAACAGCAGAGACATAGCGCAAGGCAATATCTAATTCACATAGTGCCAGGCTTGGCTGGCGGCTGTGGAACACAGCCGGACAACTCCCAGAGAAGCAGAACCTTTGAAATAGGGACTGCGGTTTCTGGGCAGGTACTTCCAGTTTGAGAGCAGGGGCTTTTCACATCAGCTGCTGATATCCACGCTCCATGGATGCATTGGCTGGGCTTTGTGTCGCCTTTACTGTTCAGTCTTAAACCTCAGGGAAGACTCTAGGACACACAGCAGGGTCCTTCACTGGGCAACTTTAACAGCACAGCCATACTAATAACCTCTGAGGCACTTCCAGGGAGGGGGAGGGGAACTCTCTCCCAGAGCTATGTCTTAGATCAGGCACAGGGGCCATGGCATCCATCCAGTCTGGGAGGAAGCTGGTAAATAAATAAATAAATAAACTTCTTACCCCAAGGACAGACCCCAAAAGATTTTTTAACCATGAGTAAAAAGCTGAAAAGAACCATTGATTCCTTCTACCCAGAGAAAGAGCGGGGTATCCACCCCCGAGGAAGTTAATAGCAGAGAGTCAGCAGATAACAGCCTAAAGGGGGATGATACTTGCCCCCCATCACATAATTCTCTCCTAGAAGAGACTATTAAAAAGTTAAGAAAGTTTGAAGAAAAATGGGGAAAGGAAAGAGAAGCTATGATAGAGAATAACAACGTTCTGAAATTTGAGTTGGAAAAAATAAAGAATTCACAGAAGATGCAGGGAAACAAAATTTGTGAATTAGAAAAGGTTAAAAAAATCACAGGAAAGTAGGATTTCTGAATTGGAAAAGATAAAAAATTCTCAAGAAAGTAGGATTTCTGAATTGGAAAAGATAAAAAAGTCTCAAGAAAGTAGGATTTCTGAATTGGAAAAAAATTCTCTAAAAAAAATTAGGGAAATGGAAAAAAATTCAATAGAGCAAAATAATTCATTTAAAAACAAAATTGGGCATATACAAAAAGAACTAAAAAATGTGAATGAAGAAAATAACTCATTAAAAATCAGGATGGAACAAATAGAAATGAATGATTCATTGAGAACCCAAGAATCAGTCAAACAAAACAAAACAAAAAAAAAAAAAAATGAAAAGCTGGAGAATAATGTCAAATACTTACTGGGAAAATCTTTAGACCTGGAAAATAGATCTAGGAGAGATAATCTGAGGATCATTGGACTTCCCGAAAACTATGACCAAAAAAAGAGCCTAGATTCTATTTTACAGGAAATCATCAAAGTCAACTGCCAGAGATAATAGAAACAGAAGGGGTAAATAGGTGTTGAAAGAATTCATCGAACATCTTCTGAAAAAGACCCCCCCAAAAAAAAAAAAAAAAAAAAAAAAACTCCACGGAATATTGTGGCTAAGCTGCAGAATTACCACACAAAGGAAAAAATATTGCAAGCAGCTAGAAAAAAGCAATTCAAATACCAAGGGGCCACAATAAGGGTCACTCAAGATCTGGCTGCCTCCACATTAAAAGATCAAAGGGCCTGATATTTCAAAAAGGCCTGATATTCAATGAAACAGAGGAATTCCATTTGTTTCTAAGGAAAAAAAAAACCAGACTTAAACAAAAAATTTGATCTACATCCACAAGACTGAAGAGAAACAGAAAAAGGTAAAAAAAAAAAAACTCTTGAGAACTGTATCTCTGTTGTGGATATATACAAAGTTGGCATGGATAATTTGATTTTACTGATATAAAAAAGGGGGGGAGTAGTAAAGGGAAGGGGGTAGTATCAGAAAAAGGGGAAGGAGTGATAAAAAGAGGGAAACTACATCCCAGGAAGAGGCATAGAAAATATACCATATCTGAGGGAATTTAGAGAGGGGGAGAAACATTGTGTGGATCTTACTCTCATCAGAATAGGCTCAAAGAGTAAATAATGAACATATTTGTTTTTCAGAGAATACTCTCTCACCTCATTAAAAGGGGAGAGAGGAAAAGGTAAAAGGAAAAGGGGAATAAGGGAACGAACTTGCAAGGAGGGGGGAGGGATACTAAAAAAGGGAGGGCTGTGTGTCACAAGTGGGCTCTATAAATTAAATATTGGGGAAGGGGTTCAGGGGGGTCAAGGGAAAAAGCATAATCTGGGGATAATATGATTGCAGGAAATACAGAATTAGTAATTTTAACTGTAAATGTGAATTGGATGAACTCTCCCATCAAATGGAGATGGATAGCAGACTGGATCAAAAGTCAGAACCCTACAATATGCTGTTTACAGGAAACACACTTAAAGTAGGGAGATACATACAGAGTAAAAGTAAAAGGTTGGAGAAGAATCTATTATGCTTCAGGTAAAGCCAAAAATGCAGGGGTAGCTATCCTTATCTCAGATCAAGGAAAAGCAGAATTTGATCTAATTAAAAGAGATAAGGAAGGAAACTATATCCTGCTAAAAGGTAGCATAAACAATGAAGGCATATGAATACTAAACATATATGCACCAAGAGGTATAGCATCTAACTTTCTAAAGGAAAAGTTAAGAGAATTGCAAGAAGAAATAGACAGTAAAACTATAATAGTGGGAGACCTCAATCTTGCACTCTCAGATTTAGACAAATCAAATCACAAAACAAATAAGAAAGAAATTTAAAAAGTAAATAGAACATTAGAAAAACTAGGTATGATAGACCTTTGGAGAAAACTGAATGGCAATAGAAAGGAATATACTTTCTTCTCAGCAGTTCATGGATCCTATACAAAAATTGACCATATATTAGGACTTAAAGATCTCAAAATTAAATGCAGGAAGGCAGAAATAATAAAAGCCTTCTTCTCAGATCACAATGCAATAAAAGCTACATTCAGTAAGAAGTTAAGAGTAAATAGACCAAAAAGTAATTGGAAAATGAATAATCTCATGACTGGGTGAAACAGCAAATTATAGAAACAATTAATAATTTCACCCAAGATAATGACAATGATGAGACATCATACCAAAATCTGTGGGATGCAGCTAAAGCGGTAATAAGGGAAATTTTTATATCTTTAGAGGCTTATTTGAATAAAATAGAGAAAGAGAAGATTAATGAATTGGGCCTGCAACTCAAAAAGTTAGAAAAAGACCAAATTAAAACCCCCCAATCAAAAATCAAACTTGAAATACAAAAATTAAAAGGAGAAATCAATAATATTGAAAGTAAAAAAAAAAAAAAAACTTTTGAATTAATAAATAAAACCAAGAAGCGGTTTTATGAAAAAGCCAATAATATAGATAAACCTTTGGTAAATCTGATCAGAAAAAGGAAAGAGGAAAATCAAATTGTTAGTCTTACAAATGAAAAGGGGGATCTTTCCACCAATGAAGAGGAAATTAGAGAAATAATAAGGAGTTACTTTGCGAAACTTTATGCCAATAAATTTGATACCTTAAGTGAAATGGATGACTTCCTACAAAAATATAGGCTTTCTAGATTAACATAGGAGGAGATAAATTGTTTAAATTGTCCCATTTCAGAAAAAGAAATAGAACAAGGTATTAATCAACTCCCCAGGAAAAAATCCCCAGGACCAGATGAATTTACATGTGAATTCTACCAAACATTTAAAGAACAATTAGCCCCAATGCTATATAAACTATTTGAAAAAATAGGGGATGAAGGAGTCTTACCAAATTCCTTTTATGACACAGATATGGTACTGATACCTAAACCAGGTAGATCAAAAACAGAGAAAGAAAATTATAGACCAATTTCCTTAATGAATATTGTTGCTAAAATTTTAAATAATATATTAGCAAAAAGACTTCAGAAAATCATCCCCAGGATAATACACTATGATCAAGTAGGATTTATTCCAGGAATGCAGGGCTGTTTTAATATTAGGAAAACTATTAGTATAATTGACCATATTAATAATCAAATTAATAAAAACCATATGATCATCTCAATAGATGCAGAAAAAGCATTTGACAAAATCCAACATCCATTCCTACTAAAAACGCTTGAGAGTATAGGAATAAATGGACTATTCCTTAGAATAATCAGGAGCATATATTTATGACCGTCAGTAAGCATAATATGCAATAGAGATAAACTGGAACCTTTCTCAGCAAGATCAGGAGTGAAGCAAGGTTGCCCACTATCACCATTACTATTTAATATAGTACTAGAAACACTAGCCTCAGCAATAAGAGCCGAGAAATCATGCATGCAAGCTCTTCCCCAGGAATTCACAAGTCAAACTCCCAGGAAAGGCAGAACTAGAAAATTGTTAAGTACCGACTTAACACTTAGTAAAAACCTAATATCTCATTATCTCATTAGCACTTAGTAAGAACTTAACACTATACCAATCAGACTCCCAAAAAACTATTTTAATGACCTATAAAAAATAACAACAAAATTAATATGGAAGAATAAAAGGTCGAGTATTGCAAGGGATCTAATGAAAAAAAAATCAGATGAAGGTGGTCTAGATGTACCTGATCTAAAGCTATATTACATAGCAGCAGTCACCAAAACCATTTGGTATTGGCTAAGAAATAGACCAGTCGATCAGTGGAACAGATTATGTACAAAGGACAAAAAAAGGGTACATCTATAGCAATCTAGTCTTTGACAAACCCAAAGATACCAACATTAGGGATAAAAATTCATTATTTGAAAAAAACTTGGGAAAACTGGAAATTATTATGGCACAAATTAGATATGGATCCACACTTAACACCATATACCAAGATAAGATCAAAATAGGTCCATGATTTAGGCATAAAGAATGAGATCATAAATAAATTAGAGGAACAGAGAATAGTCTACCTCTCAGACCTGTGGAGGAGGAAGGAATTTATGACCAGAGGAGAACTAGAGATCATTATTGATCACAAAATAGAAGATTTTGATTACATCAAACTAAAAAGTTTCTGTACAAACAATACTAATGCAAACAGGATTAGAAGGGAAGTAACAAATTGGGAAAATATTTTTACAGTTAAACGTTCTGATAAAGGTCTCATTTCCAAAATATATAGAGAACTTACCCTAATTTATAAGAAATCAAACCATTCTCCAATTGATAAATGGTCAAAGGATATGAACAGACAATTCTCAGATGATAAAATTGAAATTATATCTACTCATATGAAAGTGTTCCAAATCACTACTGATCAGAGAAATGCAAATTAAGACAACTCTGAGATACCACTACACACCTGTCAGATTGGCTAAGATGACAGGAACAAATAATGATGAATGTTGGAGGGGATGTGGGAAAGCTGGGACACTAATATATTGTTGGTGGAGTTATGAAAGAATCCAACCATTCTAGAGAGCAATTTGGAACTATGCTCCAAAAGTTATCAAACTGTGCATACCCTTTCATCCAGCAGTGCTACTACTGGGCTTATATCCCAAGGAAATACTGAGGAGGGGAAAGGAACCTGTATGTGCCAAAATGTTTGTGGCAGCTCTTTTCATAGTGGCTAGAGATGGAAGATGAATGGATGTCCATCAATTGGAGAATGGTTGGGTAAATTATGGTATATGAAGGTTATGGAATGTTATTGTTCTATAAGAAATGACCAACAGGAGGAATACAGAGAGGCTTGGAGAGACTTACATGAACTGAAGCTGAGTGAAACGAGCAGAACTAGGAGATCATTATACACTTCAACAATGATACTTTATGAGGATGTATTCTGATAGAAGTGGATATCTTTAACATAGAGAAGAGCTAATCCAATTCCAATTGATCAATGATGGAAAGAAACAACTACACCCAGAGAAGGAATACTGGGAAGTGAATATAAATTGTTAGCACTACTGTCTATCTACCCAGGTTACTTATACCTTCGAAATCTAATACTTAGCGTGCAACAAGAAAATGGTATTTACACACATATATTGTATCTAGGTTACATTGTAACACATGTAAAATGTATGGGATTGCCTGTCATCTAGGGGAGGGAGTAGAGGGAGGGAGTGGATAATTTGGAAAAATGAATACAAGGGATAATGTTATAAAAAAATTACTCATGCATATATACTGTCAAAAAAACTTATTAAAATGAGTATAAAATACTAAGATGTCACTAAAAAATATTGTCCAAACACCATAATATTGAGCTATAATAAAGACTTTAGGGTTAGACGAAAAAAAAAAATTCACAAAGAAGTGCAGCACACATGGTAATTTACAGTTTGAAATGCAAGAAAATAAACTTGACCTCAAAGGTTGAGACATAGTCAGATAATACCCATGACTTTAATGTGGTTTTAGAAAAGATATTGAATAATGATGATGACATAGAATGCAGCTCTGGAGTGTTTTATAAATATTGTCTCATTTGGTTCTCATGAGAGTCCTGGGAAGTTTTAAAATTTTTGTTTGTTTTTTTGTTGTTTTTTTTTTTTTTTGTTTTGGGTTTTTTGGTGTTTTTTTTTGTTTTGTTTTGTTTTTTTTGTTCACTTGTTTTAGTCATGTCCAATTCTTTATGACCCTATTGGGGAATTTCTTGACAAAGATACTGGCATGGTTTGCCATTTCCTTCTCCAGTTCATTATACAGAAGAGGAATTGAGAAAAATAGGGTTTAAGAAACTTGCTGAGTGTCATACCTAGTAAGCATCTGAGGCTATATTTGAACTCAAATCTTCCTGATTCTAAGCCCAACACTATTCAGCACTTCATTTAGCTATATCAATAGTAGAACAGGTTATTGGAGTTAGGGTAGGACAGAAGTAGTATCAAATATTAAGAAGATATTTTAATATGAAAAATTTCAGGAAATAGAAAAGGATAATCTGGTGAAAATCAGAAATAGAAGCAATTATAATCATCGGAGTACACTATAGACCTGGAATTCTAAACTCTGGAATGTGATCTCATATGGGGTCTTATAACTGAATGTGGGGGTTGTGAAATTAAGATTTTTTATCAGTAAATGTTTGGTTTATATGCTTCTTTGTATACCTATACTTAAGAGTTATATAAAATTTTCTCAGACAAAAAGGGGTTGTAAGCAGAAAAAAGTTTAAAACGCCCTGCTACAGGCTACCTATGCAGAAAAAAAGTACAAGTGTTGCAAAAAAGAATGGCAGAATAATCATTATAAGGGCATTAATTTTGTGAGCATATGTTGGAGTCCTATATGTTTTCACCCACTAAAATAAGACTTCTTTGCAACACTTATACAATTCCGTAAATTAATTTATTTTCTTATTCTGCATAGGTGATCTATAGCAGGGTTTCTTAAACTTTTTCTGTTCACAATTCCTCTTTGCCTGAGAAATTTTTGTGACGCCAGGTGTAATGTTCTTGAATTGTGAGGGACCGGTCATCTGCTCAATTATAATCCTTCTCTGGGAGGAGATCTGTAAAATCATTTCCTCTGTGCACAGATTTCTTGGGAGCTCTGAATCTCCTCCAGCTCTTGTCCTTTCAGCCCAGAGTCATTCTCTCAGACCCAATGCTGCCCTTCTTTTATCCTCGCAGAAAATAGGCATGTGAGAACTCTATGGGCGTGGGGAAATACTTCCACCAATGAACTTGATCCTCTTTGGATTCCTAAGGTGTAAACTCCCTTTAAAGGCCCAAACTAAACGTCTGAGCCAAAGAACTGTCAAGTCAACCTGAGTTCTTACCTTGTCATTGTCCAGACAACTTGAGTTCTCACCTTGTAATCCTAATACCCAGGTATATAGGTATATCAAAGAGGTATACAAATCAAACACTTATTCAAAATAAATAAAAATTTAGTAATACCCACATTCAGTTACAAGACCTCATATGCGATTGTGACCCAGTTTCAGAAAGTAGGCATTAGAATATAAGTTTCTTAAAGGTAGGAACTGTGTTGCTTGCTTCTATTTCTATCCTCAACACTTAGCACAATGCCTGGCACATCATAATGACTTAATAAATCTTCTATCTCTCTAACTATACTATTGTTTTTATCTAGCTCTACTATAACATACCAATCATTTTATCTATATATTTGTTATCAATCTATTTAATATCTACCAACCTATCATCTATCAGTCTATCTACCTTTCAACTGTCAATCTTTTTTTCTCAAACATCTGCATTTCATCTATCAATTTAGCATCTATCTCTGTCTCTACCTACCTTTCTATCTCCCTATCATCTATCTGTCTCTCTGTCTATTCTCAAAGAAGCAAAGAATATATTCATCACTTTGAAAATGGTTAAATAAATTGTGGTCTGTGAATATAATATAATGTTATTGTGCCATAAGAAGTAAAGAATATTAATTCGTAGAAGCATCAGAAGAAAATTGATGCTGGCTAATATAAATAGAACTATAAACTTAATGACTAAAACAATGTAAATGGAAAGAACAATGATAAAGAAACTGACTGTCCTTGAACTTATAATTACTAAATTTGACCCCAGAGAAGAGTTGAGAAATCAGTCGTCAAATGAAAAATCAGTTATCAAGTATCTTTCATGTTAGATGCTGGGGATACATTTTTTAAAAAGAATATGCTATGTAGAGGGAAATGTGCCCAGAAGAGGAAGATTAACTCTTTTTTTTTTTAGGCTGGGGTTAAGTGACTTGCCCAGAGTCACACAGCTAGGAAGTATTAAGTGTCTGAGGTCAGATTTGAACTCTGGTCCTCCTGAATTCAGGGCTGGTGCTCTATCCACTGTACCACCTAGCTGCCTCCAGGAAGATTAAGTTTTGAAAACCAAATAGATATCCTTTCTATCCCAATACTTAGATGGAGAAACTGTGGATATGGAATATCCATACACTGTCAGATATAGTCAATATGTTAGGTAATTTTTGTTAAACAGAACAGATTCCTGAATTTGTAAAGGAGAAAGAATGTATTTGAAAATTAATGTAATATAAAAACAAAAGGTATCAAAATATTTTAGTTAATAGAATTAAATGGAAGCCAGGGAAGAGGTAGTATTGGAACAGAGAGATGGTCAATAGTGTCATATTCTGAAGAAGTCAAGGAGAATGAGAAATGTGGAAAAGTTATGGGATTCAGTGACTAAAGAATCATTGATAACCTTACAGAAAGATGTTTCAGTAGGATGAATTTATGCTGTGATTAAAGAAAGTGAATATAGAAAGTATATAATGTTTTTTTTAAGTGTGTGCCCATTTCTATTGCTTTTAATAGAAAATGTTTATATTTTTCCCCTTTGGAGATCACTTGAGAGGTACATTAAAAGAAGGGAGCTCAGTGGAATTGTTGATAAAGCACACATATGCATCAAATCAGAAAGATATAAGTATGAATTTGACCTCAGATACTATCTGTGTGACCCTCAGTAAATCTCTCTGTGCCTTGTTTTACTCATCTGTAAAATGAGAGTAATAGCAGCACTAACTGAATGTTATGAATATCATATGAGCTAAAATAAATAATGTACTTTGTGAACTTTAAAATGATATTACTAGTTGTTTGTTATTATTATTTGAGTAAATTGAGAACAATGCTTGCAATATATTCATTTTTAAACATTGCATGTTATACATACAGAAATATAAGTCTACATCATCAATACTTTTCATTTAATTTTCAAATAGTTTGAAAAGGTTAATAATAACTTCCAGGTGATTTGCATCAGGCAGCAAAATGGAGAAGAAAAGTAAGAAGGGATTGAATTAGAAAAAATCTGTGCCCAGTTTTCCAGTTCAAACAGAGACAGTTACTCTGCCATCCACACACCAAGAATGTCCACAGCTATCCAAACTCACAGTAAAATATCTGGCTTCCAGGCACTTGATGGAAAGTGCAGAGAACACTGTCCTTCGGGATGCTATCGAACTTCAGAGGATATCAAATTAGTGCTCTTGGCAGTGGTCTTTAACTGCCAGAGTTAAATTATTTTGGTTTTTGTGGTTAAATAATTAATGTTGTCTTGGTTGTCAAAACTCCAAATACTGTGGTTAAATTCTTAGTGTCTGGGGTGCCCTTGTTGTTTCTGTGATTTCTAGATAATTTGGCTAATTACTGAATTGCAGGTTATTTTGCTTAATTTCCATCAGACAATACTGCCTTAGTATTTCTTTTAATGGTAAAGAGAGGGTTGATAATATCCAATTCTAGGTACTGAGCAACAGAACATTATATATTTACTACTTTCATATCCATGGTGTACATAGGTTTAACGTGACAGTTTACAAAACAATTTGACTCCAATTATTTTTCTTACCTATTCCTAACAGTAGAAAAAAAGAGTATTACTTCATATCCAATACTGTGCCCCTTCAAATCCTCCTAATGATTCCATGTACAAGAGGCCACCCACAAAGCTCCATAGCTTTATGAGACTTGAGTTGTATAAATGGGAGGGCAAAAACAAAGACCAAGCCACAAAGCATATCTCTGTGATAGTTTTCTGAGAGGTAAAAATCAGTTTCTCCAATCCTTCTGGAGGCTTATTATTTGTGACTGTGTGCAGAAACTATAGGAATAAATATAAAGTTGATCTCATAGCATCATAAAGGTAGAACTAGAAGAAATCTTTGAAATTAATCTACTCATTTTACAGATGAGAAAACTGAGGACTAGAAAATTGGCTCTTTTTTAAGGCCACATAGTGATTTCATGGTAGAATCCAGATTATTCCAGTTCAGAGAGTTACAAAATTAATTACTGTGAGGAAAGTGGAGGCTTTTGCTGATAGTGATTCCTTTATTTTTTCTGCCACTACATTATCTCATCATCTATGAGGAGGAATATTTTCCTATTATCCTTGGAATTCTACACACCTACATGATTACTGGTGAGAAAGGAAAAGGGGAAGGAGAAGTTGAAAGACAGATGCAAAGATAGGGTAAATAGTGGATTGAGTGGGGACATAGCCTT
Source organism: Sminthopsis crassicaudata (assembly GCF_048593235.1). Classification (NCBI taxonomy): domain Eukaryota; kingdom Metazoa; phylum Chordata; class Mammalia; order Dasyuromorphia; family Dasyuridae; genus Sminthopsis; species Sminthopsis crassicaudata. The sequence goes on from NC_133622.1 coordinate 123,386,504, forward strand.
TCCTCAATTGCTTAAATAATTTATTCCAACTTTGAGAGGGCAAAAAGTGGCTACTTTTTGGGCTGGTGTAACCCGGTTTTCTGAGGCACTTATATTTAAAACCATTGCATTGAAGAAAGTAGGGAGGAGGGAGAGACTAGAAGAGTAGAAAGAGGCTCTTATTACTAGATTTGGAGGAGAAGGGCAAAGAGAAGAGAGGAGTAGAGGTGAATGATTTAGAAAGGAAACTTATAACAAAGACATCAAGAAACTCTTCATGTAGAAGATTGTGCTTGGGTTGAAATTTGAAAGAAACTATTTTGTCTAAATGACAAATTTTGCTATGAAGGACATCTAGTCATAGAGACTAGTCAGTGAAAACTAGTCTATGTCTATACATATATGTCTATATTTATATGATATGTATATCATATTATGTACATATCATATACATATTATGCATGTATATTCACATACAACTTTTGTGTCCTTTAAGAACATGAGAAAAAAGTAAGGGTTGCTTAAGACAAAGGTATACCTGATCACTAAAGAAGATAGTCAATAATTTTGAATAATCCAATGAAACTGCTTATAGATAATAAAGTAGAGAAGTAGACCCAAGTAATATCCAAAGGATATAGAGATCAAGAATTTGGATCAGTCTACCTAAGGCAGGCCATGAGACTTCATGTGGTGACAATAGGCTATGGGAATCCAAAAAATAAAGCTAAGTCGTGGCAGTTTAAGGCCAGAAGAGGGCACCAGTGAATCAAGTGAAATTTGCCTGTAAGTGAGAAAGAAAAAAGATGGGTTTGAATATTTAATAGTATAAGAGGGTGGTAATAAGATGTGTCCTTGAATCTCTAATGAATGACACTATCTCATCATTTCCTTTGATATCTTATAATGAATATCTCATCTATATTCCTTTGTGGAAGCTGTTGTAGTAAGACTTCCATAAACAATTTCCTTCTCTATCCACTGTGATTAGGGATTTTTCGCCATTTCTGCATCTAAATCAATGAGATCATGGATCAATTGCAGTATTTTGAGACTCAAGCATCTGCTTCCTTTAGAAAGATGTATGGTGACTACAAATATTTCAAAACATTTTTATAACAAGACTATGGTAAAGAATCAGCTATTCTGCTTTCAGATTTCTTTGGAACTGACTGTCTTGCCTTCCTTCCCCAGGAAACTCATTTTCTGAAATCTGAATAAGTTGCAAGATTGAATCTGCCTGGGACTCACATCTCCTTAATACCCTTTCTTGCCCACCCCCTCACTCTCCCATCCCACCCCCCGCCTATTAGACTGTGACTGAAAAGCATGAAGATGGGATTCAGGATTTCTAAAGAAAGGTTTCATCTTTGCATTTTCGACCAGCCACATTGCTTTCCATCATGCCCTCACTGCTGAGTACCTTCTTCCCATCTTTCTTCCTTTTAGTTTCCTTTATGTGAACTCTCTTTTTTTATTATATTGTAAGCTCCATGAAGACAGGGGGTGCCTTGTTTTTAATTGGCATTTATATCCTTGGTACTTAGTGCAGAGCCTGGTATATATTAAATAAATGGGTCTATTTATTAACTGCTGACCATTGATTGGGAAATGGCTAAAAATAGTGGTTCATGACTATTATGACATACTTGTGTTATAAGAAATGATAGATATAATAAATTATAAAGAACCATGAACAGATTCAAAGTGAATTAAGCAGAAACAGGAAAACAATCTGAAAAAACTGCTATAACAATATAAATGGAAAAAACAATCATAAATTAGTTGAAAATGAACATTACAAAAATATAAGGAATAAACCTCATTACAAGAGATATGCAATTTCTTTCTAAAAATGAGAGTTCCATAAATGTATAATATTGCATATAATAATAATGCATACATAGTTTCTTTGTATTTATCAGTTTGTCTGTTTTTCTTTTTTCTGTCTTCCTCTAAAATTATTTGTAATAATAGAGTAGTGGGAGCGTTACACAAAGAAATTTAGGCAATGTAAAAAAAAATCAATAAAATATTTATTAAAAATGAAAGGAGCAGCTAGATAGCATAGTGAATAGGGTACCAGCCTGAAATGAGGACCTGAGTTCAAATATGACCTCAGACACTTGACACTTCTTACCTGTGTGACCCTAGGCAAGTCATTTAATCCCAATTGCCTCAGCCAAAAAAAAAAAAAGGAAATATGCATGATATTGCTGGCTGTGAATAAAAGCTATAATCTGAACAAATAACACCCTATTTAGAATCAAACTAGATAGCAGCAAGAGCATCCAATGAAAATACTGCATATCCTAATGAGTATGAGAGAATACCATGACATGGCATCCAGAAGGAAGTAATGCTGTAAGTTTGTCTTAAGGATTCCATCAAAGGATGCTGAAACAGCATTCCAACTAGTGCATCAGGAGCTGCAGTTAAGGTCACCAGAGACATGAATACAGGGAGCAGAGCAGCTGAGAATTCTTGACTTTCCTTGCTGGGAATTTCATCCTTTAGAAATTGGAAGAAATGACAGTTTGACCCTGATTCTGGCTAATAGAGGAACTGTGTTGAGAGGTAGATTTAATGGTAACCTCAGGAGAAAGTAATCATATCATCTTAGAGCTTGTCACAGGTATAGAAGTAGAATGTTCAACATAAACTGAGGAGAACAAGTTGAGACTTGTATTCACTCAGAAAAAAAAAAATGAAAACAATTTTCTGCCCAAAGAATCTATAGGAAAGGGAGCATCATCATAAAGCTCTCACAATGGAACAGTGGTTCATTCATTTATAGCCAAGTGCTGTCCAAAGAGCCCAATGCAGATGCACAAAGAAGTCAATGATCAAATAAAACTTCTTTAAAAACATATAGAAGAGAAAAATAAGACAAAATCAAAGAACAATTCTAATAATGCCAAAGCTCAGAATTAGGTGAGGCTGGTAATGAATACTAAGGAAACAAAATGAACTTTTCCTTAAGGTTATATTGGGGTGAGAGGACTATAAAAGAGAAAAAGAGTTAATGTTGGGAATGTGGTTATTACTAGATGTCAGAAAGAATATAAAACTATTCAACTCATTTTTTGTTTAATTTAGAAGTGTGAAAGAAAGAAAAAAAAATGATTATGAAAGAACTAGAAACCAAGATAAGTCCTAGACAACAGAAAACATCAAAGTACTATCATTGAGTTCAAACTGCTAATTTATACAATGTAATTTCTTAAGTTACATTGAGATTTGGGGCTATACATATATCCCAAACTTCTAAAAAATTAAAGATTGATTGATGAACTTTTGAGAAATCTTAGAGGAATATAATAACCATTTCTAATATCTGAATGGTTATGATATGGAAGGGTTAAATTTACACTGCCCAACCCCAAACAGCAAGACTAAGAGATATATGTAAGGCTAAAAAGAGACAAATTTAGTGCTTGAGGGAAAAACAACAGTAACAAAAACAAACTTTCTATCAGTCATAATTGTCTCAGGGAAGAAGTAATGAATTCTGTATCACTGGAGGTCTTAAAATAGGTGCTGAATGACAGGGATAGTGCTCCTTCTTCAGGTGGAAGTTGGATTAGATGACAATAGAGGTTCTTTCCAACTTTTTACTATTCTGTGCAATATTGAGGCCCAAGTCAAGATCCAAATAGTGCTGTAAGATTTCTTATTGGCTAAAAAGTTGTACTCCAAATTAGTAGATTTCATGCTGTCCTACACAAAGCAGCTTCTTGAGTTTCTTGAAATTTCTTGAACTGTCTGTTCAAGTATATCTAAGTTGAATGCCCCTCTCCTAATTCTGCTGGCTCACTCTTGATCCCACACACCAGAAAAATATATAATCTAATGTTTCTACTTTCCCTTATAGATCTTGGGGCAAGACACTTCCCCTTTAGAAAAAACAGGTGGGAAGAGTCCCCTTTCTTTATCTTTGGAATTAGGGGATTGGATTAAATGATCTCCAAAGCAAACTGCAACTCTGAAATCTATAATGCTATGGTCTAGCAAAGTTAGAACCTTAGTTTAAGAGAATGCTTCAGACTAGGATAATAACAACAGTAACAACAATAGTAATAATAATCAATATTTATATAATGTTTTAAAGTTGACTGTTATGGGCCAGAACACTTGTACTTAAAACAAGGATTCTTACAAAGTGCTAAGTGGAATTAATAATACAATGGTTATCTAGTTTAGCATGGTGTAGTTCTCTACACCATAGTTCATGTACATGTACTTAGTACTTAATATAGTTCTACAAGATTGACACCTACAATGATATAATTATAATAGAGTATGTAACAGCCAGCAGTATCTGAGAGAGATTCATTCCATTGTCCACCTTTGTGGTGGCTGGAGGCCGAAGCACAAGCTGGGGACTCAGAGCCATATTCATTCACTTCATCTCACATCACCATGGTACCTGGCCTCCTGCATTTCCCCCACTGAGAACAAGGCTGGTCTGAAAGGCTCTTCAGAAAGCTGCCCAGCCCCAGGAAAAGAGACAATAAAGAATTTGGACTTGAACATCTGGCTATTATTGTGGTGATTATCCTACTGAAACTCCAAGACCTCCAAAAAAGCAACAAGAATTCTACAATTTACAAAGCATTTTACAAAATAGCGACATTCCTGGAAATTAGGTGGTGATATTATTCCCATTTACAAATGAGGAAACTGAGGGTAAAAGGTTTTAAATGACTTATCCAGGACCCTACAAGTTTTCCTATCTTTCTTACTCATGGTTTACTTTATACACCACCTAACTGTAAGTAAGACTTTGGGGAAATCAGAGATGCTTATACTACATCCATGGTCTTTGATTCTTTGGTACTAGTCTGTTTGGTACTGTTCTGCCTATTAATATGATTTCCCCAGATTTGTGAGTGAGTGCTCAAAAGGAGGAAATTATAATACTTGCCAAAATTAGCCCAGGCCCTTCTTGATACTAGGTATTAGTGACACAAAGGTAGAGGTAGTTGAGTTTAATAGAAAGAATCTGGATAATGAGGAAGTCTGCATTTGAATCATGTCTCTAACATTGCCTACTTATGTGACAAATGGACATGTGAAAATCTTATTAGACTTTGTTTCTAGTCTCTTTAATCTTCTATAGTTTCCTCTTCTATAAAAAGGGGACTCAATACTGGAAATACCTATCTCACTGGATAATTATCAAACATGTATCTCAAAATATAATATTGTAGTGTGTTAGTAGTTATTAGTATTAGTAGTTATTAGTAGTTATTAGTTAATATGTAATGTATAAGGTCTTTTATCAGAAACCTTAGAGAATCTGTCTATGGAAAGGCAAACTTTCTCTTATCGTGGCATTTTGTTTTATAGTAAATTGCTTTTAGTTTTATATATTTCTGCACTTTAAAAGAATGAGAAAAATGATGGTGGTTATTCATAATTCCAAAATTACTAACTTAGTCTATTTTGTTAGGTATTGGAATGGTCACAACTAGAATGGCCAATATAATATATTATAATATAATATAATAAATATAATATAATATAATATAAAATAATATAAAGTTCATTAGAAAGAAAAGCAGGACTATAAATATAAATTTGATGTATATATGTACAGGTTTTATGGCTTTTACAAAGTCTTTTTCTGAGTTTCTTGAAATTGTATTTGATATGTCTGTTCAAGTATCTCTAAAATTAAATGAATTAGGTCTTTCAAGTATCATTTACAAATAAAGAAACTGATTTTAAACATCTGGGTGAAGTTTGAAGTGGAGATAAGAAGTTATAATTTTTTGTTTTCTGTGTTGATATTTTAATCTTGTTGTTTTAAGATATTTATACTTGCTGTATATATTTAAAGACCTTGTAGATATAAAATATTATATCTAGTCCCATTACTTGATTTCAGAATGGACTTTATAATAAGTATTTTGTAACTGGTACTGCATAAATGAATTGTTTTTGAAAATGCAATGATACAAATAAGATTTTGGCTCCATTTTGCCTCAATTTTGGGGGGTTCAAGTTACCATTGCAAAAAATATGAATTATGAAATGAGTTATCTCAAAAAATTAGTCATTGGTGTTAGAAATGACCTGTAGATCCAGTACAAGAAGGTAGTGACTCAAGTTGTTAATATCATTTAGCTAGTGGGTGACCATTATTCAAAATGCATGGTTGGTTAAATTCTGTTTGTTTATGGACAGATGGTTCATATCACATAATGCCTCTTACAGTTCACATCTTATTTGACCTACTTGTTTCAGAGAACAGCTGATGTTTGCTTTAACAAAGCTGAAAATAGCCCTAAATGCTTTAAGCCAATCTCTCACTAACAGCGAGAAATTTCAGGAAAAAAAGTCAGATAGATAACAATGAAATAAAAATGGCATTTTATCATAATAGAAACCTAAATGTTCATTCATTCTCATACTCTTAATTACCTCATGACTGATGGAACGCAAGTTTTATCATCTCCATTTTACAAATTAATGAGAGAGATTGAGATATATACCCAGCACCTCCCTGCTCACAGGAAATGGACTTGGAATTCAAATCCAGGTTCCCTAAATTCAAAATGCTTTTTCCACTAAACCAGATTAGTAAAACTCAATGGCATGATGCAATACTGATATACTTTTCTTGCAATTTACTTAGTATATACAATATCAACTATTGGTTGGATTCAATTTTTTAAAAATTGGACAAATCAGCTTTTGCTGTTTTTGTCAAATAGACATAAAAATTTTTGATTTACTGATTTTTAAAAATATTTTAAAGTTCTTTAGGCATCGTGTATCCATACAAAAAAAATCAGCATTTCTTATTCTCCCTAATAACCCACAGAAATAATCAGAAAGAAGGTTAGCAGCATATTGTTCCCTGTTTTATTGACAACTAAATACAAACATAATAAAGAGAACCAACCTTGTATAAAGCAACTACCTCAATGAGCTCCCACAAATCATCCTAGTAGTGAGGCTTCAAATTCAGGCTTCCTCACTCCCAACCCACTTAACATTCTAATAACAGGACAACATTATATCTCTGGAGAAACTATAATGCATGTGAGTCTAAAAATAAGAATGTAATAAGTTGCAGAGTTAATCTTTGAAATTTGGTATATTATTAAAATGCACATTTTCAATATTAATATTGCAGAGGAAAGACTCCAAGATTCTCCCAGAATAGTTTACTCTAATAAGGCCTACAAATGGTTTCTTTTCACTATTGAAAAAAATACAAACTTTGCCTCATTTTGTAAAGGGGGAAAAAGAAGGAATAGATGACCTCTGAAGGGAATACTAAGGGAGAGTGTGACAAAGTCAGAACAACAGCTGGAGTGCATTCCAGCAATTTTGTCCCCTTTGCATTATTGGACTACAACAAAATGAAATATTACTAGTTACTTGACTAATTCTACACAAAATAAATTTTTTCTCATTTCAACTCCATTATCTACTTTAATGAAACACTATAGTTGTACTAATGACCCATGCCAATGGATGAACCCCATGTTATTTATAATTATCTTGGGGATGCATTTTGTGATTCTTTCACCCAAAACCTACCTGGAAGGTAATCTCTTCACAATAGCTATCGAATTTTAGTTCAGTGGATTCAGCTGACAAAGGAGACAATTTACTTTGTTTATGCTGATGACAGAGATGCGACAGAGATATGGACTACAGGAAAAGCAGACAAATGTTTTAAAACATTGCCATGGAGTGTTTCACAAACTAGCCACCTCCTCTTTTGCAAGAAGTTGAGGGTAAATGCTGTAGCAAAGCTATCCTTCCATTTGTTTATATCAATAGATGAATATGCAGCAGTGTGTCTATGTACAAATATATAAAGTATATATGTGTATATACATATACATAACACAATATTTGCATATTTATACAATTGTATAAATATGCATGATCTCTCCAGGAACTTTCTGTCTTAATGCATATGGGAGTAGGGGATTCATTTCATGAAAAGTAATTTCATCTAAATCATAGTGCTCTAAGAATCCAAATTAAATGAGAAATCATGAAATACGAATAGAGCAACCTCATACATTTTTTATTTTTAGAGAGGCAAGGACTAGGAAGTCTTTTTGCATTTTTTAAATCATGTTTTTTTTTTTTTTGCTGCTCTTTTTTATCACATTTTTGAATATTTCAAAATCCCATATCATTGCATTCAAATAAATCTCAACTGTAAAAATATCAAAAATATAATGTAAGCAACAAATAATACAAAGAAGAAATAACAATTATTAGTTCAAAGTTTATTTTTGATGTGAAAAAATACTTTTAATTAAACAAAATAAATAGGTAATTTTAGAGAAAATCTTTGCTTATATGGGCAAAATATATAAATTCTAATTCAAGTCTTTAAGAAGAGCGATCCTAATTAAATATTGCTCCTGTAAAATAATTTTGCAGAAGCCTAATTTGTTAAGAGTTATTTGTGTTGTTTTGTGAAAATCAATTGCTCCTTTTGGAATTCTGAGTGAAATAAATGTTGTGTAACAATCAGTAAGGCAAAGTAGCTTCATTTACTTTGATATATATGTGGTGCAATCTTTTTTAACTTGTTTAAATATCGAAAGTGAAATGAAAACATCCTCCTGCTCTGAATGAAGGTAGTTTTGTTTTAATGACTTGAATATTTATTTCCTTAATTTTCTACCCTCATATATTAGATAACATATAGTGAAATTATACATAAAAATTATTTGTCCAAACCCTAGAGAATACCTGTAGATATTGTAAATAATTTAAACAAAAAGAAAGACAAATTTTTCAAGATTTTTGCAACAATTAATCAAACTAGCTGTGGAAAAAAGTATCATTAATATTTGTTATTCGATTGTAAGTAATATGCTTCAATTTTCCAAAGTAAGAACAGATTTCAATACATTATTAAAGAAATTTTTATAGATAAGGAATTTATCTAGTTTCCCCTCCAAAGACACACCAGTTTTCCATTTTTAAATAATGTATACTTAAAATATATTTGGAAAATTGTTATCTAATGTAAGTTTTATACAAAGAACTAAAAAAAATTATCTAAAGATTTATTCTCTTTCCTATCTACACATTTATTTTAAAATAAATAATTTTTAGATTTTTAAAAGATAGTTTTGGAAGACAGGCTGTTTCCCTACCCCACTCCCTCTATCTAGAATGAGTGATCTTAATAGATTTAGACTAAATTCTTTCTGTAGGAGGCTGCCAATATTACCATTCAGGGAAATTTTTTTTTCTCCTTATTATCATTATCAGAACAATCTTTTTCATGAAACATTCAATTAACTATTTTCTGCTATGAAGATGATTGATAATATCAAATCAATTGTGGTTCATAGTTCCTTTCATAAAGATATCTCTGTTTGCATCAGATGACAGTGTTCAAAAGCATATGTTTCTTGGTTTGAAAATTCCAAGGTACGGAGGGCCATGCCTAAAAATTATTGACTGAATTTAGTAACAGTGTTATGCTCTTATCACAGGTTTCTAATCATCAACATAGGGAAAATGAAGCTATGTAAAGCAAGCATAACAATGAACTCCATTAACAGTGGAGTTCAGTATATTCAGAAGTTAGTTATATCCAATTTATTCCATGATATTGCACATTCTAACTCATCTGTTGAACAAGTGAAATGCTGGAGTTTATAAAAGATAGCTCTCATGTATATAGATGACTTTTGGTTGAACAACTAAATGTAGTTTAGGAATTCACCTCTTTTGATTTCTCCAGAAATTCTCCCTATCCCCCCCCCCTGTGTGGGTGTGTTTTTCTGTGTATGTCTGTCTGTCTCTCTCCTTTCTTCCCTCCCTCCCTCTCTTTCTCTCACTCATTCTCTCTGTGTACGGAAAGTACAGATGAAATACTGCATATTAGTACATATGATTGACTATAGTTCTATGTTATTAGCTCATGCAATAAATTTGTTTTTTATACATCATGTATTATGCTTATTACATATATTCATTCTGTAGATATAATATATATACATATATTATATGCTTTTAAAAAAATAAATACTAATTCTTGGAAAATGTTAGTCAATGAAAGTTTTTCTTGCACTAAATCATACTCTGAAGCCTCTTGACCAGAGTAAGGATAATACCAATACTTCAAAGATCATATCCAGTGGAACACAAATTTTTTTCAAGTTTCATGAAGTCAGAAAGTTTTGGCCTTATAACTTACTGTATATCTGTCATCTGATAATCAGCTTGATTTTGTAGGTTCAGAGAGGCTCCTCTCCATTTTGGGTGCACAGTAATGAATTAATATGTATACATCAATTGCACCTCAAATATATACATATGTATGTGTTTGTATACCTGTATATATAAATATACATGTATATTCCACAATGGGCAAGCAGGAGCTGGATTTATGCACTCCTTTGGTGGAGGCAATATCCATACCAAAGATTTTTAATCTTTCAAAGCAATTATAAATAAACTATACATAAGAGAAAGCCAGCAGAAGAAATAGGATGTTATTTAGTTTTGTGGGTTATTGTTGTTTCAAATCACAAAGTCCTATGGTAAATCCCCAAATCAGACCTCAATAGCTATCATATATTAGTTCAATGGATTCAGCTGACAAACAAGATTAACATGAATAGTCGCACCATCTCAGGAGTGAGACTAAAAGGAAGTGATCATTAGAGGTCATTTAGTCCTTCCCCTGCCTTTGCCAAAAGTAATTTATCTTAGACAGTGGATGACACTGACCTGAAGCTACAGCGAAGAAGAAGGGCAAATAAAAGATCAGACTGCTATAAGAACCATCTCTTCAATAGACTTTTTTCCACAATCAGAGAGAGGGTGGATCACATAAATATATTCTATACATTTTACATGATGTTTCAAGGTGATAAATTGAGACAAATAAGGGAAGAAATTGATGGTGAGAATGAGTTTGTACTTTGTGGAGGGGAAAAAGGTCTGGTGCTCTTCAGGGTGAGTAAGGGAGAGTGTGTCCAATTAGGATAGTTTTCATTACTAGCATTTTGTTGTTTGAGATATAAAAAGGGGAGGGAGAATCTAAGAACTGAGAAATATTTGTTTTAACTTAGTTGGGGAAATGGGCTCCTCAAGAAACAAGCAGCTTTTCTGGGGCTATTAGACTACATCAAAATATGTCCAGGAGAAGTTTAGCATAGGGTTAGACTCAGAACAGTAAGTAACTCACCCCCCATCTTAATTTCTGTTCCAGTGGCCCCTTTCCCAAAGACTTGAAAAGAACAACAGCTTCAGTCAGATAAATGTGCCAAGAACCCACTGAGATCCTGAGCTTAGCAGTGTTGTAGTTTTACTTCAGGGAAAGAGCTTTCTCACACTAGCCTAGATCTGGTTGTTGATATCTCTGTGTCCACTGGTATGCCTATGCCCTCTAGAGAGTTTAATTCTGCTTTGGTTTCTAAAATTCAGAATCTGGGATTGCACCTTCCCCTTGGACTTCCCCATCCCCCTGAGGGCTCCTTTATCCTGGCCAAGCAGTGTCAAGATTCCGGAAGCTTAGGAAAATCTCTCCCTCTCCCTGTCTCTCCCTGTCTCTTCTTGTTTCTCTCTGTCTCTTTTTCTCTCTCTCTCTCTCTCTCTCTCTCTCTCTCTCTCTCTCTCTCTCTCTCTCTCTCTCTCTCTCTCTCTCTCTCTCTCTCTCTCTCTCTTTCTTTTCTCTCTCTCTCTTCTTCCCTCTCTTTTTCTCTGTTTCTCAATTTCTCTGTCTATCCGTTTCTCTCTCATTCTCTCCCTATTCCCCCCCTCTGTGTGGGTGTGTTTTTCTGTGTATGTCTGTCTGTCTCTCTCCTTTCTTCCCTCCCTTCCTCTCTCTCTCTCACTCATTCTCTCTGTGTGTGTCCCCTTGTGTTCGTGTGGAGAGCTTTTGTCTGCATGTGTATAAGACACAAACAGTGGCAACACAGAGACAGATGCTAAAATAGTGACACTGAGACACACAGAAATAGACAAGGGAAACAGAGCCAGACAGACCTACAGGGGCAAAAACTTTCAATATATTTCAGGTTTTTTGATCTGTCCTATAATAATGTATGTGTTGATGTAGGTTGTCCAGTATACACAGGCATCATCCTTTTATTGTTTTCCCTAAAGTTTTCTTTTCAGGAGTGAGGAACCACAGAACTTTAGAAAATCATTCTCTATATAATATATATATATATATATATATATATATATATATATGTATGTATGTATGTATGTATATTCACGATCCATTTGGGGGATGGGACATAAATGGAAGAAAGGCAAATATATATCATCTCTATGACCAGGAGGAGGCTTTTGGATTCTGAAAAATGAAACTAATCAACCAGTGTGTGTATACATAACTGAAGTTCCCCCCCCCCAAAAAAAATCCTGTACTTGGCAAAATATACACGCTCCTGCACACTCTAACACACACAGGCTTTCAAATCTAGAAGACCACGGCTTAAGAACAGCTGTGCGGAAAATAACCCAAATGCAACAAACACCTGATCTAATGGCAACGCAAACATAAGCAGTGCTTTGGAAGTAGAATGGTCCCATACCTCTCCTTGCTGATGATTGTGTTTTGAAGATTTTCCTACCTGCCCCAGGTTTTTGCCCTTCTTACTGCTGCCGAAAGTCAGTCCTTGGTAGATGGCCGCAGATCGATTGGTTGCCTGAGTCGGGGTCTCCCCGCCCAAGACGGACTTGATGGAGTTCAGTTTGGATCTGGAGCTTCCCAACTGGGAGCTCTCCACCATCAGGACCGCGGCTAGTAAAAGGAGGCAGCGGGAGGGCTCCTTATTCCACATCATAAGGGTCATCTCCCCAGCAAGGCAAGAGGGGACCCCAAGAAAGCTAAAAATCTAAGAGGAGGAGAAGTAGCAAGGAAGCAATGAAACCCAGAACTTGTCTTCCAAAAAGAGATCAAGCAAAGAGCAGGAAGCGAGGGGGAGTCTCAGTCACTGTCCCCCAAACTTTGAGTGACTTCTGGAAACGAGTCTAGAAAAGTGCAAACTCGGTCTTAATCATTCAGGCTGGGAGTTTCGAGACTAGAGGTCACTTCACCACAGCCGTTTTCTTCACCAGTAGGGAAAATTCTTCAGGCAGTAGGATGCGAAGCGCCTCCCTACCCCAGAAGGCGTGCCCCAAGGTGATGCAGAATCCAGAAGAGCAGCCCTGCTCTAGACAAGTTGGGAAGAAGCTCGGAAGTCCGCCCTCCTTCGTTCCTGCCCCCAATCAGACAGGGGGAGAGAGAGAATGAAAATCAGCCCGCATTCAAGGATCCCAGAGGGTCGGAAGAGTCGGGTTATTTCCCCCACACGTATACACCCACACCTCCTGGTTTAATTGTCTGGGTTTGGTTTTTCCTCCTGTTTTCTTTCCTTCTCCCCTTGTCTTTCTCGTCTTTTGTCTGAGTCCCTGCACTGTGTCAGAGCACACGTCCTCCAGTTCCAGGTTAATAGGCGCTAGTTTGGGGAGCCAGTAGAGCAACCCAGGAACTGGAGACTTGGAGTCAGAGGCCGAGCCCTGGCTTGTCCACACACACACGGGAACACGCTCACGCACAGCCAGTCTTTTCTTCTGGTACACTCAGAGAAGATACAGACAGGCAAAGAATGACACTGTGCTCTCTCGTCACCGGCACGAGCTGTAGCTTCATAGTCTCTCTCCCCTTATTTTCTTCCTCCCTCTCTCTGCTACACTCTCTCTCTCTCTTTGCTTTCTTCCCGCTAATCCCTTTTCTTTTTATAGCTTGCTGCAGTGGGTTTTCTAGATTCCTCCGCCCCCAATTCAAGAGTGACAAAGAGTGAAACCGATTCTCTTACCCTCAACACGTACCCTTGCTCCCCCTTCTCTCACTCCCCTTCCTTCCTCCTTCCTTCCTTTCTCCCTCCTTCTCCTCCTCCTCCCGTTCCCTCCCCCTCCATCCCTTCTCACCTCCTCTCCACCCCCTTCCCTTCTTTCTCCAGCTTTTTATCTGCTTCACGTGGCCACCAGCAAAATCTCTGGGCTTCAGCCCCCGAGGAATTAGGGGGTTCAAGACAGCAGATCCTGTGAGGATGCGGCGGAAAAAGAGAAAGGTGGGCAGAGATCTCATTTGGAGGGGAAATCGGTGTAGATGAGGTTTGGGGACCAGTAGCTCCGACAGCTGGCCAAATCTAGAATCAGACAAACTACAGAGGATTGTTGCCCAGAAGCCTGAGCGTCTGAAAAAACTGAGGGAAAATTGAAGTTTCAAATAAAGGCGTTCCTGGCTGGAACTCTGGCCGGGGACAGACGCCCTGCTGTCACATCCGACAACGTCCTGGGCCGCTTGTTCCCCCTCAGGTCTTGAAATGATCACCCCCCCCCCCTCCCACTACGCCTGTCAGTGTGATCTGTGTAAACGGCAGGTTACTGACATCGTGTGCTCGGATGCATGCTGGGTTTGAATGTGTATGCGTTTTTATTGGCGCTTCTGATTATATGTGCATGTGAGGGTGTATCTGTGTGCTCGTGTACGTCTAACTCAATGAGAGCCTGTGGTGAGAGCGTGTTTGTCTGTGTGTGTGTGTGTGTGTGCACGCATGTGCCTGTGAGTAGGAGTGTTTGTGCTCCTCTGGTTGTGTGAGAGTATTGTGGTCGAGTGAATTGGTTTGTGTGAGTGTGGGTCTGCTTCTTCAAATGTGTGTGTGTGTGTGTGTGTGTGTGTGTGTGTGTGTGTGTGCCCCCGTGTATGTGTAAGCATCTTTTGAATATGTGGAGGGGCTTTCCAAGGGGAGCACTGAGAGCGAACCCCGTGAACAATTAGGGAAAGAAGTGCGCCAAGGGGCTGAGAGGAAGGAACAGGGGAAGGGGAAGAAGGCACTGGATTTTGCCCTCTGGAGGTATTCCAATCTTTCCAGATAGATGCCAGATCCACTTCTCTGGCAAAGTGAGACAAATCCACGTCTAGACTCTGTTGTACACAGGAGCGCCGACGGGCGGATGGATAGGCAGTATCTCAGTTCACCTTGTCTGAGTCAATGCTTCCAGGTTTTCTCAGTTGTTTTGTCTGGAAAGACCCAATCTCAATAAGGAATGAATGGAAGCAGCTGTGCTCTGGACCACCCGTCTTTTTTCTTTCTCCGGGACAGGCTCACAGGTAGTCCTGAGGAAACTTTCCTGTTCTGGGTTCTGGGATTTTAAGAGTCAAGAATACATCTGGAAGTATTAGAGTATGTTTTAAAAATTATATTAGTAATAGCAATAACAATGTTATTCAGATTAAAATTTCCAAGAGCATCCAGTGGTCCCTAGAAGGGAGGATAGCATTGAAAGATAATTACTGGGATTGAGAATGTGAGCTGAATCTCTATTCTAAGAAGACAGTGGGTGGCCCATTCTCCAGAATTTTACATTTAAGGGAGAGGGAATAACAAAATTTCTATCTAAGACACTTGCACAGTGTTATGGGAGATAAAAACTATGCTTTTGGTGGTTTAGAATTTAAAGACTTCCCATTCTCATTCTCTTCTTTGAGAATGCAGTTTACTTCCTCAGGGCTCCCCTACTCTGCTCTCCTCCTTTAAAAAAAAAAAAAAAAAAAAAAAAAAAAAAAGGTCAAAAATAAAGAACATAAAGAACAGAGAGAACTTCTCTAGGCAAGTTATTAGAATCACTAACTAATCACTTCCCTAGTTTCTGTAAGAAAACTTGAGGACCCATGATACAGTTTATAATATTGAGTTCCTTGACAGTTTGCCCATGCCCTGGAGATTTCTTCTTTTGTAGTTTCTTCTTCATGCTGAAATTTGTCATTTTCAATAGATTAAAGACTCTTCTTCCTTGGATTACATTGTTATTGTTGTTCTTTTTGGGGAAACAGAGGAGTGGTTGATTTCCCTCAGTTTTATCCAAGAAAGGAGTTTGTAAGAAAATCAGCATTCCTGGTTCTTTAAGAAGAACTAACCCTTGGAACTAAGTGGGCTAACACTTTGGGGGAAAAATGTTGTTGGGTCAGTACACTGGAGTACTTAGAGAAGAAAATTATATATTTTAAAAAGAACCTCATTAGCTGAGAGATCTTGGTCAATTAACCCCTTTGGGGCTTCAATTTTCACAATTATAAAAATGAGGGTATTGGACTGGATTATTTCTAAAAATTCTTTACAGATCAAATTCCTAAACTTGCCACATATAATCTGCTTTGGAAAATTAAGATGAAAGATTGAGAAGTCAAGCAAAGTATTAATCTACTTATTAGATCACAAAAGAAAATGTAGATATAATGAATAATATTATTTATACAGCACTTTAAGATTTGCAAAACTCTATATATGTTATATCATTTGATTATCACAACAGAAACCTTGTGAAGTAGATACTATTATCCAAGCATAGAACCATAATTCTACTCTTGCACATTTCTGAAAAGGAAAATTATCCTAAAATACTTATATATGCAATAAAACTATCACCTGGATAAATAAACTAGCTCCAACAGAATATCTTAGATACTAGCATGGTATTGTGTAGAGAAAAAAATTAAAGCTAATCAGAAATTCACTTGCTGAATCATTTCCCTACAAAAAATCACAAATATAGAATCATAAATTAATCCATTCACCAAGATAGTTTAGTCACAAACTTAAGCAAAAACAATCAGATTCAAAAGCCAGCCTTAAGTTTGTGATTTTATTGTAATACACCCATATGAAGACATACAAATATTTCTTTAACATTAAAAGCATCTATACATGCCTAGACTTCAATGATGCTAGGGATCATTGACTTGAAATCCGTGAACATTTCATCCACTATCAGAGATCAAAATCTATCTACAACTTGATAGTCCTCATGAATTGCTACTGACGAAAGAAATCACCCCATTCTTCAAACTTAGCTAGAAAAGTCCTCAGATGATAGACATACAGTATGTCCCTGGAACCCATTCTTGAAGCCTTTCCAGCTGCTGGTATGTACATTCTGCTGGCATAATTTTTGTCAATGCAAGGTCACCTCTACAATCTGCTGAGAAGAAAGTCTTTAGGAAGGAATATCTATCTCCTAAAATAAATAGATGCCCAAATGTAAGATTATCTCTGCACAAATGAATATGATCTTTTAAAAAGTTGAAATTGTCAGACAGGGAGATCACACATTTCATCATATTGTGAAGAAGAAAAACCATGTTCTACTCTTCTTTTTGTAAAAGCAAGGATGCATTAAAATTATGGGTATACTTCTTATCTAAAAATATTACTTTAGACTCTTCTTTCAAACCTTCACCTCATAACTCCTGTTTATCTATTAGGATTGATTCATAATGAAAACCACTGAAATTTTTTAGAATTTTCTAATGCAGAAAAAAAGAAGTTTAAAAGTCACTTTCCTGCTATACTATATTCTCATTATTTCTACTCATTAAAATGTTGATTATATGACTTACTACTTTTTGAGACTACAGCATGGTCTAATTTAATTCCTGTGCCAGGAGGAGCAAATATGGCTGAACAAAGAACAGCTATTGTTTGACAAGAAGCTTCCTAGGTGGTGCAATGGATACAGTGCCAGGTCTTGAGTCAAGAAGAGTCCTCTTCCTAAGTTCAAGTCTGGCTTCCGATACTTATTACCTGTATGACGCTAAGTAAGTCACTTTACTCAATTTGCTTTGGTTTCCACATCTGTAAAATGTGTTGGAGAAGGAAATGGCAAACTACTTCAATATCTTTACCAAGATAACCCTCAGAAGGAGTCGCAAAAAGTCAGACATGGCTGAAATATGATTAAATTTATCATCAAAATGCTGTACCAATGTTGCATTAATGTGGATGTGGATATAGAAAGCACCCTTGTGGTCTGAGAAACCATCACATGACTGGATATTTTTGTCCTTTTCTTTTCTTTCTTTTTTTTTTTCTTTTTTGGTAAAGACTGAATCTCCTTATTTTGTTCAGACTAGAATTATAAGGAATACTCTGGGACATACCCCATCACTTAGAGTTATGGGAGTTTTGACATTCTCAGTTTCCAATCTGGGCTTGTTTGCCCTTCCTTAAGCAACCTGGTACTATCACCCCTTTTCCTATGGACTTATTTGGTTGATATTTCCAATCAGTATAGCTCAATGCATTTCAGAACTCTCAAGCTAAGGAAATTTAATGAAGGCCCCTGAATCTTTCCTCCTCTTTCCCCTTTCTATACCCTCAATATCAACTATATGTATGATATCCTGCTATGTCACAGTTCTCTTTTATTGTCCTGACTCAGTTTCCCTAATTATCCTGATTTAGCCTTGACTCAGTTTCTCTAATTGTTCTGCTTCAGTTTATAATTATCAGCTCAAGGCTCAGGCCTGCAAAACCTTCCTTCCCTCTTTATCAGAATATGTAATAAGGATAAAAGATCTTATGTTTTAGAATATCAGAATGCCTATCCCCATCCCAAGTTATGGGAATGTTAGAAACCATCTTCTCCATCCATATCTGGTGGTTCACCCTACCCTGTCAGAGTTCCATTCCTGTTCTCAGCATCTGGCATCCACCCCTGCCTCAATCTAACCCCTGAGTGTGAGCCATATGTATATAAATCATTAGGAACTCACATTGTTTGCTGGATTCTTGGAGATGATAATCTCATTCAACCCTGGCATCAAACCATGGAACCATTTGGTCCCAGTAAGTCTCTCCCTTTTAAATTAATTTTTAAATACTCTCTAATCTCTATCTTGCCTCAGTTTCTTCAGCATTATAATCCCTTATATAGAGAACTCTAGAATGAAGAAACTCCCTTGTACCCATTCAGGACAGCATCTTTTCTACAACTTTCTAAATCAAAGATTTAGAAATAAAAGGAACTTAGGATCTGTAAAATCCTACTTATTGAAGTTTACATAGACAACAAAAGTTTTCCATTTTCTAAGACTCTATCTTCTCCTTTTCCATATGTTAAGATGGCTTCTAGAGACAAAACACTCACTTATATTTCTTAACCTAAAGAAAGAATTGACTCCACAAGTAGGTCTCACAGACTACAAATGGAACAATAGTATCTTGACAAGTAGGAAAAGTAGGCAGATCTTTTTTTGCTAAGGACATTGAGGAAGAAAAGCTTCTTATACTTGATAGATTTTCGGCTTGTCCTTAAAGGATTGGTGGAATTTAGAAAGGAAAAGAATGAAGATAATGTGTGAGTTTAGTCTGAATAAAGGTGATAGGGTTAGTGCCATCAACTGCTTTTTTAGGTAATTTTACAATAAACTAAAAATAGAAGAAACTCACCAGGATTTTTTTTCTTCCCTGTGGACATCTTCCATGTGATAGTCATATTCCCAACTGGAAACCCTTTGAATTAGTTCATTATCTTCCTATTATATAGTCAAATGGACTCAGAGAGGGAGCAACAACCACTAACAATGTATATGTATAATGTTTACTTATGGGAACATCTGTTTAGATATGAAAGAAGTGAACTTAGTGAGACAAATTCTTACTGTCATGGTAAATATATGTTTACTTTTAAAAATACCCAATACACAGGGCAGAGCCAAGATAGTGGAGAAGGCACATGCGACTTTCTAAACTCCTCTCATACCCTCATGACCAAATATTCAATTCAGCCACAAAAATAGCACTTGACTGGCAAAATTCACAAAGATTAGAAGTACAACAACTTACCAGATGAAGATAATCTGGAAGATCCCCAGAAAACATTTGTCCTAAGTGGCAGGAACAGATCAATGCAGACAGGGATAGAGCTAGAGACTGGCATATTGAGCAGATCAGGAGGGTATGAACACTGTGGTTAAAAAAATTTATGGAGATGACTTTGCCATAGGCTAACTTCTCTGCTCTGCCTTGGTTGCAAAGCAGTAGACCAGCAGAAAAATTACAATCAAAGGTAGAGGATACTCTTAAAAAACTCCACAACCTAACAAGATCTGGCTATATACCCACCCAAACCTGGAAGTGAGTCAGCACAGACCACAGCACAGCTGTGCAGCAGCATTCTGCAGCACAGGCTGGGACAATCACAAATCTGCATAGCCTGGGGCAGCATCTAATTGGCCAAGTGGGGTCTCAGCCTGGGGAAATAGAACTTTTGCAGCCCAACTGTGCTTCCCTGAGCAGAGACAATTCCAGTCTGTGCGGGGCTATTCCCTGGCCAACTGCTAATACCCACAGCCCCACAGCAGGCTTTGGTTCAGGGTAGTGACACTTTTGCTGCTCATAATCTAGCCCCAGAGCAATCGATAATCCCCACAGCAGAGGTTCTTCATTGGAAACCTCCAAAGCTTGGCCCATGCAGGCCTGAGTCATTTCCAGTGAGGAACTTTTTTTCCCAGAGCACTCCCATACCTTACAGTTCTCTGCAATCAAGCTACTTGCTCTGCAGAGGAAGCTGATAATTTCCTTGCCCTGAAGGCAGACCCTACAGGTTTAAAAAAAAAAGGAGTAAAAACATCAAAAGGATAATCAATAACTTCTATACAGAACGAAAGCAGGTTTTCAACCCTGAGGAGACTAATAGCAAACAGTGTCCAGATATAACTTGGACCCCATCACACAAATCTCTCCTAAAAGAGACTATTAAAAATCTTAAAAGAGAGCTACAAGAAAAATGGGGAAAGGAAACAGAAGCTATGCAAGAGAGTAATAACTTTCTGAAATGTGAATTGGAAAAGATAAAGAACTCCCAGGAAGTACAAGGAAACAGAACTTGTGAATTGGAAAAAGTAAAGAACTCCCAGGAAAGTAGGGTTTGTGAATTGGAAAAGAAAATATCTTACTAAAAAAATAGTGAAGTGGAAAAAAATTCATAGAGAAAAACAACTCATTTAAAAACTCAATAAAAAAGAAGTAAAAAAAAAAAAAAAAAACTAATGCAGAAAATAACTCATTAAAATTCAGAACTGAACAAATAGAAATGAGTGATTCATTGAGACATCAAGAAGCAGTGAAGCAAAACCAAAAAAATGAAAAATTAGGAAGAAATGTTAAATATCTACTTGGAAAAACAACAGACATGGAAAATATATCTAGGAGAGATAATCTGAGGATTATTGGACTTCCCAAAATTTATGATGAATAAAAGAGCCTAGATACTATTTTACAGGAAATCATCAAAGAGAACTGCCCAGATGTAATAGAACCAGAAGGTAAAATAAGTGTTGAAAGAATTCATCAAACACATTCTGAAAAAGACCCTAAAATAAAAACTCCAAGGAATATTGTAGCTAAATTTCAGAACTATCAGACTAAGGTAAACATATTATAAGCAGTGAGGAAAAAAACACAATTCAAATACCGAGGTGCCACAATAAAGGTCACTCAAAACTTGGCTACCTCCACATTAAAGAATCGAAGGGCTGGGAATCTGATATTCCAAAAGGCAAAACAACTTGGAATTCAGCCAATAAAAAACTCCCCAGCTAAACTGAGAATTTTCTTCCAGGGAAAACGATGGACATTTAAAGAAACAGATGAATTCCATTTGTTTCTAAGGTTAAAAAAAAAAACAAAAAAGAAAACAAACAAAAAAAAAAAAAAAAAAAAAAAAGGTATAAACAAAAAATGTGATCTCCAACCATAGGACTGAAGAGAAGCAGAAAAAGGTAAAAGGAACCCTTGAGAATTCTATTTCTGTTGTAGATATGTATAATTTGATTTTACTGATATGACATAAAAAGGGAAGTAGAAATGGAAAGGGAGAAGGGAGATAAAAAGAGGGAAACTACATCCCAGGAAGAAGTAAGAGAATCCAAGGGACATATCTGAGGTAATTTAGAGAGGGGGAGGAACATTGTATGAATCTCACTCTCATCAGAGTTGGCTGAAAGACAAAATAATTTACATATTTGTTTTACATAGAATCTTCTCTCACCTCATTAAAAAGTGGTAGAGGAAAAGGGAAAAGAAGAGTAATAAGGGAAGGATACAAGAAAGGGGAAGGAATTTAAAGGAAAGAAGGAGGGATCCTAAAGAGGGAAAGCTGTGTGACACAAGTGGGGCCCATAAGTTTAATAACTGGAGAAGGGAGGAAGAAGGGTCAAGAAAAAGGAAAGCATAATCTGGGGATATTATGAGGGCAGGAAATACAGAATTAGAAATTTTAACCATAAATGTGAATGGGATGAACTCTCCCATAAAGCAGAGGTAGATAGCAGACTGGATCAAAAGTCAGAACCCTACAATATGTTGTTTACAGGAAACACATTTAAAACAAGGAGGTACATACAGAGAAAAGGTAAAAGGAGCAGAATCTATTATGCTTCAGGTGAAGACAAAAAAGCAGGGGTAGCCATTCTTATCTCAGATCATCAAAATCAAAAGAAAACTATATCTTCCTAAAGGGTACCATAGACATAGACCATATCAATTTCAATACTAAATATATATGCACCAAGTAGTATAGCATCTAACTTCCTAAAGGAGAAGTTAAGAGAGTTGCAAGAAGAAATAGACAGCAAAACTATAATAGTGGGAGATCTCAACATTGCACTCTTAGAATTAGATAAATCAAACCACAAAACAAATAAAAAAGATATTAAAGAGGTAAATAGAATATCAGAAAAATAGGTATGATAGATCTTTGGAGAAAACTGAATGGTGACAGAAAGGAGTATACTTTCTTCTCAGCAGTCCATGGAACCTATACAACAAATTGACAATATATTAGGACATAAAGATCTCAAAATTAAATGCAGCAAGGCAGAAATAGGAACTGCTTTCTTTTCAGGTCACGATGTAATAAAAACTACATTCAATATAAAGTTTTAGGGGTAAATAGATGAAAAAATAATTGGAAACTAAATAATCTAATTTTAAAGAATGATTGGGTGAAACAGCAAATTATAGACACAATTAATAATTTCACTCAAGATAATGACAACGTTGAGACATCATATCAAAATTTGTGGGAAGCAGCCAAAGATGCAATAAGGGGAAATTGTATATCTTTAGAATCTTACTCGAATAAAATAGAGAAAGAGAAGAATTGGGCTTGGAACTTAAAAAGCTAGAAAAAGACCAAATTAAAAACCCACAATCAAATACTAAATTTGAAATTCTAAAATTAAAAAGAGAAATTAATAATATTGAAAATAAAAAATCTATTGAATTAATAAATGAAACTAAGAGTTGGTTTTATGGAAAAACCAACAAAATAGAAATACCTTTGGTAAATCTGATTAGAAAAAGGAAAGAGGAAAATCAAATTGTTAGTCTTAAAAATGAAAAGGGGGATCTCTCACCAATGAAGAGGAAATTATAGCAATAATAAGGAGTTACTTTGCCCAACTTTATGCCAACACGTTTGATAGTCTAATTGACTATCAAAGGGTGACTACCTCCAAAAATATAAGCTTCCCAATTAACAGAGGAAGAAGTAAATTGTTTAAATAGTCCCATTTCGGAAAAAGAAATAGAACAAGCTATTAATCAACTCCCTAAGGAAAAATCCCCAGGACCAGATGGATTTAAATGTGAATTCTATGAAACATTTAAAAAACAATTTACCCCAATGCTATAAAAACTATTTGAAAAAAATAGGGAATGAAGGAACTATATGAGCAAAACTACAAAACACTTTCCACACAAATTAAGTCAGATATAACTAATTGGAAAAATATTAAATGCTCTTGGATTGGGCAAGCAAATATAATAAAATAATAAAGATGACAATACTACCTAAACTGACCTATTTATTTAGTAATATACTAATCAGAGTCCCAAAAAACTATTTTAATGACCTAGAAAAAGTAACCACGACTTCCGGCCAAGATGGCGGCGTGGAGGCAGACAGCTGCTTGAGCTCCTCGTTTTCTCTCAGAACTTACTTCATGACAAGCCTCTGACTTAATGCTTGACCCAGAAAGAAATCCACAAATAATCACCAAGAGAAGACATCCTTGAAAGTCGCCAGAAAAGGTCTGTGTTTGCTCGGGGGAGGGTCAATCAGACTGGGCGCAAACTGAGGGCAGGCAGCCAGAGCAAGACAGGCAGCTCACACAGCTCAGACCAGAGGGGGAGGGGCGTGATCTCTGCCGTTTCTGTGAAAGGGATTTTGCCCCTGTGTGGATGCTCTGTCTTGGCAGCAAGCCAGGAGCGGCTGAGAGGGTGTAAACACAGGAGGTGAAGATTAAAACCCCAGAAAGCCAGCGTCTCTCAGAGCCCGGCCACCCCCAACCCCCACCTGGACTGACTCGGTGCATTCTCAGAGCCTCAGAGCGCAGACTCAGTACAGTCATTGCTGTTCTGTTAGTGGCTCTCTGCTGCCCTACCCCCAGTCTGTAGAGGAAGCCCATTAATACCATCCAGCCCCATCCCCCACAAAACAGACCAATTGTTTCTCTTGTCAGTTTGTTTTCTTTGATTCCTACTCTGACAAAATGAACAAAAAATTCAAAAGGGCTCTAACCATTGACAGCTTCTGTGTGGAGAGGGAGCAGACTTCAAATGCTGAGGAGACTAGGAACAGACTGTCCCCAGATGTATCCCCTGGGAGGGATATAAGCTGCTCCTCAATACAAAAGAAGCTCATAGAGGAAATCAAAAAGGCTCTCACAAGAGAGCTGGAAGAGAAATGGGAAAAGGAAAGGGAAGCTTGGCAACAGAGCCTGGAGAAGTCATCCCATGCATTCAAAGACAGAGTGGATAAAGAAATCAAATCATTGAGAAACAAGATTAGTGAGCTGGAAAAGGTAAACAACTCCAAGGAAAACAGGATTAGTGAACTGGAAAAGGTAAACAACTCCAAGGAAAACAGGATTATTGAGCTGGAAAAAGAAATCATCTCTCTAAAAAATAAAATGGATAAAATGGAAAAAAAATTCCATAGAAGATAAAAACTCAATTGGACAATTACAAAGAGATATAAAAAAAGTGAGTGAAGAAAATACATCATTGAAAATTAGACTGGAACAAGTAGAAATGAATGACTCAAGGAGAAACCAAGAGGTAGTCAAGCAAAACCAGAGAAATGAAACAATTGAAAAGAATGTCAAGTACCTTACCAGAAAGACAACAGACCTGGAAAACAGATCCAGGAGAGACAATTTGAGAATAATCGGACTCCCTGAAAAATGGGAGGAAAAAAAGAGCTTGGACACCATTTTCGAGGAAATTATCAAAGAGAACTGCCCAGATGTTCTGGAAACAGAGGGTAAAATAGACATTGAAAAAATTCATCGATCACCTACTGAAAGGGACCCTAAAATCAAAACGCCAAGAAATATAGTGGCCAAGTTCAAGAGCCATCAGACAAAGGAAAAGATATTGGAAGCTGCTAGAAAAAAACAATTCAGATATGGAGGATCCACAATAAGGATAACCCAGGATCTAGCAGCGTCCACATTAAAAGAACGAAGGGCCTGGAACATGATATTCCGAAAGGCTAAGGAACTTGGTATGCAGCCAAGAATAACTTACCCAGCAAGAATGAGCATTGTTTTCCAGGGAAGAAGATGGACATTTAACGAAATAAATGAATTCCATCTATTTTTGATGAAAAAACCAGACCTACATAAGAGGTTTGATCTTCAAATACAGAACTCAAGAGACTTCTAAAAAGGTAAAAAGAAATCTTGAGAACTATACTTCTATCAAAAAAATATGTAAAGAACATATGTACAATTTGTCTTAGAAACTAGAGATGGAAAGGAGATTATATCATAAAAAAGTGTAAAGTGGTGGTACTACATCTCATGAAGAGGCAAAGGTAACCTATTATATCTGAGAGAAAGAAAGGAGGGAGATGAACATAGCGTGTATCAATAGACATATTCGATTTATGGTGAAACTTCTTCCACTTCATTGAAAAGTGAAAGGGAAGGAGTAAGCTAAGGGGAAGGGAATACAGTAATTTCGAGGAAAAGGGGTAAAATAAGAGGAGGATCTTTAAGGTGGGGGAGGGATCCTAAAAAGGGAGGGCTGTGAAAAGCAAGTGGTGTTCACCAGTTTAATACTGGATAGGAGGGTAAAAGGGAAGGAAAGGGGAAAAGCATAAGCAGGGGTTAATAGGATGGCAAGCAATATAGAATTAGTCCTTCTAACCATAAATGTGAATGGGGCAAACTGCCTCATAAAGAGGAAGCAGTTAGCAGACTGGATTAAAAGTCAGAATCCTACTATATGTTGTTTACAGGAAACACACCTGAAACAGGGTGAGACATTCAAACTAAAAGTAAAAGGGTGGAGCAGAATCTATTATGCTTCAGGCAAAACCAAAAAAGCAGGAGTAGCCATCCTCATCTCAGATCAAGCAAAAACAAAAATTGATCTAATTAAAAGAGATAAGGAAGGGCATTATATCCTGCTAAAGGGAAGCATCAATAGTGAAGCAGTATCAATATTAAACATGTATGCACCAAGTGGTGCAGCATCTAAATTCTTAAAAGAGAAATTAAGAGAGCTGCAAGAGGAAATAGATAGCAAAACTATAATAGCGGGAGATCTCAACCTTGCACTCTCAGAATTAGATAAATCAAACCACAAAATAAAGAAGAAAGAAGTCAAAGAGGTAAATAGAATACTAGAAAAGTTTGATATGATAGATCTTTGGCGAAAGCTAAATGGAGACAGAAAGGAATATACTTTCTTCTCAGCAGTTCATGGAACCTATACAAAAATTGATCATATACTAGGGCATAAAAACCTCAAAATCAAATGCAGTAAGGCAGAAATAGTAAATGCATCTTTTTCAGACCATAATGCAATCAAAATAACATTTAATAAAAAGCCAGGGGAAAATAGACCAAAAAATAATTGGAAACTAAATAATCTTATACTAAAGAATGATTGGGTAAAACAGCAAATCATAGACATAATTAATAACTTCACCCAAGAAAATGACAATAATGAGACATCATACCAAAATGTGTGGGATACAGCCAAAGCAGTAATAAGGGGAAGTTTTATATCTCTACAGGCCTACTTGCATAAAATAAAGAAAGAGAGGGCCAACTAATTGGGCTTACAACTAAAATTGCTAGAAAAGGAACAAATTAAAAACCCCCAGACAAACACAAAACTTGAAATTCAAAAAATAAAAGGTGAGATTAATAAAATTGAAAGTAAAAAAACTATTGAATTAATTAATAAAACTAAGAGTTGGTTTTATGAAAAAACCAACAAAATAGACAAACCCTTAGTAAACCTGATTAAAAAAAGGAAAGAGAAAAAGCAAATTGATAGTCTTGAAAATGAAAAGGGTGAACTCACCACTAATGAAGAGGAAATTAGAACAATAGTTAGGAGCTACTTTGCTCAACTTTATGCCAATAAATTCGATAACTTAAATGAAATGGAAGAATACCTTCAAAAATATAGCTAGCCCAGATTAACAGAGGAAGAAGTAAGTAGTCTAAATAGTCCCATCTCAGAAAAAGAAATAGACCAAGCTATTAACCAACTTCCTAAGAAAAAGTCCCCAGGACCAGATGGATTTACAGGTGAATTCTACCAAACATTTAAAGAACAACTAACTCCAATGCTATGTAAACTATTTGAAAAAATAGGGATTGAAGGAGTCCTACCAAATTCCTTCTATGACAGAGACATGGTACTAATACCTAAACCAGGTAGATCAAAAACTGAGAAAGAAAACTATAGACCAATTTCCTTAATGAATATTGATGCTAAAATCTTAAATAAGATATTAGCAAATAGACTTCAGAAAATCATCCCCAGGATAATACACTATGACCAAGTGGGATTTATAGTAGGAATGCAGGGCTGGTTTAATATTAGGAAAACTATTAGTATAATTGACCATATTAATAATCAAATTAATAAAAACCATATGATCATCTCAATAGATGCAGAAAAGGCATTTGATAAAATCCAACATCCATTCCTACTAAAAATGCTTGAGAGTATAGGAATAAATGGACTATTCCTTAAAATAATAAGGAGCATATATTTAAAACCTTCAGTAAACATCATATGTAATGGTGATAAACTAGAACCTTTCCCTGTAAGATCAGGAGTGAAACAAGGTTGCCCACTATCACCATTACTATTCAATATAGTACTAGAAACTCTAGCCTTGGCAATAAGAGCCAAGAAAGAGATTCAAAGAATTAGAGTAGGAAATGAAGAAATAAAATTGTCAAATTTCGCAGATGACATGATGGTATACTTAGAGAACCCCAAAGACTCTGCTAAAAAGCTACTAGAAATAATTCAGAATTTTAGCAAAGTCGCAGGATACAAAATAAATCCACATAAATCCTCAGGATTTTTATACATTACCAACACAATCCAACAGCAAGAGATACAAAGAGAAATTCCATTCAAAATAACAGTCGATAGTATAAAATGTTTGGGAATGTATCTACCAAAGGAGAGTCAGGAATTATATGAGCAAAATTACAAAACACTTGCCACAAAAATAAAGTCAGATTTAAATAATTGGAAAGACATTCAGTGTTCTTGGATAGGCCGAGCGAATATAATAAAGATGACAATACTCCCCAAACTAATCTATTTATTTAGTGCTATACCAATCAGACTCCCAAGAAACTATTTTAATGACCTAGAAAAAATAACAACAAAATTCATATGGAAGAATAAAAGGTCGAGAATTGCAAGGGAACTAATGAAAAAAAAAAGTCAGAGGAAGGTGGTCTAAGTGTACCTGATTTAAAGCTATATTATAAAGCAACAGTCACCAAAACCATTTGGTATTGGCTAAGAAATAGACTAGTTGATCAGTGGCATAGGTTAGGTTCACAGGGCAAGATAGTGAATAAAAATAGCAATCTAATCTTTGACAAACCCAAAGATCCCAAATTTTGGGATAAGAATTCATTATTTGACAAAAACTGCTGGGAAAACTGGAAATTAGTATGGCAGAAACTAGGCATGGGCCCACATTTAACACCACATACTAAGATTAGATCAAAATGGGTCCAAGATTTAGGCATAAAGAACGAAATCATAAATAAATTGGAGGAACATGGGATGGTTTACCTCTCAGACTTGTGGAGGAGGAAGGAGTTTGTGTCCAAGGGAGAACTAGAGACCATTATTGATCACAAAATAGAACATTTTGATTACACCAAATTAAAAAGTTTCTGCACAAACAAAACTAATGCAAACAAGATTAGAAGGGAAGTAACAAATTGGAAAACATTTTTACAGTTAAAGGTTCTGATAAAGGCCTCATCTCCAAAATATACAGAGAATTGACTTTAATTTATAAGAAATCAAGCCATTCTCCAATTGATAAATGGTCAAAGGATATGAACAGACAATTTTCAGATGATGAAATTAAAACTATTTCCACTCATATGAAAGAGTGTTCCAAATCACTATTGATCAGAGAAATGCAAATCGAGACAACTCTGAGATATCATTACACACCTGTCAGATTGGCTAAGATGACAGGAACAAATAACGATGAATGTTGGAGGGGCTGTGGGAAAACTGGGACACTGATGCATTGTTGGTGGAGTTGTGAAAGAATCCAACCATACTGGAGAGCAATCTGGAATTATGCCCAAAAAGTTATCAAAATGTGCATACCCTTTGACCCAGCCATACTACTACTGGGCTTAAAGGGACCTATATGTGCCAAAATGTTTGTGGCAGCCCTTTTCATAGTGGCTAGAAGCAGGAAGATGAATGGATGTCCATCAATTGGAGAATGGTTGGGTAAAGTATGGTATATGAATGTTATGGAATATTATTGTTCTATAAGAAATGACCAACAGGAGAAATACAGAGAGGCTTGGAGAGACTTACATCAACTGATGCTGAGTGAAACGAGCAGAACCAGAAGATCATTATACACTTCACAATGATACTGTATGAGGATGTATGCTGATGGAAGTGGATTTCTTCAACATAGAGAAGAGCTAATCCAATTCCAATTGATTAATGATGGACAGAACCAGCTACATCCAGAAAAGGAACACTGGGAAATGAATGTAAACTGTTATTTTTACCTTCTGAATCCAATTCTTCCTGTGCACAAAAAATTCGGTTCTACACACATATATTGTATCTAGAATATACTGTAATATATTTAACATCTATAAGACTGCTTGCCATCTGGGGGAGGGGGTTGGGCGAGGAAGGGAAAAAATCTGAATAGAAGTAAGTGCAAGGGATAATGTTGTAAAAAATTACCCATGCATATGTACTGTCAAAAAATGTTATAATTATAAAATAAAATAAAAATTAAAAAAAAAAGTAACCCCAATGTTCATATGGAAAAATAAAAGGTCAAGAATTTCAAGGGAATTAATGAAAAAAAAATCAAATTAAGGTGGCCTAACTGTACCAGATCTAAAATTATATTATAAAGCAGTGATTAACAAAACCATTTGCTATTGGCGAAGAAATAGATCAATTTATCAGTGGAATAGGTCAGGTTCAAAGGACAAAAAGTCAATAACTTTTATAATCTACTATTTGACAAAATCAAAGACCCCAGCTTTTGGGCTAAGAACTGTTTGACAAAAAATTGCTGGGAAAATTGGAAATTAGTATGGCAGAAACTAGGCATTGACCTACACTTAACACTATACACCAAGATAAGGTTAAAATGGGGTCATGATCTAGGCATAAAGAATGAGATTTTAATAAATTAGAAGAACATAGTATATTTTACCTCTCAGACTTGTGGAAGAAGAAGGAATTTATGACCCAAGAAAAACTAGAAATCATTATTGATCACAAAATAGGAAAATTTGATTATATTAAATTGAAAAGTTTTTGTACAAACAAAACTAATGTAGACAAGATTAGAAGGGAAGCAATAAACTGGGATAACATTTTTACAATCAGAGATTCTGATAAAGGCCTCATTTCCAAAATATGTAGAGAATTGACTCTAATTCATAAGAAATCAAGTTGATAAATTGTCAAAGGATATGAACATACGAAGGAATTGAAACTATTTCTAGCCATATGAAAGGATGCTCCAAGTCATTCTTAATAAGAGACATACAAATTGAGACAACTCTGAGATACCACTACTGACCTGTCAGATTGGCTAGAATGACAGTGAAAGATAATGCTGAATGTTGGAGGAGATGTGGAAAAACTGGGACACTGTTAACATTGTTGGTGGAATTTTGAATACATCCAGCTATTCTGGAGAGCAATTTGGAACTATGCTCAAAAAATTATCAAACTGTTCATACCCTTTGATCCATCAGTGTTACTACTGAGGTTATATCCAAAAGAAATTTTAAAGAAGGGAAAGGTTCCTGTATGTGCAAAGAATGTTTGTGGCAGCCCTCTTTGCAGTGGCCAGAAACTCAAAACTGAGTGGATGCCCATCAACTGGAGAATGGCTGAATAAATTGTGGTATATGAATATTATGGAATATTATTGTTCTGTAAGAAATGACCAGCTGGATGATTTCAAAAAGACCTGAAGAGACTTCCATGAACTGATGCTAAGTGAAAAGAGCAGGACCAGTTGATCATTATATACTTCATGATGATCAATTCTGATGGGCATGGCCCTCTTCAACAATGAGATGATCCAAATCAGTTCCAATAGAGCAGTAATGAATTGAACCAGCTACACCCAGGGAAAGAACTCTGGGAGATGACTATTGCACCACTACATAGAATTCCCAATCCCCCTATTTTTATCACCCTGCATTTTTGATTTCCTTTACAGACTAATTGTACACTATTTCAAAGTCTGATTCTTTTTGTACAACAAAATAACTGTTTGGACATGTATACATATATTGTATTTAATTTATACTTTAACATATTTCACATGTATTGGTCAACCTGCTATCTGGGGGAAGGGGTGGGGGGGAAGAAGGGGAAATGTTGAAACAAAAGATTTTGCAATTGTCTATGCTGGAAAATTACCTATGCATAAAATTTTTGTAAAAATTAATTAAATTAATTAATTAAAAAAATAAAGTTGGGCAAAGTAACTCATTATTGATTTAATCTCCTCATCATTCATGACAGTTCCCCCTTTTCATTTTTAAGACTAACAATTTGATTTTCCTCTTTCCTTTTTTTAATCAGATTTACCAAACTTTTTTTCCATTTTATTGCTTTTTTCATAAAACTAACTCTTAGTTTTATTTATTAATTCAATAGTTTTTTTTTTATTTTCAATATTATTAAATTCTTTTAATTTTAGAATTTCAAGTTTGTATTTAATTGGGGGTTTTTAATTTGGTCCTTTTCTAGCTTTTTAAGTTGCAAGCCCAATTCTTCTCTTTCTCTATTTTATTCGAGTAAGACTCTAAAGATATACAATTTCCCCTTATTGCATCTTTGGCTGCTTCCCACAAATTTTGATATGATGTCTCATCGTTGTCATTATCTTGAGTGAAATTATTAATTGTGTCTATAATTTGCTGTTTCACCCAATCATTCTTTAAGATGAGATTATTTAGTTTCCAATTACTTTTTCATCTATTTACCCCTAAAACTTTCTGCTGAATATAGTTTTTATTGCATCGTGACCTGAAAAGAAAGCATTTACTATTTCTGTCTTCCTACACATATTTTTGAGATCTTTATGTCTTAATATATAGTCAATTTTTGTATAGGTTTCATGAACTACTGAGAAGATAGTATACTCCTTTCTGTCACCACTCAGTTTTCTCCAAAGATCTATCATATCTATTTCTTCTGATATTCTATTTACCTCTTTAATATCTTTCTTATTTGTTTTGTGGTTTGATTTATCTAATTCTAAGAGTGCAATGTTGAGATCTCCCACTATTATAGTTTTGCTGTCTATTTTTTCTTACAACTCTCTTAACTTCTCCTTTAGGAAGTTAGATGCTATACTACTTGGTGCATATATATTTAGTATTGAAATTGATTCATTGTCTATGGTACCCTTAATTAGATCAGTTTTTGATTTTGATGATCTGAGATAAGGATGGCTACCCCTGCTTTTTTGTCTTCTCCTGAAGCATAAATAGATTCTGCTCCAGCCTTTTACCTTTTCTCTGTAATGTATCTCCCTGCTTTCAATGTGTTTCCTGTAAATAATATTTTGTAGGGTTCTGACTTTTGATCCAGTCTGCTATCTATCTCTGCTTTATGGGAGAGTTCATCCCATTCACATTTATGGTTAAAATTTCTAATTCTGTATTTCCTGCCCTCATAATATCCTCAGATTATGCTTTCCTTTTTCTTGACCCTCCTTCCTCCCTTCTCCACTCTTAAACTTATGGGCCCCACTTGTGTCACATAGCTCTCCCTCTTTGGGATCCCTTCCTCTTCCCTTTGAATCCCTTCCTCTTTCTTGTACCCTTCCCTTATTACTCTTTTCCTTTTTCCTTTTCCTCTTCCACTTTTTAATGAGGTAATAGAAGATTCTATGTAAAACAAATATGTCAATTATTTTGTCTTTCCGCCAACTCTGATGAGAGTAAGATTCACACAATGTTCCTCCCCCTCTCTAAATTACCTCAGATATGTCCCTTGGATTCTCTTACTTCTTCCTGGGTTGTAGTTTCAATCTTTTTATCTCCCCTTTTCCCTTTCCCTGACACTATCCCCTTTCCATTTCTACTTCCTTTTTTTATGTCATATCACTAAAATCAAATTATTCATGTGGTCTTTATGTATATCTACAACAGAAATAGAGTTCTCAAATGTTCCTTTTGCCTTTTTCTGCTTCTCTTGAGTCCTATGGTTGGAGATCAAATTTTTTCTTTAGATCTATTTTTTTTTTTGGTTTGTTTGTTTGTTTGTTTTGTTTGTTTGTTTGTTTGTTTTACTTTAGAAACAAATGGAATCCATCTGTTTCTTTAAATGTCCATCTTTTTTCCCTGGAAAAAAATGCTCAGTTTAGCTGGGGAGTTTATTCTTTGCTGCGTTCCAAGTTCTTTTAGTTTTTGGAATATACGATCCCAAACCCTTCAATTCTTTTATACGGAAGCAGCCAGATCTTGAGTGACCCTTATTGTGGCACCTCGGTATTTGAATTTTTTCCTGGCTGCTTGTAATATTTTTTCCTTAGTCTGATAGTTCTGAAATTTGGCTACAATATTCCTTGGAGTTTTTATTTTAGGGTCTTTTTCAGAAAGCTTTTAATGAATTCTTTCAATACCTATTTTACCTTCTGGTTCTATTACATCTGGGCAGTTCTATTTGATGATTTCCTGTAAAATAGTATCTATGTTCCTTTTTTCATCATAATTTTTGGGAAGTTCAATAATCCTCAGATTATCTCTCCTAGATCTATTTTCCAGTTCTGTTGTTTTTCCAGGTACACATTTAACATTTTTTTTCTTAATTTTCCTTTTTTTCTTTTTTTTTTTGGTTTTGCTTCACTGCTTCTTGATGTCTCGATGAATCATTCATTTCTATTTGTTCACTTCTGATTTTCAATGAGTTATTTTCTTCATTAGCTTTATTTTTACTTCTTTTTGTATATGTCCAATTGAGTTTTTAAATGAGCTGTTTTGCTCTATGGAATTTTTTTCCATTTCACTAATTTTTTTTTTTTTTTTTTTAGTAAGTTATTTTCTCTTTCCAATTCACAATTACTACTTTCCTGGGAGTTTTTCCAATTCACAAATTCTGTTTCCCTATTCTTCCTGGGAGTTCTTTATCTTTTCCAATTCACATTTCAGTAAGTTGTTACTCTCTTGCATAGCTTCTCTTTCCTTTCCCCATTTTTCTTCTAGTTCTCTTTTAAGGTTTTAATAGTCTCTTCTAGGACAGCCTTTTGTTTTGGCAACCAACAATTGTCTGGAGACTGTCTGGTATTAGTCTCCTTGTGGTTGAAAACCTGCTCTCTTTCTGTATAGAAGTTATCAATCATCCTTTTTATTTTTTTACTCATTTTTAAAAAGCCTGTAGGGTCTGCTTTAAGGCCAGGACATTACCAGCTTCCTCTGTAGAACAGGGATAGGTGTATGGACAATAGCTGTCCTGCTAACTGGCTACAAAGAGTTGCAAGGTACAGGAGTGTTCTGGGAAAGAGTTCTCCATGGGAAGTAAGTCAGGCTTGAATAGCCAAGCTGCAGAAGTGCCCTAAGAAGAACCCTGCTGTGGATTAACAACTGCATTGGGTCTAGAGGCTGAGCAGTGTGTGTCACTACTCCAAGCCAAAGCCCTGTGTGGGTATTAGTAGTTGCCCAGCGAATAGTCCCACAAGGCACCAGAAGTGGCTCTGCCCATGAAAGCACAGTCGAGCTGTGGATGTTCTATTGCCCCAGCCAAGCCTCCCACTGTGCAGTTTAGAGGTTGCCCCAAGCTGTGCACCCCTGCCATGCAGATTTGTAACTACCTACAGAATGCAGCTGTACAGTTGTACTGTGGTCTGTGCTAAGTCATTTATGGTTTTGGGTGGGTATAGCCAGATCTTGTTAGGTTCTGGTGTTTTTAAAGTATTCTTTACCTTTGGCTTTAATTTCTCTGCTGCTATACTGCTTTGTAATCAAGGCAGAGAAGTCAGCTTGTGGCAGAGTCGTCTCTATAACTTTTCTAGTTACAGAGGTCACCCTGCCCTGGTCTGCCCCAGATTCTATTCTCTCCTATTTTCCTGCTTATGCTGATCTGCTCCGGCCCTTCAGGACAAACCTGTCTGGTGGTCTTTTAGATTATCTTCGACTGGTGAGTTGTTGTACTTCTAATCTTCATGAATTTTACCAGTCAAGTGCTATTTTTGAGGCTGAATTTAATAATTTGTAGTGAGGGCATGAGAGGAGTTTAGAAAGTCACATGTGCCTTCTCTGCCATGTTAGCTCTGCTCCCTGGAAAATTTTCTTATGATTAAGTAAAAACAATTAAGCAAACCTGAATATTCTACATCTATAGCTTCCATTGCCATTGCCACTTCTCTATTGTTTTTAAAGTGCATATTTTTAAGTAACCAGATTAATTTTCTCTCTCTCATCCTTCATCTCATTGAGGAATGACAGAATAAACTCTTGTATGTAAATGTGATAAATTATTATTGTACAGTAATATATCATGAAATAAATGATTTCAAAGAGACATGGAATATTTATGTGAATTAATTTAGAGCAAAGTGAGACAGCAGTTATATACTATAACATCAATATTTGAAAAAAGAATCATTTTGAAGTCTTTTTAAAAATGTTCAGGAATGGAAAATGTCTTGAATAGAAGAGGGGGCGGAGCCAAGATGGCGGAGAAGAAACACACGACTCTGTGAACGTCCTCACTCCCTCACAACCAATTAGATAAATCAGCCTCAGAAATAGCGCTGGACTGATAGATACCACAAGGACTGGAAGCACGACTTACCAGCTGAAGAGAATCTGGAGTTTCAACAGAAAAGGTCAGTTTCCAGGGGAGGAAGAAGAGAGGCCAGCACAGACGGCTAGGTGCTAGCATACTGCGCCAATTGCGCTGGGAAGGGCTCTGGGATCAGAGAAGCCACTGAGATAAAGGAATCTGGCACAGGCTGTTAGCTCTTCTCTGCTTATAATATAGCAGTTCAGAAGAGAAAGCTAAAATACTTTACAAATTCAGATAGATTAGATTTTCCAGGACCCTGGGGGTGACTCAGCAGATCTTGGCACCAGGGGGTGTGGCCTCAGCTCCCACCTGAGAATAGTTAAGAGATTGACAAGTGGGTGGATACGGCCCAAGGCAAGACACACTGCCTAGATTAGCTGGAGGGAGTGGAACTCACCTCCAGAAGTCCCAGAAAAGTGGAACCTTTGAACTAGGGACCACGGTTTCTGGCAGACACTTCCAGTTTGAGTGCAGGGGCTTTTCACGTCACCTGCTTCAGACATCCACGATCCACTGGGACGCTTAGGCTAGGCTTTGTGCTGTATTTACTGTTCAATCTCAACCTCAGGGAAGCCACTAAAGCACAGCGCCCTCAAGGCACAGCAGTGCTAGTCACCTCTGAGGCACTTCCAGGGAGGGGGTGGGGAACTCTCTCCCAGAGCTCTATCTTAGCTCAGGCGCTAGAGCCGCTGCATCCATCCGTTCTGGGAGGAAGCTGGTAAAGAAGTAAATAAATAATTTCCTACCCCAGGGACAGACCCCAAAAGATTTTTTTAAATATGAACAAAAAAGCCAGAAAAACTATAGATTCCTTCTACACAGAGAAAGAGCGGGTATCCAACCCCGAGAAAGTTAACAGCAGAGAGACAGCAGATAACAACCTAAAGGGGAACGATTCTTGCCCCCATCACATAACTCTCTCCTAGAAGAGACTATTAAAAAGTTAAGAGAGTTTGAAGAAAAATGGGGAAAGGAAAGGGAAGCTATGATAGAGAATAACAACGTCCTGAAATTGGAGTTGGAAAAAATAAAGAATTCACAGGAAATGCAGGGAAACAAAATTTGTGAATTAGAAAAGGTTAAAAAATCACAGGAAAGTAGGATTTCTGAATTGGAAAAGATAAAAAAGTCCCAAGAAAATAGAATTTCTGAATTGGAAAAAGAAAATAATTCTCAAAAAAAAAATTAGGGAAATGGAAAAAAAAATTCAATAGAGCAAAATAATTCATTTAAAAACGAAATTGGACATTTACAAAAAGAACTAAAAACTGTGAAAGAAGAAAATAACTCCTTAAAAGTCAGGATGGAACAAATAGAAATGAATGATTCACAGAGAACCCAAGAATCAGTCAAACAAAACAAAAAAAAAAAAAATGAGAAGCTGGA
Source organism: Sminthopsis crassicaudata (assembly GCF_048593235.1). Taxonomy (NCBI): domain Eukaryota; kingdom Metazoa; phylum Chordata; class Mammalia; order Dasyuromorphia; family Dasyuridae; genus Sminthopsis; species Sminthopsis crassicaudata. The sequence goes on from NC_133622.1 coordinate 123,424,039, forward strand.
GAACAACGTCAAATACTTACTGGGAAAATCTATAGACCTGGAAAATAGATCTAGGAGAGATAATCTGCGGATCATTGGACTTCCAGAAAACTATGACCAAAAAAAGAGCCTAGATTCTATTTTACAGGAAATTATCAAAGAGAACTGTCCAGAGATAATAGAAACAGAAGGGAAAGTAGATGTGGAAAGAATTCATCGAACTCCTTCTGAAATAGACCCTAAAAAAAGAACACCACGGAATATTGTGGCTAAGCTGCAGAATTACCACACAAAGGAGAAAATCCTGCAAGCAGCTAGAAAAAAACAATTTAAATACCAAGGTGCCACAATAAGGGTCACTCAAGATTTGGCTGCTTCCACATTAAAAGATAGAAGGGCCTGGAACCTGATATTCTGTAAGGCAAAAGATTAAGGACTGAAACCAAAAATGAAATACCTAGCTAAGTTTAGCATCTTTTTCCATGGAAGAAGATGGTCATTCAATAAAATAGAGGAATTCTATATGTTTCTAAGAAAAAAAACAGACTTAAACAAAAAATTTGATCTACATCCACAAAACTGAAGAGAAACAGAAAAAGGTACACAGAACCCTTGAGAACTGTAACTCTGTTGTGGGTATATAAAAAGTACTCAAGGATAATTTGATTTTACTGATATAAAAGAAAAAAAGGGGGGTGTAGTAAAGGGAAGGAGGTCGTTTCAGAAAAAGGGGAAGGAATGATAAAAAGAGGGAAACTACATCCCAGGAAGAGGCATAGAAAATACACCATATCTGAGGGAATTTAGTGAGGGGGAGAATCATTGTGTGAATCTTACTCTCATCAGGAGAGGCTCAAAGAGTAAATAATTAACAAATTTGTTATTCAGAGAATTTTCTCTCACCTCATTAAAAGGGGGGAGAGGAAAAGGGAAAAGAAAAAGGAGAATAAGTGAAGGGCCTTGGAGGGAGGGGGGAGGCATACTAAAAAAAAAGGGAGGGTTGCGCATCACAAGGGGGGTCTGTAAATTAAATATCGGGCAGGGGGATCAGGGGGGTCAATGGAAAAAGCATAATCTGGGGATAATATGATGGCAGGAAATACAGAATTAGTCATTTTAACTATAAATGTGAATGGGATGAACGCTCCCATCAAACAGAGACGGATAGCAGATTGGATCAAAAATCAGAACCCTACAATATGTTGTCTGCAGGAAACACACTTAAAGCAGGGAGATACATATAGAGTAAAGGTAAAAGGTTGGAACAGAGCCTATTATGCTTCAGGTAAAGCCAAAAAAGCAGGGGTAGCTATCCTTATCTCAGATCAAGCAAAAGCAGAAGTAGATCTAGTTAAAAAAGATAAGGAAGGAAACTATATCCTGCTGAAAGGTAGCATAAATAATGAAGCCATATCAATACTAAACATATATGCACCAAGAGGTATAGCATCTAACTTTCTAAAGGAAAAGTTAAGAGAATTGCAAGAAGAAATAGACAGTAAAACTATAATAGTGGGAGACCTCAACCTTGCACTCTCAGATTTAGACAAATCAAACCACAAAACAAACAAGAAAGAAATTTAAAAAGTAAATAGAACATTAGAAAAACTAGGTATGATAGACCTTTGGAGAAAACTGAATGGCAATAGAAAGGAATATACTTTCTTCTCAGCAGTTCATGGATCCTATACAAAAATTGACCATATATTAGGACATAAAGATCTCAAAATTAAATGTAGGAAGGCAGAAATAATAAATGCCTTCTTCTCAGATCACAATGCAATAAAAGCTACATTCAGTAAAAAGTTAGGGGTAAATAGACCAAAAAGTAATTGGAAACTGAATAATCTCATCTTAAATAATGACTGGGTGAAAGAGCAAATTATAGAAACAATTAATAATTTCACCCAAGATAATGACAATGATGAGACATCATACCAAAATCTTTGGGATGCAGCTAAAGCAGGAATAAGGGGAAATTTTATATCTTTAGAGGCTTATTTGAAGAAAATAGAGAAAGAGAAGATTAACGAATTGGGCTTACAACTTAAAAGGGTAGAAAAAGACCAAATTAAAAACCCCCAACCAAAAATTAAACTTGAAATACAAAAATTAAAAGGAGAAATCAATAATATTGAAAGTAAAAAAAAATCTATTGAATTAATATATAGAAGCAAGAGTTAGCTTTCTGAAAAAGCCAATAAAATAGATAAAACTTTGGTAAATTTGATCAGAAAAAAGAAAGAGGAAAATCAAATTGTTAGTCTTACAAATGAAAAGGGGGATCTTTCCACCAATGAAGAGGAAATTAGAGAAACAATAAGGAGTTACTTTGCCCAACTTTATGCCAATAAATTTGATAACTTAAGTGAAATGGATGACTTCCTCCAAAAATATAGGCTCCCTAGATTAACAGAGGAGGAGATAAATTGCTTAAATAGTCCCATTTCAGAAAAAGAAATAGAACAAGCTATTAATCTACTCCCCAGGAAAAAATCCCCAGGGCCAGATGGATTCACATGTGAATTCTACCAAACATTTAAAGAACAATTAGCCCCAATGTTATATAACTTATTTGAAAAAATAGGGGACGAAGGAGTCCTACCAAACTCTTTTTATGACACAGACATGGTACTGATACCTAAACCAGGTAGATCGAAAACTGAGAAAGAAAATTATAGACCAATCTCCTTAATGAATATTGATGCTAAAATCTTAAATAAGATATTAGCAAAAAGACTTCAGAAAATCATCTCCAGGATAATACACTATGATCAAGTAGGATTTATTCCAGGAATGCAGAGCTGGTTTAATATTAGGAAAACTATTAATATAATTGACCATATTAATAATCAAATTAATAAGAACCATATGATCATCTCAATAGATACAGAAAAAGCATTTGACAAAATCCAACGTCCATTCCTACTAAAAACTCTTGAGAGTATAGGAATAAATGGACTATTCCTTAGAATAATCAGGAGCATATATTTAAGACCTTCAGTAAGCATAATTTGCAATAGAAATAAACTACAACCTTTCCCAGTAAGATCAGGAGTGAAACAAGGTTGCCCACTATCACCATTACTATTCAATATAGTACTAGAAACGCTAGCCTCGGCAATAAGAGCCGAGAAAGAGATTCAAGGAATTAGAGTAGGAAATGAGGAAATCAAACTATCACTTTTTGCAGATGACATGATGGTATACTTAGAGAACCCCAAAGACTCTGCTAAAAAGCTACTAGAAATAATTCAAAATTTCAGCAAAGTGGCAGGATACAAAATAAATCCACATAAATCCTCAGCATTTTTATATATCACCAACAAAATGCAACAGCAAGAGATACAAAGAGAAATTCCATTCCAAACAAATGTTGAGAATATAAAGTATTTCGGAATCCATCTACCAAAGAAAAGTCAGGAATTATATGAGAAAAATTACAAAACACTTGCCACAAAAATAAAATCAGTTTTAAATAATTGGAAAGACATTCAGTGCTCTTGGATAGGCCGAGCGAATATAATAAAGATGACAATACTCCCCAAACTAATCTATTTATTTAGTGCTATACCAATCAGACTCCCAAGAAACTATTTTAATGACCTAGAAAAAATAACAACAAAATTCATATGGAAGAATAAAAGGTCGAGAATTGCAAGGGAACTAATGAAAAAAAAAAGTCAGAGGAAGGTGGTCTAAGTGTACCTGATTTAAAGCTATATTATAAAGCAACAGTCACCAAAACCATTTGGTATTGGCTAAGAAATAGACTAGTTGATCAGTGGCATAGGTTAGGTTCACAGGGCAAGATAGTGAATAAAAATAGCAATCTAATCTTTGACAAACCCAAAGATCCCAAATTTTGGGATAAGAATTCATTATTTGACAAAAACTGCTGGGAAAACTGGAAATTAGTATGGCAGAAACTAGGCATGGGCCCACATTTAACACCACATACTAAGATTAGATCAAAATGGGTCCAAGATTTAGGCATAAAGAACGAAATCATAAATAAATTGGAGGAACATGGGATGGTTTACCTCTCAGACTTGTGGAGGAGGAAGGAGTTTGTGTCCAAGGGAGAACTAGAGACCATTATTGATCACAAAATAGAACATTTTGATTACACCAAATTAAAAAGTTTCTGCACAAACAAAACTAATGCAAACAAGATTAGAAGGGAAGTAACAAATTGGAAAACATTTTTACAGTTAAAGGTTCTGATAAAGGCCTCATCTCCAAAATATACAGAGAATTGACTTTAATTTATAAGAAATCAAGCCATTCTCCAATTGATAAATGGTCAAAGGATATGAACAGACAATTTTCAGATGATGAAATTAAAACTATTTCCACTCATATGAAAGAGTGTTCCAAATCACTATTGATCAGAGAAATGCAAATCGAGACAACTCTGAGATATCATTACACACCTGTCAGATTGGCTAAGATGACAGGAACAAATAACGATGAATGTTGGAGGGGCTGTGGGAAAACTGGGACACTGATGCATTGTTGGTGGAGTTGTGAAAGAATCCAACCATACTGGAGAGCAATCTGGAATTATGCCCAAAAAGTTATCAAAATGTGCATACCCTTTGACCCAGCCATACTACTACTGGGCTTAAAGGGACCTATATGTGCCAAAATGTTTGTGGCAGCCCTTTTCATAGTGGCTAGAAGCAGGAAGATGAATGGATGTCCATCAATTGGAGAATGGTTGGGTAAAGTATGGTATATGAATGTTATGGAATATTATTGTTCTATAAGAAATGACCAACAGGAGAAATACAGAGAGGCTTGGAGAGACTTACATCAACTGATGCTGAGTGAAACGAGCAGAACCAGAAGATCATTATACACTTCACAATGATACTGTATGAGGATGTATGCTGATGGAAGTGGATTTCTTCAACATAGAGAAGAGCTAATCCAATTCCAATTGATTAATGATGGACAGAACCAGCTACATCCAGAAAAGGAACACTGGGAAATGAATGTAAACTGTTATTTTTACCTTCTGAATCCAATTCTTCCTGTGCACAAAAAATTCGGTTCTACACACATATATTGTATCTAGAATATACTGTAATATATTTAACATCTATAAGACTGCTTGCCATCTGGGGGAGGGGGTTGGGCGAGGAAGGGAAAAAATCTGAATAGAAGTAAGTGCAAGGGATAATGTTGTAAAAAATTACCCATGCATATGTACTGTCAAAAAATGTTATAATTATAAAATAAAATAAAAATTAAAAAAAAAAGTAACCCCAATGTTCATATGGAAAAATAAAAGGTCAAGAATTTCAAGGGAATTAATGAAAAAAAAAATCAAATTAAGGTGGCCTAACTGTACCAGATCTAAAATTATATTATAAAGCAGTGATTAACAAAACCATTTGCTATTGGCGAAGAAATAGATCAATTTATCAGTGGAATAGGTCAGGTTCAAAGGACAAAAAGTCAATAACTTTTATAATCTACTATTTGACAAAATCAAAGACCCCAGCTTTTGGGCTAAGAACTGTTTGACAAAAAATTGCTGGGAAAATTGGAAATTAGTATGGCAGAAACTAGGCATTGACCTACACTTAACACTATACACCAAGATAAGGTTAAAATGGGGTCATGATCTAGGCATAAAGAATGAGATTTTAATAAATTAGAAGAACATAGTATATTTTACCTCTCAGACTTGTGGAAGAAGAAGGAATTTATGACCCAAGAAAAACTAGAAATCATTATTGATCACAAAATAGGAAAATTTGATTATATTAAATTGAAAAGTTTTTGTACAAACAAAACTAATGTAGACAAGATTAGAAGGGAAGCAATAAACTGGGATAACATTTTTACAATCAGAGATTCTGATAAAGGCCTCATTTCCAAAATATGTAGAGAATTGACTCTAATTCATAAGAAATCAAGTTGATAAATTGTCAAAGGATATGAACATACGAAGGAATTGAAACTATTTCTAGCCATATGAAAGGATGCTCCAAGTCATTCTTAATAAGAGACATACAAATTGAGACAACTCTGAGATACCACTACTGACCTGTCAGATTGGCTAGAATGACAGTGAAAGATAATGCTGAATGTTGGAGGAGATGTGGAAAAACTGGGACACTGTTAACATTGTTGGTGGAATTTTGAATACATCCAGCTATTCTGGAGAGCAATTTGGAACTATGCTCAAAAAATTATCAAACTGTTCATACCCTTTGATCCATCAGTGTTACTACTGAGGTTATATCCAAAAGAAATTTTAAAGAAGGGAAAGGTTCCTGTATGTGCAAAGAATGTTTGTGGCAGCCCTCTTTGCAGTGGCCAGAAACTCAAAACTGAGTGGATGCCCATCAACTGGAGAATGGCTGAATAAATTGTGGTATATGAATATTATGGAATATTATTGTTCTGTAAGAAATGACCAGCTGGATGATTTCAAAAAGACCTGAAGAGACTTCCATGAACTGATGCTAAGTGAAAAGAGCAGGACCAGTTGATCATTATATACTTCATGATGATCAATTCTGATGGGCATGGCCCTCTTCAACAATGAGATGATCCAAATCAGTTCCAATAGAGCAGTAATGAATTGAACCAGCTACACCCAGGGAAAGAACTCTGGGAGATGACTATTGCACCACTACATAGAATTCCCAATCCCCCTATTTTTATCACCCTGCATTTTTGATTTCCTTTACAGACTAATTGTACACTATTTCAAAGTCTGATTCTTTTTGTACAACAAAATAACTGTTTGGACATGTATACATATATTGTATTTAATTTATACTTTAACATATTTCACATGTATTGGTCAACCTGCTATCTGGGGGAAGGGGTGGGGGGGAAGAAGGGGAAATGTTGAAACAAAAGATTTTGCAATTGTCTATGCTGGAAAATTACCTATGCATAAAATTTTTGTAAAAATTAATTAAATTAATTAATTAAAAAAATAAAGTTGGGCAAAGTAACTCATTATTGATTTAATCTCCTCATCATTCATGACAGTTCCCCCTTTTCATTTTTAAGACTAACAATTTGATTTTCCTCTTTCCTTTTTTTAATCAGATTTACCAAACTTTTTTTCCATTTTATTGCTTTTTTCATAAAACTAACTCTTAGTTTTATTTATTAATTCAATAGTTTTTTTTTTTATTTTCAATATTATTAAATTCTTTTAATTTTAGAATTTCAAGTTTGTATTTAATTGGGGGTTTTTAATTTGGTCCTTTTCTAGCTTTTTAAGTTGCAAGCCCAATTCTTCTCTTTCTCTATTTTATTCGAGTAAGACTCTAAAGATATACAATTTCCCCTTATTGCATCTTTGGCTGCTTCCCACAAATTTTGATATGATGTCTCATCGTTGTCATTATCTTGAGTGAAATTATTAATTGTGTCTATAATTTGCTGTTTCACCCAATCATTCTTTAAGATGAGATTATTTAGTTTCCAATTACTTTTTCATCTATTTACCCCTAAAACTTTCTGCTGAATATAGTTTTTATTGCATCGTGACCTGAAAAGAAAGCATTTACTATTTCTGTCTTCCTACACATATTTTTGAGATCTTTATGTCTTAATATATAGTCAATTTTTGTATAGGTTTCATGAACTACTGAGAAGATAGTATACTCCTTTCTGTCACCACTCAGTTTTCTCCAAAGATCTATCATATCTATTTCTTCTGATATTCTATTTACCTCTTTAATATCTTTCTTATTTGTTTTGTGGTTTGATTTATCTAATTCTAAGAGTGCAATGTTGAGATCTCCCACTATTATAGTTTTGCTGTCTATTTTTTCTTACAACTCTCTTAACTTCTCCTTTAGGAAGTTAGATGCTATACTACTTGGTGCATATATATTTAGTATTGAAATTGATTCATTGTCTATGGTACCCTTAATTAGATCAGTTTTTGATTTTGATGATCTGAGATAAGGATGGCTACCCCTGCTTTTTTGTCTTCTCCTGAAGCATAAATAGATTCTGCTCCAGCCTTTTACCTTTTCTCTGTAATGTATCTCCCTGCTTTCAATGTGTTTCCTGTAAATAATATTTTGTAGGGTTCTGACTTTTGATCCAGTCTGCTATCTATCTCTGCTTTATGGGAGAGTTCATCCCATTCACATTTATGGTTAAAATTTCTAATTCTGTATTTCCTGCCCTCATAATATCCTCAGATTATGCTTTCCTTTTTCTTGACCCTCCTTCCTCCCTTCTCCACTCTTAAACTTATGGGCCCCACTTGTGTCACATAGCTCTCCCTCTTTGGGATCCCTTCCTCTTCCCTTTGAATCCCTTCCTCTTTCTTGTACCCTTCCCTTATTACTCTTTTCCTTTTTCCTTTTCCTCTTCCACTTTTTAATGAGGTAATAGAAGATTCTATGTAAAACAAATATGTCAATTATTTTGTCTTTCCGCCAACTCTGATGAGAGTAAGATTCACACAATGTTCCTCCCCCTCTCTAAATTACCTCAGATATGTCCCTTGGATTCTCTTACTTCTTCCTGGGTTGTAGTTTCAATCTTTTTATCTCCCCTTTTCCCTTTCCCTGACACTATCCCCTTTCCATTTCTACTTCCTTTTTTTATGTCATATCACTAAAATCAAATTATTCATGTGGTCTTTATGTATATCTACAACAGAAATAGAGTTCTCAAATGTTCCTTTTGCCTTTTTCTGCTTCTCTTGAGTCCTATGGTTGGAGATCAAATTTTTTCTTTAGATCTATTTTTTTTTTTGGTTTGTTTGTTTGTTTGTTTTGTTTGTTTGTTTGTTTGTTTTACTTTAGAAACAAATGGAATCCATCTGTTTCTTTAAATGTCCATCTTTTTTCCCTGGAAAAAAATGCTCAGTTTAGCTGGGGAGTTTATTCTTTGCTGCGTTCCAAGTTCTTTTAGTTTTTGGAATATACGATCCCAAACCCTTCAATTCTTTTATACGGAAGCAGCCAGATCTTGAGTGACCCTTATTGTGGCACCTCGGTATTTGAATTTTTTCCTGGCTGCTTGTAATATTTTTTCCTTAGTCTGATAGTTCTGAAATTTGGCTACAATATTCCTTGGAGTTTTTATTTTAGGGTCTTTTTCAGAAAGCTTTTAATGAATTCTTTCAATACCTATTTTACCTTCTGGTTCTATTACATCTGGGCAGTTCTATTTGATGATTTCCTGTAAAATAGTATCTATGTTCCTTTTTTCATCATAATTTTTGGGAAGTTCAATAATCCTCAGATTATCTCTCCTAGATCTATTTTCCAGTTCTGTTGTTTTTCCAGGTACACATTTAACATTTTTTTTCTTAATTTTCCTTTTTTTCTTTTTTTTTTGGTTTTGCTTCACTGCTTCTTGATGTCTCGATGAATCATTCATTTCTATTTGTTCACTTCTGATTTTCAATGAGTTATTTTCTTCATTAGCTTTATTTTTACTTCTTTTTGTATATGTCCAATTGAGTTTTTAAATGAGCTGTTTTGCTCTATGGAATTTTTTTCCATTTCACTAATTTTTTTTTTTTTTTTTTAGTAAGTTATTTTCTCTTTCCAATTCACAATTACTACTTTCCTGGGAGTTTTTCCAATTCACAAATTCTGTTTCCCTATTCTTCCTGGGAGTTCTTTATCTTTTCCAATTCACATTTCAGTAAGTTGTTACTCTCTTGCATAGCTTCTCTTTCCTTTCCCCATTTTTCTTCTAGTTCTCTTTTAAGGTTTTAATAGTCTCTTCTAGGACAGCCTTTTGTTTTGGCAACCAACAATTGTCTGGAGACTGTCTGGTATTAGTCTCCTTGTGGTTGAAAACCTGCTCTCTTTCTGTATAGAAGTTATCAATCATCCTTTTTATTTTTTTACTCATTTTTAAAAAGCCTGTAGGGTCTGCTTTAAGGCCAGGACATTACCAGCTTCCTCTGTAGAACAGGGATAGGTGTATGGACAATAGCTGTCCTGCTAACTGGCTACAAAGAGTTGCAAGGTACAGGAGTGTTCTGGGAAAGAGTTCTCCATGGGAAGTAAGTCAGGCTTGAATAGCCAAGCTGCAGAAGTGCCCTAAGAAGAACCCTGCTGTGGATTAACAACTGCATTGGGTCTAGAGGCTGAGCAGTGTGTGTCACTACTCCAAGCCAAAGCCCTGTGTGGGTATTAGTAGTTGCCCAGCGAATAGTCCCACAAGGCACCAGAAGTGGCTCTGCCCATGAAAGCACAGTCGAGCTGTGGATGTTCTATTGCCCCAGCCAAGCCTCCCACTGTGCAGTTTAGAGGTTGCCCCAAGCTGTGCACCCCTGCCATGCAGATTTGTAACTACCTACAGAATGCAGCTGTACAGTTGTACTGTGGTCTGTGCTAAGTCATTTATGGTTTTGGGTGGGTATAGCCAGATCTTGTTAGGTTCTGGTGTTTTTAAAGTATTCTTTACCTTTGGCTTTAATTTCTCTGCTGCTATACTGCTTTGTAATCAAGGCAGAGAAGTCAGCTTGTGGCAGAGTCGTCTCTATAACTTTTCTAGTTACAGAGGTCACCCTGCCCTGGTCTGCCCCAGATTCTATTCTCTCCTATTTTCCTGCTTATGCTGATCTGCTCCGGCCCTTCAGGACAAACCTGTCTGGTGGTCTTTTAGATTATCTTCGACTGGTGAGTTGTTGTACTTCTAATCTTCATGAATTTTACCAGTCAAGTGCTATTTTTGAGGCTGAATTTAATAATTTGTAGTGAGGGCATGAGAGGAGTTTAGAAAGTCACATGTGCCTTCTCTGCCATGTTAGCTCTGCTCCCTGGAAAATTTTCTTATGATTAAGTAAAAACAATTAAGCAAACCTGAATATTCTACATCTATAGCTTCCATTGCCATTGCCACTTCTCTATTGTTTTTAAAGTGCATATTTTTAAGTAACCAGATTAATTTTCTCTCTCTCATCCTTCATCTCATTGAGGAATGACAGAATAAACTCTTGTATGTAAATGTGATAAATTATTATTGTACAGTAATATATCATGAAATAAATGATTTCAAAGAGACATGGAATATTTATGTGAATTAATTTAGAGCAAAGTGAGACAGCAGTTATATACTATAACATCAATATTTGAAAAAAGAATCATTTTGAAGTCTTTTTAAAAATGTTCAGGAATGGAAAATGTCTTGAATAGAAGAGGGGGCGGAGCCAAGATGGCGGAGAAGAAACACACGACTCTGTGAACGTCCTCACTCCCTCACAACCAATTAGATAAATCAGCCTCAGAAATAGCGCTGGACTGATAGATACCACAAGGACTGGAAGCACGACTTACCAGCTGAAGAGAATCTGGAGTTTCAACAGAAAAGGTCAGTTTCCAGGGGAGGAAGAAGAGAGGCCAGCACAGACGGCTAGGTGCTAGCATACTGCGCCAATTGCGCTGGGAAGGGCTCTGGGATCAGAGAAGCCACTGAGATAAAGGAATCTGGCACAGGCTGTTAGCTCTTCTCTGCTTATAATATAGCAGTTCAGAAGAGAAAGCTAAAATACTTTACAAATTCAGATAGATTAGATTTTCCAGGACCCTGGGGGTGACTCAGCAGATCTTGGCACCAGGGGGTGTGGCCTCAGCTCCCACCTGAGAATAGTTAAGAGATTGACAAGTGGGTGGATACGGCCCAAGGCAAGACACACTGCCTAGATTAGCTGGAGGGAGTGGAACTCACCTCCGGAAGTCCCAGAAAAGTGGAACCTTTGAACTAGGGACCACGGTTTCTGGCAGACACTTCCAGTTTGAGTGCAGGGGCTTTTCACGTCACCTGCTTCAGACATCCACGATCCACTGGGACGCTTAGGCTAGGCTTTGTGCTGTATTTACTGTTCAATCTCAACCTCAGGGAAGCCACTAAAGCACAGCGCCCTCAAGGCACAGCAGTGCTAGTCACCTCTGAGGCACTTCCAGGGAGGGGGTGGGGAACTCTCTCCCAGAGCTCTATCTTAGCTCAGGCGCTAGAGCCGCTGCATCCATCCGTTCTGGGAGGAAGCTGGTAAAGAAGTAAATAAATAATTTCCTACCCCAGGGACAGACCCCAAAAGATTTTTTTAAATATGAACAAAAAAGCCAGAAAAACTATAGATTCCTTCTACACAGAGAAAGAGCGGGTATCCAACCCCGAGAAAGTTAACAGCAGAGAGACAGCAGATAACAACCTAAAGGGGAACGATTCTTGCCCCCCATCACATAACTCTCTCCTAGAAGAGACTATTAAAAAGTTAAGAGAGTTTGAAGAAAAATGGGGAAAGGAAAGGGAAGCTATGATAGAGAATAACAACGTCCTGAAATTGGAGTTGGAAAAAATAAAGAATTCACAGGAAATGCAGGGAAACAAAATTTGTGAATTAGAAAAGGTTAAAAAATCACAGGAAAGTAGGATTTCTGAATTGGAAAAGATAAAAAAGTCCCAAGAAAATAGAATTTCTGAATTGGAAAAAGAAAATAATTCTCAAAAAAAAAATTAGGGAAATGGAAAAAAAAATTCAATAGAGCAAAATAATTCATTTAAAAACGAAATTGGACATTTACAAAAAGAACTAAAAACTGTGAAAGAAGAAAATAACTCCTTAAAAGTCAGGATGGAACAAATAGAAATGAATGATTCACAGAGAACCCAAGAATCAGTCAAACAAAACAAAAAAAAAAAAAAATGAGAAGCTGGAGAACAACGTCAAATACTTACTGGGAAAATCTATAGACCTGGAAAATAGATCTAGGAGAGATAATCTGCGGATCATTGGACTTCCAGAAAACTATGACCAAAAAAAGAGCCTAGATTCTATTTTACAGGAAATTATCAAAGAGAACTGTCCAGAGATAATAGAAACAGAAGGGAAAGTAGATGTGGAAAGAATTCATCGAACTCCTTCTGAAATAGACCCTAAAAAAAGAACACCACGGAATATTGTGGCTAAGCTGCAGAATTACCACACAAAGGAGAAAATCCTGCAAGCAGCTAGAAAAAAACAATTTAAATACCAAGGTGCCACAATAAGGGTCACTCAAGATTTGGCTGCTTCCACATTAAAAGATAGAAGGGCCTGGAACCTGATATTCTGTAAGGCAAAAGATTAAGGACTGAAACCAAAAATGAAATACCTAGCTAAGTTTAGCATCTTTTTCCATGGAAGAAGATGGTCATTCAATAAAATAGAGGAATTCTATATGTTTCTAAGAAAAAAAACAGACTTAAACAAAAAATTTGATCTACATCCACAAAACTGAAGAGAAACAGAAAAAGGTACACAGAACCCTTGAGAACTGTAACTCTGTTGTGGGTATATAAAAAGTACTCAAGGATAATTTGATTTTACTGATATAAAAGAAAAAAAGGGGGGTGTAGTAAAGGGAAGGAGGTCGTTTCAGAAAAAGGGGAAGGAATGATAAAAAGAGGGAAACTACATCCCAGGAAGAGGCATAGAAAATACACCATATCTGAGGGAATTTAGTGAGGGGGAGAATCATTGTGTGAATCTTACTCTCATCAGGAGAGGCTCAAAGAGTAAATAATTAACAAATTTGTTATTCAGAGAATTTTCTCTCACCTCATTAAAAGGGGGGAGAGGAAAAGGGAAAAGAAAAAGGAGAATAAGTGAAGGGCCTTGGAGGGAGGGGGGAGGCATACTAAAAAAAAAGGGAGGGTTGCGCATCACAAGGGGGGTCTGTAAATTAAATATCGGGCAGGGGGATCAGGGGGGTCAATGGAAAAAGCATAATCTGGGGATAATATGATGGCAGGAAATACAGAATTAGTCATTTTAACTATAAATGTGAATGGGATGAACGCTCCCATCAAACAGAGACGGATAGCAGATTGGATCAAAAATCAGAACCCTACAATATGTTGTCTGCAGGAAACACACTTAAAGCAGGGAGATACATATAGAGTAAAGGTAAAAGGTTGGAACAGAGCCTATTATGCTTCAGGTAAAGCCAAAAAAGCAGGGGTAGCTATCCTTATCTCAGATCAAGCAAAAGCAGAAGTAGATCTAGTTAAAAAAGATAAGGAAGGAAACTATATCCTGCTGAAAGGTAGCATAAATAATGAAGCCATATCAATACTAAACATATATGCACCAAGAGGTATAGCATCTAACTTTCTAAAGGAAAAGTTAAGAGAATTGCAAGAAGAAATAGACAGTAAAACTATAATAGTGGGAGACCTCAACCTTGCACTCTCAGATTTAGACAAATCAAACCACAAAACAAACAAGAAAGAAATTTAAAAAGTAAATAGAACATTAGAAAAACTAGGTATGATAGACCTTTGGAGAAAACTGAATGGCAATAGAAAGGAATATACTTTCTTCTCAGCAGTTCATGGATCCTATACAAAAATTGACCATATATTAGGACATAAAGATCTCAAAATTAAATGTAGGAAGGCAGAAATAATAAATGCCTTCTTCTCAGATCACAATGCAATAAAAGCTACATTCAGTAAAAAGTTAGGGGTAAATAGACCAAAAAGTAATTGGAAACTGAATAATCTCATCTTAAATAATGACTGGGTGAAAGAGCAAATTATAGAAACAATTAATAATTTCACCCAAGATAATGACAATGATGAGACATCATACCAAAATCTTTGGGATGCAGCTAAAGCAGGAATAAGGGGAAATTTTATATCTTTAGAGGCTTATTTGAAGAAAATAGAGAAAGAGAAGATTAACGAATTGGGCTTACAACTTAAAAGGGTAGAAAAAGACCAAATTAAAAACCCCCAACCAAAAATTAAACTTGAAATACAAAAATTAAAAGGAGAAATCAATAATATTGAAAGTAAAAAAAAATCTATTGAATTAATATATAGAAGCAAGAGTTAGCTTTCTGAAAAAGCCAATAAAATAGATAAAACTTTGGTAAATTTGATCAGAAAAAAGAAAGAGGAAAATCAAATTGTTAGTCTTACAAATGAAAAGGGGGATCTTTCCACCAATGAAGAGGAAATTAGAGAAACAATAAGGAGTTACTTTGCCCAACTTTATGCCAATAAATTTGATAACTTAAGTGAAATGGATGACTTCCTCCAAAAATATAGGCTCCCTAGATTAACAGAGGAGGAGATAAATTGCTTAAATAGTCCCATTTCAGAAAAAGAAATAGAACAAGCTATTAATCTACTCCCCAGGAAAAAATCCCCAGGGCCAGATGGATTCACATGTGAATTCTACCAAACATTTAAAGAACAATTAGCCCCAATGTTATATAACTTATTTGAAAAAATAGGGGACGAAGGAGTCCTACCAAACTCTTTTTATGACACAGACATGGTACTGATACCTAAACCAGGTAGATCGAAAACTGAGAAAGAAAATTATAGACCAATCTCCTTAATGAATATTGATGCTAAAATCTTAAATAAGATATTAGCAAAAAGACTTCAGAAAATCATCTCCAGGATAATACACTATGATCAAGTAGGATTTATTCCAGGAATGCAGAGCTGGTTTAATATTAGGAAAACTATTAATATAATTGACCATATTAATAATCAAATTAATAAGAACCATATGATCATCTCAATAGATACAGAAAAAGCATTTGACAAAATCCAACGTCCATTCCTACTAAAAACTCTTGAGAGTATAGGAATAAATGGACTATTCCTTAGAATAATCAGGAGCATATATTTAAGACCTTCAGTAAGCATAATTTGCAATAGAAATAAACTACAACCTTTCCCAGTAAGATCAGGAGTGAAACAAGGTTGCCCACTATCACCATTACTATTCAATATAGTACTAGAAACGCTAGCCTCGGCAATAAGAGCCGAGAAAGAGATTCAAGGAATTAGAGTAGGAAATGAGGAAATCAAACTATCACTTTTTGCAGATGACATGATGGTATACTTAGAGAACCCCAAAGACTCTGCTAAAAAGCTACTAGAAATAATTCAAAATTTCAGCAAAGTGGCAGGATACAAAATAAATCCACATAAATCCTCAGCATTTTTATATATCACCAACAAAATGCAACAGCAAGAGATACAAAGAGAAATTCCATTCCAAACAAATGTTGAGAATATAAAGTATTTCGGAATCCATCTACCAAAGAAAAGTCAGGAATTATATGAGAAAAATTACAAAACACTTGCCACAAAAATAAAATCAGTTTTAAATAATTGGAAAGACATTCAGTGCTCTTGGATAGGCCGAGCGAATATAATAAAGATGACAATACTCCCCTAACTAATCTATTTATTTAGTGCTATACCAATCAGACTCCCAAGAAACTATTTCAATGACCTAGAAAAAAATAACAACAAAATTCATATGGAAGAATAAAAGGTCGAGAATTGCAAGGGAACTAATGAAAAAAAACTCAGAGGAAGGTGATCTAAGTGTACCTGATCTAAAGCTATATTATATAGCAGCAGTCACCAAAACCATTTGGTATTGGCTAAGAAATAGACCGGTAGATCAGTGGAACAGATTAGATACAAAGGACAAAGAAGCGTACATCTATAGCAATCTAATCTTTGACAAACCCAAAGATTCCAACATTAGGGATAAAAATTCATTATTTGGAAAAAACTGTTGGGAAAACTGGAAATTAATATGGCAGAAATTAGATATGGATCCACACTTAACACCATATACCAAGATAAGATCAATATGGGTCCATGATTTAGGCATAAAGAGGGAGATAATAAATAGATTAGAGGAACAGAGGATAGTCTACCTCTCAGACTTGTGGAGGAGGAAGGAATTTATGACCAGAGGAGAATTAGAGATCATTATTGATCACAACATAGAATATTTTGATTACATCAAACTAAAAAGTTTCTGTACAAATAATACTAATGCAAACAAGATTAGAAGGGAAGTAACACATTGGGAAAATATTTTTAAAAGCAAAGGTTCTGACACTGGTCTCATTTCCAAAATATATAGAGAACTGACCCTAATTTATAAGAAAACTAACCATTCTCCAATTGATAAATGGTCAAAGGATATGAACAGACAATTCACAGATGAAGAAATTGAAACTATATCCACTCACATGAAAAAGTGTTCCAAATCACTACTGATCAGAGAAATGCAAATTAAGACAACTCTGAGATACCACTACACACCTGTCAGATTGGCTAAGATGACAGGAGCAAATAATGATGAATGTTGGAGGGGATGTGGGGAAGATGTGGGGAAGCTGGAACACTAATACATTGCTGGTGGAGTTGCGAAAGAATCCAGCCATTCTGAAGAGCAATCTGGAATTATGCCCCAAAAGCTATCAAACTGTGTATACCCTTTGACCCAGCAGTGCTACTACTGGGCTTATATCCCAAAGAAATACTAAAGAGCGGAAAGAGACCTATATGTGCCAAAATGTTTGTGGTAGCAATTTTTGTTATAGCTAAAAACTGGAAGATGAATGGATGTCCATCAGTTGGAGAATGGTTGGGTAAATTATGGTATATGAAGGTTATGGAATATTATTGCTCTGTAAGAAATGACCAGCAGGAGGAATACAGAGAGGCCTGGAGAGACTTACATCAATTGATGCTGAGTGAAATGAGCAGAACCAGAAGATCACTATACACTTCAACAACAATACTGTATGAAGAGGTATTCTGATGGAAGTGGAAATCTTCAACATAAAGAAGAGCCAACTCACTTCCAGTTGACCAATGATGGACAGAGGTAGCTACACCCAGAGAAGAAACACAGGGAAGTGAATGTAAATTGTTAGCACTAATATCTGTCTGCCCAGGTTACATGTACCTTTGGAATCTAATGCTTATTGTGCAACAAGAAAATGGTATTTACACACATGTATTATGTCTGGGTTATATTGTAACACATGTAAATTGTATGGCATTGCCTGTCATCGGGGGGAGGGAATAGAGGGAGGGGGAGATAATTTGGAAAAATGAATACAAGGGATAATATTATAAAATATATATATATAATAAAAAAATGTTCAGGAATGAGATGAGCAAAACCAGATAGAAAATTTATAAAATAGCCATAAAATTGTAAAAATAAACAATTTTGAAAGTCATAAGCAGTCATATTCTACTAAAGGAGAATTAGAGACAGAGTCTAGTCTGAGAACATGAACAAAAATCAGTAAAAGTATTACATAAGTATATCATTATATAGATTTTATATAAACATATATGCCCAATTGTTTAGAATAAAAAATAGGGAATTGTTTTCATTTGTTTTGTGATTCTTATTCATAAAAACTGGATTATTTTAAATAAGTTACTAATAATTCTAGATCTCAATTCCTCATATGTCCTCTAAGGTCCCTTGTATCTTTAAATTTATGAGCTGGAATTAGAACCCATGGCTTTTATTTCAGTGATGTTTCTATTATTGCAAAAATTTTTTTGCTGCTGCAGAATTTTAAACCCTTTCTGTTGCTTTTTTTTTTTTTCTTGCGAGTTTTGGCAGGGAGTTGGCTTATATAATAGTATTAAAATACTTCATGATTTGGGAAAGGAAAATGTGCCTAATTCTTGAGTGTAGTTCAAATCCCAGAAATTCTGCTTTTATGAGCAATCAAAATAAATATCTAGGACAGCTAGGTGGCACAGTGGATAGAGCACCAGCCCTAAAGCCAGGAGAATCTGAGTTCAAATCTGGTCTTAACATTTAGTAGCTGTGTGACCCTGGGGAAGTCACTTAACCCCAATTGCCTCAGAAAATAAATAATTAAATATCTAAAAATCTAGACAAAGTATTTTTTGATTGTCACAAGTGTTTATTTACTTACTAAAACATAAATTATAGGGGAAGGCTGTAAAAGGAGCTCAAATGATTATGTTATCATTTCCTCCCCAAAAGATAGTACAAAAGTACTATTGAAAGAATAACAAGCAAACAAAAACACTTTCTTGCTTCAAGGATTAGTGATTTTGGTTTGGATGAGTCTTCCACAAAGATTCTTGTACATTATTCCATAGCTAGTAAATGCCTAAATCAGTAGTCAAACTCACATCCTCTTGACTCCACTCTAGTTATTACACTACCTTCACTGTGCAGAGGAATTAAACTAAGGAGACAGGGCTGATGAATAATTATTGAAGATAAGAAGTGAAAGTTGGAAGATTAAAGAAAAAAATCCAGATAATCATGGAGAAAGGCAAAAAAATATTAAAGAGAAACTGATCTCCCCCTCTCCTCATAAGAAGTAGAAAACAGAATTTATTATCTTAAACACCTCATAAGAAAACAATTCAGTCATGGCATTAGAAACTCAAGACCATTTTTGTTTTGTTCATTTTGGTTTTATTCGAATTTTTTAAAAAATCAGCTTTTCTGGAATCTAGTACTAGAACCCACCATTTCTAGAGCAAAATGCTTTGTGATCAGTCAGTATGCCAATATGTTGATTTCCACCCTGTCACTGTCACAGATTATTTCCAACACAAACATTACTCATCTGTGGAAACTATTCAAGATCTAATATTTTCATCAGTGAGAAATGAATTTGTTCATTTGAAGAACTGAATATTAATAATAAGGGTGTTAGAGCAGCTTGAGCCTGTCACTTGAAATGGCTATTCCTGATCAGTTATTATGAATCTATGAATTTACAAGGAAATATTTTTTGCTATGCTCATAATACATATAAAATAAATAATAATAATATGAAGTTCTGGGAAATAATTGGGAAAATGTTAATTTGAGTGGCAAAAAGAGAATTCTTTTTTTTTTAAGTAAAGTCAACCACTTGTCTGAACAACAGAGGAAATGTTTGGATTCTTTAACTGTAGAATCATAGAATTTTAGAGCTAGGAAGGACTTGAAAGACATTATAAATTTCACTGGTACTGCCAAATTAAAAAAAAAAAAAAAAGATAAATTCTTCCAGGCTACTAGTGGGATTCTATCAAACCTCTCCCCTTCTTGTTTGCCAACAACTCAATAAGTGTGGGATTAGATTATTATCTAATCCAGTGGATTCTATGAGAGATTATTCAGTTTAGAATCCATAGGATTCACCTGGAATAAAATATATCAAGAGAACCAAAGAAACCAGAATTCATCTTTAATCAGTTCAAGGTATAGGCATGGGTAATTTGAGTCCATAACCAGAAGACCATACTATTCACAATAAAATAAGACAGACCAACCTATAGGAGCCAAGAATGTTCTTGGACAATAATAGAACTATAATCTTCACTCTTTGTCAATGGGAACAGCTCCAACTTTATCAATGGACAAAGCCTTACATTTAATGTGCCATGTTGCCTTATTGGCTAAAACTAATGTAGCCAAACAATATGCAACCCATTGAGTCATGTGATGCAGAAGACTATCGTAGGAGAATTTTCATCATTTGAATAATATTATTCTATTGGCCCTCTCTCTTTCTTATGAGCCAGACATTTTCTAAAGGAATCATTCATGGAAACCAGTGGAGTTCCCAAGGACATGTCACCTTCCTTCAAATTTCTTCCTTTGGAGGTGTGTATATTTAGGCAATTAGAGTTAAATGATTTCCTTTGGGTCACACAGTTAATAAGTGTCAAGTGTCCAGGGCCAGTATTGTACCACTTAGCTGCCTCCTTCTTTCAAATTCAAAGAGGAGAATAAAAGTTCATTAGGAGGTTGTGGAACTTGCAACTATATTCATCACAATGCTTATAAGGGAATAATTGAAGAGTGAAGAGTCCCAGAAACTATCTGTAATATAATCTGTAAAACCTAGGTTCTGTGGTAAACTTCAGAGATAACATTGTCACAAATTTTTGCAAAAGATATTCTAAGAGCAGTCTAGGATAATTCAACCATTCAGCAATCATTTATTATGTATTTACTATGTGCCAGGCACTATAAATAAGGAAAAAAGAAACTATCCCTGTCTAAATTCTATAGGGTTCATATACTCAAGACTTAGAAGTTATGATCACATTCTAAAAAGCCCAACCAATGAAAGTATTAATATAATCAGAAAGTCAAGAGGGAAAACCTCATGTCTGTTTATTAAAATTGATTTGTACTCAGTTATCAATTCATAATTATTTAAATCATAGTATCTTTAATTCAAAACACTGTTAGATATATGAAATTTGTGGAATATTTTAATTCTTAAAATCTATTTGAATACTTTTTAAAAACATTTAATTATCTTTTAGTTATCTACCAAGGATAGATTAAAATGACCTTGAACAAGTTATATATGTGCATTATATCTGTATTTTTATACACTGTTCCAAGTTGGATCAAGTGTGAGAATCCAATAGTGAATAAAATACATATTATGACACAGTAAGCATATTAGGAAGCTTGTTGGTGCAGTAGATAGAGTGCCAAGCCAAGTTTGGCTAGATTCAAGTTCAGGAAGACTCATCTTTCTGAGTTCAAACCTGGCCCCAAGCATTAATCACTTACTAACTGTGTGATGCTGGGCAAGTCATTTTACCCCATTTCCTCACCAAAATCAAATCAAACCAAACCAAAAAAAATGAAGAAATGCATGGTGGACATAAGTAGATGGTTGCATGTTATCAATGATGGCTTATATATAAGAACCAATGCAAAATATGTCATTTTAATGGGAAATGTAAGATTAGACTGTACATTCATTTAAAAAGAGAAAAAAAAAAGATTTGTAGACAGCCAAATTATTCCACAGATTTCTACAAATCCAAAGGAGACCTAGAAAAGTCTCCAATATGCTGGGTGGAACTTCTATGAAATATTCATGGGAGGAAACTGACAAGAATGATTAAAGGGTGAGAGGTCATAGTTGGACTTCTATGTGCATCATTTGAGGCAACACTCACATTAATGAGATCACACAGAATTGATAACTATCTAAATAAATAAGTTCTTATTTGGCTAACATTTTCCAAAGTAGAACACTTATGCCAAGGAAAAATATGAGACTATAATTAACATATTATAACTTATAAAATGTAAAATTGCTATGTAAAAAGCATTCAGTTTGCACAGAAGCATGGATAATCAATATGGTAGCATGATTAGCAGAGGTCACCCATGTAGAAGGACCACAATTGAAATCTCTTCTTATAGGGCTCCCAAGACTCCTGGTTAGGAGAAAAGTTACATAAAATATGCTACCCATTTCTGAACATAATAAGCATGTTTATCTTATTTTTCTCTTCCAAAGATCACTGAATTTTGAAATGCCTCTAAGGAAACCACAGTTGCCAATAAAACCATATACATAGGGGATTAAAAACTACAACTCAATTTGACATTCAGCTCCCACAACAAGGACATCATCCAGAAGAGGCTCTGTTAACTATTAGGAGGACTAAAGTAAGACTCATTTCTTTTCTTTGACTCAGCTGAGGAAAAATAATTCAGAAAAACTGGAGGAAGACTGAATTCATGCCTTATTCCTTACCCAGTGCTTGTGGCTAGAATTTTATTAAAGGCCATTAAGTGAGCAGTACAATTATCTGGGATAAGACCTGCACATTTTATACTAATGCACAAGTTAATGTGTGCTGTGAAACCATCCCAGAGTGGCAAATTTTATTAGCCATGGCTCCAAATTTTACACACGGGTCTCCGTTAAAGATAACCAGACTGTTACATAATTGGCAATGGATTCTTGAAGACAAAGTTTCTAAAGTTCCTCTTAAAGGACCAACTATCTTTACAGATGCATCCAAACATAATATTTATGCTGTATATTCTCGTGACTTAACTATAAAGAGAGTGATCGGAACTCCTTT
The DNA here is from genome assembly GCF_048593235.1 of Sminthopsis crassicaudata. Classification (NCBI taxonomy): domain Eukaryota; kingdom Metazoa; phylum Chordata; class Mammalia; order Dasyuromorphia; family Dasyuridae; genus Sminthopsis; species Sminthopsis crassicaudata. Next base: position 123,446,701 of record NC_133622.1, read on the forward strand.
TCAGTCCACTCAACAGAATGACTTTTCAGAATTATATTTTAAAATGCATAAAATAAAACAGAATTTAAAAGGAAACCAGTTCTATTAAAATATATATTTTTAAAGTTAACTAAGGGAAGATTGTTTCAATTAATTGGAGTAGGATAAGGTATACAGATTAATGAGAATAGGATAAAGATGGAAGGAAAGTGATGGGGCAGAGGTTAAGGGAGGGATTCATGCATGGAAGATTAAGTAATAGCAAGGCAAATTAAGGAGCAGAATTAAAGTAGAAGAGTTATCAGGAATAGGAAATAAAATATACAGAAATACTATAACAAGGATCCAGGAGTAGAATTGACTAGGAAAAAAATAGGGCTATTAATCATTGATCTTAGACAGTCAAACTTGAAGATCCAATCAAGAGAGAAAAATGCATTATAATCAGCTATATTATTATTTTTAGATTGGAGTTTACATACAGGTAAATGCATATGGATATTTGAGTACTCAATATACTTATAGTATATAGGTCTATATGTGTAATATGTGTGTTAGTCTGTGAGTATGTGTATGTGTGTATGTATATAAATATATGCATGTGTGTGTGTATAAATATATCTGTGCGTAACTGTAGTCTGCTGAGGGAAGATAGGGGGAATAAAAGAGGGAAAAAAGTGCTTAGTAGAGAACAAGGAAGCAAAAAAAAAAGATGGAAATGGGTGAATGTAATTTCTTCTATTATTGTATCTGCTTTTTTGAAATGGAAATTTATTATTATATATTTATATGTGTTATATATTTTGTTGTTATATATTTTAAATCCTCCCTGATATTCTGCTGAGCATATGACAAAATTTTGTTTTGTTTTTATTTTCCTTTTATATTTCCTATTCTCTTTTCTTTACTTTGTATTTAATCCAATAATTTTTTAGAAAGAAAGAATAAACAAAAATTTAAAAAAAAATTAAAGTTAGCTGACTCAGGTTAAGAATTCCCCACTCCAGGAAGAGAAAGATACATTTCCCCATATTTTTCCTCTAAGACGAGTATTGATATTATAACTAAACAGAATTCTAATCCCTTCATCTCTACCCTCTATCTATCTATCTATCTATCTATCCAACTATCTAGCTCCAATATCAAGGTAGCAAAGCCTGGATTCTAATCAAAGTCATTTGCCTCAAATCTATTTTCCCTTAATAATATGTTGCTTGAATTCTCTCCTATCTTCCTCAAGATATCTTCTGCACTATGAATTTACATGACTACATGCCTAGCCTTGACCCCATTTTCCCCTTTATTATATCATTAATTAGTACCCCATATTGCTTTGTTGCCTTGACCTTCCACTAATCCTAACTTGTAGATTGTCATTATAGGATAATCTATACCATTCAGTTTCTCAGCTCTTGCTCGAGGACTGCTGACTATGCTTGGAGAAACTCACAAAAATTGAAATTATTTCACCCATTATAAGATCACATTATGTAGCCTTAGTTGGCTAAAAAGTCTCTTTGAGCTATATTTATCAACCTCTCATCTTATTTCCCATGGTCACTGTTCAAATTCATTTCTTCTTTCCTTTCATCATTAACCATGCTACCTAAATATAAATTCCCTGAGCTCCTTTATCTCCTTCCTCACACTTTTCAAACACATTTATCTTCTTTCCCTTTTCTCATTGGTCTCTTCCTTTTTCATAGAAGAACTGTTCCTACTATTTATTAAAGCTTATATGTCTCCCAGCACCCATCCTCTCCTACAGAATTATTCCTTTTTCTCATGTATCTTTTATCTCTACATTGTTATTGCGTTGTGCAGACATGCCTGACTCTTTAAGAGTTCAGTTCGGGTATTCATGGCAGAAATATTGGAGTGTTTGCAATTTCCTTCTTCAGTTAATTTTACAGATGACAAACTGAGGCCAAAAGAGTTACTTGACTTTCTCAGGGTTACAAAGCTACTAAGTGACTGAGTGCTTTTGAACTCAAGAAGATGAATCTTCCTGATTTCTAGATCCACACTTTATCCACTGAACCATCTCACAACCCCATCTCTACTTTACCAGGAACTTTTTGACTCTCTATAAGCCTTAAAAATACCTTAAAAATTAAATTTTTTCTTTCAATTTTCTAATCTCTTTACACTTCTAATTCCATCTCTTTCTTTCTGCTAAAAACTTTGGGAAAAAAAGTTCCCTATACATGATGCACTGAATTTCCTTATTAACTACTTTTTTCAATCCTTCATAAATATATTCCTGTCCCTAAAACGGCTTTTTCTAAAGTGACTAATGGCATTTTAATTGCTAAATTCAGTAGCCTTTATTTAGATCTCATTCTCCTTCACTTCTCTACAGCTGCTTCTGATGCTGTTCTATTTAATGCCCTCTCTTCTGTCAAAAACATTGCTCCAGGAAAGCATTTGAATATAAAATACCTCCTTATTTTCAGACAGTAATTTGGTGAATAGGAGGGTAAGAAAGAAGAAGGGTTTGAGGAAATGAGAAAGAGAAACAGAGGAAAAGGAATGAAAGAAACAAAGGATATGAAGAAAGATGAAAAAAGAGGAGTGCAAAAAGGAAAAAAAGATAAAGGAATGGAATGGAGATAGAAAAAGAGGATTGAAGAGAGAGAAAGATCTCAAGAGATAGAGAGGGAAGAGGGAGACAGGGTAGGAAGAAGAAAAAAATAAAGAGGAAGGAGGAAGAAAAGAGGAAAGAAAGAAAATGGAAGGAGATACACACTTATATTACTGAGGAATAGTAAGCAATTTCTACTTTAGTTCAAATACACTATATGCTTACATTTTTAAAAATTCTCCCACATAGATTATATATCATAGTCCATTCATTTTCAATGATGCTTGTCTTTTTTTTTCTTCAGTTATTCTGTAAGTTCTTTCAAAAATGTAATATTTTCTTTTTTTTATTTTTATTTATAAATTTTTTGACAGTATATATGCATGAGTATTTTTTTTGTAACATTATCCCTTGTATTCATTTTTCCACATTATCCCCTTCCTCCCTCTACTCCCCCCCCCCATGACAGGCAATCCCATACATTTTACATGTGTTACAATATAACCTAGATACAATATATGTGTGTAAATACAATTTTCTTGTTGCACATTAAGTATTAGATTGCGAAGGTATAAGTAACCTGGGTAGATAGACAGTAGTGCTAACAATTTACATTCACTTCCCAGTGTTCCTTCTCTGGGTGTAGTTGTCTCTGTCCATCATTGAGCAACTGGAAGTGAGTTGGATCTTCTTTATGTTGAAGATATCCACTTCCATCAGAATACATCTTCATACAGCATTGAAGTGTACAGAGATTTTCTGGTTCTGCTCATTTCACTCAGTATCAGTTCATGCAAGTCTTTCCAAGCCTTTTTGAATTCCTCCTGTTGGTCATTTCTTACAGAGCAATAATATTCCATAACCTTCATATACCATAATTTACCCAACCATTCTCCAATTGATGGACATCCATTCATCTTCCAGTTTCTAGCCACTACAAAAAGAGCTGCCACAAACATTTTGGCACATACAGATTCCTTTCCCCTCCTCAGTATTTCCTTGGGATATAAGCCCAGTAGTAGCACTGCTGGATGAAAGGGTATGCACAGTTTGATAACTTTTGGGGCATAGTTCCAAATTGCTCTCTAGAATGGTTGGATTCTTTCATAACTCCACCAACAATATATTAGTGTCCCAGCTTTCCCACATCCCCTCCAACATTTATCATTATTTGTTCCTGTCATCTTAGCCAATCTGACAGGTGTGTAGTGGTATCTCAGAGTTGTCTTAATTTGCATTTCTGTTTTGGAACACCCTTTCATATGAGTGAATATAGTTTCAATTTCATCATCTGAGAATTGTCTGTTCATATGCTTTGACCATTTATCAATTGGAGAATGATTTGATTTCTTATAAATTAGGGTCAGTTCTATATATATTTTGGAAATGAGACCTTTATTAGAACCTTTAACTTCAAAATATTTTCCCAATGTGTTACTTCCCTTCTAATCTTGTTTGCATTAGTATTGTTTGTACAGAAACTTTTTAGTTTGATGTAATCAAAATCTTCTATTTTGTGATCAATAATGATCTCTAGTTCTCCTCTGGTCATAAATTCCTTCCTCCTCCACAGGTCTGAGAGGTAGACTATTCTCTGTTCTCTAATCTATTTATAATCTCATTCTTTATGCCTAAATCATGGACCCATTTTGATCTTATATTGATATATGGTGTTAAGTGTGGATCCATACCTAATTTATGCAATACTAATTTCCAGTTTTCCCAACAGTTTTTTCCAAATAATGAATTTTTATCCCTAATGTTGGTATCTTTGGGTTTATCAAAGACTAGATTGCTATAGATGTACCCTTTTTTGTCCTTTGTATCTAATCTGTTCCACTGATCGACTGGTCTATTTCTTAGCCAATACCAAATGGTTTTGGTGACTGCTGCTATATAATATAGCTTTAGATCAGGTACACTTAGACCACCTTCCTCTGAGTTTTTTTTTTTTTTTTCATTAGTTCCCTTACAATTCTCGACCTTTTATTCTTCCATATGAATTTTGTTGTTATTTTTTCTAGGTCATTAAAATAGTTTCTTGGGAGTCTGATTGGTATAGCACTAAATAAATAGATTATTCGCTCGGCCTATCCAAGAGCACTGAATGTCTTCCCAATTATTTAAATCTGACTTTATTTTTGTGGCAAGTGTTTTGTAATTTTTCTCATATAATTCCTGATTATTCTTTGGTAAATGGATTCCCAAATACTTTATACTCTCAACATTTGTTTGGAATGGAATTTCTCTTTGTATCTCTTGTTGTTGCATTTTGTTGGTGATATATAAAAATGCTGAGGATTTATGTGGATTTATTTTGTATCCTGCAACTTTGCTAAAATTCTGAATTATTTCTAATAGCTTTTTAGCAGAGTCTTTGGGGTTCTCTAAGTATACCATCATGTCATCTGCAAAGAGTGATAGTTTAATTTTCTCATTTCCTACTCTAATTCCTTGAATCTCTTTCTCAGCTCTAATTGCCGAGGCTAGCGTTTCTAGTACTATATTGAATAGTAATGGTGATAGTGGGCAACCTTGTTTCACTCCTGATCTTACTGAAATAGGTTCCAGTTTATTTCTGTTGCATATTATGCTTACTGATGGTCGTAAATATATGCTCCTGATTATTCTAAGGAATAGTCCATTTATTCCTTTACTTTCAAGCATTTTTAGTAGGAATGGATGTTGGATTTTGTCAAATGCTTTTTCTGCATCTATTGAGATGATCATATGGTTTTTATTAATTTGATCATTAATATGGTCAATTATACTAATAGATTTCCTAATATTAACCCAGCCCTGCTGGTATAATCCTACTTGATCATAGTGTATTATCCTGGGGATGAGTTTCTGAAGTCTTTTTGCTAATATCTTATTTAAGATTTTAGCATCAATATTCATTAAGGAAATTGGTCTATAATTTTCTTTCTCAGTTTGCGATCTACCTGGTTTAGATATCAGTACCATGTCTGTGTCATAAAAGGAGTTTGGTAGGACTCCTTCATCCCCTATTTTTTCAAATAGTTTATATAACATTGGGGCTAATTGTTCTTTAAATGTTTGGTGGAATTCACATGTAAATCCATCTGGTCCTGGGGATTTTTTCCTGGGGAGTTTAAAATGTAATATTTTCTGTTGAGGTTTTATTGGGGTCTTTGGGAGCAGCCTTCCTTTCAGTTCAGTAGTCACCACAATAACAGCCAGGTATTAAAGTCCAAATCCTTTATTATCTCTTTCAAAGTCTTATCTCCTTCACTTGGGGCTCAGCTAGTTTTCTGGAGGCCTTCCAGAGTTTTGATTTCAGGGTAGAAGTGAAAGAGGAGAGTCTGCCACCAAGGTGGTGTGAGATAGGATGAATCTGTCTGAGTCCAGCCTCAGCCTCCAGCCTTCTGTCTGCTTGTCTCTGAATCTCCCTGGCTGAGGCTTCTAGCTTATAAGCTCCACACTGAATAAAAACCAATCATTATATCACTAGGATACTATTATTTGTTGTAGGATTAAATCAATGCTAAACTAGATTTAACCATTGTCTCTTCAATTCCACTTAAGTACTTTGTTTCAAGTTCTGGCCCATAGCGTCTTGCAGGAGTAAGTCAATCACATAGAACAATGCTAAGTGAGATAAATATTGTCTCTATCAATTGCACTGACTTAGTACCTTGTAAGAATCCTTTTTTTCAAGTTCAGAGTTCTGGTCCATAACATCTCCTGCTTTCTTTTGTTTTAGAGTATAAATGGTCATGACCTCTTTGACTTCTCAAATAGGTGAGAACCCCCAAAAAGGAGGTGATCATACTAACTGTTACTATTTAGGGTAGAAGAAACTTTTTATTTCAGTGTCCTCCTCTGAAGATGAACCGTGGTCTTCCCTGTTTCCAACATAAGTTTCTGTGGTTGGATTCTTTCTTCTTTGCCAGGTCATTTTTTTTTTATGAGAGAAATTAGTATGAGCAACTCTAATCAAAGAGTGGGGAGATGGTGCTATCTAGCTTCACTTCAGCTTTCCCCTGTGACCTGGAACCTCAAACCAAAAGCTCTCCCTTCCTGCAGCATCCCTTACCCACTGATTCTGCACTCACTGGCTCTTCTAGTTGGACCTGGTATTCCTAATAAGCAGAGAGTCCTTGTTCTTGGACTCATTCCCCTGAATCCACACACAGACCTAGAGATGAAAATTTCTTTGGTTCCCTCTGAGGCTCCAGCCTAACCCAGCTAATCCCACTCCATATTTCTGTGGAACTAGCCTGTAAATGTTTCCACTTCATACCAGTTAATCCTGGCCAGGGGTCTTTCTTTAGATCTTCTTGCCTTGTGCCAAAAGGACCCCTGTTGTGCTTCAAGTCTTTTTAATTTTTCACCAGTCTATATTTGTCCTAAAATGCAAATTTATAATGTTTATGGGGAAAATCTGGAGAGCTAGAAATTTACTGACATACTCCACCATCTTTCCAGAATCTTACCCTTCTATTGTGAATTTTACATAGTTAATGGATGAATTTTTGTATCTCCTGAGCAGCCTTTGATCTGTAGTATGTTGAAAAATTGTTCAAGACTTTGCCAGTCTCACTCACTGTCTTCCTTCTAGCAAATCCTAACATCCAGCTCCTGGTCTTCTGGTACTTTTCAAAACTCACAAGATAATAACAATCACTCATAAGCCTTTATCTAAAGATTGAAAGAATAAATACCCCTAAGGCTGAAGCAATAGCAATTTGAGGTGGCTCTGATAGGGAGATGAAGGCCTGAGGTCTTTCATCATTGAGGGCTTAAGAAGTCTTTTCTTCCTCATATGAACACAGCCAGGCACAAAAGAGGAAGATATTTATTTTATCCAGTGTCTGTTAAGTGCCTTTAAGTTCTGGCTCAGCAATAAATCAGAAGTCCAATTCTTTACCATCTGGTTAGATGATTGATTTAGTAAAAGAAAGTCTGGGCATGTTCCAAGCCATGGGTCAGGGCCTTTCTATTCATAACATCTTTCCAGAATCAAGTTTCCCAGTCTCTTTTTCTTGGGTTGGCAGCAGGCAGAGCTTACTGCACATCCTCTGAGGATGGAGCTCTCATTGACTAGCCCTTCAATAAAGATTTATGAGAAGGAAATAGGGAAGTCTCTCCAGGCCTCTCTGAAGTCATGCTGTTGGTCATTTCTTACAGAACAATAATATTCCATAACATTCATATACTACAATTTATTCAGCCATTCTCCAATTGATGGGTATCCACTCAGTTTCCAGCTTCTAGCCACTACAAAAAGGGCTTCCACAAACATTTTTGCACATATGGGTTCCTTTCAATTCTTTATGATCTCTTTGGGATATATGCCCAGTAGAAACACTGCTGGGTTAAAGGGTTTGCACTGTTTGATAACTTTTTGAGCATAGTTCCAAATTGTTCTCCACAATGGTTGGATTCATTCACAATTCCACCAACAATGTATCAGTTCCCCAGTTTTCCCACATCCCTTCCAAAATTTATCATTATCTTTTCCTGTCATCTTAGCCAATCTGAGAGGCATATAGTGATATCTCAGAGTTGTCTTAATTTGTATTTCTCTGATCAATAGTGGTTTAAAGCACTTTTTCATATGACTAGTAACAGTTTCAATTCCTTCACCTGAAAATTATTTGTTCATATCCTTTGACCATTTAGCAATTGGAGAATGGCTTAAATTCTTATAACTCTGGGTCAATTTTTAATATATTTTAGAAAGGAAGCCTTTAACAGAATCTTTGAATGTAAAAAAGTGTTCCCAGTTTATTTCTTCCCTTCTAATCTTGTCTGCATTAGTTTTGTTTGTACAGAAACTTTTAAACTTAATATAATCAACATTTTCTATTTTGTGATCAATAATGATCTCCAGTTCTTCTTTGGTTACAAATTCCTTCTACCTCCATAGATCTGAGAATAAGCTAACTTATGTTATTCTAATTTGTTTATAATGTCATTCTTTATGTCTTGATTATAAATCCATTTCGACATTATCTTGATATATGGTGTTAGGTGTGGTTAATAGCTAGTTTCTGCCATATTAGTTTCCAAATTCCCTAGCATTTTTTGTCAAATAGTGAATTCTTATCCCAAAAGTTGGGATCTTTAGGTATGTCAAACACTGGATTGCTATAGTTATTGACTATTTTGTCTTATGAACCTAACATATTCCCCTGAACAACTAAACTACTCTATTTCTTAGCCAGTACCAAATGGTTTTGATGACTGCTGTTTTATAATATAGTTTTAGATCTGATTCAGCTAGGCCACCTTCATTTGATTTTTCTTTTTTTTTTTTTTTTCATTAGTTCCTTTGAAATTCTTGACCTTTTGTTCTTTTAAATGAATTTTGGTGTTATTTTTTCTACATTAGTAAAATAGTTTCTTGAGAGTCTGATTGGTATAGCACTAAAGAAATAGATTAGTTTAGGTAGTATTGTCATCTTTATTATATACACTCAACCTATCCAGGTGCACTTAATATTTTTCCTATTGGTTACAAATGGATTTGACTTTATTTGTGTGGTTCCATGGAAAGGTGGGGGAGGAGAGACAAAAACAAAAACAAAACAAAACAAAAAAAAAAAAAAATAACAAAAAAAAAAAAAAAAAAAAAAAAAACCACAGGTGTTGGTAAATAGTTAGCTTTGTCCAGAGAAGGAGGAATACAAAAGAAATCCCAATCCTGTTAAAGAGTAGGTATGTCAATGTGTGGAAGGTTGGCTGTGGGAGGTGGGGGGAGGGAGGTAGGGAGTGTCCTTAGAGTTCAACCACCTGCTGCCTGCTCCACCCTGCCCAGCACGATCCCATCTAGGGTGGCCAGGGTTAGTATGAATATGTCCAAAGTGTAAATAAGAAGGTAATTCCCTGGTACAGCTGTTTCTCTGACTAGTAGAAACAAGAAGGATAGAAGAAAAGGAAAGATGGGGGAAGAAAAATGGGAGTTTAAAGATCAACATTTTTCCATCTAGTCCAAGAATGAAAGGGTCATTGTCATCATCACAAAGGGGAATGAGGTAGCAAGATACAAGCAGACTTGTAGAAGAATTAAAAAAAAATTTAAAAATCAAATAAGATTCAGTGAGGAAAAACTTAAAAAAAACATTTAAGGAAAACAAGATGCTTATAACAAAAGTCAATCAATTAGAAAAGGAAATATAGTCTTAAAACTGAGCATAACTCTTTGAAAATTAGAATTGGGCAAGGGGAAGCCAATGAAATTATAAGAGACCAAGAAATAACAAAACAGAAGATAAAGAATGAAAAAATACAACAGAATGTGAAACAAACAAACAAAAAGAAACACAAAAAATAGATTTGGAGAACAGTTCAATAAGAGAAAATATAAGAATAATTGGACTAGCTAAAACCTCTGACCACAAAAAGAACTTGACACAATAATGCAAGAAATATTCCAAGAAAATTATCTTGGAGTGATAGAGCATGAGGGGAAAGTAGAAATAGAAAAAACTCACCAACTACCACCTTAAAGAGAACCTTTGTGAAAAACACATGAGAATATCAAAGCCAAATTTTGAAACCTCCAGATTGAAGAGAAAATTTTGCAAGAAAAAAGAAAAATAATTAAAATGTACTGGAACTTCAATTAGAATTATACAGGACTTAGCAGCAGCGACAATAAAAGACTGCAGGTCCTGGAATCACATATACTGGCTATCAAAAAAACTAAGCTTGAGGCCAAAAATATCATTATCCATAATATTGAATTTAAAAATGGACAATCCATTGCAGATTTTCGAGACTTTTTTCAAACAAAGTCAAACTCAATAGATAATTTAACATATAAGATCCAATATCAAAGACCTGTTTCAAGAACTTACCATGGACACATTACTTTTTTTTAAATATGGAAATGTATACAATATGTTTAAGATTGACATCAGCAATTGGGTAGCTCAAAAGAAAGAGGACAGAGTTAAAATAATTATTCTATATAAATGAGATGCAGAGGAAGGACAACACAGAGGCATGAGTGGGGGGGGGCTCATAGTTCTGAAAACCTATTTATATCAGAAATGTGTTTAATAGAAAACACTACACGTATGCCATGAAGGATACAGCACCCTCCAAAATCTATAAAGAAATAAGGGGGGAGGAACGGGCAGATGGGAAAGCAAAAAATGGGGAAAGAAGACAAGGCATCCATGTGTGGGGAAGTGGTTAAGTAATAGCAAGGCAAGTTAAGAAGCAGGATTAAGGCAAAGTTGGCAGGGATAAGAAAGTAAGTGTCTCTGTATGGGGGGGGCAGGATTTGTATGTATATATGTGTGCATGAATATATCTATATGTGTTTACATAAATATATAATTTTTAACAGCCTGCTTGAGGAATGTGAGAGGGGAAATGAAAGGAAAAAAAGTAAAAAATGTGCAGCAGAGAACAAAAGAACAATCTACAAGGAAGTAAAAAAATGATGGATACATGAATATAATTTTTTACAATAATGTATACTTTCTTGAACTGGTAATTTATTGTTACATATTTTGAATAATTTCTGATATTCTGCTGGGCACATGATAATGTTCTGTTCTGTTCTGTTTTGTCTTTCTTTTGTTTTCTTCTTAATTTTTAAAAAATAAAATATTTTTTTAAAAAGAAGTGAAGGTAGTAAAGCAAAAGTATGACTCTCCTACTTTCCCCTTTTGATAGAAATATTTTGTAACTACTATTTATGCCTCATCTTCTCACTAAATATCCTTTTGATAAAATTTGTTGGTATTTATTGGTAGCATGAACCTGGAGCATTGGTGCTCATTATTTGGGAGAATATACTAAAATAGTCTTTGCACTGAGTATTAAAAATGGTGTTCCAGGACATTAAGAGTCTGACTCTGGGAGAGTGAGTAGAGAGTATTACTATATTTTCATGCCCTTAATGGATGATTAAGTTGTTTTCATAAAAAATTTGTAAGAATGTGAAAGTATACAAAGGAATAATAACAAATAACATTTATATAACACCTACTAAGTAACACTGTGTTTAAGTGCTTTAAAATAATTATCTCTTTAATTTCTCTCACAATAATCTGAGTGATAGGCATGATTATTATTCTCATTTTACCGATGAAGGAAACAAGACAAATACAAGTTAAGTGACTTTTCTAGGCTAGAAAGTGTCTGAAACTGTATCATAAATCATGGTCTTCCTGATTCTAGAACCAACACTTTATCTACTGTACCACCTCCCTGCCTTGAATTAATTGCTATGACTTTGGTATGACACAACTCAATATTGCATCACTACTCCTTTTCAAAAGAGTTTTAGATGAAGAAGATCTAATCCAATCAATAAGGAGTAGGAGTAGAAATAGTAGCAATAATGGTAGTAGTAATGGTGGTGGTAGTTGAGGTAGTAGTAATATTAGTAAAAATATTATAATAGTTAATATTTATATAGCCTTTTTAAGGTTTGCATAGAGTTTTACACATTATCTCATTTGATCTTACCAGCAACTTCAGGAGGTAGGGGCCATTTATTATCCTCATTTTATAGATTAGGAAACTGATGCAGATAATGGGTTATACAGCTAGTTAGTGTCTGAGGTCTTCCTGAATTCAAATGTAGTCAATTCACTCACTATGTGACTTCATTCTAATATCATAGGTGTTTACTGCTTACTTTCCCCAAGATCAATCATATTGATTTGGGGCAAAGGCTATTATTATTATTACATGCCTCATTTTCCATTTCAGAAAGCTGTAAAATTTGAAAATTATAAATTGTAAGGTGTCAAGTGAAAAATATATCCATGAAAGGCAACCTCTTAACACTTTTGGTCATCAAAGATACCCTTACCCTGTTCCTTCTCTTCTAGTCTACTAGTCTAGTCTATTAATATTTTCTATTCTTCTAGTCTTATCATTTTGATGCCTTAATGTACACATTCTCCAGTGCTCTGATGTTGGCTCTTTTCTTTCCTCTTTCCATATTTTCTCCTTTGGCAGTGTTACAGCTTTCTTAGCTAAGTCTATGCAGGTAGAACCCAAAACCTATGTGATGTCCTGAAACCTTTTCTTGGATGGAGACTTGCCTAGAAGCAAGTTTTGTGCTGTATGGTCCTCCTGAAACTTAGACTCAATTCACTGAGTTCATTCACATTTAGATATAGAACCTTGATATAATTATTCTTCTCTGTGATATTCACAGTGTCCTGTGATCATAACCTTGGAATTTACCATTTCTTCTCCCTTCATTTCTTAAATAAAATTAGAAACATAACTGTAAAGACAACTAACAGTAGAACTAAAAAGCCTCCTAAATGTTCTTCTTTCCTCATCTCTTTTCTCTTCCCAATCCTCACAACTGCCAATTTTTTACTGAGGTAGAAGTCCAACCATGTCATTGTCTTGTTCAATAAGCTTCAATAGTTCCCCCTTTCTTCCTTGATGAAATATTAGAACCTCATAACATCCAAAATCCTGGCCCCAATCTATCTTTCTGATCTTATTATAAATTATTGTTATTTTTTTGTTTTCTGCAATCTATGCAAAGTAATCTCTTAACTATTTCATATACCACACTCCATCTCCATTCACCTCACCTTTACATTGATTCTTCTGCATGCCTCAAATATAGTACAACCTTATTTCCAACTCTTGAAATATTTTATTGCCTTCGACATTCTGCTTAAGAAACTTTCTACATAAGGTCCTTCCTGACTTTCCTTCCCCAGATATTAGTGGCCTCCTCTCCAATTTTACTTTGATCCCTATGACAAATGAGTTGTTTCCTCAGATAAAATGTAGGCTACTTGAGGACAGAGACTTTTGTTTTTGTATCTCTAGCACAGTCCCTAGCATAAAGTGCTAGTAAATGTTTATTGATTGTTATGTCTTTGAACTTCCTTTCAGGTCTTCTCACCTTCCTTCTCTTTACTCTCTGCCTATTTCATATATTGCTTATTAGGAGTATCTTTGGGAGTCAAAGCATAGATCCAGTCATGTGACTCTCTGAAACATGAAGTGCAGATTTTCCTAAAGAATCTCCCCAGCCTGGTGCCATCATTCTCTGTCTTCCCAGCTCTATACTTTGCCATTTTATCATATACTAGACTCTGCTGCCTCCTCTAACTTTTGCTCAGGCTTTCCCCTATGCCTGAAATACCTTCCTACCAGCTGCTTGCCATATGCTTTCTATTTTTCTGGGTTTTTTTTCTTTTCATGTTTGCCTTCTTTCCTCCCAATTTGTAAGCACTTTTCTTTCTTATCTCCTCTCCTTTGGAAATGAAAAACAAAACAAAAATACTCTGAATTAAAATGCATAGTCAAATAAAACTCATGTTGATAATATCTAAAAATATAACATTCTGTATATCAAGTTTATTACATCTTTCTTGGAAGGTAGGTAATGTTTTTCATCATTAGTTCTTTGGACTTGCACCCAAATCAAATGCTTCTTCTCTGCCTCTCCAGAAAGAGAGTATTCCTTCACATCTAACATAATATTTCTTTAGGGTATGAAGGGAAACTCAAATGCACTTTTAGTGTAACATGAATTATAGTTTTTGGTGTGGATGCCTTATCATTTTATAGATTATAATATTGTAGAGGGCAGAAATCTAGCATCTCTAAACCATTTGATGCTCAAGCCAATGCTCTGTACATATTAGATGTGTAATAAATATTTGTCATATGATTATTCTATTGTAATATTGTAAGTATATAGGAAAACAAAAAGGATCAAATACCTTTGTTGTCTAGATATGACACTATATAACTGAATGTTTTTATTGAATCAATTTATTGGTATATAGATATTTGACCAGCATTTTTTTTGCTTGCTAAATTTCATAAAATTTTCAATGATCCCAAGCTACTTCCTCTCACAAAAGCCCACACATCAGAGTATTAGGAAAATCAAAGTGGCAGGTGGCAAAAAGAACAGGGGAAAAGACACCTGGGGCTCTGACCATGCTTCAGCATAATTTTTTTTAAAAGGCTTACAAATGAAAAGCAGTTTAGAAGACATCATCGAGAGTATGTATGTACAAAAAGAAGGCTGGGCGAAAGCATACAAGTGAGAGTCAACTAGGGAGAGCTTGAATACTATGTAGATAGCCATGTTACATATATATGTGTGTGTGTGTGTGTGTGTGTGTGTGTGTGTGTGTGTGTGTGTGTGTATTATAAGAATGGTTTAATTTTATTTTTACTCATTACATATAAAAATGTTTAATACTTATTTGAACTAATTTTTGAGTTCCAAATTTCCTCCTTTATTTCCTCTCCTACTTCATCCTTGAGAAGGCAAATATTTTAATAAGTATACCTGTGCAGTCATGCAAAACATATTTTCATATTAGCCATGTTACCAAAGAGAACAAAGAAGGAGAAGGAGAAGGAGGAAGAGGATGAGGAGCAGAAAAAGAGAGAAACTTCTTATGAGTTATAAGCATCATCCATCTTTCCATTTCGGAATGCAAAGAGGTAAACCTTATTAAGTCCCTTTTGATTTCCTTTTTCTGACTATCTTCTTATGCCTCTCTTGAGTTCTGTATTTGAAAATCAAATTTTCTATTTAGCTCTGTGTTTTTTTTTAATCACAAATGTTTGAAATGTCTTTTTTTCACTGAATTTTCATTCTTTCCTGTAAAGGATCTTACTCAGTTTTGCTAGGTATATGATTCTTGGTTGTAATCCTAGCTCCACTATTCTTTGGAATATTATATTCCAAATCTTCTGATTCTTTAAGGTAGAAGGTGATAAATCTTGTGTTATTTTGACTGTAGCTCCACTATACTTAAACTGTTTCTTTCTGGATGTTTACAATATTTTCTCCTTGACTTGAGAGTTATAGAATTGGCTACTGGAAGCATGCATCTTAAAATCTCTTCCAGCAATTAATCAATATATTCTTTTAATTTCTATTTTACCCTTCAGTTCTATAACATCAAAACAAGTTTTTTTTAATTAACATTTTTTATTTTTCAAAACATATGCATGGACAATTCTTCAACATTAGCCCTTGCAAAATCCTGTGTTCCAATGTCTCCCCCTCCTTCCACCCCCTCCCCTAGATTGCAATTAGTCATATATAATATATGTTAAATCCAATATAAGCATACATATTTATACAATTATCATGCCGAGAGAAAAAGTGAAGTAAAATAAAATGCAAGCAAACAACAAAAAATGAGTGAAAATCCTATGTTGTGAACCACATTCAGTTTCCACAGTCCTCTCTCTGGGTGTAGATGGCTTTCTTTATCACTGAACAATTGGAACGGGTTTAAATCACCTCATTGTTGAAGAGAGTCAAGTCCATCATCATATAATATTGCTGTTGCCATGTACAGTGATCTCTGGTTCTGTACATTTCACTTAGTATCAGGTCATGTAAGTCTCTCCAGGTCTCTCTGAAATCATCCTGTTGATCATTTCTTACCGAACAATAATTTCTTTTATGCTTTAAGTAACTTTTAATTTAAATGATTATTTAAATAAATGTTAACTATAGAACTAGGCTGAACATAATGGGGAAATAGAAAATCTAATTTAATAATTGCTGGGTCTAAAGGACTGGAGGACTGTGTCTTTTCCCTCTCCACTAAGAGGTCTCTGAAGAAAACAATATTACAAAAAAAAAAAACATTGATATACCATAATTTATTCAGCCATTCTCCAATTGATGGGCATCCATTCAGTTTTTAGTTTCTTGCCACTACAAAAAGGACTACTACAAACATTTTTGCACATGTGGTCCCTTTCTCTCCTTTAAGATCTCTGTGGGATATAATCTCAGTAGAAACAATGCTAGATCAAAAGATATGCACAGTTTGATAACTTTTTGAGCACAGTTCCAAATTGATCTCCAGAATGTTTGGATCCATTTACAATTTCACCAACAATGTATGAGTGTGCCAGTTTTCCCACATTCCTTCCAACATTCATCATCATCTTTTCCTGTCATCTTAACCAATCTGAGAGGCATATAGTGATATCTCAGAGTTGTCTTACTTTGCATTTCTCTGATCAATAGTGGTTTTTTTCATATGACTAGAAATGGTTTCAATTTCTTCATCTGAAAATTGTTTGTTCATATCCTTTGACCATTTAGCAATTGGAGAGTGGTTTAAATTCTTATATATCTGAGTCAATTCTCTTTATGTTTTGAAATGAGGCCTTTATTAAAATATTTGAATGTAAAAATATTTTCCCAGTTTATTGCTTCCCTTCTAATCTTGTCTGCATTAATTTTGTTTGCACAGGAACTTTTAAACTTAATATAATCAAAATTATCTATTTTGTAGTCAATAATGATCTCCAGTTCTTCTTCAGTCACAAATTCCTTCCACCTCCACAAATCTGAGAGGTAAACTATCCTATGTTCTTCTAATTTGTTTATAATATCATTATTTATGTCTTGATCATGAACTCATTTCAACCTTATCTTGATATACAGTGTGAGGTGTGGGTTAATACCTAGTTTCTGCCATATTAGTTTCCAAATTCCCCAGCAATTTTTGTCAAATAGTGAGGTCTTATCCCAATAGCTGGGGTCTTTAGGTTTGTCAAAACAGGTTTTTTGATAAGTTCTTCAAAGACAATGTGTAGGCTCTTTTTTAATGGCTCTCAGGTAGACCAACAGCTTTTAAATTATCTCTCCTGGATATATTTTCCAGTTCAGTTATTTTTTCAATCAGATATCTCACATTTTTTCCTATCTTTTCATTCTTTTGGTTTTGTTTTATTGTTTATTGACTTCAAATAAAATTATTAGCTTTCATTTTCTCAGTTCCAATGTTTAAGGAATATTTTCCTCAGTGAGCTTTGTACTTCCTTTCCCTTTTGGCCAATTTTATTTTTTAAGGCATTCTTCTCTTCATTAGCTTTTAGTATTTTCTTTTGCAACACTTCATTTTTGTGCATACCTTTTGATTCAGCTACTGGGCTTATTTCCCAAAAAGATCTTAAAGAAGGGAAGGGACCTGTATGTGCAAGAATGTTTGTGGCAGCCCTATTTGTAGTGGCCAAAAACTGGAAACTGAGTAGATACCCATCAATTGGAGAATGGCTGAATAAATTGTGGTATATGAATGTTATAGAATATTATTGTTCTGTAAGAAATGACCAGCAGGATGATTTCAGAAAGGCTTGAAGAGACTTACATGGACTTATGCTGAGTGAAATGAGCAGGACCAGAAGATCATTATATACTTCAACAACAATATCATATGATGATCAATTCTGATGGACCAAATAAGATGAACCAAATCAGTTCCATTTGTTCATTAATAAATTGTTATCATCTTCTAAGTATGTGTTTTTATCTTCCTTGTCAAAATAGTAACTTTCTAAGATCAGAATCTTTTTTTTTCTGTTGTTTGCTCATTTTCTTAATTTATTACTTGGCTTTTTACTCTTTGTTAAAGTAGAGCTTTGTTTCCAGGGGCAAGGTACACTATCCTAAGATTCAGGGGTTTTGTGCACCTTTTTTTAAAGAGATTCTTTTGGGACCTAATTATAAAAATTCTTTTCTGCCCTGGAACTGTGAGTAAGTTACCCCACTCCACTGTAGCTGTAAGTTCTCGTGTTCTAAAGGGACAGAGTTCTTCCTCAGTGCTAGTAAAGAGACATTCTGTGAGCTAAGACCTCCAAAAGCTGCTGCTGCCACCACCACTGCTGCCCACTCTAGGTTTGCTGATTTCCCAAATCCCTCTTACCTTATTAAGACAAATGTTTGCTACTCACCTTCCAAGTTATCTTTAGTGTCTCTGGGCTGAGAGATCTGGAAACTTCCCATGATCCAGATGACTCCTACTTTGCTGATCCCTGGGCTGGGCCTAGGGCTCTTCTGGCACTGCCTGCACTGGAACTGTGCTGAACTTCCACCCTGACGCAACAGATCCCTTCTTCCAACCTTCCAAATTGTCTTCTTCTGGAAAATTGTTCCACTCCTTCTTTTTGTAGATTCTGATGCTCCAAAAATTCTAGAGTCATTATTTAAAGGAATTCGGAGACGTTTGAGGGAGAATTTGGGTGAGTCCACTATCCTTACTCCACCTCCTCTAAACAAATCATTTATTAAACATTTATTATAGTTGGTAAAACAGCATATCACAAAAACAATCCATAATTTCATCCAAGAAAATTAAAATAATAAGACAATATACCAAAACCTATGTGATACAGCCAAAGCCATTCTTAGGGGAAATTTTATATCTCTAAATAGCTATGTAAATAAAAATAGAGAAAGAGGAGATCAATGAATTAGGCATGCAACTAAAAAAGCTAGAAAAAGAACAAATTATGTCCCCCCAAATAAATCCCAAATTAGAAATTTTGAAACTCAAAGGAGAGATTAATGAAACAGGAACTAAAAAAACACACTATTGAACTAATGAATAAAGCTAAAAGTTGATTTTATGAAAAAATTAACCAAATACATAAACTATGGTTAATTTGATCAGAAAAAAGAAAGAAAAAACAAATCACCAGCATCAAAAATGAAAAGAATGAACTTACCACCAATGAAAAAAGAAATTAATCAATACTTAAGAGTTATTTTACCGAGATCTATGGCAGCAAGTCTATCTAACTGAAATGGATTAATATTTACAAAAAATATAAATTACCCAGGATAACAGAAGAGGAAAATAAAATACTTAAATATTCCCATTTTAGAAAAAGAAATTGAACAAATCATCAAAGAACTTCCTAAGAAAAAAATCTCCAGGGCCAAATGGATTCACAACTGAATTGTACCAACATTTAAAGAATAATTACAATACTATGTAAAGTGAAAAAATAAGAAGGAGTAATGAGTCCTGCTTAATTCTTTCTATGACACAAATATGGCACTGGTACTAAACCAGGGAAGGCCAAAAAGAAAAAGAAAATTACAAACCAATCTCACTAATGAATATTGATGCAAAATTTTTAAATAAAATACTAGCAAAGAGATTACAGCAATTTATAGGCAGGATAATACACTATGACCAAGTGGGATTTATGCCAGAAATGCAGGGCTGGGTCAGGACAACTATTACTATAACCAACTACATCAATAACAAAAACAACAGAAATAACATAATAAACTAAATAGATGCCGAAAAAGTTTTTGACAAATACAGCCCCAATTCCTATTAAAACACTAGAGAGCATAGGAAGAAAGGGGGATTTCTTTGAAATAATAAGCAGTATCTATCTAATTTGTAATGGAGAGAAGCTAGATGCATTTCTAATAAGATCAAGGGTAAAACAAGCATGCCCATTATTACCACTATTATTCAACATTGTATTAGAAATGTTGTCTTTAGCAATAAGAAATTAAAAAGAAATTAAGGGAATTAGAATAGGCAAAGAGGAAATAAAACTATCACTATTTACAGATGATATGACGATGTACTTAGAGAATCCTAGAAAATTTATCCAGATGGCAATATTTAAAATAAACCCATACAAATCATCAGCATTTCTTTATATTACTGACAAAGCCCATCAGCAAGATATAGAAAGAGAAATTCTATTTAAAATTACTGTAGACAAAATAAAATACTTGGGGGGTCTACCTGCCAAGAACTATAGTTCTTGTAACACAGTTACAAAACACTTCTCACACAAATAAAAACAGATTTAAACAATTGGAAAAGTATAAGTTGTTTATGATTAGACTGAGTTAATATAATAAAAATGACAATTCTACCTAAACTGGTCTACTTGTTCAGTGCCATACCAATCAAACTACCAAAATATTATTCTATAGAACTAGAAAAAAGAATAACAAAATTCATCTGGAGGAACAAAAAGTCAAGAATATCAAGGGAATTAATGGAAAAAATACAAAGGATTGTGGCTTAGCAGTATCAAATTAAAGTCATTTTATAAAGCAGTAGTCATCAAAATCATTTGGTACTGCTTTAAAAAATAGAGTGATGGATCAGTGGAATAGATTAGATACACATGACACAACAATCAAGGCCCATAGAAATCCAATATTTGATAAACCCACAAATTCCAACTTCTAGAATAAGAATTCACTATTTGACAAAAATTGCTAGGAATATTGGAAAATAATATGACAAAAAGTTGGCACACAGTTATGCATCTCACACCCATACCAAAATAAGGTCAAAAAGGATACATGATTTGGGCATAACAGATGATGCCATAAATAAATTAGGAGAACAAGGAATAATTTATCTATTAGATTTTTGGAGAAGAGAGGAATTTATGACCAAAGTAGAATTAGAGAGCATTACAAAAGGCAAAATGGACAACTTTGATTATATTTAATTAATTTTATTTTTTGCATAAAGAAAACCAATAGGAATGTACGTGAAGTACAAAGTTGGCAAAAAAAAAAAATCTTTGTAGCCAGTATCTCTGATTAAGGAAAAGATAATGATAAATGTTGAAGGGGATGTGAGAAAATTTAAGACACTAATGCATTGTTGGTAGAGTTATGAAATGATTCAACCATTCTGGAGAGGAATCAGGAAGTATGTCCAAAGGGCTATAAAATTGTGCACACCCTTTGACCCAGCAATGGCATTAATAGGTCTGTACCCCAAGGAAATCGTAAAGGAAGGAAAAGGACTCACATGTACAAAAATGTTTGTAGCAGCTCTTTTAGTGTTAGCAAAGGAGTGGAAAAGGAGTGGATGCACATTAATTGGGGAATGGCTGAACAAGTTGTAGTACATGTAGCTAATGGAATATTATTGTTCTATTAAAAAATGATGAAAAAGCTGGTTATAAAAAGTCCTGGAAAGCTTTACAAGAACGAATGCTGAGTGAAACAAGCAGAACCAGAAGTACACTGTAAACAATAACAGCAAGAATGTGCAATGATCAATTAGGAAAGACTTGGTTCTTTTCAGTGGTTCAGTGATCCGAAGCAATCCTAATAGGCTTTGGACAGAAAATGCTATATGCATTCCGAAAAAGAAGTAACAAGACTGAATGTCAATCAACATGCTATGTTCATTTCTTTTTTTCTGGTTTTTTTTTTAATTTTTCCTATGGTTTTTCCCTTTTGCTCTGATTTTTCTCTCCCAACATGATTCATAAAGCAATGTGTATTAAAAATTAATTTACTAAAATAAAAAAAAAAACACTTACTATGTGCTAGACACTATGCTGAGCCTTGGAGTTACAAATAAAAGAAGAGATTATAAAGTGGGATGTGGCTTAGGTTTGAAAATTCTTCATGATTTTTGTTGCTTCAAGAAAAATACAACTTAAAGTTAAACTGCCTAAAGATTCTGACATTAGAAAACAAAGGAAAATTATCAGACTTGTTTCATATTTTAACATGTTTATCAGTATTTTAACATTTCATTAAATATTTGATCTACTTTTATGCCAACTAATCAATTCATGCAATCTGTCAATTTTTTCAGTGCTATAAATAAATAAAATGTGCGTGTGAGTGTGTGTGTGTGTGTGTGTGTGTGTGTGTGTGTGTGTACACTAAGTGTGGTTTCCATTAAATAGTTGCATTATGGATTTGGCAAATAAAAGAGGGAATGCTTATTTGAAACTAATTAAATGAGATGATAATTATTTGTAGATATTTCTCTCCTTTTCACAAAGATTGAATATTATATTTTTCTTTAATGTATTTCCAGTAGAACAAGGAGAGTTTCCAATCTGTCCTTCTTCCCTTAGGGAAGACAGAGCCAAAACTAAGAAGATTTTTCCCTGGAGCAAAAACACTTATAAACCTTGGGTGCAGTTGCACTAGAAGAGGGGACAATCTGATTTCTTAAAGGAGAGAGAGAGAGAGAGAGAGAGAGAGAGAGAGAGAGAGAGAGAGAGAGAGAGAGAGAGAGAGAGAGAGACCCTTCTTCTCTGGATATCAGCAGTCTAGAGCACAAAAATGATTACAACTGTTCTGAAAGATGAGATTAGCACATTAAATTTTGCATAGTCATTTAAAATGACTTACATAGTCCAGGAGGATAAATAATTTTTCAACATTTTTCCTGAATAATGGGCTGCCCACATCATGCTTCAAATGCAGCCTTCATGCTCCAAAAAAAATTAAAAAAAATAAAGAAAAAATAAAGAAAAATGACTCCATGATCCTCTCTGTCCAATCTCTAAAGATGTTTATTAAAGACTTTTTCACTTTGGCAGGTCTCAAACTTCTCAGTCATAGTTGAAACCAGCCTCATGACAGAACTCTTGTAAAGAAAGAATGTACATAGCATGTTTTATCCAAACACACATGCTACGAATAAAGGTATCAAGTGTATTGACATTTCAGCATTACTGCTTAAAATAACATCCTGTGTGATTTCTATATACTGTGCTGTTAGCTCAATTTCAGATTTTCTAAACACTGGGTTTGCTTTCAAAGAACCTTATTTCAATTCCTGTTCTCTCTGTGTGTGGAGATGGGCTCTCAAGCTGGGAACAAAGTGAAGAATGTGTGGGTTTTGGCTTCAGAATTAGCTATGCTTTTGTGATCTACCACACAAAACTGTTTCTTATTAATAGATCATGCAGATACCCACCATTTTATATACCCATCTCCCACTCCCAGTCTGACACTTTCTCAATATCAATAGCAAATGTTCCTTCTGGGAGATTTCATTATTATTATTTTTTTTATTTTTTTTAGAAAGCCCACCATGACTTTCATTGTGATATGAAACAACCAAGAAAAATTTTCCTTCTTGGGCTGTCACATGTTTAAAATAAAACAATACCTGATTAAATTTTTCTTGGTAGCTTTTGAAATATAATATTTATTAGATTGACTATACCTGTTATGCAAAAAATATAAACTGACTTTAAGAATATAGAATCAAGGAGCAACTAAAGTTACATAGAAAGTTAGGGGAGAGTAAAATTAGCTGTGAAATTGTTAAGTACACTTCTTTTCCCTTTGAACTCAGAACTGAAAACTTCTGTCTATTAATTGTTGTTGTTCAGTGGCATATGACACCTTGATAAAGATACTGTAGTGGTTTGCCATTTCTTTCTCCATTTTATAGAAGAGTAACTGAGGCAAATAGGGGTTAAGGGACTTGCCCAGGGTCACATAGCTAGTAAGTGTTCAAAGCTGAATATGAATTCAGATCTTCCTGATTCCAAGCCGGATGCTCAATCTACTGTACTACCTAGCTGCCTAAACTTAAGCCTCATCCTGCCATTAATAGCTACTGATTATATAGCTTCTTAAGGTTACCAGAGAGGGTGTTTCAGAGCTATAAAAGTCTGGGTTCAAATTCTGCCACTGATCAGTATTTGCTGTATAAAGAGAAGGAAAGAGGAAGGAAGAAATATTTATTAATTTCCTACTTACTATATGTTAGGCACTATGCTAAGTGCTTTACAATATTATCTCATTCAATTTTCACAACAAACACATACTGGTTAGGAAATCTAGGCAAGTTATTTCATCTGTCAGTCCCAAGACAACAACTCGAACATTAAGTTTCCAGTTACTCTTTCTGCCTCCCTGAAGGTAATTTATTCCTCAAGAGTTTCCTACATCAAAGAGAGAGAGAGAGACAGAGACAGACAGACAGACAGACAGACACACACACACACACACACACAGAGAGAGAGAGAAAGAGAGAGAGAGAGAGAGACAAAGAGAGATTTACAAAGTACCTTACATATGTTACCTTCAGTTAAATTCAATTATCATTTTCTTATTATTATTCTCAATTTTATAGTTGAGGAAATGGAGGTTCTGCAACATTATGTTTTACCTATGGTAACAAAGTCAGTAGAAGACTATGATAAGATTTTAAACCTAAGACTCCAGAATCCAAATCCAATCATTCTCTGCATTATGTCACACTAGTTCTCTCATTAAGAGATTCTTAAATACTTTTATCAGTTGAATATTTAAGATATGACAGGTCCTATGAATCTGGAAAATTTTTGAGAAATAGACTACATGCTCATAGTCTAAAACTAGCCTAGCCAATTCAGATATTCAATGGAAGGCTATCCACTAGTTGCTATTTTTTTTCCAGTAACAGCAATTCACAACACCATACTTATTGGTATTAATTCACATGTACAGAGTTTTTTCACAGTTTACAAAACACTTCCAAGGCTATGGAGAACAAAAATCATATCATGTGGGCAGTACAAATATGACTATAATCATTTTATAAATGAATAAGTTAATATAATTTAATTGGTTTGTTCCATGACATGTGTCTATAAAGTGGTTGAACTGGGATTGGAAACCAGGACTTCTAAATTTTAGATCTGTACAACCACCACCTTTCCTCTCCCCCAACCACCACTATGGAAACTAGCTCCCCGTCGTTTTTTTTCTTTATTTTCTTCATGACAACTCCATCCCTTTGGTTTTATAAGCTCTTCCAACTCTTTCCATTATTTCTTGCCTGGGCTGCTGCAATAACTTGTGAACTCTCCCAGGCAAACCCAATTACAAACCCACTCTTTCCAAAGGTAACCTTTCCATACTGATATTCCAATTGACAGTAATTCCTTCATTGTAATAAGACCTATCTCCCTATAGTTTTTCTCCATTAATCCTATCTCTATCTCCTGTAGCTATGCAAATTAATTCATTTTTTTCTTTTTTTCCTAGCTGATATTTGTTCATTTTAATGAAAGTCTTTAAATGAAATAACATAGCATAAATGTTATAGCAATTTGAGAACCTAGAAACACTACATAAACATTAGCTATAATTAGTATCATTGTTTCTCTTATTAATAATTGTACTTGTAGTAGTAGGAGTAGGAACACCATAGCCAAGTTCTCTTTAGCATCATGCTAAAAACTCTACAGATATTGTCTCATTTGAGATATTATTTTGCATGTATTATCTTCCCTATGGTTTTATGGCTTTGCTAAGAGTTACATTCTTCCCAATGTAAGAGGAGAAAAAACTAAGAGTAAATCTAGATGGGAAAGTGGAGTTTTTCCCTACAACAGAACTGGACTTATCGTTGCAGGCTTCTGTAAAAAAAAAAAGAGGAAGGTAGATTTGTTGGGAGAAGAGTTAGAAGAAGTGGGAGAAGACAGACAAATAGAAATAGAGACAGAGGCAGATAGAGAGAGGAAAAAAAGAGACACAAAGAGAGACAGGGAGACAGACATAGAGAGAGACAGAGACAGAGAGACAGAAACATAGAGAGAAGTGTGGCAAGATCTGCCTCCCAACCCCAAACATGGAGCGGCAATAGAACATAATCACTGATGGTACAAGTGGGAGTATAAAATTACCCTTGTTTGTTTTATCAGGGGTCCTTGTTGTGATTGAACTGCTCAGAGATAAATAAGCAACTGATGTAGAAAGGAGGAGAGGGGGAAAGAAGATTCTTACTATGCCCAAAGATTTGCTTCAGATGGTGGTTCCCAACTTCTATCATGTCCTTTTACTCTTTTTAAGACTGTCTTATATAATTTTATTTCTCCTAAAACCTGTGACTAACTCTACTATATGTCCAAAGGCAGAATGATTACAAATTTAAGGCTTTTAAAATTTGCATTATCAGGCATGAAACTGATAAAGCAACCCTTAGGTTTTATTTGTTTCCTATAATGTCCATCTAGCACAGTCAATCTTTATCTGTTTAATGAGCATCATCAAATAACAAAGAATAAAATTTGTTTTTTGTCAATGTTTTATTGATGTCTTTTGTTTTTTTTTTCTCTGACTACCATACAATTTTCCCCTTTTACATGCAATGAATTGAACCCTCCCTTTTCCCTTAAACCCTTAAACAAAATCCCTTTTTTGTTGAGATTAACAAAAAGCTAACTGATGCAGTTACCACTTCTGACAATATATGCAACATTCTTTCCTCTTAATCTTAAATCCCCTGTTTTTGGAGAAGGAAATTATGTTTCATTATCTATTTTCTGGGATTATCATAAGATTTTACAGCCATGACAACTTAAAGGTTGGAATTTTCACTGCAAAAGAAAGAGAGGTTAAAGAATTGTACGCAGTATGTAAAACTCAATTTAAAATTTTCAAACTGTTCCTGAAAGAAAGCTTAGTTAAACCTGCTTTGGTGTTTTGCCATTGGACTTGACATTTGCCAATTAGAGTTAAAAGGTCTAGGAAACTTCATTTCCAGAGAGAAAATAGTGCCTTGATACTGAGGGATGTGGAGTCCTAATGTCCAGTCAATGTCCATCACTAATTGTTCTTAAATTTTTCCTTTGAAGTTTTCACATCACTGTTTGGTTGGTTGTACTTAAAGTATCACATAACAGATAGATCTTTACCTTTGCAGATGTTTTTGAGAGGTCAGATCTTAAGTACTATATTTTATTTTTTAAAATTGGTTTCTTTTGAAAACAAGTTTTTTTTGGGGGGCGGAGCCAAGATGGCGGAGAAGAAACACACAACTCTGTGAACGTCCTCACTCCCTCACAACCAATTAGATAAATCAGCCTCAGAAATAGCCCTGGACTGATAGATACCACAAGGACTGGAAGCCCGACTTACCAGCTGAAGAGAATCTGGAGTTTCAACAGAAAAGGTCAGTTCCCAGGGGAGGAAGAAGAGAGGCCAACACAGACGGCTGGGTGCTAGCATACTGCGCCGATTGCGCTGGGAAGGGCTCTGGGATCAGAGAAGCCACTGAGATAAAGGAATCTGGCACAGGCTGTTAGCTCTTCTCTGCTTATAATATAGCAGTTCAGAAGGGAAATCTAAACACTTTAAAAATTCAGATAGATTAGATTTTCCCCGGATCATGGGGGTGACTCAGCAGATCTCAGCACCAGGGGGTGTGGCCTCAGCCCCCACCTAAGACTAGTTAAGAGATTGACAAGTGAGCAGATACGGCCCAAGGCAACACACACTGCCTAGCTTAGCTGGAGGGGGTGGAACTCAGGTGTGGAACTCACCTCCGGAAGTCCCAGAGAAGGGGAACCTTTGAACTAGGGGCCACGGTTTCTGGCAGACACTTCCAGTTTGAGCACAGGGGGTTTTCACGTCACCTGCTGCAGACATCCACGCCCCACCAGGAAGCATAGGCTGGGCTTTGTGCCTTCTTTACTTCAATCTCAAAAGTCAGGGAAGCCGCTAGAACACAACGCCCTCAAGGCACAGCAGTGCTAGTCACCTCTGAGGCACTTCCAGGGAGGGGGTGGGGAACTCTCTCTCAGAGCTCTATCTTACCTCAGGCGCTAGAGCCGCTGCATCCATCCAGTCTGGGAGGAAGCTGGTAAAGAAGTAAATAAATAATTTCCTACCCCAGGGACAGACCCCAAAAGATTTTTTAAATATGAACAAAAAAGCCAGGAAAACTATAGATTCCTTCTACACAGAGAAAGAGCGGGTATCCAACCCC
The DNA here is from genome assembly GCF_048593235.1 of Sminthopsis crassicaudata. Taxonomy (NCBI): domain Eukaryota; kingdom Metazoa; phylum Chordata; class Mammalia; order Dasyuromorphia; family Dasyuridae; genus Sminthopsis; species Sminthopsis crassicaudata. Next base: position 123,474,526 of record NC_133622.1, read on the forward strand.
GAGGAAGTTAACAGCAAAGATTCAGCAGATAACAACCTAAAGGGGAACAATTCCTGTCCCCATCACATAACTCTCTCCTAGAAGAGACTATTAAAAAGTTAAGAGATTTTGAAGAAAAATGGGGAAAGGAAAGGGAAGCAATGATAGAGAATAACAACATCCTGAAATTGGAGTTGGAAAAAATAAAGAATTCACAGGAGATGCAGGGAAACAAAATTTGTGAATTAGAAAAGGTTAAAAAATCACAGGAAAGTAGGATTTCTGAATTGTAAAAAGATAAAAAAAGTCTCAAGAAAATAGAATTTCTGAATTGGAAAAAGAAAATAATTGTCAAAAAAAATTAGGGAAATGGAAAAAAGTTCAATAGAGCAAAATAATTCATTTAAAAACGAAATTGGGCATTTACAAAAAGAACTAAAAACTGTGAAAGAAGAAAATAACTCCTTAAAAGTCAGAATGGAACAAATAGAAATGAATGATTCACAGAGAACCCAAGAATCAGTCAAACAAAACAAAAAAAAAAAAAAAAAAAAATGAGAAGCTGGAGAACAACATCAAATACTTACTGGGAAAATCTATAGACCTGGAAAATAGGTCTAGGAGAGATAATCTGCGGATTATTGGACTTCCAGAAAACTATGACCAAAAAAAGAGCCTAAATTCTATTTTACAGGAAATTATCAAAGAGAACTGTCCAGAGATAATAGAAACAGAAGGGAAAGTAGATGTGGAAAGAATTCATTGAACTCCTTCTGAAATAGACCCTAAAAAAAGAACACCACGGAATATAGTGGCTAAGCTGCAGAATTACCACACAAAGGAGAAAATCCTGCAAGCAGCTAGAAAAAAACAATTTAAATACCAAGGTGCCACAATAAGGGTCACACAAGATCTGGCTGCCTCCACATTAAAAGATAGAAGGGCCTGGAACCTGATATTCCGTAGGGCAAAAGATCAAGGACTGCAACCAAGAATGAACTACCCAGCTAAGTTCAGCATCTTTTTCCATGGAAGAAGATGGTCATTCAATGAAATAGAGGAATTGTTTCTAAGAAAAAAACAAGACTTAAACAAAAAATTTGATCTACATCCACAAGACTGAAGAGACACAGAAAAAGGTACACATAACTCTTGAGAACTGTAACTCTGTTGTGGGTATATAAAAAGTACTCAAGGATAATTTGATTTTACTGATATAAAAGAAAAAAGGGGGGTGTAGTAAAGGGAAGGAGGTCGGTTCAGAAAAAGGGGAAGGAATGAAAAAAAGAGGGAAAATACAACCCTTGAAGAGGCATAGAAAATACACCATATCTGAGGGAATTTAGTAAGGGGGAGAATCATTGTGAGAATCTTACTCTCATCAGGAGAGGCTCAAAGAGTAAATAATTAACATATGTGTTTTTCAGAGAATTTTCTCTCACCTCATTAAAAGGGGGGAGAGAAAAAGGGAAAAGGAAAAGGAGAATAAGTGAAGGGCCTTGGAGGGAGGGGGGAGGGATACTAAAAAAAAAAAAAGGGAGGGTTGCGCATCACAAGGGGGTCTGTAAATTAAATATCTGGGAGGGGGATCAGGGGCGTAAAGGGAAAAAGCATAATCTGAGGATAATATGATGGCAGGAAATACAGAATTAGTAATTTTAACTGTTAATGTGAATGGGATGAACGATCCCATCAAACGGAGACGGATAGCAGATTGGATCAAAAAGCAGAACCCTACAATATGTTGTCTGCAGGAAACACACTTAAAGCAGGGAGATACATACAGAGTAAAGGTAAAAGGTTGGAGCAGAATCTATTATGCTTCAGGTAAAGCCAAAAAAGCAGGGGTAGCTATCCTTATCTCAGATCAAGCAAAAGCAGAAGTTGATCTAATTAAAAGAGATAAGGAAGGAAACTATATACTGCTGAAAGGTAGCATAAATAATGAAGCCATATCGATACTAAACATATATGCACCAAGAGGTATAGCATCTAACTTTCTAAAGGAAAAGTTAAGAGAATTGCAAGAAGAAATAGACAGTAAAACCATAATAGTGGGAAATCTCAACCTTGCACTCTCAGATTTAGACAAATCAAACCACAAAACAAACAAGAAAGAAATTTAAAAAGTAAATAGAACATTAGAAAAACTAGGTATGATAGACCTTTGGAGAAAACTGAATGGCAATAGAAAGGAATATACTTTCTTCTCAGCAGTTCATGGATCCTATACAAAAATTGACCATATATTAGGACATAAAGATCTCAAAATTAAATGTAGGAAGGCAGAAATAATAAATGCCTTCTTCTCAGATCACAATGCAATAAAAGCTACATTCAGTAAAAAGTTAGGGGTAAATAGACCAAAAAGTAATTGGAAACTGAATAATCTCATCTTAAAGAATGACTGGGTGAAAGAGCAAATTATAGAAACAATTAATAATTTCACCCAAGATAATGACAATGATGAGACATCATACCAAAATCTTTGGGATGCAGCTAAAGCAGGAATAAGGGGAAATTTTATATCTTTAGAGGCTTATTTGAAGAAAATAGAGAAAGAGATGATTAACGAATTGGGCTTGCAACTTAAAAGGCTAGAAAAAGACCAAATTAAAAACCCCCAACCAAATATTAAACTTGAAATACAAAAATTAAAAGGAGAAATCAATAATATTGAAAGTAAAAAAAAACTATTGAATTAATAAATAAAACCAAGAGTTGGTTTTATGAAAAAAGCCAATAAAATAGATAAACCTTTGGTAAATCTGATCAGAAAAAAGAAAGAGGAAAATCAAATTGTTAGTCTTACAAATGAAAAGGGGGATTTTTCCACCAATGAAGAGGAAATTAGAGAAATAATAAGGAGTTACTTTGCCCAACTTTATGCCAATAAATTTGATAACTTAAGTGAAATGGAGGACTTCCTCCAAAAATATAGGCTCCCTAGATTAACAGAGGAGGAGATAAATTGCTTAAATAGTCCCATTTCAGAAAAAGAAATAGAACAAGCTATTAATCAACTCCCCAGGAAAAAATCCCCAGGACCAGATGGATTCACATGTGAATTCTACCAAACATTTAAAGAACAATTAGCCCCAATGTTATATAAATTATTTGAAAAAATAGGGGACGAAGGAGTCCTACCAAACTCTTTTTATGACACAGACATGGTACTGATACCTAAGCCAGGTAGAGCGAAAACTGAGAAAGAAAATTATAGACCAATTTCCTTAATGAATATTGATGCTAAAATCTTAAATAAGATATTAGCAAAAAGACTTCAGAAAATCATCTCCAGGATAATACACTATGATCAAGTAGGATTTATTCCAGGAATGCAGGGTTGGTTTAATATTAGGAAAACTATTAGTATAATTGACCATATTAATAATCAAATTAAAAAGAACCATATGATCATCTCAATAGATGCAGAAAAAGCATTTGACAAAATCCAACATCCATTCCTACTAAAAACTCTTGAGAGTATAGGAATAAATGGACTATTCCTTAGAATAATCAGGAGCATATATTTAAGACGGTCAGTAAGCATAATATGCAATAGAAATAAACTGCAACCTTTCCCAGTAAGATCAGGAGTGAAACAAGGTTGCCCACTGTCGCCATTACTATTCAATATAGTACTAGAAACGCTAGCCTCGGCAATAAGAGCCGAGAAAGAGATTCAAGGAATTAGAGTAGGAAATGAGGAAATCAAACTATCACTTTTTGCAGATGACATGATGGTATACTTAGAGAACCCCAAAGACTCTGCTAAAAAGCTACTAGGAATAATTCAAAATTTCAGCAAAGTGGCAGGATACAAAATAAATCCACACAAATCCTCAGCATTTTTATATATCACTAACAAAATGCAACAGCAAGAGATACAAAGAGAAATCCCATTCCAAACAAATGTTGAGAGTATAAAATATTTGGGATCCATCTACCAAAGAAAAGTCAGGAATTATATGAGAAAAATTACAAAACACTTGCCACAAAAATAAAGTCAGATTTAAATAATTGGAAAGACATTCAGTGCTCTTGGATAGGCCGAGCAAATATAATAAAGATGACAATACTCCCCAAACTAATCTATTTATTTAGTGCTATACCAATCAGACTCCCAAGAAACTATTTCAATGACCTAGAAAAAATAACAACAAAATTCATATGGTAGAATAAAAGGTCGAGAATTGCAAGGGAACTAATGAAAAAAAAAAAAAAAACTCAGAGGAAGGTGGTGTAAGGGTACTTGATCTAAAGCTATATTATATAGCAGCAGTCACCAAAACCATTTGGTATTGGCTAAGAAATAGACCAGTCGATCAGTGGAACAGATTAGATACAAAGGACAAAAAGGGTACATCTATAGCAATCTAATCTTTGACAAACCCAAAGATACCAACATTAGGGATAAAAATTCATTATTTGGAAAAAACTGTTGGGAAAGCTGGAAATTAATATGGCAGAAATTAGATATGGATCCACACTTAACACCATATACCAAGATAAGATCAAAATGGGTCCATGATTTAGGCATAAAGAGGGAAATAATAAACAGATTAGAGGAACAGAGGATAGTCTACCTCTCAGACCTGTGGAGGAGGAAGGAATTTATGACCAGAGGAGAACTAGAGATCATTATTGATCACAAAAGAGAAAATTTCGATTATATCAAACTAAAAAGTTTCTGTACAAATAATACTAATGCAAACAAGTTTAGAAGGGAAGTAACAAATTGGGAAAATATTTTAAAAGCAAAGGTTCTGACAAAGTTCTCATTTTCAAAATATATAGAGAACTGATCCTAATTTATAGGAAACCGAACCATTCTCCAATTGATATATGGTCAAAGGATATGAACAGACAATTCTCAGATGAAGAAATTGAAACTATATCCACTCACATGAAAGAGTGTTCCAAATCACTACTGATTAGAGAAATGCAAATTAAGACAACTCTGAGATACCACTACACACCTGTCAGATTGGCTAAGATGACAGGAACAAATGATGAATGTTGGAGAGGATGTGGGAAAACTGGGACACTAATTCATTGCTGGTGGAGTTGTGAAAGAATCCAGCCATTCTGGAGAGCAATTTGGAACTATGCCCAAAACGTTATCAAACTGTGCATACCCTTTGACCCAGCAGTGCTACTCCTGGGCTTATATCCCAAAGAAATAATAAAGAGTGGAAAGAGACCTATGTGTGCCAAAATGTTTGTGGCAGCTCTTTTTGTTGTAGCTAGAAACTGGAAGATGAATGGATGTCCATCAGTTGGAGAATGGTTGGGTAAATTATGGTATATGAAGGTTATGGAATATTATTGCTCTGTAAGAAATGACCAGCAGGAGGAATACAGAGAGGTTTGGAGAGACTTACATCAACTGTTGCTGACTGAAATGAGCAGAACCAGAAGATCGCTGTACACTTCAACAACAATACTGTATGAGGATGTATTCTGATGGAAGTGGAAATCTTCAACATAAAGAAGAGCCAACTCACTTCCAGTTGATCAATGATGGACAGAGGTAGCTACACCCAGAGAAGAAACACAGGGAAGTGAATGTAAATTGTTAGCACTAATATCTGTCTGCCCAGGTTACATGTACCTTCGGAATCTAATGCTTATTGTGCAATAAGAAAATGGTATTTACACACATGTATTGTATCTAGGTTATATTGTAACACAAGTAAAATGTATGGGATTGCCTGTCATCGGGATGAGGGAGTAGAGGGAGGGGGGATAATTTGGAAAAATGAATACAAGGGATAATATTATAAAAATATATAATAAAAATTATTAAAAAATAATAAATAAATGTGTTTATTAGGATTACTTTGCTTGAAAAATTTTAATAAATAAAAATAAAAACCTACTTCAAAAAAAAAAAAAAGAAAACAAGTTTTTTAGTTTCTCTCATTATTTTATTTTCTCTGTCACTTCTCAAAAAGAAGACAAGAGCTTGGTAGCAAATATTCATACTCAAGCAAGACAATTTAAACCCTAAGAAAACTCAAGTAAGAAAAATTCTCATATTAGAATTGTACAAAAATTTATGTCTCATTCACCATTTTTAGCCCATCACCTCTCTGTCAGAAAATGGGCCACATTCTTCATTTAGATTTTTTTAAACAATTTGTTTGGTCAGAGTTCTTTAGTCTTTCAAAGCTTGTTTGTTTTTACACAGTTTTTATTATAAGTATAAATTGTTCTCTTGCTTCTACTTGTTTGACTCTAAATTAGTTTGTATCACATTTGCCTGTTTTTTCTGAAGCCATTCCTTTCATTATTTCTTATGGCAAAACAGTATTCCATTGAATTTTATGCCATAATTAGTTTCTAGTTCTTTGCCATGACAAAAAAAGGAGCTACTACAAATGATTGTGATTCATTTTTTGAACTCTTTGAGGCATAGCTTCATGAATATTTTACTCTGCTTCCAGTACTTTAATAACTGCTGGGGACACTATTAGACATTTGGGCAGAACTTGAATGGTGCCAACCCTGGAGTCAGGGGGATTTGAGAAAAAACTGGCTTCAGATACTTACTAGTTGTGCGACCCTGGACAAGTCACAACACTGTTTGTCTCAATTTCCTCATCTGTACAGTGAACTGGAGAAGGAAACAGCAAACTACTGAACCATCTTTGTCAAGAAAACCTCAGAGTTATGAAGAGTTCAACATTACTAATCAACTAAACAACAACAACAAATTGGACATTTGGAGAAAATTACTTGTGACCAAATTTAGTGAAAATTCCTTCCATTTATTTTCTTTTCTAAAACCATTTCAGTATTTTTAAATCTTTCTGTCAGACCTTATTTAAAGACCTTTGGCAAAATTCAGATCTCTGGCCACAGTGATATGGCTCTAGTCCTGCTAAAGGACCCATATTGGCAATCCCCTTCTTTAAGAAGCATGCTGTTGAGGAAATTTCTTCTAAGAATTTAATGCCTGAACACTCTAACTTATTATTTTTAGAATTTGGAAGTACCCACAAGAAAATTCCCAACACCCAGACTCTCTTTTTGGGTCTTAGTAGTACTCACATACCTATTTTTGACACAATTTTTTATAATCAAGTTCAGAAGAATATCTTGGATTGGTTAATTACACCCTCCTCTCCCCTCTCCTTACTTAAGGTAGTGCTTCAGATGTGATCATCCCATAAACTTGGGCAGACCATTTTCAGCTATGTAATACAATTGAATCTGGAATCAGAACAATTTGAGTTAAATCTTACCAGCTATGGGATCCTGGGCAAGTCACTTAACCTCTGTCTCAGTTTTCTCATCTGATAAAAATGGATTTCCAAATCTGTAAAACAGGATTCTTGTAAGCATCAGTGAGATAATATTTCTAAAGTGCTTAGCACTAAGCATTCCCTCTCAAGTCCCATGAAAACATGTATATCACAGCTATATGCTTCTGCCTAGATAACTTGGGTGAAAGACAAGGGAAAAAATCCTCTATCTTGTCTCCCTCATTTTTAGAGAGAGAAAAATATTTAAGAGGCTGAAAGACTCACCCCATCAACGAAGAACTGATTATCAGTCAATCATCAGAAAGCTCCAGATTTTGCACCCCAAATAGAGCAACACCAATGAGAATGCTCATTCCATAAAGAAGTGTCTTGGAAGTTGCCTGAAAACATTGGCCATACTCTACACCCCCACCATGCTTATTAAGAAATCCTTAATGATAAAGGATCAGTGGTCATGGTAGTGGAGGAGGCTTAGGAATTGAAAAATCAAGATATTCAAATAAAGTTCAAGCTGGGATGGAAAAGAAGACTTGTTAAGGACCATGCCTAGATGATGGAGCAGGGCAATTCTCTGAAAGCCTCCACAGCAGTGAATCATAAACTTGAAGGAGTTGCAAAGCAGCCTTCATAGATGTTTCTTGTGGATTGGGAATGAAATAAATTAGAGGCAGAGGGAAGAGTAGAGAGGTCAGAGAACAGCAACTGCCTCTCAGTCTTCTTGTATCATCATCATCCTCTCACATGAAGAGATCCATTCTTCAGGTCTGAGTTAGATCTCTAGCAGCCACTGGCAGGTGGTTCCCTTATCATAACCAAGACTGAGTTCAGGAACTAGGCCTGATTGGGAAGAAGGAGTAGTAACCTGGATGTCAACAGAAAATAGCAACAAGGACCTGGATGGGATAGAGTGAGTTTTAAAGGAGAAGACATATAGTTGATAGTGAACTGTTTCAGTCAAGCAAAATGAACTTAAAGCAGCCTTAGTTCATGACCAAGTATGGATTTAAAACCCTCAAAGTTATATCTGCTACAGGATCCTTTTGGTACTTTTCTTGGTGTAGCTGAGCCATTGGTGGTATTCACAACACATAGCAGCACATCACTCTAAGGACATGTCAATACACTAAACCACATGAGTCACCTACCAAGGGAAAGAAAATTATACCAACAGTCAGGTAGCCCCTCCAATATCTGGGCATCATGCAAATATCCATGAAGATAGCCCATGTGTTACATAAGCAAGAAAAGACTTAGGAGATAATTGGCTAAGCCATATTGTATGGTTGACATGCATGCCACAAATCCGAAACTGCTAATGGTGCCCATATTAATCCCAACATACAGGTTTGTCTTTTTCACACCGAATCCAAGACATTCATGAAAATAAACTATAATCCACAGATACAAAATATTAAATAAATCCCAGGAAACCTGATAGAAATTAGGAAGCAGGCCTAAATCGAATTTAATATGCTCTGGCTCTTCTTTCTAGCCCCTTTAGTACTGGTTTTCAGAAAAATGAATGTATGTGTATGTTGAATGTGGGTACATATTTGTGTTTCCCTATCATAGTGTTGTGGGATACCTCTGCAGCAGAATTATAGAAAAGTCTGAAATTATGTTTGAGCCCCAGCTATTTATTTACTGGACATGTTTCTGTGGGCAAATCACTTCTACTCACTCCACATCTACAAAATGATAATAAAAGAAAATGGAAATGATAAAAGCACAATATTCACTTCACATACCTATCAAAACAAGCACTCAAGGAGCTTACATACTAATGGGGGACAATTACATAAGAGGGATTGAGGAGAAGAAGCCACCTGAAAGCACAATGGAAATAATAATAACAAAAACAATAAAAAACAATAGTAGTAATAATAGCTAGCATTTTTAAGGTGTCCAATAATAATGATTATTTATATATTGCCTATTACATACTAGGCACTGTGCAAAGTGTTTTACAAATATTATCTCATTTGGCAAAAATCACCAAGACTTGGAAATAAATCACATATGGGGGATCACAAAGAATGAAAAGTCAAAGATTACAATATGGGATGTAATCCTTGGTGACTTGCAGGGTGTTGGTACTCTTAAGAGTAATAAAGATGCTAGAGAGAGGTGAGTGTCTGGGAAAAACATAATTAGTTCTGTTTTTGACATATTGAATTAAAAATGTCTGTGGACCACTGCAACCAAGATTAGAAGGAAAACAGAAAGTTAGGAAACCATTTTTAGAGCCAGTGTTTCTGATAAAGGGTTCATCTCAAAATAGAGAGAACTGACTCTAATTTATAAGAATATTTCATTCCCCAATTGATAAGTGATCAAGGGATATAGACAGATAGTTTTCAGATATAGAAAGTAAAACTATTTATAGTAATATGAGAAAAATATTCTAAATTACTTTTGATTAGATAAATGCAAATTAAAACAACTCTGAGGTACCATTTCACATCAATCAGACTGGCTAATACAAAAAAGAAAAATGTTGGAGAGGATGTAGGAAAATTGTAATATTAATTTATTGTTGGTAGAGCTGTGAATGGATCTAACAATTCTGAAGAGCAAAGGACTATACCCAAAAGGCTGTAAAACTGCATGCCCTTTTGATTCAGTACAAGGACTATTTCCCAAAGAGTTCATAAAAGAGGGAAAAGGACCCACATTTGCAAAAATGTTTATAGAAGCTCTTTTTGTGGCAGCAAAGAATTGAAAATTCAGGAGATGGCCATAAATTGGGGAATGACTAAATGAATTGTGCCATAGGAATGTAATGGAATTCAATTATGCTATAAGAAATTATGAGTAGGTGGATTTCAGAAAAAACATGGAAAGTTTTTTTTTTAATTATAGCTTTTTATTTACAAAACTTATGCATGGGTAATTTTTCAACACTGACCCTTGCAAAACTTCTGTTCTAACTTTTCCCCTGCTTTCCCTCACCCCTGCTCTAGCTGGCAGGTAGCCAATACATGTTAAATATGTAAAAGTATATGTTAAATCCAATATATGTATGTGTATATATATATGTATATATATATATATGTATATATATATGTATATGTGTGTATATACAAAAATATATATACATATATGTATATATATACATATATATGTGTGTGTATATATACATATATATGTATATATATACATATATATGTGTGTGTGTGTGTGTGTATATATATATATATATATACAGTTACCTTGCTGCACAAGAAAAAATGGATCTAGAAAGAAAAGAAAAAACCTGAGAAGGAAAACAAAAATGCAAGCAAACAATTACAGAAAGAGTGGATATGTTATATTGTGGTCCACACCCATAGTTCTCTCTCTGGTTGTAGCTGACTCTCTTCATTACTAAACAATTGGAAATGGTTTGAACCATCTCATTGTTAAAGAGAGCCATGTCCATCAGAATTGATCATCGTATAATTTTGTGGTTGCCGTGTATAATGATCTTCTGGTTCTGTGCATTTCACTTAGCATCGAGATATATATATATATATATATATATATATATGTCTCTCAGGCTTCTCTGAAGTCATCCTGTTGGTCATTTCTTACAGAACAATATTCCATAACATTAATATGCCACAATTTATTCAGCCATTCTCCAATTGATGGGCATCCACTCAGTTTCCAGTTTCTAGCCACTACAAAAAAGGGCTGCCACAAACATTTTTGTACATATGGGTCCCTTTCACTTCTTTAATATCTCTTTGGGATCTTAGTAGAAACACTGCTGGGCTAAAGGGTTTTCACTGTTTGATAACTTTTTGAGCATATCTCCAAATTGCTGTCAACAATGGTTGGATTCATTCACAATTCCACTAACGATGTATCAGTTTCCTAGTTTTCCCACATTTCCTACAAAATTTATCATTATCTTTTCCTGTCATCTTAGTCTGAGAGAGTGGTATCACAGAGTTGTCTTAATTTGCATTTCTCTGAACAATAGTAGTTTCAAACACCTTTTCATATGACTAGAAATAGTTTCAATTTCTTCATCTGAAAATTATTTGTTCAAATCCTTTGACCATTTAGCAATTGGAGAATTGCTTAAATTCTTATAAATCTGAGTCAATTTTTTATATATTTTAGAAAGGAAGCCTTTAACAGAATCTTTGAATGTAAAAATGTTTTCCCAGTTTATTGCTTCCCTTCTAATTTTGACTCCATCAGTTTTGTTTGTACAGAAACTTTTAAACTTAATTTAATCAAATTTTTCTATTTTGTGATCAACAATGATCTCTAGTTCTTCTTTGGTTACAAATTCCTTCTACCTCCACAGATCTGAGAAGTAAACTATCTTATGTTCTTCTAATTTGTTTATAATGCTAATCTTTATGTTTTGATCATAAACCCATTTTGACCTTATCTTGATATATGGTGTTAGGTGTGGGTTAATACCTAGTTTCTGCCATATTAGTTTGCAAATGTCCCAGCAGTTTTTGTCAAATAGTGAATTGCTATATTTATTGACTATTTTGTCTTATGAACCTAACATATTCCCCTGAAAAACTAAACTATTCTATTTCTTAGCCAGTACCAAATGGTTTTGATGACTGCTGCTTTATAATATAGTTTTGCATCTCATATAGCTAGGTCACATCCATTTGATTTTTTTTTTCATTAGTTCCTTTGAAATGCTTGACCAAAAAAAATGAACTTTGGTGTTATTTTTTCTATGTTAGTAAAATAGTTTCTTGAGAGTTTGATTGGTATAACACTGAATAAATAGATTAGATAGTATTGTCATCTTTATTATATTCGCTCAACCTATCCAAGAGCACTTAATAATTTTCCAATTGGCTAGATCTGACTTTACTTGTGTGGAAAGTGTTTTGTAGTTGGCAAGTAGATTCCCAAATATTTTATACTATCGACTGTTATTTTAAATGAAATTTCTCTTTGCATCTCTTGCTATTGGGTTTTGTTAGTGACATATAAAAATTCTGATGATTTATACGGATTTATTTTGTATCCTTCAACTTTGCTAAAGATGCGGATTATTTTTGTAGCTTTTTGGTAGATTCCCTGGAGTTCTCTAAGTATAACATCATATCATCTGCAAAGAATGATAATTTGGTTTCCTCATTACCTACTCTAATTCCTTTAATCTCTTCTTCTATTGCCAAAGCTAGCACTTCTTTTTTTTTAATTATAGCTTTTTATTTACAAGATATATGCCTAGGCAAGTTTTCAGCATTGACAATTGCAAAACCTTTTGTTTCAACTTTTCCCCTCTTTCCCCCCATCCCTTCCCCCAGATGGCAGGTTGACCAATACATATTAAATATGCTAAAGTATAATTTAAATACAATATATGTGTACATGTCCAAACAGTTATTTTGCTGTATAAAAAGAACTTTGAAATATTGTATAATTAGCCTGTAAAGGAAATAAAAAATGCAGGCGAACAAAAATAGAGGGATTGGGAATTCTATGTAGTCGTTTATAGTCATCTCCCAGAGTTCTTTTACTGGGTATAGCTGGTTCAATTTTTTACTTGCTCTATTGGAACTGTTTTGGTTCATCTCACTGTTGAAGATGGCCATGTCCATCAGAATTGATCATTATATAGATATTGTTGTTGAAGTATATAATGATCTCCTGGTCCTGCTCATTTCACTCAGCATCAGTTCATGTAAGTCTCTCCAGGTCTCTCTGAAATCATCCTATTGGTCATTTCTCACAGAACAATAATATTCCATAATATTCATATACCACAATTTATTCAATTCTCCAATTGATGGTAATCCACTCAGTTTCCAATTTCTGGCCTCTACAAAGAGGGCTGCCACAAACATTAAAAGCTAGCATTTCTAATACAAAACACTAATGGTGATAGTGGGTAACCTTATTTCACTCCTGATTTTATTGGGAATAGTTCTAGTTTATCCCCATTACATATGATGCTGGCTTTAGATAGATGCTATTGACTATTTTAAGGAAGAGTCCATTTATTCCTATACTCTCTAGTGTTTTTAATAGGAATGGGTGTTGGATTTTATCAAATGCTTTTTCTGCATCTATTGAGATGATCATATTTTTTGTTAATTTGGCTATTGATATAATCAATTATGCTAATAGTTTTCCTAATACTGAACCAGCCCTGCTTTCTTGGCATAAATCCTAATTGGTCGTGATGTATAATCCTGAGAATGATTTTCTGAAATATCTTTGCTAATATTTTATTTAAGATTTTTCATCAATATTCATTAAGTAGATTGGTCTATAATCTGAAAAGACTCAGGGAGGAAAACACTATTCAAATCCAGAGAAAGTACTATAGAATCTGAATACAGATGTAAGTTTACTGTTTTCAATTTTGGGTTTTTTTCTGACATGATTTTTTCCTTTTGTTCTGATTCTTTTTTAACAACATGAATAATGTGGAAATAGGTTTAATACAATGTAGCATGTACAGCAATATCAGATTGCAAGCATTTGGGTGGGGGAGCAGAGGGAGGAAGAAAAATTATAACCAAAAATTTACAAAAGTGAATGCTGAATTAGAAAAAAGATATAGAATTGGGAAAAATAATAAAAAATATTTCATTTGTTCTTATTGGGAAAATTATAAAGAAAGCATCTTTGAAAATTTAGAGCACTGTAAGCATCAGAGAAGTGGAAGAACCCTCTTTGGAAAGAGAAAATAGGTTCAAATCTTTCTTTTATTACTTCTTGGGTGACCTTGAGCAAGCCACATAATGTTTCTTGGTCTTGATTTTCTTATCTATGAAATCAATGTGTTGTACTAAATCATCACTGACTATGTACAACTCTAAATCAATGAACCCATTACTACATTTCTTCAAAAATGTCTTCTGGCTCTAAATAGTCAATTCTAACACATAAATGCAAGTTATCATTCTATTAAAAGCAATTGAAGAAATCTGAGTTTCCAAGAGGAAATGTTAGTGAATATGAACAAAGTCAGAGCAAATTTGTAGTTTTAGTGATAGAGTAGTGAACATTAGAGGAAGGATGTAAGGAGAAAAATGAGAATTGAAAAATGTTAAAGATCTTTATTTTGCTATTGAGTATCGGTCATCATCTTATTTAGTCAGTGTACATTTGGGATAGCCACAGTGGATCCAGTTCTGTAGAGTAGAACAAATTGTGATCCATCAATAAATGAGCACATATTAAGCACCTAATATGCCTAAATCCTGGGAATATAACAAAAGAGGAAAAAAAAGAGTTTTCTAATCTTAATTTACAGACCTTGGCTGAAATATCTTTGACAGTTTTCTTCATCTCTACAAAGGAGATGAAAGCACTTCTCACTCTATTCCCACTCCTCACACCACAGCCAGACATATGCTGACAAATTTGACTATATAATATCTGAGGAACTCTTTGAATTTCTTGGGAGGAGAGAGAAAAGGAAGTATCTATCAAAATATGGCTTGTTATTTTTTTAAAGAACAAAAACCAGAAACTGTCATTAAGATAGAGAGTTTAGATACACAGACAAAAAGAAGAGGGCAAAATAAATCAATCATGTGGAAAACTATAAGCATATCCATACACCCACAGACAGAATTCTACAATCTATTTTCCTCAATAGTTCTTCCTATAAGTCAATGGTTCTCAAGTATAGTCCAGAAAACAAAAGTTTGAGAACCACTGCTATTTCACATTATTTGAAAATACAAAGATTGAGATTATTTTTTGTTTTATGGTTCTCTAGATATTTCAATCTAAAAAAACTTCTGACAAAATGCTTTATCAAATTTCTTGCTCATGATCAAAGATTCAGGATAGATCTCAGCTTCCTTAGACTGGTCAGAGGAAAATCATATTTTCAAGAGCAAATTCTTCCCCAAAATACAAAGTTAGGCTGTCAGTTCAAAAGGTATCACTGAGTGGACTGGGAGGGAAGTATCATTAGAAAGGCATATGTAAAAAAAATTTTGGAAACAACACCCTACCTAAGCCTTCTAGGACAGTTGAGACAGATTTGCTCTCTTCAGGACATGTGAAGAACTCAAAATTTCTGAGCAAATTTATCATGTCAAATAAATACAATAACTGATCTGTGGCAAAACAGAATGTATCATATTTTCTCTTGCTGAGGAAAATTTTATTTTTAAATTTTCATTCTCTAACTTCTTTATTATTATTATTATATCTTTTTATTTACAAAACATATGTGTAGGTAATTTTTCAACACTGACCCTTGCAAAACCTTCTGTTCCTACTTTTTCCCTCCTTTCCCCCCTTGCCTTCCCCTAGATGGCAGGTAGTCCAATACATGTCAAATATGTTAAAGTATATGTTAAATATGATATATGTATACATATTTACACAGTTATCTTGCTGCACAAAAAAATGGATCTAGAAATATAGAAAAAAACCTGAGAAGGAAAACAAAAATGCAAGCAAACAATAACAGAAAGAGTGGAAATGTTATATTGTGGTCCACATTCATTTCCCATAGTTCTCACTCTGGGTGTAGCTGATTTTCTTCATTACTTTACAATTAGAATTGGTTTGAATCATTGCTGAAGAAAAATTTAAAAGCAACTCTGAGTACCTCCAACCCTGTGCTGTTGTTGTTAATATTATCTTTAAAAATAATGCTATGTTGTTTAGATGAAACAAAATAATTGGTGGTAACATTTAGAAATCACACAGTGCACATTGAAGTATGCTTAATTCTTTTTTTATTTTCAAAGTAAGACTGATACATACTATATCTTTTTGTTATTTTATTTATTTTTTTAATTTTTAAAGTTAATAACTTATTTTTAATATTATCTTCATTTATAAACATATTCTTCTTTTGCTCCACAAGAAAGAATTAAAAAGAAATCATTTTAGGCAAAACAATCAATAAATCAATCAAATAATTGTATACACAACATTCCACCTCTATAGTTCCTTATCTCCAGAAAGAGAGACAGAAAGTGGTCTGTCATTCAATATCTTTGTTCAGAACCATAATTGAATTTTCTAATTAAATAGTATCATAACTGTACAGCAAGGGAATTAATGGAAAAATACAAAGTAAATATGCCTAGAAATGCCAGATCTCAAACTGTATTATAAAGCAATAATCATCAGAAATATCAGGTGCTAGCTAAAAAAATGGAGTTGTGAATTAGGGGAATAGACTTGGTAGACAAGACACAGTAATCAATGATCAGAGTAACATATTGTCTGATAAACCCAAAGACCCCAGCTTTGGGAATAAGAACTCACTATTTGACAAAAACTGTTGGGAAAACTGGAAAACAATAGTACACAAACTAGGTATATCTCACACCATATTATCAAGATAAGATCAGGATGGATACATGATAGAAATATAATTAAATTAGAAAAGCTAGGAATATCTTTTAGATCTATAGGGAGAGGAAGATTTCATGAACAAACCAGAGACAGTATTAATAAATGTAAAGTAGAAAATTTTAATTATATTAAAAGGCTTTTGTACAAAGAAAACCAATTGCAGCCATAATTAGAAGAAAACCAGAAATCTGGGAAACAATCTTTACAGCAAGTTTCTCTGATAAAAGTCTCGTTTCTCATCTATATAGAGAACTGAGTAAAGTTTATAAGAATAGAAGCTATTCCCCAATAGATAAATGGTCAAAGGATATGAAAAAGCAGTATTCAGATGAAGAAATCAAAGCTATCTATAGCCAGATAAAAATGCTCTAAATAAGTAAGTTTTTGTTAGAAAAATGTAAGTTAAACTCACTCTGAGTTACTACCTCAGATTAGCTATTATGACAAAAAAGTGATAAATGTTTTTTTAAATGTGGAAGAAATGAGTCACAAATGCACCCTTAGTGGAGTTATGAGCTTAATCATTCTGGAGAGTAATTTGGAACTATGCCCAAAGGGCAATCAAATTGTGCATATTCTTTGATCCAACAATACCAATACTAGAACTGGATCCCAAAGAGATCATAAAAAAGGGAACATGATTTACATGTACAAAAATATTGATAGCATTCCTTTTCATGTGACAATATATTGGAAATTGAGGAGATATCTATCAATTAGGAAATGGCTTAATAAGCTGTGGTACATGAATACAATAAAAAATTATGAACAGACAGATTTTCAGAAAAACCTGGAAAGATATGCACAAACTGGAACCAAGAGAAATGAGCAGAAACAGGAAAACACTGTACACAGTCTCAGCAACATTGTGTGATGAACAACTATGGATGACTTGGCTCTTCTCAACAACAGAGTGATCTAAGATTTATGTGTCCTATTATTTTCCAGTTTTCCCAACAGTTTTTACCAAATAGTGAGTTCTTATTCCCAAAGCTGTGATCTTTTTGTTTATCGAACACTAGGTTATTATGATCATTGATTGCTGTGCCTTGTTTACCAAGTCTATTCCACTAATCCACAACAAAGGATTTATGAAGGAAAGTGCTATTCACATCTAGAGAAAGAACTGATAGACTCTGAATGTAGATCGAAGCATACTTCTGTTCATTTACATTATGCTTTTTTATGTTTTTCCCTTTTAATCTCTTTCAAAACCACAACTAATATGGATATATTTTTATATTATAGCACATATAGGAATCATATCAAACTGCTTACCACCTTCACAAGAGAGAAAATTTGCACATTCCAAGTTTCTAGGATCATAGATTATAACCCTGAAGGGACTTTATTAATCATTTGGAAAAATCCTCCTCATTTTTCAGATAAAGAAACTAAGACCTGCAGGGATTAAGTGATTTATTCAGGGCGATGCAGGGAGCAAGTAATAGATTATAAATTTGAATTTAAATTCTGTGACTCTAATTTTATCATGTTCTTTCTTACATGGCCAGATTTTTTTTAAAAATACAACCATCAAACCTTTTCCCTCCTCGTCCGGTCCTCTATTGGACATGAAGGTCAAATTGAACTTCTATTGTTGTGCTTTAAATGAACTTGCTTGGCCATAATTCCACTTCGACTTGATTAAATCCAGGCAGAAATGATTATATTAGATTAGATAAATAATTCACAAAGAAGACATTTTTTTCTCACGACACCATTCCTGTTTCTAAATACCATAATATGACTGAGACATTCAAAAGCATTTTAAAGGCAGTTCATGATCTTATATGTGTAAGGCAGATTCAGAAACAAGTTGTCAATAGCTCATTATAGTATATTAATATATTATATATTATATATAATATATTAATATATAATAGATCATTCTTAAGAAACAATGTTATATGATATCTCTAGTTACTTTTGTCTCTGGTCTTAAAATATTATGCCACAGGACACCAGTCTGTGGCTTGGCTGTATCTATTAATACTAAAGCCCCCTTCTGATTTTTAAATTCATGTTCCTCTCCAATCTCACTGCAAGCAAAGTGCATTTGGTTATTCTCTTTGACTCTTGTTCTCAACCAGTTACAACCAATTAATGTTCTATACCATGCATTTAATTTTACTTAATTCAATTTCTTTTCTCTTTTATTTTGAAACTGGGTCAGAATTTTTGACCTGCTTTCCTTCTGTCCTTGGTCCTATATGCCCTTTTCTTAGGTAGCCTGGTGGGCCCTCTGCTCCCAAAGGCTGACCATTTTAGTGCTGGATTTATTTTGGATATCTTATATATTTTTGACCTACTGCAGACTACAACTCCTGAATTCAAGCAGTTCATCTGTTTCAGCCTCCTTAATACCAAGGATTACTAAAATACACCATTATATCTACTTTTTAAGTTTAGATTATTAAAAAATATATATTCAAACATATTCTCTTGAATTTTCAAGTTCTTTCATCTTATGTAATACATTGAATTGCAAATGTCTCCCACCACAAGAAAATAATGGGCCAAAAATCTACTGATTTGTTAATGTTAATATATTTCATATAAATTTCCATTAAATATTTATTATTTCGTGCTAGCTATTAATTCTTAGACATCATTAAATACATTAAATAGTTTCATAGGGTGCCTGAGCTTCTGCCACTTTAAATTGAATGGCAAAACTTAACATTTCAATACTTACCTTTGACCAGCTGTTGCATTTCATATGAAGTATGGCTGTATACTGGCACATTTCAGTTTGATACAAGATTCTTTGTTGTGAGAAAACTTCAGATAAAATTTGGATATATAATAAAATATTTTAAGAAAATCTCTTCCAGATAACCCTTTTAAAGGAAAAATTGGTTAACAAAAATCACATCTAAAAAACAGACATACACAAAGCCAAGGGAATGGCTGGAAAAAAAATTACTATGCCCCAGGTAAATGCAAAAATGTAAAAGAAGCAATCATACTCTATTCTCCCCAATTGTAATATCTTTCCCCCAGCAGGTTGCTTCTTGGCTAACTGATTATGTCAGAGTACTGAACTTCTAAAGACTCTCTGGATGTAATATCAACTTCCATCAGACCCTTGCTTGGGGCCCTGGATGTGGGGCCCCCTTCCCATTTCCCTGAGTCAATCTACATTCTGATGTCCAATGGAAGCCTCTGTTGCATTTTGGACATAGGGTTTTAGGTCTTATTCTCCCACCCTGTCTTCTATGCCAACATTGAGCTTTCAGACACCCTACTTTACCACATTGAAAGCATTGACAAGTCTCTCTGGAAGTCCCTTGCCAAAAGGGACCCTGTCTTCTCATGTTCCAATCTTTAAAAGTCTGCATCATAGCCTTCTATGGCATGGCATCTTATGATCTCATCTAAAGAAGCAACCTTGTATAGTCCCTAATATAATACTTCTACAAACCTGATTAGCATTTTCTCTAGCAAGTTGTCTTATCATAATTTCTGTTACTACATTTTCACCAATAGTTCGTATAACAGCTGTCTGCAGATGTGCCACAAAATCAGCAAAGGGTTCATTTTGACCCTGTGCTATTTTCATCAAGGCTTCTCTTCTATCTTGTCTTCCTGGGTGGGTGCCCCATGCTTTGATAGCAGCAGCAGCAATTTGCTCATATGTTGCCATAGGGTAATTAATCTGCTAGTTGATCAAAGGTGACTGGTATATTAACACCAGGTTGCTTATTTTGTTGGGTTTTGTATTCTACAGAGTTCACTATACTCAGAAAGCCACAACAAGTTTTGCCCAAGTTCTAAACATGTCTTTGTTATAGATTTCCAATCACTAGGGGTTAAAATTTCATAAGCCAATTTTTCTAATAACCATCTTAATGTAAGACAATGTACATCCATAAAGAGTACAAGACTTTTTCAGATCTTTGATTATTTCTAGATTAAAAGGAAGGTATCTTCTTCTTTCTTGACCGGAAGGATCAAACTCTTCAGTCACAGGAAATGCTTCTATTTTCAAATCAGATGTATCCTGTCCTTTCTCTTTAGCTTTAACTAATTCCTTTTGTAATTGTGTCATAGGTGTAGAAAAGCTGCTGCATGGGTGGTGCTGATGATGTCACTGCCCCTCCCTCCATCCTTGAAAGGGAAATTGAGGGGAAAGGGGAAATTCCCATGAGATGGGAAATGCCCTAAAGGCTCCTGCTGAAAAGCACCACACTCCTTAATTTCATCAGCACTGTATGTACTTAACTCCTTTCTTGTCCAATTCTTCATGCTTTTCAATTCCTTCATCAGTACTATCCCCTCCTGCCCTTTCTCCTTTTTCCTTATTTCAAAACTTGTGGGATTCCTTAAAGCTAATTAAATTATGTTTTTGTGTGTGTGTGTGTGTGTGTGTGTGTGTGTGTGTGTGTGTATGTATATATATACATATATATACATATACATATACATACACACACACACACACACACACACACACACACACACACACACACACATATATATATATATATATATATATATTAAAATGTGTCCTCAGGAATTGAACCAGGACCATTATCTTCATAATATTCAAGTAATTGCTCTCTCACTAGTTTCCACTTATCTGGCTCTAATTTTTCTTCTTTAGAGAACCAAGGAGATGTGCACTCTAATATTTCTAAGAAGCCAATGATCTGCTCCCAATTTACCAACAAACCTTGCTTCTTTATTAACCTAACTATGCTTGCTACACACTTCCTTTAGGATGGGGAAGGCTCTTTTCTTAATATTTGTCCCATTTCAGCTGCAAAAAAAAGAAAATGACCAGTTTACTTACCCTCTTTCCAGGTCACAGTGACTTCTCCACTGAACTTATGATCGTATCAGTCAAATTGCTGAGTGTAGGTCCTTACATCCAGAGCCTCAAAATGTAATGTGCTTCTTTCAGTGCCCCATATTCGGACACCAAAGTGTAATATCCAGGCTAGCTTTCTGAAGCTCCCCTGGATGGATCTTAGTCTCAGCAAGATAGTCACTACCAGGATGTTCAGGAATAGAGTTTAAATTCTTTATTGTCTCCTTCAGAGTCTGTTCACTCTGAGTGACTCTGACTGTGTCCCCAATTCTCTCAGCCCTTAAATACCCTATTACAATTATATCATTACAGTATACTGACTATATGCCAACTAGAATGGTTATATCATTATATCAAACTAAAGTGATTATATCATACCAGATATATGTGAACTAGAGAATCATTATCTCATCAATTCCACTGAGTTAACAACACCTTATTGTAAGTATCCTTGTTTCAAGTATACTTCTTCAGAGTTCTGGCCTTCTACAGATACTGATTAATATACACACACATGTATATATGTATACATACATACATATATACGTGTATGTGTGTATGTGTGTGTGTATTAATGGAATAGACTAGACAAGGGAGAATCAGAAATTATTGAACTAAATAAACTAGTATTCAATAAAATCAAAATCATAAGACAGAACTCCCTAACTAACAAGAATTGATAGAAAAATCATAAGCATGTTGGCAAAAACTAAGTTTCAACCAATAGCTTACATATCATAATGGACTCAAAATTTATCTAAATCCTGTATATCAAAGATCATACAATTGAAATAGAGGAGAACAAAAGAGGTCCTTTCACAACTATGGCTATTTTTTCTCAATTACATGTGAAAAAAATTTAACATTCATTATTTAATATTTTGTGTTCCAAATAATCTCTTTTCCTCCCCACTGCACTTATTGGGAAGTTAAATAGTTTAATATAGATTATACATACATAGTCACATTGTAAAAGAAATTATTGACCAAAAAAAAAAACAAAACAAGAAAAATGAAATTAAAAGAGATATACTGCAATGTCTATTCAGATTTCATTGCTTCTTTTTATGGGGATTTTTATAATAAATTTAATTAAGTGAGATGTGGAAACAATTTCAAAAGATTATGTAAAAATTTAGTTTGCATGAAATCAAAAATTTTCATATGAAAAATTTCATAATGCAAATAGTGTAATAAGAGAAGTGAGTGGGGGAGGAAAAGTTATCAATTATCTCTGATAAATCTTTGATACCTAAGATATATAACCAATTAGAAAATTTCTACATGACTACAAGCTATCCCAAATTAAGTAAGCCAAAAAGTAGGAATAAACAGTTCATCAAAACAATACACATTGTTAAACAATCATACGCAATAATTTTTTAATCACTTATATAGCAAGAGGAATGAAAGTGAAAAGTACTTCGTGCTTTCATTTCATCCAAAAAATTAGCAAAGATAACAAAAAATGGAAAGTCAGTGTTGAAGTTATACAAAGACAAGTATGATGAACTGAGTTATACTGATTGAGCTATTCTGAAAAACAATTTGGAATTATGCAAAAAAAGGACTAAAAGGGGGTAGCTAGGTGGTGCAGTGGATAGAGCATCAGCCCTGAAGTGAGGAGGACATGAGTTCAAATTTGGTCTCAGACACAACACTTCGTAGCTGTGTGATCCATAAGCTTCAGCCTAGAGATGCAATGATTAAATATCTTAAAAAGGGAAATGATAAAAATAAAGGTCTTTATATACATCAGAATATTTATGCAAACAATTTTTATAATAGAAGAGAATTGGAAACAAAGTAAATGCCGATTGATTAAATAATAGCTAAACAAATTGTGGTATATTAATATGATTTTAATTGTGCTATAAGAGAGTGTTGTCAAACTCAAATAGAAACAAATTTTATAAATCCATGAATCAACATTATCTATGCTTTCTTGTATTTTTATTTATTTTGTTAAACATTTCCAATTATATTTTAATCCAATTGGACAGTTCTATTCCATTGCCTCATTGTGTCATGAACACGCCCTCTGCATTCTTAAAGGTTCTGCAAGCCAAGTGTAAGCACTGCCAAGAACAAACCAAGTCAGATTTCTGAGGACAAATCTACCTAAATGTAATCCACACAGCTCAGGCCCATTCATATTTTTACCTAGTAAATTTATTTGTTTTTAATACACATTGATTTATGAGTTATTTTGGGAGAAAAAAAATCAGCGCAAAAGGGAAAAACCATGGGAGAGATTTAAAAAAAACAGAAAAAAGAAGTGAACATAGCATATGTTGATTGACATTCATTTTTTTAGTTCTTTTTTTCTGGATGCAGATGTAATTTTCTGTCTAAAGTCTATTTAGATTGCTTTGGTTCACTGAACCACTAAGAAGAACCAAGTCCATAATTAATCATCACACATTCTTGCTGTTATTGTACACAATGTACTCCTGGTTCTGCTTGCTTCACTTAATAGCACTTTATGTAAAGCTTTCTAGGCCTTTCTAAAATCAGATTGTATATCATTTTTTTATAGAACAATAATATCCCATTACCTTCATATACTACAACTTGTTCAGGTATTCCCCAATTGATGGGCATCTACTAATTTTCCAATTCACAAAAAAGAGCTACTACAAATATTTTGCACTTGTAGGTCCTTTTCCCTCCTTTATGATTTCCTTAAGATATGGACACTGTAATGGCGCTGCTGCATCAAAGAGTAAACAGAGTTTTATACCCCTTTGGGCATAATTTCAAATTGCTCTCCAGTAGGATTGGCTCATTTCATAACTCCACCAACAATGCATTAGTGTCCCAGTTTTTCCACATCCCTTTCAGAGTTGTCTTAATTTGCATTTCTCTAATCAATCGTGATTTAGAACATTTTTCTAGAAATGGATTTAATTTCTTCATTTGAAAACTGTTCATATTCTTATGCCATTTATTAATGGGGGAATGGCTTGTATCCTTATAAATTTGAGTCAATTCTGTATATATTTTAGAAATTAAGTAATTATTAGAAACACTAGCTATAAAAATTTCCCCCAGCTTTGTGCTTCCCTTTAATCTTGGCTGCATTGGTTTTGTTTGTAAAAACCTTTTTTAATTTAATGGATTCTGGATTGTCCATTTGGCATTTCATAATGTTCTTTTGTTCTTCTTTGGCCACAAATGCCTTTTTTCTCCACAGATCTGAGAGATAGACTATTCTTTGTTCTCCTAATTTGCTTATAGAATTACCCTTTATGTGTAAATCATGAACCTATTTTGATCTTATTTTGGGATAGGGTGTTAGATGTTAATCGATGCTTAGTTTCTGCCATACTATTTTCCAGTTTTCCCAGCAATTTTTATGAACTAGTGACTTCTTATTATAGAAGCTGGAGTCTTTTGTCTTTCAAACAGTAGATAACTATAGTAATTGATCATTGTGTCTTTTGAATCCAACCTATTCCACTGATCCACTATTCTACTGTTTTTTTTAGCCAGTACCAAGTAGCTTTGATGACCTCTGCTTTATAATATTGTTTTAGGTCTAGTATAGCTAGGCTACCTTCCTTTGCATTTTTTCATTAATTCACTTGAAATTCTTGACCTCTTGTACTTCTAGATGAATTTTGTTATTATTTTTTTCTAGGTCTAAATTTCTTGGCTGTTTGATTGATATGGCACTGAAAATGTAGATTAATTTAGATAGAATTGGAATTTTTATTATGTCAGCCTAGTCTATCCATGAACAATTGATATACTACCAATTTACTAGATCTGGCTTTATTTGTATGAAAAGTGTTTTGTAATTGTGTTCATGTGATTCCTAGCTTTCTCTTGGCAGGTAAACCCTCAAGACAATAGAATTGTTGCAAAGTACATTGGAATAGAAAGGCTAAAGAGGATTAGGGGATGAGAAATGATAGAATTGAACCAGAGAAGCATGGAAATGCAGATATAGGTCTCAGGGGCAAAGGCTTTTTTTTTCTTTCATTGTTTTCCTTTTCTTTTTTTTTTCCTACACTGGTAGCTCTGAATTAAATGTATGAAATAGAAACTAGGAGCTCAGTAGTCATGATACAAAGGAAGTAGCAGTTGATCCAAGAGAATAGATGAGCCAGTAGTAATTAAACCTGGGATGGTCATAGGATGAATCCTAGGCAATCTGAAGTGTATGACTTTTTTTCTCTGAGCAAAATCCTTGGTAAGACTTGATACTGGATTTTGGAAAATCAGTGGTAATCAGCAAAAATGCAGATTTTAACCCCGCTAATCTGGATTTCTTCTGACCTCTTCATGTCAGCCTACTCCATCAAGTTGCCCTATTTTTCTTAGCCTGGTCATAGTGGCAGTAACTTTAAATGCCATGAAATTTATTGGTTTCTAATTCTCTGTCCACCAGGCAATCAGAAGCTATGTTAACTAAACTCAATATCCAAGAAGCATTTTATATTTTACTGGAAAAGCTTAGAAATATCTTGAAAACCAGGAAGTTATTGCTTTGCCAAAAACAAATAAGATTGGAGACTGAAAAACTGAATTGGTCCCAAACTTTGAGCCCATATTTGAGTGCATTCCCTACTAAGCAAAATGTTCTCCCATATCTAATTACCACAATATATATTTTGTCCAGTCATGGGTATTGAGTAATTTCTAGTTTTTTTTTTCCTCTACCTTAACAATGCTCATTCAAAAAGCAAAAAAAAAAAACCCAACCAAACAAGCAAACAAAAACAAATTTTTCCAAGTAATTACAATTCACTTTTTGGATTCTCTTTGCTCCTAGGCTGTCAAAGATGATCTTGTGGTCGATCTTGCCTAGAACTAGGCCTCCACTTCACTTGCAATAGATTTCCAAAGCATATCATAAGACTCCATGATCTACTCCCCTTCACCTGTTCTTTGCACCCAAAATATTATTAGTCCCTTTAGGACAGGGAGTGTTTTTCTTGTATTTGCATTCTCACTGTTTAGCATAGAGTCTTGATAAGTGCTTATTAGGGTGTTTTTTTTTTCATTCATTTATTTATTCATTAGTCAGTCAGTCACTTTTGGGGAATTTTCAATTTTCTGCTTAACCAAGAAGAAGATTTTCACCTCTTAATTAAGTATATTATATTTTCCTTTTAGACTACGAGTGGACAACCCACTGCAATTTTAGGAAGGGCCCATTAGAATCATACCTTGTACTTAGTCAAGGAAATGCATTGCACAACCTATGACATGCTGATTCACACACGGACATTCTCTTAAAACAGACTGTGGATTTAAGATGGATTTAAAACCTGGCAGAAGCAGGTTTAATTTTCATAACATCTGTGATTTCATTGCTGTGAATGATCCCCTGACTGACCTAATTCTAAATCCTGTTATGCCTTAATTTTCCTGAGTTGCTGTGGCAAAAAATAAAAGAAAAAACATTGTCACCTGGTAGCCAACCTTTCTATGAATAGCCTTTCTGAACTTAGCTAGACTGAGCCTCTAATGGCAAATGCCCAGTCCATTCCTGGATCCGCAATCAAAGACTTTCCAGTTTGATAGCACCTGCAAGAATTTGTGTTCCACTGGCATAGCCTTTGAGATTCCCAAATAACATAGATGCTATGATGATCCATCAGAGTAAAATCCCATAGGAGTTGAAAAACAATCTAACAATCTAAATTTATAAATTGGCTCTCCTTTCCATAATGCAGATTGATGTTCTTTAGACCAGAATTTGGATCATTATGCTGCAAATTTGTAAATAATAAATTATAAATAATGTCAGAATTGTAATAATTTATTTGAAATCACCTATTTTGTCATTGGTACTCTGTGAAATTTCTGACCCTATCTAATCTCAAAGAAAACTGGGGTCATCAAGATTGTAGAAATATAATAAAAAATGACATTAGCAATTAATTAATACAATTTATATTTGATATGTGAAGAAACAATTTCTCAACTTTTTATTTTGATTGAATACATTTGGACCAATTTTAATTTCTATGAATCATACAGTTCTAGAACTGGAAAAGATCAGATTATTTGTTTTTACCTTCCATTTCAAGCAAATGAATGCTAAACCAATTATACCTGAAAATTTCCAAATTTGCAGCATAATGATCTATATTCAAATACTCAAAAAGATATATGATCTCTTAGATTTTCTTAGAAGTTCCCTTCACCAGGGAACATCAGTCTCTATGAGACTTGTTCATTGATGTCATATAACTCATGTATATCTTTCAAAAACTTCATTTCTTACAGAACAATAATATTACATAACATTCATATATCATAATTTACCCAACTATTCTCCAATTGATGGGCATCCATTCATCTTCCAGTTTCTAGCCACTACAAAAAGAGCTGCCACAAACATTTTGGCACATACAGGTCCCTTTCCCTTCTTTAGTATTTCCTTGGGATATAAACCCAGTAGTAGCACTGCTGGATGAAAGGGTATGCACAGTTTGATAACTTTTTGGGCATAGTTCCAAATTGCTCTCCAGAATGATTGGATTCTTTCACAACCCCATCAACAATGCATCAGTGTCCCAGTTTTCCCACATTCCCTACAACATTCATCATTATTTGTTCCTGTCATCTTAGCCAATCTGACAGGTGTGTAGTGGTACCTCAGAGTTGTCTTAATTTGCATTTTTTCTGATCAGTAGTGATTTGGAACACTCTTTCATATGAGTGGAAATACTTTCAATTTCATCATTTGAAAATTGTTTGTTCATATCCTTTGATCATTTATCAATTGGAGAATGGCTTGATTTCTGATAAATTAAAGTCAATTATCTGTATATTTTGGAGATAAGCCTTTATCAGAACCTTTAACTGTAAAAATATTTTGCCAATTTGTTACTTCCCTTCTAATCTGGTTTGTATTAGTTTTATTTGCACAAAAGCTTTTTAATTTGATGTAATCAAAATCCTCTATTTTGTGATCAATAATGATCTCTAGTTCTCCTTTGGTCATAAATTCCTTCCTCCTCCACAAGTCTGAGAGGTAAACTATCCTATGTTCCTCTAATCTGTTTATGATCTTATTCTCTATGCCTAAATCATGGATCCATCTTGACCTTATCTTGTATATGGTGTTAAGTGTGGGTCCATATCTAATTTCTGCCATACTAAATCCCAGTTTTCCCAACAGTTTTTTTCAAATAATGAATTCTTATCCCAAAGGTTGGTATCTTTGGGTTTGTCAAACACTAGATTGTTATAGTTGTACACTATTTTGTTCTGTGAACCTAACCTGTTCCACTGATCAACTAGTCTGTTTCTTAGCCAATACTAAATGGTTTTGGTGACTGCTGCTTTATAATATAGCTTTAGATCAGGTACAGCTAGACCACCTTCATCTGATTTCTTTTTCATTAATTCCCTTAAAATTCTCGACCTTTTGTTCTTCCATATGAATTTTGTCGTTATTCTTTCTAGGTCATTAAATAGTTTCTTGGGAGTCTGATTGGTATAGTACTAAATAAATAGATTAATTTAGGGAGTATTGTCATCTTTATTATATTCACTCGGCCTATCCACGAGCACTGAATGTCTTTCCAATTATTTAAATCTGACTTTATTTTTGTGGCAAGTGTTTTGTAATTTTACTCATATAATTCCTGACTTTTCTTTGGTAGATGGATTCCCCAATATTTTATACTCTGGACAGTTATTCTGAATGGCATTTCTCTTTGTATCTCTTGCTGTTACATTTTGTTGGTGATGTATAAAAATTCTGAGAATTTATGTGGATTTATTTTGTATCTAGCAACTTTGCTAAAGTTGTGAATTATTTCTAATAACTTTTTATTAGAGTCAATAGGTTCTCTAAGTATACCATCATATCATCTGCAAAGAGTGACAGTTTGATTTCCTCATTACCTACTCTTATTCCTTTAATCTTTTTCTCTACTCTTATTGCCGAGGCTAGCATTTCTAATACAATATTGAATAGTAATGGTGACAGTGGGCAACCTTGTTTCACTCCTGATCTTACTGGGAATGGTTCCAGTTTATCCCCATTACATATGATGCTTACTGACAGTTTTAAATATATGCTCCTGACTATTTTAAGGAATTATCCATTTATTCCTATACTCTCAAGTGTTTTTAGTAGGAATGGATGCTTTTTCTGCAAATATTGAGATGATCATATGTTTTTGTTAATGTGATTATTAATATGGTCAATTATAGTGATAGTTTTCCTAATATTAAACCAGCCTTGCATTCCTAGTATAAATCCTACTTGATCATAGTGTATTATCCTGGCAATGATTTTCTGAAGTCTTTTTGCTAATATCTTATTTAAGATTTTAGCATCAATATTCATTAAGGAGATTGGTCAATAATTTTCTTTCTCAGTTTTCGATCTACCTGGTTTAGGTATCAGTACCATGTCTGTGTCATAAAAGGAGTTTAGGACTCCTTCATCCCTTATTTTTTCAAATAGTTTTATAACATTGGGGCTAATTGTTCTTTAAATGTTTGGTAGAATTCACATGTAAATCCATCTGGTCCTGGGGATTTTTGGGGGGGAGTTGGTTAATAGCTTGTTCTATTTCTTTTTCTGAAATGGGATTTTTAAGCAATTTACTTCCTCCTCTGTTAATCTAGGAAGCCTATATTTTTGGAGGTAGTCAACCATTTCACTTAAGTTATCAAATTTATTGGTATAAGGTTGGGCAAAGTAACTCCTTATTGTTTCTCTAATTTCCTCTTCATTGGTGGAAAGATTCATTTTTAAGACTAATAATTTGATTTTCCTCTTTCCTTTTTCTGATCAGATTTACCAAAGGTTTATCTATTTTATTGGCTTTTTCATAAAACCAACTCTTAGTTTTATTTATTAATTCAATAGCTTTGGTTTTTTTGTTTTGTTTTGTTTTGTTTTGTTTTTACATTCAATATTATTGATTTCTCCTTTTAATTTTAGAATTTCAAGTTTAGCATTTGGTTGGGGGTTTTTAATTTGGTCTTTTCCTAGTTTTTTAAATTGCAGGTCCAATTCATTGATCTTCTCTTTCTCTATTTTATTCAAATATGTCTCTAAAGATATAAAATTTCCCCTTATCACCGCTTTAGATGCAACACACAAATTTTGGTATGATGTCTCATCATTGTCGTCATCTTGGGTGAAATTATTAATTGTTTCTATAATTTGCTGCTTCACCCAATCCTTCTTTAAGATGAGATTATTTAGTTTCCAATTACTTTTTGATCTATTCACCCCTAACTTCTTGTTGAAGGTAGTTTTTATTGCATTGTGATCTGAGAAGAAAGCATTTACTATTTCTGACTTCTTGCATTTGAGATCTTTGTGTCCTAATAAATGTTCAATTTTTGTATAGGTTCCATGAACTGCTGAGAAAAAAGTACACTCTTTTCTGTCACCATTCAGTTTTCTCCAAAGATCTATCATGCCTAATTTTTCTAATGTTCTATTTACCTCCTTAATTTCTTTCTTATTTGTTTTGTAGTTTGATTTATCTAATTCTGAGAGTGCAAGGTTGAGATCTCCCACTATTATAGTTTTGCTGTCTATTTATTCTTGCAAGTCTCTTTACTTCTCCTTTAGGAAGTTAGATGCTATACCACTTGGTGCATATATGTTTAGTATTGATATGGCTTTATTGTCTATGCTACCCTTTGGCAAGATATAGTTTCCTTCCTTATGTCTTTAATTAGATCAATTTCTGCTTTTGCTTGATCTGAGATAAGGATGGTCAACCCTGGTTTTTTGACTTCACTTGAAGCATAATAGATTCTGCTCCAGCCTTTTACCTTTACTCTGTAAGTGTCTCCCTGCTTTAAATGTGTTTCCTGTAAGCAACATATTGTAGGGTTCTGACTTTTGATCCAGTCTGCTATCTTTCTCCGCTTAATGGAGACTTTATCCCATTCATATTCATAGTTAAAATGACTAATTCTGTATTTCCTGCCATTATATTATCCCCAGTTATGCTTTTCGTCTTTTGTCCCCCCTGAACCTCTTCCCCAGTATTAAACTTATGGGCCCCACTTGTGTCACGAAGCCTTCCCTTTTTAGTATCCTTTCCCCCTCCTTTTAAATCCCGTCCCCTTTCTTGTACCCTTCCTTTATTACTCTTTCCCTTTTCCGTTTTCCTCTTCTGCCTTTTAATGAGGTGAGAGAGGATTCTCTATAAAACAATTATGTGAATTATTAACTCTTTGAGCCTACTCTGATGAGAGTAAGATTCACACAATGTTTTCCCCCTCTCTAAATTCCCTCAGATGTGGTAAATTTTCTTTGCCTCTTCCTGGGATGCAGTTTCCCTCATTTTATCTCCCCTTTTTCTGTTTTCTGATCCTATCACCTTTCCCTTTCTACTTCCCCCTTTTTTATGTTATATCAGCAAAATCTAATTATACTGTGGACATTTTGTATATCCACAACAGAAATACAGTTCTCAAGAGTTCCTTTTACCTTTTTCTGCTTCTCTTGAGTCTTGTGGTTGGAGATCAAAATTTTTGTTTAGATCTTTTTTTTTTTTTTTTTTTTCCTTAGAAACATATGGAATTCCTCTGTTTCATTAAATGTCCATCTTCTTCCATGGAAGAAAACGCTCAACTTAGCTGGGTAGTTTATTCTTGGCTGCATTCCAAGTTCTTTTGCCTTTTGGAATATCAGATTCTAGGCCCTTCAATCCTTTAATGTGGATGCAACTAGGTCTTGAGTGACCCTTATTGTGGCACCTTGATATTTGAATTGTTTTTTCCTGGCTACTTGCAATATTTTTTTCTTATAATTCAGCTTAGCCACACTATTTCGTGGAGTTGTTTTTTGTTTGTTTGTTTGTTTGTTTGTTTTTTGTTTTTTTTTAATTTTGTTTTGGGTCTTTTTCAGGAGGTGTTTGATGAATTTTTTCAATGTCTATTTTCCCTTCTGTTTCTATTATTTATGGACAGTTCTCTTTGATGATTTCCTGTAAAATAGAATCTAGACTCTTTTTTTCATCAAATTTTTTTGGGAAGTCCAATGATCCTCAGATAATCTTTCCTAGATCTATTTTCCAGTTGTATAGATTTTTCCAATACATATTTCACGTTATTCTCAGCTTTTCATTTTTTTGATTTTGTTTGACTGATTCTTGGTGTCTCAATTAGTGTCTCAATTCATTTCTATTTGTTCAGTCCTGATTTTTAATGAGTTATTTTCTTCATTCACATTTTTTAGTTCCTTTTGTATATGTCTAATTCAGGTTTTAAATGGATTATTTTTCTCTGTGGAATTTGTTTCCATTTCACTAATTTTTTTTTATTGAGTTATTTTCTTTTTCCAATTCAGAAATCCTACTTTCTTGAGAATTCTTTATCTTTTCCAATTCAGAAATTCTACTTTCTTGTGATTTTTTAAACATTTTCCAATTCACAGATTTTGTTTCCCTACATTTCCTGTCAATTCTTTATCTTTTCTAATTCAAATTTCAGAATGTTGTTACTCTCTAGCATAGCTTCTCTTTCCTTTCCCCATTTATCTTCTAACTCTCTTTTCAGGTCTTTAATAGTCTCTTTTAGGAAAGAGTTATGTGATTGGGGCCAGGTAACATTCCCCTTCAGGGCATTATCTGGAGACTCTCTGCTGTTAACCTCCTCAAGGTTAGAGATCTGCTCTTTTTCTATATAGAAGCTGTCAATCATTCTCTTCAATTTCTTACTCATTTTTTAAAATAACATATAGGGTCTGCTTTCTGATTAAGGGGTTCCCAGCTTCTTCTACAGAACAGAGATATGGAAGGCAGCTGTCTTATGAATGGTGTGGAAAAGGTACAAGAGTGCTCTTCGAGAGAGTGCCCTCCTCCTCCACCTGAAGTGATTCAGAGCCAGGCTGCAGGTATGCCAGTGAAGGACCCCCTGCTTTGTGCTTTGTAGCCTAGCGATTGCCCTAAGGCTAGAGACTGAACAGCGAAAGCATCACAACCCCAGGCCAAAGCCCCTCCGTGGGGCCGTGGATAGTAGCAGCTGACCAGCAAGTAGCCCCAACACACAGACTGTAAGTATCTCTGCCCCGGGAAGCACAGTCACTGTTGCAGGAGTTTTGCTGCTATGGAAGTTCCACTGCCTTAGGCCAAGCCCCCCACTGTGGGATTAGAGGCTGTACTGGGCTGTGTCCCCCCCACTGCCTTGCAGGTTCTTAATTGCCCTAAGGAAGAGCCTGAGTCAGCAGAAGGTGTGCCACATTTTGTGCTGTCTCATTTCTGGTTTGGAGTAGCTATAGGCAGTTTCTGTTTTTTGTTTGTTTGTTTGTTTGTTTTTTGTTTTAATGGCTTGACTTCTCTTCTGGTCTGCTTTTTTGCAAGCAGAATAGAGCTATCAGCCTATGCCAGAATCCTCTGTCTTGGTAGCTTTTCTAACTCCAGAGGCCTCTCCAGCACAATCAGCACATTAAGCTAGCCTTTAGTCTCTCTCCATCTGTGCTGGTCCTTTTCCCCCTCCCTTCATTACAGACCTTTTCTGATGAAGTTCCAGATTCTCTTTAGCTGGTAAGTTGTTATGTTTCTAATCTTTGTGATTTTTACCAGTCCAGCGTTATTTTTGAGGCTGAATTAAATAGTTGTTGTTGTAGGTAAGAGAGAGCTTAGAAGTTCATGTGTATCTTCTCCGCCATCTTGGCTCCACCTTCTCTACTAAAAAATACTAAAAAGAACAGGAATAAATGGAGTTTTACTTAAAATGATAAATAGCATCTACCTAAAACCACCAGCAAATATTATATGTAAGGATAAACTAGAAGCATTTCAAGTAAGATCAAGGGGTGAAACAAAATTATTCATTATCATCACTATTATTCACTATTGTAGACATGTTAGCTTTTAGCACTAAGAGGACAAAAAGAAACTGAAGGAGAATAGCTATCATTCTTTGTAGATATTATGACGGTATATGATGGTATAATTAGATAATCTTAGAAAATGAGCTAAAAAACCCTCCTAGACACAAGTAACAATTTTAGGAAAATGTATTTTATATCCCCCCAAAAAATCATTACCATTTCTATATGTTAACAACAAAGCCTAGCAGCAAGAGATGGGAACAGAAATCCCATTTAAAATAATTGTAGAACACCTGTCAGATTGGCTAAAATGACAGGAACAAATAATGATGAATGTTGGAGGGGATGTGGGAAAACTGGGACACTGATACATTGTTGGTGGAGTTGTGAAAGAATCCAACCATTCTGGAGAGCAGTTTGAACTCTTTGCCCCAACTATGCCCAAAAAGTTATCAAACTGTACATACCCTTTGACCCAGCAGTGCTGCTATTGGGATTATATCCCAAAGAAATACTAAAGAGCGGAAAGGGACCTGTATGTGCCAAAATGTTTGTGGCAGCTCTTTTCGTAGTGGCTAGAAACTGGAAGATGAATGGATGTCCATCAATTGGAGAATGGTTGGGTAAATTATGGTATATGAAGGTTATGGAATATTATTGCTCTGTAAGAAAAGACCAGCAGGAGGAATACAGAGAGGCTTGGAGAGACTTACATCAATTGATGCTGAGTGAAATGAACAGAACCAGAAGATCGCTGTACACTTCAATGCTGTATGAAGAGGTATTCTGATGGAAGTGGATATCTTCAACATAAAGAAAATCCAACTCACTTCCAGCTGATCAATGATGGACAGAAATAAATATACCCAGAGAAGGAACACTGGGAAGTGAATGTAAATTGTTAGCACTACTGTCTATCTACCTAGGTTACTTATACCTTCGGAATCTAATACTTAATGTGTAACAAGAAAATGGTATTTACACACATATATTGTATCTAGGTTATATTGTAACACATGTAAAATGTATGGGATTGCCTGTCATTGGGGGGAGGGAGTGGAGGGAGGGAGGGGATAATTTGGAAAAATGAATACAAGGGATAATATTATTTTAAAAAAATTACTCATGCATATATACTGTGGGGAAAAAATTCTAAATAAAAAAAAATTGTAGAGACATAGCCCATCAGCAAGAGATAGAAAGAGAAGTTCCACTTAAAATAAGTGTAGACAAAATAAAATATCTGGGGGTGTAAGGGCCCTTTAAATGGGCGGCACCACAGCCCATCGGGAAATTGAGGCCCAGAAGTAATTTCTGTGGATATTAGGACTGCCTTGTAGGTGGGATCCTGTCCATTTTGAGGTAATTTCTTAATGGGTGACTCTCTCGCTGGTTGGCTGTGTGTGTGCCCTCACAGGCCCTTTATAAGCCCACTGCTGGCAGCAGTCGCTCTCTTTAACCTGGTGCTCTTCACCCTGGCTCCCTAGCCTGGGTGGCCAAGCTGAGATGGATAGCCAAAAGAGGTAAGGATTTTGGTAGTGAACACGTGGGTCTTCTGACCAGATGTTCACTGGGGAACCAACAAGTCAGGGCATCAAGTCAGGGCATTTTGTGAGTAGGTACAATAAAGGCTTTTAATATTACACGCGGCTGTTCTTGAGTGCGCTACCGGTTACTAAGCTATAGATTCAAGAGATTGTGGCCAGAGACCTTTGAAGGCCTCAGAGGAGGCGAGCTGGGTAGAGTTGACACTGCAAAGGACAGTGGTCAAAGGTACTCTGTTGGGCCTAGGACAGACCAGTAATTATAACTTCCAGGAGGGCATGTTACATGGGGGGGGGGGTCTACCTACCAAAACAAACCCAAGAACTATACGAACACAAGTCAGATCTAAACAATTGTAAAAATATTACCTTCTGGTGGGTTGACAGAGCTAATATGATAAAAATGGTAATTATGCCTAAATTGGTCTACTTGTTCAGTGCTTTACCAATCAAACTACCAAAAATTAGTTTATAGAACTAGAAAAAAATAATAAATTTCATTTGGAAAAGAAAAGGTCAGTAGCAAACCTAAAGCTATATTATAAAGCAGCAGTTCTCAAAACCAGTTGGTACTGGCTAAGAAATTGAATGGTGGATCAATGGAATAGATTAGATACCCACAACACAATAATCAAGGCTTATAATAACCTAATATTTGATAAGTCCCCAAACTCCAGCTTCTGAGATATGAACTCACTATTTGACAAAAAATTTCTGGGAAAACTGGAATATGTCAGAAGTTGGGTATAGGCTTACATCTCACACCCCATACAAAAATAAGGTCAAAATGAATACATGATTTGGGCATAAAGGATGATACTTAAACAAATTAGGAGAACAAAGGATAAATTACCTATTAGATCTTTGGACAAGGGAGAAATTTATGACAAAAGGAGAACTAGAGAACATTATGAAAGGCAAATTTGATTACATTAAATTAAAAAGTTTTTCACAAACAAAACAACAGAAACAAGATTAAAGGGGAAGTACAAAGCAGGGGGAAATGATCACAGCCAATGTTTCTGATAAAAATTTCATTTCTAAAATATATAAAGAACTGTGTCAAATTTATAAAAATACAAGTCATTCCCCAGTTGATAAATGGTCAAAGGATATGAACAAATTTCAGATGAAGAAATCAAAGCCATGTATAGTCATATGAAAAATGCTCTAAATCACTATTGATTTGAGGAATGTAAATTAAAATAAATCTGAGGTAACACCTCACACTTCTCAAATTGGCTAAGATAACAGGAAAAGATAATTATAAATGTTGAAGGAGTGTGGGAAAACTGGAACACTAAAGCATTGCTGGTGGGTTGTGAAATATTCCAACCATTCTGGAGAACAATCTGAAACTATGCCCAAAGGACTATAAAACTATGCATACACTTTGCCCCACCAATGCCAATATTGGGTCCATATCCCAAGGAAATTATAAAGAAGGGAAAAGGACCCATATGGACAAAAATGTTTGTAGCAGCTCTTTTTGATATAAGCAAAGAATTGGATACCTATTAATTGGGTAATGACTGAATATGTTGTGATATATAAAGATAATGGAATATTGATGTTCTCTAAAAATGATAAATAAGCTGATTTTAGAAACACCTGAAAGATTTACATGAACTGATGCTGAGTGAAACAAGCAGAAACAGGAATACATTATACACAATAATAACAAGAATGTGCAATAATTAGCTATGAAAGACTCCCTTCTTCTCAGTGGTTAAGTGAACCAAAGCAATCACTCATATGCATCTAGAAAAAAGAAACTATGAAGATCAAATGTAAATCAACCCATGCTATGTTCACTTCCTTTTTGTTTTTATTTTTTCTTCCATTGTTTTTCCCTTTTGCTCTGATTTTTCTCTCCCAAGATGATTCATAAACCAATGAGCATTAAAAATAATACTTTTTTTTAGAAATAAAGAATAAAACAGCAACAAATGTCAAAAATAAATAAAATATTTTGAAGTCTACCTGTCAAGACAAAGCAAGGAATTACAGGAACACAATTACAGTACCTTTCACAACAATTTAGTTGATCTAAACAATTGGGAGAATACAAAGTGCTTATGGGTAGACCAAGTTAATATAATAAAAATGATAATTCTGCCTAAATTAATCTAATTATTCAATGAATCAAACTGCCAACAAATATTACTTTATAGGTCTAGAAAAAATAAAATTCATCTGGAAGAACAAGAAATCAAGAATTTCAAGGGAATTAATGAAAAAAATGTAAAAGATAGCCTAGCTATACCACACCTAAAACTATATTATAGGGGCAGCTAAATGGCACAGTGGATAGAGCACCAGCCCTGAAGTCAGGAGAACCTGAGTTCAAATCTGGTCTCAGACACTTAATACTTCATAGCTGTGTGACCTTGGGCAATTCACTTAACCCCAATTGCTTCAGGAAAAAACAACTATATTATAAAAAGGCAGTTATTAAAATCATTTGGTCCTGGCTAAGAAATAGAGTAATGGATCAATGGAATAGGTTAGATTCACAAGACACAATAATTAATGACTATAACAATCTAGTGTTTGACAAACTCAAAGACTTCAGCTTCTGGGATAAGAAATCACTAATTCACAAAAATTGCTGAGAAAACTGGAAAATAGTATGGCAAAAACTAAGCATTGTACAACACCTAATAATCTATATAAAAATAAAGTAAAAATGGGTTCGTGATTTAGACATAAAAGATCTATAAGCACATTAGGAGAACATAGGAGATCTATGGAAAAGGGAGGAATTTATGGGCAAAGAAGAAAAAAAGAACAAGAGAACATTATAAAATACAAAATGGATAATTTTGATTATGTTTAAGTTTTTGAACAAGCAAAACCAATGTAGCTAAAAATAAAAGGAAAGCCAAAAGCTGGGAAACAATTTTTACAGCTACTGCTTCTGATAAAGGCCTCATTTCTAAAATATAAAGAGAATTGATTCAAGTTTATAAAGATATGTCATTCCCTAATTAATAAATGTTAGAGGATATGAATAGACAATTTTCAGATGAATAACTTAAAACCATTTTTAATTATATGAAAAAAAAATTCTATTGATTAGAGAAATGCAAATTGAGACAGCTCTAAGATGCCATTTCTTACCTCTCAGTTTGGTTAAGATGTCAACAAAAGATAATAATAAATGTTGGAGGGAATATGGGAAAATTGGGACACTATTGCAATATGGGTGGAATTGTGAAATGATCCAACCATTTTGGAGAGAAATTTGAAATGCCATAATTTGAAATTTGAAATTTCAAGGGATATGCATATCCTTTGATCCAGCAGAGTCTCTATGGGGCCTGTATCCCAACGATATCATAAAAGAGGGGAAAAGGACCTATACGTAGCAGCCCTTTTTCTAGTGACAAGGAATGGAAATTGAGTAGATATCCATCAATTAAGGAATGTCTGACTAAGTTATAGTATATTAATGTAATGGAATATTATTCTTCTATAAGAAATAATTAGCAGGGTGATTTCAGAAAAGCCTTGAAAGAATTACATGAACTGATGTTAAGTAAAGTGAACAGATCTATGGAAGCAAAATTATGTGATGATCAACTGTGATGAACTTGGTTCTTTTCAATAATGAGATGATTCAAGGCAATTCTGGTAGACTTGTGATGTAAAATGCCATCTGCATCCAGAGAGAGAACTATGGAGATTGAATATGGATTGAAGAATAGTATTTTCATCTATTCTTATTGTTTGTTTATTTATTTTCTTTCTTATAGTTTTTTCCCCTTTTGATCTGATTTTTCTTGTTCAGTATAACAAATATAGAAATATGAAATATGATTAGAAGAACTACACATATTTAATTTATATTAGACTGTTTGCTGTCTTAAGGAATCAGGGAGATAGGGAGAAAAATTGAAATACAAGATTTTGAAAAGATGATTGTTAAAAACTATCTTTGTATGTATTTGGAAAAAATAAAGTACTGTTTAAAAACATAATTTCCTAAAAATTAGGACTGAGCCAATAACTTTATGAGAAATCAAACAAACAAACAAACAAACAAACAACAACAACAACAACTACAAGAGTAAAACAAAACAAAAAAAATGAGAAAATAGAAGACAGTGAAAAAATATTTCAATAAAGAAACAACTGACCTGGAAATACTTCCAGGAGAGATCATTTAAAAATTATTGAACTACCTAAAAGTCATGATTTTAAAAAAAATCTAGACAGCATTTTTTCAAGAAACTATCAAGGAAAATTGTCATGATATTGTAGAACCAGAGAGTAAAATAGAAATGGAAAAAATCTACCAATCACCTCCTGAAAAAAATCCCAAAATAAAAAGTCACAGAAATATTGTAAACAAATTCCAGACCTCCCGGGTCAAGGAGAAAGAAACAATTTAAATATTTTTGCAGTCAGAATCAAGATAACACAAGATTTAGCAACTTCTATATTAAAGGATTAGAGGGCTTGGGATATGATACTCTAGCAAAGTAGCTAGCATTACAACTTGAAAATCATCTACCCAGCAAAGCTAAGTATAATTCTTCAGGGGAAAAATAATATTCAATGAAATAGAGCATTGTTGATGAAAAGATCAGAGGTGAATAATAATTTCATAAAAAGGTAAATAGGAATGGAAAATTGTAAGGGATTTAAGATTAAGTTGTTTACATTCCTACATGGGAGGATGATACTTGTAACGCATAAGAAGTTTTTCAGTTTTAGGGCAACTATAAGAAATATATACATACATATATATATATATATATATATATATATATATATATATATATATAGGCAGAGGGTTGGGATATGAAGAGATGATATCTAAAAAAATAATAAAATTAAGGGGTAAAGAATGTACTGGAAGAAAGGGAAAGGGAGAAGTAGAATGTGGTCAATGCTCTCACATAAAAGGAGCCAGAAAAAGCTTTTATAATAGAGGGGAAATCAGGTGACTAAGGGGAATTGCATGAATCTTACTTTCAATAGAAGGCTCAAAGAGGGAATAATATACACATTTCATTTGTGAATAGAAATTCACTTGAGTATTATTATTAGGATATTATAATATATATGTATATATATAATGTATATATTATGGAATATTTTAATATGTAATATTAGGATATTATAGAATAGTAAGAGGGAAGGTGATAAGAGAATGAGTGATGGTTGGTGATAGAAGAGAGGGCAAATTGGGAAAGGGGGTAGGCAGAAGCAAAATATTTTTGAGAAGAGACAGGGAAAAAGAAGAGACAGAATGGAATAAATAGAATAGAGGGAAAATAAGATGGAGAAAAATACAGTTAGCAATAGTTACTGTGAAAAAATTGTCTAGGCAAGTTTCTCTGATAAAGGCCTCATTTCTCAAACATATAAAGAACTGAATCAAATTATAAAGATAAGAACCATTCCCCAATTGATAAATGATTAAAAAGAAAAAAAAAACTGTGAACAGTTTTCAGATGAAGTAATCATAGCTATCTACAGCCACATGAACTCACACTGATTGGAGAAATATTTACCTCTAGATTAACTAAGAGGATAGAAAAGGAAAATGACAGAGTGGAGAGGATGTAAGAAAAATTAGATGTAATGCACAAGTTGGTGGAGTTGTGAACTGATCAACTGCTCTGTAGAACATTTTGGAACTATGTTCAAAGGATTGTAAAATCATGCGTATCCTGTGACCCAGCAATACCACTATTAGGTCTGCATTCCAAAAGAGACAAAATAGCAAAAAGGAAAGGACCTATATGTATAAAAACAGTAGGACATGATTGAAATGGCTGAACAACAAAATTAAACTGTGAGCTCCTTGTATCCAGGGTTCATATTTTTGCCTTTTCTGCATCTCTACTGCTTAGCACAGTATTTGATCTATAGGAAGTGCATAATAAAGCTCACTAATTAATTAGCACAGCGTCTAAAATGTAGCAAAATTAATTTTCCAATTCAAACATACTTTTGTGTTTGTAAAATGTTTATTTTCAGCTTGAAAATTGATTATCATGTTAAAACCAAATGTTGTCAGAGCAAAAAAAAAATTAATTAAGCCTGGTTCTGGAAAAACTAATAAAAATATTAATTAAAACAATACCTGGTATTTATGTAATACTTTGTGGTTTGCTTTCCTAATATTACCTCATTCAATTTTTACAATCCTGGGCTGCTGCTGCTGTTATCCCCATCTTCCAAATGAGGAAAACTTATGCAGGCAAATTAAATGACTCCTCCATTCACATATAGGGAATAGCTTTTAAAGTCTTTCAGTAATGATAGAGCACTTGCCAGTGGTTGAAGCAGATAAGGCATTCTTCCTGTTTAAAAACAATTAGATTCCACTTTAAAATTGTATCAGATACCAATCTAGAGCATCTTCATCATCTATTTATGTATGATAAGTCTTACTGGTCACTATAAATGTGTACAAACAAACCACCTCAATCGAAGGCCACACACACACACACACACACACACACACACACACACACACACACACATATACAAGCAACTCTGAAAAGTAAGAAGTTTACAAATTTAATTGGATAAATCTGTCCATGAATGTTCTTGCCCTTATAAAAAAGGTATAAAAAAACTTTTCTGCAAAAACATTTTGCTTTTAAAGTACTCAATACATTTGTCATTCTGTGCATGTTTAAATTGTTATTTTATTACATCTGCGTCTAAATGAGTGGGTATTTAATCACAAATTTTGGTAACAGTTCTCTTAAAAACAGTAGCAGCAGCAACAACAACAACAACAACAAAAAAAAAACCTTCAGATTTATTGATTCTAAATCTGGTACTGTAAGAAAACCTTGGATCTAGAAACTCCTCACTTCCTTAGAAAAAGATGATTGATTTATATACCAACATGAGCAATATTTGGATTCATATGAGAACTCCCATTAGCAAAATAAGTTACTGAAGTAAATGATTAAATCTTGTTTTTTGTTAGAATTTTTAAAAGTGGTCGTAATTGTATCTATGTGGTATAATTCAAATATATGGAACTTTTTGAAAACAAAATATTGATAAAGAGCTGCCCTTGGAGCTAGGAAATAGGTTCAAGGTGTGTCTTTGACTGGATGATCCTAGAAAAATCAGTATTCTGGGCATCTTTTTAAGACCTGATTTGCAGAAACAGTGATAGCCAGCATTAAAAATGGAGTTCATACATTTAGGAGTTCGGATTATACACACACACACACACACACACACACACACACACATATATATATATATATATATATATATATATATATATATATATATATATATATATATATATATATATATATATATTGGAATCATCACAGGTCCAGGTCCTATCTTATTCTGAAAGCAGGGAGCATAGATCAAATGATCTTTCACACTCTTTTTACCCTGGCAATTTAGAATTCCCACCCCCCCCAAAAAAAAAAAACAACTAAGAAAGTTCATCTCAGAACAGCAAATTCAAAGACCACCTTCTCTGTCAGCCAGATCAGCAGATCATGGGGGTGAAACCTAGCAGGATCATTTTTCAAAAGACAAAGAAATTATGGGAAGCTGATAACATATGAAGGTTGAGGCAGGTGGCATTATAATTCATTAGCTCTATTTGTGACAGCCTTTGAAGACAGAAACATGACAAACATGATTATGACTTTCCTTTGAGCCTCACATCAGAATGGCAGATTTGTAACCTGAGCAGCTCTCTATATTTATCTCCAAAACAGAGGCCCATTTTCAAAGTAGCCAACAGAGATCATTGTTTCTCAGTCTGGCATCCTGATGTAAGCCTTAGGACAGGGTGGTTAAAACAGGTGACAGTCAGGATGACTGTGGTCTTACTTACTTCAGCAAAGTCTTGTCCTTTATGGACATCACCTCTGTGGAACTGCCAAGATTCCAAGATCCTTTAAAAGATCAGTTTGGTTTATAAAGAAATTTTCTTAGCTTAGATTTGAGTTCTTTTATGAGATAAAAGTGTTCTGATTTGTTTATTTCCATGAAACAATGGAGAATAAAGGAGAACAAAATACTGGGCTCGCTTCTCTCCTATCCGTCCCTTGGTGGGTATTGGAGGAGAGGAAGACAAGAAATGGATCGTTGAGGCATATGAAGATGCCCCAGGCCCTAATCCAAGAAAGATGACTTCTCATCACATGCAAACACACACCCCGACCACCCAATATGGAAAAAAGTTGTAGTCTGGGGTGCACCAAGGATGGAGTGGAGAAAAGCCACTTATGTGAATTGTGACAATCCCACTCTCTGCCCAAGCCTCTTGCAGTTCTCTTCTTGCAGGCTTCTCAAAGCATACAAACAAAGCATATAAGCAGAGAAACATGAGGATGCTTTCTAAAGATT
The DNA here is from genome assembly GCF_048593235.1 of Sminthopsis crassicaudata. NCBI lineage: Eukaryota > Metazoa > Chordata > Mammalia > Dasyuromorphia > Dasyuridae > Sminthopsis > Sminthopsis crassicaudata. Next base: position 123,518,590 of record NC_133622.1, read on the forward strand.
TTGCTCTCTTACAAAATGGCAAGCTTAAAGGAATGGCAGACTCCAATGATCTGCTGCTTCATTCACTAAAAGAGTACAAAACAATTTTATCATTCCAGTGGAATAGTTTAAGGCCAAAACAAGAAATAAACAAAAAAAATTAGAGTAATATAAACTTATCAGGATCATACTGTAAGCTTATAGCTTCAGAGGCTTCCAAGGGGTAATATATTTATGTATTCTCAAAGCCCTGCTGGTCCAGGTGAATCTACAACTGCACACCCTTCAAAATACAGGGGGAAAAACCTTGCCAGACATCTGGCCTAGCTACTGTTTCACTCATTTACAATATCATCAAATTGTTATATTACCAGGAAACAATCTTTTCTATAAAGAGAAAAAAGAAGCTGTTTCAAACATTTTGCATTTGAAGCTCTCTTTCCAGCTATCTAGGTCTGCATGAATTTAGAAAAGGTGTATGTTATTGTTCTTCTTTATGATTATTTCCAGGACTTGAAGGCTGACTTGATACTGCATTTTACTTTAATTTTCAAATCCAAATCAGTTTCTTTTCATTTGAAAAGGCTAATTGGAAAGAACAATTAAACAAATAGAAATGAGTGTTTCCTCCTTTTTAATATAAAGGGATAATACTAGATCAAAAGTTGAAAGCTGAAAAGGACTTTAGAAGTACCTGAAACTGAGGCCTAGAAAGATTAACTAAACTGTACAAGTTCACATTGGTCAAACATCTGGTCCTTGGGCTATAAATCTTAAAGGAGGTAGCTTTTGTGGACTGCATTGAAGAAGGAAATGGATTTCAGGAGATGAACATGAGGAAGAAGTCTATCCTGGAAATGAGAGACAAGACAAGAGGACAGGAACTACAGAGTGTGAAACAGAAAGTAAGAAGAATAATATATGAAATATGTCTGGAAAAGTAGATTGAAGCCAGTTTGGGAAGGTCCCTCGATGTTATAATAAAGAGTTTGTATAGTTTTTGGAGGAAATTGCTGATCCATTCAATATTTTGGATGCATATTATTTTGGTAGCATTGTGAAGGGTGAATTGGAGAAGGGAAAAGTGATAGTAGGAAACCCAGCTAGGAGGGTATGACATTATCATAGGTGAGAATCAATGAGAGATTGAAGTAAAGTGGCTATAAAGGAAGTAGAAAGGAAAGAGGCCATAAAGGATTACTAAAAAGGAAGTGGGAATTGATTGGATATAGGAGTTGAAGAAGGAAAAATTGAAAACGAGTTAATACCTGGCAATTGAGAAAATGGCAATCCTATTCCTGAAAATAAGAAAATTGGAAGGAAAAGTGGGTTTTAGAAAGAAGATAAATAACTCCACTTTGAAAGGTTTAAGTTTGAGGTGGTAAGAAAGCATCTAGGCAAACATGATCAAGGGATCTACTATGAGCTTTTCACTTAAAAAGGATTCAATTTCTTCATCTGTACAATGAAACAACTGAATTACCTTGTATAACACCAATCCTGGGTAACCATAATCATCTAGATAATCTATTTTTGATAAAAATCTTATTGCAAGCTCCAGAATTTCACCTAGCTTTTGTTTTATGGAGGATTTTTGTTTTGTTTCATTCTCTCTCTCTCTCTCTCTCTCTCTCTCTCTCTCTCTCTCTCTCTCTCTCTCTCTCACACACACACACACACACACACACACACACACACACACACACACGCATTAGTTTTCCAAATTATAATGTATTTTACCATGATGATTACATAAAAAGAAGTCAGTCCCCAGTCAGTCAGGCTGGACATCCAAATCTGAGAACTCCTCAGATATCATAGACACCTGTTCCAGCTCTGATTCCGACTCTGCTTGGATTCCTTTCCTTCTGGGCATCATGAAAGTTTCCTCCAGCTATAATGTTCTATGATTTCTAATATTATCAGCAAGATTAGATTTTTCATACATGAAAAGTATTTTTTAAAGCACTGCTGATTCAATTTGTCTTAATCATATTTTTCTTCACACAGTAGACTTGTGCTTCACACAATTCCCTCATATCAGCATAGAGAATGTGCTGACAGCTTTAAGGGTTGGGAGGGAGCAAAGTAAGACAAATAGGGAAAAGGTGACCTGCCTCAAAGTCATCCTCACCTCTTTATAAGTTATCTTAAATCAGTAGCATAAAGTTTAAATGTCAACAGGTAAGAATGGTTTAGTGAAACATTATTCATTTCCAATCACTGGACTTCCACATTATCTAGGCTACTGAATCCCGAAAAAAAAAAAGTCATTTAAGAGAGTAGAAAGATCACAAAAAAATAGATCATATAATGAGGGCAGCAGGGAAGACAAGAACATAGACTTAATTGTTGCCAAGTTGTAGGAAAAAAACAAAAAAACTAGGCTTATAAAGGTCAGGTTGGTTTCAAAAGGGACTGTAGGAGTCTCCATTTGCTCATTTTGAGTTTTATTTTGCCTACATGCATGATTCAATTGAGAACAAATGAAAACAACATATTTGGTTTTATTTCCCTAAGACATGAAATGTATGGAAAACCAAAAATCCAGTGAATTAATTAGTCATTTAAAAGTGTTCCCATCCTAGAAACACAGATTTTAATTCACATTAATAAAAATATTTTGATGCAACTTGATTATAATCTTCTTAATTAAAATCTTGACAGATTCTTGGAAATGGCAAAAACAACTCTATTGACATTTCTTCACCTCCAATAGTTGTGAGGTTATTTTATTTTTTCTGATATGTTGATTCTTAATATGAGGCATTTTACCTATTTATATAAAGCAAAGAAGTAAGGAAGAAAAGAAGGGAGGGAGGGAGGAAGGAAGATAGGGAGGGGAGGGAGGGAAGGGAGGAAGGAAGGAAGAGAGGGAGAGAGCGAGTGAGGAGAAAAAGGGAGGAAGGAGGGAATGGGGGGGAGGAAGGTGGGGAGGGAGGGAGGAAAGAAGGAAGGGAGGGAGAACAAGATGTAAAACCCTATGTCCAAAATGGAACAGAGGCTTCCATTGGGCATAAGAATGTAGATTGACTCAGGGAAATGTTTTTGGAGACATTTTCCTCCCTTTTCCCTTGTGAATTTTTTGTGATAAATTAAGTCTTTTTGTGTATGAAGAAAATGAGAATTATTCATTGGCTTGACTTTTCCTTTATTGATTTTACTATCCCATTTCAGCTATTTGGTTATTTGATTTGAAATTCCCACCTAGTTATGACTGTTCTTAGTTCATTATTTGTCCGTCTTTCTCTAAGAGGACCGTGAAATTCAGGAGGTGATGCCATGACATGCAAGTGAATTGGATTTAAGTGAGGGAGGTTGTGCAAAGGTCAACAATCTCACTCTGCTGGAGTCATTTAGGTACAGGGGCAAGATATAGAACAGAACAACTGGAGATGACCCTGGATGCAATGGGAGATGTTGACTTTTTTAAGCTGAGTCTTTCCCAGATCCCAGTTTAACAGAGGCAAATTTCCATTCAGTAATTAAGGCAAGGTAAAAAATGGGGTAAAGAATAGTTTCTTTTATCTAGGGAGAAAAAATCAATTTGGAAGGTGAAGAGTCTCAGGGTTTCTGGATAAAAAAGAAACAATTGCTATATATATTCTGAGCCATCTGAACCCAAACAGTGATCAAATAAGTCTTAGACTGTGTGTTGGCCAATCAATGAAAGCCAGAGGTTTAAGGTTTCATTCTTAAAAAGGAATCTAGCCATAAACCCCAGGAAGTGAGGTTGGTGACTGCACAGCCTTGCCTCACTTAAATCCTGTTCACTAGCAAATAATCACAGTACCTTCCTAATATAGTCCTCTTTGAGAAGCCTGGTTAAGAAAGAGTATATTGGATAGGTATGTGACTCGAATATTTTCTCCATCTGCAGCCCAAGCAATAAAGTTATTCTAGAATAGCGTAGGATATGCATTATTCATTTATATGATGCTTTTGAAAGAAGTCAATCTGAGTATATAACCAACTAGAAGAATTAATTAATTTTGATGAGAATATTTTCACCTTTTGACTGTAATGGGCTTGTGATTTTAAATTTCTTGATGGTGAATTTTTAATAAAATTTCCTTGAGTCTATGAGGTAAATGTGGAGTACAGAAAACAGTGTTGAACTTGGAGGAGGACTTAGATTTAAATCCCATTCCCACTTTTGTTTGATCACTCGAAAGTTAGATAATTTTTTGAACCTGAATCAATTTTTGTAAAATGTGTATATTATCAATTAGCAATTTGGATCACAGAGTAGTGAAGCTCAAGTAAGATGTATATAAAATAATTTAAGAGCTTATTACACTGATAGAAGCTATTATTGATTTACCTTAAATTTTCTGGTTTTCCCCTTTTTTTTAAATTTTATTATGCAGAAGCAACAGCAGCATTTTCATCTTTTCCTCTTCTTAATGCTATTCTAAAGTGCAATGTGTCGTATTACCAGGTAGCTCTCTCTCAGTTAAGGGACATCAAGCAAAGCTTGGATACATTATTTAAAACAAATAGATGTGTTGGATTAAAAAACTTCCGGAATTCCTCAAAATGTTGAGATTTTGTTATTCTGTATTATACTGTGATCTAATTAAACAAACTATTGGCTCTAAAAGGTAGGAATTGAATAAAAGTAAAAAACTGGCCCTAATTATCACCACTTTTTATATAAGTTTAATTAAGGGAAGGCCAACAATTGCCTTAACCACCAAAGCTTTATCTCCTTGCTAAACAGAAAAAGATTTTTTGCCCCCATCTATCCACCCAAAGTGTAATATAGCAACTTCCCTTGAAAAGACTCATGGGAACAGGTTTTTCTTAGGTCTCTATCTCTCCCTGGAGATGTCCATATTGGACATTGTACCTAGAGATATTAAACTTTTGGATTTCCTCCCAAGCAACCAAATTTGACTTTATAACTTGATTTTAAAATAGTTTTTGATACTTGCCAGGGAGCCATAATTGCAACTGGTAGCTCTTGTACATGAAACTGGATGGAAACAAATAGAGATGAAGTGGCACAAATTTGCTGGTATTTTTAAAATGATAGATGGAAGTGGAAATGGCATTAAAGATGAAATCAGTACACATGTTGGAACTTGCCAAGTATACACAGAATAAAACTGTGAAGGAGGCAACACAATTTTGAAGGCACTCACATTTTATGGTTAATTTTCTATAATAAGCCACATATTTGTAATCACACAGTTTTATTGTCACACAAATCTATAATTTCAGTTCCTTTCCTCTCAATTCCTTCTTAACTTTCTTCATCCAGCTTTCCTTTCTCATCACTCAACTCAAACAGTTGTCCAGTCACAAATGATCTCTTAATCTCTAAATTGACAATTCTAATGGTCTCTTCTCAATCTTTGTCTTTCTTGCCCTCTCTGCAGTCTTTAATACTATTGATCATCCATTTCTCCTTGATAGCCTCTTCCTTATAGGTTTCTCTCACATTTCTGGCTCTCCTCCTATCTGACTGACCTTACCCCCCCAACACACACACACACACACACACACACACACACACACACACACACACACACACACACACACACACATATTTTCTTCATGTAGCCTGATTAAGAAAGAGTATATTGGATAGGTATGTGACTCAAATATTTCCTCTATCTGCAGCCCAAGTAATAAAGTTATTCTAGAATGGGGTAAAATATGCATTATTCATTTAAATGATGCTTTTGAAAGAAATTAATCTTCATTAATTATGAGTGTTCTCCAAGGCATTATCTTAGGTTCTTTTTTCTCTACTTTTTCATTTGATGATCTTATCAACTACTATTATTTCAAATATCATCTCTATACAGATAATTCAAGCCTAATATCTCTCTTGACCTCCACTCTTGCATTTTCAATTATTTTATTAGATATTTCAAAATGGCTATCATTTGACATCTTAAACTTAATAAGTAAAAAAAAATTAAAGCCATTAGCTTTCCCCTAATATTTTCCCTTCTTCCTAAATAGCCTTTTATCGTGGTGGATGCCACCATCCTTCAACTATCTACATTCATATCCTAGGTATTCAGAATACTTTGCTTTCTCTCCCAATATCCAATTTGTTGTCAAGTCCTTTAATTTTTACCTTCATAATATCTCCTGTATAGTTCTATCCTCTGATACTAATATTTCCTCAGTTCAGTCTTTCATCATTTCCCAATTTGAAGTCACTCATCAATTATTTAGGATCTGGTTGATCTCCTTGTCTCAAGTGTTTTTCCATTCCAAACCATCTTCTTCTCAGATGTAAAGGTGATTTTCCTAATACAGAGATCTGACTATTTCATCCTCCTACTCAATGAACATTAGTAGTTTCCTATTATATATAGACCCAGATATAAAATCCCATTGGGCTCTTAAAGTCCTTCATAACCAGGTTCTTTTTTTACATTTCTAGTCTTCTTACTCTTTAAACATCCCCTAACACACACACACACACACACACACACACACACACACACACACACACACACACACACACCACCCTTCAATCCAGTGACATGGGCCTCCTTGCTTTTCCTCTTAATATCATCACTGAAATATCATCACTGAACTCCAGGCATGTTCACTGGCTGTCTTCCATGCTTGGAACTCTCTACCTCCTCATTTCTATCTCCTAAGTTCTCTGGAACCTTTCATATTTCAACTAAAATCCTGCCTTTACAAGAACCCTTTCTGATCTCCCTTAATTCTTGTGTTTTAGTTTGTTGATTTTCTCCAATTCATTCTGTATAAATAATTTATAAATTATTCTTTCTATATTGTCTCCCTCATCAAATTGTAAGCTCCATGAGAACAGGAACTGGCTCTTACCTTTCTTTGTATTCTCAGGAATTAGCATGTTACTTGTCAGTTAATAAAATATTTGTCTGCTGACTAACATAATTGGTTGAAAGGCATGGAGAACAGACACTCCTTTTCTATTTAATGTCCATAGTTGTCACTGAAAAAGCATTGATCTCCAATGATGGACAGAGGTAGCTACACCCAGAGAAGAAACACTGGGAAGTGAATGTAAATTGTTAGCACTAATATCTGTCTGCCCAGGTTACATGTACCTTCGGAATCTAAAGTTTATTGTGCAACAAGAAAATGTTATTCACACACATGTATTGTATCTAGACTATATTGTAACACATGTAAAATGTATGGGATTGCCTGTCATTGGGGGGAGGGAATAGAGGGAGGGGGGGATAATTTGGAAAAATGAATACAAGGGATAATATTATAAAAAATAAAAAATAAAATAAAAAAAGAAAAAAAGAAAAAGAAAAAGCATTGATCTCGATAACACAAATTATAACCTTAACTACTTTAAAGTGCATAGCTTAAGATCACAAAGGATACCTGGACAGAAACAATCACTGGTATGAGTTTGTTTAATGATTTTTAGAGTATGAAGGAGGCCAATAAGCAGAAACATATGTTTACCAAAAGTGTTCCCTGGTATTGTGGAAGATCTCCTACAAGAGGGCCTGATGGGAGGGGACTGGTACATAGTGAAGTTCTCTAAATGTTCATTTTTGCATGTCATTGTGTATGCTTTAGCAAGCCCCTAAACTCAACAAGAAAAATCCACAACCATGAGCAAGATTGGCCTAAAAACCCATACAATAAATGCCATATGAATGAGCAGCTCTTACTGCCAAATTTATTTCATGAAGCTAGAGATGTATCCCATTGCTTTAGTCCTTCAATACATTTATCTTAGGTAAGCACTGCAAATGGGGTCAGAAAGGGAACAAGCTAAATGTGTGTAAGCCTAAGCAAGGCATTTAACCTCTGTTTGCCTGAGTTTCCTCAATTGTAAAAGTCAGAATAATAGCATTTATCTCATAGAGTTGTTATGAGGACAAATGAAATCATATTTGTTAAGTATTTTAAAACCTTAAATTGCTATGTAAATATTATTGTTGTTGTTGTTGTTGTTGCCATTTTTAGAATCATAGGCAAAGGAGAACTTGTTCCAATAGTCAGGAAGGTAGCTGAAGTAAGCATTTGAAGCACTTAGAGCGTGGTTGTACATCAAAGATGTAAAGGTCATCCACTGCATCCTGTACTATTACTATTCATTTTGACTTTTGTCCTGTCACTGGATTAAGCAATTCCCTCGATTAAATCATGCTCAGGTCAAAACATCATCTCCTTATATTATCATTATAACATAGTTTATGTAGTTCTATTTTAGCTTAATACATCATTTCAAAGTGTGCAGGAATAAGATTTTCATTTAAAAAGAAATTTTAAATGAGGAATATCTGGAGTAGTATGGAGTATATGAGGTAAGCATGGAATTGACAAAACTTAAAATTAATGACCTAAATATACTTTTATTAATTTGTGTTTCTAACCTTATGTAATCTTTTTACACAACCTTAAAGGTTTAAACATTTAGGGGCTGAGCCAAGATGGCAGAAAAGCTAGGTGGAACTTTCTAAGCTCTCTAATTGCCTTTCTACCAAGTATTTAATTCAGTCTCGAAAACAGCACTTGACTGGTAAAACCCACGAAGATTGGAAATACAAAAACTCACCGGTGGAAGAGAATCTGGAATATCACCAGAAAAGATTTGACCTGGGGTGGTAGGAGCAGACCAGCAGGCAGGGATAGAAAAGGGAGGGGGTGGGCTCTGCTGTTGGAAGGGTTTCATAGAGCTCTCTTCTGTAGCCTGACTGCTTTGCTTTGGTGGCAGAATAGTCGACCAGCAGAGAAGTTGGAGTCTGGAGTAGTGGGTACTCTCGGGACACCAGAGCCTGAGAGGATCTGGCTGTGCCCACACAGGAACGGTAATGACTCAGTGCAGACCATTACACAGCTCTTCGTGGCTCATTGTGGGGGGCACTTACACACAGCAGGGGCACAACCCAGGGCAGCCTTTCATCTGTATAGTCAGGGGCTTGCAGGGGGTAGTAGCCCGACTGCACTCCCCCAGGCAGGGACACTTCCCATGGGGTGAGGGACAGGAAGATGGGGAATACTCAAAGCGGGCATTTGTGGGGGGGGGGGCAGTGATACATCTGCTTCTTAACCTCTAGCCCTAAGGCAGTCACTAATCCTCACAGTGGGGCTCCTCCCAGGGAACTTACACAGCCTGGCCTGTGATACCCAGGCATACTCACTTCCGTATGGAGCTATTCCCAGAGTCCTCCCGTAGCTTAGCCATTCCTTGCAGCCCAGTGAGAGGGCAAATACTGTCCATAACCCCATCCTTTCTCTGCAGAAGAAGCTGGTAATCTCCTTGCCCTAAGGGAAGACCCTGAAGGCTTTAAAAAAATGAGCAAAAAAATGAATAAAATGATTGACAGCTTCTATGCAGAAAAAGAGCAGGTTTCCAAACCTGAGGAGGCTAATAGCAGACAACCTCCAGATAATACCCCAAATAACTCTCTCCTAGAAGAAACTATTAAAAATCTGAAGAGAGAATTAGAAGAAAAACGGGGAAAGGAAAGAGAAGCTCTGCTAGAGAATAACAATGTCCTGAAATGGGAATTGGAAAAGGTAAATAACTTCCTGAAATGTGAATTGGAAAAGGTAAAGAATTCATAGGAAGTAAAGGGAAGCAGAATTAAGGAACTGGAAAAGATAAAGAAATCACAGGAAAGTAGGATCTGTGAATTGGAAAAGATAACAAATTCCCAAGAAAATAGGATTTGTGAATTGGAAAAAGAAAATAATTCACTAAAAAACAAATAATTTAGTGAAATGGAAAAAAAAATCCATAGAGCAAAACAACTCATTTAAAAACTCAATTGGACACATACAAAAATAAGTAAAAAAAGCTAATGAAGAAAATAACTCATTAAAAATCAGAACTGAGCAAATAGAAATGAATGATTCAGAGACACCAAGAATCAGTCAAGCAAAACCAAGAAAGAAGAAAACCTGGAGAAAAATGTTAGCTATATACTTGCCAAAACAACAGACCTGGAAAATAGATCTAGGAGAGACTATCTGAGTATTATTGGACTTCCTGAAAATTATGATGAAAAAAAGAGCCTAGATACTATTTTATTTTATTTTTTTATTTTATTTTATTTTATTTTATTTTTTTATTCATTTTTCCAAATTATCCCCTCCCTCCCTCCACTCCCTCCCCCCGATGGCAGATAATCCCATACATTTTACATGTGTTACAATATAACCTAGATACAATATATGTGTGTAAATACCATTTTCTTGTTGCACATTAATTATTAGCTTCCGAAGGTATAAGTAAACTGGGTAGATAGACAGTAGTGCTAACAATTTACATTCGCTTCCCAGTGTTCCTTTTCTGGGTATAGTTATTTCTGTCCATCATTGATCAACTGGAAGTGAGTTGGATCTTCTTTATGTTGAAGATTTCCACTTCCATCAAAATACATCCTCATACAGTATTGTTGTTGAAGTGTATAGTGATCTTCTGGTTCTGCTCATCTCACTCAGGAACAGTTGATGTAAGTCTCTCCAAGCCTCTCTGTATTCCTCCTGCTGGCCATTTCTTACAGAGCAATAATATTCCATAACCTTCATATACCACAATTTACCCAACCATTCTCCAATTGATGGACATCCATTCAACTTCCAGTTTCTAGCTACAACAAAAAGAGCTGCCACAAACATTTTGGCACATACAGGTCCCTTTCCACTCTTTAGTATTTCTTTGGGATATAAACAGCAATGCTGGGTCAAAGGGTATGCACAGTTTGACAACTTTTGGGCATAGTTCCAAATTGCTCTCCAGAATGGCTGGATTCTTTCACAACTCCACCAACAATGTATCAGTGTCCCAGTTTTCCCACATCCCCTCCAACATTCATCATTATTTGTTCCTGTCATTTTAGCCAATCTGACAGGTGTGTAGTGGTATCTCAGAGCTGTCTTAATTTGCATTTCTCTGATCAGTAGTGATTTGGAACACTCTTTCATATGAGTGAAAATAGTTTCAATTTCATCAAATGAGAATTGTCTGTTCATATCCCTTGACCATTTATCAATTGGAGAATAGTTCGGTTTCCTGTAAATCAGGGTCAATTCTCTATATATTTTGGAAATGAGACCTTTGTCAGAACCTTTCCTTTTAAAAGTATTTTCCCAATTTGTTACTTCCCTTCTAATCTTGTTTGCATTAGTATTGTTTGTACAGAAACTTTTTAGTTTGATGTAATCAAAATCTTCTATTTTGTGATCAATAATGATCTCTAATTCTCCTCTGGTCATAAATTCCTTCCTCCTCCACAGGTCTGAGAGGTAGACTATTCTCTGTTCCTCTAATCTATTTATGATCTTATTCTTTATGCCTAAATCATGGACCCATTTTGATCTTATCTTGGTATATGGTGTTAAGTGTGGGTCCATATCTAATTTCTGCCATACTAATTTCCAGTTTTCCCAACAGTTTCTTCTGAATAATGAATTTTTGTCCCTAATGTTGGTATCTTTGGGTTTGTCAAAGATAAGATTGCTATAGATGTACCCTTTTTTGTCCTTTGTATATAATCTGTTCCACTGATCTACCAGTCTATTTCTTAGCCAATACCAAATGGTTTTGGTGACTGCTGCTATATAATATAGCTTTAGATCAGCTACACTTAGACCACCTTCCTCTGACTTTTTTTTCATTAGTTCCCTTGCAATTCTCGACCTTTTATTCTTCCATATGAATTTTGTTGTTATTTTTTCTAGGTCTTTAAAATAGTTTCTTCGGAGTCTGATTGGTATAGCACTAAATAAATAGATTAGTTTGGGGAGTATTGTCATCTTTATTATATTCGCTCGGCCTATCCAAGAGCACTGAATGTCTTTCCAATTATTTAAATCTGACTTTATTTTTGTGGCAAGTGTTTTGTAATTTTGCTCATATAATTCCTGACTATTCTTTGGTAGATGGATTCCCAAATACTTTATACTCTCAACATTTGTTTGGAATGGAATTTCTCTTTGTATCTCTTGCTGTTGCATTTTGTTGGTGATATATAAGAATGCTGAGGATTTATGTGGATTTATTTTGTATCCTGCCACTTTGCTAAAATTCTGAATTATTTCTAATAGCTTTTTAGCAGAGTCTTTGGGGTTCTCTAAGTATACCATCATGTCATCTGCAAAGAGTGATAGTTTGATTTCCTCATTTCCTACTCTAATTCCTTGAATCTCTTTCTCGGCTCTTATTGCCGAGGCTAGCGTTTCTAGTACTATATTGAATAGTAATGGTGACAGTGGGCAACCTTGTTTCACTCCTGATCTTACTGGGAAAGGTTGCAGTTTATTTCTATTGCATATTATGCTTACTGAAGGTCTTAAATATGTACTCCTGATTATTCTAAGGAATAATCCATTTATTCCTATACTCTCAAGAGTTTTTAGTAGGAATGGATGTTGGATTTTGTCAAATGCTTTTTCTGCATCTATTGAGATGATCATATGGTTCTTATTAATTTGATTATTAATATGGTCAATTATACTAATAGTTTTCCTAATATTAAACCAGCCCTGCATTCCTGGTATGAATCCTACTTGATCATAGTGTATTATCCTGGGGATGATTTTCTGAAGTCTTTTTGCTAATATCTTATTTAAGATTTTAGCATCAATATTCATTAAGGAAATTGGTCTATAATTTTCTTTCTCAATTTTCGATCTACCTGGTTTAGGTATCAGTACCATGTCTGTGTCATAAAAGGAGTTTGGTAGGACTCCTTCATTCCCTATTTTTTCAAATAGTTTTTATATAGCATTGGGGCTAATTGTTCTTTAAATGTTTGGTAGAATTCCCATGTGAATCCATCTGGTCCTGGGGATTTTTTCCTGGGGAGTTGATTACTAGCTTGTTCTATTTCTTTTTCTGAAATGGGACTATTTAAGCGATTTATCTCCTCCTCTGTTAATCTAGGGAGCCTATATTTTTGGAGGAAGTCATCCATTTCACTTAAGTTATCAAATTTATTGGCATAAAGTTGGGCAAAGTAACTCCTTATTATTTCTTTAATTTCCTCTTCATTGGTGGAAAGATCCCCCTTTTCATTTGTAAGACTGACAATTTGATTTTCCTCTTTCTGATCAGATTTGCCAAAGGTTTATCTATTTTAGTGGCTTTTTTGCTGGAGCCCCTGCCCCACACCCCAAATACCAAGAACTGATAAGCAATACAGTGAAGCATGAGAACATCCTGCCATAAAATATCACAAGGTCACACATATCAACCACCAAACGTTCCCCTAGTAACGTAGTCACAGAACTGTTTTTTCAAACCTATACTCTGGAAACATATATAAGCCTTGTACTTTCCTCCAATAAACGAGCTATTCTGCTTTGCACAGAGTTGTCTCCGCCTCTTGCTTTCTTCACCCATTCCCAGGTTGTTGCCTTACTAGCTTTGCTTACAGGTTGACACGCGGCTTCAGACCCCCTTAGTTCGAGACCCGCAGGTCGGGTCAATTGGCGCCCTCGAACAGGGACCTGAAGATTCGCGGCAGCCCGGCAGATCGGTGAGGAGAAGGAACGGACCCGTCTGGCCAGACCCCCCTACTTCAGCAATGAAAAGACTGTGAACGGTGAGTACGCCATCTGCCACATTCATGGGTTCCCAACTCTCTAAAGAACAAGCTTTTATATAAGATCTCAAAAAAAGCTTTAGAGAAAGAGGCTTAAAAGTTAAGAAAAAGGATCTTATAAAATTCTTTATCTATATTGACAAAATTTGTCCCTGGTTTATAATAAACGGTCCAGAAATACACCCCGCTAAGTGGTAGAGAGTAGGTCGTGATCTGAATGAAGTTCTTAAACGAGAAGGACCTGATTCCGTCCCCATAAATGTTTTCCCTTATTGGACTTTAATCAATGCAGTTGTAGAAAGTGCCTCTTCTGACGGCGGAATAAGACAATTAATTATCAATGCAGAATCTTATCTACGGCCGCTATCTCGTGCTGCCTCTATGCAATCTCTTCCCACACATTGCCTCTTAAAATTCCCTCTACAAAAATGAACAGAGAAAGAAGCGCTCCTTGATTTTTAATCAAGAAGAAGCAAACAGCCTAATTGCTTAGATGCAGTTAGATGAGGTATGGGGCAGAAAGCAGTTAAAGCCCAAATTGAGCCAACAGATTCAGGAGTATATGCTTCACAGCTATATAAACTCATAAACTCTGTAAAAAGAATGGAGTGGATCTTAACTTAAAAGCATGCAGAGCCCGGATAGAAAAAATAGAGCTCTGTGTCTGTCTGTGTATGTTTGTCTGCTTTGAATTTTTTGTTCTGTGTTAAAAGTTAGCAAGCTCATAAGAGATAAGAATTCAGCCTCTGTGTTACAGGCTTAGAAAAGTAACAGGCTGAATTGTGGAAATTGAAATTCATTCAGAATAGTAATTCTTTCATAGTGGTTCAAAATGTATTGGTCTTAAAAATTGTTTGTGATTTTAAACTTTTTAACCTGTTGTACCAATTTGTAAGTAAAACAAAAGAAAAATCTTGACTATTTTAAACTGGTGGGAAAGTTTTCTCTGAAAAGCAGATTTTCAAAGCCTGCTAAAGGGGAGTAACGGCATTACAATCTTATCTGCTTAATACCGCCTGGGAAGCTTCTTACTAGTGGCCTTGAAGCACTCAGGCAGAAAAAAAAAAAAAAAAAGAAAAAGAAAAACTATTTTGTTTGCTTCTGAAACATTGGGTAATTTGTTATCATTATGGGTTATGAATCTTAAAGTTTAAAGTTTAAAAAAAAAGGTGATTAAAGACAAGGGACAAGAGAGATTGATTTACAAAAGCAATTAATAGTTTAAATGAAGCACCTAGTCAGAAGAGTTATTGGTTTGGAAGTGTTTAAAATATGTCAGAGAAAGTTTAAACAAGCAGGCATTGGGAAGAGAGAAACAGAGAAATGGGACAGGAGAATAAAGGTGATTTAAGAAGGATTTATTAGTGGGAGCAAATGATTTCAAAAAGAAATCAGTGGGGAAAAGAAGGAACTTGTTGGAAAAGGTAGTCACGGAGAGGTGACTGTGAGACGGAACGTATTTTTGCAGGGGTAGAGCAGCAATAGGAAGCTGCAGCTGTTTCTGGTTGAAGAAAGCAAACTGATTTAAAGGGATTCAAAATTCTTCCTTGTATCCAATATTTGAAACCAAGGATTTGTTTTTAAGGAGATATGGTATGTCTTTACTTTAACATCTGAAAACTTTACAACTAAACAGGCTTATTGCTCAGACTCCTCCCTTAGGATTTCAACAATGCATGAGTTCTAGCTTGGAGACGGGGTCCTGGTTAGGACATGGAAGGAGGACAAGCTGACCCTGAGCTGGAAAGGACTGTTCCAGATCCAGATACAGCAGTGCTACATAGGAAAGAGAGTGGACTCTGAGGGTGTGGACTTCCCAACTGAATGCAGAGAACAAGCTGAGACAAACATTGAAAAGCAACTGATAAACTGTGCATGTAAAATCTTGATAGCGGTATTGAAACCTCATAAAATATCTATTACTGACACCTTCCTCTCCTACAAAACATCCGCCATCAATCATAAGAGTTCCTAAAACTTGTACCAATAATGTAACTTTTCCTCCTCTGATGAATTGTGTTAGAAAGAAAAGAACCTGGTATGACACTTTATTTGGTGGTGCTGGAACTGGTTTGGATATAGTTAATTCAATAGACCTTGAGAACTTGGCCAGCAGACTGCGCAGTGCTGGACAAGATGTTTCTCAAGCTTTGACTGTAAATGCTCAATAGTTGCCCACGACGATCCTACTCCACCAAAATACATTATAATATCAAAGCCAATTTCTACAGATTTTTGATGATAGTATTATTACTAGTTTGGGTTTTACTGGAAATATTAGTAAATTATTTAAGTGGACCAAATGCTCTTTACAAAATATGTATACCTAGATATAAAAAGAAAATGCTCAGAGATTGTTGCAATGTGGGATTATATGTTTAATTTACTAGAAGTATGGAAGAAACAATGATCTGAACATGCTATGTGTACTTTTTTTTTGGTGTACTGGAACTATTGTGTATTGTCAAGTTAAGATATGGGCTCTTATGTGTTAATTTCATGTGTTACCTTTGTCTTACCTAATTACTTTGCTTTACTTCATATATATGGATATCCTAAACAGATCTTTAGTTATAAAGAAACTATTAGAGTCTTATCAGCGCGCATTAAATGAACATCGAATACAGACTCTTATAGCTGCAGGACAACTTATCGAGGCCTCTCATTTAGTAACATCGGATACTAACCACCATTGGTATGATTTCTTATTTAGATCAGGTAGCGCTACCATTTATTTTAATAGTTTAGCTATACCCATAGTATTATTATTACTCTTTCTAGTTATATTATATATGTGTAATTGTCTTATGTATTGGAAAATGAAATTAATTTACTCTAATTTCACCCCACTAGCTCAGTCCTCTTATTATTTTCGTGATCTTAAGGCCAAATGATTAAGAAATTTAAAATTTCATATTAGGATTATAAGCTCACTCAAATCTAACAGGCCTCAGCTTCCAAATTATGGGAACTTGACCGTTCCATGAACTCTGTATATTTTTGACACTAGATGCTAGGAACTAGCCATTCCTAGAGATGTTTGTGCTCCAGAGAAGAGTGGCTCCCTCCCTGGGCATAGACAACTAATAAAGAACTGTCAAGATACAGATGATACGGAACGAGTCAACTAGGGAAGCCCTTCCGTACCCTGCACCTGCACAGATGTATGTGCCAAACCCTTAAATAATTTTTTGGTAAAAATCCTTCTTTGTCTATAGACATGATAAGAAAATTAACTAGAATGAAACGAGACTGTTCTTTTGATACAGCTATATCATTGGTTAATTTGGCTCTTAATGTGATAGGGGAAATGCAAATATATAAAATACAACAGGAGGTAGCTTTTTTAGCTGCGAGTCTACCACAATTTATGATAAAAAACAATGCTGCTTGGCGGCATCAAGAAAGTTTGGATCGGATAATGTTAAATAAAATCTCACAGTTATCTGATGTAATGCAAATTGTTATACATCAATAGGCATTGGCCTTTACGCTCACAAAAATCTTTTTTCCCACCTTTGATAAGAGAGAAGGCAAAATGATATTCATAAGAATTAGTCCCTCAAATTCTAACCTCTAATTGGCTGATAAGCCTTTATAAAAGGCCAGGCTTTCTCATACTCTTGCTACGGGAGAGAAATACGGAGATGGAGATGCAAAACTCATAATGCACTGGCTGTTCCCTGAAAGGCAGAAAGGTACTGACCTCAGCAACACACGAGCACCAGAAGATCATCAGGACTGTCTGCTTGATACCCGTCTCAAATCGGCCTGCAATACATATGGTCATTAGGAATTCTGCCTACCATAGAATAGACAGGACCACCTATGACTCAACGGCCTAACAAAGACAGACAAACTCAACAAAAATTGGTGTTCCCCATAGCTGTTGGTCGCAGTGGACCATCTGACCCTAGGGATAGAAGCCTCTGCTAATTCTCCGCTCTGTTCAGTGCTCTCCTCCCTATGCATAGAATTGAGAAAAACCATAACAACAGGATTATAATAATTAAAATTTCAAATTGGCTAGACGTGATTCTTCTGAGTCAAAATGCCTTCCTTCCTATTTTCTAATTAAAGAAGGGGGACATGCTGGAGCCTCTGCCCCACACCCCAAATACCAAGAACTGATAAGCAATACAGTGAAGCATGAGAACATCCTGCCATAAAATATCACAAGGTCACACATATCAACCACCAAACGTTCCCCTAGTCACGTAGTCACAGAACTGTTTTTTTTCAAACCTATGCACTGGAAACATATATAAGCCTTGTACTTTCCTCCAATAAACGAGCTATTCTGCTTTGCACAGAGTTGTCTCCGCCTCTTGCTTTCTTCACCCATTCCCAGGTTGTTGCCTTACTAGCTTTGCTTACAGGTTGACACGCGGCTTCAGACCCCCTTAGTTCGAGACCCGCAGGTCGGGTCACTTTTTCATAAAACCAACTCTTGGTTTTATTTATTAATTCAATAGTTTTTTTACTTTCAATATTATTGATTTCTCCTTTTAATTTTTGTATTTCAAGTTTAATTTTTGGTTGGGGGGTTTTAATTTGGTCTTTTTCTAGCCTTTTAAGTTGCAAGCCCAATTCGTTAATCTTCTCTTTCTCTATTTTCTTCAAATAAGCCTCTAAAGATATAAAATTTCCCCTTATTACTGCTTTAGCTGCATCCCACAGATTTTGGTATGATGTCTCATCATTTTCATTATCTAGGGTGAAATTATTAATTGTTTCTATAATTTGCTCTTTCACCCAGTCATTCTTTAAGATGAGATTATTTAGTTTCCAATTACTTTTTGGTCTATTTATCCCTAACTTTTTACTGAATGTAGCTTTTATTGCATTGTGGTCTGAGAAGAAGGCATTTATTATTTTGCCTTCCTACATTTAATTTTGAGATCTTTATGTCCTAATATATGGTCTATTTTTGTATAGGATCCATGAACTGCTGAGAAGAAAGTATATTCCTTTCTATTGCCATTCAGTTTTCTCCAAAGGTCTATCATACCTAGTTTTTCTAATGTTCTATTTACTTTTTTAATTTCTTTCTTGTTTGTTTTGTGGTTTGATTTGTCTAAATCTGAGAGTGCAAGGTTGAGATCTCCCACTGTTATGGTTTTACTGTCTATTTCTTCTTGCAACTCTCTTAACTTTTCCTTTAGAAAGTTAGATGCTATACCTCTTGGTGCATATATGTTTAGTATTGATATGGCTTCATTATTTATGCTACCTTTCAGCAGGATATAGTTTCCTTCCTTATCTTTTTTAACTAGATCTACTTCTGCTTTTGCTTGATCTGAGATAAGGATAGCTACCCCTGCTTTTTTGGCTTTACCTGAAGCCTAATAGATTCTGCTCCAACCTTTTACCTTTACTCTATATGTATCTCCTTGCTTTAAGTGTGTTTCCTGTAAACAACATATTGTAAGGTTCTGATTTTTGATCCAGTCTGCTATCTGTCTCCGTTTGATGGGAGCGTTCATCCCATTCATATTTACAGTCAAAATTACTAATTCTGTATTTCCTGCTATCATATTATCCCCAGATTTTGCTTTTTCCCTTTACCCCCCTGAACCCCTTCCCCAATATTTAATTTATAGACCTCCCTTGTGAGGCACAGCCCTCCCTTTTTTTTTAGTATCCCTCCCCCCTCCCTCCACGTCCCTTCCCTTATTCTCCTTTTCCTTTTCCCTTTTCCTCTCCCCCCTTTTAATGAGGTGAGAGAGAATTCTCTGAAAAACAAATATGACAATTATTTACTCTTTAAGCCTCTTCTGATGAGAGTTAAGATTTACACAATGATTCTCCCCCTCTCTAAATTCCCTCAGATATGGTGTATTTTCTATGCCTCTTCCTAGGATGTAGTTTCCCTCTTTTTATCACACCCTCTCCTTTTTCTGACACTACCCCCTTCCCTTTACTATACCCCCTCCTTTTTTTTTCTTTTATATCAGTAAAATCAAATTATCCATGCGTACTTTCTATATACCCACAACAGAGATATAGTTCTCAAGGGTTCTGTGTACCTTTTTCTGTTTCTCTTCAGTCTTGTGGATGTAGATCAAATTTTTTGTTTAAGTCTGGTTTTTTTCTTAGAAACAAACTCTATTTCATTGAATGACCATCTTCTTCCATGGAAAAAGATGCTAAACTTAGCTGGGTAGTTCATTCTTGGTTGCAATCCTTGATCTTTTGCCTTTTGGAATATCAGGTTCCAGGCCCTTCTATCTTTTAATGTGGAGGCAGCCAGATCTTGGATGACCCTTATTGTGGCACTTTGGTATTTAAATTGTTTTTTTCTAGCTGCTTGCAGGATTTTCTCCTTTGTGTGGTGATTCTGCAGCTTAGCCACAATATTCCGTGGTGTTCTTTTTTTAGGGTCTATTTCAGAAGGAGTTCGATGAATTCTTTCCACATCTACTTTCCCTTCTGTTTCTATTATCTCTGGACAGTTCTCTTTGATAATTTCCTGTAAAATAGAATCTAGGCTCTTTTTTTGGTCATAGTTTTCTGGAAGTCCAATGATCCGCAGACTATCTCTCCTAGATCTATTTTTCAGGTCTATAGATTTTCCCAGTAAGTATTTGACGTTGTTCTCCAGCTTCTCATTTTTTTTTTTTTTGTTTTGTTTGACTGATTCTTGGGTTCTCTGTGAATCATTCATTTCTATTTGTTCCATCCTGACTTTTAAGGAGTTATTTTCTTCTTTCACAGTTTTTAGTTCTTTTTGTAAATGCCCAATTTCGTTTTTAAATGAATTATTTTGCTCTATTGAACTTTTTTCCATTTCCCTAAATTTTTTTTTGAGAATTATTTTCTTTTTCCAATTCAGAAATTCTATTTTCTTGGGACTTTTTTATCTTTTCCAATTCAGAAATCCTACTTTCCTGTGATTTTTTAACCTTTTCTATTTCACTAATTTTGTTTCCCTGCATCTCCTGTGAATTCTTTATTTTTTCCAACTCCAATTTCAGGACGTTGTTATTCTCTATCATAGCTTCTCTTTCCTTTCCCCATTTTTCTTCAAACTCTCTTAACTTTTTCATAGTCTCTTCATGGAGAGAGTTTTGTGATGGGGGGCAGGAATCGTTCCCCTTCAGGTTGTTATCTGCTGACTCTCTGCTGTTAACTTCCTCGGGGTTGGATACCCGCTCTTTGTCTGTGTAGAAGGAATCTATGTTTTTTTTGGGCTTCTTGCTCATACTTAAAAAATCTTTTGGGGTCTGTCCCTGGGGTAGGAAATTATTTTTTTATTTCTTTACCAGCTTCCTCCCAGACTGGATGGATGCAGCGGCCCCTGTGCCCGAGCTAAGAGAGAGCTCTGGGAGAGAGTTCCCCACTCCCTCCCTGGAAGTGGCTCAGAGGTGACTAGCACTGCTGTGCCCTGAGGGCGCTGTGTTTTAGTGGCTTCCCTGAGGTTGAGACTGAACAGTAAAGGCGACTCGAAGCCTAGCCTATGTGTCCCGGTGGGGCGTGGATGTCTGCAGCAGATGATGTGAAAAGCCTCTGCACTCAAACTGGAAGTGTCTGCCAGAAACTGTGGTCCCTAGTTCAAAGGTTCCACTTCTCTGGGACTTCCGTTCCACCTCCTCCAGCCGAGCCAGGCACTATGAGTTACCATCCCGCCCACTCTTCAATCTCTTAACTACCCCGAGGTAAAAGCCTGGGTTGCCTATGTTGGCCAGGTGCCGAGATCTGCTGAGTCACCCCTGGGATCCAGGAAGATCTAATCTAGTTTCAAATTTGAAAGTGGCTTATATTTCTCCTCTGAACTGCTGTTTTATAAGCAGAGAAGAGCTAACAGCCTGTGCCAGATTGTTTTATGTCAGTGGATTCTCTGATCCCAGAGCCCTCCCCAGCGCGACCGGCACAGTGTGCCACTACCCCACCGTCTGCGCTGGCCTCTCCCCTTCCTCCCCCGGGAGCTGACCTTTCCTGCTGAAACTCCAGATTCTCTTCAGCTGGTAAGTCGTGCTTCCAGTCCTTGTGGATTCTATCAGTCCAACGCTATTTCTGAAGCTGTTTAAATCTAGTTGGTTGTGAGGGAAGAAAGGAGCTTACACAGTGGCATGTATCTTCTCCGCCATCTTGTCTCTGCCCCAGTAATGAATTTCTTTGTGGCCCCTAGATACTATTTTAAAGGAAATCATCAAAGAAAATTGCCCAGGGGGGCGGAGCCAAGATGGCGGAGAGGAAACACACGACTCAGTGAACGTCCTCACTCCCTCACAACCAATTAGATAAATTAAGTCTCAAAATTAGCTCAGGATTGATAGATACCACAAGAACTGGAAGCACGACTTACCAGCTGAAGAGAATCTGGAGTTTCAACAGGAAAGGTCAGTTCTCAGGGGAGGAATAAGAAAGACCAGCACAGACGGTGGGGTAGGGGCACACTGCGCCCATTGCGCTGGGAGGGGCTCTGGGATCAGAGAAGCCACTGAGGTAAAAGAATCTGGCACAGGCTGTTAGCTCTTCTCTGCTAATTATTTAGCAGTTCAGAAGAGAAAGCCAAAATATTTTAAAACTCAGATTAGATTTTCCCCGGACCCTGGGGGTGACTCAGGCACCAGGGGGTGTGGCCTCAGCTACCTCCTGAGAATAGTTAAGAGACTGACAAGTGGGTGGATACGGCCCAAGGCAACACACACTGCCTAACTTAGCTGGAGGGAGTGGAACTCAGCTCCAGGAAGTCCCAGAGAAGCGGAACCTTTGAACTAGGGACCGCGGTTTCTGGCAGACACTTCCAGTTTGAGCGCAGGGGCTTCTTACGTCACCTGCTGCAGACACCCACTCCCCACCCGGACACATAGCCTGGGCTTCCTGCAGTCTTCACTATTCTACGCCCTCGAAGCACAGCAGTGCTAATCACCTCTGAGGCACTCCCAGGGAGAGGGTGGGGAACTCTCTCCCAGAGCTCTCTCTTAGCTCAGGCTCAGGAGCCGCTGCATCCATCCGGTCTGGGAGGAAGCTGGTAAAGAAGTAAATAATTTCCTACCCCAGAGACAGACCCCAAAAGATTTTTTTTAAGTATGAGCAAAAAAGCTAGAAAAACCATAGATTCCTTCTATACAGAGAAAGAGCGGGTGTCCAACCCCGAGGAAGTTGACAGCAGAGAATCAGATAACAACCTAAAGGGGAACGATTCCTGCCCCCCATCACATAACTCTCTCCTAGAAGAAGCTCTTAAGAAATTGAGGGAGATCGAAGAAAAATGGGGCAAGGAAAGGGAAGTTATGATAGAGAATAACAATGTCCTGAAATTGGAGTTGGAAAAAATAAAGAATTCACAGGAGATGCAGGGAAACAAAATTAGTGAATTAGAAAAGGTTAAAAAAACACAGGAAAGTAGGATATCTGAATTGGAAAAGATAAAAAAGTCTCAAGAAAATAGAATTTCTGAATTGGAAAAAGAAAATAATTCTCAAAAAAAAAAAATTAGGGAAATGGAAAAAAACTCAATAGAGCAAAATAATTCATTTAAAAACGAAATTGGGCATTTACAAAAAGAACTAAAAACTGTGAAAGAAGAAAATAACTCCTTAAAAGTCAGGATGGAACAAATAGAAATGAATGATTCACAGAGAACCCAAGAATCAGTCAAACAAAACAAAAAAAATGAGAAGCTGGAGAACAACGTCAAATACTTACTGGGAAAATCTATAGACCTGGAAAATAGATCTAGGAGAGATAATCTGCGGATTATTGGACTTCCAGAAAACTATGACCAAAAAAAGAGCCTAGATTCTATTTTACAGGAAATTATCAAAGAGAACTGTCCAGAGATAATAGAAACAGAAGGGAAAGTAGATGTGGAAAGAATTCATCGAACTCCTTCTGAAATAGACCCTAAAAAAAGAACACCACGGAATATTGTGGCTAAGCTGCAGAATTACCACACAAAGGAGAAAATCCTGCAAGCAGCTAGAAAAAAACAATTTAAATACCAAGGTGCCACAATAAGGGTCACCCAAGATCTGGCTGCCTCCACATTAAAAGATAGAAGGGCCTGGAACCTGATATTCCGAAAGGCAAAAGATCAAGGACTGCAACCAAGAATGAACTACCCAGCTAAGTTTAGCATCTTTTTCCATGGAAGAAGATGGTCATTCAATGAAACAGAGGAATTCTATATGTTTCTAAGAAAAAAACCAGACTTAAACAAAAAATTTGATCTACATCCACAAGACTGAAGAGAAACAGAAAAAGGTACACAGAACCCTTGAGAACTGTAACTTTGTTGTGGGTATATAAAAAATACTCAAGGATAATTTGATTTTACTGATATAAAAGAAAAAAAGGGGGGTGTGGTAAAGGGAAGGAGGTCGGTTCAGAAAAAGGGGAAGGAGTGATAAAAAGAGGGAAACTACATCCCAGGAAGAGACATAGAAAATACACCATATCTGAGGGAACTTAGTGAGGGGGAGAATCATTGTGTGAATCTTACTCTCATCAGAAGAGGCTCAAAGAGTAAATAATTAACATATTTGTTTTTCAGAGAATTTTCTCTCACCTCATTAAAAGGGGGGAGAGGAAAAGGGGAAAGGAAAAGGAGAATAAGTGAAGGGACTTGGAGGGAGGGGGGAGGGATCCTAAAAAAAAAAAAAAAGAGGGAGGGTTGCGCGTCACAAGGGGGGTCTGTAAATTAAATATCGGGGAGGGGGATCAGGGGGGTCAAGGGAAAAAAGCATAATCTGGGGATAATACGATGGCAGGAAATACAGAATTAGTAATTTTAACTGTAAATGTAAATGGGATGAACGATCCCATCAAACGGAGACGGATAGTAGATTGGATCAAAAAGCAGAACCCTACAATATGTTGCCTACAGGAAACACACTTAAAGCAGGGAGATACATACAGAGTAAAGGTAAAAGGTTGGAACAGAGCCTATTATGCTTCAGGTAAAGCCAAAAAAGCAGGGGTAGCTATCCTTATCTCAGATCAAGCAAAAGCAGAAGTAGATCTCGTTAAAAAAGATAAGGAAGGAAACTATATCCTGCTGAAAGGTAGCATAAATAATGAAGCCATATCAATACTAAACATATATGCACCAAGTGGTATAGCATCTAACTTTCTAAAGGAAAAGTTAAGAGAACTGCAAGAAGAAATAGAGAGTAAAACTATAATAGTGGGAGATCTCAACCTTGCACTCTCAGATTTAGACAAATCAAACCACAAAACAAACAAGAAAGAAATTAAAAAAGTAAATAGAACATTAGAAAAACTAGGTATGATAGACCTTTGGAGAAAACTGAATGGCAATAGGAAGGAATATACTTTCTTCTCAGCAGTTCATGGATCCTATACAAAAATTGACCATATACTAGGACATAAAGATCTCAAAATTAAATGTAGGAAGGCAGAAATAATAAATGCCTTCTTCTCAGATCACAATGCAATAAAAGCTACATTCAGTAAAAAGTTAGGGGTAAATAGACCAAAAAGTAATTGGAAACTGAATAATCTCATCTTAAAGAATGACTGGGTGAAAGAGCAAATTATAGAAACAATTAACAATTTCACCCAAGATAATGATAATGATGAGACATCATATCAAAATCTTTGGGATGCAGCTAAAGCGGTAATAAGGGGAAATTTTATATCTTTAGAGGCTTATTTGAAGAAAATTGAGAAAGAGAAGATTAACGAATTGGGCTTACAACTTAAAAAGCTAGAAAAAGACCAAATTATAAACCCCCAACCAAAAATTAAACTCGAAATACAAAAATTAAAAGGAGAAATCAATAAAATTGAAAGTAAAAAAACTATTGAATTAATAAATAAAACCAAGAGTTGGTTTTATGAAAAAGCCAATAAAATAGATAAACCTTTGGTAAATTTGATCAAAAAAAAGAAAGAGGAAAATCAAATTGATAGTCTTACAAATGAAAAGGGGGATCTTTCCACCAATGAAGAGGAAATTAGAGAAATAATAAGGAGTTACTTTGCCCAACTTTATGCCAATAAATTTGATAACTTAAGTGAAATGGATGACTTCCTCCAAAAATATAGGCTCCCTAGATTAACAGAGGAGGAGATAAATTGCTTAAATAGTCCCATTTCAGAAAAAGAAATAGAACAAGCTATTAATCAACTCCCCAGGAAAAAATCCCCAGGGCCAGATGGATTCACATGTGAATTCTACCAAACATTTAAAGAACAATTAGCCCCAATGTTATATAAATTATTTGAAAAAATAGGGGATGAAGGAGTCCTACCAAATTCCTTTTATGACACAGACATGGTACTGATACCTAAACCTGGTAGATCGAAAACTGAGAAAGAAAATTATAGACCAATCTCCTTAATGAATATTGATGCTAAAATCTTAAATAAGATATTAGCAAAAAGACTTCAGAAAATCATCTCCAAGATAATACACTATGATCAAGTAGGATTTATTCCAGGAATGCAGGGCTGGTTTAATATTAGGAAAACTATTAATATAATTGACCATATTAATAATCAAATTAATAAGAACCATATGATCATCTCAATAGATGCAGAAAAAGCATTTGACAAAATCCAACATCCATTCCTACTAAAAACTCTTGAGAGTATAGGAATAAATGGATTATTCCTTAGAATAATCAGGAGTATATATTTAAGACCGTCAGTAAGCATAATATGCAATAGAAATAAACTGCAACCTTTCCCAGTAAGATCAGGAGTGAAACAAGGTTGCCCACTATCACCATTACTATTCAATATAGTACTAGAAACGCTAGCCTCGGCAATAAGAGCCGAGAAAGAGATTCAAGGAATTAGAGTAGGAAATGAGGAAATCAAACTATCACTTTTTGCAGATGACATGATGGTATACTTAGAGAACCCCAAAGACTCTGCTAAAAAGCTATTAGAAATAATTCAGAATTTTAGCAAAGTGGCAGGATACAAAATAAATCCACATAAATCCTCAGCATTCTTATATATCACCAACAAAATGCAACAGCAAGAGATACAAAGAGAAATTCCATTCCAAACAAATGTTGAGAGTATAAAGTATTTGGGAATCCATCTACCAAAGAATAGTCAGGAATTATATGAGAAAAATTACAAAACACTTGCCACAA
The DNA here is from genome assembly GCF_048593235.1 of Sminthopsis crassicaudata. Taxonomy (NCBI): domain Eukaryota; kingdom Metazoa; phylum Chordata; class Mammalia; order Dasyuromorphia; family Dasyuridae; genus Sminthopsis; species Sminthopsis crassicaudata. The sequence goes on from NC_133622.1 coordinate 123,545,186, forward strand.
AAATAAAGTCAGATTTAAATAATTGGAAAGACATTCAGTGCTCTTGGATAGGCCGAGCGAATATAATAAAGATGACAATACTCCCCAAACTAATCTATTTATTTAGTGCTATACCAATCAGACTCCGAAGAAACTATTTTAAAGACCTAGAAAAAATAACAACAAAATTCATATGGAAGAATAAAAGGTCGAGAATTGCAAGGGAACTAATGAAAAAAAAGTCAGAGGAAGGTGGTCTAAGTGTAGCTGATCTAAAGCTATATTATATAGCAGCAGTCACCAAAACCATTTGGTATTGGCTAAGAAATAGACTGGTAGATCAGTGGAACAGATTATATACAAAGGACAAAAAAGGGTACATCTATAGCAATCTTATCTTTGACAAACCCAAAGATACCAACATTAGGGACAAAAATTCATTATTCAGAAGAAACTGTTGGGAAAACTGGAAATTAGTATGGCAGAAATTAGATATGGACCCACACTTAACACCATATACCAAGATAAGATCAAAATGGGTCCATGATTTAGGCATAAAGAATAAGATCATAAATAGATTAGAGGAACAGAGAATAGTCTACCTCTCAGACCTGTGGAGGAGGAAGGAATTTATGACCAGAGGAGAATTAGAGATCATTATTGATCACAAAATAGAAGATTTTGATTACATCAAACTAAAAAGTTTCTGTACAAACAATACTAATGCAAACAAGATTAGAAGGGAAGTAACAAATTGGGAAAATACTTTTAAAAGGAAAGGTTCTGACAAAGGTCTCATTTCCAAAATATATAGAGAACTGACCCAAATTTATAAGAAACCGAACCATTCTCCAATTGATAAATGGTCAAAGGATATGAACAGACAATTCTCAGAGGAAGAAATTGAAACTATATCCACTCACATGAAAGAGTGTTCCAAATCACTACTGATCAGAGAAATGCAAATTAAGACCACTCTGAGATACCACTACACACCTGTCAGATTGGCTAAGATGACAGGAACAAATAATGACAAATGTTGGAGGGGATGTGGGAAAACTGGGACACTAATACATTGCTGGTGGAGTTGTGAAAGAATCCAGCCATTCTGGAGAGCAATCTGGAATTATGCCCAAAAAGTTATCAAACTGTGCATACCCTTTGACCCAGCAGCGCTACTACTGGGATTATATCCCAAAGAAATACTAAAGAGCGGAAAGAGACATATATGTGCCAAAATGTTTGTGGCAGCTCTTTTTGTTGTAGCTAGAAACTGGAGGATGAATGGATGTCCATCAGTTGGAGAATGGTTGGGTAAATTATGGTATATGAAGGTTATGGAATATTATTGCTCGGTAAGAAATGACCAGCAGGAGGAATATAGAGAGGCCTGGAGAGACTTAAATCAACTGATGCTGAGTGAAATGAGCAGAACCAGAAGATCACTGTACACTTCAACAACAATGCTGTATGAGGATGTATTCTGATGGAAGTGGAAATCTTCAACATAAAGAAGATCCAACTCACTTCCAGTTGATCAATGATGGACAGAGGTAGCTGCACCCAGAGAAGAAACACTGGGAGGGGAATGAAAATTGTTAGCACTAATATCTGTCTGCCCAGGTTGCATGTACCTTTGGATTCTAATGTTTATTGTGCAACAAGAAAGTGATATTCGCACACATGTATTGTACCTAGACTATATTGTAACACATGTAAAATGTATGGTATTGCCTGTCGTCGGGGGGAGGGAATAGAGGGAGGGGGGGTAAATTGGAAAAATGAATACAAGGGATAATATTATAAAATATATATATATATATATAATAAAAAAAAAAAAAAAAAAAAGAAAATTGCCCAGAGGTAATAGAGCCAGAAGGTAAAATAGGCATTGAAAGAATTCATGGAAACACCTTCTGAAAAAGACCCTAAAAAAACAAAAAAAAACCCAAAAAACGATTCCACGAAACATTGTGGCCAAATTTCAGAACTATCAGACTAAAGAAAAATATTACAAGCAGCAGGAAAAAACAATTCAAATACCAAGGTGCCATAATAGCGGTCACTCAAGATCTGCTTACCTTTACATTAAAGGATTGAAGGGCCTGGAATCTGATATTCTGAAAGGCAAAAGAACTTGGAATACAGCCAAGAATAAACTACCCAGCTAAGTTGAGCATTTTCTTTCATGGAAGAAGATGGACATTTAATGAAACAGATGAATTTCATATGTTTCTAAGGAAAAAACCAGATCTAAAAAAAAAATTGATCTCCAATCATAGGACTCAATAGAAGCAGTGAAAGGTAAAAGGAAATCTTGAGAACTGTATTTCTGTTGTGGATATACATTAAGACTACATGTATAATTTGATTTTAAGGATATTACAAAAAAAAAGGGAATTAGAAATGGAAAGGGGATAGTATCAGAAAAAACGGAAAAGGGAGATAAAAAGAGGGACAAAGAGGCAAAGAAAACCTATCATATCTGAGGGAAGTTAGAGAGGGGAAGGAACATTGTGTGAACCTTACTCCCATCAGAATTGGCTCAAAGAGAAACTAATTAACATATTGGTTTTACAAAAAATTCTTTCTCACCTCATTAAAAAGGGGGAGAGGAAAAGGAAAAAAGAAAAGAATAATAAGGAAAGGGAAAAAGAATGGGAAAGGGATTTAAAGGGAGGAGAAAGGGATAAATGAGGGATAGTATAAATAGAGAACCTCAAAGATTCAACTAGAAAGCTATTAGAAATAATCCACACCTTTAGCAAAGTTGGAGGATACAAAATATAAAATAAAGTTCATATGGAAAAACAAAAGGTCGAGAATTTCAAGGGAATAATGAAAAAAAAAAATCAAATGAAGGTGGCCTAGCTGTAGCAGATCTAAAATTATATTATAAATCAGTGGTTACCAAACCATTTGGTATTGGCTAAGATATAGAGTAGTTGATCAGTGGAATAGGTTAGGTCCAAACGACAAAATAATCAATAACTCTAACAACCTAGTGTTTGTCAAACCCAAGGACTCCAGCCTTTGGGATAAGAATTCAATGTTTGACAAAAATTGCTGGGAAAATTGGAAATTAATATGACAGAAACTAGACATTGACCCACACTTAACACCATACACCAATGTCAGGTCAAAATGGGTTCATGAACTAGGAATAAAGAGTGAGATTATAAATAAATTAGAGGAACGTAGGATGGTTTACCTCTCAGACCTGTGAAAGAGGAATGAATTCATGTCCAAAGAAGAACTAGAGATCATTATTGATCACAAAGTAGAAAACTTTGAGTATATCAAATTGAAAAGTTTTTGTACAAAAAAAAAATCAATGCAGATATGATTAGAAGGAAAACAATAAACTGGGAAAACATTTTTACAAAGATCCAGATAAAGGCCTCATTTCCAAAATATATAGAGAATTGACTCTAATATATAAGAATACAAGCCAATCTCCAATTGATAAATGGTCAAAGGATATGAACAGACAATTCTCAGATAAAGAAATTGAAACTAGTTCTAGTCATATGAAAAGATGCTCCATATCATTATTAATCAGAGAAATGCAAATTAAGACAACTCTGAGATACCAGTACACACCTGTCAGTTTGGCTAGAATGACAGGGAAAGGTAATGCAGAATATTGGAGGGGATGTGGGAAAACAGGAACACTGATACATTGTTGGTGGAACTGTGAATACATCCAGCTATTCTGGAGAGCAATTTGGAACTATACTCAAAAAGTTATCAAACTGTGCACACCCTTTGACCCAGCAGCGTTGCTACTGGATTTGTATCCCAAATAGATCTTAAAGAAGGGAAAGGGTCTTGTATGTGGAAGAATGTTTGTGGCAGCCCTTTTTGGTGACCAGAAAGAAACTGGAAACTACGTGGATGCCAATCAATTGGAGATTGGCCGAATAAATTGTGGTATATGAATATTATGGAATATTATTGTTCTGTAAGAAATAACCAACAGGATGATTTCAGAGAAGCCTGGAGAGACTTACATGAACTGATGCTGAGTGAAATGAGCAGGACCAGGAGATCATTATATACTTCAACAACAATACTATATGATGATCAATTCTGATGGATGTGGCCATCTTTAACAATGAGATGAACCAAATCAGTTCCAATAGAGCAGTAATGAACTGAACCAGCTACACCCAGTGAAAGAACTCTGGGAGATGACTATGAATCACTACATAGACTTTCCAACCCTCTAATTTTGTCCACCTGCATTTTGAATTTCCTTCACAGGCTAAATGTACACTATTTCAAAGTCTGATTCTTTTTGTTCAGCAAAACAAGTGTTTGGTCATGTATACCTATATTGTATTTAATTTATACTCTAACATATTTAACATGTATTGGTCGACCTGCCATATGGGGGGGGGGCAAGGAGGGGGAAAATTAGAAAAAAAGGTTTGGCAATTGTCAATGTTGTAAAATTACCCATGTAAATATCTGGTAAATAAAAACTATTTAAAAAAAAAGGTCTAAACATTTAAACATCCTTTAAACAAAGGATGAACAACAGCAGAAAAACAAAGCAGTCATGTAACCCAAAAGTTAATAGTTGGATGAAAGTGAAGGCTACCATGAAATTTGTAAATAAATATCAAAGACATATATCACAAGAAAAGGAGATGGGACAGTTATGTTATCAGGAGCAAAAATTAATAAGAGGACAGTTTTAGTGTTGAAGCCCTTCCTAGATATTCTATGGAGAATTTTTGGAACAGCATGTATAGAAATTTGCTTAGTCTGGATCAATGTGGTGGGATGTCATTTGCACTGATGAATTCAAATTAATAAAATCATAATTTTTTTGCAGAGAAAGATCCTCCATTATAGTCTAGTTCTCTTCCAGTTTCTCTTGGTGATTTAGATTGGTGAAATGATATGATTGCTATTATGTTATCATACAATTTTCAATGAAATATTATAATTATTCTTTTTTTAAGAACATTAAAAAGGTCTGCCACTTTGACTGCTTGTTGGTTTGCTTTTGTGGTTGGTGATTTGTGTTATTAAAGGATACAAAAAAGTTTAAGAATATTGTTAACCTTCATTTATGTAGGCCTATTTTACCTTAATACATGAATTCAAAGTGGGCAGGAATAAGATTTTCATCATCTTTTGTATGATGCCATATAATTTGGGTATGGATATAAAGAGAAAACTTAAATATGAATTATTTGAAATAATAGGAGTATATGTAGTAAGCACAGAATTGCTAAAACTTAAAATTAATGACCTAAATATATTTTTAATAATTTGTATTTCTAACTTTTTTCTTTGCAATATTCATAAGCAGTGTCCAAGATACACAGGAGGAATATTTTTAGAAAAATTGTTTGCATCAAAATGTAAATTATCTGCCTGGGTTTGTGGGCAGTGTAGCTTTCAAATAAAAGTGAGTAGGAATGTAAGCAGAGTGAGTTCAAAAGAATCTTTAGATGTATGAAGAAATGTATACTGTATTTAATTGCCCCACCCCCAAAGGAAACAATGCATGAGCCAAATCTTTTTTGTGGATATCCTGACAAGCATGTAGCTTAAGGTTATGGATTGTAAGTTGCCTTGGGTTTTGAATAGGCCCTCCAATGCCCATGATGACTAGATTTGGGGTAGTAAAATTAGTCATTCTTTTGTATATAAACTGCAGCCTATTCTCCTCAAACCATAAAGGGGAAAATCTTTAGCCTGTGACCCCCTTCTCCTAGATACTTAGATTTTTTGGACTAGACCTCAATTTTTAGAGCTACAGAAAAAATTTATCTTCTAACCTCTTCTCTTAATAAAAGTTTTTCTCTACCATTAATCTTAACGAGGCATCTGAGAATTTTTCTTTAATTATTCAGCCCATAAGAATTAGAATTTCAATTCTTTCTGAATTTTGAGGCCAAATCTTTATCGATTCTATGATGCCTCTCAATGATCTGTTGGAAGTTGAAAAATTTTAGCGCTTTCACTTCCCTTCATTCTCTGATCAAGTAAAGAACAATTCTCTATTTGAGAGATCAACTACACAGAGAATAGATAGAGCTGGCTCCTACGGATTTTGCAACCTACAAGTACTCCAGATGAAACGTTAGCATGGTGGCAGAACACTTTGCCACAGGTCAGTCAATTATAGAATTTTTCTTAGACATAAGGAAACATTAAGCATCTTCAGTGTCTATTGAGGTGGGATAGCAGAGCAATACTACCCTAGAGAGAAGAGTACTCATTAACTTTCTCTTCCTCCAAGTTATCTTTAAGTCAAATGCCTATCCTGAAGACCTCCCACTGGAATTCAGACTATTTCTGGGGTTGTGGGCAAAGAAAAGTGAACTTTCACCTTTTCTTGGTTGAAAGCATGTCACTAATACGACTTTGCTTACAGCTATTTCCAATTGCTTTAAGTAAGATTCTCCTACTAATTATTCCCAATCCTTGCTCACCTTTATGTATTACTCTGTAGTTGTATCTTCAGTGGTTAGAATTTTACTTGGCATTTACTTGGTATTTGCTTCATATGTATTTTGTGTGTGTGTCTGTGTGAATATTGAAGGATTAAAAAAAATTGGGAACATTTGCCTTGGTTTATGTAGATTTATTTTAACTTTTGAGCAGCTAGATGGCATAATGGATATAGCACCAGGGTTGAACTCAGGAAGATCCTTCTTCCTAAGTTCAAATTTGTCTCAGACACCTACTAGTTGCGTGAAGCTGTGTGAGTGATTTAATCCTGTTTGTCTCAGTTTCTTCATCTATAAAATGAACTGAAAAAGGAAATTGCAAATCACTCTAATGTCTTTGTTAAGAAAATCTCAAATGGGATCATGAAAAGTTGGACATAACTGAACAAACATTTTAATGAAAACATGAACTCCTGGTAGGCAGGTATTCAGCATTTGTATGACATAGTACAATTAGGATAAGAATGCCAAAAAGAAATTTTAATTAGCCATTACTCCCCTTGAAAGATTTATAACCAAAGCAAAAGAACCATACAGTTATTCTTGAAGCACATTACAACGAGGGTAGTATCTCATCAGAATATAGTATTATTATGCAAATAACCATGACCAAAGTGTCTCGTACCTGCCTTTTTTCTCCTTCCAACCTATCCTCTTCTAACCTTATCCTGTTGTGGTAGTGCCATCTTTCCTTAATCCCATCATAACTTCTTATTGCCCCAATTCTGTCTGCTTTATCTCATCTCTTATTTTTCTATATTTAGCCTCAGTATGCTTATGCTGATATCTAAACAGACCTTCACTTAGGAGACTATAATGACTATGAGGATCCCACCTCTAATAGTCATGCTCACAAGATGGGTTATTTTGACACTGGTACTGAAAGCACTTACTAGAAATTGTGGAATAAAAAACTTGGTTTGCCTTTAATATATCTGTCTTCCAATTTCTATTGCTCCTCCTCCTCTCCTTAGTGAGTTAACAGTGAATAGAGTACTGTTCATAGAATCAGGGAGACCTGAGTTCAAGTTGGCTCCAGATATTTACTGTCTTTATAATCTAGGACATGTCACTTACCACTGTCTGCCATTGTTTCCTCATCTTTCAAATGGGGACACTACTTCTCAACATTGTTAGGAGATTAAAGAAATTTGTAAAGAAATCTTAATGCATTATATAAATGCTGAATGTTTATACCATGCTTCCCCTCTAGTTCTAAAAAATTATTCTATGGCATTTCATTTTAATCTTTTGGAATCTGGAAAGCAAGGAATGAACATTAGTCATTTATCAGGGTTAAGGTAGGAATACTGTATGCATTTTCTAGGGGATTCTGCAAATGTACAAACTATTTCCAGAAGTAGCACAACATTGCCTTTTTTCCAGAGACCATTATTTGAAATGAAAATAAAACTGAATGAGCCCTAATCCAACAAAATTTCAGGCAATCAAGCAAGAAAGGAGCATGACTATCCTGCAAATAAGTTTGTCATGAGCTTTTGCACAATATGGGGCAAAGAAAAAAATCCTTTTGGAGTCAAAAAGTCTTGATTTATACTGGCTACATGATTCTGGAAAGTATTTATCCTCTTTTGCAACTTTTTAAATAAGTCCTAGAAAATTTAGGGAAGATATTAACCTAAATTTATAAAGTAAGTTCCATTTTCTGGGAGTTACCTCTAATTAATAAAATCACAAATTTGAGCTAAAGCAAATCAATCAATCTAAAGCCATGGTAATCAGCTTATTAATATTAACTAACTTCATTCCCACCTCCAAAATATTCCTTCTTATCTCTGCTGCTGTTGTTTTGTCCAGAGATGAGGTAGAGATGTACACTTCACTTGGGAATCTCCATTTAATGAATGGTCACAAGAAATCTAGTTTAAAAGTGACCCTGCTTAATTGATAGATAACAGGAGAAAATGCCCATTCAAAGGCCCTTATTAGTATTTATTCTACCCAGGACAACACCAAAAAGCCTATGTGCCTGGAAAGCTTCAATGCCTCCTTCTTGTGACCATTCTAACATGTAAGTGGTAAAAGGATTCCTCCAAAACAAGTCTGTATATTCTTAATTGCTGTAATTACACAACCCAACATATGTCAAAATTTTAAAGAGAACAGAAACTCCCAATACTTTGTGCAATGTATACAGTTCCTGAGCTTTGATGTTTATGCCTCTTTATTTGTATAAAATTGTCTTCTTTAAAGAAAAAATCTTTTGTATGTCATTATTGACTTGTCAAACATTATTTTAACTGAAAGAGCAGCTGATGCCTCACAATAAACTTTGAAAAGCCCCCAATTTAAAAAAAAAAACAATTTTGACTCTATGTGCTATATATATTTAGCAGTGATTTTTAAAAATTTCTAAGAACATTTCAGTGGGAGAAATTTTCTGTACTGATGTTCACATAGGAATGAATTAAGGTACATAAAAGTTCCCAGCTGCTATGGCTCCACATGTGTTTGGGAGGTTGGTATTTCAGTGGGCTAGGTAAGGAACTTGAGCTATAGATGACCTCTGGCAAATTGAAATCCTTTCACCCTTCTTTGTTAAAACTCTGGTGGTTTTTTTTTTTTTTCTGTTTTGTTTTTCTCCAGATATCAATGCTCTCCTTCCTCTCCATTAATAAATTGGAAATGCTATGATTGATGCTATTTTTCACTGTGAAGAGACTGAATTGAAACTTTAGGTACCATTTTAGTTTTTCTAGGGTAGCTGAGTGTCCTTTGGGGGTTCATTTTGGTGGTGGTGGTGGTGGTAAATATTGACCTGGTTTCCCTTCCTCCCTCACCCCCCCACCCTAGTTTTGTCCACCTCCGGAAAATTGTTTGAAGTCTATCCCAACAGCTTCACTGAGGGAGGAGGTGGTAACAATGCTCAAAAAATGTTGTGTGACTTAGTCTCAATAAGCTTGAAAGATCTTGACTTCAGAGGGAAGGAAGTGAGGGATTGGCATAAAAGGGAGTTTCTTCATGACTGCACTAGGCAGAATTATTTTGGAGGAACTAATCTATTTTCCTGTTCATTAGTTGCAAGGGATAGAAAGCAGGGATGAGGTATAGAAAGTAACCAGAGATTCTATAGTTGAATACTCTTCAGGGGGTTGAGAAATCCCCATATGTCATCAATTGCACTTTTTCCTCCCATGTATATCCTTCAATTGTTAATGCCATTGTTGTGGATACTTCAGTATTTTTCTTATTTAAAAACACACAAGGACAAGTGGTACTTATAAGATTCAAAGTTATAGTATACTACCGAATTCTATAATCAGTCACTGGTGTGGACATTGATCATGAGGATGGTATGTACAAGATCAAAAAGCACTGGCAAGCTTTGCAATGCTGTAACAAATTGTTCCTCCTGAACTCACTCAGTTGTTTTCTTTAAAAAAAAAATCTTAAACAAATGTATGTTTAATGTAGTAGAAAGAGTTTTTGCAGTCCAAAAATGAGTTCAAACTCTTCTCTGATATATGTGACCATGGACAAGTTATTGTTTCTTCTCTAAGTTTCATTTTCCTCATCTATAGAATAGGTATAACGATATCACCTATCCCACAAAGTTCTTGAGACAATCAGGTGAAATAACAGATGTAAAAGTTCTCAGACCTCAAAGTACTTTAGAAATATCTGGGGCTGCTAGGTAACACAGTGGATAGAGTACTAGCCCTGAAGTCAAGAGGACCTAAGTTCAAATCTGGTCTCAAATACTGTGTGACCCTGGGCAAGTCACTTACCCCCAATTGCCTCAGGAAAAAAAGAAAGAAAAATCAGGTGTTTTTTTAGGTTAACAAGGGCTTAACTTGTGAAATTCCTGAAATTTTGTTTGAAGCATCTCCCATCATACAACACCCATCTAGAAACTGGATGCCCACAAACTCAATATGCCTAAACCCTCTTCTCCTACCTTCTCTGTTACTGTGAGAATAATATCACTACTCCCACATACCCCCAGTTTCTTAGGCTTTTAATTGTTACTACTTTGATACAGGTACTTATCAATTCATACCTGAACTATGGCAATAATCAGATGGTGAGTCTGCCTGGTTACCTCTCTCCATCTATTCTCCATTCAATAACTAAAGTGATTTTTCTAAAGCATAGATCTAACCATGTCATTCCCTTACTCAATAAACTTCAGTGGCTCCTTTTCACTCTCAGGATCAAATACAAAATCCCCTGCTTGGCATTCAGAGCACTTACCCATAAGTGTAAATATGTAGTATATACATATGTGTTTGTGTGTGTGCGTGTGTATACATATACATATATATATATATATATACATATACATATATATATATATATATATACAGAGAGAGAGAGAGAGAAAGAGAGAGAGAGAGAGAGAGAGAGAGAGAGAGAGAGAGAGAGAGAGAGAGAGAGAGAGAGAGTATTACAGGAGGGAATATGAAAAGTAATTATAATCAAACCAAAAAAAAGAAGAAAATGTCAAGAATGAAACATTTTAAAAATATACAAAGGAATAGCTCCTTCCTGCTTTTCCAGTCTTATACCTTTATCTTGTCATATACTCTTCAAGCCAATAATACTAACCTTCATTCTTTTCTTCAAACAATTCACTACCTCTCTCAGTTCTGGACCTTTTGTCAGCTGTCCCCCATACCTGGAATGTTCTCCCTCCTCAACACCACCTCCTCACTTCTCTGACTTACTTTAAATCAACTAAAATCCCATCTCCTATAGGAAGTCTTTCCCAGTCCCTCAATTCTAGTGCTTTCACTCTATTATTTCCTATTTTTCCTGTATGTAGCTTGTTTTTACATATTGCTTGCTTTTTATCTCCCCTATTAGATTGTGAGTTCCCTGAGGGCAGGACCTATCTTTTGTTTCTTTGTTTATTGCCAGTGTTAAACACAGTTCCTAGCACAGAGTAGGCATTTAATAAAACTGTTATAATTTTTTAAGTCAATCATTTATTCTATTCTGTCTTATTCTTTCTAGTATTCTTTCACTCTATCTCTTATGCAAATGAGCATTTTTTTTTCAAAAGGCAGCAGGACATAATGCTGGGACTAGTTGTTAACTTTGTTGTTTGACTCAAATGTTATTTTTATTTGGTCTGGACCTGTGATTTGGAAGTAGCATTGTACAGTGGAAATAATAATAATAGCAACTAGCATTTATAGTAACACAACTTTGGTTGTAAGGAGCTTATATTCTAATTTGTGAAGGTAAGGCATGTATCAGGAAGGAAGATTTTAATTTAGAAAGTCACAAGGATGATGAGTGGATCTATAAAGTAATGATAGCTTTGATTACTATGTAATTTTCCAGGCATAATCTCTGTAGGTCCAAGTTTGGAAGGGGGAAAAGATATATAGAGACAAACCCAGAGAGACATGGAGAGAAATACAGTGACAAGTAGAGATAGAGGGAAATAGATAGAAACAGAAAGAAATACAAAAATGGAGAAATTGAGATAATATCACAGAGACAGAGACACAGAGAGATACACAGACAGACAGTAGGTTCTTAATAAATGTTCTACATTGTCTGGAATGATTTGTCCAGTTAAGGGTTTTAGTAAGGTGAAGTCCGATTCTTGAATAGAAACAGTTAACTTAGGTCTATATAAAGAAATAAAAGTCTTTTTAAAGTACCCCTTGCTCTGTCTATCTCCTATACATGTTTTTAGTTACAAAAGCTCTTAGGTGAGAGAGTGTAGAAGATCAGCAGAAATCTATTCCTAATACTAGAAAAATTATTTCAAGTTCATTTCCAGATCATGAAATTAATGGTGTAACTTCCCTGTCCACAGAACAAAATACAATTGTATGAGTTATGGGAGAGAAAAAAAGACATTGACATCAGGGTAATTGAAAATGAAAATATTTTTTTTCATCTTATGAGCTTCTAGTTTGCAATGTGAGTAAGTGAGCAGAGCTGATTTTCTTTAATCAAAGTAATACCTCCCCCCCTCAAAAAAAAACAGCAAAAAAAAACAACCTATTTTTTTCTTGGTCACTCTGAACCATAGCTGTTCAGTTACTAGTAGTGATGTAAATACTGCAGTTCTTATCTAGCAAGAGGCTTAATTCCCACTGGGGTATTTGCATTTGCAACATAAATTCAAAACATTTTTTTTCAAATGCTACTCAAAAAGCTCAAGCTACAAATGTTATGATGTGAGATTAAAATCCTCAAACAGAATCTCTCTCTCAGACACATATGTATGCAGATGCCCCCCCACACACACACACACTTAAAGAAAATATGAAGCTGTGAAATGTTTTGTAGGAGTGTGAGGTTCAGTCATGGTCACAGCTATAAATAAATATTTAGCAATACCACTGTTACATATTCCTTAAAGATCAAAATAAAAGGAAAAGTACCTATATGCAAGGAAAGTATTCTACACTTCTTATTATAATAAAAACTGAAAACAAAATGTGTGCCCATCATCTGGGAATTGGCTGAACAAATTATGGAATATGAATATAATGGAACATCAGTGTGCCATAAGAAGTGACAAAAGGGAAGGAGTCAGAAAAGCCTAGCAAACTTGAATCAACTGATGCAGAGTAAAGAGAGAAGACAAGGGCAATGATTTATTTATTATGATTATAACATTATAAAATAAAATAGTTTTGAAAAATATCAGAATTCTAATTGGTGCCATGATCAATCATAGCTCCAGAACATTAATGATTAAGTATTCCACCCACATTTTGGCAAAGAGGCAGAAGATTAGAGAAACATTTTCATGTAAAACCAATGAATGAATTTGTCTTATTAATCTCTACTTATTTTTACAAGGGAGGAGAATGGATAGATAGATATGTATGTTTGTGTGTATACAAATATACATCTTATATATGTGTGCATGTACATATGTATACATAAGTGTAAGTTTTTAGTATATACATATGTGTGTGTGTGTGTGTATATATATATATATATATATATATATATATATATATATATATATATAATGTGTGTGTGTGTGTGTGTGTGTGTGTATTACAGGAGGGAAGATGAAAGGTAATTATAATCAAACCGAAAAAGAAGAAAATGTATGAAACATTTTAAAAATACACAAAAGAATAAAAGAAGTTCAGAGGTGAACACAAATAAGGCATTATTAGAAGCACCATGTTAAATTCAATATATACTTTTTAAAAAGCAAAATGAACATAACAGAGATTCATAGAACCACATGCAATCCTTTTTCCCTTCTATGTATAAGGAAACTCTTATAGTTATTAGTGTTTGTAAAGTTAATAACAATAAAAATACAGTTTTCCAGGTTAATAATTGAACGTTGTAGTAAGGGAAATTATGATTCATTAATTAAATTATTGTATTATGCTATGCAGTGGCAACTTAAAACACTCTTGATTGAAGGTCATTTTCTAGTTACTTCTGAAGAGTTAAATATTTGTTGAGCTGTTTCCAATTATGGAATAAAATCAACTGGTTTAAAGCCAAAACTCTTCATTTATAACAGTTCTCGCTAATTCCCAATGCTGAACTTGTGACATTTAAGTAAATACTGCAATTCTGGATTATGGAGGGGAAAGCAGGGAAATACAACTTCAGATAATTTTTTTTAAAATTTTACTGAAATGTTAGCTTTTTTTAAAATTTAATCTGCTTTATTTTCTTTTTTTTTGCTCTTCATTTTTTAATAATTTTTTATAATCATAACATTTTCTTTGACAGTACATATCCATAGGTAATTTTTTTTACAACATAATCCATTGTACTCCCTTCTGTCCCAAATTTTGCCCCTCCTTCCCTCCACCCCCTCCCCTAGATGGCAGGCATTCCCATACATATTAAATATTTTATAGTATATCCTAGGTACAATATATATGTGCAGAACCGAATTTTGTTGTTATTGTTGCAAAGGAAGAATTGCATTCGGAAGCTAAATATAATCTGGGAAGAAAAACAAAACAAAACAAAACAAAAAAGTGATCACAGTTTATACTAATTTCCCAGTGTTCCTTTTCTGGATGTAGCTGACTCTGTCCATCATTGATCAATTGGAATGGGATTAGCTCTTCTCTATGTTGAAGATATCCACTTCCATCAGAATACATCCTCATACAGTATCATTGTTGAAGTGTATAATGATCTTCTGGTTCTGCTCGTTTCACTTAGCATCAGTTGATGTAAGACTCTCTAAGCTTCTCTGTATTCTTCCTGTTGGTCATATCTTACAGAACAATAATATTCCATAACATTCATATACCATAATTTACCTAACCATTCTCCAATTGATGGACATGCATTCATTTTCCAGTTTCTAACCACTAGAAAAAGGGCTGCCACAAACATTTTGGCACATACAGGTCCCTTTCCCTTCTTTAGTATTTCCTTGGGATATAAGCCCAGAAGTAGCACTGCTGGGTCAAAGGGTATGCACATTTTGATAACTTTTTGGGCATAATTCCAGATTGCTCTCCAGAATGGTTGGATTCTTTCACAACTCCACCAACAATGTATTAGTGTCCCAGTTTTCCCACATCCCCTCCAACATTCATCTTTATTTGTTCCTGTCATCTTAGCCAATCTGACAGGTGTGTAGTGGTATCTCAGAGTTGCCTTAATTTGCATTTCTCTGATCAGTAGTGATTTGGAACACTCTTTCATGTGAGTGGATATAGTTTCAATTTCTTCATCTGAGAATTGTCTGTTTCTTATCCTTTGACCATTTATCAATTGGAGAATGGCTTGATTTCTTATAAATTAAAGTCAATTCTCTGTATATTTTGGAGATGAGGCCTTTATCAGAACCTTTAACTCTAAAAAATGTTTTCCCAATTTGTTACTTCCTTTCTAATCTTGTTTGCATTAGTTTTGTTTGTGCAGAAACTTTTTAATTTGGTGTAATCAAAATGTTCTATTTTGTGATCAATAATGGTCTCTAGTTCTCCCTTGGACACAAACTCCTTCCTCCTCCACAAATCTGAGAGGTAGACTATCTCATGTTCCTCCAATTTATTTATGATTTCTTTCTTTATGCCTAAATCTTGGACCCATTTTGATCTTATCTTAGTATGTGATGTTAAATGTGGGTCCATGCCTAGTCTCTGCCACACTAATTTCCAGTTTTCCCAGCAGTTTTTGTCAAATAATGAATTCTTATCCCAAAAGTTTGGATCTTTGAGTTTGTCAAACACTGGATTGCTATTTTTAATCACTATCTTGCCCTTTGAACCTAACCTATTCCACTGATCAACTAGTCTATTCCTTAGCCAATACCAAATGGTTTTGGTGACTGTTGCTTTATAATATAGTTTTAGATCAGGTACAGCTAGACCACCTTTATTTATCTTTTTTTTTCATTACTCCCCTTGAAATTCTAGACCTTTTGTTGTTTCATATGAATTCTGTTGTTATTTTTTTCTAGGTCAATAAAATAGTTTCTTGGGAGTCTGATTGGTATAGCACTAATTAAATAAATTAGTTTAGGGAGTATCGTCATCTTAATTATATTCGCTCGGCCTATCCAAGAGCACTTAATGTCTTTCCAATTATTTAAATCTGACTTTATTTTTGTGGCAAAGGTTTTGTAGTTTTGCTGATATAATTCCTGACTTTCCTTTGGTAGATATATTCCCAAATATTTTATACTATCGACTGTTATTTTGAATGGAATTTCTCTTTGTATCTCTTGCTGTTGGATTGTGTTGGTAATGTATAAAAATGCTGAGGATTTATGTGAATTAATTTTGTATCCTGCAAATTTGCTAAAATTCTGAGTTATTTCTAATAGCTTTTTAGCAGAATCTTTGGGGTTCTCTAAGTATACCATCATGTCATCTGCAAAGAGTGATAGTTTGATTTCCTCATTTCCTACTCTAATTCCTTGAATCTCTTTCTCGGCTCTTATTGCCCGGGGTAGCATTTCTAGTACTATATTGAATAGTAATGGTGATAGTAGGCAACCTTGTTTCACTCCTGATCTTACAGGGAAAGGTTCTAGTTTATCGCCATTATATAAGATGCTTACTGACGGTTTTAAATATATACTCATTATTTTTTTAAGGAATAGTCCATTTATTCCTATCCTCTCAAGAGTTTTTAGTAGGAATGGATGTTCGATTTTATCAAATGCTTTTTCTGCATCTATTGAGATGATCATATGTTTTTTTATTAATTTGATTATTAATATGGTCAATTACACTAATAGTTTTCCTAATATTAAACCAGCCCTGCATTCCTGGTATAAATCCTAATTGATCATAGTGTATTATCCTGGGGATGATTTTCTGAAGTCTTTTTGCTAATATCTAATTTTTAAGATTTTAACATCAATATTCATTAAGGAAATTAGTCTATAGTTTTCTTTCTCAGTTTTTTATCTACCTGGTTTAGGTATCAGTACCATGTCTCTTTCATAAAAGGAATTTGGTAGGACTCCTTCAATCCCTATTTTTTTCAAATAGTTTATATAGCATTGGAGTTAGTTGTTCTTTAAATGTTTGGTAGAATTCACCTGTAAATCCATCTGGTCCTGGGGATTTTTTCTTAGGGAGTTGGTTAATAGCTTGTTCTATTTCTTTTTCTGAGATGGGACTATTTAGACTACTTACTTCTTCCTCTGTTAATCTGGGCAAGCTATATTTTTGAAGTTATTCTTCCATTTCATTTAAGTTATCGAATTCATTGGCATAAAGTTGAGCAAAGTAGCTCCTAACTATTATTCTAATTTCCTCTTCATTAGTGATGATTTCTCCCTTTTCATTTTCAAGACTAACAATTTGCTTTTTCTCTTTCCTTTTTTTAATCAGGTTTACTAAGGTTTTGTCTATTTTGTTAGCTTTTTTATAGAACCAACTCTTAGTTTTATTAATTAATTCAATAGTTTTTTTTTTTACTTTCAATTTTATTAATCTCACCTTTTAATTTTAGAATTTAAAGTTTTGTGTTTGTCTGGGGGTTTTTAATTTGTTCCTTTTCTAGCAATTTTAGTTGTAAACCCAATTCGTTGGCCCTCTCTTTCTCTATTTTATGCAAGTAGGCTTATAGAGATATAAAGCTTCCCCTTATTACTGAGTTGTCTGTATCCCACACATTTTGGTATGATGTCTCATTATTGTCATTTTCTTGGGTGAATTTATTAATTATGTCTATGATTTGCTGTTTTACCCAATCATTCTTTAGTATAAGATTATTTAGTTTCCAATTATTTTTTTTGGTCCATTTTCCCCTGTTTTTTTATTAAATGTAATTTTGATTGCATTCTGGTCTGAAAAGGATGCATTTACTATTTCTGCCTTACTGCATTTGATTTTGAGGTTTTTATGTCCTAGTATATGGTCAATTTTTATAGGTTCCATGAACTGCTGAGAAGAAAGTATACTCCTATCTGTCTCCATTTAGCTTTCGCCAAAGATCTATCATGTCAAACTTTTCTAGTATTCTATTTACCTCTTTGACTTCTTTCTTATTTATTTTGTAATTTGATTTATCTAATTCTGAGAGTGCAAGGTTGAGATCTCCCACTATTATAGTTTTGCTGTCTATTTCTTCTTGCAGCTCTCTTAATATCCCTTTTAAGAATTTAGATGCTGCACCACTTGGTGCCTATATGTTTAATATTGATACTGCTTTATTATTGATGCTACCCTTTAGCAGGATATAATGCCCTTCCTTATCTCTTTTAATTAGATCAATTTTTGTTTTTGCTTGATCTGAGATGAGGATGGCTACCCCTGCTTTTTTGGCTTTGCCTGAAGCATAGTAGATTCTGCTCCACTCTTTTACTTTTAGTTTGAATGTATCACCCTGTTTCAGGTGTGTTTCCTGTAAACAACATATAGTAGGATTCTGACTTATGATCCAATCTGCTAACTTCTTCCTCTTTATGAGGGAGTTTACCCCATTCACATTTATGGTTAAAATGACTAATTCTATATTGCTTGCCATCCTGTTAACACCTGCTTATGCTTTTCCCCTTTCCTTCCCTCTTACCCCTCTATCCATTATTAAATTTGTGAACACCATTTGCTTTTCACAGCCCTCCCTTTTTAGTATCCCTCCCCCACCTTAAACTTCCTGCCCTTATTTTATCCCTTTTCCTCACAATTTCTGTATCCCCTTTCCCTTAGCTTACTCCTTTCCTCTCACTTTTCAATTAAGTGGAAGAAGTTTCACCATAAATCGAATATGTCTATTGATACACGCTATGTTCATCTTCCTCCTTTCTTTCTCTCAGATATAATAGGTTACTTTTGCCTCTTCATGAGATGTAGTACCACCACTTTACACTTTTTTATGATATAATTTCCTTTCCACTTCTAGTTTCTAGGACAAATTATACATATGTTCTTTACATATTTTTATGGCAGAAGTATAGTTCTCAAGATTTCTTTTTACGTTTTTAGAAATCTCTTGAGTTCTGTATTTGAAGATCAAACCTTTTATGTAGGTCTGGTTTTTTCATCAAAAATAGATGGAATTCATTTATTTCGCTAAATGTCCATCTTCTTCCCTGGAAAACGATGCTCATTCTTGCTGGGTAAGTTATTCTTGGCTGCATACCAAGTTCCTTAGCCTTTCATAATATCATGTTCCAGGCCCTGCGTTCTTTTAATGTGGACGCTGCTAGATTCTGGGTTATCCTTATTGTGGATCCTCCATATCTGAATTGCTTTTTTCTAGCAGATTCCAATATATTTTCCTTTGTCTGATGGTTCTTGAACTTGGCCACTATATTTCTTGGCGTTTTGATTTTAGGGTCCCTTTCAGTAGGTGATCAATGAATTTTTTCAATGTCTATTTTACCCTCTGTTTCCAAAACGTCTGGGCAGTTCTCTTTGATAATTTCCTTGAAAATGGTGTCCAAGCTCTTTTTTTCCTCACATTTTTCAGGGACTCCAATTATTCTCAAGTTGTCTCTCCTGGATCTGTTTTCCAGGTCTGTTGTCTTTCTAATAAGGTACTTGACATTCTTTTCAATGGTTTTATTTCTCTGGTTTTGCTTGACTACCTCTTGGTTTCTCCTTGAGTCATTCATTTCTACTTGTTCGAGTCTAATTTTCAAAGATGTATTTTCTTCACTCACTTTTTTATATCTCTTTTTAATTGTCCAATTGAGTTTTTATCTTCTATGGAATTTTTTTTCAATTTTATTTTTTATTTTTATTTTTCCAGCTCACTAATCCTGTTTTCCTTTGAGTTGTTTACCTTTTCCAGCTCACTAATCTTGTTTCTCAATGATTTGATTTCTTTATCCACTCTGTCTTTAAATTCCTGGAATGACTTCTCCAGGCTCTCTTGCCAAGCTTCCCTTTCCTTTTCCCATTTCTCTTCTAGCTCTCTTGTGAGAGCCTTTTTGATTTCCTCTATGAGATTCTTTTGTATTGAGGAGCAGCTCATATCCCCCTTAGGGGATTCCTCTGGGAACAGTCTGTTTTTAGTCTCCTCAGTATTTGAAGTCTGCTCTCTCTGCATACAGAAGCTGTCAATGGCTAGAGCCCTTTTGAATTTTTTGTTCATTTTGTCAGAGCAGAAATTGAAGAAAGCAAATTGACAAGAGAAACAATTGGTCTGTTTTGGGAGGGATGGGGCTGGATGGTATTAATGGGCTTCCTCTACAGACTGGGGGTAGGGCAGCAGAGAGCCACTAACAGAACAGCGATGACTGTACTGAGTCTGTGCTCTGAGGCTCTGAGAATGTGCTGAGTCAGTCCAGATGGAGTTTGGGGGTATCTGGGTTCTGAGAGACACTAACTTTCCCGGGTTTTAATCTTCACCTCTGGTGTTTACACCCTCTCCCTGCTCCTGGCTTGCTGCCAAGATGGAGTGTCCACACTGGGGTAAAAAGCCTTTTCCCAGAAACGGCAGAGATGGTACCCCTCCCCCTCAGGTCTGAGCTGTGTGAGCTGCCTGTCTTGCTCTGGCTTGCCTGCCCTCAGTCTGTGCCCAGTCTGATTAACCCTCCCCCAAGCAAACACAGACCTTTTCTGGCGACTTTCAAGGATGTCTTCTCTTGGTGATTATTTGTGCTTTTCTGGTCAAGCATTAACTCTGAGGCTTGTCATGAAGTAAGTTCTGAGAGAAAACGCGGAGCTCAAGCAGCTGTCTGCCTCCACGCCGCCATCTTGGCCAGAAGTCTCCCAGATAATTTTTTAAAGCTTGCAATGGAAAAGATAGGGGACAAGGAAAAAACGTAATTTTTGTTCTATTCACAAATAATTGTTCCCCATCAAATACATATATATGTATTTATAATACAAAAGTAGCAGGTTAAATTGTTCTACTCCTTTATGCTTCCCTTTTATGAAGTATTTTCACTTGTTAGAAAGTAAGCTCCTTGAGGACAAGGATTAGTTTTCTTTTTGTTTCTAGTTACATTCCCCAAATTTAACAGTATCTGATGCTTAGTGAGTGCTTAATAACTGACCTCTTTACTCTGAGGATTCCTTCAAACTGTCTAACTTATAAAGAAAATTCAACAATTTAATTCAACAACCCTTTATTAGGCTTTAACTATGTGCAAAGAACTTATACTAGAAAATTTGAGAAATTAAAATTTTTGTAATAAAACAATTCCTACCTTATGTTTAATTAAGGGAGAAGGGGAGGTGGCTTAGAACTAAGAAAGAATAAATAACATATGCATAACTATAATACAAGGCTGAATGTAATAAAAAAGTGTGGAATGATACTAATTTGAAATCAGAGAATCAGGGTTCCAATCACTGATGGTTTATTTACTAATCCAGAGCTGTAATGGACTTTTACAGGCACCTACTTCAACTTCATTGACACATGAGCAAACAAAGCATAGCTCATGATCTTAGAGACAAAGAATAATAGATGTTACTCTCAAAAAATGTCTTGGGGGTATTTGAGGAAGGAAAAGATAATTTCAGATGAGAGAATGAGGGAATGATTTGTGGAGGAGCAGGATGTTTGAAAGGATATTCATAGGCAGTAATGAGGACTAGCCTATAAATATGCACGTAGATGAGGGACTAACAGGTTAAAATTGGGGAACTGATTATAGAACCCAGATCTAAAACTGGGAAGGGACTTTAGAGATTATCTAATTAACTTTCTTGGCTTTCTTTAAGTCCCAATTAAAATCTTACCTTCTACAAGAATCCTTTCCTAACCCCATTTAATTCTAGAAACTTCCTTCTGTTAATTATTTCCTATCTATCTTTATATATAATACCAATTCCCTTCATTTGCTTGTTTTTTCCCCATTAGATTGTAAGATTCTTGAAGTCCTGTGCCTCTTTTTGTATCCCCTGAGCTTAGTACAGGCCCTAGCACAAAGTTGCCACTTTCATAAATGTTTGTTGAATTGAATTGATTTAAAATCAGGGATAGTGACTGGATCTGGGATTGCATCTATGTAGGGGAATCCCAAGTAAGAAAGCACTCACTGCCAATTCAGGCAGTACCTCCTCTGCAATTTATAATCTTAAAGAGGCTCGTCCAGTATCACACAGCCAATATAAGTTTTGAACCCTAAACCTCCTGGCCAAAAGGTCAGGTGTGTATTTTTGACATTTTTCTCTTTCTTTTCTGAGGTTGCTATAAAATATCATTATGCTATATCTCTGAAATTTTTCAGGTATTCAGTCATTTTTTAAAATTGTTTTTGACCCTTCATAACCCTATTTAGGGTTTTCTTTGCAGTTACTACAGTGGCTTGTCATTTTCTTCTCCAGGTCATTTTAAAGATAAGGAAACAGGCAAACTGGGAGGCAAACAGAAGTTACTTGTTCACAGTCACAAGCTAGTCAGTGCTTGAGGGCAAATTTGAATTCAGGAAGATGAGTCTTCCTGATTCCAGGTGTTTGGGACAAAAAGACCTATCCAAATTGACTACTCAGAGATCACTCATAGAAAGCAGAATTATTTATTAGAATCTCGAGAAGCAGACCCTATCCTGGTCTGTGAGCCAAATTTCACAGCAGGATACAGCCAGAGCCTTGAAAATGCATACAGCTTTTATACATTTTAGACAAAGAACCTCCAAAATCCCACCCTTTATATGTTGTGATTGGTCATATAAGTCTGTTTTCCCCTATTTGGTCAGTGGAATGTAGTAGACAAGGTGATATTCAGCCTCTTTGGCCACACCTTTGGACAATGGAATGCAACCTAGGCCTTATCTAAAATCACGTGATTTGGGCCTATAGGTCTGATTCACTTTAATTAACTGTCTCTGATCAATATGTGCTTAATCTGTAAATTCTTCATCTTTCTATACAATCCCCCCTATTATTCATAAATATATATATATATACATATATATATGTATATATACATATATATGTATATATATGTATATATACATATATATATGTGTATATATATATATATATATATATATATATATATATATATTTCCTCATGAAGAACTTACATTGTGGTCAAATTCAATTAACATCTCTACACATTGCTTGTTAATCTCTTCATCTGGATCATCCCCTGCTACTACCTCCCATCCCTCCTTTTGTAAAATCATCATTTTAATGGCATCTTCTGTATGTAAGATTCTTTCCCCCCCCCCCCTGAGACTGAGATTAAGTGACTTGCCCAGGGTCACACAGCTAGGAAGTGTTAAGTGTCTGAGACCAAATTTGAACTCCGGTCCTCCTGAATTCAAGGCTGGTGCTCTATCCACTGCGCCATCTAGCTGCCCCTGTATGTAAGATTCTTGACAGTGATCTCCAAACTATTCTTGTTACCAATGTAACAATACAGGGTAAATATAGCAGCAAAAGAATAATACCACTGATTGAAATGTCTATACCATAAGAGCTGTTTCACAAGCTACCATCAAACTAAGACCATTAGTTATTTGTGAAGGGAGATTTCCAAACTTGTACAAGCACATGAACTATCCTGCGAATGCCTTAGTAATTTCTTTTACTGCTTGTCCCTTGTCATCAATGTGCATACACCAGGTGAATAGGCTTTGTTTCTCACAGCCCCCTCCTTCCTCTGCTAACAGATAATCTAAAATTAATCTATGTTATAAAACAGCCTCCCTTGTCTAAGTGTTGAATCGACTAATAGATCAAGGGCCTGAGCAGTTTGGTTAGTTATCACCTTAAGGACTGCCTGTAGCCTAATCAACCAATTTAACACATATATAGGCATTTAGTACCCCCAACTACCATCCTGGGCCCATGCTGCCAGTCCATATTCTTTTATAATTCTCTCTGGAGGACAGGCATCTCCCCATCCATTGGTATCATTTGTCTGGGTTAAAGAAGTATCAATGTGGGTTGGGGAGCAGACCGCACGTCGTGTTTCCCTTTCAAATCTTCGTATAACTGTATCCCCAATTGCCTGCCAACGCTTGATGAGAGAAAGAAAAATTTAGGTCTAATTATACCAATATAGCAAACTCCAGTCCAATTTTTGGGTAAATGAATATAAGCTGTCTGACCACAGATCCAATAATGCCGCTTCAGGGCAGGATTATCTTCATACTAAAATATGAAGGGTCCACTTGAAAGTGGAAAATACATAACATCCCAGGGACCTAAGTGACCTCCTCCTATATTAGAATTACATCTCCAAAGATGACTTTCAACTACCCATTGGCAAGTGCAATCATTTTCCCCAGTTAGATCCTGACGGCTCCAGAAATTATTAAACATTTTCCTAACAGTGCCTTCTCTATTCTCCCCTTCCATTCCATTGAAATGTAAGTTGAAACTGGTGCTATGCTATTCAAGGTTATACATGTCCATATTTGGGGTCCCTCTGGATTAGGGATTAAACAGGCAGGTGGCATTTTCCTCTCACACCCTTCACTACTATCAGAATGTTGTATACAGAGAACTACTGATCTGTCATAACAAATTATACTGGTTTGATTCCATCTATTCACATACCTACTGCAATCTATGAAAGCTCCCTTCTCCGGCCTGCAAGTAAATGTCCATGTACATTCACTTTTGCCCTGTACCAGTCTGATTTAGGCAATATCTCTCTAAAACTGTACTGGTCAGGTCCAGTGATGCTTTTCTTCTGCTGAATAGAAACCTGTTCCATTGTGTATTACTGACCTGGTGCTCAAGATCCAGTTTGGAGACAGAGGAACAGGAACCCAGGGCCACTGTGTAAGTTGATCAGGTCCCCCATATATCCAACATATCCAGTCAATTTAAAGCTAGTGGCTATTGTTTGGCTCAGAGTTTAAAAGGCATTACCCCGCTGCTCTCAAGGTGCCAGTACAAAGGGTGTACCCATATAAAATCATACATGCATATACAAGACACAGTCTCCTTTGGGTTTGGTTCATATCCTATTCTCCCTACTAGTATATAATTCCCCTAATTCCTAACAATACAGTTCAACAAAATGTAATATCTAGTACAAATAAGAAAAGTCCCAAAAAAGTTCCCCAAATGAGACAAGTCAAAAAGATTTTACATGCACAATTCATCAGTCTTTGCTAAGTTCCTGGATCAGTCTCTACTGCCCACTTCTTTGGTGTATCCATGGGACCTTTCACTCGAGTGTGATGTATCCAACCTTTCTCTTTGGTGCGTATTGCCATATCTGAAGTCAACAGGATCTAGAATGGTCCTTTCCAGCTCAGAGTCAGCTTGTCCTCCTTCCATGTCCAAACTAGGACCCAGTCTCCTGGGTTGTAGCATAAGCTAGAACTTATGAATCCTAAGGGAGGAGTCTGAGCAATACTCCCTTTTAGTTGCAAAGTTTAAAAACAAATCCTTGGTCTCAAATATTGGATCCAAGGAAGAATTTTGAATCCCTTTTAGATAAGGGTGACCATACAATAATTCATAAGGTGATAATCCCACATCTCTTCGGGGTTTTGTTCTAATTCTTAATAAGGCAAGGGCAAGGCAGTTGCTCCAGGGCAATTGTGTCTCTAACTCCAATTTAGTCAGTTGCTATTTAATTTTCTTATCCATCCTTTCCACTTTACCTGATGAGGATGCCATGGAATATATAAGTCCCATATTTCTAGAACTTGGGCCACAGATAGGAGGATCTTAGCTATGAAATGGGTGCCTTGGTCTGAATCTACCTGCTCCACCAACCCATCCCCTGAAATGATATGCTCAAGGAGTACTTTTACAACTGCTGAGGCAGTTGTCCAGGCAAGGGGAAAGGCCTCCACCCATGAGGTCAGATGGTCCATCACAACCAACAGGTATTTGAGACTCCCCACTGATGGCAGCTTGCTAAAGTCCACCTGTATGCTTTGGAAAGGCCTGATACCAGGGGCCTTACTCCTTTTTGGACCTGTCATTGGCCCATCCCATTCATCCTTTGACAAATAGGACACCCGCTGACAAGTTTCCTGCTATTGTGTACAAGCCAGTGCCACAAACTTAGCACAACATCACACAGGCCTTGGAGACCCCAATGACTGCCCTGATGTAAATGTTGGAGTACATGTCTCATACCTGCTGTGCCATCAGTACCTCTGCCATCAGATAGGAAACAGTGCCCCTCTTTATCCTCCTGAGCACCAAGGCTTTGGATTTCCTGTTTCTCTTCTGGGGTAAGGGAAGGTGGAGACATTTGAGGCAGAAATGCCAGAATTAGCACCATCATTACATCCATAATTACAGATTCTTCTTCTCCAGCCCATTTCGCCTCCTCATCTGCAAAGCAGTTTCCTCTTGTCTCAAATGAATCTCCTCTTTGGTGCCCCTGCACATGAATCACTGCAATGTTCTTAGGTAACATAAGATTAGTCAATATTTCAGTGGCCATTGGCCTCTGTGAGGAATCCCTTACCTTTACCTTTTCCATTCTTTCCCTTAAGTAATTTACAATTTCTAATTTCTTCTTCCCTTCACTTACACAATGACCTAAATATTTTACCTCATATTTCACAAATTGCAATTTATCTTAAAAAATTCTCAGTCCTTGTTCTCCTAAATAATTTTAACAAGTTGATAGTGACTTGGACAAGGTCACTCTTTTTCCATCTTGCCACAAGAGGATCATCTACATATTATAAGACTTTTTTTAAAATAGTTTTTCTTTACCAGATATATGCATGAGTACTTTTACAACATTGACAATTGCCAAATCTTTTGTTCTAATTTTCCCCTCCTTCCCCCCCCCCCAGATGGCAAGTTGACCAATACGTGTTAAATAGTTAGAGTATAAATTAAATACAATATATGTATACATGGACAAACAGCTGTACAAAAAGAATCGGACGTTGAAATAATGTACAATTAATCCAAAATGCACGCTGACAAAATTAGAGGGATTGGAAAGTCTATGTAGTGATTCATAGTCATCTCCTAGAGTTCTTTTGCTGGGTGTAAGTGGTTCAGTTCATTACTGCTCTATGGAACTGATTTGCTCCATCTCATTGTTGAAAATGATCACATCCATCAGAATTGATCATCATACAGTATTGTTGTTGATGTATACAATGGAAAAAAAAAAAAAGAAGTATACAACAATTTCCTGGTCCTGCTCATTTCACTTAGCATCAGTTCATGTAAGTCATTCCAGGCCTTTCTGAAATCATCCTGTTGGTCATTTCATACAGAACAATAATATTCCATAATATTCATATACCACAATTTATTTAGCCAATCTCCAATTGATAGGCATCCATGTAGTTTCCAGTTTTGGGCCACCACAAAGAGGGCTGCCACAAACATTCTTGCACATACAGGTCCCTTTCCCTTCTTTAAGATCTATTTGGGATATAAGCCTAGTAGTAGCACTGCTGGGTCAAAGGGTATGCACAGTTTGATAACTTTATGGGCATAGTTCCAAATTGCTCTCCAGAATGGCTGGATGTATTCACAGTTCCACCAACAATGTATCAGTGTTCCTGTTTTCCCACATCCCCTCCAATATTCTGCATTACCTTTCCCTGTCATTCTAGCCAATCTGACAGGTGTGTAATGGTATCTAAGAGTTGTCTTAATTTGCATTTCTCTGATTAATAATGATTTGGAGCATCTTTTCATATGATTAGAAATAGTTTCAATTTCTTTATCCGAGAATTGTCTGTTCATATCCTTTGACCAATTATCAATTGGAGATTGGCTTGATTTCTTATAGAGTCAATTCTGTATATATTTTGGAAATGAGGCTTTTATCTGAAATTTTGATTATAAAAATCTTTTCCCAGTTTATTGTTTCCTCCTAACCTTATCTGCATTGGTTTTGTTTGTACAAAAACTTTTCAATTTGATATACTCAAAGTTTTCTACTTTGTGATCAATAATGATCTCTAGTTCTTCTTTGGACATGAATTCATTCCTCTTCCACAGGTCCTATGTTCCTCTAATTTATTTATAATCTCATTCTTTATTCCTAGGTCATGAACCCATTTTGACCTGACATTATTGTATGGTGTTAACTGTGGGTAAATACCTAGTTTCTGTCATATTAATTTCCAATTTTCCCAGATATTTTTGTCAATCATTGAGCTCTTATCCCAAAGGCTAGGGTATTGGGTTTGTCAAATACCAGGTTATTAGAGTTGTTGATTATTTTGTCCTTTAGACATAAGCTATTCCACTGATCTATTTCTTAGGCAAAACTAAGTGGTATTGGTAATCACTGCTTTATAATATAATTTTAGATCTGGTACAGCTAGACCACCTTAATTTGATTTTTTTTCATTAATTCCCTTGAAATCCTTGACCTTTTATTTTTTTCCATATGAACATTGTTGTTATTTTTTCTAGGTCATTAAAATAGTTTTTTGGGAGTCTGATTGGTACAGCACTAAATAAATAGATAACTTTAGGTAGTATTATCATCTTTATTATATTTTCTCACCCTATCCAAGAGCATTTAATATTTTTCCAATTGGTTAGTTCAGACTTAATTTGTGTGGAAAGTGTTTTGAAGTTTTGCTCATATAGTTTCTGATTTTCCCTTGGCAGATAGATTCCTAAATTTTTTATACTATCAGTAGTTACTTTAAATGCAATTTCTCTCTGTAACTCTAACTGTTAGATTTTGTTAGTAACATATAAGAATACTGATGATTTATGTGGATTTATTTTGTATCCTGCAACTTTGGTAAAGGTGTGGATTATTTCTAATAGCTTTTTAGTTGAATCTTTGGGGTTCTCTACATATACTATCATATCATCAGCAAAGAGTGATAATTTGATTTCCTCATCATTTATTCTAATTACTTTAATCTCTTTCTCTACTCTTATTGCCAAAGCTAGCATTTCTAACACAATATTGAATAGTAATGGTGATAGTGGACAACCTTGTTTCACCCCTGCTCTTAATGGGAATGCTTACAATCTTTCCCCATTATATATGACGCTTATTGATGGTTTTAAATAGATGCTACTGATCATTTTAAGGAAAAGTCCATTTATTCCTATACTCTCAAGTGTTTTTAATAGAAATGGATGTTGGGTTTTATCAAATGCTTTTTCTGCATCTATTGACATGATCATATGATTTTTGTTAATTTGATAATTATACTGATAGTTTTCCTAATATTGGAGCAGCCTTGTATTCCTGGTATAAATCCTACTTGATCATGATGTATTATCCTGGGGATGATTTTCCATAGTTTTTTTTATTATTGTTAATTTTATAATTTTAACATATTTTGACAGTACATATGCATAGATAATTTTTTACAACATTATCCATTGTACTCCCTTCTGTTCCGAATTTTTCCCTCCTTCCCTCCACCCCTTCCCATACATATTAAATATCTTATAGTATATGCTTGGTACAATATATATGTGCAGAACTGAATTTTTTTGTGGTTGTTATTGCAAAGGAAGAATTCTATTCGGAAGGTAAAAATAATCTGGGAAGAAAAACAAAAACAAAAAGTGATCACAGTTTACACTCATTTCCCAGTGTTCCTTTTCTGGGTATAGCTGATTCTGTCCATCATTGATCAATTGGAATTGGATTAGCTCTTCTGTACGTTAAAGATATCCACTTCCATCAGAATACATCCTCATACATTATCATTGTTGAAGTGTACAATGATCTCCTAGTTCTGCTCGTTTCACTCAGCATCAGTTGATGTAAGTCTCTCCAAGCCTCTCTGTATTCCTCCTGTTGGTCATTTCTTAGAGAACAATAATATTCCATAAAATTCATATGCCATAATTTACCCAACCATTCTCCAATTGATGGGCATCCGTTTATTTTCCAGTTTCTAACCACTAGAAAAAGGGCTGCCACAAACATTTTGGCACATACAGGTCCCTTTCCCTTCTTTAGTATTTCCTTGGTATATAAGCCCAGTAGTAGCACTGCTGGGTCAAAGGGTATGCACATTTTGATAACTTTTTGGGCATAGTTCCAGATTGCTCTCCAGAATGGGCTGGATTCTTTCACAGCTCCACCAACAGTGTATTAGTGTCCCAGTTTTCCCACATCCCCTCCAACATTCATCATTATTTGTTCCTGTCATCTTAGCTAATCTGACAGGTGTGTAGTGGTATCTCAGAGTTGTCTTAATTTGCATTTCTCTAATCAGTAGTGATTTGGAACACTCTTTCATATGAATGGATATAGTTTCAATTTCATCATCTGACAATTGTCTGTTCATATCCTTTGACCATTTATCAATTGGAGAATGGTTTGATTTCTTATAAATTAGGGTCAGTTCTCTATATATTTTGGAAATGAGACCTTTATCAGAACCTTTAACTGTAAAAATATTTTCCCAATTTGTTACTTCCCTTCTAATCTTGTTTGCATTAGTTTTGTTTGTACAGAAACTTTTTAGTTTGATGTAATCAAAATCTTCTATTTTGTGATCAATAATGATTTCTAGTTCTCCTCTGGTCATAAATTCCTTCCTCTTCCACAGGTCTGAGAGGTAGACTATTCTCTATTCCTCTAATCTATTTAGAATCTCATTCTTTATGCCTAAATCATGGACCCATTTTGATTTTATCTTGGTATATGGTGTTAAGTGTGGATCCATATCTAATTTCTGCCATACTAATTTCCAGTTTTCCAACAGTTATTTTCCAAATAATGAATTTTTAATCCTAATGTTGGTATCTTTGGGTTTGTCGAAGACTAGATTGCTATAGATGTACCCTTTATTGTCCTTTGTATCTAATCTGTTCCACTGATCTACCAGTCTATTTCTTAGCCAATACCAAATTGGTTTTGGTGACTGCTGCTTTATAATATAGCTTTAGATCAGGTACACTTAGGCCACCTTCATCTGACTTTTTTGTCATTAGTTCCCTTGCAATTCTCGACCTTTTATTCTTCTATAAGAATTTTGTTGTTATTTTTTCTATTTTTGTATTTGAAGTTTGATTTTTGGTTGAGGGTTTTTAATTTGGTCTTTTTCTAGCCTTTTAAGTTGTAAGCCCAATTTGTTAACCTTCTCTTTCTCTATTTTGTTCAAATAAGCCTCTAAAGATATAAAATTTCCCCTTATTACCACTTTACCTGCATCCCACAGATTTTGGTATGATATCTCATCATTGTCATTATCTTGGGGAAAATTATTAATTGTTTTTATAATTTGCTGTTTCACCCAGTCATTCTTTAAGATGAGATTATTCAGTTTCTAATTACTTTTTGGTCTATTTACCCCTAACTTCTTACTGAATGTAGCTTTTATTGCATTGTGATCTGAGAAGAAGGCGTTTATTATTTCTGCCTACCTACATTTAAATTTGTTTTCTTTATGTCCTTATATATGGTCAATTTTTGAATAGGATCCATGAACTGCTGAGGAGAAAGTATATTCCTTTCTATCGCCATTCAGTTTTCTCCAAAGGTCTATCATACCTAGTTTATCTAATGTTCTATTTACTTTTTAAATTTCTTTCTTATTTGTATTGTAGTTTGATTTGTCTAAATCTGAGAGTGCAAGATTGAGGTCTTCCACTATTATAGTTTTACTGTCTATTTCTTCTTGCAATTCTCTTAACTTTTCCTTGTGAAAGTTATATGCAGGGGGCGGAGCCAAGATGGCGGAGAAGATACACGTGACTCTCTGAATGCCCTTCTTCCCTCAATACCAATTAGATAAAATCAGCCTCAAAAATAGCACTAATTTATTATTTACATGTGAATTCTACCAAACATTTAAAGAACAACTAGCCCCAATGCTACATTAACTATTTGAAAAAATAGGGGATGAAGGAGTCCTACCAAACTCCTTTTATGACACAGACATGGTACTGATACCTAAACCAGGTCTATCGAAAACTGAGAAAGAAAATTATAGACCAATTTCCTTAATAAATATTGATGCTAAAATCTTAAATAAGATATTAGTAAAAAGACTTCAGAAAATCATCCCCAGGATAATACACTTTGATCAAGTAGGATTTATACCAGGAATGCAGGGCTGGTTTAATATTAGGAAAACTATTAGTATAATTGACCATATTAATAATCAATTTATTAAAAACCATATGATCATCTCAATTGATGCAGAAAAAGCATTTGACAAAATCCAACATCCATTCCTACTAAAAACTCTTGAGAGTATAGGAATAAATGGACTATTCCTTAGAATAGTCAGGAGCATATATTTCAAACCGTCATTAAGCATAATATGTAATGGAGATAAACTGGAACCTTTCCCAGTAAGATCAGGAGTGAAACAAGGTTGCCCACTATCACC
This sequence comes from Sminthopsis crassicaudata, assembly GCF_048593235.1. NCBI lineage: Eukaryota > Metazoa > Chordata > Mammalia > Dasyuromorphia > Dasyuridae > Sminthopsis > Sminthopsis crassicaudata. Next base: position 123,577,214 of record NC_133622.1, read on the forward strand.
ATTACTATTCAATATAGTACTAGAAACGCTAGCATCGGCAATAAGAGCCGAGAAAAAAATTCAAGGAATTAGAGTAGGAAATGAGGAAATCAAACTATCACTCTTTGCAGATGACATGATGGTATACTTAAAGAACCCCAAAGACTCTGCTAAAAAGCTATTAGAAATAATTCAGAATTTTAGCAAAGTGGCAGGATACAAAATAAATCCACATAAATCCGCAGCATTTTTATATATCACCAACAAAATGCAACAGCAAGAGATACAAAGAGAAATTCCATTCCAAACAAATGTTGAGAGTATAAAGTATTTGGGAATCCATCTACCAAAGAATAGTCAGGAATTATACGAGAAAAATTACAAAACACTTGCCACAAAAATATGGAAGAATAAAAGGTCTAGAATTGCAAGGGAACTAATGAAGAAAAAGTCAGAGGAAAGTGGTCTAAGTGTACCTGATCTAAAGCTATATTATATAGCAGCAGTCACCAAAACCATTTGTTACTGGCTAAGAAATAGACTGGTAGATCAGTGGAAAAGATTAGATACAAAGGACAAAAAAGGGTACATCTATGGCAATCTAATCTTTGACAAACCCAAAGATACCAACATTAGGGATAAAAAGTCATTATTTGGAAAAAACTGTTGGGAAAACTGGAAATTAGAATGGCAGAAATTAGATATGGATCCACACTTAACACCATGTACCAAGATAAGATCAAAATGGGTCCATGACTTAGGCATAAAGAATGAGATAATAAATAGATGAGAGGAACAGAGGATAGTCTACCTCTCAGACCTGTGGAGGAGGAAGGAATTTATGACAAGAGGAGAACTAGAGATCATTATTGATCACAAAATAGAAGATTTTGATTACATCAAACTAAAAAGTTTCTGTATAAACAATACTAATGCAAACAAGATTAGAAGGGAAGTAACAAATTGGGAAAATATTTTTAAAGTTAAAGGTTCTAATAAAGGTCTCATTTCCAAAATATATAGAGAACTGACCCTAATTTATAAGAAATCAAACCATTCTCCAATTGATAAATGGTCAAAGGATATGAACAGACAATTGTCAGATGATGAAATTGAAACTATATCCACTCATAAGAAAGAGTGTTCCAAATCACTACTGATTAGAGAAATGCAAATTAAGACAACTCTGAGATACCACTATACACCTGTCAGATTGGCTAAGATGACAGGAAAAATTAATGATGAATATTGGAGGGGATATGGAAAAACTGGCACACTGATGCATTGTTGGTGGAATTGTAAACTAATCCATCCATTCTGGAAATAATCTGGAATTATGCCCAAAAAGTTATCAAACTGTACATATCCTTTGATCCCACAGTGCTACTACTGGGCTTATATCCCAAAGAAATACTACAGAAGGGAAAGGGACCTCTATGTGTTAAAATGTTTGTGGCAGCCCTTTTTGATGCAGCTAGAAACTGGAAGTTGAATGGATGTCCATCAATTGGAGAATGGTTGGGTAAATTATGGTATATGAAGGTTATGGAATACTATTGCTCTGTAAGAAATGACCAGCTGAAGGAGGAATACAGAGAGGCTTGGAGAGACTTACATCAACTGATGCTGAGTGAAATGAGCAGAACCAGAAGATCACTGTACACTTCAACAACAACACTGTATGAGGATGTATTCTGATGGAAGTGGAAATCTTCAACATATAATAGAGCCAACTCACTTCCAGTTGATCAATGATGGACAGAGGTAGCTACACCCAGAGAAGAAACAATGGGAAGTGAATGTAAATTGTTAGCATTAATATCTGTCTGCCCAGGTTACGTGTACCTTCGGAATCTAATGCTTATTGTGCAACAAGAAAATGGTATTTACACTCATGTATTGTATCTAGGTTATATTGTAACACATGTGAAATGTATGGGACTGCCTGTCATTGGGGGGAGGGAGTTGAGGGAGGAGTGGATAATTTGGAAAAATGAATACAAGGGATAATATTATAAAAAATATATAATAAATAAATTAAAAAAAAAAAAAAAGAAATGACCAGCTGAGGAATACAGAAAGGCTTGGAGAGACTTACATCAACTGATGCTAAGTGAAATGAATAGAACCAGAACATCGCTGTACATTCAGTGCTGTATGAAGATATATTCTGATGGAAGTGGATATCTTCAACATGAAGAAGATCCAACTCACTTCCAGTTGATCAATGATGGACAGAAATAACTACACCCAGAGATGGAACACTGGGAAGTGAATGTAAATTGTTAGCACTACTGTCTATCTACCCAGGTTACTTATACCTTTGGAATCTAATACTTAATGTGCAACAAGAAAATGGTATTTACACACATAAAAAAAAGTTATATGCTATACCACTTGGTGCATATATGTTTAGTATAGATATGGCTTCATTATGTTACCTTTTAGCAGGATATAGTTTCCTTCCTTATCTCTTTTAGTTAGATCATCTTCTGCTTTTGCTTGATCTGAGATAAGGATTGCTACCTCTGCTTTTTTGGCTTTACCTGAAGCATAATAGATTCTGCTCCAACCTTTTACCTTTACTCTGTATATATCCCCTGCTTTATGTGTGTTTCCTGTAAACAACATATTGTAGGGTTCTGACTTTTGAAGCAGTCTGCTATCTGTCTCAGTTTGATGGGAGAGTTCATCCCATTCACATTTACAGTTAAAATTACAAATTCTGTATTTCCTGCCATCATATTATCCCCAGATTATGCTTTTTCCCTTGACCCCCCTGAACCCCTTCCCCAATATTTAATTTATAGAGCCCACTTGTGATGCACAGCCCTCCCTTTTTAGTATCCCTCCCCCTCCTTCCTAGCCCCTTCCCTTATTCCCCTTTTCCTTTTCCCTTTTCCTTTCCCTCCTTTTAATGAGGTGAGAGAGAATTCTCTGAAAAACAAATATGTCAATTATTTACTCTTTGAGCCTCTTCTGATGAGAGTTAAGATTCACACAATGTTTCTCCCCCTCTCTAAATTCCCTCAAATATGGTATATTTTCTATGCCTCTTCCTGGGATGTAGTTTCCCTCTTTTTATCACTCCTTCCCCTTTTTCTGATACTATCCCCTTCCCTTTACTACTCCCCCCTTTTTTAATATCAGTAAAATCAAATTATCCATGTGGACTTTCTATGTATCCACAACAGAGATACAGTTCTCAAGAGTTCTCTTTACCTTTTTCTGTTTCTCTTCAGTCTTGTGGATGTAGATCAAATTTTTTGTTTAAGACTGGTTTTTTCCTTAGAAACAAATGGAATTCCTCTGTTTCATTGAATGACCATCCTCTTCCATGGAAGAAAATGCTAAATTTAGCTGGGTAGTTTATTCTTGGTTGCAATCCTTGATCTTTTGCCTTTTGGAATATCAGGTTCCAGGCCCTTCGATCTTTTAATGTGGAGGCAGCCAGATCTTGAGTGTCCCTTATTGTGGTCCCTTGAATTGCTTTTTTTCTAGCTGCTTGCAATATTCTTTCCTTTGTGTGGTAATTCTGCATCTTAGCCACAATATTCCGTGGAGTTCTTTTTTTAGGGTCTTTTTTAGAAGGTGTTCGATGAATTCTTTTCACGCCTATTTTCCCTTCTATTATCTCTGGACAGTTCTCTTTGATGATTTCCTGTAAAATAGAATCTAGGCTCTTTTTTTGGTCATAGTTTTCGGGAAGTCCAATGATTGTCAGATTATCTCTCCTAGATCTATTTTCCAGGTCTATTGATTTTCCCAGTAAGTATTTGACGTTATTTCCCAGCTTTTCATTTTTTTTGTTTTGTTTTGTTTTGTTTGACTGATTCTTGGGTTCTCAATGAATCATTCATTTCTATTTGTTCCATCCTGATTTTTAATGAGTTATTGTCTTCATTCACATTTTGTAGTTCTTTTTGTATATACCCAATTGAGTTTTTAAATGAATTATTTTGCTCTATTGAATTTTTTTCCATTTCCCTAATTTTTTTAGAGAATTATTTTCTTTTTCCAATTCAGAAATCCTACTTTCTTGAGACTTTTTTATCTTTTCCAATTCAGAAATCCTACTTTCTTGAGACTGTTTTATCTTTTCCAATTCAGAAATCCTACTTTCCTGTGATTTTTTTAACCTTTTCTAATTCACAGATTTTGTTTCCCTGAATCTCCTATGAACTCTTTATTTTTTCCAACTCAAATTTCAGAACATTGTTATTCTCTATCATAGCTTCTCTTTCCTTTCCCCATTTTTCTTCAAACTCTCTTAACTTTTTAATAGTCTCTTCTTAGATTCCTCTAGAAAATGTCAGATTGATTTTTTTTTTAACTGGGGTTGATTGTGAGCCAAATAATTTTTGTGTGTGTTCTGTTATGTTGTAAGGTCACTTTCACAAGTCATTTCTGTAAAACTAGCTGTAAGAAAATAGAAGGTCCAGTATGGTATCTTAGAACGGTCATTGAACTGGGAATTAGGAGCCAAGTAAAATAATGGAAAGAGTGACAGTCAACAAACGTCAGAGGATCTGAGTTCAAACACTAACTCAAAAGCTAATAAATCATTGCTCAAAGGAAGACCTCAGTCTCCTCTTCCAAACAATGAGAGCATTTGAAACAGATGATCTAATTGCCAGCCTAGTTTAAAAGCCTATGGAGATGAATTATTCTCCTGTGACTATTTCATCTAAAATTGTACTACTTAGTGGATAGTGTGTGAAATTATTAGTCTACTCTGGAATGAGACAAGCCAATATAGTGTGAGCTATTGTAACATTCCTCTGAAATATTTTATATAGGCTAGCTAAAATAATTTCTTTTACCTTTCTAGTCTCTATCAAGTGACCTAAGTCATCTAGATGCCTTGGTTTCAATGCCCAAACTTATTTGTCACCACAGCAATCAGATGACATTATGTACCTTGAAGGTATTCTAAAACTTTTTGCAATAAATTACAGAATGTACTCAGAGGTTATGTCAAGATGTCTGGCCCATTTTCCTTTGACACAAACAATCTCATGACCTCCAGGACTATGATAATGATTTAAACTGAGTGCACTAAAGCTTTTTTTTTTCTTTTTTTCTTATTTTTAAGTTTGGACTTCCCGTTTCATTACTATAAGGGATATAAAGGAGTTCTTCAGGGATTGAACTCTTTTCTAATACAGATTAGCATCTATCTGAAAAGACTACACTTAAGACATCCCCTACTTTACATCCCCTAAAGTACTGAGAACTTAAAGTGACTTGTCTAGGTCATATAGACCATTTGGGCCCAAGACAGGACTCAAATCCTTATCTTCTTAACTTTAAGTCTGTGTCTTTGTTCACTCCCCCATGTTGCCTTGACACATAAGGGAAAGATAAGATTGTGAACAAAACATGCTAGGGAAGTAAACGTATCATTCTGAGTATCTCTAAGTCAACTACAAGCAGATAGAATTTTGATTTTGTTGGAATAGGTTATAGTTTCAAATCAAGGAAAGAATGCAGTGGTAGAGCATTATGAAAACTTTATACTACAGGTGATACAAAAGAGAAATACATTAATCTCAAGGGTAAATTTGGGAGGAAGTGATAATTGCTGAGACTTTCCAGCTTAGAGCAATCAGGCAGGTAGGCAGGTACATAGATCTACAGATAGATGGATCTCTCTCTCTTCCTCCCCCCACATACACATATGCACAGACACAAATCTACATCAAAAACACTTTTCAGGGAGAGTTATTAACATCTTTTTGTTTTTAATATCACTTTCATCTCCCAATACAATGGTCTACCCTTCCCCATCCAGTCATGATTTTTTTTAAATAAATGGGAGAAAAATAAAAAGCTCTGAAAAATTAACCAACACATCAATTAAGTATAGGAAATGTTACCCACTAAACCCAATTTCCTCCTTTCAAAAAGTGAGAAGGGCAACAAGCAGCAATTCCTGCATAGACAAGAATTTCCAATTTGCTAACTTCCTGTTAGTTTCCTATAACATATGGAACCCAGAATTGAAATTCTGAAATTCCTAGTTGATGAAGGCCCAAACATGGAAGTTTTATCTTTTGTACTGGCTATACAGAGAGTACTGCTATGAAAAATTCCTTAATAAAACACACACACACACACACACACACACACACACACACACACACACACAATCATTTTTATTCACTTACTTTACCCTACCTATCAACAACAAAAAAAAGAATATCTGGCAGAGTTTCCTAACTGAAGTGTTCATAGACAATGGTTCAATATATAAAACATCAGGGATTATGATACTGATATTTGCTTTAAGGTCTGAGCAGAAAAGAAAAACACATTTCACATAAGTCAAAAAAAAAAGACAGAAAATTTTAGAAATGGAAAGGCACATGGAAAGAAAAAATAAGGGTTAGTAGGAACCAAAAGAATGTAATCCTTTCTCCCAGGCATCCAGAAATTAGAATGATTTTATGTCTTCCTTCTCAGTATCCTCTCAGAGGTATCATTATAGTCAATCAACAAGCATTTTGGTGCTTAAGCTATGAGAATAAAAAGAAAGATAAAAAACAGCACCTGTCCTTTAAGGAGCTCACCTTCTAAAGGAAATTTTAGCAGAAAAATTTAAACTGTCATTATATAAAGGAATATACTGATTTCAGGGTATGATCACATCTATTTGTAGAAATGTCTCTTCTAAGTTGAAAGTGCTAGTGAGTCTTACATCTCTCCAGAGATCCTTACATATTCCATGCTTAATTAAAATTTGGTTACCATTAAATTACTATAATATAATAGAAAATTTAAATACAAACAAACTGTTTAGATCCTTCTGTGCAGGTAGTCACATTTTTCTACCTTTTATAATACCAGGTTTTCTTTTTTTGCCACTTTTAAATGATGCTTAAGTAAATCACTTCTCTGCTTTGATCTATCTTTGATCTCATTAGCTATTCATACTTTCCATGATGCAGATAACAACTCAGTCTATATCTTCCTTGTTTTAAATTCAATTTTATTTTTTTGCAGCAAAGGGAGAATGATAATGCTATGCCCCATGTTTTTCCAGAATATTTTCCTTCAATAATCTGAAACAGAGTTAACCTCTTCCATCTTCTCTCTTTAAGCTAGAAGCAACTAGATATCAAAAAAGTCTTGAAGCTTGACCAGTCCCAAGGTAGATAGGTGTGAAGAATCTCAAAGAAGGACTCCAGCCTGAAAAGTCCCCAAAAGGAACTGCTGGGAAGAGTCCTAAAGGGAGACTTAAAGGGGACCTTTAAGGATGGGGCCAAGGTGGTGAAAATAAGAGAGGACACACCTAAGATCTTCCTCAAACCACTCTGAACCACTTTAAATAATGCCTCAAAATAAATTCTCATGTGAAATAATACACAAAATGATGGAATAAAACAATTTTCTAGCCCAAGACAATTTAGAAGATACATAGGAAAGTTTGTTGCACCAAGAGTGGAGTGCAACTCATTCTAGCACATACAGTATGCCAGCAAATCAGTAAATAGCCTTGGAAGAGAGTGAAATAACAGCAGCAGCAACAGTTTCTGTACCTCTCAGCCCATGAACAAAGAAGTTTTTTTTTTTAAGTTTTTAAAATATTTGAGTGTGCAAATCCACTTTCATTATCAAGTATTAAAGTATATGTTGCTTGGCTTTTAAGATCTTGGCAAATTTTTTCATTGAATGTCTCAACTTCATTTTTGGCAAGAGGTGCTTGGTATAGAGAGAATTATTGTCATGACAATACATTGGCCTGTTTCCATCATGAACACTACAAAATGAAATGACCAAGCAACAAGGTCCATAAGCACAAATTTACTTAGCCATATGTTCCCCTTATGAATGTTAGTGCCATAATATTTTATTTTTTCCCTTTCTCCCCACAAACTCTCTCTGCAAATTAATAGGAGAGTGTTTCACTATTTTGGAGGAGGTAGTGGGAGTTTTAAAGCTATTGTTCTCATTGCATAAAATTAATCATTACCATTGCTTTGAGCTAATTGTATGCAGCAAATGACTGTTTTTTTAAAATGTATTATTTTATTTAAAACTTAAATACAAAATAAAAAAAGAAAAAGACCAATGTCGTGTGCACAGCAGAACATGAAAGAATTCAAAACATGTAACAAAAAATTTCCATATCAAGAAAGTAGATAGAATATGCTGTCTATCTTTGCTACCTAGTAGGTTTTTTGTTCTCCATTGTTCCCTTTTTATTTTATTCTTCCCCTCCCCTTTTTCCCCCCTCACCTCCCTCAAGCAGGCTACAATTAAGCTATGATTACTACCTCTACTTTTGTTCTAATAAATTTTACTTCTGATCATTATTATTGTGTCTGTGTGTCTCTTATTTTCTATCCCTGCTAACTCTTCTACTTTACTTCTACTCTTGGCTTGCCTTCCTATTATTTGACCTTCCCTCCCTAATATTCCATTGTCATTAATCCATATATTTTTTTCTTTTTTTTTTAATTGTTTTTATTTACCAGATATATGCATGGGTAATTTTACAACATTGACAATTGCTAAATTTTTTGTTCTAATTTTCCCCCTCCCCTCCCCCAAGATGGCAGGTTCATCAATACATCTTAAATATGTTAAAGTATAAATTAAATACAATATATGTATACATTTCCAAACAGTTGTTTTGCTGTACAAAAAAGAATCGGACTTTGAAATAGTGTACAATTAGCCTGCGAAGGAAATGCAAAATGCAGATGAACAAAAACAGAGGGATTGGGAATTCTATGTAGTGGTTCATAGTCATCTTCCAGAGTTCTTTCTTTCTTTTTTTTTATTTAATAGTTTTTATTTACCAGACATATGCATGGGTAATTTTATAACATTGACAATTGCTAAACCTTTTGTTCTAATTTTTCCCCTCCTTCTCCCCGCCCCAGACGGCAGGTTGATCAATACATGTTAAATATGTTAGAGTATAAATTAAATAAAATATATGTATACATGTCCAAACAGTTGTTTTGCTGAACAAAAAGAATCGGACTTTGAAATAGTGTACAATTAGCCTGTGAAGGAAATCCAAAATTCAGGCAGGCAAAATTAGAGGGTTTGGGAATTCTATATAGTGGTTCATAATCATCTCCTAGAGTCCTTTTGCTGGGTGTAACTGGTTCAGTTCATTACTGCTCTATTGGAACTGATTTGGTTCTTCTCATTGTTGAAAATGATCACATCCATCAGAATTGATCATCATATAGTACTGTTGTTGAAGTGTATGATGATCTCCTGGTCCTGCTCATTTCACTCAGCATCAGTTCATGTAAGTCTCTCCAGGCCATTCTGAAATCATCCTGTTGGTCATTTCTTACAGAACAATAATATTCCATAATATTCATTTATTCAGCCAATCTCCAACTGATGGGCATCCACATAGTTTCCAGTTTCTGGCCACTACAAAGAGGGCTGCCATAAACATTCTTGCACATACAGGTCCCTTTCCCTTCTTTAGTATTTCTTTGGGATACAAGCCCAGTAGTAACACTGCTGGGTCAAAGGGTATGCACAGTTTGATAACTTTTTGAGCATAGTTCCAAATTGCTCTCCAGAATGGCTCCACCAACAATGTATCAGTGTCCTTGTTTTCCCACATCCCCTTCAACATTCTTCATTACCTTTCCCTATCATTCTAGCCAATCTGACAGGTGTATAGTGATATCTCAGAGTTGTCTTAATTTGCATTTCTCTGATTAATAATGACTTGGGGCATCTTTTAATATGACTAGAAATAGTTTCAATTTCTTTCTTCGAGAACTGTTTGTTCATATCCTTTGACCATTTATCAGTTGGATAATGGCTTGATTTCTTATAAATTAGAGTCAATTCTCTATATATTTTGGAAATGAGGCCTTTATCTGAACCTTTGACTGTAAAAATGTTTTCCCAGTTTATTGTTTCCCTCCCAGTCTTATCTGAATTAGTTTTGTTTGTATAAAAACTTTTCAATTTGATATACTCAAAGTTTTCTACTTTGTGATCAATAATGATCTCTAGTTCTTCTTTGGACATAAATAAATTCATTCCTCTTCCATAGGTCTGAGAGGTAAACTATCCTATGTTCCTCTAATTTATTTATAATCTCATTCTTTATTCCTAGGTCATGAATCCATTTTGACCTGACCTTGTTAAGTGTGGGTCAATGCCTAGTTTCTGCCATATTAATCCATATATCTTATCTTACTATCATTAATCCATTACACTCTTTATACTCCAACTTATCCTATTCTTGAACTGTTAGAACAAGAGGAGAAAATAGAAATAGAAAAAAAAATCCACCAATGACCACCTGAAAAAAGATCCCATGAAGAAAACCTATAGAAAAACATTGTTCAATTTCAAAACTCCCATATGAAACAAAAAATTTTTCGAGCAACAACAATAGCAACAAAATTTGAATGTCCTAAAGTCACAGTTACGATCACATAAGCCCTATCAACTGCTACTATAAAAGACTGTAGATCTTGTGACAGATCATAGATCAAAAGAACTAAGATTGTAGGTGAAAAAATTATATACAGCAAAATTAAAGATTATCCTGAATGAAAAGAAAAATGGATTTTCAACTAATTGCCAGACTTTTAGGATTTTGTTGTTTAAAAAAACAACAATAACTGAATTTAATAGAAAATATGATATATAAGATCAACACAAATATCGGGTAAACATCAAATATTACATTTAAGGGTTTTAATTAGGACAACCTTTATATTTTTTACGTGAAAATAGACCATATGTCTAAGATTGTCATTAGTAATTGGATAGTTCAGAAAGAAAGTTTGGGGTAGAACTACGTATGCTGTGATTCTAACAAAACATAATTAATTATATAGGGAAAGGAAAAATGTTAATTATGTTATATCAATGAGATATGAGAGCAAGAACTAGTACAGAAGAATTAGGTGGAAGAGGAGGGCTGGAATACACCAATAAAAATAAATCTCTCTCATTTGATTTTTAAAGTCTTTTTTGAGATCCTCTATAAGTTCTTTTTGGGCAAGTAACTATTAAACTTTACTCTTTGGGGTAGGAGAGGCTTCAGTATCTTTCTTTGAAGATGAATCTCAGTCTTCCCTTTTCTCATATTAACTTTTACTCTCTGTCTGGCTTGTTCTTTTGATATTCCATATAACCACCTTAATAATTTTGCAAAGAGTATCTACCATTGGCTTGTGCAGCCAGTGTATTTTCAATACTTGATACTTAGAGCTAGTGTGTCTAGTTGATATGTTTGTAATGCCTGGTCAGCTATATTGTTTCCTTCCACTATTGGACCAAGAAGGTGAGTCTGAGACCTGACATGACAAATATAACAGCAAGATCGTCTTTCCCTAATACTACTTGTGCTTGTTGTAACAATTGTGTTATATTGTCTTGCTTATCTGAAATATATGCTGACTCTAATTGAGGGATGAGACCTGCCACAATTATAGCAGTTTCCCTCCGTCTTGGTTCTCTGATTTTGGTTTTTAATTTGAGCATAAGCTTCTGCCTTCACATTAGCCATGAATACTGTACTTCCTATGCCCTCACATCTTTGAATCATTCATCTAAGCCTGCATCTTTTCTAAGCCCTTTCATTGCTCTCTTACAATCACCATTGCAGCTCTTTCTGAGCATGTCTCTCATGACTATATGTGGTCCTTCCACATCTCCCATGATACAGAATATAGCTTCCTGCACTCTATCACAGAAGTCCACAAATTGTTCATCATTTCTCTGTTTTAATGTGGTTAAAGAAACCTTTCCAGATCCCTTTACCCAGATCTTCTACTCAGATGGTTAATCTTTCATATGTTTCTATTGGAAAATGTATTTGCTGTCCATCTATGGCAAAATCCCCCAATCCAAATAATTGGTCATAGTATCGGGTTGCATTCTGGGCATTGTTAGGGTTGTGCTTAATTACCATCTTTCTACATTCCTCAGATAACAAGCTTAGAAATGTAATGTACTCTCCAGGTTTCAGGATAACTTGAAAAATTAACTTCCAATGTTTGCGGTTGTCAGATCTTTTAGGCATAGTTTAACCTAAGGTGAATTAAGGCCATATTCTATAATTGTCTTTTTCAATTTTTTAATAGCATTAGGTGATACTGAAGTATGTCTACACTGTGGAGGTCCCCATTGACAGAAGTTTCTAAAACTGGGAAATAACCTAATCCAATTTATGCCAGCATTTCATGATCTCCATGGCTTTCTAGATCCCTTATCATCCTTTGTAGTGGGGACAATATTTCATTGCTAGGTGCGACTCTCTCCTTATTCCTAGATCCTGGTTTATTCTGCTTTTTTTGTATAATCCTTTGTTCCTCATCTCCAGAAGTGGTGCTCTCTCCTCATTTTTCTAGTCCTGATTTACAACCCTTTATTTCTGACATGGCAAGCAATCCAGCTCCTCTCTCCTAGCATCCTCATCTGTTCTGCTTTCTTCTCTATGTATATCTGTAGGAGTTAACCCACTTGCTTCTCTGTGCTTATCTTGTGGAATTCTTTCTCCCCCTTTTTCTTTGTTAGTGTCCTGAAGTTTTTGCACTGCTGCTTTTCTCTCCTTAAACTTCTCTAACCCTCTTTCTGAAGACTCACCAGCCAATAATGCTAATTTTCTTTTGATCTTAACTATCTCTGATTCAGTCTCCATTTGTGTTTCTTTGGCTCTCCATTTCTCTAATTCCTTTTCTAAATTGGGGTAAAGTGTGTCTGTCTCTAACGCCGCTATATTTTCCTCAAATACTTCTGTAGTTCGTGTATTTTCTGGCCACTTTCTAGGCTAATTTACTGCTTTCTCTTCTTTGGCCTGGAATGCACTCTTTATGATGTTGTACAGAAAGAAAGTGCTGTCTCCCAGTATTCCTGGATTAGTTGATTGATATTCAGTTAGTTGCTCCCCCACTAAAATCCAGAATTTTAGTGAGACTGGAGGTCTCTCTAAGGTCCATGGGCACACTTTCTGAATTATGTCAATAAACTCCTTAATATTCTTAACATGCATTATTACTCCTAGATCCTTTGCTTTTGTATATATTATTCTGGTGTAATCCTTCTGTTCTAACTTCTCTGATGAGATTTTTTTGCCTCATGATAGAAAGTTTTCTATCCTCTGCTAATGTGAATTATTCAGTGTTAGGTTCTTACTAAGTGCTAATGAGATAATGAGATATTAGGTTCTTACTAAGTGCTAACTCCCCCAGGAGTTCACAAGTAAACCTTTTGAAGAAAAGGTTTCTAAGGTTCCTCTTAAAGGACCAATAATCTTTACAGATGTCTCTAAAGAAAATATTCATGCTGTATACTCTCATGATTTAACCATAAAGAGAGTAGTCAGGACTCCTTTTCAGTCCACTCAACAGAATGAATTATTTGCTATCATGGTAGCTCTTATTACCCAGGAGATGTAAATATAATTACTGATTCAGCCTATTCAGTAGGTGTAGTATAAAGAATTGCCACAGCACAAATAAAATTTGCAGCCTCTAATATTTATCAGCTCTTTAAAGAACTTCAAGAGCAAGTGAGAAAACATCCAGGCAAGATTTATATCTCACATGTCCACTCACATAGTGGACTTCCAGGTCCTATTTTTGATGGAAATTCAAAGGCAGATAGCCTTCTAACCATGTTAGCCAGTACTCCTTTATTTCAGGAAGCACAAGAATCTCATTTTAAATATCATCAGGCTGCTTGAGCTTTACGTTTACAATTTGGAATAACAAGAGAGGAAGCTAGGAGCATAGTAAAAAGCTGTACAGCTTGTCTTCCTTTCCACACTCCTACACTCACTCCAGGGAAGAATCTGAGACCCAATGAAATCTGGCAAATGGATGTGACCCACTATAAATCTTTTGATCGTCTGTCTTTCATCCACATGGTAGTAGATACCTTTTCAGGATTCACTTTTGCAGTGCCAACAGCAAAAGAGACAGCCCGAGTGGTCACTGAATTCCTTATCCAAGCATTTGCAATTATGGGTGTGCCACAATAAATAAAAACAGATAATGGACCTGCATATAGTTCTAAATATTTTGCGCACTTCTGTGCACAGTATAAGATATTACACACTACTGGAATACCTTTTAATCCGCAAGGTCAGGCAATAGTAGAGAGAAGAAACAGAGACATTAAGACACTCCTCCAAAAACAAAAGAAAGGGGGAGTCACAGTTAGCCCTTGGGAACTTCTAAATTTAGTTCTCTATACCATTAATTTTCTAATTTTTGACAAAGATGCACTGGCTCCGGCAGACAGGTTTTATAACCCACCAGAAGAACAGTGTCCAGTGCGAGCAGCTCCACTGTCCTTAGATAATCGCCAGGTGATGTGGAGAGATCCAGAAAGTGGTGAATGAAAGGGACCAGATAGGTTAACTGCCTGGGGGAGAGGGTTTGCTTGTATTTCTTCAGCAGATGAAGGAATCAGATGGGTGCCAACGAGCTGTATTCGCCTTGTCCATCAGAGAGAGACAGAAAAAGAGAAAGACCTCAAAACAAAGGAGAAAATCTAAGAAACATCTGACACTGAAAGAGTATGGCTAATAAGAAGACTGTTAAAGAACTTTAAAACCAGCAGGAATCATTGGACTTCCTAACACAAGATGAGACTAATGGACAATGGACTTATGGACATTTATAAATTTTCAATTTGTGACTATTTGATCATGTTATTTGTTACATACTTCTAGCATGGATTATGTTGCTATGTTACTATGTGTTTATGTAATCTATGTAATTATGTGTAATGCCTCCCATATTGATGGATTTATGTTTCAAGGTCATGACCACCCTATGTTCTAAATCAAAAGAAAGGGGGAGATGTTAGGTTCTTACTAAGTGCTAATGAGATAATGAGATATTAGGTTCTTACTAAGTGCTAAGTCGGTACTTAACAATTCTCTAGTTCCGGTCTCTACTGGGAGTTTTACTTGTGAATTCCTGGGGAAGAGCTTGCATGCTTAGGAGGAGCAAGTTCATTGGTTGAAGTAATTTTTTCCCAGAAGCCCTTGTGTTATCCCACGCCTATTCTCTGGGAGGATAAAAGAGGGCAGCATTCCAGAGATAGGGGGTCTCTGCTGTAGGTCAGAGTTGAGGCGGCTCTCTGGAGGAAGAAGTCTCTCCTCTTGACCAGAGAGCGATCTGTAGTGTCTGGAGACAACAGCACGTTACAATTCAAGGTTACTTACAGCAAGTAAATCTTTTCCTGTTTCCTAGCGATTGAAGGGCCCATTCCTGTCACTTAATTCAGTAAGAAGTCCTCTGGGAAATCATGGGCATGTTTTTCGATTCTTCAGCAAGCTTCATGTAGGCCTCCCACACTGATCTTTGCACGAGATGGTTGTAGTGGCTCTCTACTTGGCATAGATTTGGGAGGTCCTAGCCATGTTTGGGCACCAGAATGTTGGGGGTCTCGGCCCCAACTTCCAAGTGGAACAGGCCTTATGTGACCAGTACTGTCCACTTGAACAGCAAAGATTGTGAGTAATGAGGGATGAGAGCCAGGGTGGGGTGAGACTCTGCTTTATTACAAAGACTGCAAATCTTTTTGTCTCCTCGGTGCCTGCTTCTAGTTTCTACATCATACATAAACACATTCTAACCTGTAGTAGATACATGATTCTCTACAGGAAGCTACACATAGATATATTGTGTTCATTCCTTTCCTAATAAGGATATTCAAGGTATTTCCCTCCAAGGTTTGACACGTCTCTCCTGGGAATTGCCATGTTGCTACTTCGGATGGGACCCCTTCCTCCCAGAGGCATCGTGTTCACCCTTACAAGGCTACCCTCAGATTACTTGAGCCATGCTCTGTGTGATGTCCAAGACTGGCAGGGGCTTGGCAAATCCTCTTACACAATCCCACTTAATTTACATTTGAAGGGATAATGATTCCAAGAGGTGGAAATGAGGAAGAAGCATGTTTCAGTTATGAGATTTAGTCTATGCATAGGCATGGAGGTAGGAAAAGAAATATATACAGGATATAGTGTGTAGTCCAATTTCCCCAGAACCTGTGCCTTATAATAAAATGCTTATTGATTAATTTGTTTGAATCCATATTTTGAAGGCCTTTAAGTATCAAACAAGAGTTTATATTCTAAACTAGAAGCAACGGAGCCTAAAACTTCTATAGGATAAGAATGGGATGATCATTCTACTCATAATCAGATACTTCCTACATGCCTAGAGGAAGATTCTTTTGGCAGCTGTGTGAAGGATGGATTGAAGAAGAAGGACAGGAAGACATAATAGAAATACAAGATTTCTTTATAATAATCCAGGAGAAGGGTGGTAGTTGGGTGAGTAGGGAAGGAAGATTCAACATCCTTGAATTTGAGATACCAATGGTTCATCCAGGGGGAGCAATCTATATAGCAATGAGTAAGATGAGACTGAAACTCAAAAACAAACAAAAACAAAAACAAAAAAACCTGGGAGCTATTAGGATAGAGGTGCTATTGAATCTATTGATGCTGACTTTTTCTAAAAAATCAAGAAAAAAAGAGGATCCAGGAAAAGGAGATATGCAGCAATGTCAAAAGCTGTAGATTAGGTCAAGAAGGATGAAGGTTGAGGGAAAAAATCTTTATAATTAACAATTAAGAAATTTCTAGTAATGTCAGATTGAGTGACATGACTTACAAATCTCGCCAAAAAGTTCTGAGGAAATTGATTTGTAATTAATATAGTACTCTTAAGTGTTATGTAAACTATTGTTTTTAAAGTAAATTAACTGAATGATAGCCTTCCTTTCAGAATTTAAAAAATGCAAGCCCTTGGCACCAAGAATTAAAGAATGAAACTGAATTAAAGGAAATAATGCTAGGAGAAAATAGCTATATATGCATGTGTGTGTGTGTGTACATATATATATATATATATATACATACATATATACATATATGTATGCATTTATAAAATTAAGACCACATTAGTACCTCAATGTTTTCAATTTTTCTTTCTACTCCCTCCAAATGAATCAAATTTATCCTCTCTTTGTGTTTTCCCTGTTCAGTTATTTTTCAATCATGCTTGACTCTTTGTGACCTTATTTGTTTTTTTTGACAGAAACACTGAAGTGATTTGCTATTTCCTTCTTCAGTTCATTTTACAGATGAGGAAACCAAGGCAAAGAGAGTTAAATGATTTGCCCAGGGGCACACAGCTAATAAGTGTATGAGACCAGATTTGAGCTCAGGAAGATGAGAGTGCCTGGTACAAGAGTAACCTGCTAGTAGCTGCTGGATGTTATGGGAACCACCTGCCAGTGGCTACTGGGAATCCAACTCAGAGCAGCAGAATGGATCCCTTCAAGTGAGAGGCAGTTGCATTCTTTGACCTCTCCTCTCTAACCTCTTGCCTCCAATTTATTTCATTCCCAATCCACAAGGAACACCTGTGTCAGTAAAGGCTAATTTGCAATGCCTTCAGGATTGTTATGATTCACAGCTCTTGGGGCTTTTAGAGATCTGACCTGCCCCTTCACACTTAGGGGTGGTCCTTAACCAGTGCTAGCAATCTATCTACTCTGTCCTAGTTGTCGTGCTAAGTGTCTTCCTTCAAACATGCTAATCTATCCAGTTTATAGTTATTTGTAAGTGAAAGTATTTGGGAAGAAAAAAAAAAACCAGGAAACCATCTTAGTATAAGAACAAGATGCACAGCTTTAATCTGTCTATGAGTTACTGGGTGAAACAGGAATAAGGGAGAGAGGGAATGAAGGAGATTAAGCCATCAGAAAAATATTATCTTTGTATTTCCTCCTTCTCGAGAATGAGACATGGGTCTGTTCCTGGTATCTAGTTATCCCATTCCATCTACCCTGTGTATTTTTGCATGGATTATTTGCCATGTCTTCAATGGATTCCTTCCTCTCCTCTTTCTTCTGACATCCTTAACTTCTTTCAAAGATCAGGTCAAGTACTAGCTCTTATAGGAAACCTCTCTAGATGTTTCCATTTGCTAGTGTGTCTCTCCAGAAATTCTTTGTACATTAGTTTTCTGTGCATGTTAATTGATTGATTGATCTTCCTTTGCTTCCTTTGCATAGAATAAAAGCTCCCTGAGGGTAAGAACTATTTTTGTCTTTAACTAGTCCCAGAGTTAGGCATGTAATAGCCACTAACTAAGAGTTTGTGAAATGGATATTATATTGTACTCACCTTTCATACTTTTTCTACATCCATTTGAGATACCAATGGTTCATCCAGGGGGAGCAATCTATATAGCAATGAGTAAGATGAGACTGAAGCTCAAAAACAAACTCTGTGCTTTTAATGAGTTGTTTTCATTTCCTAAGGATTTGTTTATTCTGAAAAAAAGGCAGAGTAAAAGCCTAAAGTGGGAGAAACTGCTACTGTGTAGGAAATCCCAGGCTTGAGACATTCTCATTTCATTAGCTTTATTTCAAGAGAATTTCCCTACTTTTCAAACTCCAAGCCGGGGTGCAATCAAATCAACCTTGAGGTGAGACTTTGCAGCTGTTAAAACAGCACACATCCCTAATCACACAGCAATTGAGGGAGGGAAGCAAAGAAGGATTCTATTTCCAAATGAACTTCCTGGAGGAACTAAAAGAGGCAGTATTTAATTACTTAAGTAGAAAATATTCTGGAATGCAGATCAAATGCCTACCAGAACATTTTCAACAGGACTCTTAGCTTCCACTCTCCAACATCTTGCACTACTCAATGCCATCTCCATTCCAATGACCAATATCCCTGATTTAAGAATTGGATAAAACTTTGACAATTATCTAGCCCAATGTATACCTAAAGGCACCCTCATTTGAATACTTATTTATTCTGCCTTTATTTGAAGACCTCCAAGGAGGGGGAGCCCTTACTTCTCTAGTCAGCTACCTCCACTTTTAAACATATCATGTTGGGAAAATTTAATTAGGGTCATCTTTTTGCAACCTTCAAATCCAGCTCTTGGCTTTGCCTTCTGGGGCACTAAATCTAATCTTATCTTTTCTCCATAGCAGCCCTTTAAATACTTCATGTTTATCCTCCTAAGTTCCTTCTATTGCCATAACTCAAATTTCTTTGCCATACTGATCATCTCACTCTGAGCACACTCCAGTTAATCATGCCCTTCTTAAACTATGATGCCCAGAACCAAAAAGAACTTCTACTATGCTTACATGAATTGGAGATAATCTAATCCAAGCACCTCATTTTACTATTGACAACTTGAGGGACTTTAAGTTTAAGTGACTTCACAAAGGTTGTCATCATATGAACTTAAGTACTCTTCTCTAAACCATAATATTGGTATATCAACCTAATCTTTGTTTCTCTTTCCTATAAATTTATTTTCTTGATTCTGACTCTTTGCTAAAAACTCCTTTGGAACTTTAGCTAGCTGTCAAACAGTGTAATTTCTTCTTGCTTCTGCCTCTTTGCTAAACTCCTGTCAAGCAGAATAATAAATCTTTGTCCCTTAATTTGGAGAGAAACTGAGTTTGTGAATTCTTTCATCATACTCATGACACTGACCAGGGGGACCATAATTTTGTTGGGCTGTCTTTCTCCTCAACATAAGGACTTGGATTCAAATGCTAGCTCAGCTCAAATGCTAAGGCTCAGCTAGTCTCAGGTTTTTGTGACTTTTGCCAAGACAGCATCATTATCAATTACCTGTCCTTTAAAATTTACAAAGCACATTATAAATATTATTTTCATTTTTCTCTCCAAAAAAATCCCAGGATGAAGATACTATTATTATTTCCATTTTATAGATAAGGAAATTGAGGCAATCTGAGGTTAAATCATCGACTGGGGTTGCACAAGCAAATCTGAGGATTGAACTCAGGGCTTTCTGACTTCAGTTACAAAGTTCAATTTATTGCACTTCACAGATAACTTTCCCTGGGGTACAGAGGCCTCAATTTCCATTAAAAAAATGGACAATGACTTCAATAACAATACTGTATGAAGATGTATTCTGATGGAAGTGGATATCTTCAACATTAAGAAGATCTAACTCACTTTCAGTTGATCAGTGATGGACAGAAACAACTACACCCAGAGAAGGAACACTGGGAAGTGAAATTGTTAGCACTACTGTTTTTTTACCCAGGTTACTTATACCTTCGGAATCTAATACTTAATGTGCAACAAGACAATGGTATTTACACACATATATTATGTCTAGGTTATATTGTAACATATGTAAAATGTATGGGATTGCCTGTCATCAAGGGGAGGGAGTAGAGGGAGGGAGGGGATAATTCGGAAAAATGAATACAAGGGATAATATTATAAAAAAATTACTCATGCATATATACTGTGAAAAAAATTATAAATAAAAAATAAATAAAAATTAAAAATTAAAAATAAATAAAAAAAAAAAATGGACAATGTGGAAAGTTGTTTTATTTGACAAGGCATTCTGGGTGTTTTTGTTTATTTGTATTTTGGTGCTATGTCTCCCCCATCTCACCCATATTAGAAGTACAACTAAAAGTATAACAGATCCAACCTCATTAATGATTAATATGGATACCATGCATATTGTTTATAAGATTTTTTGTTGGCTTTCTTATAAATTGAAATGGCAACAGAGAAAATAAATCCTTGTTAAGGGAAAAAATGATTTGAAAAATCTAAACCCCATGATCCTACTATGTACAAAAGCTAAAACACAGAATGCAAAAATTTTGTTCTTTCCACCAAATCAAGTTAAAAATATGTCTGTATGCTTTATCTAAACTGAGGCACTGGATTATTTCTAAATTACAGATAGCTATGTGGTACAATCAATAGAGTGCTAGGCCTGGATTCAAGCCTTAGAAACGTACCAATTTTGTGACTCTAAGAAAGTCATTTAACTTGCCTCTGTTTCCTCACCTATAAAATGAGGATAATAACTTTCTATCAGGGCTTTTTTATATGAGGATCAAATGAAATAATATCTGAAAAGCACTTACTGTAATATATATATATATATATGCTTATTCATTTCCTCCCCCCCTCCTGACATCCCAAATAACTTATCAGTTTATTCAGTCCAAATAAAAAAAAATAAGACAAACTGGCAATTATGACTGTAGGATGGAAGTAACTATCTGCTATGGTAGCCAAAAAGTTAACTAATCTGTGAAAGAAATAGCAGAATCCAGAGACAGGGAAAATATGATGCATAATGCACAGAGTCCCAATATCAAAGAATAGACCTTTATAGTTTTAAAACTTTAACTTGTCTTTATAGCTGACTATACATTTTTCAATGTTTTTATCTTGTAAAATATAGGTGCAAACTAAAAGATTCCTGAAATTGACAGGCAGGCAGGATGGAATGAACATGGTCGGTCAGAGAGGGATGAAGCACACCCAGAAGGCCACAAGAATGACAAGTATAAAGACTGATTGACTCAGATTAACTTCTTTGTGAAATGAGAAATTCCACACCCAAACAGAGTGAGACCATTGCCAGGACTACAGACTCAGGATTCTGTTGCCACATGTTTCAGCAGCTTGCTCAAGACAATGTCAATATATATCAATTAAATTATAATATGGTAAGCAACAATACAAGGAGGGCATCCTGGGCCCTATTTGAATGGTACCTCTCTGAGAAGGAAAGAAAAAAGGAAGGAAGGAAGGAAGGAAGGAAGGAAGGAAGGAAGGAAGGAAGGAAGGAAGGAAGGAAGGAAGGAAGGAAGGAAGGAAGGAAGGAAGGAAGGAAAGAAAGAAAGAAAGAAAGAAAGAAAGAAAGAAAGAAAGAAAGAAAGAAAGAAAGAAAGAAAGAAAGAAAGAAAGAAAGAAAGAAAGAAAGAAAGAAAGAAAGAAAGAAAGAAAGAAAGAAAAAAAGAAAGAAAGAAAGAAAGAAAGAAAGAAAGAAAGAAAGAAAGAAAGAAAGAAAGAAAGAAAGAAAGAAAGAAAGAAAGAAAGAAAGAAAGAAAGGAGAAAAAAGAGAAAAGAAGAAGGGGAAGGGGAAGGAAAGATTGAGGGAAAGGAAGAGGGAGGAATTGAAGGAGAGAAGGGAGGAAGGGAGAGAGAGATAGAGGGGGAAAGAGGAGGGAGGGAGGAAAGAATTATATGATTACTATGTATGTCAGGCACTGTTCTGGGCAAGGTTGATACAAAGACAAAAAATCCCTGCCATAAATAAATTTACATTCTAATGTAAGAATTACATTTTCAGTCTTCTACCTAGAATTGCCTATTAACTATTGCACACTTTTTAAAATTTTATTATCACCTCTACTACTCATTCTTTTCTCACTGACTAGTAAAAACAAATAAAAGAGAAATTTTGATAGTAACTCACTTAAAGTTGTGCTTCATTTCAACTCCTCATTCATCCCTTAAGTGCTCACTCTATGCATTGCACACTAGAAAGACAAATGTAAAATAAGATAGAAATATTCTAGAAAGGATTCATAAAGATACAAAGTAGATTTTAGAATATTATATTTAAAAGAGTAAAAGAGAGGGAAGTATGTTGGGGTGAAAGGCTGGTAAAATTAGAACCTTCTTGTGATTTGGGTTGAACAGGAAACAATGTGTACATATGGAAGAGTATAGACATCTTTTGAATATGTAGAGAGGTGAGAAAACTGGGGGAGAGTTAGGGCAGAACTTGTAGAAGGATATGTGAATTGGAATATGGGAAGGTATGGGGGGAAGGATGGGAAGGACTCTTGGAAGGGTGGATAAAGTATGGGGTGGAAGAGTGGAGGTAGAAGATAAGGATGGGATAAAAAAAAGAAACCGAGAAAGAAAATAGTGAGTAAAAATGAGATGGAGAGAAATTCACAAACTGTAATCATAACTTTGAATATGAATGGTATGTTTGTAACAGTTCTCTTTGTATTGGCAAAACACTGGAAATTTTAGAGTCCCCTATCAATTGAGGATTGATTGAATTAGTTGTGGTATATGATTGTGATGGGCTGTCAGAAATAATGAGCTCAATGACATTAGAAAGCATGGAAAAAACTTGTGCAAAATAATGGAAAAGTGAAGTGACCAGATCCAAGAGAACACTGTATACAATTAGTAGCATTTTTCCTTACCTTACCAATTTTTGTCCAGGTCTGGTATAGTTCCTTGATGTTGGAAACACATATGCATGTACACACACACATGACTGGGAAGCAATATGTACATGATGAGAACAGTGATTAGTTGTATGGTGGCTAGAGATAAACTCTTTGCAATCTTTCCTAGAATGTACATGAAAATATACCTCAAGAATAAAAAAAATGGGAGAGTGAAGTCTGTATTACTAAATAACATAAATTTTGCGTTCTTTCATCAAATTGAACAATAATATAGTGTGGTTACTCAAAAAATGTAATATTTCTGTGATCCCCTTCATGTGGGTATCCCTTTCAGTGTCGCAGACTGCAATCCATCCGTGTTTATTCACTATGTGAAACTCCCATTGAGGTCCTCCTGGAACAGTAAACAAGGGGTCCACCCTGAATATTGTGAACCTTTCTCACAATTTTGTTGAGGTTGAGAAAGGAGGACCCCAAAAGTTTGGGCTCCCAGACCACTGTCTAGAGATGTCTCAAATGAATTTGCAGACTTGAACCCATCTCCTTAGCCAAGGGATAAAACTTCATTATAATAGTAATGCCATTACAAAGAGGACTGAATTGTAAGGGAATTCAGCAGAGAAACAAACACAAGGAGATACATTTTTTTTTCAGCTTTTAATCACTGAGGTGCTAATTCTATGCCTCTGAGGCAGAAAGGAATTTGGTTCTTATTGACCAGGTAACTACTGACCAAATTATCAGTCAGCAGTGAATTGGGAGTAGTCTTATTTACTATTGTCTCAATAGTTTGATCTGTGGGAGTTTCCTGAGGCCAAAAGCTATCTGACTAAGGAGTGGTCAGAATCAGACAGATTGGGTATGGGAATTTACTGAGGCAGATTCCAAAGCTAGAAGATTGAGGACTACTGATTTATTGTTAGAACAGAAGCCCTCCAAGCTCAGGGAACCCAAAACCCTCACTATATTTCCTTAGAAGCCATACTATATCATTTTACACAAAAAAAAATGCTGCATATTGCAACAAAATTAGAACATTAATTTTTTTCCTGATAATTACCCAGTTGTATAGAAAGTTATTTTATGTTGCTAGGCAAGTCACTTAACCTTCCTGAGTGTTAGTCTATTCATCTTTAAAAGAAATTTGGCACAAAGTAGGTGCTTAATAAATATTTATTGACTTGATTAAATGGCCTCTAAGTTTTTTTCCAGTTGAATCTGATAACACTGTAATTGATATCTAGATATGTCATTAAGTCAACAAGCACTTATTAAAGGTACTTATTATGTGTCAAGCATTGTGCTATAATGGAGATACAAAGAAAGGCACAGTAATCCCTACTCTCAAGGAATTTACAGTGTAAAAGGGGAGACAACATGCAAACCACTATGCAAGATACTCAGAGGATACATTGAAGATAATCATAGAGAAAAAGGCACGTAAAAAATGCAGGAACAGATTGAACAAAGATATTCTTTTTTTGACAATAACAAGGAAAGGAAGTAAAACATACAACAGAATCTTTCTTGAGAGTTTTCTGTCACCATTTTCTAATAAGTAGATTTATGAAGTGGCTAGGATAAATACTTGATGGAAGCAATTACTGGTGATTGAGAGGATAATTGGATAATTAGGAAGCTAATGTTGATCACCCATTCTTTGTCTACCTAAAATCATTAACTCTGAATAACATATATATATATATATATATATATATATATATATATATGTGATGCTCAAAGTAAAAACATATTCTCATTTGACAAAAATCTCAGGACATATAATCTTATTCAGGAGAAAGGAAAAAAATGATTCAAGGAGGTGGAGAAAATATTTTCTAAGCCTAGTTGTGAAGATAGGTTGTAAGGGAAAATAAGTAAAACTTGATAAAGTTCAAGTCAGGGAAAATTATGAGTGTAAAAAACTTGCTATTTGATATTTTTTAAAGTTTGTTTCCCTATAAGAAAAATCATTTTAAGGTAGTTAAATAAACTGGTTAAACAAAGTTAGTTTTAGAAATTGTTTTGGAATGAACAAAAGACTGGCCCCCCTCATCTCTGGGTGGGCCTCAGACTTATAGGAAAATGTTGCTTAAACTAAATTAAGGGAAATGTTTTTTTTTTTGTTGTTGTTCAGACAGAATGCTTGCCTTACAATGTCAGACATCCTGTAAGCTCCCTAGCATCCCCCTTTTTGTGTGAGAAGTCAAGTCACTGCTGTAACTGCAAGTGACTGCTTATAAGCCTGTCACTACTTGGGTTCAGGATGGAACTTGATCCAGAGATCTGTCCTGGCCGATGAATAAACTGCTCTCTAAATTGCAACCATCTTGGCTGTCCTGAATTTTATTGCCTGGACTACTTCATTTGGAGGTTCCACCAAGACAAGCCTTTGGTTCAGTCTGACAGCCAGTCCCTCTCTCTGGAGGGCAAAAGAGGTTATGGATTCTAGGGAGTGGCCACCAAGAGATGTTCCACGGCTCCAATTTCCAGAAATCTCTTTCTGTGGACCAGGTGAGTAAGACCCAAATTTTTTAATTTGGTTCAAGATTGGCACAGAGCATCCTAAAAGCCAGTTTTAGTTAATAAGATTTTGAGGGGCCCCTGCAGCTGCCTGACTATCCTGCAGCCTCTGTCTGGTCTGGTGAATACTCCTGTATCTATAACAAGTGGCTAAACTGGACCCAGCATCAGAGCCCTTGTTGACCCCCCCCCACCATGAGACACTGTGGGATGATCCTGAGTGTCTAAGACCCATCTGGTCTGATCTGATTTTGAGCACCTTTTCGGGGCATTTTTTTTCTCTTTTTCTCATACTATGTGTTCTGTATTCTATGTTCTGTGTGACTTGTCTGTTTTGTTAATTTAAGGGCTCTGTTAAGTTTTAAGAACAGTGATTAAGAAATTTGGGAATTGGTTATTTGAAAATTTGCTTGTGATTCTAACCTTTTTAATCTGATGTACTAATTTGTAAGCAAAAGAAAAAAAAAAAACTGGGCTGAGGAGTTTTCAGAGCCTGCTATAGTAAAGGGCAATAAAACCTTATCTGATTGAAACTCAGTCAGGAGAAAACATTTGATTAGGAATATTGGGATGATTCTGAAATTATGGGAAATAAAATTTTGCTACTGCCTTTGAATGCTAGATTTGTTTATTCTGAGTATAAGATCTTGGAATTTGTTTGAATATTGATGTCTTTATTACTAAAGAGGAAGGGAAAGAGCAATACAATTCAAGCTCTGCCTGAACAGATAAGAGAGATGCTAATTGTGGTCAAACAGTCAGGCAGAAAAAAAAGGAAGTTTGGTTTGATTCATTGTAAGTTATGCTTTATGGAGTTATCTAGCTATTCACTATATTGTGAATCTTAAAAGTTTTGAAGAGAACTGGAAAGAAGAATACAGATGATTTATAAAAGATTGGTTTGTAGGAACAAAGGTTTGCATGATTTTAGGAAATAGGAGAAAGGTTTTTGGCAGCAGAAAGAAGAGATGGGGGAGAGCAACTTACCCACCCTCCACTGCTTCCTGCTAATTTAGCAGTGGAGTGTCTAGCTAGGAAAATTGTTGGAGATTGTTAAGTATGTAGCTTGAGAGAAGGAAAAAGTTGGGAAACTGGTAGATGTGGGAAGAAACTTGATATTGGGAGAAAATAAATAAACTGATGGGCTAAATCTTGAAAAGGATTCCCGTGTAAGAAATTGAGTGAGGAACCTGAGGGAATTTTTGTCCAGAAGTACAGAAGTGGGAGAAGGGTGGCCACATGGAATCCTCTCCTCCCCTCATCCCCCCAAGTGTGTTCCATCTTACTCTTTTGACAACCTACAAATATTGCTTTGAAGAGTTTGTGTCCTATTCCATTCCTCATGCCTGGAATCCACACTCTTTTCACTTCTACGTCTTGGAATCCTCAACCTCATTCAAGTTAACAGTACAGATAAATTACTGGACTTGGACTCAAAAATCACTGAGCTCAAATGCTGCCTCATTGATCCTGGATGATATCACTTCCCTCATTTATAAAATAAAAGGTCAAGACTTGATTTTTCTCTGGTCCCTTTCAGTTATAAATTTATAATCTCATTCAAAGTGTCATCTCCAGTGTGAAGCTTCTCCAGAGCTCATGAGTTAATTAACATTTTCCCCTGTCAAATAAAGCTTATAGTAGAAGGGATTTTGGAATTGTAATCACTGTACCTGGAATCAAATCCTGATACTCCTACTGACCACCTATACAACCATGGCCAAATCACTAAATCCTTCTGAACTTCATTTTTTCTCATCTATATAATGAGGGGGTCCAAATGATGATCTCAACAGTAATAATTTAAATGAATTCTAAGTTAGGTTTTTATTTTTTATTTTTGCAAATTGCTTATTTGCACATTGAATCTCATTCCTTTCAAAATTAGGGTGGAAGTTCTTTTCAAGCAGAGATCATTTTTATTTTACTTTCATATCCCAAGTGCTTCACATAGTGGGTTTTTAATAAATGTGGATTTATTAGGGTTGGAAATAATCAAGAAAATTTGAGGTTTTAAAAATGCTTTTAGTTGAGGGAACTAAATGGAATTTTAGTGGATAACATGTTTACTAGACCAGCAGTGTCACAACCAAAAAAGCTAAAACAATCTTATATTACATCAGAAGAGGCACAGCATCTGGGAGATGGGGGTTAATCATCCTACTGCATTCTCTCCTCATCAAATCTCATCTGGTAGATTGTATTAACTTCTAAGTACTACAGTATAGAGAAGACCTAAACAAGTTTTAAAATGCCTCAAATGGAGCAATCAAAATGATAAAGGATCACAACTGAGTCTATGTTATATGATCACCAGTTGAAGGAACTGAGCTTGTTTTGCCTAAAGAGAAGTTTTGGGGTGGGGAACAAAATATTTTGGTTTTTTTTTAAATATTTGAAGAACTATTCTGCAGAAGACAAATTGATTTTGTTGCATTTAGATTCATAGGACTACAAATAATGGATAGGAGTTACAAAAAAGCAACTTTATTTTAAGTGTCTTGAAAAATTTTTGAAAAATGAGAACTTTCCAAAAGTGGAATAATTGCCTTAGAAGGTGATAGGTTTCCTCTCGTTAAATGTCTTCCAGTAAAGTCTGAATTATTGAATATGTTATAGTTGATCTGCCTTTTGTATATGAGCTGAATTAGGTGAACACTGAGTTCTTTCTAGTTCTCAGTTTCTGAGATTCTAGGATCAGATAAGACAATATTAGAGTGCTCTTCCACTATATCAAGACTAGCACTCAACTTTCTTACTGCCCTTACTGGATTTTCACTACTACCACTCCTTTTCTCATGCAGAGACTTGAAAATACTAGAGAATTCTTCATAAAGAAGTATAGATTTCTTTTTCTGATCTTTCTCTCCTAAACCATCATGTTTGTCTTCAAATCTTGTCTAGGACACTTGACATTTCCTAGTTGTGTGACACAGGGCAGGTTACTTGACCTCAATTGCCTCAGCAAAATAATGTTAAGTTCATCTCTAGATGTCCCAGTACACTTTGAGAAGCTAGCTATGCTTTTATCTAATGATCCCAAATGCTCCCATGACTCAAATATCAATTCCATAAAGATGTCTCCCAATTTTTCCTCTATAATCTCAGCTCCTCTTCTGAACTCCAGTCTTATACTTTCATACTTTTTAAGGCACATTCATTTAAGGTATAAAATGGTTACAAAGTCCCAAAGGGAAGAGATTTTAGAATAGCATGAAACAGCACTAATGAGAAGTTAAGACAGAGAGGAGCTCATAAGAAATGGTGATGCTTGGAAAAGGGAATTCACTATCCAATTAACTTTTTTAAAAATAATAATAATAGCTTTTTATTTTTCAAAATACATGCAAAAACAGTTTTTATCATTTATCTTTGCAAAACGTTGTGTTCCAAATTTTTCTGTCTCCCTCCCTAATACCTCCCTCCCCTAGATATCAAGTAATACTATGGAGATTAAACAGGTGAAATGTTTTAAGCATATTTCCACATTTAAGGGCAAAAATGAGAAAGAAAAAACAAACAAGCAAGCAAATAATAACAATTTTAAAAAGTGAAAACACTATGTTGTGATTGATATTTAGTCCCCATAGTCCTTCTCAGTTCTACTCACTTCACTTAGCATCAGTTCATATAAGTTTCTCCAGGTCTTTCTGGAACCAGTCACCTTCTTAGAAGGAAATGTTTGTTTGTTGTTCAATTTTGTTCACCTCTAGGTTTGTATGGGCAAAAATGCCAGAGTCATTTGCCATTTCCTTCTCCAACTCACTTTATATGATGAGTTGAGGCAAACTGGGCTAAGTAACTTGCCCATGACACAAATCTAAATTCTTCTTACAAAGATGAGTTTTCCTGACTACAGATACAGTACTCTATTATGTCAACTTATTCTTAAGAGCTAATAAGAGGTTAAAATGAGACTATGCATGCAAATCATGTTTTAAGTAGTTATAGAAATGCCAGTTATTACTTTCATTATCATAATTACTGGAATTTTGTGATATTGAACAGTTTATAAGATTTATAGGCTATATATAGCTATTTATAGACTATGATCTGAAAAATTTTGGATTTTCATTGCCATTATCTTTTTTTTTTTTAATCTTACATGTTGTATGCCAAAACTAAAAAACAATTACAACAACAAAAATGACAACTTGTTTAGGAAAAACTTTGACAGAACACCTAAAACTATCACTTCCAGGGTTTCTAGTGTGATTGATTTTTTTTTTTAAAGTCAATACTTCAGTCAAATTAGATTTCATTATTTTTCAGAAAAGAATGAGATCCCCATTGACATCCTAAAACACTTCATTTATGACATTCTTTTAGTATCCTCTTCTTCAATTGACAGAGGGAACAATCTCTCCTGGCTAAATTTACTGATATGATTTTTTCTTGTTGTATATATGCTTAGCTGAGAAAGGAAAATTTGGAAATAACTTTTAGTATTTCATATCTACATTTTATCTCACAAAAAAAGCTGAACTGAAACTTTCTCTCTTGAAGAACAAAGTATTGCAATGGAAAATCCTGTGGGAAAAGATAGGATGGAAATTATGATTTGATTTTGGTAAAATAATGTCTTCTTTATTTCTCAATTGTTATTTTCTCCACATAGCCCTCTCACATGCTCTGTATTTGTATTCTGTCTCATAACAGAGTTGATAAATGGTCAATAGACCCAATTTTTCTCTTTCTAAATGGTTCAGTCCTTTTAAGTCATGTTTGACTCTTTGTGACCCTATTTGGAGTTTACTTAGCAAAGACACAGAATGATTTCCTGTTTCCTTTTTCAGCTCATTTTATATGAAGAAACTGAGGCAGTGTTGTGACTTGCCCAAGGTCACATGCTAGTTTCTGAGGCCAGATTTGAACTCAGAAAAATGAGTCTTCTTGATTTCAAGCTTAGCCCTCTTATTGACTGTGCTACCTAGCTTCCCTTTTCTTTCTCAATAAGTGGTTGTTTTTTTTAATAATTTTTATTATATATATTTGTATAATATTATCCCTTGTATTCATTATTCCAAATTATCCCCCCTCCCTCTACTCCCTCCCCCCGATGACAGGCAATCCCATACATTTTACATGTGTCACAATATAACCTAGATACAATACATGTGTGTAAATACCATTTTCTTGTTGCACAATAAGCATTAGATTCCAAAGGTCCAAGGTGCCACAATAAGGGTCACCCAAGATCTGGCTGCCTCCACATTAAAAGATAGAAGGGCCTGGAACCTGATATTCCGAAAGGCAAAAGATCAAGGACTGCAACCAAGAATGAACTACCCAGCTAAGTTTAGCATCTTTTTCCATGGAAGAAGATGGTCATTCAATGAAACAGAGGAATTCTATATGTTTCTAAGAAAAAAACCAGACTTAAACAAAAAATTTGATCTACATCCACAAGACTGAAGAGAAACAGAAAAAGGTACACCGAACCCTTGAGAAGTGTAACTCTGTTGTGGGTATATAAAAAATACTCAAGGATAATTTGATTTTACTGATATAAAAGAAAAAAAGGGGGGTGTAGTAAAGGGAAGGAGGTCGGTTCAGAAAAAGGGGAAGGAGTGATAAAAAGAGGGAAACTACATCCCAGGAAGAGACATAGAAAATACACCATATCTGAGGGAACTTAGTGAGGGGGAGAATCATTGTGTGAATCTTACTCTCATCAGGAGAGGCTCAAAGAGTAAATAATTAACATATTTGTTTTTCAGAGAATTTTCTCTCACCTCATTAAAAGGGGGGAGAGGAAAAGGGGAAAGGAAAAGGAGAATAAGTGAAGGGACTTGGAGGGAGGGGGGAGGGATCCTAAAAAAAAAAAAAAAAAAAGAGGGAGGGTTGCGCGTCACAAGGGGGGTCTGTAAATTAAATATCGGGGAGGGGGATCAGGGGGGTCAAGGGAAAAAAGTATAATCTGGGGATAATACGATGGCAGGAAATACAGAATTAGTAATTTTAACTGTAAATGTAAATGGGATGAACGATCCCATCAAACGGAGACGGATAGCAGATTGGATCAAAAAGCAGAACCCTACAATATGTTGCCTACAGGAAACACACTTAAAGCAGGGAGATACATACAGAGTAAAGGTAAAAGGTTGGAACAGAGCCTATTATGCTTCAGGTAAAGCCAAAAAAGCAGGGGTAGCTATCCTTATCTCAGATCAAGCAAAAGCAGAAGTAGATCTCGTTAAAAAAGATAAGGAAGGAAACTATATCCTGCTGAAAGGTAGCATAAATAATGAAGCCATATACTAAACATATATGCACCAAGTGGTATAGCATCTAACTTTCTAAAGGAAAAGTTAAGAGAACTGCAAGAAGAAATAGACAGTGAAACTATAATAGTGGGAGATCTCAACCTTGCACTCTCAGATTTAGACAAATCAAACCACAAAACAAACAAGAAAGAAATTAAAAAAGTAAATAGAACATTAGAAAAACTAGGTATGATAGACCTTTGGAGAAAACTGAATGGCAATAGGAAGGAATATACTTTCTTCTCAGCAGTTCATGGATCCTATACAAAAATTGACCATATATTAGGACATAAAGATCTCAAAATTAAATGTAGGAAGGCAGAAATAATAAATGCCTTCTTCTCAGATCACAATGCAATAAAAGCTACATTCAGTAAAAAGTTAGGGGTAAATAGACCAAAAAGTAATTGGAAACTGAATAATCTCATCTTAAAGAATGACTGGGTGAAAGAGCAAATTATAGAAACAATTAACAATTTCACCCAAGATAATGATAATGATGAGACATCATATCAAAATCTTTGGGATGCAGCTAAAGCAGTAATAAGGGGAAATTTTATATCTTTAGAGGCTTACTTGAAGAAAATTGAGAAAGAGAAGATTAACGAATTGGGCTTACAACTTAAAAGGCTAGAAAAAGACCAAATTATAAACCCCCAACCAAAAATTAAACTCGAAATACAAAAATTAAAAGGAGAAATCAATAAAATTGAAAGTAAAAAAAACTATTGAATTAATAAATAAAACCAAGAGTTGGTTTTATGAAAAAGCCAATAAAATAGATAAACCTTTGGTAAATTTGATCAAAAAAAAGAAAGAGGAAAATCAAATTGATAGTCTTACAAATGAAAAGGGGGATCTTTCCACCAATGAAGAGGAAATTAGAGAAATAATAAGGAATTACTTTGCCCAACTTTATGCCAATAAATTTGAAAACTTAAGTGAAACGGATGACTTCCTCCAAAAATATAGGCTCCCTAGATTAACAGAGGAGGAAATAAATTGCTTAAATAGTCCCATTTCAGAAAAAGAAATAGAACAAGCTATTAATCAACGCCCCAGGAAAAAATCCCCAGGGCCAGATGGATTCACATGTGAATTCTACCAAACATTTAAAGAACAATTAGCCCCAATGTTATATAAATTATTTGAAAAAATAGGGGATGAAGGAGTCCTACCAAACTCCTTTTATGACACAGACATGGTACTGATACCTAAACCTGGTAGATCAAAAACTGAGAAAGAAAATTATAGACCAATCTCCTTAATGAATATTGATGCTAAAATCTTAAATAAGATATTAGCAAAAAGACTTCAGAAAATCATCTCCAAGATAATACACTATGATCAAGTAGGATTTATTCCAGGAATGCAGGGCTGGTTTAATATTAGGAAAACTATTAATATAATTGACCATATTAATAATCAAATTAATAAGAACCATATGATCATCTCAATAGATGCAGAAAAAGCATTTGACAAAATCCAACATCCATTCCTACTAAAAACTCTTGAGAGTATAGGAATAAATCGATTATTCCTTAGAATAATCAGGAGTATATATTTAAGACCGTCAGTAAGCATAATATGCAATAGAAATAAACTGCAACCTTTCCCAGTAAGATCAGGTGTGAAACAAGGTTGCCCACTATCACCATTACTATTCAATATAGTACTAGAAACGCTAGCCTCGGCAATAAGAGCCGAGAAAGAGATTCAAGGAATTAGAGTAGGAAATGAGGAAATTAAACTATCACTTTTTGCAGATGACATGATGGTATACTTAGAGAACCCCAAAGACTCTGCTAAAAAGCTACTAGAAATAATTCAAAATTTCAGCAAAGTGGCAGGATACAAAATAAATCCACATAAATCCTCGGCATTTTTATATATCACTAACAAAATGCAACAGCAAGAGATACAAAGAGAAATTCCATTCCAAACAAATGTTGAGAGTATAAAATATTTGGGAATCCATCTACCAAAGAAAAGTCAGGAATTATATGAGAAAAATTACAAAACACTTGCCACAAAAATAAAATCAGATTTAAATAATTGGAAAGACATTTAGTGCTCTTGGATAGGCCGAGCGAATATAATAAAGATGACAATACTCCCCAAACTAATCTATTTATTTAGTGCTATACCAATCAGACTCCCAAGAAACTATTTTAATGACCTAGAAAAAATAACAACAAAATTCATATGGAAGAATAAAAGGTCAAGAATTGCAAGGGAACTAATGAAAAAAAACTCAGAGGAACGTGGTCTAAGTGTACCTGATCTAAAGCTATATTATATAGCAGCAGTCACCAAAACCATTTGGTATTGGCTACGAAATAGACCGGCAGATCAGTGGAACAGATTAGATACAAAGGACAAAAAAGGGTACATCTATAGCAATCTAATCTTTGACAAACCCAAAGATTCCAACATTAGGGATAAAAATTCATTATTCGGAAAAAACTGTTGGGAAAACTGGAAATTAGTATGGCAGAAATTAGATATGGATCCACACTTAACACCATATACCAAGATAAGATCAAAATGGGTCCATGATTTAGGCATAAAGAGGGAGATAATAAATAGATTAGAGGAACAGAGGATAATCTACCTCTCAGACTTGTGGAGGAGGAAGGAATTTATGACCAGAGGAGAACTAGAGATCATTATTGATCACAAAATAGAAGATTTTGATTACATCAAACTAAAAAGTTTCTGTACAAATAATACTAATGCAAACAAGATCAGAAGGGAAGTAACAAATTGGGAAAATATTTTTAAAAACAAAGGTTGTGACAAAGGTCTCATTTCCAAAATATATAGAGAACTGACCCTAATTTATAAGAAACCGAACCATTCTCCAATTGATAAATGGTCAAAGGATATGAACAGACAATTCTCAGAGGAAGAAATTGAAACTATATCCACTCACATGAAAGAGTGTTCCAAATCACTACTGATCAGAGAAATGCAAATTAAGACCACTCTGAGATACCACTACACACCTGTCAGATTGGCTAAGATGACAGGAACAAATAATGATGAATGTTGGAGGGGATGTGGGGGAATTGGGACACTAATACATTGCTGGTGGAGTTGTAAAAGAATCCAGCCATTCTGGAGAGCAATCTGGAATTATGCCCAAAAAGTTATCAAACTGTGCATACCCTTTGACCCAGCAGCGCTACTACTGGGATTATATCCCAAAGAAATACTAAAGAGCGGAAAGAGACATATATGTGCCAAAATGTTTGTGGCAGCTCTTTTTGTTGTAGCTAGAAACTGGAAGATGAATGGATGTCCATCAGTTGGAGAATGGTTGGGTAAATTGTGGTATATGAAGGTTATGGAATATTATTGCTCTGTAAGAAATGACCAGCAGGAGGAATATAGAGAGGCCTGGAGAGACTTAAATCAGCTGATGCTGAGTGAAATGAGCAGAACCAGAAGATCACTGTACACTTCAACAACAATACTGTATGAGGATGTATTCTGATGGAAGTGGAAATCTTCAACATAAAGAAGATCCAACTCACTTCCAGTTGATCAATGATGGACAGAGGTAGCTACACCCAGAGAAGAAACACTGGGAGGGGAATGAAAATTGTTAGCACTAATATCTGTCTGCCCAGGTTGCATGTACCTTCGGATTCTAATGCTTATTGTGCAACAAGAAAATGATATTCACACACATGTATTGTACCTAGGCTATATTGTAACACATGTAAAATGTATGGTATTGCCTGTCGTCGGGGGGAGGGAGTAGAGGGAGGGGGGGTAATTTGGAAAAATGAATACAAGGGATAATATTATAAAATATATATATATATATATATATATATAATAAAAAAAATTAAAAAAAAAAAAAAGTAGCTTGAATTGAGGTGGTGCAGTGGACAGATAAGATAGAGAAATACACTTTTTGTTGTTTTTTTAATGCACAAATAGTGGAATTTTTTGTTAAAAATCACCCTTGAATTATCCCACTCCCTTGAATTCTGATTTCTTAAGTTCAAAAGAAATAAGAAATTTTGTTTCGCTAAATTCTGGTTGTTCTTTTAAATAAAAGAAGAGTCTAGTTTAAAAATAATCTACAAAATGGTGGGTATTTTAAAAAAGGTTAAAAATTGAGAAAATCCAGGCAAAAATAAATGGCTTTTCAAGAAAGCATTCAATAGTTTCAATAAATAATAATTTCACTATAGGATCATAAGGACTTTACATTTTTATAAAATGTGAGTAATAGAGTTGATATGATTTGCCTAAGGTTACATGACAGGTAAGTGGCAGATATGGACTTAACCGAGGTCTTCAGATTCCACATCAAGTATTCTTTTCACATTATATCATGTTGACTTTCAAATAAATTATTTAAAAAATCATGTATTTTTCCAAAATCTAAGAACAACTTAATAAGAAGAGCACTTGTAGTCCCTGAAGATCACACCAGTTCAATAATTGTGGGTAAGGGGAAATAGTTTCCCAAAACTATAGTGAGTACAATGATTTGGTATGTAAAAAAAAAAATCTTTAAAAGAAAAATTGACATCCCTTGAAGGAAAATTATTGTTAAAAGAAATCCAAAATGAGCTATGGTTCAATTTCATGATGGAATTGACTCTTCATTGTCTCAAATGTTTGAGAAAAACCCAGGAAGGCAAATTGTTTGCAAATGAGTAATAGGCTGTTAGGTTCTTACTAAGTGCTAAGTCGGTACTTAACAATTCTCTAGTTCCGGCCTTTACTGGGAGTTTTACTTGTGAATTCTTGGGGAAGAGTTTGCATGCTTAGGAGGAGCAAGTTCATTGGTTGAAGTAATTCTTCCCAGAAGCCCTTGCATTATCCCACTCCCATTTTCTGGGAGGATAAAAGAGGGCAGCTCTGGAGGAGAGACAGAGTTTTGTCTGGAGGAAACTTGAGGCTGCTCTCTGCAGGAAGGGAAGTCGGCTCTCTACAGGAAGAAGAATCTTTCTGAGAGATTTGAGTTGACACAGTAGACTTCTCCCAGAGAGCAATCGGCAGCTTCTGGGGACAACAGCATGTTACAATAGAGTTTAGTTTGATTGAATATAATCAGGAAAATTTCTCCCTGTGACTAAAATAACAGTACAAAATCATTCTGTCAGATAGCATCAGCTCTGTATATAGAGGGCAGTATATCTTCATGTTTAGTTTCATTGACATTTAGAAGACTTGGAACTATAGGGAAAAAATTTAAAACCCCTCAAAGTGTTGAGTCATGTGGGGGAGGGGAAAGGAATGTGAAAGAACAATTTAAAAGAGGGGAGGAGTCTAGACAATTTTAGAACTTAATTCCTCAAAGAGGGACATTGCCATCATGATAGTTATGTCTTGATTTGCAAGTGAATTGGATTTAAGTGAGACAGAGCTGTACAAAGCCATCAGCCTCACTCATTCTTCCAGAACCATCAAAGTATAGAATCAAGACAAGGGATTACTGCCAATGGCCCAGTAGACTGGATTCAGCTATACCTTTGCCATATACTGTCTGCATAACCTTCAGTGCCTCACCTCGAAGACCATAAGCTTCACTAACTGGCTATGTGATCTTTATTGTTTTCTGCTTCAATGATTTCTTACTGTGATTTTTTTTTCTTTTAAGATTCCTATTCTGGCCATTTCTGCATCCTCTCTCCTGAAAGGAAGAATAGAGTTCTGGGATTAGGATCCTGGAACCAAGTAGCAGTTGAAATTCTAAATGAAGCCACACTAGTTCAACACCTGTAAAGGGATGAAACTCTGTATGATTGATTTAAACAAGGTTTTAAATTGATAAGTCAAGGGTTATCTAGTTTAGCTTGGTGATTAATAGTTCTTCTAGTTCAGTATGATTGAATTAATCTTACAACAAATAATGGTTCCCTAGTGATATAATGATTGGCCTATACTCAGTATGACGAATGGATTTAATTGTAATAGAGTATTTAAGAGGCCAGAGTCAGACCTAAGGAAGGAACTGGATAGACTCGGAGAAGACAGAGAACTGGAGGAGCTCCAGTCTTGGAGAGACATTCTTTCCATCTCCCACCACTAAGGGGGAATGGACCAACCTGGGGAAGACAGAGGACTGGAGGCTGGAGCACAAGCTCCCAGACTCAGGAAGACTTCAAGACAGACTGTCATAGTGGTCCTCTTGCCACCACCACAGAAACCAAAGACACATTCCGGAGGACCTCCAGAAAGCTGGCCCAGGCCCCAGGCAAGGAAACAGACTGTGAAGGAGACAATAGACTGTATCTCTGGCTATTTTCATGGTGATTATTCTACTGAAAGGAAGGCTGGTCCAAAGACCTCCAGAAAACTAACCAGAACATTACATTTAACATTACCTTGTTAAGGGGCAGGTCAATTCCCCAAGAGCCTCCACAGCTGTGGATCAAAGCATCTAAAGGAGTTGCAGAGCAGCCTTTGCTGGCACACAGGTGTTGTGGACTGGGAATGATTTAAATTGGAGGCAGAGGGAAGAGGAGAAAGATCAGGCAACGCAATGGTCTCTCATTCAGAGAGGTCAGAGAACAAGAACAACTGCCTCTCAGTCTCCTTGTATCATGGCCTCACAATAGGAGATCCATTCTGCAAGTCTGAGGTGGATCTCCAGCAGCCACTGTCAGGTGGCTCTTTGTGTATTCCAACAAACACCCTTAGATTTATATACCTCAGTGAAACCACAGCACAACATATTGTACCCAGGAAAGGCTTACTGATTTCTATGAATTGCTGATTTGTTCTTATCAATTACTCCTCCCTGGGATCCTCCTTCCTACCTACAGCATTACATATAGATATGGTATGATTCTGCAGCTATCTTTTCACTAGTGTTTTATTAATGTCATCTAATTTTACTGTGGAATTATAAAAAATATAAAAATTAGAGCCAAAAAATTGCCTAACTAGAGTTTATTTTATCCAAGTCCTTAATTTTACAGATAAGGAAACTGAAGATCCAAAACGGGTCTGTGATTTTCCCATTATCACGCAGGAAGTTCTAGGACTAGGGCACAAGTTTTCTGATCCCCAGTTCAGTACTCTCATCTCCTGATGAGAAAATTGAGGCAAGTAGCATCATTAAAGTTAGGTCATTCTATCTGTTTCTTCCGCTTTCATTAATGTTGTTCAGTAATTTTTCAGTCATGTCCAGCACTTCCTGGCTCCATTTGGGGTTTTCCTGGCAAAGATACTAGAATGACTTGCCTTTTTTTTTTCTCCAGCTTATTTTACTATGAGGAAATTGAGGCAAACAAAGTTAAATGACTTGCCCAGGTTCACACAGCCAGTAAGTATCTGAGGTCAGATTTGAACTCAGAAGAGAAGTCTTTCTGACTCCAGCACTCCATCTTCTATTCTGACTATGGAACTCTATCCACTGCACCACACAACAGTGCTCTCTTTTCATAAAATGTTTTTTATTTAATATTTTCACTTTATATAGAGGATTAGTAAAATCAGCTATTCCTTATACTTTAAATTCTATTATATACACTGCAGTTTCCACTAACAAGAATCTCACCAGATTCTAAACAGTAAAGACTTTATATTTCATTGCATTTGGAAATCTTATTTTATTTTATTTTTTTAATTTCTGGAGTAAAGAACTCCAAATTTTTTTTTTATGTTTGTATTCATTTTTCCAAATTACCCCCCCTCCCTCTACTCCCTCCCCCCGATGACAGGCAATCCCATACATTTTACATGTGTTACAATATAGTCTAGGTACAATACATGTGTGTGAATATCATTTTCTTGTTGCACAATAAACATTAGAATCCAAAGGTACATGCAACCTGGGCAGACAGATATTAGTGCTAACAATTTACATTCACTTCCCAGTGTTTCTTCTCTGGGTGTAGCTACCTCTGTCCATCATTGATCAACTGGAAGTGAGTTGGATCTTCTTTATGTTGAAGATTTCCACTTCCATCAGAATACATCCTCATACAGTATTGTTGTTGAAGTGTACAGTGATCTTCTGGTTCTGCTCATTTCACTCAGCATCAGTTGATTTAAGTCTCTCCAGGCCTCTCTGTATTCCTCCTGCTGGTCATTTCTTACAGAGCAATAATATTCCATAACCTTCATATACCACAATTTACCCAACCATTCTCCAACTGATGGACATCCATTCATCTTCCAGTTTCTAGCTACAACAAAAAGAGCTGCCACAAACATTTTGGCACATATATGTCTCTTTCCCCTCTTTAGTATTTCTTTGGGATATAAGCCCAGTAGTAGCACTGCTGATTCTTTCACAACTCCACCAGCAATGTATTAGTGTCCCAATTTCCCCACATCCCCTCCAACATTCATCATTATTTGTTCCTGTCATCTTACCAATCTGACAGGTGTGTAGTGGTATCTCAGAGTTGCCTTAATTTGCATTTCTCTGATCAGTAGTGATTTGGAACACTCTTTCATGTGAGTGGATATAGTTTCAATTTCTTCATCTGAGAATTGTCTGTTCATATCCTTTGAACATTTATCAATTGGAGAATAGTTCGGTTTCTTATAAATTAGGGTCAGTTCTCTATATATTTTAGAAATGAGACCTTTGTCAGAACCTTTGCTTTTAAAAATATTTCCCAATTTGTTACTTTCCTTCTAATCTCGTTTGCATTAGTATTATTTGTACAGAAACTTTTTAGTTTGATGTAATCAAAATCTTCTATTTTGTGATCAATAATGATCTCTAGTTCTCCTCTGGTCATAAATTCCTTCCTCCTCCACAGGTCTGAGAGGTAGACTATCCTCTGTTCCTCTAATCTGTTTATGATTTCATTCTTTATGCCTAAATCATGGACCCATTTTGATCTTATCTGGGTATATGGTGTTAAGTGTGGATCCATATCTAATTTCTGCCATATTAATTTCCAGTTTTCCCAACAGTTTTTTCCAAATAATGAATTTTTATCCCTAATGTTGGTATCTTTGGGTTTGTCAAAGATTAGATTGCTATAGATGTACCCTTTTTTGTCCTTTGTATCTAATCTGTTCCACTGATCTGCCGGTCTATTTCGTAGCCAATACCAAATGGTTTTGGTGACTGCTGCTATATAATATAGCTTTAGATCAGGTACACTTAGACCACCTTCCTCTGAGTTTTTTTTTCATTAGTTCCCTTGCAATTCTTGACCTTTTATTCTTCCATATGAATTTTGTTGTTATTTTATTTTTTATTCCTATACTCTCAAGAGTTTTTAGTAGGAATGGATGTTGGATTTTGTCAAATGCTTTTTCTGCATCTATTGAGATGATCATATGGTTCTTATTAATTTGATTATTAATATGGTCAATTATATTAATAGTTTTCCTAATATTAAACCAGCCCTGCATTCCTGGAATAAATCCTACTTGATCATAGTGTATTATCTTGGAGATGATTTTCTGAAGTCTTTTTGCTAATATCTTATTTAAGATTTTAGCATCAATATTCATTAAGGAGATTGGTCTATAATTTTCTTTCTCAGTTTTCGATCTACCTGGTTTAGGTATCAGTACCATGTCTGTGTCATAAAAGGAGTTTGGTAGGACCCCTTCATCCCCTATTTTTTCAAATAATTTATATAACATTGGGGCTAATTGTTCTTTAAATGTTTGGTAGAATTCACATGTGAATCCGTCTGGCCCTGGGGATTTTTTCCTGGGAAGTTGATTAATAGCTTGTTCTATTTCTTTTTCTGAAATGGGACTATTTAATGAGGTGAGAGAAAATTCTCTGAAAAACAAATATGTTAATTATTTACTCTTTGAGCCTCTCCTGATGAGAGTAAGATTCACACAATGATTCTCCCCCTCACTAAGTTCCCTCAGATATGGTGTATTATCTATGCCTCTTCCTGGGATGTAGTTTCCCTCTTTTTATCACTCCTTCCCCTTTTTCTGAACCGACCTCCTTCCC
This sequence comes from Sminthopsis crassicaudata, assembly GCF_048593235.1. NCBI lineage: Eukaryota > Metazoa > Chordata > Mammalia > Dasyuromorphia > Dasyuridae > Sminthopsis > Sminthopsis crassicaudata. The sequence goes on from NC_133622.1 coordinate 123,618,908, forward strand.
TTTACTACACCCCCCTTTTTTTTCTTTTATATCAGTAAAATCAAATTATCCTTGAGTATTTTTTATATACCCACAACAGAGTTACACTTCTCAAGGGTTCTGTGTACCTTTTTCTGTTTCTCTTCAGTCTTGTGGATGTAGATCAAATTTTTTGTTTAAGTCTGGTTTTTTTCTTAGAAACATATAGAATTCCTCTGTTTCATTGAATGACCATCTTCTTCCATGGAAAAAGATGCTAAACTTAGCTGGGTAGTTCATTCTTGGTTGCAGTCCTTGATCTTTTGCCTTACGGAATATCAGGTTCCAGGCCCTTCTATCTTTTAATGTGGAGGCAGCCAGATCTTGGGTGACCCTTATTGTGGCACCTTGTTTTTTTCTAGCTGCTTGCAGGATTTTCTCCCTTGTGTGGTAATTCTGCAGCTTAGCCACTATATTCCGTGGTGTTCTTTTTTTAGGGTCTATTTCAGAAGGAGTTCGATGAATTCTTTCCACATCTACTTTCCCCTCTGTTTCTATTATCTCTGGACAGTTCTCCTTGATAATTTCCTGTAAAATAGAATCTAGGCTCTTTTTTTGGTCATAGTTTTCTGGAAGTCCAATAATCCGCAGATTATCTCTCCTAGATCTATTTTCCAGGTCTATAGATTTTCCCAGTAAGTATTTGACGTTGTTCTCCAGCTTCTCATTTTTTTTTGTTTTGTTTGACTGATTCTTGGGTTCTCTGTGAATCATTCATTTCTATTTGTTCCATCCTGACTTTTAAGGAGTTATTTTCTTCTTTCACAGTTTTTAGTTCTTTTTGTAAATGCCCAATTTCGTTTTTAAGTGAATTATTTTGCTCTATTGAATTTTTTCCATTTCCCTAATTTTTTTTGAGAATTATTTTCTTTTTCCAATTCAGAAATTCTATATTCTTAAGACTTTTTTATCTTTTCCAATTCAGAAATCCTACTTTCCTGTGTTTTTTTTAACCTTTTCTAATTCATAAATTTTGTTTCCCTGCATCTCCTGTGAATTCTTTATTTTTTCCAACTCCAATTTCAGGACGTTGTTATTCTCTATCATAGCTTCCCTTTCCTTTCCCCATTTTTCTTCAATCTCCCTCAATTTTTTAAGAGCTTCTTCTAGGAGAGAGTTATGTGATGGGGGGCAGGAATCGTTCCCCTTTAGGTTGTTATCTGCTGTCTCTCTGCTGTTAACTTCCTCGGGGTTGGATACCTGCTCTTTCTCTGTATAGAAGGAATCTATAGTTTTTCTAGCTTTTTTGCTCATACTTAAAAAATCTTTTGGGGTCTGTCCCTGGGGTAGGAAATTATTTATTTACTTCTTTACCAGCTTCCTCCCAGACTGGATGGATGCAGCGGCTCCTGCGCCTGAGCAAAGATAGAGCTCTGGGAGAGAGTTCCCCACCCCCTCCCTGGAAGTGCCTCAGAGGTGATTAGCACTACTGTGCTTCGAGGGGGTAGAATAGTAAAGACAGCACAAAGCCCAGCCTATGTGTCCGGGTGGGGCGTGGATGTCTGCAGCAGGTGACGTGAAAAGCCCCTGCGCTCAAACTGGAAGTGTCTGCCAGAAACCGCGGTCCCTAGTTCAAAGTTTCCGCTTCTCTGGGACTTCCTGGAGCTGAGTTCCACTCCCTCCAGCTAAACTAGGCAGTGTGTGTTGCCTTGGGCCGTATCCACCCACTTGTCAATCTCTTAACTATTCTCAGGTGGTAGCTGAGGCTACACCCCCTGGTGCTGAGTCTCTGCTGAGTCACCTCCAGAATCGGGGAAAATCTAATCTGAGTTTTAAAATATTTTGGCTTTCTCTTCTGAACTGCTAAATAATTAGCAGAGAAGAGCTAACAGCCTGATCCCAGTGCCCTTCCCAGCGCAATGGGCGCAGTGTGCCCCTACCCCACCACCTGTGCTGGTCTCTCTTATTCCTCCCCTGAGAACTGACCTTTCCTGTTGAGACTCCAGATTCTCTTCAGCTGGTAAGTCGTGCTTCCAGTCCTTGTGGTATCTATCAGTCCTGAGCTAATTTTGAGACTTAATTTATCTAATTGGTTGTGAGGGAGTGAGGACGTTCACTGAGTCGTGTGTTTCTTCTCCGCCATCTTGGCTCCAGAACTCCAAAATTTTGAGAGCAAATATACATTCTTTTGAGAAAATAGAAAGTGATGAAACAGTCAGAAATATAAAGATAGATAGATAGATAGATAGATAGATAGATGGATAGATAGATAGATAGATAGATAGATAGATAGATAGATAGATAGATAGATAGATAGATAGATAGATAATGTTTGGGAGCCACTGAATCAGCAGCAACAGCAGTTGTTTCCAGAGCTCTCAGTCCACAGGCAATAAGTAGGTCAAATAACTGATCAGAAGGGGATTATAGTGTTCTCTTTGGTAGCTACTTTGCTTTGCCATTCACAGATCCATGTCACAGTTCTGGGTGGCAGATCCAGAGCAAGTAGGAGCACTAGCACACCAGAAATTGGGCCAACAGTGGAATGGGGACTGTCCTCACAGTTCCAGGGAAGAAAAGAGTTCTTCTAATCACTCACAGACCAGAGTACAAGTCAGTAGCTCAGTGAACTGAAGTGAACTGAAAACTTATAGGTCCCTAGAATTATCTCTGAAAACAACCCTGAGGGTTAGGACAGTGTATCTTTACCATCGGAAACAAAAACACTACTTTCATAAAGAAATAAAAATAAAGTAATAGGCTGGGGAAATGAGCAAACGTCAGAAAAATAAATTCTAAATGTAGAAAGTTACTATGGTGACAATGAAGATCAAAATACACATTCAGAAGAAGATAACAAAGTCAAAGCTCCTACATACAAGTATCCAAGAAAAATATAAATTGGTTTCAGGACATGGAAAAACACAAAAAGGATTTTAAAAACCAAGTAAGAGAGGTAGAGGAAGAATTAGGAAGAGAAACAATAGTGATCTAAGAACATGATTTAACAGATTGGTAACTAGAGCAGGAAAAATGATGGAGAAAATAATACCTTAAAAAAGACTGAGCTAAATGTTAAAGGTACAAAAAAACCAATGAAGAGAAGAATATTTTAAAAAGCAGAAAAGGTCATATAAAAAGCACAAAAAATCATTGAAGAAAAATTCTTGAGATATAAATGACCAAATAGAAAGGAAGATACAAAAGCAAAAACTTTCTTAAAAATTAAAATTGAGGGGGAGTGGAGCCAAGACAGTGGAGAGGACACACACTTCTTTCTAAGCTCCCCTTCTACTCTCACTACTAATTACCAAATCCAGCCTCTTAAATAGTGCTTGACTGGTAAAATCCACAAATATTAGGAGTACAACAAATTACAAGCCAAAGATAATCTGGAAGATCACCAGAAAAGCACAGGCAGGGAGACAGAACACAGAGGCTAGCACACTGAGTGGACCGGGGCAAATGTGTTCTCTGCAGGTGGAGAATTTACAGGGAGGACTCTACCACAGGTTGGCTGCTCTGCTTTGGTTGCAAAGCAGTAGATCAGCAGAAAAGTTACACAAATGCCAAAGGTAGAATGTAATCCAAAAAATGCCAGAATTTAACAGGACCTGGTTACACCCACCCAGCATCAGAAGTGACTCAGCTTGGACTGCAGCACAACTGTGCAGTCACATTCTGCAGTGCAGGGGAGGAAAGGAGGAGGTCTTCCCAGAGCAATGACACTTCTGCTTCAGGGCTCTTCACAGGGCAATTCCACAGTTCGACTGCTCTTTGCAGCCAGTTTTCAGGAGAGCTACTGTACATCTATCTATCCCTGTCCTATAGAGGAAGCTGGTAACCCCCTTACCCTGAAGGCAAATCCTAAAATTTTTAAAAAATGAATTAAAAAAACAAGCAAGGGGGCAGCTAGGTGGCGCAGTGGATAGAGCACCAGCAGCCTTGCATTCAAGAGGACCCGAGTTCAAATCTGGTCTCAGACACTTAACACTTCCTAGCTGTGTGACCTGGGCAAGTCACTTAACCCCAGCCTCAGGGAAAAAAAACAAAAAAACAAAAAAACAAGCAAACTCTTAATATTGATAACTTCTATAAAGAAAGAGAAAAGGTTTCCAACCCCAAAGAGACTAATAGAAGACAGTCTCTAGACAAAACCCCAAAGGGGGATGTAACCTGGTCAACATCACACAAGGCTCTCCTAGGATAAATTATAAAAAGATCTTAAAAGAGAATTAGAAGAAAAATGGGGAAAGGAAAGACAAGCATTTCAAGAGAATATGGAAAAGGCATATAACTCAATAAAAGAAAAATATGATAAAGTGGAAAAGGAAAACAACTTTCTGAAATGTGAATTGGAAAAGGTAAAGAACTTCCAGGGAAACATAATTTGTGAATTGAAAAAGATAAAGAGCTCCCAGGAAAGTATGATTTGTGAATTGGAAAAAAAACTCAGTAAAAAAGAAATAGTTAAATGGAAAAAAATTCCATAGAACAAAACAACTCATTTAAAAACTCAATTGTACATATACAAAGAGAAGTTTTTAAAAAAGCTAATGAAGAAAATAACTAATTAAAAATCAGAACTGAACAAATAGCAATGAATGATTCATTGAGATATTAAGAATCAGTCAAGCAAAATTTTTAAAAAAATTAAAAATAGAAGAAAGTGTTAAATATTTACTTGGAAAAATAACAAACCTGGAAAATAGATCTAACAAAGATAATCTGATAATTGTTGAAAAATTATGGCTCTTTTTTAGAGCCTAGACACTATTTTACAAGAAATTATCAAAGGGAACTGCTCAGATGTAATAAAATCAGAAGGTAAAATAGGCATTGAAAGAATTCATCACAACCTTCTGGAAGAGACCCCAAAATAAAAACTCCAAGGAATGTGGTGGCTAAATTTCAGAACTATCAGACTAAGGAAAAATATTACAAACATCCAGAAAAAAAAATATTTCAAATACCGAGGAGCCAAAATAAGGATCACTCAGGATGCTTCCACATTAAAGGATTGAAGGGCCTGGAATCTGATATTCCAAAAGGCAAAAGAACTTAGAATGCAGCCAAGAATAAGTTAAACAGAGCATTTTCCCCCCAGAGAAGAAGACAGACATTCAATGAAGCAGGTCAATTCCATTTATTCCCAATGAAAAAATTTGACCTTCAAATATAGGACTCAACATAAAAAATAAAAAACTCTTGAGAACTGTATTTCTGTTCCAGGCATGCATAAAAAGTGCATGCATAACTTGATTTTACTGTTATAATATTAAAAAGGGGAAATTAGAAGTGGAAAAGGGATTGTATCAGAAAAAAAGGAAAAAAAGGGAAATCAAAAGAACGAAACTACATCCCACAAAGAGACAATGGAAACTTATCATATCTGAGAGAATTTAGGGAGGGGAAGGAACATTGTGTGAATCTTACTCTCATCAGATTTGGCTCAAAGAGAAAATATTAGGCATATTTTCTTTACAGAGAAACTTCTCTCCCCTCATTAAAGAGTGGCAGAGGAAAGGGAAAAGGAAAAGAGTAATAAGGGAAGGGTACAAGAAAGGGGAAGGGATTCAAAGGGAGTGAGAGGGATTTTAAAGAGGGAGAGCTGTGTGACTCAAGTGATACCCATAAGTTTAATACTAGGAAAGGAGGTAAAGCGGGACAAGAAAAAGAAAAGCATAATCTGAGGATAATAAGATGGCAGGAAATACAGAATTTGTCATTTTAACTGTAAATGTGAATGGGATGAACTCTCCCATAAAGCAAAGGTGGATCACAGACTGGATCAAAAGTCAGAACCCCATAATATGTTGTTTACAAGAAACACATTTAAAGCAGGGAGATACATACAGGTTAAAGGTAAAAGACTGGAGAAGAATATATTATGCTTCGGGTAACATCAAAAAGCAGGAATAGCCATCCTTATCTCAGATCAAGCAAAATCAAAAATTGATCTAATTAAAAGAGATAAAGAAGGAAACTATATCTTGCTAAAGGGTAGCATAGACAATGAAGCAATATCAATACTAAACATATACGCACCAAGTGGTATAGCATCTAACTTCCTAAAGGAGAAGTTAAGAGAATGGCAAGAAGAAGAAGACAGTGAGAAATCTCAAGGTTGCACTCTCAGAATTAGACAAACCAAACCCAAAACAAATAAGAAAGAAATTAAAGAGGTAAATAGAATATTAGAAAAGTTATGTATGATAGATCTTTGGAGGAAACTGAATGGAGACAGAAAAGAGTACAGTTTCTTCTTGGCAGTTCATAGAACCTATACAAAAATTGACCATATATTAGGACACAAAGACCTCAAAATCAAATGCAGAAAGGCAGAAATAGTAAATGCATCCTTTTCAGATCGCAATGCAATAAAAAGTACATTCAAGTTTAAAAAGCTAAGGGTAAATAGACCAAAAAGTAACTGGAAACTAAATAATCTCATCCTAAAAAAATGAATGGGTGAAACAGCAAATCAAACTTACAATTAATAATTTCACCCAAGAGAATGATAACAATGAGACAACATACAAAAATTTGTGGGATGTAGCCAAAGCAGTAATAAGAGGAAATTTTATATCTTTAGAGGCTTAATTGAATAAAATAGAGAAAGAAAAGATCAATGAATTGGGCTTATACCTTAAAAAGCTAGAAAAAGAGCAAATTAAAAAGCCCTAATCAAATGCTAAATTTGAAATTCTAAAATTAAAAGTTGAAATTAATAAAATTGAAAGTGAATTAATAAATTAAAAGTTGGTTTTGTGAAAAAAAATAGATAAATCTTTGATAAATCTGATTAAAGGAAAAAAGAAAAGCAAACTGTTAATATTAAAAATGAAAAGGGAGAACTTTCCACCAATGAAGAGGAAATTAGAGCAATAATTAGGAGTTACTTTGTCCAATTTTATGCCAATGAATTCGATAACCTAAGGGAAATGGATGACTACCTTCAAAAATATAGGCTTCCAGATTAACAGAGGAGGAAGTAAATTGCTTAAATAGTCCTATTTCAGAAAAAGAAATAGAACAAGCTATTAATCAATTCCCTGACAAAAAATCCCCAGGACCAGATGGATTTACATGTGAATACTACATTTAAAGTACAATTTACTCCAATGTTATATAAACTATTTGAAAAAATAGGGAATGAAGGACACCTACCAAATTCCTTTTATGACACAGACATGTTAATCATACCTAAACCAGGTAGGTTGAAAACAGGAAGAAAATTATACACCATTCTCTCTAATAAATATTAATGCTAAAATCTTAAATATTAGCAAAAAGATTACAGAAAATCATTCCCAGGTCAATATACTATGACTAAATAGAATTTATACCAGGAATGCAGGGCTGGTTCAATATTAGGAAAACTATTAGCATAATCGACTATATCAGTAACCAAATTAACAAAAACCATATGATCATCTCAATAGATGCAGAAAAAGCATTTCATAAAATGCAACATCCATTCCTATTTAAAAACACTTGAGAGTAGAGAAATAAAATGGACTTTTCCTTAAAATAGCCAGTAGCCTATATTTAAAACCATCAGTAAGCATAATATGTAATGGGGATAAATTGGAACCATTCCCAATAAGATCAGGAGTGACATAAGGTTGCCCACTATCACCATTACTATTCAATGTTGTATTAGAAATGCTAGCTTTGGCAATGAGTTGAGGAAGAGATTAAAGGATTTAGAATAGGTAACGAGGAAACCAAATTATTGCTCTTTGCAGATGATATGATGGTATACTTAGAGAACCCCAGAGATTCTACTAAAAAGCTATTAGAAATAATCCACAAATTTAGCAAAGTCATAGGATACAAAATAAACTCACATAAATCATCAGTATTCTTATATATCACTAACAACATCCAACAGAGATACAAAGAAAAATTCCATTTAAAGTAACTGTTGATAGTATAAAGTATTTGGGAATCTATTTGCCAAGGGAAAGTCAGGAATTATATGAGCAAAACTATAAAACATTTTCCACACAAATAAAGTCAGATCTATGCAATTGGAAAAATATTAAGTGCTCTTGGATAGATTAAACATATATAATAAAGATGACAATACTCCCTAAACTAATCAATTTATTTAGTGCTATACCAATCAAATTCCCAAAAAACTATTTAATGATCTAGAAAAATAATAATAAAATTCATCTGGAAGAACAAAAGTTCAGGACTTTCAAGGGATCTAATGAAAAAAAATCAAATGAAGGTGGCCTAGCTGTACCAGATCTAAAATTACATTATAAAGCAGTGGTCACCAAAACCATTTGGTATTGGTTAAGAAAGAGATCAGTGGAATAGGTTAGGTTCACAGGACAAAATAGTCAATAATTTTAATAAGCTAGTGTTTGACAAACCCCAAACCCCTAACTTTTGGGATAAAAATTCACTGTTTGACAAAAACTGCTGGGAACATTGGAAATTAGTATGACAGAAACTAGGCATACTAACAGAAACTAACGCCATACACCAAGATAAGGTTACAATGGGTTCATGATCTAGGCGTAAAGAATGAGATTATAAATAAATTAGAAGAACGTAGGATAGTTTACCTCTCAGACCTGTGGAGGAGCAAAGAATTTGTGACCAAAGAGGAACTAGAGATCAATATTAATCACAAAACAGATAATTTTGATTATATTAAGTTAAAAAGCTATTGTACAAACAAAACTAATACAAACAACATTAGAAGGGAAACAATAAACTGAGAAAAAATTTTATAATCAAGGGTTCTGATAAAGCCTTCATTTCCAAAATACAGAGAATTGACGCTAATTTATAAGAAATCAAGCTATTCTCTAGTTGATAAATGGTAAAAGAATATGAAAAATCAATTTTCAGATGAACAAATTGAAATTATTTCTAGGCATATGAAAAGATGTTCCAAATCATTATCAATCAGAGAAATGAAAATTAAGACAACTCTGAGATATTACATACCTCTCAGATTTGCTAGGATGACAGGAAAAGATAAAGCTAAATGTTGGAGGGGATGTGAGAAAACTGGGACATTGATACATTGTTGGTGGAATTTTGAATATATCCAGCCATTCTGGAGAACAATTTGGAAATATGCTGAAGAAGTTATCAAATTGTGCATACCCTTTGATCCAGCAGTGTTACTACCGGGCTTATGTTCCAAAGAGATTTTAAAGAAGGGAATGGGTCCTGTATGTGCAAAAATGTTTGTGGCAATCCTTTTTGTAGTGGCTAGAAATTGGAAATTGAATGGATGCCCATTAATTGGAGAATGGCTAAATAAATTGTGGCATATGAATGTTATGGACTATTATTATTCTATAAGAAATGATCTGCAGGAAGATTTCAGAAAGGCCTAAAGAGACTTACATGAACTGATGCTGAGTGAAATGAGCAGGACCCGGAGATCATTATATACTTCAACAACAGTACTATATGATGATCAATTCTGATGAATGTGATTCTCTTCAATAATGAGAGGAACAAAAAACATTTATTCAATAGTGAATAGAGCCAGCTACACCCAGTGAAATAACTCTGGGAAATGAATGTGAACCACTACATAGCATTTCTAATCCCTTTGTGCTTATCTGCTTGCATTTTTTATTTCCTTCTGAGGTTAATTTTACCATATTTCAATGTCTGATTCTTCTTGTGCAGTAAAATAACTGCACGAATATGTATACATATATTGTATTTAACATATACTTTAACATATTTAACGTGTATTGGTCTACTTGCCATCTGGGGGAGGGGTGGGGAGAAGGAGGGGAACAGTTGGAACAGGAGGTTTTGCAAGTATTAATGCTAAAAAATTACCCATGCATATATCTTGTAAAAAAAAGTTATAATTATAATAAAAAACAGATAAATGATATAAACAAGATAACACTAATAATTGGGGAATAAAGTTATAGTGGATAGGACTCTGCACCTGGAATCAGACTGATCCTAAATTAAATCTGGCCTCACACACTAGCTGTGTGATCCTGAGGAAGTTTGTCAAGCTCTGATTCTCTCAAATGCCTCATCTATAAGGATAATACTGAATAATAATAATAATAATAATAATAATAATAATAATAATAATAATGATAATAATAAGGATAATACTGAAGGAGGAAACAGAAAACCACTGCAAAATCTTGGCAAAAACAAAACAAAACAAAACAAAACAAAACAAAACAGCAACAACAACAACAACAACAACAGCAACAACAACAACAAACTAAATGGGATCATAAAAACTCAGGGGATCATAAAAACTCAGACATGACTGAAACAACAAGAAATTAGAGGAATTAACAGAACTAGGTCAGGACCACTAGGATCCTATGTTGGAATTGACTACATAAATGAGTAAAGCTTGTTGGGTCCCAAAGCATGTGAGATTGGGGGAAAAAGGAAGTAGGGAGCCAGGACCTGAGGGACTAAGAGTTGATTCATAATAGTTGAGGTATAAGACTTGAGGAATTGATGGTATTCAAACACCCCAATGTTAGGAAAATAGATTTGGGCCTATTACTGTTGGTTACTCTTACTGAGTAAATCAGGGGATTTGAATGGATAGGGAAGATCCTGGAGTTTTTATGAACAATATTTAATCCCATTTTAGCCACTGGGAGCAGCAGCCAAATCCCTTAACTTCAATTTGCCATTTTCTTTCATGGCACAATAACTTAGTTATCCAAAGTTTTGTGTAGAATCAAGAGAGCAAGGTTAGAGTTTAGGTTTTATCACTTGCTAACTGTGTATATGAGTTTGAGAAGTCACAGTTTTCTCAAGTACGAAATGAGAAAATTGAAAAAATTGAAATCTAAAGTAGTTTTTAGCTCCAGGATTTTATATAAAAATGCAAAGAACCAGAGTGAAGTGATTGGAGATCATGCTAATTTTGATATCAACTGGGATTATTGAACCTAGAGATGAGATGATTTACATACAGGGGACATTATAGCAACCTTCAAGTATTGCCACAGAATTTCAGAAAAGGGATGAGGTTTATTTGGAAAGGAGAGAATTAAGAGCCATGGATGAAAGTAGCAAAGAGGGAGAAATAATTGGTGTAAAGTAAGTAAGTAAATAAATAGATATCTGAAAATGTGAAAAAAAATAAAATTGAAGAAATGAAAGATAATGACTTTAAGAAAAATCAAGAAATAAGAAAACAAAACCATTTTTTTAAATGAAGGCAATGTAAAAAATGTCATTGGGAAAACAATTGACTTGGAAAATAGATCAAGGAGAGATGATTTTAAAATTAATAGTTTACCTGACAGCTGTGATAAAAAAGAAGTATAGACATCATATTTCAAGAAATTATCAAGGGAAACTGTCCTGATATTCTAAAACCAGAGATGAAAATTGAAATTGAAAGAATTTATAGATAAGTTCCTAAAAGGGATCCCAAAATGAAAACTCCCAGGAATATTACAATCAAATTCCAGAGCTTTGTTAAGAAGAAAATATCGCAAACAGTCAGAAAGAAACAATTTAAGTATAATAGAGTCAGAGTCAGAATAACACAAGATTTAGTAGCTTCTATATTGAAGAATCAGAGAGCTTGGAATATAATATTCCATAAGACAAAGAAGCTAGAATTGCAACCAAAAATTACCTACCTAGTACAACTGAACATAATCCTTTGTGGTGTGGAATATTCAGTGGAGTAGAAGGTTTTCAAACATTCTTGATGAAAATAACAAAGTTGAACAGAAAATTTTATTTTCAAATAAAATACTCAAGAAAAATATAAAAATATAAATAGGAAAGGAAATCAAAAGGGACTTATTAAAGTTAAACTGCTTAACACTCATACATAGATAGATGATATTTATAATTTACAAATAGAATGAGTGTATGATTTTTGTAATTCATAAATAGAATTTATGTGAATATATGTAGTGACAGAGACAGAGACAGAGAGATACAGAGACAAAGACAGAAAGAGACAGAGACAGACACACATACAGAAAGAGAGAGAGAGAGAGAGAGAGAGAGAGAGAGAGAGAGAGAAGGCTCAGGAGTGAATTGAATATGAAGGGATAAGAGAAGAATGTATTGGGAGAAAGGGAAAAGTAGATATAGAATTATCTCACATGAAAGAGGCAAAATATAAATGCTTTTATAGTTGAATGAAAGGGGGAGGTTAAGTGGAAGAGAGTGAATCTTACTCTCATCAGAATTGGCTCAAAAACAGAAAACTACATACAATCAATTGGGTATAGAAATCCATCTTACTCTACAGAAAAGTAGGAGAGGAAGAGGATATGAGAAATTGGTGAGATAATGGCGGAAGTAATAGAAAGGAGGGCAGTTTGGAACTATGGCCAAAGGGCTGTAAAATCACTCATACTCTTTGACCCAGTAATACCACGTTTAGGTCTGTATCCAAAAAGAGATTAAAAAACAAAATATGTACAAAAATATAGCAATTCTTTTCTGGGGCAAGGAATTGGAAACTGAAGGAATGCTCATCAATTTGGGAAAGCCAAATTTTGGCATGTGAGTATGATCAAGTAATATTATGTTATGAGAAATGATGAGCAGAATGTTTTCAGAAAAGCCTGGAAGGACTTTCATGAGCTGATACAAAGTGAAATATACCGTTTAAAAATAACTGCAATATTGCAAGATGATCATCTTTGAATAATTCAGCAATTCTCAGCAACATAAAGATCCAAGATAATTCTGAAGCCAGAGAAAGAAGTGATATTGTCTGAATGTAGATTGAAGCATATATTTTATTTTTGCTGAGTTTGGGGGGGTTCTTTTTTGTCTATGTTTTCTTTTACAACCTATTATAGAAATATTTTGCATGACCACAAATATATAATCTTAATCAAATTGCTTGCATTCCCAGCAAGAGGTGGAGGTGGTGAAGGAAAAGAGGAGAGGATTTAGCCCATAAAATTTTAAAAATAAATGTTAAAAACTGTTTCTACATATAACTGGGGGAAATAAAATACTAAATATAGTGTCTGAGAATTTCTTTTAAAGAGAAAAAAAAGAGTTGAGATTGTTTCTGTACATACTAAGTGCTTAATATATCTTTTTTTTTTGCTTTCAACAGAAAGGAAATGACTTTAATTTTTAATGAGTTCACTCTTTAATTAACTGTCTTTGTACAACCATACCATCAATTTGTTTTTTTTTATTTTAATTTTATTTTATAATCATAACTTTTTTTTGACAGTACATATGCATGCGTAATTTTTTTTACAATATTATCCCTTGCACTTACTTCTATTCAGATTTTTTTCCCTTCCTCCCCCAACCCCCTCCCCCAGATGGCAGGCAGTCTTATACATGTTAAATATATTACAGTATATTCTAGATACAATATATGTGTGTGTAGAACCGAATTTTTTGTTGCACAGGAAGAATTGAATTCAGAAGGTAAAAATAACAGTTTACACTCATTTCCCAGTGTTCCTTTTCTGGATGTAGCTGATTCTGTCCATCATTAATCAATTGGAATTGGATTAGCTCTTCTCTATGTTGAAGATATCCACTTCCATCAGCATACATCCTCGTACAGTATCATTGTTGAAGTGTATAATGATCTTCTGGTTCTGCTCGTTTCATTTAGCATCAGTTGATGTAAGTCTCTCCAAGCCTCTCTGTATTCCTCCTGCTGGTCATTTCTTACAGAACAATAATATTCCATAACATTCATATACCATAATTTACCCAACCATTCTCCAATTGATGGACATCCATTCATCTTCCAGCTTCTAGCCACTATGAAAAGGGCTGCCACATTTTGGCACATACAGGTCCCTTTCCCTTCTTTAGTATTTCCTTGGGATATAAGCCCAGTAGTAGTATGGCTGGGTCAAAGGGTATGCACATTTTGATAACTTTTTGGGCATAATTCCAGATTGCTCTCCAGAATGGTTGGATTCTTTCACAACTCCACCAACAATGCATCAGTATCCCAGTTTTCCCACAGCCCCTGCAATATTCATTGTTATTTGTTCCTGTCATCTTAGCCAATCTGACAGGTGTGTAATGATATCTCAGAGTTGTCTTAATTTGCATTTCTCTGATCAATAGTGATTTGGAACCCTCTTTCATATGAATGGTAATAGTTTTAATGTCATCATCTGAAAATTGTCTGTTCATATCCTTTGACCATTTATCAATTGGAGAATGGCTTGATTTCTTATAAATTAAAGTCAATTCTCTGTATATTTTGGAGATGAGGCCTTTATCAGAACCTTTAACTGTAAAAATGTTTTCCCAATTTGTTACTTCCCTTCTAATCTTGTTTGCATTAGTTTTGTTTGTGCAGAAACTTTTTTAATTTGGTGTAATCAAAATGTTCTATTTTGTGATCAATAATGCTCTCCAGTTCTCCCTTGGACACAAACTCCTTCCTCCTCCACAAGTCTGAGAGGTAAACCATTCCATGTTCCTCCAATTTATTTATGATTTCGTTCTTTATGCCTAAATCTTGGACCCATTTTGATCTAATCTTAGTATGTGGTGTTAAATGTGGGTCCATGCCTAGTTTCTGCCATACTAATTTCCAGTTTTCCCAGCAGTTTTTGTCAAATAATGAATTCTTATCCCAAAATTTGGGATTTTGGGGTTTGTCAAACACTAGATTGCTATTTTTATTCACTATCTTACCCTGTGAACCTAAGCTATGCCACTGATCAACTAGTCTATTTCTTGACCAATACCAAATGGTTTTGGTGACTATTGCTTTATAATATAGTTTTAGATCAGGTACAGCTAGACCACCTTCACTTAATTTTTTTTCATTACTTCCCTTGAAATTCTCGACCTTTTGTTGTTCCATATGAATTCTGTTGTTATTTTTTCTAGGTTATTTAAATAGTTTCTTGAAAGTCTGATTGGTATAGCACTAAATAAATAGATTAGTTTAGGGAGTATCGTCATCTCAATTATATTCGCTCGGCCTATCCAAGAGCACTGAATGTCTTTCCAATTATTTAAATCTGACTTTATTTTTGTGGCAAGTGTTTTGTAATTTTGCTCATATAATTTCTGACTCTCCTTTGGTAGATATATTCCCAAATATTTTATACTATCGACCGTTATTTTGAATGGAATTTCTCTTTGTATCTCTTGCTGTTGGATTCTGTTGGTAATGTATAAAAATGCTGAGGATTTATGTGGATTTATTTTGTATCCTGCAACTTTGCTAAAATTCAGAATTATTTCTAATAGCTTTTTAGCAGAGTCTTTGGGGTTCTCTAAGTATACCATCATGTCACCTGCGAAAAGTGATAATTTGATTTCCTCATTTCCTACTCTAATTCCTTGAATCTCTTTCTCGGCTCTTATTGCCGAGGCTAGAGTTTCTAGTACTATGAGTAATGGTGATAGTGGGTAACCTTGTTTCACTCCTGATCTTATAGGGAAAGGTTCTAGTTTATCGCCAATACATATGATGTTTACTGAAGGTTTTAAATATATGCTCCTGACTATTTTAAGGAATAGTCCATTTATTCCTATAGTCTCAAGTGTTTTTAGTAGGAATGGATGTTGGGTTTTAACAAATGCTTTTTCTGCATCTATTGAGATGATCATATTGTTTTTATTAACTTGATTATTAATATGGTCAATTATACTAATAGTTTTCCTAATATTAGACCAGCCTTGCATTCCTGGTATAAATCCCACTTGGTCATAGTGTATTATCCTGGAGATGATTTTCTGAAGTCTATTTGCTAATATCTTATTTAAGATTTTAGCATCAATATTCATTAAGGAAATTGGTCTATAGTTTTCTTTCTCAGTTTTTGATCGACCTGGTTTAGATATCAGTACCATGTCTGTCATAGAAGGAATTTGGTAGGACTCCTTCAATCCCTATTTTTTCAAATAGTTTACATAGCATTGGAGTTAGTTGTTCTTTAAATGTTTGGTAGAATTCACCTGTAAATCCATCTGGTCCTGGGGACTTTTTCTTAGGAAGTTGGTTAATAGCTTGGTCTATTTCTTTTTCTGAGATGGGACTATTTAGACTACTTACTTCTTCCTCTGTTAATCTGGGCAAGCTATATTTTTGAAGGTATTCTTCCATTTCATTTAAGTTATCGAATTTATCGGCATAAAGTTGAGCAAAGTAGCTCCTAACTATTGTTCTAATTTCCTCTTCATTAGTGGTGAGTTCACCCTTTTCATTTTCAAGACTAACAATTTGCTTTTTCTCTTTCCTTTTTTTAATCAGGTTTACTAAGGGTTTGTCTATTTTGTTGGTTTTTTTCATAGAACCAACTCTTAGTTTTAGTAATTAATTCAATAGCTTTTTTTACTTTCAATTTTATTAATCTCACCTTTTATTTTTTGAATTTCAAGTTCTGTGTTTGTCTGGGGGTTTTTAATTTGTTCCTTTTCTAGCAATTTTAGTTGTAAGCCAATTTGTTGGCCCTCTCTTTCTCTATTTTATGCAAATAGGCTTGTAGAGATATAAAATTTCCCCTTATTACTGCTTTGGCAGTATACCACACATTTTGGTATGATGTCTCATTATTGTCATTTTCTTGGGTGAATTTATTAATTATGATTTGCTGTTTTACCCAATCATTCTTTAGTATAAGATTATTTAGTTTCCAATTATTTTTTGGTCTATTTTCCCCTGGCTTTTTAAATGTAATTTTGATTGCATTGGTCTGAAAAGGATGCATTTACTATTTCTGCCTTACTGCATTTGATTTTGAGGTTTTTATGCCCTAGTATATGATCAATTTTTGTATAGGTTCCATGAACTGCTGAGAAGAAAGTATATTCCTTTCTGTCTCCATTTAGCTTTCGCCAAACATCTATCATATCAAACTTTTCTAGTATTCGATTTACCTCTTTGACTTCTTTCTTATTTATTTTGTGGTTTGATTTATCGAATTCTGAGAGTGCAAGGTTGAGATCTCCCACTATTATAGTTTTGCTATCTATTTCCTCTTGCAGCTCTCTTAATTTCTCTTTTAAGAATTTCGATGCTGCACCACTTGGTGCATATATGTTTAATATTGATACTGCTTCATTATTGATGCTGCCCTTTAGCAGGATATAATGCCCTTCCTTATCTCTTTTAATTAGATCAATTTTTGTTTTTGCTTGATCTGAGATGAGGATGGCTACTCCTGCTTTTTTGGTTTTGCCTAAAGCATAATAGATTCTGCTCTACCCTTTTACTTTTAGTTTGAATGTCTCACCCTGTTTCAGGTGTGTTTCCTGTAAACAACATATAGTAGGAATTTGACTTTTAATCCAGTCTGCTAACTGCTTCCTCTTTATGAGGCAGTTTGCCCCATTCACATTTATGGTTAGAAGGACTAATTCTATATTGCTTGCCATCCTACTAATCCCTGCTTATGCTTTTCCCCTTTCCTTCCCTCTTACCCCCCTACCCAGTATTAAACTGGTGAACACCACTTGCTTTTCACAGCCCTCCCTTTTTAGGATCCCTCCCTCACCTTAAAGATCCTCCCCTTATTTTACCCCCTTTCCTCAAAATTTCTGTATTCCCTTCCCCTTAGCTTACTCCTTCCCTTTCACTTTTCAATGAAGCGGAAGAAGTTTTACCATAAATCGAATATGTCTATTGATACACACTATGTTCATCTCCCTCCTTTCTTTCTCTCAGATATAATAGGTTACCTTTGCCTCTTCATGAGATGTAGTACCACCACTTTACACTTTTTTATGATATTATTTCCTTTCCACTTCTAGTTTCTAAGACAAATTGTACATATGTTCTTTACACATTTTTTTTGGCAGAAGTATAGTTCTCAAGATTTCTTTTTACCTTTTTAGAAATCTCTTGAGTTCTGTATTTGGAGATCAAACCTTTTATGTAGGTCTGGTTTTTTCATCAAAAATAGATGGAATTCATTTATTTTGTTAAATGTCCATCTTCTTCCCTGGAAAACAATGCTCATTCTTGCTGGGTAAGTTATTCTTGGCTGCATACCAAGTTCCTTAGCCTTTCATAATATCATGTTCCAGTCCCTGCGTTCTTTTAATGTGGATGCTGCTAGATCCTGGGTTATCCTTATTGTGGATCCTCCATATCTGAATTGCTTTTTTCTAGCACCTTCAAATATTTTTTCCTTTGTCTGATGGTTCTTGAACTTGGCTGCTGTATGTCTCAGCGTTTTGATTTTAGGGTCCCTTTCAGTAGGCGATCAATGAATTTTTTCAATGTCTATTTTACCCTCTTTCCAGAACGTCTGGGCAGTTCTCTTTGATAATTTCCTCGAAAATGGTGTCCAAGCTCTTTTTTTCCTCCCATTTTTCAGGGAGTCCGATTATTCTCAAATTGTCTCTCCTGGATCTGTTTTCCAGGTCTGTTGTCTTTCTGATAAGGTACTTGACATTCTTTTCAATTGTTTCATTTCTCTGGTTTTACTTTACTACCTCTTGGTTTCTCCTTGAATCATTCATTTCTACTTGTTCCAGTCTAATTTTCAATGATGTATTTTCTTCACTCACTTTTTTTATATCTCTTTGTAATTGTCCAATTGAGTTTTTATCTTCTATGGAATTTTTTTCCATTTTATCCATTTTACTTTTTAGAGAGCTGTTTTCTTTTTCCAGCTCACTAATCTTGTTTCTCAATGATTTGATTTCTTTATCCACTCTGCCTTTGAATGCATGGGATGCCTTCTCCAGACTCTCTTGCCAAGCTTCCCTTTCCTTTTCCCATTTCTCTTCCAGCTCTCTTGTGAGAGCCTTTTTGATGTCCTCTAGGAGATTCTTTTGTATTGAGGAGCAGCTCATATCCCTCTTAGGGGATTCATCTGGGGACAGTCTGTTTTTAGTCTCCTCATTGTTTGAAGTCTGCTCTCTCTCCATACAAAAGCTTTCAATGGTTAGAGCCCTTTTGAATTTTTTGTTCATTTTGTCAGAGTAGGAATCGAAGAAAACAAACTGACAAGAGAAACAATTGGTCTATTTTGCGGGGGATGGGGCTGGATGGTATTAATGGGCTTCCTCTACAGACTGGGGGTAGGGCAGCAGAGAGCCACTAACAGAACAGCAATGACTGTACTGAGTCTGCGCTCTGAGGCTCTGAGAATGCACTGAATCAGTCCAGGTGGGGGTTGGGGGTGGCCGGGTTCTGAGAGACGCTGGCCTTCCCGGGTTTTAATCTTCACCTCTGGTGTTTACACCCTCTCCCTGCTCCTGGCTTGCTGCCAAGACGGAGTATCCACACTGGGGAAAAAGTCTTTTTGCAGAAACGGCAGAGATGGTACCCCTCCCCCTCCAGTCTGAGCTGTGTGAACTGCCTGTCTCGCTCTGGCTTGCCTGTCCTCAGTCTGCGCCCAGTCTGATTGACCCTCCCCCAAGCAAACACAGACCTTTTCTGGCGACTTTCAAGGATGTCTTTTCTTGGTGATTATTTGTGCTTTTCTGGTCAAGCATTAACTCTGAGGCTTGTCATGAAGTAAGTTCTGAGAGAAAACGAGGAGCTCAAGCAGCTGTCTGCCTCCATGCTGCCATCTTGGCCAGAAGTCCGCTTAATATATCTTTTAATGTATTCTTTCAACTTCAAGCATATCAATGACAATTACAAGTTATTTACCAGCTCTGAATAAGAAAGTGTAGAAAATTATTTGAATTGCATTGGGAGAATTTAGGAATTTCCATATGTGGAAATAACTACATGTAGTTTAGGCAATGAAATTGAAGTTAATACTACCAGCTAGGTAACACCATAATGCAAAGCATGCAGGAACTAGAATCATTTAGTCTCAGACATTTACCAGCTGGTGAACCTGGGCAGGTTATTTCAACTCTGTCTGCTTCAGTTTTTCAAACCTGTAAAATGAAGATATTTATAATACCTACTGTCATGGTTGATGTCAGGATAAAATAAGATAAAATATGAAACAAAGACCTATGACTATGTAGCAATCAAAGCAAAGAATAAATGCTTGAGTTAGAGAGATAAGACAATATAAATAGTGATTGCTTAATTAATGTTTATATCAATAGGTACTATGAATGTAGAGCACTGCATATATTGTCAGACAGGAGATGTGATAATTAATCTTGCTAATTTAATTTTCTCTCTCTTCTCCCTTCCTCCCTTTCTCTATCTTTTCCTCTCTCATTCTCTCCCCCTGTCTTTTTCTTTTTTTTTTTTTCTATGTTTCACTTTTTTGTTGCTCCAAGAAATGGTTCTCTGGAAGGAGGAGAATATATTTGGAAATGAAGTTGGAAATAAAAAAAAAAAGTATCAGTGATTTTTTAATAGTAAGATTATTTTTTTCTTTGTACCACTTTTGCTTTCCACAGTGCTTGGTACATAGTAGCTAGAAAGTATAGGAGAAACATAGAATGATAGCTAGGTGAGAAGATCAGATCAAGTGAGGGGTTTTATGAGGATGGGTGAGATATGGGTATGTTTGTAGACAGCAGGGAAGTTATCAGTAAATAGGGAGATACTGAAGATAAGAAAGAGTGGAGATGATAGTTGGTAAAGAGAGAGGATCAATTTACTCAAGAAATTGTGAGGAAATTAGTTTTAAAGAGCAGTCAAACTTTGAACAGTAATTCATTCTTCCTAGAAGACATGAGAAAAGATAAGAATGGAGGAGGGGAAGTGTGAAGGGCATGATACAAATGAAGGAGAAAACCCAAGCAGTGATAATTTCTCTTAACTTTACTGAGGGGGTGAGTGTAGGTAGAAGCATAGTGACATATTTTAGTTCTTAATCATGATAGCAATACCCTCCTGAGCAACAGTGATTGACCACTGCATGTCAAGAGGTCCCTATCAGAGTTGTTTGCCTTCATGTCCTTCCTGCCTTGTCCCCATGTATACTCATTGCCTTTCTTAAAAGCTCTCAGTCTCTTCCAGTAAAGATACTTTTAAGATTCTCTTCCTCCCACACATACACACACATTTTAATCTACACAAGGCAAGAAATTCCTACCATAAGAATTTCGGCTCCTGGTGTGCATTATTCTTTTTAATTTGTGGAATAAAACGAGCATTTACGGAATAAAATATGATACAATAAAAAGATAATACATAAAACTGCAAATCTAATATGTACAACTTACTACTCCTTTCAAATATACAGCAAAAAAAATTTTATCCCTCTCTCCCATCCTAGAGATGGCAACCATTAGACACACATACATACACACATATGTGTGTAAAAGTATTCTGTACATACTTTTATTTATCAGTTCTTTCTCTGAATGCAGATAGCATATTTCTTCATATGTCTTTACAATTACTTTGCATATTTGTGATAGACAAAATAACTTATTTGCTCAAAGTCATTCTTATGTTCATTTCTTAGGATAACGAGATACCTAGAATTGCTTTCACAACAAAGGAGATAAGTAGGACAATATTATTATTGTCCATATTGTACAGATGAGAAAACTACTACTCAGAGAGGTTAAATGAATTTTCCAAATCTCACAGCTAATTAGCTCTGTAGTCAGGTGTCAAATCTAGGTCTTTCTAGTTTTTGAAGTCCACTTTTAGTAATGATTTTGGAATATTTTATCATGTTGATCCCCTTTCTTCATCCCAAGCTGCTGGTAAGAACAGTGATAGTGACTGAAGTCAGTACCCACAGTAGAAGCAGATGAATGATTCAAGGAAAGGAGAAACTAGCCCAATATAGAGGAATGGTAATCCTCAACCAAACCAATTCTTTCACTCCACTCATTCATCCACTCCACTCCCAACCCTTATACTCATTCCAATCAGGTACAAATCCAAAAGGAAATGAAACCCCTTTTATTCTGGGTTTTCCCCCTATTAAATTTCTCCCTATTAAATCCCTATTTCCCCCTATTAAATCATTTGCAATGATATTCAACAAAATCAACAACTATCATGTTGTATCTGGCACTGTGCTTGGAGTTGATTATGCAAATCACTCGCTGCCCTCATGGAGCTTGTGTTTTCCTGAACTGTTTTAAAAGTAAAACACTTCACTTCTACTTACCTAGAGCTCAAATTCAAAATGTAGGCTCTTATCACAGGATGATATATTATCATTATATTTCATTTTTACCACCAATATGTAAAAAGCTCTATTAACATCAGGCTGCATTGTTCTAATTAATGTCTTCCTGATTGCTCTTCCTGCATCTAGTCTCTTTCTTCCAATATATATCTTGTTCAGATTGATCTTCCTAAAACAACAGCCATTAAAAATGAAACAAACAAGAATAACAAAAAATGATTCCCTATTGCATAAAGGAAAAAAAAAACTTAATAATATTCCTTCACAATTTAGCCCCAAATTGCTTTCCAAATTTGATCACTCTTCATTTCTCAACATGAATCGGTGGTTCCCACAAAAATGCTCTATTTACTATCCTTCAATATGTTGTAAATATCCTTGCCTTTACAGTTGCTTACTCTGGCCTTTTAAAGTCACTGCTTTTCTTCACAGCTCAGGGTGAGTACATAAGACCTTTCCTGATCTCCTCATTCTGAATTGCATTGCTTCTTCACCAAAATTATTCTGCATTTATTTTGTAAATATGTATGTGCAAACATTCTGCAATAGAATGTAAACTTGATGAAAGCAGAGAATATTTTATTTTTGTCTTTGTATTCCCATCATGTAAGTTCTTACCAAACTTTTATTAATTAATTGATTACTTGATTGATAATGGTAGAACACTTACCCTCCTTCTGATTTCTTTCTTAAATATCCACAAATCCTTTCTTAACTACTTTATGCTAAAATGTTTTCATTCTCCTTTGGATTTTTGTTACTGTTTAGAATACTTATCTGGTTCCTCACATAGTCTTATGTTGCTACTTAAATTTCCATGTATAAATAAATCATTTTCCCATATAGACTGTGAATTTCTTGAGGAAGGAACTATGCATACTATCTCTCTGATTCTTTGTAGGGTTTAGAACCTATCTTGCACATAGGAGATCGCCCATAAATATTTGCTAAATATAGATGAAAATCAGTTTTGGGAAGAAATAACTGCCATAAATTTACTATATGCTGTTTAAAATAACTTTTATTTGTTTTTTAACCTCCTTCCAATTTCAAGGGGAGACCCAAAGATTCTATATTCTGGTATTTGATGATCATGTCTGCATTCAAGTTACCCTCTATGATAATTTAGATTTTGATCATATTCACTTAGCCTTCATATTCCAGACTGAAGAGTTCTAATTCCTTTAGTCTACCCTTATATAGAGACTCCTTGATCATTTTAGTTGCCTTTCCCTGGTTTTTTTCCAGTTTTATTATGTCTGTCTCGAGGTGTGGCAGGCAGAACTGCACAAAGCATTCCAGGTTTTACACAACAGCAAAATGAGATTTTCTGTTTTCTTTCTTGTACAATTCTTGATGAGGCCTGGTTTCTTGGACTACAAGTACACATAGGGCTAGTTGTATCCTTCGGAAATGATCTGCAATGTCTCCTTGTTGATTTTCCCACTGATAAGTCAAAGTCCATCAATATATAAATATTGTTTCATTGATTTTTCTTTAAATGTATCACTTTCAATTGTTCTGCAATGCTATTCATCCAACAATTTTCTTTTTCGTTCCCTAGTCATATGAGATTTTCTTGTGATTTATTCCCAACAGCTTCTAATTTCATAAAAGAGCCAGTTATTTCTCCAGTCTTACCATCATCCTCATCTAAATCATGAAAATGTTAATTAAAACTAGCCCCAGCAAACCTGGGGCTCCATTCAGGGAAGTGTCTTTCTTTTTCTTTTTTGTTATTTGTTTTTAGAATACTTCTTAACCTATTAAAAAGATCCATCCTCGGTCATCCCTTTACTTTCTGAATTTATGTTTCCCATTTCTAATTTACTTTCTGAATTTATGTTTCCCATTATGGAAATAATTTTACTTTTTCTGAAGAAAATTATTTTTACTCTATTTATGCCCTTTATTTAAACTTCTAACAACTTAAATTCAATAGAAGTAAAAGGAGCCTTAAAGGTTCTTCTTGGATGATGTATGTTTTATACCATACATCAAAATCACATGATTCTTTGATATATAAAGAGATAATTCTTTCACCATGTACTGCATTTAATCTGACAAAGAATAAACCAGGATTTAAGGTCAAAGAGATCTTGGAAACCACCTGGTTTTATCCTTTATTTAAATGAATTTTCTCAAAGTATGTTTTCCAGAGGTGTCCGCCAGAATTATGGAAGTTGCCTTATTTAAGGTCACTATGAAATAATATGAAAATGTTAAGTAAAACTAGCCTCAGGGTAACAAATTATAATATTTCTCCATTTAAAAAAGTAATTTTTCCCTTTTTGTCAAATTGTGTACTTTGAGCAAGCACTTCAGATGGATAATTAGATATTCTGATTTTGATATAGTAAGAAAATGGGCTAGATCACTTTTGGGAAATGTTTAGTTTCTTTTAATAACCTTACCACTATGGAAAAGACCTATCTCTTTAACAACATATTTCCCTAATAATAACATATTAATTAAACAAGTATTTGTTAAAGACCTACTTTGTGTCAGCCACTATTCTAAGGTGCTAAGGATAATGAAAACCAAAATGAACTAACCCCGAACCTAAGAAGTTTATATTCTATCAGCTATTCAATGGCTTCATATCCTATCTCTATGGTTTATGATGTGAGCAACTTTGAACAAGTCTTTTCAAATCTCAGGGCCTCAGTTTCTTCATCTCTAACATTAGCATGTTGGACTAGATGGTCTTTGAGATCCCAATCAACTCTAGAGATAAGATCCTATTAGCATACTAATTAGTACATTAATATCTCATGATATTGAAGGCATAGAAGAATTTATTAGATTTCAAATATGTGTCAGGAATTGTGAAAAGTACTTTATGAATATTTCATTTGGTCCTCACAACAACTCTGGGAAATATGTACTATTATCCTGATTTTACAGATGAAGAAACTGAGAGAAGCAGAAGTTGTTTCCTGCCTAGAATCATATCACTAATAAGTGTCTGTTCTTAGATTTAAACTCAGTTCTTTCTGACTCCAATTCTGGTGCTGTATTCAATGTTTGCATTTAGACATGTCAAAAACATGAATTCCTGAAACCACCAGAACAGATCCTCTATGGGGGATTTGCATGAAAACATGGAAAAACTTACATAAAATAATGAAGAGAAAAATTAGCAGAACTGAGAGAATGTTGGATACAGAAATTGGAATATTGTTTTAAGAATTTGATTATAAATACTCAAATTTAATAATAAAGGAAATATTAAGAAAGATGCTATCAGCATAGAGAATAATTTTGTGTAGGGTGATGGGTATGTATTTATATATGTCCAATGGTAGCTAACTTTAAGATTAGTGTAGGGAAAGGGAAGAAAAAAATGTAAGTACTTGATAATTTTGTTGTATATTTGAAACAAATAGCAAGTTGTGCATAGTAGATGTGTAGTTATTGTACTTTATTATGTAAATGTTTGTTTTATTCCATAAATTAAAAATAAAATAATTTTACATGGAAAAAATTAAAATATATAAATGAATATCCCTTGATATAAGGACACAGATGATTCAAATGCACATCACTGAAAGAAACTCTCACACTAATAAAATTGTATATCCATCAAAATGTCAGTGTACCAAAGTGATGTACATTGGAGATATACTTGCAGTCCCCAAGGCTTTTCTTAAACAACATAGGAAAGGGACAGCTAAATGCCACAGTGGGTACAACACCAGCCATGAAATCAGGAGGACTTCAGTTCAAATGCGGACTCAGACACTTAATATTTCTTAGCTGTGTGACCCTGGACAAGTCACTTAATCTCAATTGTCTCAAAAACAAAAAGCAGCATAGGAGACAATCACAGTATCACAAAACTTGAGAATTCAAGGGACCATGAGCTGCCTCAGGTACAATTCATGCATGAATACAATCCCCACATAAACATTCCAGAAAAGTATGTGTCAGTCTGCTGCTTAATACTCTCCAAATGGGAACCCCCCCCATCCCACCCTATCCCATGAATATGCTGCCCACACTTCTGACATAAAGTCCAAATTGTCTTCTTTGTGATTTCCAGATGGAATTTATTTAGGAGCAGATGGCATATTTGTGTATGTCTAAATATACATATATATTTTATATATTCATCTAGAAAGGTGAATTATATATATATATATATGAACTATACAATGTACATATCTGTGTGTACACATACATACATCTCTGCATATGTGTATAAAATTCAGATATGCCTGAACATGCATCCATATGAGCATGTGTATACATGCATATGTGGTAATATGCATTATGTATGCTATGTGTTTATGTATATATACTTATATAATGTATAATTTTAATATAAATATAAAAGAAGTAAGATATGCACACATATGCTATCGTTGTGCAGTCATATTCAAATTTCTGTGAACCTAATGGGTGCTTTCTTGGCAGAGATACTAAAGTGGTTCATAATTTCCTTCTCTAGCTTATTGTACAGATGAGGAAAATGGGTCATACAAAGTTAAGTGCCCAGAGTCATACTACTAAAGCTGTGTTTGAATTCAGGAAGATGGGGATATCTCTATCCTGGCACTCTATCCATTGTGCCACTTGACTACATCCAATAAAGCAAGTGTTATACTACTTAAGTAAGTGTTACTAGACAGCTCTCAGTATTATTACAGGAACCATTGTAAAAAACAACTCTACTGCCTTTTGTATTTCACTTTGTAAAAGTTCAGAATTATCAGTACAAGGAGGGCCATGGGAAAATATATGTAGCTGATGACCACTGCTCATTCGTCCATTGTAAAGAAAATGCTTTCACATTCAGGTTGATGAGTTTCTCTTTTTCTGTGTTTCTGTCTCGGACATCTGCCTCTCTCTCTCTCTCTCTCTCTCTCTCTCTCTCTCTCTCTCTCTCTCTCTCTCTCTCTCTTTCTCCCTCTTTCTCTCTCTCTCTTCTCTCTCTTCTCTCTCTCTCTTCTCTTCTCTTCTCTTCTCTTCTCTCTCTCTCTCTCTCTCTCTCTCTCTCTCTCTCTCTCTCTCTCTTTCTCTCTCTCTCTCTCTTCTCTCTCTTCTCTCTCTCTTCTCTTCTCTTCTCTTCTCTTCTCTTCTCTTCTCTTCTCTTCTCTTCTCTTCTCTTCTCTTCTCTCTCTCTCTCTCTCTCTCTCTCTCTCTCTCTCTCTCTCTCTCTCTCTCTCCCTCTCCTCTCTCCCTCCCTCTCTCTCTTTCTCTTTTTCTGGATGAAGTCATAGTTTGGGATTCAAGGTCACACCAATTTATCACTGGCTGAATGCTGTTGCTGTGGAGCTGAATATTATAATATAAATGTTATAATCCTAGAAATTTTTGTACCAGTCATTTGATTTATTTGATCTGTTTGATCCTTTCAAACTTTGTGGTTCATCCATTTGGGGGACATTCCATTTTGCTAGGAAGAGAAGCACTAGATGCTCTTATTGTCAGACACTTTGGCCAATTACTTATGAACAATTATAAGCAATTATCTGTCTGGAATTTCTCCATTGACCAAGTTAAGTATGTGTGTGGATACTACAAACTTGGCAACTATAGAAAGTCTTAGTCAATTTACCTACACAATCCAAAAGAGTAACTGGTGGGCACAGTTTGGTTTTGGTGCCCTTAAATAATATAGTGATATAAAAATGAAAACTAAAGTTTTACCCAAAAACATGTCTTCTAGCCCTTCTTTAATAATATATATCAAGTGAAGAATGTAGTACATATTACTTACTATTTTGAGGGTTTCTCTTATCATCTGTAAGATGAAGGGAGTAGACTAAATGACCTCCAAGGCTTTCTTCAGCTCAGATCTACGAACTTATAAGAGAATTTTTTGTTGTTATCCGAGAAGCAGAGCTAAGAAGGGTGATATGCTTGTCTTATTTGTATTCATGTTTTTAATCAGAGGTCTAAATAGCCATATCAAAAAGTTCAGATTTGAATGATAGATTTTACTTAAATTTTAAACTCTTTGACCAGTGTTCAATTTGTTTCCCTATCAGAATAGTCTTTGATCACTCACTTGTACAAGTAGTAAACACTGACACCTAGTGGTAGGTTTGACTTATAACAGCTATGTACTTCCACAGATTCCCCCAGGGAGCAGCACATCCGGGCTAGAGTCTTTCTAAGTCTAGGAGCTCACATCTGATTTGAATGGCAATGCTAACCATACAATCTAACAACCCTTAGAATCAAATGGGACAATGCACACATCTTTTTCGCTACATATACTGTGATGATGAAATATGCTCCCTTCTCTTGTTGGAGAGATAACAGACTAGAAGTCCAGCTCTAAAGGCAAATCTGATAGAAATGATCTGGTTGAATTGCAATGGAAACTCTTTGTTTTAGATAACAAAGATGAAAAAGACCTATCTGAACTGAAAAACTTCATACTGGAATTCTAATGATAAGAACTTAGCATTCCCCTACAACATAAAATTAAATAATCACATGTCTTTATTTTTTTTTCCTTTTCAGATCTTTAGTGAATAATTATAAACCTGTTTCCATCCCAACATATTGTTCTTGAATTGATTCTTAGCCAAATGTCTCTGGGCACAGATGTTGATTCTACCTTGGTTGTCTTAATGACTCCAAGAGTATAAGCCCTTCTGGTGTGATGCACCAGAAAGGTCTAGTCTTAAAATCAGGAGACACCCAATTCCAATACAACCCCTGATGCTGACTAGCTGGTAGAATCTAGATTATTTAAATTCTCTAGAGCATCAGTTTCCTCACCCGCAAAACTGGCATTTTAATACATACAGGATAGTTATGAAAATCAAGTACTCCTAAACCAACATCCTCCTGCCCTCTCAAAAGTTAACAATGATATCTTAATTACCAAATCTTTTCTCAATCCTCATCTGCTCCATCACTGCTATATTTGACACAGCTGATCTCTTTCTTTGCCTGTTTACTCCCTCTTTTCTGGACTTTCTTGGTTACACTCATTTTTTCACTACCTTTACTCTCTTCATTTTCTCAACTATATTATGCTTCCCTAATTATGGTTTTTCTCTAAGCCTCTCTTTCTCTACTCTCTCACTTGGTAACCTCATCAGCTGCTATGGGCTTTTCATCTCTAGTACATATCCTAATCATATGTACTGAAACCATCTCAAATTCACCATATTCAAAGTAAAACTCATTATTTCTCTCATATATCCATGCCTTTTCCAACTTTCCCATTTTTGTCTCCCAGGTTTATGACCTCAGTATTATTTTTCATTTCGTTTTCTCTCTCATTCTGGCTATCCAATCAGTTATAAGGTTTTGTTTTTACCCCTACAACCTCTGTCACATCTAATTTCTTCTCTCTTTTTATATTATCACAAACAGTTCAGTCGCTTATTGTTATTGTCTAAATTATTGCAACAGTTTCCCATTTGGTCTCCTTGACTCAAGTTTCTCACCATTAAACACTGTTACCAATGTGATTTTCCTTAAGTGTAAATTTTGACCATGTAACTCCCCTTATCAGTAAATCACAATGGTTCCCAATTACCTCTAATTACCTCTAGGATGAAAGAAAAGAAAAAGGAAAGAAAGCTAGGATGTAGCTTTTTCTAATAGTATTTTTTCCTAATTATATGGCAAGTCATTTTATCATTCATTTTTATAATGTTTTGAGTTCCAAATTTTTTCTGTCTCCCTTTTTCCCTCCCCTCCTTTCTTCCTAAAATTGTAAGCAATTTGATGTAGGTTATATATGTGCTATCATGTAGAATATATTTCCATATTAATTATAGTTGTAAGAGGGGCGGAGCCAAGATGGCAGAGAAGAAACACACGACTCTGTAAAGGTCCTCACTCCCTCACAACCAATTAGATAAATCAGCCTCAGAATAAGCCCAGGACTGATAGATACCACAAGGACTGGAAGCACGACTTACCAGCTGAAGAGAATCTGGAGTTTCAACAGAAAAGGTCAGTCCCCAGGGGAGGAAGAAGAGAGGCCAGCACAGACGGCTGGGTGCTAGCATACTCTGCCGATCGCGCTGAGAAGGGCTCTGGGATCAGAGAAGCCACTGAGATAAAGGAATCTGGCACAGACTATTAGCTCTTCTCTGCTAATTATTTAACAGTTCAGAGGAGAAAGCTAAAATACTTTAAAAACTCAGATTTTCCCCGGACCCTGGAGGTGACTCAGCAGATCTCGGCACCAGGGGGTGTGGCCTCAGCTACCACCTGAGAATAGTTAAGAGATTGACAAGTGGGCGGATACGGCCCAAGGCAACACACACTGCCTAGTTTAGCTGGAGGGAGTGGAACTCAGATCCAGGAAGTCCCAGAGAAGCAGAACCTTTGAACTAGGGACCACGGTTTCTGGCAGACACTTCCAGTTTGAGCTCAGGGGCTTTTCACGTCACCTGCTGCACACATCCACGCCCCACCGGGAAGCATAGGCTAGGCTTTGTGCTGCCTTTACTGTTCAGCGCCCTCGGGGCACAGCAGTGCTAATCACCTCTGAGGCACTTCCAGGGAGGGGGTGGGGAACTCTCTCCCAGAGCTCTATCTTAGCTCAGGCACAGGAGCCACTGCATCCATCCGGTCTGGGAGGAAGCTGGTAAAGAAGTAAATAAATAATTTCCTACCCCAGGGACAGACCCCAAAAGATTTTTTTAAATATGAACAAAAAAACCAGAAAAACTATAGATTCCTTCTACACAGAGAAAGAGCGGGTATCCAACCCCGAGGAAGTTAACAGCAGAGAGTCAGCAGATAACAACCCAAAGGGGAACGATCCCTGCCCCCATCACATAACTCTCTCCTATAAGACACTATTAAAAAATTAAGGGAGTTTGAAGAAAAATGGGGAAAGGAAAGGGAAGCTATGATAGAGAATAACAACGTCCTGAAATTGGAGTTGGAAAAAATAAAGAATTCACAGGAGATGCAGGGAAACAAAATTTATGAATTAGAAAAGGTTAAAAAAAACACAGGAAAGTAGGATTTCTGAATTGGAAAAGATAAAAAAGTCTCAAGAAAATAGAATTTCTGAATTGGAAAAAGAAAATAATTCTCAAAAAAAAATTAGGGAAATGGAAAAAATTCAATAGAGCAAAATAATTCATTTAATAACGAAATTGGGCATTTACAAAAAGAACTAAAAACTGTGAAAGAAGAAAATAACTCCTTAAAAGTCAGGATGGAACAAATAGAAATGAATGATTCACAGAGAACCCAAGAATCAGTCAAACAAAACAAAAAAAAATGAGAAGCTGGAGAACAACGTCAAATACATACTGGGAAAATCTATAGACCTGGAAAATAGATCTAGGAGAGATAATCTGCAGACCATTGGACTTCCAGAAAACTATGACCAAAAAAAGAGCCTAGATTCTATTTTACAGGAAATTATCAAAGAGAACTGTCCAGAGATAATAGAAACAGAGGGGAAAGTAGATGTGGAAAGAATTCATCGAACTCCTTCTGAAATAGACCCTAAAAAAAGAACACCACGGAATATTCTGGCTAAGCTGCAGAATTACCACACAAAGGAGACAATCCTGCAAGCAGCTAGAAAAAAAACAATTTAAATACCAAGGTGCCACAATAAGGGTCACCCAAGATCTGGTTGCCTCCACATTAAAAGATAGAAGGGCCTGGAACCTGATATTCCGTAAGGCAAAAGATCAAGGACTGCAACCAAGAATGAACTACCCAGCTAAGTTTAGCATCTTTTTCCATGGAAGAAGATGGTCATTCAATGAAACAGAGGAATTCTATATGTTTCTAAGAAAAAAACCAGACTTAAACAAAAAATTTGATCTACAACCACAAGACTGAAGAAAAACAGAAAAAGGTACACAGAACCCTTTAGAACTGTAACTCTGTTGTGGGTATATAAAAAGTACTCAAGGATAATTTGATTTTACTGATATAAAAGAAAAAAAAGGGGGGGTGTAGTAAAGGGAAGGAGGTCGGTTCAGAAAAAGGGGAAGGAGTGATAAAAAGAGGGAAACTACATCCCAGGAAGAGGCATAGAAAATACACCATATCTGAGGGAACTTAGTGAGGGGGAGAATCATTGTGTGAATCTTACTCTCATCAGGAGAGGCTCAAAGAGTAAATAATTAACATATTTGTTTTTCAGAGAATTTTCTCTCACCTCATTAAAAGGGGGGAGAGGAAAAGGGAAAAGGAAAAGGAGAATAAGTGAAGGGACTTGGAGGGAGGGGGGAGGGATACTAAGAAAAAAAAACAGGGAGGGTTGCGCGTCACAAGGGGGGTCAAGGGAAAAAGCATAATCTGGGGATAATATGATGGCAGGAAATACAGAATTAGTAATTTTAACTGTAAATGTAAATGGGATGAACGATCCCATCAAACGGAGACGGATAGCAGATTGGATCAAAAAGCAAAACCCTACAATATGTTGTCTACAGGAAACACACTTAAAGCAGGGAGATACATACAGAGTAAAGGTAAAAGGTTGGAACAGAGCCTATTATGCTTCAGGTAAAGCCAAAAAAGTAGGGGTAGCTATCCTTATCTCAGATCAAGCAAAAGCAGAAGTAGATCTTCTTAAAAAAGATAAGGAAGGAAACTATATCCTGCTGAAAGGTAGCATAAATAATGAAGCCATATCAATACTAAACATATATGCACCAAGTGGTATAGCATCTAACTTTCTAAAGGAAAAGGTAAGAGAATTGCAAGAAGAAATAGACAGTAAAACTCTAATAGTGGGAGATCTCAACCTTGCACTCTCAGATTTAGACAAATCAAACCACAAAACAAATAAGAAAGAAATTAAAAAAGTAAATAGAACATTAGAAAAACTAGGTATGATAGACCTTTGGAGAAAACTGAATGGCAATAGAAAGGAATATACTTTCTTCTCAGCAGTTCATGGATCCTATACAAAAATAGACCATATATTAGGACATAAAGATCTCAAAATTAAATGTAGGAAGGCAGAAATAATAAATGCCTTCTTCTCAGATCACAAAGCAATAAAAGCTACATTCAGTAAAAAGTTAGGGGTAAATAGACCAAAAAGTAATTGGAAACTGAATAATCTCATCTTAAAGAATGACTGGGTGAAAGAGCAATTATAGAAACAATTAACAATTTCACCCAAGATAATGACAATGATGAGACATCATACCAAAATCTTTGGGATGCAGCTAAAGCAATAATAAGGGGAAATTTTATATCTTTAGAGGCTTATTTGAAGAAAATAGAGAAAGAGAAGATTAACGAATTGGGCTTACAACTTAAAAGGCTAGAAAAAGACCAAATTATAAACCCCCAACCAAAAATTAAACTTGAAATACAAAAATTAAAAGGAGAAATCAATAATATTGAAAATAAAAAAACTATTGAATTAATAAATAAAACCAAGAGCTGGTTTTATGAAAAAGCCAATAAAATAGATAAACCTTTGGTAAATTTGATCAAAAAAAAAGAAAGAAGAAAATCAAATTGATAGTCTTACAAATGAAAAGGGGGATCTTTCCACCAATGAAGAGGAAATTAGAGAAATAATAAGGAGTTACTTTGCCCAACTTTATGCCAATAAATTTGATAACTTAAGTGAAATGGGTGACTTCCTCCAAAAATATAGGCTCCCTAGATTAACAGAGGAGGAGATAAATTGCTTAAATAATCCCATTTCAGAAAAAGAAATAGAACAAGCTATTAATCAACTTCCCAGGAAAAAATCCCCAGGGCCAGATGGATTCACATGTGAATTCTACCAAACATTTAAAGAACAATTAGCCCCAATGCTATATAAATTATTTGAAAAAATAGGGGATGAAGGAGTCCTACCAAACTCCTTTTATGACACAGACATGGTACTGATACCTAAACCAGGTAGATCGAAAACTGAGAAAGAAAATTATAGACCAATCTCCTTAATGAATATTGATTCTAAAATCTTAAATAAGATATTAGCAAAAAGACTTCAGAAAATCATCTCCAGGATAATACACTATGATCAAGGAGGATTTATTCCAGGAATGCAGGGCTGGTTTAATATTAGGAAAACTATTAATATAATTGACCATATTAATAATCAAATTAGTAAGAACCATATGATCATCTCAACAGATGCAGAAAAAGCATTTGACAAAATCCAACATCCATTCCTACTAAAAACTCTTGAAAGTATAGGAATAAATGGACTATTCCTTAGAATAATCAGGAGCATATATTTAAGACCTTCAGTAAGCATAATATGCAATAGAAATAAACTGCAACCTTTCCCATTAAGATCAGGAGTGAAACAAGGTTGCCCACTATCACCATTACTATTCAATATAGTACTAGAAACGCTAGCCTAGGCAATAAGAGCCGAGAAAGAGATTCAAGGAATTAGAGTACAAAATGAGGAAATTAAACTATCACTTTTTGCAGATGACATGATGGTATACTTAGAGAACCCCAAAGACTCTGCTAAAAAGCTACTAGAAATAATTCAAAATTTCAGCAAAGTGGCAGGATACAAAATAAATCCACATAAATCCTCAGCATTTTTATATATCACTAACAAAATGCAACAGCAAGAGATACAAAGAGAAATTCCATTCCAAACAAATGTTGAGAGTATAAAGTATTTGGGAATCCATCTACCAAAGAAAAGTCAAGAATTATATGAGCAAAATTACAAAACACTTGCCACAAAAATAAAATCAGATTTAAATAATTGGAAAGACATTCAGTGCTCTTGGATAGGCCGAGCGAATATAATAAAGATGACAATACTCCCCAAACTAATCTATTTGTTTAGTGCTATACCAATCAGACTCCCAAGAAACTATTTCAATGACCTAGAAAAAATAACAACAAAATTCATATGGAAGAATAAAAGGTCGAGAATTGCAAGGGAACTAATGAAAAAAAACTCAGAGGAAGGTGGTCTAAGTGTACCTGATTTAAAGCTATATTATATAGCAGCAGTCACCAAAACCATTTGGTATTGGCTAAGAAATAGACCGGTAGATCAGTGGAACAGATTAGATATAAAGGAAAAAAAGAGTACATCTATAGCAACCTAATCTTTGACAAACCCAAAGATTCCAACATTAGGGACAAAAATTCATTATTTGGAAAAAACTGTTGGGAAAACTGGAAATTAGTATGGCAGAAATTAGATATGGATCCACACTTAACACCATATACCAAGATAAGATCAAAATGGGTCCATGATTTAGGCATAAAGAGGGAGATAATAAATAGATTAGAGGAACAGAGGATAATCTATCTCTCAGACTTGTGGAGGAAGAAGGAATTTATGACCAGAGGAGAACTACAGATCATTATTGATCACAAAATAGAAGATTTTGATTACATCAAACTAAAAAGTTTCTGTACAAATAATACTAATGCAAACAAGATTAGAAGGGAAGTAACAAATTGGGAAAATATTTTTAAAAACAAAGGTTCTGACAAAGGTCTCATTTCCAAAATATATAGAGAACTGACCCTAATTTATAAGAAACCGAACCATTCTCCAATTGATAAATGGTCAAAGGATATGAACAGACAATTCTCAGAGGAAGAAATTGAAACTATATCCACTTACATGAAAGAGTGTTCCAAATCACTATTGATCAGAGAAATGCAAATTAAGACAACTCTGAGATACCACTACACACCTGTCAGAATGGGTAAGATGACAGAAACAAATAATGATGAATGTTGGAGGGGATGTGGGGAAACTGGGACACTAATACATTGCTGGTGGAGTTGCGAAAGAATCCAGCCATTCTGCAGAGCAATCTGGAATTATGCCCAAAAAGTTATCAAACTGTGCATACCCTTTGACCCAGCAGCGCTACTACTGGGCTTATATCCCAAAGAAATACTAAAGAACAGAAAGAGACATATATGTGCCAAAATGTTTGTGGCAGCTCTTTTTGTAGTAGCTAGAAATTGGAAGATGAATGGATGTCCATCAGTTGGAGAATGGTTGGGTAAATTATGGTATATGAAA
This sequence comes from Sminthopsis crassicaudata, assembly GCF_048593235.1. Taxonomy (NCBI): domain Eukaryota; kingdom Metazoa; phylum Chordata; class Mammalia; order Dasyuromorphia; family Dasyuridae; genus Sminthopsis; species Sminthopsis crassicaudata. The sequence continues at coordinate 123,654,800 of NC_133622.1, forward strand.
GTTATGGAATATTATTGCTCTGTAAGAAATGACCAGCAGGAGGAATACAGAGAGGCCTGGAGAGACTTAAATCAACTGATGCTGAGTGAAATGAGCAGAACCAGAAGATCACTGTACACTTCAACAACAATACTGTATGAGGATGTATTCTGATGGAAGTGGAAATCTTCAACATACAGAAGATCCAACTCACTTCCAGTTGATCAATGATGGACAGAGGTAGCTACACCCAGAGAAGAAACACTGGGAAGTGAATGTAAATTGTTAGCACTAATATCTGTCTGCCCAGGTTACATGTACCTTCGGAATCTAAAGTTTATTGTGCAACAAGAAAATGATATTCACACACATGTATTGTATCTAGACTATATTGTAACACTTGTAAAATGTATGGGATTGCCTGTCATCGGGGGGAGGGAATAGAGGGAGGGGGGGATAATTTGGAAAAATGAATACAAGGGATAATATTATAAAAATATATATATATAATAAAAAATTATTAATAAAAAAATAAAAAAATAAAATTTCAAAAAAAAATTATAGTTGTGAAAGAAGAATATGAGAAGGAAAAAAACACAAAAAAAGAATTAAGAGAAAAAGCTATGCTTCAATCTGCATTCAATAGTCCATCAGTTCTTTATTGCTGATAAGAGCATACTTAATCATCACACTGTATTACTGTGTACAAAATTTTCCTCCTTCTACTCATTTTACTTTGCATTAATTTTACAAATCTTTTCAGGTTTTCCTAAAATTCTGTCTGTTCATCATTTCTTATTATACCATATTATTCCATTGTATCCATACACCCTGGTTTATTCAACCATTTATTTTTATTTTTATCTCCTCAATTGCCACCACAAAAGAGCTAAAAATTTGGGCACATATAGGTTCATTTTCTTTTTTATGATTTCTTTTGGATTTAGACCTCATAGTGGTACTGCTATATCAAAGACTATGCATAACTTATTTGCCCTTTGGTCATTGTTCCATATTGCTCTTCAGAATGGTTGAATCCATTCACAATTCCACCAACAATGCATTAGTGTCTCAATTTTTTTTTTTCATATCCTCTCCAGTATTTATCCATTTACTTTTTTGTCATATTAACTAATCAGAATGGTATGAGGTGGTACTTCATAGTACTTTTAATTTGTCCTTTGGCCATTTATCAATTGGGGAATAGCTTGAGTACTTATAAATTCAATTCTCTATATACTTGAAAAATGAAGCCTTTATTACCAAATATCTATAAAAATTGTTTCCCAGTTTTCTGCTTCCCTTCTAATCTTATTGCATTGGTTTTGTTTATGCAAAAGCTTTTTAATTTAGTATAATCAAATGATCTATTTTACATTTTGTAATGCTCTCTATCTCTTATTTGGTCATGAACCTGTAGCTCACTTAATTTCTCTTTTAAAAATTTGGATACTAAATCATTTACTGCATATATGTTTAGCATTGATTTTACTTCATTGTATATGACACCTTTTAGCAAAATGTAATTTCCTCTCTTATTTCTTTTAATTAGATCTATTTTTGCTTGCTTTGATATCAGGTCTATTGCCTTTCTCTTTTTTTAAAATTTCAGCTAAAACTGCATATCTGCTTCAAGTGTGGTTCTTGTTAACAAGATATTACAGGATTCTTGTTTTTGAGTCACTCTGCCATCCACTTCCATTTTATAGAAGAGTTCATTGCACTCACATGTAATGTTCTGGTTAGCTTTCTCGAGGTATCAGGACCAGCTTTGGTTTCAGCAGAATAATCACCACAGGAATAGTCAGGGATAAAGTCCAAAGTCTTTATTGTCTACTTCAGTCTCCCAATCTGTGTCAGCAGTCTCAGCCAATCTGGCAGTTAGCAGTCTGCATATCTAAATGTAGTGTCCTGTTTTCTAGAGCCCCCAAGTTGGCATGACAAAACATACCATTGCTTTCTAGAGTCCCCACACAAGGCTGGATTAAAATTTAGTGTCCAGACTAGCTCTCTGGAGGATCAGCCCAAGTGGGGAAGTGATGAAGGCAGGAGAGCCACCATGACCCTGGTCAAGTCTTCTCTTCCCTGGCTGAGTTTGTCCCCGGTTTATATACTCTATTACAATTGAATCAATCCATCATGCTGAGTATAAACCAATCATTATATTAGTAGGGAACCATTATGTGTTGTAAGATTAAATCAATCATAATAAACTAGAGAACTATTAATCACCATACTAAACTAGATAACCATTGTCTTATCAATTCCACTGACTTAATACCTTGTTGTAAGAATCCTTGCCTCAAGAATATTTTTTCCAGAGTTCTGGCCCATTTCACTCACATTTAGAGTTATCATTACTGTTTATTTCCCTCTATCCTGTTTTCTCTCCTGTTTGTCTTCTCTCTTCTTGCACTCTTCCCTGACCACCAGTATTTTCCTTCTGCCTACTACCTCCCCCAATTTGCCCTCCTTCTGTCAGCCCTCTCCATACATATAACTTTACTTAATTAAGCCTCCTTCTTCCCTATTTGGTAAATATAAATTTATATCTTCAACAGATTGTGTATATTATTCCCCATGAGAAAATATTGATGAAAGTTCAAACAATATCTATTACCCATGCTCCCATCTTCCCCTCCAATGTAATAGTTTTTTATGTCTCTTTATGTGAAACAATTTACCCCATTCTATCTCTTCCTTCCTTCTGCATGCAGTATACTCTTTTGTCTGATCTTCTTTCTCATTCTTTAGTTATTTTTATGTGATTCCCTCAATTTATTATATATGTATATATATATATACATATATATATATATGTATGTATATATACTATATAAATCATTTCTAATAATGCTATTAGTAATACAATTTTTCATGTTTCTTTATGTGAAACAATCTACCCCATCCTACCTCTTCCTTCCTTCTGCAGCCAGTATATTCTTTTTTCTCATCCTTCATTTTTATGTGATTCCCTTAAACTATACACACACACACACACACACACACACACACACACACACACACACACACACACATATATATATATATAATTACATAATATACATATACACTTTATGTAAATTACTCCTAGCTATACTATTAGTTGTAGAATTTTTAAGAATTACAAGTATAGGGCCGGAGCCAAGATGGTGGAGAAGATACAAGCTTATTACCCTCACACTATTTACAAAATTCAGCATCTGTATTAGTGCTGGACTGTCAGAACCCACAAATAGTGGTAGTACAACACATTACCAACAGAAGATAATCTCAAAAATCGCCAGAAAAGGTCGGTTTTGATTGCAGACAGACACAGGAGGACACTGGACCAGGCACAGGCGCAGGCAGGCAGAGCACGGAGGCCAGCCAGCACAGACTGATCAGATGGGTGGGGTGTGGTCTTCAGGCTGGAAAATCTGTGGGAAGGACTCTACCACAGTGTTGGCTACTCTGTTCTTGTTACAAGTCAGTAGATCAACAGAGAAGTTATAAAACTTTCACACACAGAGAGTAAAGAGTGTATCCCAAAGGAGCAAAGTCTCATGGGACCTGGCCACAACCATAGAGCATAGGAGTGACACAGTGCAATCCCAGCACAGCTGCTGATCCAGCACACCCACTCCTATTTTGCTGCCATTCCACTGCCGCTTTACTGCCACTTGCTGTTGCCTGGCAAGGAAGCTTGGTAAGTCCTCATTGCCTCAAAAGCAGAAGCCAGAATTTTTTTTTTAATGATTAAAAAGGCAAAGCAATCTCTAACTATAGATAGCTTCTATAGTGAAAGAGCAGATTTCAAACTCTGAAGAGACTTAAAGCAGATTGTCTCCCAATGAAGCCCCAAAGGCAAATATGAGCTGGTTCCCACCACACAAGCTTCTCATAAAAGATTAAAAAGGATCTTAAAAGAGAGATAGAAGAAGAATGGGAAAAGAAAAGGAAAACCTTGCAAGAGGATCAAGATAAGGTATATATTTTATTAAAAGATAGAGTGGAAAAAAAAAAAAAAACAACTCCCTGAAAAATAGAATTTGTGAATTGGAAAAGGTAAATAACTCCCAGGAAAACAGAATTTGTGAATTGAAAAAAGAAAATAACTCATTAAAAATTGATGAAATGGAAAAAATTCTATAGAACAAAAGAACTGATTTAAAATTCCATTAGAAAAATACAAAAATAAATTTAAAAAGTAAATTAAGAAAATAATTCATTAAAAATTAGAATTGAAAAAAATAGAAATGAATGACTTGAGGAGACATCAAGAATCAGTCAAACAAAACCGAAAAAATGAAAAAATAGGAAAAAATGTTAAATACCTACATGGGAAAAAACAGACCTGGAAAATAGATCTAGGAGAGATAATCAAAGGATTATTGGACTCCCTGAAAATCATGATGAAAAAAAGACTTTCAGGAAATCATCAAAGAGACCTGCCCAGATATCATAGAATCAGAAGGTAAAATAGCCATTGAAAGAATTCATCCAACACCTGCTGAAAGAGACCCCAGAATTAAAACTGCAAGGAATACTGTGCCTTAGACTATTGGTCTAAGGAAAAAAAAAATACTACAAGCAGTCAGGAAAAAAAAAAAAAAAAAAAAAAAAAAAAACAATTCAAATGCCGAGGAGCTACAAGAAAGATTACTCAGGATCTAACAGTATCCACATTAAAAGACCTGGAATCTGATATACCAAAAGGCAAAGGAACTTGGAATGCAGCCAAGAATAAATTACCCAAATAAACTGAGCTTTTTCTTCCAGGGAAGAAGATGGACATTCAATAAGAGGTAAATTCCATTTTTTTCTGATGAAAAAAACAGAGCTAAACAAAAAATTTGAACTCCAAATATAGGATTCAAAAAAAGCTTTTATGAAAATGTAAAAACTCTTGAGAACTGTGTTTCTGTTATGGGTATACATAAAGAGTACATTATAATATTGATTTTACTGTTATAATATAAAAACGGAACTAAAGGCAGAAAGGAGATAGCACTAGAAAAAAAGGGAAAAGTGTAGGTAAAAAGAGGAAAACTACATCTCATGAAAGAGTCAAAGGAAACCTATTATATCTGAGGGAAAGAAGGAAAGGGGAGGAAAGTTGAGTGAATCTCACTCTCATCAGATTTGGCTCAAAGAGAAAATATTAGACATATTTGATTTATAGAGAAACTTCTAACTCACTGAAAAGTGGGGGGGGAGTGAAAGGGGAATGAGAAGGCTACAAGGGAATACAGAAATAATACGGGAAAGGTTTAAGAAAGGAGGAGGGACTCTAAGGGGGAAGGAGGGATTCTAAAGCAGGAGGGTTGTGTGAGGCAAGTGGTGCCCATAAGTTTAATACTAGGGAGGCAGCTAAAAGAAAAGCATAATCAGGGGATAATAAGATGACAAGAAATACAAAATTAGTAGTTTTAACTGTAAATATGAATTCTCCCATAAAGCAGAGGCAGATAGCAGACTGGATCAAAAGACAGAATCCTACAATATGTTGGAAACACATTTAAAGCAGGGAGAGAGCTGCAAGAAGAAATAGACAGCAAAACTGTAATAGTGGGAAATCTTAACCCTCCACTCTCAGGTCTAGATAAATCAAACAACAAAATAAATAAGTTAAATAAGAAATAAATAAGAAGTTAAAGAGGTATATAGAACACTAGAAAAGTTAGGTATGATAGATGTTAGGTTCTTTCTAAGTAATTTTTCCCACAAGCCCCTGAGTTATCCCACACCCATTTCCTAAGAGGATAAAAGGAGAAGTTAGAGTCTGGAGAGTCAGTTCTGGATTGGGTCAAGGAGAAAACGTCCCGTGGATTCGCAAGTCCACCAATCCTGTACTTTTGGAGAGGAAGAAGAGTCTACTCTAGGTCAGAGTTGGGACAGCTCTCTACAGGAAGAAGAGTCTGGCCAAGAGATTAACTCGAGACAGATCTCCTCCCAGAGAGCGATCAGCAGTTTCTGGAAACAACAGAACATTAGAGATAGATCTTTGGATAAAACTGAATGGAGATAGAAAAGAGTAAGTACACTTTCTTCTTGGCAGTTCATGGAATCTATACAAATTTTTTTATTTTTATTTTATTTTATTTTATTTTTGAGGCTGGGGTTAAGTGACTTGCCCAGGGTCACACAGCTAGGAAGTGTTAAGTGTCTGAGACCAGATTTGAACTCCAGTCCTCCTGAATTCAGGGCTGGTGCTCTATCCACTGTGCCACCTAGCTGCCCCCCCAAAATTGACCATATATTAGGACATAAAGACCTCAAATTCAAATGCAGAAAAGGAAGAATCAGATCATTATGCAATAAAAAACTATATTTGATTAAAAAGTCAGGGGAAAATAGACCAAATAGTAATTGGAAACTAAATAATCTCATCTTAAAGAATAAATGGGTGAAAGAGCAAGTCATAGACACAATTAATAATTTCATCCAAGAGAATGACAATAATGAGACAACATACCAAAATTAAATTTGAATTCTACCAAATATTTAAAGAACAATTAATTCCAATGCTATATAAACTATTTGAAAAAGTAGGGATTGAAAGAGTCCTACCAAATTCTTTTTATGACACAGCATGGTACTGAAACCTAAACCATGTAGGAAAAAAACAAAGAAAGAAAATCTCCAATTTCCCTAATGAATATTGAAGCAAAAATCTCAAATAAAATATTAGCAAAAAAAAATTGCAGAAAATCATAAAAGGATACTACACCATGACCAAGTAGGATTTATACCAGGAATGCAGGGCTGGTTCAATATTAGGAAAACTATTAGCATAATTGACTATATCAATAACCAAATTAACTCAAAAATATGATCATCTCAATAGATTCAGAAAAAAAAAACATTTGATAAAATCCAACACCCATTCCTAATAAAAACACTAGAGAGTAAAGGAATAAATGGACTTTTCCTTAAAATGGTCAGTAGCATCTATTTAATACCATCAGTAAGCATTATATGTAATAGGGATAAGCTGCAACCTTTCCCAATAAGATCAGGAGTGAAACAAGTTTGCCCCCTATCACCATTACTGTTCAACATTGTATTAGAAATGCTAGCTTTGGCAATAAGAGCTGAGAAAGAGATTAAAGGAATTAGAGTAGGTAATGAGGAAAGCAAATTATCATTCTTTACTGATGATATGATGGTATATTTAGAGAACCCCAGAGATTCTACTAAAAAGCTATTAGAAATAATTCACACCTTCAGCAAAGTTGCAGGATACAAAATAAACCCACATAAGTCATCAGCATTCTTATATGTCACCAACAAAATCCAACAGTTAGAGTTACAAAGAGAAATTCCATTCAAAGTAACTAATGATAGCATAAAATATTTAGGAATCTATCTGCTAAGGGAAGATCAGAAACCATATGAGCAAAACTACAAAACACTTTCCACACAAATTAAGTCTTATCTTACCAATTGGAAAAATATTAAATGCTCTTGGATAGGGTGAACAAATATAATAAAAATGACAATTCTACCTAAACTAATCTATTTATTTAGCACTATACCAATAAGACTCCCAAAAAGCTATCTTAATGATCTAGAAAAAGTAACAACAAAGTTCATATGGAAAACCAAAAGGTCAAGAATTTCAAGGAAATTAATGAAAAAAAAATCAAATGAAGGTGGCCTAGCTATACCAGCTCTAAAATTTTATTATAAATCAGCGATTACCAAAACCATTTGGTATTGGCTAAGAAATAGGCTAGTTGTTCAATGGAATAGGTTAGGTTCAAAGGCAAAACAGTCAATAACTTTAATAATATAGTGTCTGACAAACCTAAAGACCCCAGCTTTTGGGATAAGAACTCAGTGTTTCACAAAAATTGCTGAGAAAATTGGAAATTAGTATGTCAGAAAGTAGACATTGGCCCACACTTAATATGATTCACCAAGATAAGGTCAAAATGGGTTCATAATGTAGGCATAAAAAATGAGATTATAAATAAATTAGAGGAGCATAGGATAGTTTACATCTCCAACCTGTGGAAGAGAAAAGAATTTATGACCAAAGAAGAACTAGAGATCATCAGTGGTCACAAAATAGAAAATTTTGACTATATCAAATTGAAAAGTTTTTTTTTTTTTTTTACAAACAAAACTAATATAGATAAGATTAGAAGGGAAGCAATAAACAGAGAAAACATTTTTATAGGAAAAGGTTCTGATAAAGGTCTAATTTCCAAAATTTATAGAGAATTGACTATAATTTATAAGAAATCAAGCCATTCGCCAATTGATAATGGTCAAAGGATATGAACAGACAAGTCTCAGACAAAGAAATTGAAACTATTTCTAGTCATATGAAAAGATGCTCCAAGCCATTATTAATCAGAGAAATGCAAATTAAGACAACTCTAAGATACCAGTACACACTTGTCAGAATGGCTAGAATGAAAAGGAAAGTTAATGCAGAATGTTGGAAGGGATGTGGGAAAACAGAGACACTGATACATTGTTGGTGGAATTTTGAATGGATTCAACCATTCTGGAAAGCGATTTGGAACTATGCTCAAAAAGTTATCAAACAGTGCCTACACTTTGACCCAGCAGTGTTACTACTGGGCTTATATTCCAAAGAGATCTTAAAGAAGGGAAAAGGACTTTTGGCCAAGATGGCGGAGAGGAGGCACACAGCTGCTTGAGCTCCACATTTTCTCTCGGAATTTATTTTATAACAAGCCTCAGAATTAATGCTTGACTGGAAAAAAACCCACAAATAATTACTAAGAGAATACATCCTTGAAATTTGTCAGAAAAGATCTGTTTTTGCTTGGGGGAGGGGATGAACAGAACAGGTGTAGAATTCATTGATCACCTACTGAAACTGACCCTAAAATCAAAATGCCAAGAAATGTAGTGGCCAAGTTCAAGAACCATCAGACAAAGGAAAAAATGTTTCAATCTGCTAGAAAAAATCAATTCAAATATGGAGGATCCACAATAAGGATTACCCAGGATCTAGCAGTATCCGCATTAAAGGATTGAAGGGCCTGGAATATGATATTCTGAAAGGCTAAGGAACTTGATTTACAGCCAAGTATAACTTACCTAGCAAAAACGAGCATCTTTTTTCCAGAGAAGACGATGGACATTTAACAAAATAAATGAATATATTCCCTTAATGAAAAAACCGGACCTAAACAAAAAAGTTTGACCTCCAAATACAGAACTGAAGAGATTTCTAAAAATGTAAAAAGAAATCTTGAAAACCATATTTCTGCCATAAAGATATATAAACAATGTATAATGTATAATTTGTTCTAGAAACTAGAGATGAAAAGGAAATTATATCAAAAAAAAAAAAAGGGGGGGGGTAAAGTGCTGGTACTACATCTCATGAAGAGGCAAAAGTAACCTATTATATCTGAGAGACAGAATGGAGGGGGATAAACATAGTGTGTATCATGTTCTCAGTAGAATTAGCTTAAAGAGAAAAACAAAGAAATATTCGATTTATCGTGAAACTCCATCCATTTCATTGAAAAATGGGAGGGGAAAAGTGAAAAGGGCAGGAGTAAGCTAAAGGAAAGGGAATACAGAAATTGTGAGGAAAGGGGGTAAAATAGGGGGAGGAACTCTGAGGTAGGGGAGGGATACTAAAAAGGGAGGGCTGTGAAAAGTAAGTGGTGCTCACAAGTTTAATACTGGGGAGGAGGGGAAGGAGGAAGGAAAGGAGAAAAGCATAAGCAGGGGTTAACATGATGGCAAGCAATACAGAATTAGTCATTTTAACCATAAATGTGAATGAGGTAAAATCCCCCATTAAGAAGAAGCAGTTAGCAGACTGGATTAAAAGCCAGAATCCTACAATATGTTGTTTACAAGAAACACATTTGAAACAGGGTGATACATACAGTATAAAGGTAAAAGGATGGAGCAGAATCTACTATGCTTCAGGTGAAACCAAAAAAGCAGGGGTAGCCATCTTCATCTCAGAGCAAGCAAAATCAAAAATTGTTCTAATTAAAAGAGATAAGGAAGGGCATTATATCTTGCTAAAGGGTAGCATTGATAATGAAGCTATATCAATATTAAACATATACGCACCAAGTGGTATAGCATCTACATTCTTAAAAGAAAAATTAAGAGAGCTGCAAGAAGAAATAGATGGAAAAAAACTATAATAGTGGGAGATCTCAACCTTGCACTCTCAGAATTAGATAAATCAAACCACAAAATAAATAAGGAAGAGGTCAAAGAGGTAAATAGAATACTAGAAAAGTTTGATATGATAGAGCTTTGGAGAAAACTAAATGGAGATAGAAAGGAGTACACTTTCTTCTCAGCAGTTCATGGAACCTATACAAAAATTGACCATATATTAGGACATAAAACCTCAAAATCAAATGCAGTAAGGCAGAAATAGTAAATGTATGCTTTTCAGACCGTGATGCAATGAAAATTACATTCAATAAAAAGCCAGGGGAAAATAGACCAAAAAAATTGTAAACTAAACTAAATAATCTCATACTAAAGAATGATTGGGTGAAACAGCAAATCATAGACATAATTAATAACTTCACCCAAGAAACTGATAATAATGAAACATCATACCAATATGTGTGGGATACATCCAAATCAGTAATAAGGGGAAACTTTATATCTCTAGAAGCCTACTTGCATAAAATAGAGAAAGAGGAGGTCAATGAATTGGGCTTAGAACTAAAAAATGCTAGAAAAGGAACAAATTACAAACCCCAGACAAACACAAAACTTGCAATTCTAAAAGTAAAAGGAGACTAACAAAATTAAAAGTAAAAAAAAAAAAAAACAACTATTGAATTAATTAATAAAACTGAGTTGGTTCTATGAAAAAACCAACAAAATAGAAAAAACCCTTTGTAAATCTGATTTAAAAAAGGAAAGAAAAAGCAAATTGTTATTCTTAAAAATGAAAATGGAGAACTTGCCACTAATGAAGAAGAAATTAGGACAATAATTAGGAGTTACTTTGCCCAACTTTATGCCAATAAATTCGATAACTTAAATGAAATGTAAGAATTTGTTCAAAAATATAGCTTGCCCACATTAACAGAGGAAGAAGTAAATAGTCTAAATAGTCCCATTTCAGAAGAAGAAATAGAGCAAGCTATTAACCAACTCCCTAAGAAAAAATCCCCAGGATCAGATGGATTTACAGGTGAATTCTACCAAACATTTAAAGAACAACAAATTCCAATGCTATATAAATTGTTTGAAAAAATAGGGATTGGAGGAGTCCTACCAAATTCTTTTTATGACAGACATGGTCCTGATACCTAAACCAGGTAGGTTGAAAACAGAGAAAGAAAATTAGAGACCAATCTCCCTAATGAATATTTATGCTAAAATCTTAAATAAAATATTAGAAAAAGACTACAGAAAATCATCCCCAGGATCCATGACCAAGTGGGATTTATGCCAGGAATGCAAGGCTGGTTCAATATTAGGAAAAGCATCAGCATAATCGACTATATCAATAACCAAATTAACAAAAACCATATGATCATCTCAATAGATGCAGAAAAAGCATTTAACAAAATCAAACATCCATTCCTACTAAAAACACTTGTGAGTATAGGAATAAATGGACTATTCCTTAAAATAATCAGAATCATATATTTAAAACTGTCAGTAAACATCATATGTAATGGCAATAAACAGGAACCTTTCCCAATAAGATCAGGAGTGAAACAATGTTGCCCATTATCATCATTACTATTCAATATTGTATTAGAAACGCTAGCCTCGGCAATAAGCGTTGAGAAAGAGATTAAAGGAATTAGAGTAGGTAATGAGGAAATCAAACTATCACTCTTTGCAGATAATATGATGATATACTTAGAGAACCCCCAAAGATTCTGCTAAAAAGCTATTAGAAAAAAATCATAACTTTAGCAAAGTTCCAGGATACAAAATAAATCCAAATAAATCCTCAGCATTTTTATACATTACCATCAAAATCCAACAGCAAGAGATACAAAGAGAAATTCGATGCAAAATAACTGTCAATAGTATAAAATATTTGGGAATCTATCTACCAAAGGAAAGCCAGGAATTATATGGGCAAAATTACAAAACACTTACCACAAAAATAAAGTCAGATTTAAATGATTGGAAAAATATTAAGTGCTCTTGGATAGACCAAGCAAATATAATAAAGATGACAATAATCCTTAAACTAATCTGTTTATTTAGTGCTATACCAATCAGACTCCAAAGAAACTATTTTAATGACCTAGAAAGAATTCAAATGGAAGAACAAAAGGTCGAGAATTTCAAGGGAATTAATGAAAAACAAATCAAATGATAGTGGCCTAGCTGTACCTGATCTAAAATTATATTATAAAGCAGCAGTCACCAAAACCATTTAGCCTAAGAAATAGACTAGCAAATCAGGGGAATAGGTTAGGTTCACAGTACAAGATAGTGAATAAATATAGCAATCTAGTGTCTGACAAATCCAAAGATCCCAACTTTTGGGATAAAAATTCATTATTTGACAAAAACTGCTGAGAAAACTGGAAATTAGCATGGCAGAAACTAGGCATGGACCCACTCTTGACACCACATAGTAAGATAAGATCAAAATGGGTCCATGATTTAGGCATAAAGAACGATATTATAAATAAATTAGAGGAACATAGGATAGTTTACTTCTCAGACTTGTGAACGAGGAAAGAATTTGTGACCAAAGGAATACTAGAGATCATTATTGATCACAAAATAGAAAATTTTGATTACATCAAATTAAAAAGCTTTTGTACAAACAAAACTAATGGAAACAAGATTAGAAGGGAAATAACAAATTGTGAAAACATTTTCACAGTTAATGGTTCTGATAAAGGCCTCATCTCCAAAATATAAGGAAAATTGACTCTAAAAGAATTCAAGCCATTCTCCAATAGATAATGGTCAAAAGATATGAACAGACAATTTTCAAATTATGAAATTGAAACTATTTCCACTCATATGAAAGTGTTCCAAATCACTATTGATCAGAAAAATGCAAATTAAGACAACTCTGAGATATCATAACACACCTGTCAGGTTGGCTAAGATGACAGGAACAAATAATGATGAATGTTGGAGGGGAGGATGTTGGAAAACTGGGACACTGATGCATTGTTGGTGGAGTTGTGAAAGAATCCAACCATTCTGGAGCGCAATCTGGAATTATCCCCAAAAAGATATCAAACTGTGCTACTACTACAGCAGTGCTACTACTGGGCTTGTATCCCAAAGAAATACTAAAGAAGGGAAAGGGACCTGTATGTGCCAAAATATATGTGGCAGCCCTTTTTATAGTAGCTAGAAACTGGAAAATGAATGGATGCCCATCAATTGGAGAATATACCAAGAATTTACCCAATTATGCTATATTTTGGTAAATTATGGGATATGAATGTTATGGGATATTATTATTCTGTAAGAAATGACCAGCAGGATGAATACAGACAGGCTTGGAGAAACTTACATGAACTGATGCTGAGTGAAATGAGAAGAACCAGGAGATCATTATACACTTCAACAACAGTACTATATGAGGATGTATTCTGATGGAAGTGGATATCTTCAATAAAGAGAAGATCTAATTCAGTTCCAATTGTTCAAGGATGGACAGAATCAGCTACACCCAGAGAAGGAACACTGGGAAATGAATGTAAAGTCTTTGCATTTTTGTTTTTCTTCCCAGGTTATTTTTACCTTCTGAATCCAATTCTTCCTTTGCAACAACAACAATAACAACAACAAATTTGGTTCTGCACACATATATTGTATCTATGATATACTATAACATATTTAATATGTATGGGAATGCCTGCCATCTAGGGAAGCGGGTGGAGGGAAGGAGGGGAAAATTCGGAACAGAAGGGAGTGCAAGGGATAATGTTGTAAAAAAAATACCTATGTCAAAAAAAATGTTATAATTATAAAATTAAAAAAAAAGAAGAAGGGAAAGGGACCTATATTTGCAAGAAGGTTTGTGGCAGCCCTCTTTGTAGTGGCCAGAAACTGAAAATTCAGTGGATGCCCATCAATTGAATAATGGCTGAATAAACTGTGGTATACGAATGTTATGGAATATTATTGTTCTATAAGAAATGACTAGCAGGATGATATCAGAAAGGCCTGGAGAGACTCACATGAACTGATGCTGAGTAAAATGAGCAGGACCAGGAGATCATAATATATTTCAACAACAGTACTATATGATGATCAATTCTTATGGATATGGCCATCTTCAACAATGAGATAAACCAAATCAGTTCTAATAGAGCAGTAATGAACTGCACCAGTGATGTCAAACGAAAGAACTCTGGGAGATGACTATGAACCCACTACATAGAATTCCCAATACCCCTATTTTTGTCTGCCTGCACTTTTGATTTCCTTCACAGGCTATTTGTACACTATTTTAAAGTCCAATTCTTTTTGTACAGCAAAACAACTGTTTGGACATGTATACATATATTGTATTTAATTTATACTTTAACATATATTGGTCAACCTGCCATCTGGGGGAAGGGGGTGGGGGGAAAGAGGGAAAAAATTGAAACAAAAGGCTTGGCAATTGTCAGTGTTGTAAAATTACCCATGCATATATCTTGTAAATATAAAGCTATAATAATAAAAAAGCATGCTATTATAAATAAATTAGAAGAACATAGGATAATTTACCTCTCAGACCTATGGAGGAGGGAGGAATCTGTGACCAAAGAAGAACTAGAGATCATTATTAATCACAAAATATATAATTTTGATTATATTAAGTTAAAAAGGTTTTTTTTTTGCCCAAACAATATTAATGCAAACAAGATTAGAAGTGAAGCAATAAACTGGGAAAACATTTTTACATTCAAAGGCTCTGATAAAACCCTCATTTCCAAATTATAAAGAGAATTGACTCAAATTTATAAGAAATCAAGCCATTCTCCAATTGATAAATGGTCAAAGGATATGAACAAACAATTTTCAAATTAAGAAATTGTAACTATTTCTAGTCATATAAAAAGGTGCTCCAAATCATTACTGATCAGAGAAATGCAAATTAGGAAAACTCTGAGATACCATTATACACTTCTCAGATTGGCTAAAATGACAGGAAAAGATAATGATGAATGTTGGAGGGGATGTGGGAAAACTGGGACACTGATACATTGTTGGTGGAATTTTGAACAACATCTTTCAAGAAATTATCAAGGGGGCAGCTAGGTGGCACAGTGGATAGAGCACCAGCCTTGAATTCAGGAGGACCCGAGTTCAAATGTGGCCTCAGACACTTAACACTTCCTAGCTCTGTGACCCTGAGCAAGTCACTTAACCCCAGCCTTTAAAATAAATAAATAAATAAAATAAAGAAATTATCAAGGATTCATATTCTGGAGAGCAATTTGGAACTATGCTCAAAATATTATCAAACTGTGCATACCCTTTGATCCAGTAGTATTACTACTGAGCTTATATCCCAAAGAGATCTTAAATGTGTAGAAATGTTTGTGGCAGCCCTTTTTGTAGTGGATAGAAATTGGAAATTGAATGGATACTCATCAATTGGAGAATAGTTGAATAAGCTGTGGTATATGAATGTTATGGAATATTATTGTCCTATAAGAAATTACCAACAGGATGATTTCAGAGAGGCCAGAAGAGACTTACATGAATTGATGCTGATTGAAATGAGCAGAAGCAGGAGATCATTATACACTTCCATAATATTATATGATGATTAATTCTGATGGACATGGCTCTCTTCAACAATGAGATGATTCAAACCAATTCCAATTGCTCAGTAATGAAGAGAATCAGTTACACCCAGAGAGAGAACTATGGGAAATGAGTGTGGACCACTATATAGCATTTCCTCTCTTTTTGTTATTGTTTGCTTGCATTTTTGTTTTCCTTCTCAGGTTTTTTTGTACCTAGATCTGATCTTTCTCTAAATATATATATATACATATATTTTATTTAACATATACTTTAATATATTTAACATGAATTAGGCTATCTGCCATCTAGGGGATGTGTGGGGGAAAGGAGCTGAAAAGTTGGAACAGAAAATTTTGGAAGGGCCAATACTGAAAAATTACCCATGCTTATGTTTTGTAAGTAAAAAGTTATAATTTAAAAAAGAAAAATTAGAATCCACTCTGAAAAAGGGCAATTGCTCTTAGTTTAAGCCTTTCTTATGTTATTTGTCATATTCTGTTTTATAGAGGAGATTTTTTGTTTCTTTGTTTGCATTTCAACTACTTATATACACTTGTAATTTTCATGAGAATAGAACTAAGAATCGTTGTTGTTCTCCTAATTTCTAGGTTGATTTATTCCACATGATGCAAATTGAATAAATATGTGTTGTCTGAATGAATAGAATGGAATACAGGCACAGAATCTATAGGAAGGATAAAAATGAAGAACTTCCATGTTGGAAGAACAACTACAACAACAACAAAAAGAATTACAAATATAATCTATCCATGTAAGAATGTAAACAGTTCAGCTCCTTTGAATTCCTTATGTTTTCTTTTCATTTTTTACCTTTTTTAATTTTCTCTTGGGTCTGGATCATGGAGATCAATTCTTTGTCCACTTCTGAGCTTTCTCCTCATGAAAACTTAAAATTCTTTTGTATCATTGAATTACCATTTTTCCCTTGGAGTATTATGCTTGATTTTACAAGGAAGGTGATTCTTGGTTGCAGTTCTAGCTTTTTGCCTTCTAGAATATCATTTTCCATGATCTTTGATTCTTTGATGAACTGTCTTAATTGTGGCTTTCTGATATTTGGATTGTTTCTTCCTAACATTTGTAGTATTTTTCTCAGTCTGATAGTTTTGCAATTTAATTATAGGCTCCTCAGAGTTTTTATTTTTGGATCTCTTACCTGAGGTGTTCAGTGGATTGTTTTGATGTCTATTTTGCCCCTAGTTTCAGGATATCATGCCAATTTTCCTTGATAATTTCTTGAAAGATGTTGTCCAGATCTCTTCTGATTATGATTTCCAAATATTCCAGTGTTTCTAACATTGTCTCTCCTGGATCCATTTTCTAGATCAGTTGTTTTTCTAATGAGATATTTTAATTTTCTTCTATGTTTTCATTCTTTTGAATTTATTTGATTGATTCTTGATGTCGCAGTTTTAAGTTGCTCAATTTTAACTTTTAAGTAATTGTTTTCCTCAGTTAACTGCTACATTTCCATTTCCACATGTCCAATTGTACTCTTAAAGGAGTTGTTTTCTTCAATGATTTTTTGTATCTCCTTTTCCATTTGGATAATTCTACCTTTTAAGTAGTTTTCCAAGCTGTTGACTCATAATTCTCTTGTATCACTCTCATTTCTTTTCTAATTTTTTTTCTACCTGTCTTACATAAATTTTAAGCTCCTTTTTGAGTTGTTTTATGAGTTCTTACTGGATGAAGTCCACCTTCCTTTTTTCTTTGGGGCTTTATCCAGAGCCATTTTGACAACTTTTTTTGATCCTCTTCTGAGCTTGCATCATGGTCTTGCATTATAATAGCTTTCTATGGTTGGATTTTTTTCTCACTTTTTTTGTCCTTTTCCCTTTCATTTAAATTTGAACTCTGCTCCCAGGGTGGAACAGTTACTCTCAGATTTCTTGGTGCTAGTGGCTGCAGGCCCCAGCTCTTTACCTGGTACTGAACTGATAGTGCCCTAAAATCCACAGGGGCCTCTAATTTCTGGTGCAGTACTAAGAGGGTAAAATGAAAGGGGGTGATTGACACTCCTGAAGGCAACAGACATCTGGAAGCTGGGGTCCTAATGTTAATATCTGGCATGTGCTGAGAGGCCATTTAGGGTGTTTCTGCATTTTTCCTCAAGCTAAAACACATGGCTCTTTGGCTGCTGGAAGTTGCCTATTTGTTCAAACCTATGATGAAGCAAGTGGAGGCCTGACCACTGGAGGCTGCCTATTTGCCCAGGATTATGCTGAGGCACATATAGGTTTTTGGACCTAGAATCTGCCAGTTTCCCTGGCTATGCTGAGATACTTGAAGGGCCCTGGGTGTTGAAGTTTGCCTGTTCCACCGCACTGGAGCTCAGGATCTCATCACTAGTTTGGTGAGGGGCATCTTACTGAGATACTTCCTACTCAAACTGTGTTCTATATTTGCCTTATTATCCCCATTTTATAGATGATGAAACCGATTCTGGCAGAGGTTAAGTGACATGCCCAGGGTAAAACTGCTCCTAGGTTTTTGAGGTAGAATTTTTACTCATATCTTACTGACTTTAAAAATCCCTTGCTCTATCCACTATGCCACCTACCTTCATTCTGTATAGAATTCAATTATGTGTGCTTTTGTTGTCTCCTTCATTAAAATGTGAATTTTTTGAAAAGAAGAATTATTTCATTTTGATCTTTGAATCCCCAGTGCTGGTGTAGTGACTCATATTAGGCATTTAATAAAAGCTTGCTGATTAAGTTTTGACTGGATGTCCAAATATCTATCCACTATGTATCACACATGTTCACATACAAACACTCATACACACACAAGCACACAGAATCATTCATTCATTTTTATATTTTATATTCCCCTAAGTAGAATATCTTTATGTGAATAATTTTATGACAGTAACAGTAATATTATACAAGGATCAACTGTGAATGACTTAACTAATTCCCAGCAAAATAATGATACAACATAATTCAGGACTTATGATAAATGCTCTCCATCTCCAGAGAAAGAACTGATAGGAATGCAGATTGAAACATACATTTTTTTTCATTTTATTTTATTTTTTTATTAATTTTATAATTATAACATTTTTGACAGTACACATGCATAGGTATTTTTTTTACAACATTATCCCTTGCACTCCCTTCTGTTCCGAATTTTCTCCTCCTTCCCTCCACCCCCTCCCCTAGATGGCAGGCATTCCCATACATATTAGATATGTTATAGCATATTGTAGATACAATAAATGTGTGCAGAACTGAACTTGTTGTTGTTGTTGTTGTTGTTGCAAAAGAAGAACATTATTAACATATATATTTATATGTGTGTTTGTGTTTAACTATAACCTGCTTGGGAGAGGTGGGGGTAAAAGGAGGAAGGAAAGAATAAAGTTATAAAAATGCACAGCAGAAAACATAAGAACAACCTACAAGGAAGCAAAGAAAAGATGGACACTCATGAATATAATATGAATATAATTTCTTCTACTTTTTATATATTCTTTCTTTAACTGGAAATTTATTGTTATTTATAGGCACATGATGATATTCTGTTTTGTTTTGTTTTCCTTTTCTGTCTTTCTTTCTTCCATTCTTTTTTTTTAAATAAGCAAGGAAAAAGGACAAAAAATTTTAAAAATAATAAATATTTTTTAAAAACTTAAAAGGTTTGGGGAAAAACATAAATGATCTCTAAGGTCATTTATTCTTCAAAAAAATTTAAGAAATGAATGTTTAAAATTGCTTTTCCATGTAATTAAGGGGAAAATGTAAAATAAATAAATAATTTACGTGAGAAAAATCAGAGAACCTTTTTAAAATGACAGTAAATAAACATTTATTAAATACCTACTATGTGTCAAACTATGATGTTTGGTTTCTGACTAAAGAATGCTTATATTCAATTGAAACTTTAACAAGAAATCTGAAGTTTCAGGGAAAATATTATGAAAGTAATTATTCCTTTTAATACTACAAAGCCATAAATTGTGCTGGATTAAGAATAAAATGAGACCCTTGTTAATTTGTTCTTGTTTACATTTCTTTGTAAAGATTTGAAGCACAATTATCATGTGAATGAGAAATCTGATTTCTCTTTGTGTTCCAAATAAGTTTCATTTAAACGATATAAAGAATGTATACCTGATACCTTTTTAAATCAGTCATTCTTTTCCCTTCTTCCTCATTAACACTATTTGTTTGCTTCCATTCAGGGAAAGCTAGCACCAGATGGGCTATTCACATCACATTCCTAGGCCATTTTAGACTAGAGAGCAGGTGAGGGATATGAAAAATACCATTTTTTAAAAGAATTCCATCCAAGGGTCTCAGCTCTTTTTGATGAGTTTCAAATAAACATATCTTCTTTTACTGCATTTGATTCATGTTTTCAGACCCCTGAAAGATGTTGACTTGCTCAAGATGTTGCCATTCTTCAGCTAAATCCTGATAGATCTTCAAAAGCCAAAGGTCTCTTTAAAAAAGATCATTAAGAAAAAACCTGTTATTTCAAAAGTAGAAAGAGAGTTTAACTTTGAAATGTTAGCATTCTTTGTCCAGATATACTGTACTTTGTTCAGTATAAGCAGCTGCCCATATAGATAAGATCTGTTTCCTGTATAATTATAAATTCTGTTTGGAAAGATGAAAGCATATTAGTAGGGGTTAAATATCGCAACTATATTAGTCCTACTTGTCTATCTGATTAAGCAGAAATTGTACGTTTATGTCTTTTGTATGAGGCAGGTGCTTATGAGATACAGTATGGCATATAGTTCATTGAAATTGGCACTGGCTTTGAAATCAGATAACCTTGGTCCATGTGTCACTTTTTGCCTATTCTCATTGTCACACCAATCCATGCTGCACACAGCTGCCAAAGTGATTTTCCTGAAGTAAAAATGCATACCATGCATAGATAACTAATATTAAAAGGCTTTTTAATATTAATAATATAATATTTATATTGTTATATGCAATATTTAATATTAATAATAAAATAGTATGTATAGAATATATAATAATAATCAGTGTTATGTACACCTCTCATCACTGTACATTGTAGACAAGCTGAAGTGTTGACAGTTCTGGTTGATAGAACTCTGGCTCAACTATCTATTATTACATATTAGACTAACTAGCTTAGTTCATGCTGTAAACTCCTAGAAGCTCACACCTGTTTTGATTAACTCTAGCATTTGAAGTGAGGCAGGATAAGGCAAACTGCCAAGCCACTTCTTTTCAGGAAAAGACCTAAAATGATCCAGCTACCCATTTATAATTACTAAGCTTATGTTTTTTTTCCTCATCTAGACAAACCACCTTATTTTTCCAATTAAAATAATCCATAAGTAACACTCTTCTACTTTCTTATTCCTCTCATATCATACACTGTCTAGCATGTTACACAGTATAATACTTCTAATACTTTTGGGGTGTGTGTGTGTGTGTGTGTCTATCTACATCAATTTGCAGTTTCCAATTTGCATCTTAATATATATTTCTTCATATAACCCTTAATAACATGCAAACTGCATATTGAATTCCAAATTCAGAGTGTTTGTTAAAGCCAAAACTACCATGAGGCAAGTGGAAATTTGCCCCAAGGTGCCTATATCTAAGAAGAGGAGATCATACTTCCTTCCCATGGTGATAGATATCTCTAAGATTGATGTCTCAGTTTTCTTTTCGTCTGCACAATTCTACATGATACACCTGTCCTTTATCCACCCCACTCTCAATCCCATCATCTTGGAATCTTTCTCCTAAGGTTGACTTTCTCTTTGATCTCCAAGGGAGCAAGGGTTTGACTCTCTGATAAAGAAGATACCCTTTCTTTTGGCAAGATGATATCTATGCTCAAGTATATCTTCTGAATCACTACTATCATTCCCTCTCAACCCTGACTCAATTGATTTGCTTCAGCAGAAAATTATTATTCTCTGATTCTCAGAGGGTTGAAACTCTGAATAGGTGTACTTGAATCAGACAACCAAGCTTAAGGCTAATTACCTATTCCATATGAGGCAATGACTCTATTAGCATATGTTTGGATAAATGGCTCTTCTTACCATTGATGCTGAGTGAATGTTTGGTGTTAGATAATCATAGGCAAGGATTGGAGGGCAGAGGGAGAGAGGCCAGAGGCACTTGGCAGCAGGACAAAGGAGAGAAGTTGGTGACTCTGTTCTGCAGGACCCAGGATTTTGCTTCTCTGCCTCCTTCACTTCTCCCCCTAAAGACTTTTTACTTATCATGATTCTGGCTGATCCTGAGGCCTCCAGGGAGCTAGCCCAGACTTCACAGCTTACAAATTGTTTTATTTGGGAAAAGGGTGTAAAAGTGTTTGGTTTAGTGTATTGGCCTGATGATATTTTGTGTTATTGAACTATGTATCTTACACATACATAATTGTTTGTATGTTGAATTTCTCATTGTAATGTTATTTCTTCTGCTTTGTTTTGTTTTGTTTTTTACTTTCTTTGTTTCCCTAATGCTTGGCAAAGTACCTGATACATAGAAAGTATTTAAATGCCTGTGGGCTGACAATTTTGAAATTTTAGAAAGGTATTCTATTTATTATATATTTGGAGGCACATAAAAACATTGATAACAAAATGTGATCTTTGAAAATGCACCTAAGCATGAAGAAACTGTAATGTCCAAAATAATACAATACATAAAATATCAAACTATTATTGAAACACCTATTATGTACAAAGTATTGTGTAGGCCTGGTAAATATTGCAACTATTTCTTTTGATGAAAGCCAACTGGCCTCAAATAAAAAGCTAGGTCCAAAGAATTGTTTTAAAACCCATTGATATTAATGTCTCTAGGTCCCAAGATTAATAAATAAAAGACTCTTACAGTGTTAGGGCCAGAAGGAAGCTTAGTTATCATTTAAGCCAACCCCCTCATTTGAGCCATGAAGAAAATGAACCACAAATGGGAAAACTGATTTTCCCAATGTCGTGATAGAGACACAAATTCAATTTAAGTGTACCTGGCATTGAAATGAACCACTACAGTTTTGGACTCAGCAAGGGTTGTAATAGAGGCAATTGAGGAAAAGTCAAAAACAGATTGGATTGGAAGTCAAAGAAGTTAGGTTTGAATTCTACTCCTGAACCCATTATCTGTGTGCCCATGGGCAAATTACTTATCCTCTTTAGGGTGGGAAGATAGACTCCATGTTTTAGATCTTTCAACCTATGGATTCTGTTTTTCAATGTGACTGTGGCTTGTGTTACTAGATTTTAACACACGGGTTAAAAATTGTTATGTATATTTTGTTTGGATAGCTGATTTTGAAAGGCTTAGGACAGCACAATAAGGAACTGGTCCATGGATAAACTTCCAACTGGCATGAAAAGAATCCTTTCTTCCCACTAACTTGAAAATAAACATAACAATGGTAACCAAACAGTGCCTGTATTTAGGAATCAAAGGGCCTCCTTAAAATTAATCAGTTAAATAGGGTACTTATGACTTATGCTCGACACTTTCAGCTATATTAATTACCAGGAAGGCAGTTATTTTGTCTGACCTAAAAGTTGTATAGCCACCTGGTTAGCATTGTGGTCTGCACTCAGTGATGTTAATAAATGCTTTCAAAAATATTGTTGAATTAATTATAGCTCCTATTTCTTGCTTCCAATGGTCCTGAAGAGTTAAAGTTAAATAAATACATCCTGATCTGATATTTTACAAAGAAGAGAAAGCTTTTTGTTGATATGCCTTCATTATAACACAAACCCCTCTGGGCTATATAGCTGGAAATCACCTTCCTTTGGACCAAGTTTTAAGCTGGATATGTGTAATATGGCTTAACTTTATACTCAGTTTTTTTTGTTGCTCCTGAGCACCTTTATTCTTCTATGCTGGACCATTTTAATGCTAAATGAAACCTAAAAATCCATACCTGGCATTAGTTGTATGTATTACTAGAATATATTACTACATGGCAACAGACAAACTAGAAAAGCATCTGAAATGCTTGTAATCTGGAAAAAATAAATTCTTTCCAAAACCACAAAGGACATGCAATACAATATGTTAACTTTCCATATTGACAATTAAAGACCATGTGCTACTATGTAAAACAGTAAAATAAAAGTGAAAGACTCAACTTTGTATGTAATTTGACTTCTGCATGTGCTTGTGAAACATTATAGATGACAGTTATCTACAGAAAACTCCTGATTATTGGAAATCCACAAAGTTCATACAGAATTTTTTGATGATTGTCCTCTATAATGGCAAGCAATACTTATAATGATGACTTTTTAATCCTATAAGCTCATGAAATATCTACTGAATCAGTGTTTGCTTCAATGTTAGGTTAAAATACCTAGCATGACTACTTCTAATAAATGTCTAGAATTTATTGTATTCTAATTCTCCTGAAATTAGTGATTTACATCTGAATTACAAAAATAGTAACTCCTAGCCATAGTATTGAATTAATCAGAATATGGTACTTTTGAATCATTTAATACACAGGAACTTGATAAAGTTTTGGAACAAACAAGACATCAGTCAGCAAAAGTCAGTTTGTTAAAGTGTTTAAGATGTAACAAAGGAAAGATCAGTTAGTGAATAACATTTATGAAAACCCTTTGTGCAAAGCTTTGCACTAAATCCTGTACCATTTATGAGAAACTAAATTACAATTATTTTTATTTTAATTCTTGGAGAAAAGTCATCCTTAGTATTCCTATAGGATGAAAATTTAGAAATTTCATTTGATTCAACTCACAATGAAAACTGAATAGAAATCCTTCAGAGGAGGTTCAAAATGATGTATCCATTCCTGAGTTTTTGGCAAAGGGAATGACTCCTTTTCCGAAACAAAAAGCTAAAAGTTCTTATATACATACAGACTTTCAGAAACTGAGACTACTTTTTGTATACAACTATATGTTATATATTCATACATATGCTGGCATAGCCTGGCAGTTACTATTACCAGTCTGTCCTAGGCCCAACAGAGTACCTTTGACCACTGACCTTTGCAGTGTCAACTCTACCCGGCTTGCCTCCTCTGAGGCCTTCAAAGGTCTCTGGCCACGATTTCTTGAATAGTAGTTTAATAACTGAAAGCACACTCAAGAACAGCCATGTGTAATCTTAAAAGCCTTTATTATACCTAGTCACATAATGCCCTGACTTGGTAACTCCATAGTGAACACCTGGTCTGAAGGTCCACGTGTTCACTACCAAACTCCTTACCTCTCTCGGCTATCCGTCAGTTTGGCTTGGCTACCTCAGGCTAGCATACCTATATCTGTGCACACCTATGTATATACTCACTGTATTCTAAGGAAGTAAATGCATTATATATAAAATGAAACATTTTTCTGCAGTAAGATGTTTTGTTCCTACTAAAATTTATCAAGAATGTTGTAGAAAGGATACAAAGTTTATATAGTGGCTAGATTAGATGGATAAATGGAGGAATAAATAATTTTTTTCAGTAGTTTTTCAGTCACGTCAAACTTTTCAACACGCCATTTGAGTTTTTCTTGGTAAAAGTACTGAAGTGATTTGCCATTTCCTTTTCCCTCTCATTTTACAGGTAAGGAAACTAAGGCAAACTAAGGTTAAGTTACTTTCCCAGTCACACAGCTAGTTAGTGTCTGATGTCAGATTTGAATTCAGGAATATCAGTCTTCCTGACTCCAGCTTGGCACTCTATCCACTGTATCACCTAGCTGCCCCAAAAGAATGAATAATAGAATATAAATTCCTTGAAGTCAGAGACTTATTTCAATTTTGCCTTTATATACCCACTATTTAGAACAATGACTGGCTCATAGTAGGTTGTTTAATAAATAGTTATTGATTAATGGGATGAAAAAGCATGTTTAAGTGATTAGATAAGATGATGTCATTCTATAAGTATAGCAATTATCGAAATCAGGTTCCTAAAGTAAGTCATTGACATTCTGACAGTTTCTTCCATAAGACTTTCTGTTATCTCTTTTTCTATGTCTAAGAGTTTATTTCTATCTCATAGATAGCATCCTTTTGGCTCCACCAAAAACAAACAAACAAACAAACAACAACAACAAAAAAGCAACAACAACAACAACACAACTAACAACAACAACAACAAAATCCAAACAGTTCCAGGTAGCAAATAGTTTAGTTAAACTCATACTTCCTCTTCTCAGAAACTAAGTAGTTTGACCCTATTTATAGAGGAAGGGAAGGGTGGTCAATTAAATGAAAGGATACTGTGGGAATGATGGTAAGCAGCTGTTCTCTGTTTCTGTTAAGAATAGGACTAGAATAAGTGGACTTAAATTGAAATAAAAATCAATTAGCTTAGAAATTAGCAAACCTTCTTGATTTCAAGGCTTATAGAACATGCTTTTCTGAAAATTGTTTTTATTCTGTAATCATGCAATTTTGTTTAGAGACCAAAGGATAGCCTAGCCCAATATAACCTCTTAAGATATCTGTGATCCCTATGATTCCCTAAGTCTTGAAGAACTTCACAGAATCAAAAAATTTAAAAACCGGAAGGAAGCTCAGAGACAATCTAGATGAGGGGGATTTTATGTGTGTATGTGTGTATGTATGTATATATATAATATATATATATATAATATATATTTGTATATATACATATGTAACATATATATATATATATTTGTATATATATAACATATATATATATATGTGTGTGTGTATATATATATATATATATATATATATATATATATATATATATATATATATATATATATATATATATATATAAAGACGTATATAATACGTATATGTGTATGTGTGTCGCAGTCTAGTGAAAACTTTAGGGTTCTTCTTAGAAGAATATATTTTTAATTAGATTTCTATTTTTTTTATGTGTAAACATATCAAAAAGAAAAGAAAATGAGTGAGAAAACAAAATACAAGTGAACAACATCAAAAAGAGTGAGAATATTATGTTGTGATCCACATTCAGTTCCCACAGCCCTCTCTCTTGGTGTAGATGGCTCTCTTGGAACTGGCATCAATCATCTCATTGTTGGAAAGAGTCACACTAATCAGAATTGATCATTGTATAATATTGATGTTGCTGTGAACAATGATCTCCTGGTTCTGCTCATTCACTTAGCATCAGTTCATGTAAGTCTCTTCAGGCCTCTGTAAAATCATCCTCTTGATCGTTTCTTATAGAACAATAATATTCCATAACATTCATATACCATAACTTATTCAGCCCTTCTCCAACTGATGGGCATCCACTCAGCAGTTTCCAGTGTCTTGCCACTACAATAAGGGATGCCACAAACATTCTTGCACATACAGATCCCTTTCCCTTCTTTAAGATCTCTTTGGGATACAAACCCAGTAGAAACACTGCTCAAAGGGTATACACAAAGAGAGAGAGAAACAGAGAGAGAGACAGAGAGACAAAGAGACAGAGAAAGAGACACAGAGAGAAACAGAGAGACAGAGAGAGACAAAGAGAGAGACAGACAGAGAGAATTTTATATTAGCTTTATAAAAGGAGAACCAGGAAAATTCTCTTAAATAACAAAGAATTTCAGATGTCACTAAGGAAGTCAGAGAAATTAGAGATAGAGATAGGAAGAGAAAGAATTCCAGAAATGCAGAACAACCAGTGAAAAGGCATGGTACTGGAAGATAGTATTGTGTGAGAGGCATAGAAAGAGGTAGATTTTGTTGGATCACAGAACACTCAAAGGAGTATAAAGCATAAGAGTAGAAAGGTCACTGTCTTTCCCAAAATGTGACATCCAAAACTAAACACAATACTTCTGATGTGGTAAAATGAGGATTGAATACAGAGCAACTGTAATTTCCCTAATCCAGAATGTAATAGCATTCACTTATTAGGTGTCATCTCTCACTAATTATATAAAGGTGTTTAAACACTAAAATAACCAGAAAACTGCTACCTCACATTGTTTCCTCCAACTATTAAGTCATTCCTTTTCCTCCTCTACTTAATAGCATTTTTTAAATTACATGTAAAGATAGTTTTCACCATTCACTCATTACAAAATTTTGCATTGCAATTTATTTTCTCTCTCCCTCAAGATTTCAAGAAATCTGATTATGTACAATCATATTAAACATATTTTCACATTAGTCATGTTGTGGAAGAAGAATCAGAACTAAAAGAAAAAACCATAAGAAAGAAAAAGTAAAGAAAGTGAAAAAAATGCTTCTATCTATATTCAGACTTCATAATTCTTTCGCTGGATAACATTTTCCATCATGAGTCTTTTAGAGTTGTCTTTGATTCTGTTGAGAAGAACTAAGTCTATCAAAGATGATCATCTCATAATAGTGTTCTGGTTCTGTTCACTTTGCTCAGCATCAGTTCACGTAAGTTTTTCCATGGTTTTTCTAAAATCCATCTGGATCATTATTTTTTATAGAATAATAGTATTTTATTACATCTATATACAACAGCTTGTTCAGCTATTCCCTAACCAATGAGTTTCCAATCAATTTCTAATTCTTTGCTCCCACAAAAGAGTGACTATAAATATTTTTGTACACAGGGGTCATTTCCATTTCTTATAATCTCTTTGGAATACAGATCTAGCAGTGATCTTGGTGGCACAAAGAATATGCACAGTTTTACCTTTTTTTAAATTAATTTTATAATTATAATTTTTGACAGTACATATGTATGAGTAATTTTTTTACACTATCCCTTGTATTCATTTTTCCAAACATTCCCCTCCTTCCCTCCACCCCCTCCCCTAGATGGCAGGCATTCCCATACATATTAAATATGTTATACTATATCCTAGGTACAAACCACATTTTGTTGTTGTTGTTGCAAAGGAAGAATTGGATTCGGAAGGTAAAAATAATCTGAGGAGAAAAACAAAAAAAAAAATGCTCACAGTTTACACTCATTTCCCAGTGTTGCTTTTCTGGGTATAGCTGATTCTGTCCATCATTGATGAATTGGAATAGGATTAACTCTTCTCTATGTTGAAGATATCCACTTCCATCAGAATACATCCCCATACAGTATTGTTGTTGAAGTGTACAGTGATCTTCTGGTTCTGCTCATTTCACTCAGCATCAGTTGATTTAAGTCTCTCCGGGACTCTCTGTATTCCTCCTGCTGGTCATTTCTTACAGAGCAATAATATTCCATAACATTCATATACCATAATTTACCCAACCATTCTCCAACTGATGGACATCCATTCATCTTCCAATTTCTAGCTACTACAAAAAGAGCTGCCACAAACATTTTGGCACATATATGTCTCTTTCCGTTCTTTAGTATTTCTTTGGGATATAAGCCCAGTAGTAGCGCTGCTGGGTCAAAGGGTATGCACAGTTTGATAACTTTTTGGGCATAATTCCAGATTGCTCTGCAGAAGATTTCCACTTCCTATGATCTCATTCTTTATGCCTAAATCACACAATTTTATAACTCCTTGAGCATAGTTCCAAATTGCTCTCCAGAATAGTTGGATGAGTCCACAATTCCACCAACAATGCATTAGTGTTCCAATTTTTCCACAGCTTCTCCAACATTTACCATTTTTCATTTCTGTCATACAAACAAATCTAATAGGTGTGAAGTGGTATCTCAGAATTATTTTAATTCAAATTTCTCTAACCAATAATGATAAGGCATTTTTTTTTCATAAACTAGAGATAGTTTTAATTTCTTCATCTGAGAATTGCTGGTTCAAATCCTTTGTAAGTTATTTCTTTTTTGAGGCTAATTTATTCAGAACCAGTCTCATAGAATTTATTTTTTGTTTTTTTTAATTAATTTTATAATTATAACATTTTTTGACAGTACATATGCATAGGTAATTTTTTACAACATTATCCCTTGTACTCCCTTCTGTTCTGAATTTTCCCCCTCCTTCCCTCCACCCCCTCCCCTAGATGGCAGGCATTCCCATACATATTAAATATGTTATACTATATCCTAGGTACAAACCAAATTTTGTTGTTGTTGTTGCAAAGGAAGAATTGGATTCGGAAGGTAAAAATAATCTGGGGAGAAAAAAAATGCTCACAGTTTACACTCATTTCCCAGTGTTGCTTTTCTGGGTGTAGCTGATTTTGTCCATCATTGATCAACTGGAATAGGATTAGCTCTTCTCTATGTTGAAGATATCCACTTCCATCAGAATACATCCTCATACAGGATTGTTGTTGAAGTGTATAATGATCTCCTGGTTCTGCTCATTTCACTCAGCATCAGTTGATGTAAGTCTTTCAAAGCCGCTCTGTATTCATCCTGTTGGTCATTTCTTACAGAACAATAATAGTCCATAACATTCATATACCACAATTTACCCAACCATCCTCCAATTGATGGGCATCCTTTCATTTTTCAGTTTCTAGCCACTACAAAAAGGGCTGCCACAAACTTTTGGCACATACAGGTCCATTTCCCTTCTTTAGTATTTCTTTGGGAGACAAGCCCAGTAGTAGCACTGTTGGATCAAAGGGTATGCACAGTTTGATAACTTTTTGGGCATACTTCCAGATTGCTCTCCAGAATGGTTGGATTCTTTCACAACTCCACCAACAATGCATCAGTGTCCCATATCCCCTCCAACATTCATCATTATTTGTTCCTGTCATCTTAGCCAATCTGACAGGTTTGTAGTAGTATCTCAGAGTTGTCTTAATTTGCATTTCTCTGATCAGTAGTGATTTGGAACACACTTTCACATAAGTGGAAATAGTTTCAATTTCATCATCTGAAAATTTTCTGTTCACATCCTTAAACCATTTATCAATTGGAGAATGGCTTGATTTCTCATCAGTTCTCTGTATATTTTGGAGATGAAGCCTTTATCAGAACTTTTAACTGTAAAAATATTTCCCCAATTTGTTACTTCCCTTCTAATCTTGTTTGCATTAGTTTTGTTTGCACAAAAGCTTTTTAATTTGATGTAATCAAAATTTTCTATTTTGTGAAAAATAATTATCTCTAGTTCTCCTTTGGTCACAAATTCCTTCCTCCTCCACAAGTCTGAGTCTTATAAAATTTGTAAGAAAGAACCAAAGCCTGTTAGAACAATTGGAATTTTCACCAGAAACTGTTTATGATAATTACTCCTATTGACATAATACATTTATAATATACTTGAATGTGACATGTACAAGGAACTTTTCTCACAACTCTATCAGGAAAGTAGTATAGTTAACATATATGCTTTACACTTGTGTATATGGAGGTTCAAAGAAATGAGCCATTTTCAGCTCTTTTTGTAGTGGCTAGAAACTAGAAAATGAATGGATGCCCATCAATTGGAGAATGGGTGGGTAAATTATGGTATATGAATGTTATGGAATATTATTATTCTGTAGGAAATGACCAGCAGAATGAATACAGAGAGGCTTGGAGAGACTTACGTGAAGCGATGCTGAGTGAAATGAGCAGAACCAGGAGATCATTATACTCTTCAACAACAATATTTTTTGAGGATGTATTCTGATGGAAGTGGATATCTTCGACAAAGAGAAGATCTAATTCAGTTCCAATTGATCAAAGATGGACAGAATCAGCTACATCCAGAGAAGGAACACTGGGAAATGAGTGAAAACTGTTTTTATTTTTGTTTTTTCTTCCCAGTTTATTTTTACCTTCTGAATCCAATTCTTCCTGTGCAACAAGAAATTCTGTTCTGCATAGATATATTGTATCTAGGATATACTATAGCACATTTAATATGTATGGAACTGCCTGCCATCTAGGGGAAGGGCTCGTAGAGGGAAGGAGGGGAAAATTCAGAATAGAAGTGAGTGCAAGGGATAATGTTGCAAAAAATTACTCATGCATATGTACAGTCAAAAAAAGTTATAAGTATAAAATTAATTTTTAAAAGAATAAAAATAAATAAACTAATAAATTAATTAATTAAATATATAAAAAAGAAGAAATGAGCCATTTTGACTGTTATTGGAACCCACAGCTCCTACCCTATATTCTAGTCCTCTTTCCACTAAACCTCATTATTTCTAGAGAGAATAAATTTAGGATACAGAGTTCCAACTTTATGATTTCTTCATCTTTAGCTCTTTACTCTGATAATATTTGCCCTCTTTAAAGCATACATGACCTCACCAAACTTGCCCCCCCTCTCCAATAGTCATTGCACACCTTATTTTATTTATTTTTGTACTTGCTCTCATATATTTTTCTTTTTTTTTCTTTTCAAATATAATTTCATTGTGTGAATTCCAGTCAATAAACATTTATCATGTATTTTATCTGTTATTTTTGTTGTAGCAAGTTTATTTATTTTTAATACATATTGGTTTATGAATCATGTTGGAAGAGAAAAATCAAAGCAAAAGGGAAAAATCATGGGAGAGATAAAACAGAAAAAAGAAGTGGACATAGTATGTATTGATTTATATTCAGACTTCTTATTCTTTTTTTGGATGCACATGACATTTTCTGTCCAAACTTTATTGGTATTGCTTTGGATCACTGAATTACTGAAAAGAACCAAGCCTTCATAGTTGATCATCGCACATTCTTGCTGTTATTGTGAAAAATATATTCCTGGTTCTGCTTGTTTCACTCAGCATCAGTTCATGTAAATGTCTCCGGATCTTTCTATATTCACCTTCTTCATCATTTTTATAGAACAATAATATTCCATTACCTTCAGGTACCAGAAGTTGTTCAGCCATCCCCTAATTGATGGGTATCCACTCATTTTCCAATTCTTTGCTACTATAAAGAAGAACTACTACAGACATTTTTGCACATGTGCGTCCTTTTCTCTCTTTTATGAGTTCTTTGGGATATAAACCTAGTTAATGACATTGTTGGATCAAAGCATATGCACAGTTTTATAGCCCTTTGGACATAGTTCCAGATTACTCTCCAAAATCATTGGCTCATTTCTCAACTTCATCAATAATGCATTAGTGTAGCAGTTTTCCTCATCTCCTTCAACATTTATTATTATCTTTTCCTGTCACTTTAGCCAATCAGAGAAGTGGTATCTCAGAGTTGTTTTAATTTGCATTTCTCTGATCTATTGTGATTTGAATATATATTTTTATATAACTATAAATGGAACTATAAATGCCTTTAATTTCATCACCTCAAAGTTGCATGCTCAACTCTTTGGACCATTTATGAGTTAGGAAATGACTTGTATTCTTATGAATTTGACACAGTTCCTTATGTATTTTACAAATGAGACCTTTATAAGAAATATTGGCTGTAAAGATTTTTCCCAGTGTTGTACTTTTCTTTTAATCTTGTTTTCGTTGGGTTTGTTTGTGCAAAATCTTCTTTTTTAATTTAATGTAATCAAAGTTGCCCATTTTGCCTTTAATAATGTTCTGTAGTTCTTTTTTGGACATAAATTCTTCTGTTTTCCAAAGATCTGATGGGTAAATTATCCCTTGTTCTCCTAATTTGTTTATGGTATCATCCTTTATGCCCAACTTATACATGCATTTTGATCTTATTTTGGTAGGAGATATAGGTCTGTAGTGAGTGTCTGACATATTATTTTCCAGTTTTCCCAGAAATTTTTGTCAAATAGTGAGTTCTTATTCTAGAACCTGGAGGTTGAGGGTTTATCAAATAATAGATTGCTATAAGCCTTGATTATTGTGTCATGTGTATCTAATCTATTCCACTGATACACTGATATTTCTTAGCCAGTACCAAATATTGCTCTTCCTGATGAATTTTTTAAAAATGTTTTTCTAGTTCTATAAAATAATGCTTTGGCAGTTTGATTGGTATGGCACTGAATTTAGGACTAATTTAGGAACAATTGTCATTTTTATTACATTACCTTGGCCTAGTCATGAACACCTGATATTTTTCCAATTGTTTAGATCTAATTTCATTAGTATGAGAAGAGTTTTGTAATTGAGTTCATATAGTTTTTGGGTTTGTCTTAGCAGGTAGACCTCCAAGGATTTTATTTCATTTACAGAATTATAAATGGAATTTCTCTATCTCTTGCTGATGAGCTTTGTCATATTTGCTGACAAAATATATATATATATATATATATATATATATATATATATATATATATATATATATATATATATATATATATATATATATATACACATATATATAGTATATACATATATATACACACACATATATATATATATATACATATATAATGTGTGTGTACATATATATATATATATATATATATATATATATATATATATATACTGATGATTTGTGTGGGTTTATTTTATATCCTCCAACTTTACTAAAGCTGTGAATTATTTCCAGTAGATTTTTGGATGTTTTTCTAGGATTCTCTACGTATATCATCAGCAAAGAGTGATAGTTTTATTTTCTCATTGCTTATTCTAATTGTTTTAATTTCTTTTTGTTTTCTTATTGCTAAATCCAACATTTTTATGTTAAAGTGTGTGTTATATATTGTAATTAATTTATACTTTAACATATTGAACATATATTGGTCAACCTGCCATCTAGGGTGGTGGGAAGGAGGGGAAAAATTAGAACAAAAGGTTTGGCAATTGTCAATGTTGTAAAATTAGCCATGAATATATCTGGTAAATAAAAACTATTAAACAAAATAAATAAACAAATAAATTTTTAAAAATGTATATGTTAAATGTAATATATGAATACATATTTATACAGGTATCTTGCACAAGAAAAATCAGATTTAGAAATAAGGTAAAAATAACATGAGAAGGAAAACAAAAATGCAAGCAGACAATAAGAGAAGAAGTAGAAATGCTATGTTGTGGTCCATACTCATCTCCCATAGTTCTTTCACTGGGTATGACTAGTTCTCTTCATTACTGAACAATTGGAACTGATTTGGTTCATCTCATTGTTGAACAGAGCCACATCCATCAGAATTGATTATCATATACTATTGTTGTTGAAATGTATAATGATCTCCTGGTTCTGCTCATTTCACTCAGCATCAGTTTATGTAAGTCTCTCCAAGCCTCTCTGTATTCATTCTGCTGGTCATTTCTTACAGAACAATAATATTGCATAACATTCATATACCACAATTTACCCATCCATTCTCCAATTGATGGGCATCCATTCAATTTCAGTTTCTAGCTACTACAAAAAGGGCTCCACAAACATTTTTGCACATTCGAGTCCCTTTCCCTTCTTTAAGATCTCTTTGAGATATAAGCCTGGTAGCAATAGTGTTGGATCAAAAGGTATGCAGAGTTTGATAACTTTTTGGGCATAGTTCCAAATTGCTCTCCAGAATTGTTGAATGCATTCACAACTCTACCAACAATGTATCATTGTCCCATTTTTCCCCACATCCCCTCCAACATTCATTATTATTTTTTCCTGTCATCTTAGCCAATCTGACAGGTATGTAGTGGTATCTCAGAGTTGTCTTAATTTGCATTTCTCTGATTAATAATGACTTGGGGCATCTTTTCATATGGCTAGAAATAGTTTCAATTTCTTCCTCTGAAAATTGCCTGTTCATATCCTTTGACCATTTATCAATTGGAGAATTAAAGCCAACATTTTTAATAAAATCTTGAATAATAGTGGTGATAGTGGGCATCCTTGTTTCACCCCTAATCATGTTGGGAATGTGTCCAGCTTCTCTCCATTATAAATAATGCTTGCTATAAGTTTTAGATAGATACTGTTTATTATTTTAAGAGAAGCTTCCCTTTTCCCTATGCTCTGTAGCATTTTAATAGGAATTGATGTTGTATTCTGTCAAAAGATTTTTCTGCATGTATTGAGATTATATAAGTTCAGTTGCTTTTCTTATTGATATTGTTGATTATGATAATAGTTTTCTTGATATTGAACCAGCTCTGCATTCCTGGCATAAATTCCACTTGGTCATAGTGTATTATCCTGATGTTAAGTTGCTGTAAACTCTTTGCTAATATTTTATTTTAAAATTTTTGCATCAATATTCATTAGAGAGATTGGTCTGTAATTGTATTTCTCTGTTTTGCCTCTTCCTGGTTTAGGTGTCGGTGCCATATTTATGTCACAGAAGGAATTTGGCAGTACTCCTTTATCTGTTTTTCCAAATAGTATTAGAATTAATTGTTGTTTAAATGTTTGGAAGAATTCGCTTGTGAATGCATCTGGCCCTAGAAATTTTTTTTCTAAGGAAGTTCATTAATGACTTGTTCAATGTATTTTTTAAATGGGACTATTTAAATAATTTATTTCTCCTTCTGTTATTGTGGGCAATTTATGCTTTCGTAAATATTCAGCCACTTCAATTAGATTGTCAGACTTGCTGCCATAGAGTTGGGCAAAATAGCTCCTAATTATTGCTTCATTTTTTTTCCCATTGGTAGTAAGTTCATCCCTTTCATTTTTGATGTTAGTGCTTTTTCCTTTCCTTTTTCTATTCAAATTAATCAAATATTTATCTCTTTTGGTATTTTTTTTCATAAAGCCAACTCTTAATTTTTAGTTCAATATTTTTCTTAGTTTCTATTTTATTAGTCCCTCCTTTGAGTTTCAAAATTTTTATTTGGCATTTAATTGGAAGGCTTTAATTTATTCTTTGTTTAGCTTATCTAGTTGCACACTTAATTCATTGATTTCCTCTTTCTCTATTTTATTGTAGCTATTTAGAGATTTAAAATTCTCCTAAGAACTACTCCCATAGGCTTTGATATGTTAGCTTATGATTGTCATTGTGTTGGGATGATATTATGGATTGTTTCTGTGACTTGTTGTTTGACTCACTCATTCTTTAGAATTAAGATTATTTAATTTCCAATTGGCCTATCTTTCCCTGGCCTTTTATTGAATATGATCTTTATTCCATTGTAGTCTGAAAAGGAAGCATTTACTATATTTGCCTTTTTATATTTGTGAGGTTTTTATGCTCTAATACATGGTTAGTTTTTGCGTAAGTGCCATGTACTGCCAAGAAAAGGTGTATTTTTTTCTGTCCCTATTCAATTTTCTTCAGAGGTCTATCATATCTAGGTTTTCTACGATCCTATTATCCTCGCTAGTTTTTTTTTTTTTTGTTTGTTTGTTTTGTGATTAGATTTGTCTGATTTTGAGAAGAGAAGGTTGAGGTCCCCTACTAGAATAATTTTGCTGTCTATATTTCTTCCTGTAATTGGCTTAAAATCTTCTCTAAAAATTTGCCTGATTTATCACCTCGTGCATACTCATTTAGTATTGTTACTACTTCATTATTTATGGTACCCTTTATCAAGATGTACTTTCCGAGACATATATGTGCCAAAATGTTTGTGGCAGCTCTTTTTGTTGTAGCTAGAAACTGGAAGATGAATGGATGTCCATCAGTTGGAGAATGGTTGGGTAAATTGTGGTATATGAAAGTTATGGAATATTATTGCTCAGTAAGAAATGACCAGCAGGAGGAATACAGAGAGGGTTGGAGAGACTTAAATCAACTGATGCTGAGTGAAATGAGCAGAACCAGAAGATCACTGTATACTTCAACAACGATACTGTATGAGGATGTATTCTGATGGAAGTGGAAATCTTCAACATAAAGAAGATCCAACTCACTTCCAGTTGATCAATGATGGACAGAGGTAGATACACCCAGAGAAGAAACACTGGGAGGGGAATGTAAATTGTTAGCACTAATATCTGTCTGCCCAGGTTGCATGTACCTTCGGATTCTAATGTTTATTGTGCAACAAGAAAATGATATTCACACACATGTATTGTACTTAGACTATATTGTAACACATGTAAAATGTATGGTATTGCCTGTCGTCGGGGGGAGGGAATAAGGGAGGGGGGGTAATTTGGAAAAATGAATACAAGGGATAATATTATAAAATATATATATATATATAATAAAAAAAAAATAAAAAAAAAAAAGATGTACTTTCCCTCTTTATCTCTTTTAATAAGATTTACTTTTACTTTTGCTTTATCTGAGATCAGAATTGCTCTCCCTGCTTTTTTTTTACTTCAGTCCATGCATAATAAATTCTGTTTCAGCTTTTTACCTGTACTCTGTATGTGTCTCTCTGTGTCAAATATGTTTCTTGTAAATAACATATTGTAGGATTCTGCTTTTTATTCCACTCTGCTTTTTGCTTTCATTTTATGGGAGAATTCATCCCATTCACATTAACAATTATGATTACCAGTTCTGTATTTCCCTCCATCCTATTTCTCTCCTATATATATTTTTCTTCTCTCTACCATCTCCTTAGTCTTGTGTTTTTTAACCAACCCACCCATTACCTTTTCTCCTATCACCCCGCCCTCCTCTTACTAGTGTTTTTAAACCCACAACCAGCCACTACCTTACCTTCCATTAATCCTTTTCCTCTTCTCTTTTCTTTTCCCCTAGTGTTTCTACCCTCCCTTCTATTCTGTCTCTCCCTTTTCTTTTCCTCTTTCTCCTCTTACTTCTTTATAGGCTTAGATAAACTTCTATACCCAAATGAATGATTAAATTATTCCCTCTTAAAGGCAAAGCTGATAAGATCAAACTTCAGACAATGCTCATCCCCCTTCCATCTTTCATTGAATTTTAATAGATCTTTTGCACTCTTCTTATGAACTTATTGTCCCATTATAACTTTCCTTTCTTCTTTTTCCAATACAGACTTTTTTTCCACCCCTTAATGTCTTTTCTTTGATGTCATCACATCAGAGTCTATTCGCAACCACACTCTCAGTCCATGTGATTCTCTTCTCTGTCTACCCCAGTGACAGATACAGTCCTCAAGAGTTAAAGATATTGTTTTCCTATCTAGGGATGTAAACAGTTTAACCTTTATATATACATATACATATACATATACATATACATATACATATACATATACATATACATATACATATACATATACATATACATATACATATAGACATGTACATATATAGACATATACATATATATACACTTTCTCTTTCTAATATATATATATATATATATATATACATATATATATGTATATATATATATATATATATATATATATTATATATAAAGAGAATGTGGATGTGTTTCCCCTTGTTTATCTTTGTATGATTGTCTTGCATCCTGTGTTTGTAGATTAAATTTTCAGTTTAGTTCTGATTTTTTTCAATAGAAATGATTGAAAGTCTCTTACTTCAATTGAAGCTCCATCTCCTCTCCTGAAACATGATGCTGAGTAGCTGAGTAGTTAATTCTTAGTGGTAACCACGGGTCCTTTGACTTCTGGAATCTGGCTTTCTAGGTCCTCAAATCCTTTATTATAGAAGCTGCCAGATCTTGGGTAATCCTGACTGTTTCTCTTTGATAATTGAATTGTTTTTGTTTGGGAGCTTGCAGTATTTTTCCTTGAAATTATAGTTTTGGGGTTTTACAACAATGTTCCTTGAGGTTTTCCTTGTGGGTGATTCTTTCAAAGAGTATTTCTCCCGCTGTTTCTAGAATATTGTAGCAGTTTTCCTTAATAACCTCTTGTGGAATATTATCCAGGGTCTGTTTTTGATCA
The DNA here is from genome assembly GCF_048593235.1 of Sminthopsis crassicaudata. Classification (NCBI taxonomy): domain Eukaryota; kingdom Metazoa; phylum Chordata; class Mammalia; order Dasyuromorphia; family Dasyuridae; genus Sminthopsis; species Sminthopsis crassicaudata. The sequence goes on from NC_133622.1 coordinate 123,693,949, forward strand.
TGGCCTTCAGGTAGGGCAACAGTTTTTAAATTGTGTCTTCTGGATCTATTTTCTAGGTTGGCTATTTTGCCAATGAGATATTTCACATTTTCTTCCATTTTCTATTCTTTTTAATTTGTTTAACTGATTCTTGCTGTCTCACAATGTCATTAGCTTCCATTTACCCCGTTCTAGTTTTTAATGTGTGATTCTCTTCAGTATCTCCTTTTCCATTTGTTTTATTCTATTAAGAAGCTTGTTTTCTTCAGACAACTTTTTTCCTTGCTTTTCTAAACTATTGACACTCTCTCATGCATAACTCTCAATTCTTTTCTCATTTTTTCTTATGTCTCTCTTATTTGCTTTTTGAAGTCTTTTTTGAGCATTTCTAAGAAGGCTCTTAGGGCTTGTCAATATGCTCCAAGATACTTGTGCCTATTTATTCTCTTATATTCATTGTCCATTGTGGTACCTGCAATTTTCATTCTTTGGAATCTGTGATAATCTATGATTCACGAATACATAACATGACCTGGGAGTATAACTTTAAGAACAGAGCTTTGTTGTTAGAAAATTGCTGGGGAATCACTAAAAGTACAGCACAATTTCCAAATGTAATTCAACCCACTCTTTTCTTTCTTTCAATTCTGAATGTAGTATATGATATATCTAAAGTGCTTTTCCAAGAAGCACTAAATCCCTTCCAAATGCATATGATATAATGGAAAATTGGTGTTCTTGATCCATTTTGTTTTTCTTGTATTTGTTGTTACATCTATCTCTTATGAGTGGATATAAATTTCACCATATAGGGTGTAGGTACAGAGGCATTCTAAGACTTGCTGCAATGATCCCATTGCAATCCACAAATAGGAATATCTGGAACAGTCCCTTACCATGCAAAGGAATATTCTTTCCATTTGAACCCTGCAGAACATTCTTCATGAAAATGAAAACATCCTTTGCAAGGTAGGCCCTTTAAATCTCATTTGCTCAGCATAGTATCTGTCACTGTAGACGCTTAACAAATGTTTATTCATGATTGATAATCATGGTAGTGGTGACTGTCAAAAACATCACTGCCTTCATTTTTCAAGGAATCAAATATGATCTTAATTATTCATGGCAGGCATCTTGTTTAGAAGTAAGCTTTTAAAATTACATTTCATTCTTCTAAGTCAAATGTATGTATGAGGCTTTTTTTTAACAATCAACAAACAAATTTATTATGATCTTTATTCTCAATACTTTTCAATTTATTGAATTACAATAAAATATGGTCTGTTGAAAGTCATTTATGAAATATTGCCTATTTCTTTCTCATATTTTCCATAATATATATGGAAGCATTCATGTGAAGATTTTCTGAAGATGAGAAAATGAAGTATTTTAAAGGTAATAATACTATTGATGATTTTTTTCTGAATCATGCAATATTTTTATTCTTTAAGTTATTTTGAAAAACATCATCTTAAAATATTTCCAAGTTCCAGAGCTTCAACCAGTATTTACTTGGACTGTTCAGTTTCTTTTTATTAATTTTATCTTCCTTGGAACCGTTTTCACTTCTATCAGGTCCTCAACAGAAACTAGCATCTCGGGACTTCTGGCCAAGATGGCGGCGTGGAGGCAGACATCTGCTTGAGCTCCTCGTTTTCTCTCAGAACTTACTTCATGACAAGCCTCTGACTTAATGCTTGACCCAGAAAGAAATCCACAAATAATCACCAAGAGAAGACATCCTTGAAAGTCGCCAGAAAAGGTCTGTGTTTGCTCGGGGGAGGGTCAATCAGACTGGGCCCAGACTGAGGGCAGGCAGCCAGAGCAAGACAGGCAGCTCACACAGCTCAGACTGGAGGGGGAGGGGTGTGATCTCTGCCTTTCTGTGAAAGGGCTTTTGCCCCAGTGTGGATGCTCCGTCTTGGCAGCAAGCCAGGAGCAGAGGAGAGGGTGTAAACACGGGAGGTGAAGATTAAAACCCCAGAAAGCCAGCATCTCTCGGAGCCCGGCCACCCCCAACCCCCACCTGGACTGACTCGGTGTGTTCTCGGAGCCTCAGAGCATAGACTCAGTACAGTCATTGCTGTTCTGTTAGTGGCTCTCTGCTGCCCTACCCCCAGTCTGTACAGGAAGCCCATTAATAGCATCCAGGCCCATCCCCCACAAAACAGAACAATTGTTTCTCTTGTCAGTTTGTTTTCTTTGATTCCTGCTCTGACAAAATGAACAAAAAATTCAAAAGGGCTCTAACCATTGACAGCTTCTGTGTGGAGAGGGAGCAGACTTCAAATGCTGAGGAGACTAGGAACAGACTGTCCCCAGATGTGTCCCCTGGGAGGGATATAAGCTGCTCCTCAATACAAAAGAAACTCATAGAGGAAATCAAAAAGGCTCTCACAAGAGAGCTGGAAGAGAAATGGGAAAAGGAAAGGGAAGCTTGGCAAGAAAGCCTGGAGAAGTCATCCCATGCATTCAAAGACAGAGTGGATAAAGAAATCAAATCATTGAGAAACAAGATTAGTGAGCTGGAAAAGGTAAACAACTCCAAGGAAAACAGGATTAATGAGCTGGAAAAGGTAAACAACTCCAAGGAAAACAGGATTAGTGAACTGGAAAAAGAAATCAGCTCTCTAAAAAATAAAATGGATAAAATGGAAAAAAAATTCCATAGAAGATAAAAACTCAATTGGACAATTACAAAGAGATATAAAAAAAGTGAGTGAAGAAAATACATCATTGAAAATTAGACTGGAACAAGTAGAAATGAATGACTCAAGGAGAAACCAAGAGGGAGTCAAGCAAAACCAGAGAAATGAAACAATTGAAAAGAATGTCAAGTACCTTACCAGAAAAACAACAGACCTGGAAAACAGATCCAGGAGAGACAATTTGAGAATAATCTGACTCCCTGAAAAATGGGAGGAAAAAAAGAGCTTGGACACCATTTTTGAGGAAATTATCAAAGAGAACTGCCCAGACATTCTGGAAACAGAGGGTAAAATAGACATTGAAAAAATTCACCAATCACCTACTGAAAGGGACCCTAAAATCAAAACGCCAAGAAACATAGTGGCCAAGTTCAAGAACCATCAGACAAAGGAAAAGATATTGGAAGCTGCTAGAAAAAAGCAATTCAGATATGGAGGAACCACAATAAGGATAACCCAGGATCTAGCAGCGTCCACATTAAAACAACACAGGGCCTGGAACATGATATTCCGAAAGGCTAAGGAACTTGGTATGAAGCCAAGAATAACTTACCCAACAAGAATGAGCATCGTTTTCCAGGGAAGAAGATGGACATTTAATGAAATAAATGAATTCCATCTATTTTTGATGAAAAAACCAGACCTACATAAAAGGTTTGATCTTCAAATATAGAACTCAAGAGATTTCTAAAAAGGTAAAAAGAAATATTGAGAACTATACTTCTGCCAAAAAAAATATGTAAAGAACATATGTACAATTTGTCTTAAAAACTAGAGGTGGAAAGGAAATTATGTCATAAAAAAGTGTAAAGTGGTGGTACTACATCTCATGAAGAGGCAAAGGTAACCTATTGTATCTGAGAGAAAGAAAGGAGGGAGATGAACATAGCGTGTATCAATAGACATATTCGATTTATGGTGAAACTTCTGCTTCATTGAAAAGTGAAAGGGAAGGAGTAAGCTAAGGGGAAGGGAATACAGTAATTTTGAGGAAAAGGGGTAAAATAAGGGGAGGATCTTTAAGGTGGGGGAGGGATCCTAAAAAAGGGAGGGCTGTGAAAAGCAAGTGGTGTTCACCAGTTTAATACTGGATAGGAGGGTAAAAGGGAAGGAAAGGGGAAAAGCATAAGCAGGGGTTAATAGGATGGCAAGCAATATAGAATTAGTCCTTCTAACCATAAATGTGAATGGGGCAAACTGCCTCATAAAGAGGAAGCAGTTAGCAGACTTGATTAAAAGTCAGAATCCTACTATATGTTGTTTACAGGAAACACACCTGAAACAGGGTGAGACATTCAAACTAAAAGTAAAAGGGTGGAGCAGAATCTATTATGCTTCAGGCAAAACCAAAAAAGAAGGAGTAGCCATCCTCATCTCAGATCAAGCAAAAACAAAAATTGATCTAATTAAAGGAGATAAGGAAGGGCATTATATCCTGCTAAAGGGCAGCATCAATAATGAAGCAGTATCAATATTAAACATATATGCACCAAGTGGTGCAGCATCTAAATTCTTAAAAGAGAAATTAAGAGAGCTGCAAGAGGAAATAGATAGCAAAACTATAATAGTGGGAGATCTCAACCTTGCACTCTCAGAATTAGATAAATCAAACCACAAAATAAATAAGAAAGAAGTCAAAGAGGTAAATAGAATACTAGAAAAGTTTGATATGATAGATCTTTGGCGAAAGCTAAATGGAGACAGAAAGGAATATATATATATATATATATACTTTCTTCTCAGCAGTTCATGGAACCTATACAAAAATTGATCATATACTAGGGCATAAAAACCTCAAAATCAAATGCAGTAAGGCAGAAATAGTAAATGCATCCTTTTCAGACCAATGCAATCAAAATTACATTTAATAAAAAGCCAGGGGGAAAATAGACCAAAAAATAATTGGAAACTAAATAATCTTATACTAAAGAATGATTGGGTAAAACAGCAAATCATAGACATAATTAATAACTTCACCCAAGAAAATGACAATAATGAGACATCATACCAAAATGTGTGGGATACAGCCAAAGCAGTAATAAGGGGAAGTTTTATATCTCTACAGGCCTACTTGCATAAAATAGAGAAAGAGAGGGCCAACGAATTGGGCTTACAACTAAAATTGCTAGAAAAGGAACAAATTAAAAACCCCCAGACAAACACAAAACTTGAAATTCAAAAAATAAAAGGTGAGATTAATAAAATTGAAAGTAAAAAAACTATTGAATTAATTAATAAAACTAAGAGTTGGTTTTATGAAAAAAACAACAAAATAGACAAACCCTTAGTAAACCTGATTAAAAAAAGGAAAGAGAAAAAGCAAATTGATAGTCTTGAAAATGAAAAGGGTGAACTCACCACTAATGAAGAGGAAATTAGAACAATAGTTAGGAGCTACTTTGCTCAACTTTATGCCGATAAATTCGATAACTTAAATGAAATGGAAGAATACCTTCAAAAATATAGCCTGCCCAGATTAACAGAGAAAGAAGTAAGTAGTCAAAATAGTCCCATCTCAGAAAAAGAAATAGACCAAGCTATTAACCAACTTCCTAAGAAAAAGTCCCCAGGACCAGATGGATTTACAGGTGAATTCTACCAAACATTTAAAGAACAACTAACTCCAATGCTATGTAAACTATTTGAAAAAATAGGGATTGAAGGAGTCCTACCAAATTCCTTCTATGACACAGACATGGTACTGATACCTAAACCAGTAGATCAAAAACTGAGAAAGAAAACTATAGACCAATTTCCTTAATGAATATTGATGCTAAAATCTTAAATAAGATATTAGCAAATAGACTTCAGAAAATCATCCCCAGGATAATACACTATGACCAAGTGGGATTTATACCAGGAATGCAGGGCTGGTTTAATATTAGGAAAACTATTAGTATAATTGACCATATTAATAATCAAATTAATAAAAACCATATGATCATCTCAATAGATGCAGAAAAAGCATTTGATAAAATCCAACATCCATTCCTACTAAAAACGCTTGAGAGTATAGGAATAAATGGACTATTCCTTAAAATAATAAGGAGCATATATTTAAAACCTTCAGTAAACATCATATGTAATGGTGATAAACTAGAACCTTTCCCTGTAAGATCAGGAGTGAAACAAGGTTGCCCACTATCACCATTACTATTCAATATAGTACTAGAAACTCTAGCCTCGGCAATAAGAGCCGAGAAAGAGATTCAAGGAATTAGAGTAGGAAATGAAGAAATTAAATTGTCACTTTTTGCAGATGACATGATGGTATACTTAGAGAACCCCAAAGACTCTGCTAAAAAGCTATTAGAAATAATTCAGAATTTTAGCAAAGTCGCAGGATACAAAATAAATCCACATAAATCCTCAGCATTTTTATACATTACCAACACAATCCAACAGCAAGAGATACATAGAGAAATTCCATTCAAAATAACAGTCGATTGTATAAAATATTTGGGAATATATCTACCAAAGGAGAGTCAGGAATTATATGAGCAAAATTACAAAACACTTGCCACAAAAATAAAGTCAGATTTAAATAATTGGAAAGACATTCAGTGTTCTTCGATAGGCCGAGCAAATATAATAAAGATGACAATACTCCCCAAACTAATCTATTTATTTAGTGCTATACCAATCAGACTCCCAAGAAACTATTTTAATGACCTAGAAAAAATAACAACAAAATGCATATGGAAGAATAAAAGGTCGAGAATTGCAAGGGAACTAATGAAAAAAAAGTCAGAGGAAGGTGGTCTAAGTGTACCTGATTTAAAGCTATATTATAAAGCAACAGTCACCAAAACCATTTGGTATTGGCTAAGAAATAGACTAGTTGATCAGTGGCATAGGTTAGGTTCACAGGGTAAGATAGTGAATAAAAATAGCAATCTAATCTTTGACAAACCCAAAGATCCCAAATTTTGGGATAAGAATTCATTATTTGACAAAAACTGCTGGGAAAACTGGAAATTAGTATGGCAGAAACTAAGCATGGACCCACATTTAACACCACATACTAAGATAAGATCAAAATGGGTCCAAGATTTAGACATAAAGAATGAGATCATAAACAAATTAGAGGAACATAGGATAGTTTACCTCTCAGGCTTGTGGAGGAGGAAGGAATTTATGACCAGAGGAGAATTAGAGATCATTATTGATCACAAAATAGAAAATTTTGATTACACCAAATTAAAAAGTTTCTGCACAAACAAAACTAATGCAAACAAGATTAGAAGGGAAGTAACAAATTGGGAAAACATTTTTTAGAGTTAAAGGTTCTGATAAAGGCCTCATCTCCAAAATATACAGAGAATTGACTTTAATTTATAAGAAATCAAGCCATTCTCCAATTGATAAATGGTCAAAGGATATGAACAGACAATTTTCAGATGATGAAATTAAAACTATTTCCACTCATATGAAAGAGTGTTCCAAATCACTATTGATCAGAGAAATGCAAATTAAGACAACTCTGAGGTATCATTACATACCTGTCAGATTGGCTAAGATGACAGGAACAAATAATGATGAATGCTGGAGGGGCTGTGGGAAAACTGGGACACTGATGCATTGTTGGTGGAGTTGTGAAAGAATCCAACCATTCTGGAGAGCAATCTGGAATTAAGCCCAAAAAGTTATCAAAATGTGCATACCCTTTGACCCAGCCATACTACTACTGGGCTTATACCCAAGGAACTACTAAAGAAGGGAAAGGGACCTGTATGTGCCAAAATGTTTGTGGCAGCCCTTTTCGTAGTGGCTAGAAGCTGGAAGATGAATGGATGTCCATCAATTGGAGAATGGTTGGGTAAACTATGGTATATGAATGTTATGGAATATTATTGTTTTATAAGAAATGACCAACAGGAGAAATACAGAGAGGCTTGGAGAGACTTACATCAACTGATGCTGAGTGAAACGAGCAGAACCAGAAGATCATTGTACACTTCAACAATGATACTGTACGAGGATGTATGCTGATGGAAGTGGATTTCTTCAACATAGAGAAGAGCTAATCCAATTCCAATTGATTAATGATGGACAGAACCAGCTACATCCAGAAAAGGAACACTGGGAAATGAATGTAAACTGTTATTTTTACCATCTGAATCCAATTCTTCCTGTGCAGCAAAAAATTTGGTTCTACACACATATATTGTATCTAGAATATACTGTAATATATTTAACATATATAAGACTGCTTGCCATCTGGGGGAGGGGGTTGGGGAGGAAGGGAAAAAAATCTGAATAGAAGTAAGTGCAAGGGATAATGCTGTAAAAAATTACCCATGCATATGTACTGTCAAAAATGTTATAATTATAAAATAAAATAAAAATTAATAAAAAAAGAAACTGAGGCACATTAAAGCATTATATAAGAAAAAGAAGAAGAAGAAGAAGAAGAAGAAGAAGAAGAAGAAGAAGAAGAAGAAGAAGAAGAAGAAGAAGAAGAAGAAGAAGAAGAAGAAGAAGAAGAAGAAGAAGAAGAGAAGAAGAAGAAGAGGAGGAGGAGGAGGAGGAGGAGGAGGAGGAGGAGGAGGAGGAGGAGGAGGAGGAGGAGGAGGAGGAGGAGGAGGAGGAGGAGGAGGAGGAGGAGGAGGAGGAAGAAAGAAAGAAAGAAAGAAAGAAAGAAAGAAAGAAAGAAAGAAAGAAAGAAAGAAAGAAAGAAAGAAAGAAAGAAAGAAAGAAAGAAAGAAAGAAAGAAAGAAAGAAAGAAAGAAAGAAAGAAAGAAAGAAAGAAAGAAAGAAAGAAAGAAAGAAAGAAAGAAAGGGGGGAGGGAGGGAGGGAGGGAAGGAAGGAAGGAAGGAAGGAAGGAAGGAAGGAAGGAAGGAAGGAAGGAAGGAAGGAAGGAAGGAAGGAAGGAAGGAAGGAAGGAAGGAAGGAAGAGAAGAAGGAGGAGAAGAAGGAGGAGAAGAAGGAGGAGAAGAAGGAGGAGGAGGAAGAGAAGAAAGAGGAGGAGAAGGAGGAGAAAAAGAAGAAGAGAAGGAAAGGAGAGGCAGACCAAAGTTAGAAAAAAAATGGTACTTAGGCCTTAACCATTTGGGGCATTTTTAAGATTTTAAAATACCTGTACAAATGCAGTACTTAAAAGGAATGCTCAGTCAGTGAATAAACATGCCCGCATCTCTGTAATGTAAACACAACTTAGAAAGAAAATTTGAAAGTTTTGGTTTGTTTGTTCCCCCAATATGCTGTCGCTCTGGATCTTGAGCAAATACCCTGAAGGGTGACCGTGAAGTTCGATCTCCAGAATCACTTAGTTTCTGCCTTCTCCTGTGAATCCATGCCAGCTGCAGTGGTGGCTTTGGAGATCTGCACAGCTTTCCAATGAGATCATTACTGATGGTAACTATCAACACCTCTTTCCCTCATGGAGGATAAGAAGTCAATTCCATTCTAGTAAGCATTCTTCTATTTCTTGCTTAAGAAAGAATCTCCTGATTTTACCAACAGATGTTTGAGGGACAGGATAAAGGATGACACTGAGCATAAGAACAAGATTGAATCAATACAGCTATACTAAAAGAATAAGTAATTCCAGAATTTTCTTTCTCCTCTCCTATTTCAACCATGAAATCAACCACTAGAACCAAGGCAACCAGCAAAGGTTTTAGTTGGTAATTAGTTAAATAATCAGCCACTCTTTGGTACCATTTTCTGTGACCCAGGGAGAGCTATCCTGGAAAGCAGTTATCGGGTTAAGATAAATTTATGTTTTTATTTAATCCTTTCTAATTTACTGAGGTAGATCATCAGTACATAGAATCAAAAAGCCTGAGATTGAATCTTTCTTCAAACACTTAATCACTATATGACTACAAGTTACTTCATCTCTCTCAGCCTCAGTTTCTTCATCTGGTCTATTTCACAGCACTATTCTAAGGATCAAATAAGATACATGTAAACACTTTATAAATTTTAAAGATATAAATGCCAACTATCTCTTTTTTTGTATTAAGAATAATAATGTAGTCTGGTTCTCATCCAAAGCAGACAATAATATTGTTTGTCTTTTGTTCTCAAAGAGGACTATGACATCAGGAAGGTGATACCATGACATGAATTGGATTTGCGTGAAGGAGGGTTGTGCAAGGTCACCTACCTCACTTTCCCCTCCAGAGCCATCTGGATCCTGTGACAAAATATAGATCAAGAAGGCTGGAGATGGCTGGATGAAATGGAAGACCTTTTTTAAACTAAGGTCTTCAATTGGTCTCAGTTTGACTGAGACTGCATCTATTCAGAAATTAAGACTAAGTAGCAATTGAGGCAAAGAATCTCCTCTTTCACCTTGTCCAAAAAGAGTAATAAGAAGAAATATAAAATTAATAAATGGGAGGAGAAGTCCTCAGGGTTTCTGGCCAAAGCAGAAATGATTGCTATTTACATTCAATGTAAGTCAACTAGGACCCAAGAAAGGAAGGAAGGAAGGAAGGAAGGAAGGAAGGAAGGAAGGAAGGAAGGAAGGAAGGAAGGAAGGAAGGAAGGAAGGAAGGAAGGAAGGAAGGAAGGAAGGAAGAGAGAGAAGGAGAGAGGAAGGAATTAGTCTTCTAACTGACCAATTCCAGTTCATGGGCCGGAAAACTGGACAATAACTTATAATATAATCTCACAAGACAGATTCAAAAGATGAGAGATGCAGAGTTCTTTTAGGAAAAATCTTGGCACATAGATTTAGAATTCTGTGGCCCAAGGTAAGTCATTTTCCTTTTAGGAGAGATGAAGGTCATCTCTAACCTCCCTCCTTATTGTGCAGATAAGAAAATTGAAGTTGTGAGGGAGAAATAGAAGCATTTGATCTTTCTGAGACTTCTCACTGGATATCTATGTGTGGATTAGGAAAATTTTCCCATAAGTGAACTGGAATGAAAATTTACAAGAAAGGAAGGAATGTTGTTTGTCAGATGATGAGAAGAAATGGTTGTCCTGGCAATACAATATCATAAGAGAAGATAGGTAAGCCTAGAAAAAATGGGAAAAGGAGTGGAGTATGACCAAAGAAGCTACAAGACTATCTAGATATACAAGTGATAGCATTCCCAGTGTTCATAATGTACAGGATCTTTGGAGGTAGGTTTCAGACTATCTGTGAGCAAATTTCTGATGAAAGTTTCTTTAATAAGTCTTTGTATAATAATTAAATAAATAATTTCCTTATAATAACTATTAGAATTATATAATAATATTATGTTATATTATTATATAATTTTTATATTTATTATATTTTATTATATATTTTATTTATTATATATTTATGTTTTATTATTATATTTTCTTTATTATATATTTATATTTATATAATTATTATAATTTTTACAATTATTATATTATAATTATATAATCATTATAATTCCTTATAATAATTAAATAAATAATTTCCTTTGTATGGGACAAAGGAAAAAGGCATGTGGAGAAAACCAACAAATTAAGCAATCTTCTGACTCAGTGACTTGATTATTGACTTGATTCGCATTAATGACTCAGGGAGCTGCATGGCTGGCGATGGAAAGACTTTTCTCCACACCCTGAAAATCAGTAGATTTTCCTGGAAACCATGTAGAACCAGAGGGATCATAGAGTCCAGCCCTACCACCACTATTGCCCTCATTTATGGAAGAGAAAACTGATGCTCCCAAGAATTCAAGCAACATATTTAAAGTCATAGGGAATAAGTAACATAACTAGGATTTGAACTTTGTTCCTTTCACTGAGCTTATCCCCTATTCTAAATTACTTCCAGATGTGCAACACAAGAAACAAATAGAATTTTATGCTTATGAAGACTCAGTGCTATTTCTTTTGGCTGGCAAAGTAGGGAAAGGACAGCTTAGACACCCCAGTGAATAGAGTACCAGATCTAGAGTTAGGAAAATCTGAGTTCAAATCTAACCTCATGCACTTATTAGCTGTGTGGCCATGGAGAACCTGTTTGACTCAGTTTCTTCATATGTAAAATGATGTGAAGAAGGAAATGGGAAATATCTCCTATATCTTTGTCAAGAAAATCCCAAATAGGGTTGTGAAGAGTAGGACATGATTGAAATGACTGAACAATAAGAAAGGGGAGCAGGAGAAGGAAAGAGAAAGGAGAAGAGACAGATTGACAGAAAGAGAACTGATTTCTGTAAAATGGGAGAACTGCACTGCTGTATCAAACAAGCTACAGTGACGAGACCTGCTGTTCACATCCCCATTTGGCAAGAACAGAGCAGACCTCAATTTCAAGTTTTATCAGAAGCCACTAGTCCCTTAGTATCCCTACTTAATTTTCACCAGGGACCTAACAGAAAACATCTGTTCTTTTACTTAAAAGTGAATCAATAGATTAAATCAACATTTGCTTCCTCCTTTCTTCTTTTAGGAACATAGCAATTTCTCATTTTTCTTCTAGCTCTATTAATAACTTACTTCTGCTCTTAAATCAAGTTCTGGGATAAAGGTGTGCCTCTTCCTGGGATTACATAGAGAAGACATACCACAGTATTATAACTAAAGCAAGCTGGGATTGTGCCAGTGATATAAGCAAGTTGTTAAGACAGCAATGTTTAAAACATTGATTGAAGGCAAGAAAGTTTGAGAAGCCAAGGCAATTCAAACTTGCGAGAAAATAAAGATAGATCCTAGGCATGGAGTTTATTTAAGAAAGCATAATATAGAATTGGGGACCTTACTTCCATTCTTGGCCTTGACACACTGTTGTATTCCCAAAATCTACCATCCCTCTCTCTACCCAACAAGCAGACTGAACTCCTAGGCCTGGGAATTTCTTTCAGAAAGCATAATTTGGAACTAGGGACCTTTCTTCTATTCTTGGCCTTGACATACTGTTGTATCCCCAAAATCTACCATCCCTCTCTTTACCCAGCAACCAGACTGAATTCCTAGGCCTGGGAAAGCACTGACAATTCTCTGAGACAGGAGAAGCCACTTTCAGAGGATTTTCTCTATTGACTACTGTACTCATAGTACAATTCTTCCCTTTCCTTTCCCCATAATCTCTGTATTCTGGCTATCATTTTCTTCTCAATCCCTAACCTCACAAGTCAGCAATCCTTTAAATTTCTCATCTTGGTGCAACACCTGCCCTTTGACTCCTACTCTAACTGTAATTGTGCCTCAGGGGTGTTGGTCAAAATACCAACACTTTTCTTCATACTGCAAATGAAATACTGGAAAAAAGCTGTGATACATGTTTATACCTGGGATGTCCAAGTAGATCTCTAAGAGGTCTTGGTTCTAGGGAATAAGAATTGGGGTCAGAGCAGCAAAGATAATTAAAAGAGAAAGAGGCAATGTGAGGGAATCAGACATAGTATTCTCTTTATTTACTAAAGAAACATTAAGAGGATTCTGGGAAGACTCAGAATAGATTGGCAAATTTCAAGTTCTCCAGATTTTCCCCACAAATAGAACAAATTCGAGGCTCAGGGGAAACTAGTGAAAAATCTAGAAGATTTGGGATGCAACAACCCAACAAGATCTGAAGAAAGATCCCAGGCTGGATGTGAAGTGCAAACACATCCAGGCTAGCTCTACAGATATAACTAGGGAGGGAGCTAGCTAGATGTGGCTGGAGCTTCAGTTGGAAGGGCAGAGACTTTCACCTCCTAGGCTGTTTGTGAAGTTGGGGTTTGAGTGTAGGAAGAGTAAGGGAATCTCAGATGAATGGCAATACCAGGCCCAGCTGTGTTGCTGAGATGCAGTCCTGGATGAGAAGGAACCAGCACCCAGTAAGTGCAAAAACATTGTAGAAATGATACTGCTGGCTTTGGTCATTTGCAGGAGAGTAAAGTTCTTGGTTTGGGGTTCCAAGTCAGAGTAGAGAGCTGAAGGGAAGTTTGAGGCACCATTCCCCTATTCCATAATTAGAGGTGCTTACACTAATACTAATATTTAAAAAACAACAACAACAAAAATGAAACAGAAAAGAAGAGAGTATCCCACCATAGAAACTTGCTATGGGAACAGGCAAGACTTGGGTTCATCTTCAGAGGAGGATACTGAAGTAAAAAAAAAGCTTCTACCTTAAAGAGCAATGTGAAATGGCTCCCTGCCAAAAGAAAATTTATTCAAAAACTTAAAAAAAGAATTTAAAAATCAAATGAGAGACATTGAGGAAAAGCTAAAAATAAAAATAAAAACCATCCAAGAAAAAACAAGAAAAGTATTAAAAAAAAAAAAAGTTAACCAACCAGAACAGGAGATAAGAGTCTCAAAGATGAAAATAATTCTTTGAAAATTAGAATTGGGCAAGAGGAAGCTAATGAGGCTCTGAGTGAACAAGAAACAAAATAGAATACAAAGAATGAGAAAATAGAACAGATTGTGAAACATTGTATAAGAGAAAAATGGCAGATCTGAAGAACAATTAAAAAGAGAAAATATAAGAATAATTGGACTGCCTGACAGTTGTGACCAAAAAAAAAAAAAAAAAAAAGAACCTTGACACAATAATGCAGGAAATAATCCAAGAAAATTGTCCTGGAATGATAGAATATGACGGAAAACTAGAAACAGAAAAAATCCACCAGTCACTACCTCAACAAGACCCATTATGGAAAACACATAAGAATATTATTGCCAAGTTTTGAAACCCCCCAGATCAAAAAAGAAAATTTTGCAATAAATAAGAAAAGAACAATTCAAATATACTGGAGCTACAATTAGAATTATACAGAACTTATTAGCAGCTTCCATAAAAGACAGCAGGTCCTGAAATCATTTCTAACAACAATAAAAAGAACTAAGTCTGTGGCCAAAAATATCACATGCAACAAAATTATAATATTGAATGATAAAAAGTGGATATTTAACAAGCTTGCAGATTTTCAGGACTTTCTATCAACCAAACTTGAAGTTAACAAAAAATTTTACAAATATCAAAGATCAATTTTAAGTAACTCAACATGGACAAATTATTTAAATATGGACAAATTATTTATGTTTTTACATGGGAAATATGTAATATATGTTTATACATTAACATACAAATATATGGTATATTTTTACACATCAACAATAAGGTAGCTCAAAAAAAAAAGATTGGCATGGTTAAGGTAAAAATAGTAATTATGTTATACAAATGAGGTGCAGAAGAATAGACATGGAAGCATTAGAAGGAGGAGGATAGCTTGTAGTTCTGAAAGCCTACTCACATCAGGAATGGGTTTTAATAGGTTTATATATATATATATATATATATATATATATATATATATATATATATATATATATATATATATATATATATATATATATATATATATATATATATATATATATATATATATATATATATATATATATATATATATATATATATATATGTTTATATATAAACATATATATATATATGTTTATATATATATGTTTATATATATATATATGTTTATATATATATATATATATATATATATATACATATATATACATATATAACCTGAAGAGCATAGCACCCTCCAAAATATATAAAGAAATAAGGAGATGGATGAGTGAACAGGGATACAAAGCATGAGGAAAGAAGACAAGGGAGGGTTCCTTGGGTATGGGGAAAGTAGTAGTAAGGCAAGTTAAGGAGCAGAATTAAAGCAAAGAGTCAGCAAGGATAGGAAAGATATGTGTATATGTGGGGGGGTGTTTGTGTGTGTGTGTGTGTGTGTGTGTGTGTGTGTGTGTGTATCTACATATGTATATATACATACATCTTTTCTTAATTATGGCTTGCTTGGGGTAGGGTGAGGACAAAAGGGAGAAAAAAAGAATAAAGTAAATAAGATGCAAAGCAAAAAAAAAAAGAACAATTTACAAGGAAGTAAAGAAAAAATAGACATGGATAAATATAATGTCTTTACTATATATGTACTTTCTTGATCTAGTAATTTGTTTTTACATATTTTGAATCCTCCCTGATTTTCTGTTGGGCACATGACTGCGTTCTCTTTTGTGTTGTTTTATTTTGTTTTGTATTTCTCTTCTGGTTTTTTTTTATTTTATTTTTTCAAATAAAATAAATGTTTTTTAAAAAAGAAATATTAACGAGAAGAAGATTTTCAATAGATATGACTAGTACTGAGAAGCAACCAAAGGACACACTAAAGGTCTCTCTGAAGAGACCTGAAAGTTCTGAAGAACTTTGGAATTGTTTGTGAGACAGGAAACACTGGGACAGGACCATCTAGCATTGCATGCCTGCATCAGAGGGTCCATAAGCACCACAGAATTACAATAAGGGGGGAGAGAGAGAGAGAGAGAGAGAGAGAGAGAGAGAGAGAGAGAGAGAGAGAGAGAGAGGAAGAGGAGAAAGGAAGGGAGAAGGAGAAGAAAAGAAAAAGGGAGAGAGAGGAGGAGGGGGAAGGAGAGAGGGGAGAGAGGGGGAGGGAGGAGAGAGAGGGGAGGGAGACAAACAGAGGGAGAGAGAGAGAAGGAGAGGAAGAAGGAAAAGAACAGGGAGAAGGAGAGGAAGTGGGAGAGCTAAAAGGAGATAGAAAGGAAGAGGGAAAGGGGATGAGAGAGGGAGGGAGAGGGAGGGAGAGCGAGAGGAAGGAAGAAAGAGGGAAAAGGAGAGGAAGAGGGAGAAAGACAGGGACAGGGAGAAAAAGAGGGACGGTGATACGGAGGGAGGGAAGGTTAGAAAGATGCAGAAATTTAAAGGCAATCCCATTCCAAATGTTCATATGGACTATTTCCACCTTAATTGTGATAGAGTTTTCCAAGATTAAATTGGTCTCAACAACTACAGTCATACCATTTTAGTTCTCTTTGAGAACAAACAACCAAACAAACAGATTCAGTAATTTTGAGTTGAGGGACTGATTTGAAGTTTATACATTCATACCATCTCACTTTTCTGCTCTTTAATGGTCTCATCATCTCATTATGGTTAATAATATTGAGGTACTTTATAGTATATACAGAAAAAAGACAGTAGCCAGAAAAACAGAATAACAAAACTCCATGGAGATGAAATAGGCTAGATTTTCTGACTATAAATCCAATGCTTTTCCCAGATAAGAAGGCTAAAAACAGGCAGAAATCCTTTTTGGGACAAAACAAGAAGTAATTGATATCAATATAGCTGAATGAAGGAGATCCCTGGCAGTTCCAGGATTATAGATGTTGAGGGGAGGAAGGAACCTCAATGGCTATCTAGTCCCATCAATACTCTGAAGTAAACTGAAGGAATTCTTCCTTTAACATACCTGGCAAGTGGTCATTCAGCTTCTAAATGCCTAAAGAGTTCTAAGGAAAGGGAATCCACAATCTATTCCACGTTTTGGACAGTGGTAATTATTAGGACATTTCTCCTGATATCCAAATCTAAAGTTGCCCCTTTATAACTTCCACTTATTTCAAGTTTGGCCCTCTGAGACCAAAAAGAACAAACTTAATCCATCCTTATTGAGACAGTCCTGCTTAAAGACAGCCATCATACTCTCTCCCTTTATCTTCTTTTTTCTGGTCTGAACAATGCTCTTTTCTTTCAGCTGATCTTTCTGATTCATAGACTTTTGACTCTTCCCTATTCTGATAGCCCTTCTCAGAACACTCCAGCTTATCAATATACTTTTCAAACGTTGCACTTAGAATGGAGCCTAAAAGTCTAGACAATGTCTCATGAGTCATGTTCAAAAGGACAATTATCTCCCTTCTTTCTGGAAGCTATACTTCTCTTAATATGAGACAAAATTTGTGTTTTAAGTTCTGTGTTTTGTTGGTTCTTGCTGTCACATCACAACATCACACTGTCACACTGTTCATCCATGTTGAGCTTGCAGGCCAATTAAAAAAAAAAAAAAAACTTCAGGGCCCAAAATGGTGGAGTAATGGCAGGAAGTCTCCATGCTTTCCCCAAAACTTCTCCAAATTCTTTAAGCAAATTTTAGAGCATAAGGACACAAAACAATTGGAGTAGAACAATTTTTCAGATGAAGACAAGTAGGAAAGATCTGTGGCTCCAGGGTGGGAGTCCAGTGTACAGTCCCAGTGCAGGCCAGGGTAGCCCCATCCCTAGCTCCAGGGGCTAGTACTAGCGCTAGTAAATAGAAATTGACCTAAGGGATTTCTGAATCAATGGCAGTAATGGTGACTTCCAGATCTCTAAGCCCAGAGACACCTAAGATGACTTGGAAAGTTAGCAGGAAAGTTTGTCAGTAGGGTGAAGGGATCTTGGAAAACCAGCATAGCAGGAGTGGGCATGGGCAGTGATGATGGTGGCAGTTTTCAGAGACCTCAATTTACAGGAGGTCTCTTTACCAGACTGAGGAAAAGCTCTGTTGCTTTAACACACTAGATATTACAGCTACAGAGGGGCAAGGACGATCCTAAAAGTTCCAGGGTAGAAAAGAAAGCTTGTGGTCAAGTCTCTAAGAATCTCTGAAAACAGCTATACAAAATCATCCCTGAAGCTTGGGACAATGCACTCTACACCCAAGTAACAGTCCTACTTTAACAAAGAATTAAAAGCCAAGTAATAGGCTAGGAAAATGAACAAACAACAGAAAAGATTCTGATCATAGAAAATTACTATATGGTGACAGGAAGATCAAAACACACACTTAGAAGAAGATAACAAAGTCAAAGCTCCTACATAAAGCCTCCAAGAAGAGTAAGAATTGGTTTCAGGCCATTGGAGAAGCTCAAAAAGTATCTTGAAAATCAAATTAAGAGACAGAGGAAAACCTGAGAATAAATTGATGCAAAAGGAAATACAAAAAGCTAATGAGGAGAAGGATGTCTTAAAAAGCAAAATTGGCCAAATGGGAAAAGAGGTACAAAAAGCTAATTGAGGAAAATAATTTCTTGAATATTAGAAATGACCAAATGAAAGTTAATAACTTTTTGAGATATAATAAAGCAAAACCAAAGGAATGAAAAAATAGAGAAGAAAATATGAAATATCTTATTGGAAAATGAACTGATTGGAAAAATAGATCCAGGAGAGATCATTTTAAAATTATTGGTCTACCTGAAATTCATAACCAAAAAAAAAAAAGAGCCAGAACATGCTCTTTGAAGAAATTATCAAGAAAAACTATCCTGGTGTTTTAGAACCAGAGTGTAAAAATTGAAAGAACCCACCAATCATCTCCTAAAAGAGATCCCAAAATGAAAACTCCCAGTTATATTATAGCCAAATTCTGGTCAAGGAGAAAATATTGCAAGCATCTAGAAAGAAACAATTCTAGTATAGTGGAACAACAATCAGGAAAATAATCATAATAATTTAGCGGTTTCTACATTAAAGGACTGGAGGACTTGGCATATGATATTCTGAAGTGCAATAGAGCTAGGATTACAATCAAGAGTAACCTACACAGCAAAACTGAGTACAATCCTCCAGGGGAAAAAACCCAGCAAATTCAATAAAATAGAGAATTTTCAAACATTGATGAAGAAAATAACTAGAAATGACTTCCAGCCAAGATGGTGGAGAGAACACACACATCGACTTAATCTCCATCTTTGTTCTCAGAATTTATTTCATGACAAGCCTCGGAATTAGTGCTTGACTGAAAACAAAACAAAACAAAACAAAACAAAACAAAACAAAACAAACAAACAAAAACAAAACAAAACAAAACAAAAAACAAAAAACAAAAACAAAAAAAAAAAAAAACAAATAATTACCAACAGAAGGAATCCTTTAAATTTGCCAGAAAAGGACTGTTTTTGCTCAAGGGTGGGGATGCATAGATGGGGCCATGGCTGAGGGCAGACAGCAGCAGCAAGAGCATGGCAGGCAGCTCATACTGAGCAGATGGGAGTGGGATGGGGTGTGACCTCAGCCATTTCTGTGGAAAGAACTTCACCACAGTGTGGCTATTTTGCCTTGGCAGCAAGCAAGTAGATCAGCAGAGAAGCTGTAAACACAGAAAGTACTATAACCCCAAAAAGCTAGGATCTCTTGGGACCTGGCCACACCTACCCAGAGTGTCTCAGCACACTCTCAGAGTTTCAGAGTGCAGACTCAGGGTAGCCATTGCTATCCTGCTAGTGCCTCATTGCTGCCCCCCAGTTTATATAGGAAGCTCACTAATATCATCAAGCCTCTCCCCACCCCTAAAAAAGCAGGCTACATTTGTTTTTTTTTTTTGTTTTTTTTGTTTTGTTTGTTTTTGCTACTTTGTCTTCTTTGATTCTTCTCTGACAAAATGAGCAAAAAATTTAAACAGACTCTAATTATTGATAGCTTCTATATCGATAGAGAGCAGACTTTAAACCCTGAGGAGACTAAAAACAGACTGTCTCCAGATGAATCCTCAAAAGGGAATATGATCTGGTCCTCAATACACAAGACTCTCATAGAAGAAATTTAAAAGGCTCTCACAAGAGAGCTAGAAGAAAAACAGGAAAAGGAAAGGGAAGCTTGGCAAGAGAGTCTGGATAAATCATCCCATTCATTTAAAGATAGAGTGGAGAAAGAAATCAAATCCTTGAAAAATAGAATTAGTGAATTGGAAAAGGTAAACAATTCCAAGGAAAAGAGAATTAGTGAATTGGAAAAAGAAAATATCTCTCTAAAATATAAAATAGGTGAAATGGAAAAAAATTCCACAGAACAAAAAGCTCCCTTAAAAACTCAATTGGACAATTAGAAAAAATTACAAAAAAGTGAGTGAAGAAAATAATTCATTGAAAATCAGAATCGAACAAATGGAATTGAACGACTCGAGGAGACACCAAGAATCAGTGAAGGAAAACAAAAAAAAAAAAAAAAAGAAACAATGGAAAAAATGCCAAATACCTTCTTGGGAAAACAACAGACTTGGAAAATAGATCTAGGAGAGACAATTTGAGAATTATTGGACTCCCTGAAAAATATGATGAAAAAAAGCATCTGGACACTATTTTCCAAGAAATTATCAAAGAAAACTGCCTAAAAGTTATAGAAACAGAGGGTAAAATAGAAATTGAAAGAATTCATTGATCACCTACTGAAAGAGACCCTAAAATCAAAACTCCAAGAAATATAGTACCAAATTCCAGAACTATCAGACGAAGGGAAAAAAAAAAACTGCAAGCTGCTAGAAAAAATTAATTCAAGTATAGAGGAACCACAATAAGAATTACTCAGGATGTAGCAGCATCCACATTAAAGGATCGAAGTGCCTGGAATATGATATTCGGAAAGGCTAAGGAACTTGGTTGAAGCCAAAAATAACTTACCCAGCCAAAATGAGCATCTTTTTCCAAGGAAGAAGATGGACATTCAAAGAAAGTGAATTTCATCTATTTTTGATGAAAAAAACAGAACTAAACAAAAAGTTTGATATACAAATATAGAACTCAAGAGAAACCTAAAAAAGATAAAAAGAAATCTTGGGAACTATATTTCTGCTCTAAAGATACGTAAAGAACACATGTATACTTTGTTCTAGAAACTAGTGGTGGAAAGGAAATTGTACCCAGAAATGGGTAAAGTGGGGGTACTACATCTCAAGAAGAGGCAAAGGCAACCTATTATATCTGAGAGAAAGAATAGAGGGGAGTGAACATAATATGTATCTTACTGCTATCTGAATTGGCTTAAAGAGAAATGTATTAGACATATTCAATTTATGGTAAAACTTCTTGAAAAGTGTGAGGGGAAAAGTGAAAAAGGAAGGAGTCAGCTAAGTGGAAGGGAATTCAGAAATTGTGAGGAAAAGTGGCAAGATAGGGGGAGGAACTCTAAGGTGGAGTGAGGGACACTAAAAAAGGAGGACTGTGAGAAGCAAGTGCTGCTCACAAATTTAATATTGGGGAGGGGGGTAACGGGGAAAGAAAGGAGAAAAACATAAACAGGGGTTAACAACATGGCAAGTAATACAGAATTGGTAATTTTAACCATAAATGTGAATGGGGTAAACTCCCCATAAAGACGAAGCGGTTAGCAGACTGGATTAAAAGTCAGAATCCTACAATATGTTGTTTACAGGAAACACACCTGAAACAGGGTGATACACACAGAATAAAGGTAAAAGGTTGGATCAGAATCTACTATGCTTCAGGTGAAATAAAAAAAGCAGGCGTAGCTATACTGATCTTAATTTTGCAAAAGCAAAAATGGACCTAATTAAAAGAGATAAGGAAGAGCACTATATCTTGCTAAAGGGTAGCATAGATAATGAAGCAATATCAGTATTAAACATATATTCACCAAGGGGTGTAACATCTAAATTCTTAAAAGAGAAATTAAGAGAGCTGCAAGAAGAAATAGACAGAAAAAACTATAATAGTGGGAGATCTCAACCTTGTACTCTCAGAATTAGATAAATCAAACCACAAAATAAATAAGAATGAAGTCAAGGAGGTAAATAGAATACTAGAAAAGTTTGATATGATAGAGCTTTGGAGAAAACTAAATGGAGACAGAAAGGAGTACACTTTCTTCTCAGCAGTACATGGAACCTATAAAATAATTAACCATATATTAGGACATAAAAACCTCAAAATCAAATGCAGCAAGGCAGAAATAGTAAATGTATGCTTTTCAGACCAAGATGCAATGAAAATTACATTCAATAAAAAGCCAGGGGAAAATAGACCAAAAATAATTGGAAATTAAATAATCTCATACTGAAGAATGATTGGGTGAAACAGCAAATCATAGACATAATTAATAACTTCACCATCAAGAACAGTTAACAGCCACTAAGAACAGTTAACTCCAATGCTATATAAACTATTTGAAAAAGTAGGGATTGAAGGACTCCTACAAATTCCTTTTATGACACACATGGTACTGATACGTAAACCAGGGAGGTTGAAAATGGAGAAAGAATATCTCCCTAATGAATATTGATGCTAAAATCTTAAAATATTAGCAAAAAGATTACAGAAAATCACCCCCAGGATAATACACTATGACCAAATAGGATTTATGCCAGGAATGCAGGGCTGGTTCAATATTAGGAAAACTATTAGCATAATCGACTATATCAATAACCAAATTAATAAAAACCATATGATCATCTCCATAGATGCAGAAAAAGCATTTGATAAAATCCAACATCTATTCTTAATAAAAATACTTGAGAGGATAGGAATAAAGGGACTTTTCCTTAAAATAATCAGAAGCATCATATGTAATAGGGAAAAACTGGAACCTTTCCCAGTAAGATCAGGAATGAAACAAGGTTGCTTACTATCACCATAATTATTCAATATTGTATTAGAAACACTAGCGTTGGGAATAAGAGTGGAGAAAGAGATTAAAGGAATTAAAGTAGATAATCAGGAAACCAAATTATCATTTTCTGCAGATGATATGATGGTAGACTTAGAGAACCCCAGAGATTCTACTAAAAACCTATTAGCAATAATTCACAACTTTATCAAAGTTTCAGGATACAAAATAAATTCACATAAACCCTCAGCATTCTTATACACTACCAACAAAATCCAACAGCAAGAGATACAAAGAGAAATTCCATTCAAAATAACTGTCCATAGCATAAAATATTTGGGAATCTATCTACCAAAGAAAAGTCAGGAATTATATGAGCAAAATTACAAAACACTTTCCACACATAAAGTCAGATTTAAATAATTGGAAAAGTATTAAGTGTTCTTGGATAGGCCGAGCAAATATAACAAAGATGACAATATTGTTAAACTAATCTATTTATTTAGTACTATACCAATCAGACTCCCAAGAAACTATTTTAATGACCTAGAAAAAATAACAAAAAAATTCATATGGAAGAAAAAAAGGTCTAGAATTTCAAGAAAATTAATGGAAAAAAAAAAGGTAAATGAAGGTAGCCTAGCTGTACTTGATCTAAAATTATGTTATAAAGCAGCATTGGCTAAGAAGTAGATTAGTTGATCAGTGAAATAGATTATGTGCACAAGACAAAATAGTTAATAACTGTAGCAATCTTGTGTTTGACAAATCCAAAGATCCCAACTTTTGGGATAAGAAGTCATTATTTGACAAAAATTGCTTGGAAAACTGGAAATTAGTATGGCAGAAATTAGGCATAGACCCACAATTAACTCCATATACCAAGATAAGATCAAAATGGGTCCATGATTTAGGCATAAAGAACTAGAGCATAAATAAATTCGAGGAAGATAAGATAGTTTACCTCTCAGACTTGTGGAGGAGGAAGGAATTTGTGACCAAAGAACTAGAGATCCTTATTGATCACAAAATAGAAAATTTTGATCACATCAAATTCAAAATCCTTTGTACAAACAAAACTAATGCAAACAAAATTAGAAAGGTAGCAACAAACTGAGAAAACCTTTTTACAGTTAAAGATTCTGATAAAAGCCTCCAAAATATATAGAGAATTGACTCTAATTTATAAGAAAACAAGCCATTCTCCAATTGATAAATGGTCAAAGGATATGAATAGAAATTGTTTCCACTCATATGAAAGGGTGTTCCAAATCACTATTGATCAGAGAAATGCAAATTAAGACAACTCTGAGATACCACTACACACCTGTCAGATTGGCTAAGATGACAGGAAAAAATAATGATGAATGTTGGAGGGGATGTGGGAAAATTGGGACACTGATGCATTGTTGGTGGAGTTGTGAATGAATCCAACCATTCTGGAGAGAAATCTGGAATTATGCCCAAAAAGTTATCAAATTGTGCATACTCTTTAATCCAGTGGTGCTACTACTGGGCTTATCTGCCAAAGAAATACTAAAGAAGGGAAATGGACCTGTATGTGCCAAAAGTTTGTGGCAGCCCTTTTTGTAGTGGCTAGAAACTGAAAAATGAAAGGATGCCCATCAATTGGAGGATGGTTGGGTAAATTGTGGTATATGAATGTTATGGACTATTATTGTTCTATAAGAAATGACCAACTGGAGGAATACAGAGAGGCTTGGAGAAACTTACATTAAGTGATGCTGAGTGAAATGAGCAGAACCAGGCGATCATTATACACTTCAACAACAATACTGTATGAGGATGTATTCTGATGGAAATGGACATCTTCGACAAAGAGAAGATCTATTTCAGTTCCAATTGATCAATAATGGACAGAAGCAGCTACACCCAGAGAAGGAACACTGGGAAATGAGTGTTAACTGCTTGCATTTTTGTTTTTCTTCTGCCCAGGTTATTTTTACCTTTTTAATTCAATTCTTCCTGTGCAACAAGAAAACTGTTTGGTTCTGCACACATACATTGTATCTAGGATATACTATAACATATTTAGCATTTATAAGACTGCTTGCCATCTAGGGGAGGGGGTGGATAGAGGGAAGGAAAAAATCGGAACAGAAGTGAGTGCAAGGGATAATGTTGTAAAAAAATCACCCATGCATATATACTGTCAATAAAAAGTTATAATTATTTTTTAAAAAGAAAATAACTAGAGATGAATAGAAAATTTGATTTTCAAATACAGGATTCAGGCGAAACATGAAGAGGTAATCAGGAAAGTGATACCATACGGGACTTAATAAATTTATCTATTTACATTCCTATATGGCAGGATGATACTTTTAAATCATTAGAATTTTCTTTTCATTATGGCAGTTAAAAGGAGTATATATAGACAAAGGGCACCAATGTGAGTTGAATATGAAGAGATAATATCTAAAAAATAACATTAAGGTGTTAAAAGGAATATCCTGGAAGAAAGGGAAAGGGAGCAGTGTAGTGGTGTAAATTATCTGTCATAAAAGAGGCAAGAAAAAGCTTTTACAATGGGGGGGGAAGGAGGAGGAAAAGAGAGTTGAGTGAACTCTCATCGGAATTGGCTCAAAGAGAAAATAACATACACATTCAATATGGGTATAGAAATCTATCTTATCCTCCAGGAAAGTAGGAGGGGAAAGGGATACAGGAAAATAGGAGAATAATAGGGGAAAAAAGGCAAATTTAAGAAGGGAGTAGTCAGTAGGAGGTTCAGGTGAAAGGAGAAAGAGAACAGAATACTTGGCCGGGGGGAAATACAATTAGCAACAGTAATTGTCAAAAAAAATTTGAAGCAAGTTTCTCTGATAAGGCCTCATTTCTCAAACATACAGGGAACTGAATCAAATTTATAAAAAAATAAGACCCACAACCCAACTGATAAATGATCAAAAGATGTGAACTACACCCAAAAGGTTATCAATCCCACTAATAGACATGAATCCCAAAAGAGATCTTAAAAAAAGAAAAGGATTTATATACACAAAAATATTTATATCAGCTGTCTTCTCAGGGCAAAAAAATTAGAAACTGAAGGGATGCCTATAACTTGGGGGATGGTTGAACAAATTATGGTACGTGATTATGATGGAATATTATTCTATGTGAAATGATGAGCAGGATGCTCTCAAAAAACCCTGGAAAGTCATGAACTCAAATGAAATTTACTCTGTACAAAATAATAAGCAATATTATAGGATGATCAATTATGAATGATGTTGCTGTTCTCAGATATACAATTTTCCATGATGACTCTGAAGGACATATGATGAAAACACCTATCTATAACCAGAGAAAGAACTGAGAATTCCTAAGGAGAAAAGAGAATGAGTATTTCATGTATATTATATAGCCAATACAAAGACAGGAAAAATGGAATTATATAACTAGATTTCCATGGTTAGAGTGTGGAGTAAGGAGAAGAAATGGGTGATCAATCCAGAAAGATAGATAATAGACAATGTCTACTCTGAATTACATCAAATGAAGCACAAGTACATGCTGGTTTACTATTAATAAAACAAAACAAAGAAGAAATATCAATTTTCTACTAATCTGTGTTGAATTGTTGCAAGAAAGTATCAGTCATAAATTCTGTGTTTTCTTCAAAGAATATTCACTGTCTCTTATAACTGTCCTTGATATCCTTGATTTAAAAAAAAAGAGATGAAAAGCAAAGCAGTTTCCTTTTAAATTTTAAATTTAAGGGGCTTAAGGAGAATAAATTTCAACTTGAATGATATGTTATTTTAAAACATGAGAAAGGGAGGAAAATCTCAAGACTCAGTATGCTATGAACCCCAAATTCACATGAAGTACCATGATATCCTGGAAAGTTCACTGGACTTAGATTCAGGCAATCTAAGTTCAAGCAAATCTACATTCAACCTTAGGCAATTCACCACCTCTCTGGCCTTAATTTTTTTTTTCATTCATAGTTATTTATAGTCTCCAAATCACTAATAAAAACTCTAAATCACAAATAATTTGAGAAATACAATTGAGGCAACTCTGAGTACATTAAGACACTATTAATGGATATGTGACATTTTTTAGATATTCTGGAAAGTAATCCTTCTCACCTCAAAATGACTAGATTGTGTGTGCCCTGGAACTACTGATGCCATTACTAGATCTACACTCCAAAGAGCCTAAAGAAAGAAGAAAAGTTTTATATGTACAAAAGTATTTATAGTAGCTCTTTTTATAGTGATAAAGAATGTAAAATGGTTGAAGAAAGGGAATAGTTGAACAAATTAAGGCCATTTAAATATATGGAATACTATTGTATATACTATAAAAAAATTTTCAGAAGCTAGGAATGCTTATATGAACTGATATAAAGTAAAGTGAGTCAGGAGTCAAGAATACTATAGAATCACATCAATATTGTAACAATAAACAATTCTGAAAGACTTAAGAACTCTGATCAATGTAATCATCAACCATGATTCCAGTGAACTGATAAGGAAAATGTTGCCTATTTCATGATATAGATATAAATATGTGTATGCATATATGTATATGTGTATGTGTATCAGGAGACACATAACCTCTCTGAACTTCAGCTTTCTCATCTGTAAAATGAGGAGAATGGGCCAGGGTCCACATACACCCAACGGGTCTATGAATAAATATCAGAGGATTCATGAAATTAGATTGTAATGTATAATATATATATATATGTATATATATATGTATATATATATTTGTGTATATATGTATATATATATACATATATATCTTTATTTCAGTATCATTTGATTTGTATTTTATTGTATTTGTCTTATTTTATGCATTTAAAACATTTTTTTCTTCTGAGAAAGAGTTCCTAGGATTTTCCACACTAACAAAAGGATCCATGGCCCCATATTTTTGTTGTTCAGTCATTCAGTTGTGTTGAACTTTTCATGAACCCATGTACCACAGCACATCTGGCTCTTCTATCATCTCCCTATCTCCTAAAGTTCATCCAAGCTTACATTCATTGCTTCCATGATACTATCTAACCATGTCACACTCTGACATCACCTTCTCTTTTTGCCTTCATTCCTTTCCAGCATCAGAATCTTTTCCAATCAGTCCTGTCTTCTCATTATGTGACTTCAGTATTTGTACTCTAAATTAAAAGTTAATTTTCTTTAATTTGATCTCTGTGCATCTAAGGGACTGTCAAAGATCTTCTCCAGCACCACAATTCAAAACCATTGATTCTGAAGCATTCTACTTTCCTTATAGTCTAATTTTCATAGCCATACATTGCCACTGGAAAAAAAATATAGCTTTTATGATTTTTGTGTTTATATGTATATGTATAGATATAGGTATGTATGTATATATATATATATATATATAGAGAGAGAGATGTATATAATCTAATAAATATCTATAGATATGTGTGTATATGTATATGTGTATATCATAGCTTATATGGACTATTGTCAGTAAAGTGATATGTCTGCTTTTTTAGTATCCTGTCTATATTTGCCATGGATTTCCTTCCAAGGAGAAAGTGCCTTTTAATTTCATGGTTGTAGTTACTGTCTGCAGTGATCTTTTAAGCCCAAAAATATGAAATCTGACACAGCTTCCAGTGTCTATTTGCAAGAAGTGATGGGACCAAATGTGATGATATTATCATTTTTTATTTTAATGTTAAGCTTGAAGTAAGGTTTTACAATCTTTTATGGGCCAGAACTCTGACTGAAAGGAAGGCTGCCCAAAACCACCAAAGAACATTACATTTTGGCACCTGAATGTGGGGCTAAGAACCTACATCTGTGACCTAGAAATTAGGGTAAGTACAAAAATAGACAAGAAGGAACCCTTGTAAAGGCTAAACTAGTGCTTCACCTGGAATGGGACAAATGTTTAGAAAAGAACCTTTTCCACTTAAGGGAAAATGTATCGAAAGCATAGTTAAACTATCGTATTGTATTGTAGCTTAGGAGCAGATCATTAAACTTTTAGAAACAGTATAGTACATATCTTCTTGGTTCTCAAAGGAAAAAGAATTAGATCCAGATGAGTGGAAATTAGTAGGAAACTATGTGAATATTACAATGATAATGGTACTGATTCAATTCCTAAAGAAGCACTCTATACATATAATTTAATACAACTTTAAGGCTTTAAGGCTTTATGGTTTTAAGGAATTATATAAGTATTAGAATAAGGAAAAATAAGAAAGTGCAAGAGGGGGAGGATACTAACAAACTACGTGAAAAGCATGAAGAATTAGACCAGAATGGAGTTAGGTACACTTCTGATGAAATTAATGAATATGGTGCTTCACAGCAAGAGCCCCCTCAATTAACCCTTCATTGGTGGAGGGAGAAGGAGGAGGGAGAGGGGAAGTGATACCATCAGCATCACCCATGAGGAGCTTTGTCCACCCCCTATGACAAAATTACAAAAGGCACAAGTTAAAGCTAAAAAAGACAGACAAGATATATCTGATTTGATAAATGCATACCCTGTGACTGAAGAATTTGATTCTTCAGGTCAAGCCAAGAGAAGATACACTCCTTTTGATCTGGAAATAATTAAGGATTTGAAAAAGGCCTGCACTCTTTATGGGGCTACATTATCTTATGTTAAGATGGTATAAGAGAATTTGACTTATGAAATTTTAACCCCTTGTGATTGGAAATCTATAGCAAGGACATGTTTAGAACTTGGACAAAACTTGGTGTGGCTTTTGGAGTATAGTGAATTACATAGAATACAAGCCCATTGAAATAGACAAACTGGAGTTAATATACAAATCACCTTTGACCAACTAGAAGGAAAAAGTCAGTATGCAGACACTTCAGTATAGATTAATTACCCCATAATAGCATATGAGAAAATTGCTGCTGCTGCTATAAAAGCATGGGGCTCCCTATAGAGCAAAGTCCAAATGAACCCTTTTCTGATTTTGTGGGATGTTTGCAGTCAGCTGTCATATGAACAATTTGAGAAAATGAAGCTACAGGAATTATGATAAAACAACTGGCTAAAGAAAATGCTAATGAGGTTTGTAGAAGAATTATACTGGGACTACACAAGGATGCTCCTTTAGAGGAGATCATAAGATGCTGTGCCACAGTAAGTACAAATGCCTTTTATTCCCAGGCTATGATTCAGAACATGGGAAGACAGGGTCCTTCATGGCAAGGGACTTCCAGAGAGACTTGTCAGTGCTTATAGTGTGGTAAAGTAGGGCATTTGAAAGTTCAATGTAGGCATAGAGATAGAGCAGGAGAATAGAATGAGAGAACAAAACTCAAAACCTCATGTACAAAATGCAACAAGGGCTTCCACTGGGCCTCAGACTGTAAATTGACCCAGAGAAATGAGAGGCAGGCCCCAGCTCCAAGACTTCAAACAAAAAATAAGTGTGGCATGATGACAGCTGAATTTACGCCCAGAGAGTCTTTAGAAGTTCAATACTCTGATATGATCAATCAGCCAAAAAGCAATCAGATGCCAGAAAGGGATTACATGATCAATCAACAGAGAAGCAATCAGATGGGAGAAAGGGATTATAGTTGGGGAGAATATAGGCTTTTTAACCCAACAGAAGGGCAGTGAACAGTGCAAGCAGCTCCAATGTAACTGCCAAGTAATGAAGAGAGATCTAGAAAGTGGTGAATAGAAGAGACCAGATAGGTTAACTGCTTGGGGGAAAGGGGTTGCTTGTATTTCTACAGATAGAGACGGAATCAGATGGGTGCCAATGAGCACCTTGAGAGAGACAGAAAAAGGGAAAAACCTCAATACAAAAGAGAAGACCTAAGAAACCTCTGACAGTGAAAAAGCATGATTGATAATGAGACTGTTACAGAACTTCAAAACCAGCAGGAATCATTGGATTCCCTGAGACATGAAGTAAAGGACAATAGATTGTTTTGAACTATTTCTAGGACTTATGGATATGTATAATTCCTTATGTTGACTCATGTTATTTGTTACATCACTACTAGCCTATTATATTGCTATGTGCTTATGTAATAATTCCCATGTTGATGGATTTATGTATACCTATTTCAACTGAGACCCTTCAGAAATCCATTAATCTGTTTTGATTCCCCATTTTCCTTTGGTTTTCATCTCCCTTCCTGAGATGTCAGGGAGGGTGGGAATCACCTCCTTTTTTAGTGTTTTCACCCCTTTTTTGAGGAGTCAGGGAAGGCATGATCACTTCCTTTTTGGGAGTTCTCACCTCCTTAAGAAGTCAGGGAAGGAAGAACCTTATATTCTAAAACAAAAGAAGTAGGGAGATATTATGGGCCAGAACTCTGACTGAAAGGAAGGCTGCCCTCCTCCAGGAGAGACCACACCTGGCTATTCTTGTGGTGATTATTCTGAGTGAAAGGAAGGCTGCTCAAGACCTCCAGGAGAGACCACACCTGGCTATTCTTGTGGTGATTACTCTGACTGAAAGGAAGGCTGCCAAGATCTCCAGAAAACCTGCAAAGAACATTACAACAATCTCCTCTTTCACTCTCATCAAAATTTTTCTTAATTCTTCTTCACTTTTACTATCAGAGTATTGTCATCTGCCTATCTTAGATTGTTGATATTTCTCCTAAGCAACCTTAATTCTGGCTTTTGATTGATCCAAACTGAATTTTGAATGGTTAATCTACATTTAAATTATATAAATAAAATGAAAATATACCATTTTGTAAAACTCCTTTCCCAATATTGAAATAATCAGTTGCTTCATGTTTGGTTCTATTGTTTCTTGACTTATACACAGGTTCCTCAGAACACAGGTAAGATGATCTGGTACTCCAATTTCTTTGAGGAGTTGCCACAATTTGTGATCCATACAGTAAAAGGCTTTAGTGTATCCTAGAATTAGATCATTTTAAAAATATTTTTCAGTTTTAGGTATACATATATGCTTCATCCACAGCATACTCTTCAATTCATATTCCATTCAGTCACTAATTTAATATGTAGGTTTATTATGAACAAGAATAGACATGTGAAAAGCATTCAGCTTTTAGATAAAAGCACACATGACTCTTACATGATAGAATAAACACCTGAAAAGTGAAATAATTTTAAAGGGTAAACACGTGCAAGTCAATATTTCAGAAATTCAGTAGAACTTGGAACAATCTGTGCATAAAGCAAAGGAAAATGGAAAATGGCCAATGAATAGCCTATAAGAAACTTTCAAGCCTGAGGGCAGGAGAAAATGTTTTCTACAATATGTTGGTGTTTTGTGGTTGAGAGATGGTGCTGGACTTCAAAGTTTTGAAAGATTCCAGGAAATTTTCAAATGCATATTGATTTAGTAAAATTCTGACAGCTAACAATGTGTCTAAAATTCAATTTGTTATTTCAGATGAAAACAGTTTGCTCAATAAATGGATTGAAATATCTTAAGGGATTGGGTATCATAATTCCTTTGAACAATTTTCCCAGTCCCATTGAAAAACTTTTCTCTAAGAGTATAATGTACAATTTCATTGGAAGACCATAATCCTAAGATTAAGTCTAAGACTACAAATAGTATTTGGATGAAAAAAATCAAGTCCAGTGCATTTATTATAAAATTGGAAGGATCACATTTTGACTATTTTCTCTTTCATGCACTATATGGCCCAGTAAAACAGATCTTCTTTCTCTTTTTCATATATCACACTCCACTTCCCATCACTATGTTTATGTACTGGCTGCTACCATGCCTGTAACATACTCTGTCTTCATCTCCATCTTCAGAACATTTCAATGCCTTCAATAGTTAGCTCAATTATCATCTTCAAAATGAGGTAGTTCAGAAGTTCAACTAAAGACAAGTGTGTAGTTGGTGAGTAGAATGTGTCTCTAGAAAGACTGGGCAAGTGACAGATTTGCTATAACCAATCTCAGGAAAAACAAGTAGATTGCAATTTTCAATGATCTGTCTGGAAAAACAATGCAAAATGTTGAAGAAAAACATTCTAAGAAAAATAATATGGACAGACAGGTTGATGAAAATCCAGATCCCATCCTAAGCAGAAAGTGTGGGAAAGTAGGAAACAGAGAAATATGTCAACACTGCTAAGGAAAAAGGCAAACTCCAGGCAAGTGAACTCTTTGGCTGGAAGTAAAACAACATACTTTGGAGAATTATATGCATTGCCAAGAGTTTCAACTCTTGGAGAAAAAGACTGCAAACACTTTTGGCCCAGTAGAGGGTCTGATGACTGCCTCTGAAAGACTCAAATCTTCCAGACAGGGCAGTATTCCCAAATTTTAATCCATTGTGAAAACTGTATCAGTCATTGCAGAAATAAAATAGCTAAAAAGAATTCTAAACTCATCAAGGCAAAATTAGTTAATGCTTATAAAATAAAAAGATAAATGTTGTTTTTAACTCTTTAAAGTGAAGAGATAAGTAATTTCTGAAGTAGCACAACCTGGGTTGAAGTCCTACCTTTGATATCTACTGTCTAGTCCATAGGCACATTTGGGCACCTCTCAAAGACTCTAAGAAATTTCCTAAAAGTATAAGTTGCAAAGCAGAGGTCAATATGAATTGGCAGAGAATTTATTCCTTATAACCATAAAGTCATAAATGTCTTGCTTCATCCTTTCCTGCCCCCAAAAAACACTCCTAGTATGGCAGACACTGAACTAAAAATATGTAATATTTCATGGAATTAATTATAAAATATTCAGTCAAACAGCACACACCTTTAAGCATGTTTTATCAGATGTAGTGTTAAGCACAAGAGATAGCCAAAAGCTGAACAATCATTGTCCTCAATTAGTTTGTTTTCTATCAGAGGAAATAAAATACATCTAAGCATATATAAATTAAGGCAAGTTAATTTCTGGAGGAGACATTAGTGGTTGTGTGAATTAATAATACCAGTAACAACAACAAAAAATCACAATTATAAATCAACATAAATTTTAATATGAAAGTACTTTCCCAATAACTCTGTGAGGTAGATCAAGTGAAAGAAAAATATTTTTATGATATTTTTTAAAAACAATAGTTAATAGGCTTTAGATAGAGGCTCAAGGAAATTAATTGGTCATTTTAATAGTCTTATCTCCTTGTTTTATGCTGGAGAAAAAATTAGATCAGAGATATTATGTAACATGGTCAAGGTCAGACAGTTGGGACTGGAATTTAGATCTTCCAGTACCCAATTCAGTGTTTTCTCCACTTGGATTTAAGGAAATCATTTGTACCCTCAGATCCAACCTAACTTTCCTGGCTTTTTCCCCACCACTGCTTTCCATATATGTTTTAGCCAAGTTAGATGCTTCAAAATTTCTTTAATATGCCCTTCACTTTTTTGTCTGTGTGCAATAATTGCTTATGCTTTTTTCTCTAGCTGGCTTAAAGTTTGCTTGACCAGCTAAAGAACTAGTTCCTGCTGTGAAACTCTGAAGTTAAGAATATAACCACTGGTAAAAGTATCCTGTCCTGCAGGAGCCAGCCCCAACAAACAGAAATTGCCAATGAGGACTGTTTATCTCAGGTAAAAACTGCCCCTCCTAGGCACACGGATATAGATAAGGAGCAAACTAGAAAAAGTGGTGCTGTTTGTTGACCATGACTTACCCAACCATTTTCTGAATTAGCAAGGCATGTATGTGATTTAAAATTTCAATCTGGGAATGTCCATTACTCTATAATAGAAATAATTAACTCTGTATGTATGTGTATGTAAGGTATAAAGAAAGACACACACACACAGAAAGACAGACACAGAGAGAGATCTACCCCTTCAGTAATGTTTTTAAATTATTTAAATGTTCTAAATATAAACAAAGGGAATCAACTATATTGGAATTCAATTATCACAAAAAAATTTTAAGTTAAAAATCCACAGATTAATAACCCTTGATCTACACTGTGATCCTTCTAAGTTCATGAATTTCTTTCTGGATGGATGGTCCATGAAAAATGAATTCAGGAGAAGAGTGACTGAAAGAACTGGTTGTGTTTATACTAAAGAAGAGAACACTTAAGGAAAACAAGATAGAATTACACCTACTGCCTTATCTTTAGAAGGCAGAACTAGGGGTAATAGGTTGTATTTGCAGAGGGGAATTTATGTAAGGAAAAGCTTCCTTCTTCATTAAATGGAAAGAACTCCCTTTTGGAATTTTGGATTCTCTATCACTAAAGGTCTTCAAATAATAGGTAATGAACATTTGCCAGAGATGTTGAAGAAGGGATTCTTATTCAGATACAGATTGGACAAGATTATTTTGAAGGTTTATTATAATTCTTGGGATATTCTTTTCTGTATGGTGCAGTCACAATGACAATTTTGTTTAACTGTTTTCATTTTTACAAGGAGGTTCAATGGAGATGATAGAAAGCATATTGGGAAATCTTATAGAAATGTGTCGATAAAACTTTTTAAAACAAACAAAGTTAAGAAAGATGGATACATATATTGATGAAAAGATATTTAAAAAAGGAAAGAAATTGTTTGATTACCTAAATCTAGATTATGACTTTGTTCCAAAGGAATATTGTTTTATGTCAGACCCAATGTGATAAAGTCAAGAAAGATTACTCAAAAATAATCTGAGCTGAAAAGTTTAGGAGTGAATTGTGTAACAGGGAAGAGCATGGTTTGAAGAGGAGGATGGGATTTCCCCAAGGAAGGCATAATTATCCTGAGCAACTGAAAAAAATCCTAGAAAAGATACTAGATAAGAGCTCTCTCAACAACTCACTTGACAAAGACTATTGGTTTCAATAGTGGTCAAATGTTTTGTTTAATATGTCTGCTAGGAAAACCAAAATATAAAAACTTAGCAAATTCAGTTTATTCTAGCCAAATCACCTAATATGGGTTGAATTTTGGGCTAGGTCAAAAAGAAATCTAATCTACTCTCTGCCATTATGAAATATTGATATAATAACCTAGGTCAAAATTGCTTTCAAAAATAGTTATTGGATCAATTCATAATTCTAGTAACAAACACGCTAAGTGTATGTGTTTTCCCACATCCCTTACAACATTTTTTCATTATCCTTTATTTTCTATCAACATTGCCAAGGTGATGGTTGTGAGATAGAAATCTAAGTTACTTTAATTTGCAATTCTCTAATTATTAGAGATTTACAATATTATTTCATGTGGCTATTGATAGTTTAGATTGTCTTTCATTGAATATTGCCTACTCATATCATTTAACTATTTATTAATTAGTTAATGGATCTTCTTCTAAATCAAAAATAATTTCCTTGAAACAATACCCTTATCTGAGAAACCAACTGTAAAATTTCATTCCAATTTTCTTCTTCCCTTCCATCTACACAAACTTCATAATATTATATTATCAAATTTTTCTGCTTGGGTTTTCCAAACAGTTCTCCACTTTCTAACAGTAGCTCTGCTGGTTTTCAAATCTACAGAGCATTTTATGGCTTGTTTTTCTACCTCCCACTTTTAGCACTTAGCTTAGTACCTGACACATAATAGGTACCTATAAATATTTATTAAATTATATTGACCTTTGGAGATCTCTATAATTTCTATCATTGTGAAATCATCCCCTATTTAGGATGAAATGAAACACTTGTAAAAGATCACATCATTAACAAAAATAAAATTTTCAGCCAAAACAGGGAAAGATTACTAAGTTGAATGCAGCTCCCCACAAAGGAGTCCTCATTATTTTCATGTTTCTTGCCTCCTGAAATTATTTTGTATTTTCTTTATAGGAATTTTGTTTTCATTGAACTGTAGATAAGTTGTGTTGCTCCAGTTGTCATATCACCATTACAAATATGTACTTATTAGATTATCCAGTATTTGCATGGTTTTGTATTATATTAACTGGGGGCTCTATAAACTAAAAGGCTAACAGAGTGTGAGAGGACTCTGTTCTTACTTACTTGGAGTATTTTGTGGTAGATGAGAAGAGCTAACCCAGTCATTTAAAAAACAGTGTACAAGCCAACATGAATAACTCATTCCTTTTTCAGAGGAGAATTCCACTGAGAGCAGTAGAAACTTTGCAATTATGTAAAAAAGTCTGGGGAGTTCTTCATTTCTAATAATGGGAAGTTCCTTGGAAAATTAAATAGGACCTAGCATTATTTGGCCGTACACATGTGTTTCTATGTATATGTAACTATGTAGCTATGTTTTTTTCTCATTGACCCCATGCCTCTGATCTCCTTCCCACGATTTTCAACCTGGTTGTATACTCTCAATTGTATCAATACAAATAACATTTCAAAAGTACTTTAAAATTCATAGACCAGATTTGAAATATAAGACAAAATTCACCATTATACCTAAAGGTCTCCAAATAATTACCATCTTTTCTTATAACAAAGATTCATTTGATGTAAGTTAACATTTGCAGATAAAAAAATAATTCAGTGGTATTGTTAATGAGGGCTACATTCCATTTTGTCAAAAATATTATTTGATACTAATGGTATGAGTAATAAATAATAAAAATATTAAATTAAATTAAAGGTTTAACACATACAAAACACAAATTGATAAATATGACAAAATGGGATAAGGCTTTAGGATAGACAGTCATGCTATTGCTGGAGCTGTAATCCATTCTAGATTTTAATTTCAATGGAGTATGTGAATGTGATAAAATTATGTTGTGTAGGGAGAAATAGAGCATATAAATTTAGAGAATGTAAGAAAATCAGTATGAACTAATGAAATGTGTAATAAGTGAACAAAGAAACAATGTACATTACTTCATCAAGTAAATGAAAAGATCACTGAAAGAAAATTGTGACTTCTGGGGCAGAGCAAAGAAGGTAAAGTAGAAAAAAACACTCAGCTCAACTCTCCTGATATTCCCCTCCAAAAAAATTAAATAATGCCTCAAGTGGCAGATTCAACAAAATGTTAATTGAGATATTCTTGAAGGCCAAGACAACTTATAAAGTGAACAATAAGGTGCTGTGATGGGATTCACATGGATGAAATAAGTAGCAGCAGCTTTGGGAACTCTTGAGCCAAAGAAGGCCCTGGCCAGAAGTGAATTATAGAGAATCCCTCTGTTAACAATGGGTGTTGGACAAGATTCTGTTTGACAACTCCATTGCCTATATTCTATTTTTTTTTCCTGAGGCTGGGGTTAAGTGACTTGTCCAGGGTCACACAGCTAGAAAATGTTAAGTGTCTGAGACCAGATTTGAACTTGGGTCCTCCTGAATTTAGGGCTGGTGCTCTATGCAGTGACCCACCTAGCTGCCCCACCTATATACTTTTCTGGATTGTGGTTCAAGGGTGGAGAGAAGTAAAGAAGAAGCAGAAACCTTGAGGGAAAGCATCACTTTTGGTAACAAGGAATCTGGAACACTTCCTTGGTAAGCATCAGAGTGTGGACTAGGAGAACAGTAATTACATTTCTTTTTAAATCATTCAAACTTAAAAGCATCAGTTCTCTATATATTTTGGAAATGAGACCTTTATCAGAACCTTTAACTGTAAAAATATTTTCCCAATTTTTTACTTCCCTTCTAATCCTGTTTGCATTAGTTTTGTTCATACAGAAACTTTTTAGTTTGATGTAATCAAAATCTTCTATTTTGTGATCAATAATGATCTTTAGTTCTCCTCTGGTCATAAATTCCTTCCTCCTCCACAGGTCTGAGAGGTAGACTATTCTCTGTTCCTCATTCTTTATGCCTAAATCATGGACACATTTTGATTTTATCTTGGTATATGGTGTTAAGTGTGGATCCATATCTAATTTCTACCATACTAGTTTCCAGTTTTCCCAACAGTTTTTTTCCAAATAATGAATTTGTATCCCTAATGCTGGTATCTTTGGGTTTGTCAAACACTAGATTGCTATAGATGTACCCTTTTTTGTCCTTTGTACCTAATCTGTTCCACTGATTGACTGGTCTATTTCTTAGCCAACACCAAATGGTTTTGGTGACTGCTGCTACATAATATAGCTTTAGATCAGGTACACCTAGACCACCTTCATCTGACTTTTTTTCATTTGTTCCCTTGCAATTCTGGACCTTTTATTCTTCCATATGAATTTTGTTGTTATTTTTTCTTAGGTCATTAAGATAGTTTCTTGGGAGTCTGATTGGTATAGCACTAAATAAATAGATTAGTTTGGGGAGTATTGTCATCTTTATTATATTCACTTAGCCTATCCAAGAGCACTGAATGTCTTTCCAATTATTTAAATCTGACATTGTTTTTGTGGCAGGTGTTTTGTAATTTTGCTCATATAATTCCTGACTATTCTTTGGTACATGGATTCCCAAATATTTTATACTCTCAACATTTGTTTGGAAAGGAATTTCTCTTTGTATCTCTTGCTGTTGGATTGTGTTGGTAATGTATAAAAATGCTGAGGATTTATGTGGACTTATTTTGTATCCTACAACTTTGCTAAAATTCTGAATTATTTCTAATAGCTTTTTAACAGTCTTTGGGGTTCTCTAAGTATACCATCATGTCATCTGCAAAGAGTGATAGTCTGATTTCCTAATTTCCTACTCTAATTCCTTGAATCTCTTTCTCGGCTCTTATTGCCGAGGCTAGCGTTTCTAGTACTATATTGAATAGTAATGGTGATAGTGGGCAAGCTTGTTTCACTCCTGATCTTACTGGGAAAGGTTCCAGTTTATTTCTATTGCATATTATGCTTACTGATGGTCGTGAATATATGCTCCTGATTATTCTAAGGAATGGTCCATTTATTCCTATACTCTCAAGCGTTTTTAGTAGGAATGGATGTTGGATTTTATCAAATGCTTTTACTGCATCTATTGAGATGATCATATGGTTTTTATTAATTTGATTATTAATATGGTCAATTATACTAATAGTTTTCCTAATATTAAACAGCCCTGCATTCCTGGTATAAATATTACTTGATCATAGTGTATTATCCTGGGGATGATTTTCTGAAGTCTTTTTGCTAATATCTAATATTTAAGACTTTAGCATCAATCATTAAGGAAATTGGTCTATAATTTTCTTTCTCAGTTTTCGATCTACCTGGTTTAGGTATCAGTACTATGTCTGTGTCATAAAAGGAGTTTGGTAGGACTCCTTCATCCCCTAGTTTTTCAAATAGCTTATATAGCATTGGGGCTAATTGTTCTTTAAATGTTTGGAAGAATTCACATGTAAATCCATCTGGTCCTGGGGATTTTTTCGTGGGGAGTTGATTAATAGCTTGTTCTATTTCTTTTTCTGAAATGGGACTATTTAAACAATTTATCTCCTCCTCTGTTAATCTAGGAAGCCTATATTTTTGGAGAAAGTCATCCATTTCACTTAAGTTATCAAATTTATTGGCATAAAGTTGGGCAAAGTAACTCCTTATTATTTCTCTAATTTCCTCTTCATTGGTGGAAAGATCTCCTTTTTCATTTGTAAGACTAACAATTTGATTTTCCTCTTTCCTTTTTCTGATCAGATTTACCAAAGGTTTATCTATTTTATTGGCTTTTTCATAAAACCAACTCTTGGTTTTATTTATTAATTCAATAGTTTTTTTTTACTTTCAATATTGTTGATTTCTCCTTTTAATTTTTGTGTTTCAAGTTTAATTTTTGGTTGGGGGTTTTTAATTTGGTATTTTTCTAGCTTTTTACTTTGCAGGCCCAATTCATTAATCTTTTCTTTCTCTATTTTGTTCAAATAAGCCTCTAAAGATATAAAATTTCCCCTTATTACCACTTTAGCTGCATCCCACAGATTTTGGTATGATGTCTCATCATTGTCATTACCTTGGGTGAAATTATTAATTGATTCTATAATTTGCTGTTTCACCCAGTCATTCTTTAAGATGAGATTATTCAGTTTCCAATTACTTTTTGGTCTATTTACCCCTAACTTATTACTGAATGTAGCTTTTATTGCATTGTGATCTGAGAAGAAGGCTTTTATTATTTCTGCCTTCCTGTATTGAATTTTGAGATCTTTATGTCCTAATATAGAGTCAATTTTTGTATAGGATCCATGAACTGCTGAGAAGAAAGTATATTGCTTTCTATCACCATTCAGTTTTCTCCAAAGGTCTATCATACCTAGTTTTTCTAATGTTCTATTTACTTTTTTACTTTCTTTCTTATTTGTTTTGTGGTTTGATTTGTCTAAATCTGAGAGTGCAAGGTTGAGATCTCCCACTATTAGAGTTTTACTGTCTATTTCTTCTTGCAACTCTCTTAACTTTTCCTTTAGAAAGTTATATGCTATACCACTTGGTGCATATATGTTTAGTATTGATATGGCTTCATTGTTTATGCTACCTTTTAGCAGGATATCGTTTCCTTCCTTATCTCTTTTAATTAGATCAACTTCTGCTTTTGCTTGATCTGAAATAAGTATGGCTACCTCTGCTTTTTTGGCTTTATCTGAAGCATAATAGATTCTTCTCCAACCTTTTACCTTTACTCTGTATGTATCTCCCTGTAAACAACATATTGTAGGGTTCTGACTTTTGATCCAGTCTGCTATCTGTCTCCGTTTGATGGGAGAGTTCATCCCATTCACATTTACAGTTAAAATTACTAATTCTGTATTTCCTGCCATCATATTACCCCCAGATTATGGTTTTCCCTTGACCCCCCTGAACCCCTTCCCCAATATTTAATTTATAGAGCCCACTTGTGATGCACAGCCCTCCCTTTTTTAGTATCCCTCCTCCCTGCTTCCAAGTCCCTTCCCTTATTCCCCTTTTCCTTTTCCCTTTTCCTCTCCCCCCTTTTAATGCGGTGAGAGAGAATTCTCTGAAAAACAAATATGTCAATTATTTACTCTTTAGGCCTCTTCTGATGAGAGTAAGGTTCACACAATATTTTCCCCCTCTCTAAATTCCCTCATATATGGTATATTTTCTATGCCTCTTCCTGGGATGTAGTTTCCCTCTTTTTATCATTCCTTTCCCTTTTTCTGATACTTCCCCCTTCCCTTTACTACTCCCCCCCCTGCCTTTTTTATATCAGTAAAGTCAAATTATCCATGCGGACTTTCTATATAATCACAACAGAGATACAGATATAAACGTCTCAAGAAAGTAGGATTTCTGAATTTCTGAAAAGAAAATAATTCTCAAAAAATTTAGGGAAATGGAAAAAAATTTCAATAGAGCAAAATAATTCATTTAAAAACTCAATCCAGACTGGTGGATATTTAATAAGGACAGGAGTCTTCAACTCCTCCTGCTAGGAACACAGCTTTATTATAAGCTTCAGCTGCTTCCAGCAATATGGACAAGAGAAAACATTCTGGTTGTTTTTCTCCTTTATGAATTGGATTATGAACTCTAATACAGGAGTGAAAAAAAACAGAGCTCATTTCTTGGAGCAAGAATTCACCTAGACTCTTTAACACTCTAAAGTGTATAATCAGTCTTGACCTTCAGAAATTTTTATGTGGACTGTTCTTTAAAAAAGAAAATTTCTTAAAATCTTAAATCATAATTTAATAATTGATTATTAGCATAAAGTAAAATAATAATTGGCCTTATATTTCAATAGAGGAGAGAAATGAATATTTAATGAAATAGAGAACTTTCAATCTTTTCTGATGAAAAGAACTGAATAAAATATTTGACTTTTAGTCATAAGACTCAGAAGAAATCAAAAAGAAAGGGTAAATAGAAAAGAGAAATCATAAGAAATACAATAAGCTTTAACTATTTATATTCCTACATGGGAAGATGAAACTTTGAAACTCATAAGATCTTTATTATTATTAGGTCAGTTAAAAGAATTCTACATAGAAAGAGGGTAGAGTAGTAAAGGTGATTTTGTTGGAATATATATATACTATTCTATGATTTTCTTAAATATCTTATGCCTCCAAGGTTATAAGGTGAGGACATTCATAATTCCTTTCAAGAATGCCTAAGAAATATCCAGTATGGTAATGAATGAATATTATAGAAGTGGTCTGAAGTCTTTGAAGGGAAACCAGAGAACAACAGTAAAAACTATTTTTGACAAAGCACTAAAAATTACCAGCAGCAGAAACCCCATTTAATAGTTCATCTTCAAGAGTGGGGATCTTTGAACACTCAGTATTCCTTTAAATATACTAAAAATAAGAAAGGTTCACACAGTACCTACCCTTCATCAAATGGAGTGGTCAATTTCCTCACAGAACTCATCTATTGAATTGAGTTAGCTACCAAAGCTCAAAGTGAAATCAAATAAAAACCAGGGATACTTAATTAACCACTTCATATTTACAAAATATTACAAATATTGCAAACAATGTGCAGTGTCACAGGGAGAGAGGAGAAGAAGAGAGAGGAAAATGGAATTTGGAACTAAAAACTTAAAAAAAAATGTTTAGGGGTGGAGCAGAGAACTATCTTCATCTGAACTCTCCCTGCTGTCCCTCAGATCAACACCAAAACAAGCTTCTGACCTAGTTTTGGAGTGACAGAATCCACAATTATTTGTAGTGTAACAAATTTTCAGCAGAAAGTATTTTGGAAGAACTTCAGAAAAAGTCTGTGCACAGACACAGTGCAGAGACCCAGGGCAGTGTGGGCACTGCACTCACTGATTAATATAATGAGAGGTATGTAAAGCAGTGCTGGCTACTTTGCCTTGACTGCAAGCCAGTAGATCAGCAGATTAGCTAAAATGCATCCAACATAAATATAAAAGGCAAATAGTGAGTCCCTGAACTTCAGAATAACATGAGACCTGGACACACCAACTCAGCACCAGAAGTTAGTAACACCAACCCAGCACAACCACTGTCCCCTGTAGAGGAAGTTTGGACAATCTCTCCTTTGCCCTAAAAGCAAATCTCAACCTTTTAAAAAATGAGCAAAAACAGTAAAAAGAACTCTGATCATAGATAATTTTTATGGAGAAAGAGAAGAATAACCTCAAAGGACACTAAAAGCAGATCATCTCTAGATGAAGCCCCAAGTGGTGATATGAGTTGGTTCCCATTTCACAAGGCTCTATTGAAAGAATTTTAAAAGGATCTTAAAAGAGAGTTAGAAAAAAATAAGGAAAAGGAAAAGAGAACGATGCAGGAGAATTTGGAAAAGGAAACACAGAAATTATCTGAAGAAAACCTCTTACAAAATAGATTTAGAAATGGAAAAAGCTCATAACTCCCTACAAAACAGATTTGGCAAAATAGACAAAGAAAACAATTCCTTGAAAAACAATTTGTGAAATGGGAAAAAATCCATTGAACAAAAGAACTCATTTAAAAATTCAATTGGCCAAATATAAAAGGAGCTAAAAAAGGTAACTGAAGAAAATAATTCACTAAAAATTGTAACTGAACTAATGGAAATGAATGACTCAATGAGACTAAAGAAAACCTCCAAAATGGAAAAAAAATAGAAGAAAATGTAAAATATCTCATTGGAAAAAGTTAGATCTAAATCTAGGAGAGACAATCCAATGATTATTGGACTTCCTGAAAATGATGATTACAGCCTAGATATCATCTTTCAGGAAATCAACAAGGAAAATTGCCTTGATGTATTAAAACCGGA
Organism: Sminthopsis crassicaudata; assembly: GCF_048593235.1. Lineage (NCBI taxonomy): Eukaryota > Metazoa > Chordata > Mammalia > Dasyuromorphia > Dasyuridae > Sminthopsis > Sminthopsis crassicaudata. The sequence continues at coordinate 123,738,248 of NC_133622.1, forward strand.
GGGTAAAATAGCCAATGATATAATTCACCAATCACCTCTTGAAGAGACCCACAAATGAAAACTCCAAGGAATATCATAGCTGAATTTCAAGATCAAGGAGAAAAATATAGCAAAAGCTACAAATATCAAGAAGCCACAATCAGGATTACCTAGGGCCTAGCAACTTCCGCCTTAAAGGATCAAAGAGCCTAGAATCTGATATTCTGAAAGGCAAAGGAACTTGGGATTGCAGCCCAAGAATTAAATCTAGCCACAAATTTGGCATTATCTTTCAGGTAAGTAGAGGAACATTCAATGATACAGGTGAATATCATTTATTTCTTATAAAACAAAAAAAAAAAAAAAAAAAAAAAAAAAAAAAAAGAATTGAATGGAAAATTTGATCTTCACACACAGATCTCAAGAGAAGCATAAAAAGGTAAAAAGGAAAGAGTTCTTAAGAACTATATTTCTGTTATGGGTATACTTAGACAACGCAAGTAAAATTGATTTTATTGTGATAATATAAAAAAGAAACTAGAGATAGGGAGAGGGTTGTACTGGAAGAAGAGGAAAATGGAGGTAAAATGAAGTAAATTACATCTCATGAAGAGGCAAAGAAGACCTATTATAATTGAGAGAAAGAAGAGATGGAGATAAACATCTTGTGTGAATTTTACTCTCATCAGATTTGGCTCAAAGTAAGAATACCCTATAGAGAAGTGGAAGGGGAAAAGGGGAAAGGAAAGGAGGAGGCTAATAGAAGGGAAAACAGAAGTAATAGGGGAAAGATATGAGAAAGGGGAGGGCTATTTGAGAGAGGTGCTTTGTCAGAAGCAAAATACTGGGGAGGAGGGAAAAGGGAAAAGGAAAGGGAAAAGAATAACTTGGGGAAAATAAGATGGCTGAGAATACAGAATTAGTAATCTTAACTGTGAATGTGAATGGGATGAAATCTCTCACAAAATGGAAGCAGATGGAAGACTGAATTAAAAGTTAGAATCCTACAATATGTTGTTTACAAGAAACACATTTAAAGCAGAATGGTACATACAGAGTAAAAGTAAAAGGCTGAAGCAGAATCTTTTTTGCTTCAGGTAAGTAAAAATAAAAAAAAAAGCATGGGTAGCAATTATGATCTCAGATCAAGCAAAAGCAGAAATAGATCTAATTAAAATAGATAAAGAAGGAAACTATATCTTGCTAAAGTGTAGCATAGATAATGAACCATTATCAATATTAAACATATATGCAACAAATAGTGTAGCATCTAAATTCCTAGAGAAGTTAAGAGAGATGCAAGAAGAAATAGACAGCAAAACTATACTAGTGGGGGATCTCAAGCTTGTTCTCTCAGAACTAGATAAATCAAACCACAAAATAAATAACAAAAAAAGTTGAGGAGATAAAAAGAATTTTAGAAAAAATAGATCTTTGGAGACAATTTAATGGAGACAAAAAGGAGTATAGATTTTTCCCATCAGTTCATGGAACTTACACAAAAATTGACTATATATTAGGGCAAAAAAAATCAAAATCAAATGCAGAAATACTAAATGCATCTTCTTTTTCAGATCATGATGCAATAAGAACCACATGTAATGAAGACTCAGAGAAAAACAGATTAAAAAATAAATGGAAATTAAATAATGTGATCCTAAAGAATGAGTGGCTAAATCAACAAATCATCAACACAATCAATAATTTCATCCAAGAGAATGACAATAATGAAACCACATACCAAAATTTATGGGATTCAGCCAAAGTAGTTCTTAGGGGAAGTTTTATATCTCTAGATGCTTATTTGCATAAAATAAAGAAAAAGAAGATCAAAAAATTGGGCATGTAACTAAAAAAGCTAAAAGAAAAACAAAGTAAAAAAAAAACAATTAAAAACCAAATTTTAAATTCTGAAAATAAAATTGAAAGTAAAAAATATTAATTATCACTTTGCAGATGATATGATGGTATGCTTAAATAATCATAGAGAATCAACTAAAAACCTACTAGAAACAATTCACAACTTTAGCAAACTTGAGGGATACAAAACAAATCCACATAAGTCTTTTTTTTATATATTACCAACAAAGTTTAGCAGTAGGGATACAAAGAGAAATTCCATTTAAAATAATGGTAGATAATATAAAATATCTGGGAGCCTACCTGACAAAGTCAGGAACTATATGAACACAATTACAAAACACTTTCCACAAAAATAAAGTTAGATCTAATCTCTTGGAAAAATATCAAGTGTTCATGGGAAGGCTAAGCTAATATAATAAAAATGACTACCTAGATTAATCTGCTTATTCAGTATTAAAAATACTACCTAAGTTAATCTATTTATTCAGGGTCATGCCAATCAAACTCCCAAACAATTACTTCACAGAGCTAGAAAAAAATGATAACAACAACAAAAAAGAACAAAAGGTCAAGAATTTCAAGGAAATTAATGGGAAAAAAATGTAAGTGAAAGTAGCCTAGTTGTACCAGAATTAAAACTATATTTAAAAACAGCAGTTATCAAAATCATTTGGTATTTGCTAAGAAATACAATAGTTGATTAGTGTAATTGGTTAGTTTCGCAGGACAAAACAATCAATGACTATAGTAATCTAGTGTTTGACAAACCCAAAGACCCCGACTTTTGGGATATGAATTAACTATGTGACAAAATCTGCTGGGAAAATTAGAAATTAATATAGCAGAAACTAGGCATTGACCCACCTCTAACACCTCATACCAAGATAAGATTAAATTGAGTTCATGATTTAGACATAAAGAGTGATATTAGAGCAAATTAGAAAAACAAAGGATCAGATCTGTGAAAAAGGAAGGTATTTGTGGTCAAAGAAGAACTTGAGTACATTATTGAATGCAAAATGGATAATTTTAATTATATTAAGTTAAACAGTTTTTGTACAAACAAAATCAATGCAGACAAGATTAAAAGGGAAGCAATAAACTGGGGGAAATTTTACTTTCAAGGGTTCTGATAAAGGCCTCATTTCTAAAATATATACAGAATTGATACAATTTTATAAGCATCCAAGTCATTCTCCAATTGATAAATGGTCAAAGAATATGAACAGGAAATTTTCAGATGAAATTAAAACCATTTCTAGTCATATGAAAAGGCTTTAAATCACTATTGATCAGAAAAATGCAAATTAACATAATTCTGAGGTACCACTGCATACCTCTCAGATTAAATAAAATAATAGAAAAAGATGATGACAAATATTGGAGGGGATGTGGGAAAACTAGGACAGTAATATATTGTTGATGGAGTGATTCAACCATTCTGAAAAACAATTTGGAATTATGCCCAAAGAGCTATCAAACTGTGCATACCTTTTGATCCAGCAGTGTTTCTACTGGGCTTGTATCTGGAAATGATAATTAAGGAGGGAAAGGGACCTGTAAGTCCAAAAAATATTTGTGGCAGCAAACATTTTTTAGTGGCAAGAAAATGGAAACTTAGTGGATGCCCATCAGCTGGAGAATGGCTGAATAAGTTATGGTTTATGAATGTTATGGAATATTATTGTTTTATAAGAAATGATCAACAGGATGATTTCAGAGAGGGCTGGAGAGACTTATATGAACTGATGCTAAGTGAAATGAGCAGACCTAGGAGAAGCACCAGCAGGATTATATGATGATCAATTCTGATGGACATGGCTCTCTTTAACAATGAGATGGTTCAAGCCAGTTCCGATGACCTTGTTATGAAGAAAGCACCCAGAGAGAGGACAGTGGGAACTGAATGTGGACCACAACATAGTATTTTCACTCTTTTTTTATTATTTGCTTGAATTTTTTTTCTTTCTCATTTTTTTCTTTTTGATCTGATTTTTCTTGTGCAGCATGATATTTATGGAAATATGTAAAGAAGAATTACACATGTTTAACATATTGGCTCACTTGCCATGTATGGGAAGGGGGTGAGGGGGAAGGGAAGGAAAAAATTAGAACACAAGGTTTTGTAAGGGTGAATGTTGAAAATTATACATGTATATATTTTGAAAATAAAAAAAAAGCTTAAAAATGTTTAAAATTGGTCCAACATGTAATGGGGGGGAATAAAATATATTAACAAACAGCTAAAAAAAGAGAAGAGATTATGATAAGAGATAACAAGTAAAAAAGTAAAGTAAAAAGTAAAAAGATCTAAAGCATCTCAAAGTTATTATGTCAATATTCTCTCCATTATTCTTTCTTCCCTCCAGTCTATATTCCTCTTAGCAATCAAAATATCATTTTTAAAGCTCAGATATTATCATGTCACTTTTTCGTTCAATAGATTATATGGTTTTCATCACCTTCAACATCAAATATAAAATCTTCTGTTTGACTTTTAATCAAAATCTGGTTTCCTACATCCTTTCCAATCCTCTTTTTCTCCTCTTCTTCTTCCTCCTCCTCCTTCTCCATTCTCTCTCCCTCCTACCCCCTTTACTTCTTTTAATCATTATTACTTGTTACTGTCCTCTGTGCTTGCTATGCTCTCCCTCTTTACCTCCACTTCTTGGCTTCCCTCACTACATCATCATCATCATCATCATCATCATCATCATCATCATCATCAATAACAACAACAACTTTCTTCAAATCTCAGGTAAAATTTAATCTTCAAGAAGTCCTTTTTGGTTCCCCTTATTGCTAAGTTTTCTAAAATCGCTTCCAAACTATCCTATATTTTTCCTATTTGCACATAATTGTTTGAATGTTGCCTTCCTCTTTACCCATGAGATAATTGAGAGCAAGGATTCCTTTAGCTTTTCTTTATATTCCTATCATTTAGCATAGTGACTGGCACATAATAGGGGCTTAATAAATGCTAAGTGATTTGATCCTAGATGACTTCCCAAAACCTCAATATTTCTTATTATCCCTATTAGAAATTTTCTCTTCTTAAAAAGAAGTTAAGATAGAGACAGAGGCAAACACAAAGAGAAAATATTGCTTTTAATCTTACTTGCCACTAGGGTTTTTTTTTCTCTTATTTGCTCCTAGTTTATCATTTTTTTTCTTCTATTCATAGAATCACTGATATAGACCCCAAAGGAAACCTTAGGAATCAGCAAATTAAGGGATACTAAACCAGAGTTCTATGAATTTGATATTTCAATATAATCAGTTTCTTTTGAGATTTTTTAATTAATCTAAAATCATTGTTCTAAGACTAGGCCCATGGGTTTTACAAAACTACTGAATAGATCCCGAACACAAACAAGGTTAAGAACCCTTACTTTAGTCTAAATTCTTCATACTAAACTTCTTACTACTAAACTAAAACTCAGAGAGACTAAATTATTTTCACAAGATCAGACAAATAACATGCATATACAGTAGGCCTTGAACTCAGGAACTCAAATTCCAAAGATAGTATACTATTCATCTTTCTATAAGATACAATTTAGTAGGCATTTATCAATAATAATTTATGCAGCAATACAAGATTTACAAAACATGATGCATTTGTAATTTCATCTAGGCCATATAATCTCATATACAAAGTATAGATATTGTAGGGTTTTCCTAATTTGGCAAATAAAGAAACTGAGGCTCAGAAAAGGATCTTAGGATCATGTTAGAAGAAACCTTAGAGGTCATCTAATCTAGCCCCTCATTCTTCAGATGAGGAAACTGACCATAATATTACTATGTACTAGAGTAAGAGTTCTATCTCAACGCTCAACAGGTTCAAGGTTCTTAACTCTTTTCTCTGAAGTTGTCAAATTCAAATAGAAATTGAATACTGCCAGTATTATGTTGACTTAAAATACCACAAATTAACAGTAGCTATGTAATACTGTATTTTTAGTTATATAATTAACATTTTCCAATTACATTTTAACAAAGTTCAGGCAATATGTCAGACAGAGTTTTATAGGCCCACACCCAGAGTTCCACTTTTGATAGAGAACCCACTATAGGATAGTGGGAGACTAAGTTGTTCTAACCATCACTGGCTCTCAAAAATTAAAAGAAACCTGAGTCTGTCTCAATTCTTTCTCCTTTTCTTCATCTTGACCAGCTAACTTCCACAAAGAGAACCTCTCCCAGGACTGGCCTCCACTGACATCTTATTTTCCTTGGAGGAAAAATTCTGCTCTGGCTGACCAAAATCTCCAATCCATATTTCACCTTTCCTTTCCCTAATTATTCAACCTGAATATTCCTGACTGCAGGTGAGTAGCCTCAGGAAAAATTATTTAAAATGGATTTAAACACACACATACAAAATGTGCATATGCACAAACATAAACAATGAACACATTCATAAACTATGTAATGATAGCTATTAGAACAATTGTAATTTTACCTTTTGGCTAAATAGTCTTTCCCTCAGGCTTTGTCTTAATAGTGTATTTTTATTTCTTATAACAATCCATATTTTCATTTCATTCTTTATATGGGAAGGGAGTGGGGGAGGTGGGAGATGGGTTGGTTTTCTCCCCTCAGAGACATCTGTAAATATATATTCATGGAGGACAAAACAATAAATGCAGAAGAACCAATAAGGCCCATTACATATCAAGACTTCTCAAACTCTCTCAAATAGTAACATCATCAAACTATTAAAATCATTGACATTTCTCAGTTTCTTTCAGGAAAACAAACACTGACAATTAACAGCTATGTTTATGGCAAGTTGATGGCATAGATCAGCATTTCCTCAGGACTTCCATAAAATTACTTAATAGCTCATATAGTATGAAGCTAATGAAAATTACAAGGGAAAACACACACACACACACAGTGGAGGGGGAAAGGGAATTCAACCTACATACACACACACACATATATATAATCCTTTGGGGCTTAGAGATGCAAAATTATAAACTCAGATGAAACTTTTATTTTTCTGGCTAAAGATCTGGAAATGTTTTTGAAAGCCAATCCAAACAAGTTTTATTCAAATGGATCACATCCTCCCCCATAATACCACAAAAATCATTATCCTTTCTATTTATTCCCAGGTATTCTGTGCTGTGGTGCCTTATCTTGGCCTAATTATAATACCTGAGGGAAGAGGCAGTCAGAGGATATAAGAAAGTGATGAAATCTGTAGAAAGACTTTGTAGCACTTAAGACATCCAAGATATTTAGAGAAAGAGATAAGGTCACCTGCATATGATTTTTTTCTCACATCAAATAGATTAGTCAACTATAAAAATATTCTTCTTAAGTAGTTTATGTAATGAGGACATGATGTCTACAAAAAGTAGGTTTGTTGTTAACAGAAAATGCTAATCCAGATTTTTTGAAATGTTTTAAGACTTAATGGAGTACGCATAGACAGAACCTTGAAGTGCTTCCACTTTTGTTTCCAAATTCACACATATTTAACATGTTAACTGGCATTTTGCGATATTTCAATAACAACAAATGTAATGTTCTCTTCTCTAAAGTATAATGTTTTATGGGTGCAGATTTCCTGGAAGACTTCTGGAGGCAGCCTTAGTTTCAGTTCAGTTCAATCAGCCTAAATGCAGCCAGGAGTTAAAGTCCAAATCCTTTATTTTCTCCTTCAAAGTCTTGTCTCTTTTCCTAGGGCTTGGTTAGCTTTTAATAGAGGCTTATCTCTCTCCTTGGTTCCAAGAGCTCCCTCCGAATGTCTCTGAATCTAAAGGTTTGTCCTTCAGCCTCCAGCCAACACAAAGGTGGAAAATGGAATGAAACTGACTCCACCTCCAAGACAGTGGGTTTGTGGGCTTCTGACTTGTGAATCTCCCAGAAATCTAAGAGTGGTCTTGTCCTCTAGTGGGCTTGTGAACTCCTCCTTATTTATGCTCTCTAAAGGTGTGAATGTGTGAACTAATATGTGAACTCATTTAAAGGTGTAAACTAAGTACATAAGCATTACCACCGTGTTTCAAGTTCTGGCCCATAACATCTCCAGCTTTCTTTTGATTTAGAACATAAGATGGTCATGACCTCCATGACTTCTCAAGGAGGCAAGAACTCCAAAAAAGAAGGTGATCATGCCTTCTCTGACTGCTCAAAAAAGGAGTGAAAACATCATAAAAAGGAGATGATCATGCCCTCCCTGACTTCTCAGGAAGGGAAATGAAAACACCAAAGGAAATAAGAAATCAAATCAGATTAGTGGATTTCTGAAGGGGCTCCCTCTTAAAACAGGTATGCATAAATTCATCAATATGGGAGGTATTACACATAATTATATAAGCACATAGCAATAAAACACAGGCTAGAAGTGATATAACAAATAACATGAATCAACATGAGGATTTATACATGTCCTAGAAATATTCCAAAAGGAATCCATTGTCCATTAGTTCTTGCACCAGGAATCCAATAATTCCTGCAAGTTTTGAACTCCCGCAATAGTCTCATCTTGAGTTAGGGAATCCAATGGTTCCTGATGGTTTTCAAGTCCTGCAACAGTCTTTATCAACAATTTTTTATCTCAAGGAATTCAGTGATTCCTGTTGGTTTTCAAGTCCTGCAACAGTCTCATTATCAGCCATGCTCTTTCAGTGTCAGATGTTTCTTAGATCTTCTCCTTTGTTTTAAAGTTTTTCTCTTTTTCTATCTCCAGGGGCTCATTGCCACCTATGTGTTTCCTTCTCCATCTGTTTCCTTCTCTGTCTGTAAAAATATAAGCAAACCCCCTCTCCCAGGCAGTTAACTTCTCTAGTCCCATTTATTTACCACTTTGGGGATTTCTCCTCAATTATATTGAAGCTGTTTGCACTGGACACTGCCCTATTGGTTTAAAAGACCTCTATTCCCCTCAATTGTAATCCCTTTCTGCTATCTGATTGCTTTTTGGCTTATAGATGAAGTAATCCCTTTCTGCCATGTGATTGCTTTTTGACTGATAGATAACATCAGAGTCCTGACTTTCTAAAGACTCTCTGGCTGTAAACTCAGCTACCATCATGCCCCACCTGTCTTTTGTATGATATCTTGGAGCTGGTCCCTGCTTCTCATTTCCCTCGGTCAATCTACATTTTGAGTCCCAGTGGAAGCCCTTGTGGAATTTTGGACATGGGATTTTGGATTTTATTCTCTCACCCTGTCCTCTCACTCTATCTCTATATCTATACTGAGCTCTAAGATGTCCTATTTTTCCACACTGAAAACATCGATGATTTTCTCTAGAAGTCTCTTGCCAAGAGGGACCCTGTCTTCACATGTTCATCATACTCTGGGTATAATAAACATTTGTGCCCACTGTGGCACAGCGTCTTATGATTTCCTCTAAAGGAGCATCTTTGTGTAGTCCCCATATAATTCTTCTGCAAACCTCATTGGTATTTTCCTTAGCCAGATGTCTAGTCATTATTTCTATAGCTGAATTTTCTCCAATGGTTCTTGTGACAGCTGTCTGCAAATGTCCCACAAAATCTGCAAAGGGATCATTGGGACCTCGCTCTATTTTTGTGAAGGCTTCCCCTCAATCTTTTTGTCCAGGGAGAGAACCCCAAGCTTTTGTTGCAGCAGTGGCAATCTGTTTTGGTCAAAAGTGACTTGTGTATTAACTCCTGTTTGCCTATTGCATCTAGTTTGAATCCTACATAATTCATGATACTCTGAAAGCCACAACAAGTTTTATTCAGGCTCTAAATATGTCGTTGCTATGGATTTCCAGTCGCTAGGGGTTAGGCTTTCATAAGACAAATTATCTAGTAATATCTTAACATAAGGTGATGTAGCCCCATAAAGAGTGCAACCCTTTTTCAAATCCTTAATTTTTTCCAGATCAAAAGGAGTGTATCTTCTCCTTTTTTGACCTGAAGAATCAAGCTCTTCAATTACAGGGTATACATGTATTAAATCAGATACATCCTGTCCTTCATTTTGTGACTTGACCAATGCTTTTTCTAATCTTGTCATAGGTTGATTAATAGGTAGTTCTGATTGTGTTACTTCCTCTCCCCCTCCTCCTTCTCCCTCCACCCATGAAGGGCTAATTGAGGGAGGTAGATCAGGGGATTGGAAATGGTCTAATTTCTCTTGATTTGAATTCTTATCTGATTCTTCATCCTTTTCATCTAGTTTAGTTGGCACCTCCCCCTCCTACTCTTTCTTCTTTTTCCTTATTCTATAACTTAAATAATTTCTTAAAGCCAGTTTTATCAAATTTTTTTTCTTTCTTTTTTCTTTTTTTTATTCATTTTTCCAAATTATCCCCTCCCTCCCTCCACTCCCTCTCCCCGATGGCAGGTAATCCCATACATTTTACATGTGTTACAATATAACCTAGATACAATATATGTGTGTAAATACCATTTTCTTGTTGCACATTAATTATTAGCTTCCGAAGGTATAAGTAACCTGGGTAGATAGACAGTAGTGCTAACAATTTACATTCGCTTCCCAGTGTTCCTTCTCTGGGTATAGTTATTTCTATCCGTCATTGATCAACTGGAAGTGAGTTGGATCTTCTTTATGTTGAAGATTTCCACTTCCATCAGAATACATCCTCATACAGTGTTGTTGTTGAAGTGTATAGTGATCTTCTGGTTCTGCTCATTTCACTAAGCATCAGTTGATTTAAGTCTCTCCAAGCCTCTCTGTATTCCTCCTGTTGGTCATTTCTTACAGAGCAATAATATTCCATAACCTTCATATACCACAATTTACCCAACCATTCTCCAATTGATGGACATCCAATCAACTTCCAGTTTCTAGCTACAACAAAAAGAGCTGCCACAAACATTTTGGCACATACAGGTCCCTTTCCGCTATTTAGTATTTCTTTGGGATATAAGCACAGTAGTAGCACTGCTGGGTCAAAGGGTATGCACAGTTTGACAACTTTTTGGGCATAGTTCCAAATTGCTCTGCAGAATGGCTGGATTCTTTCACAACTCACCAACAATGTATCAGTGTCCCAGTTTTCCCACATCCCCTCCAACATTCATCATTATTTGTTCCTGTCATTTTAGCCAATCTGACAGGTGTGTAGTGGTATCGCAGAGTTATCTTAATTTGCATTTCTCTGATCAATAGTGATTTGGAACACTCTTTCATATGAGTGGAAATAGTTTCAATTTCATCATCTGAGAATTGTCTGTTCATATCCCTTGACCATTTATCAATTGGAGAATGGTTCGGTTTCCTATAAATCAGGGTCAGTTCTCTATATATTTTGGAAATGAGACCTTTGTCAGAACCTTTACTTTTAAAAATATTTTCCCAATTTGTTACTTCCCTTCTAATCTTGTTTGCATTAGTATTGTTTGTACAGAAACTTTTTAGTTTGATGTAATCAAAATCTTCTATTTTGTGATCAATAATGATCTCTAGTTCTCCTCTGGTCATAAATTCCTTTCTCCTCCACAGGTCTGAGAGGTAGACTATTCTCTGTTCCTCTAATCTATTTATGATCTCATTCTTTATGCCTAAATCATGGACCCATTTTGATTTTATCTTGGTATATGGTGTTAAGTGTGGGTCCATATCTAATTTCTGCCATACTAATTTCCAGTTTTCCCAACAGTTTCTTCCGAATAATGAGTTTTTGTCCCTAATGTTGGTATCTTTGGGTTTGTCAAAGATTAGATTGCTATAGATGTACCCTTTTTTGTCCTTTGTATCTAATCTGTTCCACTGATCTACCGTTCTATTTCTTAGCCAGTACCAAATGGTTTTGGTGACTGCTGCTATATAATATAGCTTTAGATCAGGTACACTTAGACCACCTTCCTCTGACTTTTTTTTCATTAGTTCCCTTGCAATTCTCGACCTTTTATTCTTCCATATGAATTTTGTTGTTATTTTTTCTAGGTCATTGAAATAGTTTCTTGGGAGTCTGATTGGTATAGCACTAAATAAATAGATTAGTTTGGGGAGTATTGTCATCTTTATTATATTCGCTCGGCCTATCCAAGAGCACTGAATGTCTTTCCAATTATTTAAATCTGACTTTATGTTTGTGGCAAGTGTTTTGTAATTTTTCTCATATAATTCCTGACTATTCTTTGGTAGATGGATTCCCAAATACTTTATACTCTCAACATTTGTTTGGAAAGGAATTTCTCTTTGTATCTCTTGCTCTTGGATTGTGTTGATAATGTATAAAAATGCCGAGGATTTATGTGGATTTATTTTGTATCCTGCCACTTTGCTAAAATTCTGAATTATTTCTAATAGCTTTTTAGCAGAGTCTTTGGGGTTCTCTAAGTATACCATCATGTCATCTGCAAAGAGTGATAGTCTGATTTCCTCATTTCCTACTCTACTTCCTTGAATCTCTTTCTCGGCTCTTATTGCCGAGGCTAGCGTTTCTAGTACTATATTGAATAGTAATGGTGATAGTGGGCAACCTTGTGTCACTCCTGATCTTACTGGGAAAGGTTCCAGTTTATTTCTATTGCATATTATGCTTACTGAAGGTCTTAAATATATGCTCCTGATTATTCTAAGGAATAATCCATTTATTTCTATACTCTCAAGAGTTTTTAGTAGGAATGGATGTTGGATTTTGTCAAATGCTTTTTCTGCATCTATTGAGATGATCATATGGTTTTTATTAATTTGATTATTAATATAGTCAATTATACTAATAGTTTTCCTAATATTAAACCAGCCCTACATTCCTGGTATGAATCCTACTTGATCATAGTGTATTATCCTGGGGATGATTTTCTGAAGTCTTTTTGCTAATATCTTATTTAAGATTTTAGCATCAATATTCATTAAGGAAATTGTCCTATAATTTTCTTTCTCAGTTTTTGATCGACCTGGTTTAGGTATCAGTACCATGTCTGTGTCATAAAAGGAGTTTGGTAGGACTCCTTCATTCCCTATTTTTTCAAATAGTTTATATAGCATTGGGGCTAATTGTTCTTTAAATGTTTGGTAGAATTCACATGTAAATCCATCTGGAAGTTGTATCAAATTATATGTAGTAACTGTGTCTTTGGAAATTGAGTCAGGTCCATTTTTATTGTAGTATTGACCAAGTTGCTCTCCTACAAATTTCCACTCCTCTAGATCCATTTTTTCCATAGAAAACCAAGGATATGCACTGTACAGTTTCTAAAGATTCAGTGCTCTGCTCCCAAATTATAATCAAACCTTGGTTTTTCATAACCCTGACAATGCTCTCTACACATTTTCCTTGAAGAGAAACAGAAGGCTATTTTCTAAATATCTGTCCCATTTCAGCTGAAATTCTACTTTAGCTCTTTAACAAAGTTTCCTTGTTGTACTCACCCTAATTTCTGGGTCACAGATGAAGGTTCTTAGTTCCACGTTTAGGTGCCAAAATGTAATATTCTCTTCTCTAAATTATAATGTTTTCTGGGAGCAGGTTTCTTGGGGAGCTTTTGAAGGCAGCCTTAGTTTCTGTTCAGAGAAATAATCACCTCAAATGCAGCCAGGAGTTAAAGTCCAGATCCTTTATTTTCTCCTTCAAAGTCTTGTCTCTTTTCCTGGGCCCAGTTAGTTTTCTTAGAGGCCTATCTCTCTCTTTGGTTCTGAGAGTTCTCTCTAAATGTCTCCAGCCAGCACAAATATGGAAGTTGGAATGAATCTTGCCTCCTCCTCCCAGAGAGTGGGCTTGTGAGTTTCTAACTTGTGAATCTCCCAGAAGTCCAAGTGTGGGCTTGTCCTTTAGTGGGCTTGTGAACTCCTCCTTACATATGCTCTTTAAAGGTGTGAAGTCTAATGTGTGAACGCCTTTAAAGGTGTGAACTAAGTACATAAGCATTAGCAACTTGTTTCAAGTTCTGGCCCATAACAAACAAGCAAATATGAGAAAAGTAATCATTTCAACAAGCTGGGAATGGTTCTTCTCTGTTGGGAAAATAGATCAGTGGACACAAGCTCCATCATTTAACAATTAACTTAGTCTGTTCTTCCTGGCTAGAGTACAACTGTTATTTCTGAGTGGCCAAACAGCTTGGTCACTCCCTGTTTACCCAGTCAACTTGCACCAAAATCTCATTTATACAGATTCCAGGAAAACAACAAACATTGTCTAGGGCTCTCCTCCATACAGGATCAAAGTCAAGAGATATTTGCTGCCTTTTGCGAATTTAAACCATATAAACAATTATTACATCCCTCTGTGCAGATGCAACCAAACTTTTCTGTTCTTGGCTAATCAGGTTGTTATGTGCTTTGAATTCTGTGTGAACCAAGTCACCTGGAAGGGAGCCTATTAGCAAAACCACACAGTCTTGTTCTATAGTATGTCTAATATTACAGTACTATGAATGAATGAATGCATGAATAGACACATGGATAAAAAAAGCATTTGTTAAATGTATAAATTATGTACCAAGCACTATGCTACAGGATAAGACTCCAAATAGAGGAGAGACAGGCTCTCTAATTTTTAGGAGCAAACATTAAAAAAAATTACATGGCAAGGCAATCTTTAACATTCATTTTTACAAAAGTTTGATTTCTAAACTTTTTTGTCCTTTCCTTTCTCTTTTCCCCTCTTCTAAAAAGATAAGCAATTTGACATAGGTTATACATGTACTATCATATAAAACATATTTCCATATTAGTCACAGTTGTGAAAGAAGAAATAAAAGGAGAAAAACCATGAAAAAGAATAAAGTAAAAAAATATGCTTTGTAGGTATTCAGAGCTCATTCTTGTCTTGGACTATTGCTTTACAATGAAAAGCTAAGACATTCATAGTTGGAAATGCTATGTATAATTTTTCCTGGTTCTAGTCATTTTCCTTTGCATCAGTTCATATAAATCTTTCCAGGTTTTTCTGAAATCTGCCTGTTCAATATTTCCTACTGAACAAAAGTATTCCATTATTTCATATACCACAGCTTGTTCAGCTATTCTCCAAATGATGAGTATCACCTCAATTTGAAATATTTTACTATTGCTAAAAGACTGCTATTAATATTTTTGTATACATAAGTCTTTTTTTCTTTTTCATAATCTCTTTGGAATATAGGCCTAGTGGTGGTATTGCAGAATCAAACTACATATGCATTTTAATTGCTCTTTGGGCATAATTCCAAAATACTCTTCAGAATCATTAGATTAGTTCATACCTCCGCCAACAGTGCATTAATGTTCTAATTTTCTTACACAGGAGCATGTATTTTAATATCCAAGAACTCAATAACTCCAGCTTAGACAAATCTTTTAAAAGCTAAAGAATGGGAGGCAGAGCCAAGTTGGCAAAAAAACACATGCATCATTCTAAGCTCCCCTTCTGCCCTCATTACTAATTACCAAATTCAAACTCAGAAATAATGCTTCACTGGTAAAATCCATGAATATTGGGAGAACAACAAATTACCTTTCAGAGATAATTGAGAAGATTGCCAAAAAAGGTTTTTCCTGATCAGGGGAAAGAGCCCAGCACAGGCAAAGAGGTAAAACACAGAGGCTAGCACACTGAGCAGAGCGGAGCCAAAGGTATAATGTACTCCAAAACACTAATTTATACATTTAACAAATGCTTTTTTTAATCTATGTGTCTATTCATGCATTCATTCATTCATTTATAGTACTGTTATATTAGACATACTATAGAACACGACTGTGTGGTTTTGCTAATAGGCTCCCTTCCAGGTGACTTGGTTCACACAGAATTCAAAGCACATAACAAAGGTATAATGTACTCCAGAACACTAGAGTTTAACAGGTCCTGATCACACCTACCCAGCACTGGAAGTGACTCAGCACTACCACAGCACAGCTGTGCAGCCACATTCTGCAACATGGGGTTTTTGCCCAGGGCACTGACACTTCTGCACAGTAGAGGGGCTCTGCCTGGGTCAGCCACAAATCTGCACAGCCGTGGAGGGAGGGGGCTCTGCCCGGGGCAGTAGCAGTAGAATTTCCAGAAGCACAGCCATGCTTCACAAGGCAGAGACACTTCTGCTGAAGGGCTCTTCCCAGGGCACTTCCACAATTGGGCCACTCATTGAAGCCCGTTTGCAGGACAGCTCCTGTACATATATCTATCCCTGTTCTGCAGAGGAAGCTGGTAACCTCCTTGACCTGAAGGCAGACCCTAAGAGCTTTTTAAAAAATGAGTGAAAAAGCCAAGAGAACTCTCACTTTTGATAGCTTCTATACAGAAAGATAGCAGGTTTTCAACCCTGAGGAGACTAATAGCAGTCTCCAAACAAAGACTCAAAGGGGGATGTAATCTTTTCCCCATTACACAAGGATCTCCTAGAAGAAATTATAAAAGATCTTAAGAGAGTTAGAAGAAAAATGGGGAAAGGAAAGAGAAGCTCCGCAAG
Organism: Sminthopsis crassicaudata; assembly: GCF_048593235.1. Classification (NCBI taxonomy): domain Eukaryota; kingdom Metazoa; phylum Chordata; class Mammalia; order Dasyuromorphia; family Dasyuridae; genus Sminthopsis; species Sminthopsis crassicaudata. The sequence continues at coordinate 123,754,447 of NC_133622.1, forward strand.
AGAGTACAGAAAAGGCATATAACTCACAAAAAAAATTGGTAAAGTGGAAAAAGAAAATAACTTTCTGAAATGTGAATTGGAAAAGAGAAATAACTCCCAAGAAAGTAGGATTTGTGGATTGGAAAAAGAAAATAACTTAGTTTAAAAAAATTAATGAAATGGAAAAAAAAATTCCACAGAACAAAACAACTCATTTAAAAACTCAATTGAACATGTACAAAAAGAAGTTAAAAAAAAAAGAAAAAAAAACTAATGAAGAGAATAACTCATTAAAAATCAGAACTGAACAAATAGAAATGGATGATTCATTGAGACATCAAGAATCAGTCAAGCAAAACCAAAAAAATGAAAAAAAATAGAAAAAAAAATATTAAATATCTACTTGGAAAAACAACAGACCTGGAAAAGAGATCTAGGAGAGATAATCTGAGGATTATTAGACTTCCTGAAAATGATGATGAAAAAATAAAAGAGCCTAGACACTATTTTACAGGAAATCATCAAAGAGAACTGCGCAGATGTAATAGAATCTGAAGGTAAAATAGGCATTCAAAGAATTCATCAAACACCTCCTGAAAGAGACCCCAAAATAAAAACTCCAAGGAATATTGTGGCTAAATTTCAGAACTATCAGACTAAGGAAAAATATTACAAGTAGTCAGAAAAAAATAA